>NC_139233.1:21398859-22669236 GCF_977018435.1 Lepisma saccharinum | reverse complement strand
CAACACTGCGCCGGTGCTTCTTCCATGTTGAAACGCCGATAGATACGGATGACCTTTCTATTTTGTCACCTCGCGACCTACATGCAGTGATTTACTAGCATTGCTTTGAAGATTTGCTTCTGCGTGTTCCCTACGACGCTTTTATTAGTATTAGTGTTGCTGTGACGCACAATGGGAAAGGACCAAGGTCAGTTTGTGGCTGGGGGTCACTTAGTCATAATTCTTGGGTTCAAAGTTGAGCGCGTAAATGAGTTATTTTCACATGAATTAACCAATGGAGAAACTGATGAAAGCCCTATAGTATTTCTGTTACCTAAGTTGCTCTCCACATATTACGTGTTTTGAACGTATAATCGGAACATCTGTATGATTGATCTGTGGCTAAAATGTTAATTTGAAAATTGATTCCATGATTATATGTTTAAAAATGAACTTCTTCTCATCAGTTTTTCAGTTTAAAAGAACGTATTACGATGCTTTTAAACCCCTAATTTACGTAGAAATTGCAAATGTGTGCAAAAATTATTGATCTGCCACACCATTCCCTAGGCTATATAAAAAGCCTAATTTTAATTTTTAAAAATACATTTTCCCAACTGCCTTTTTGCTGATTTCTTAGGAGCATTTGTAGTTTGATTTGAATAGTTTGAATTGTTGTTTTAAGTTCATTTTATGCACCTCCACCACGTAACGTTTTCTTAGGAACCTTTAGGTGTCCTAATGGATGTCGTAGGTCGATCACCTTTCATATTCATGACAAAGAGCACTCGCCTTTTGGTGATGGCTTAGTGGCAAGCAGCGAGAGGTAAAACACACATTCAAGAGATGGGAAAACACAACCATTTGGATTTTACGCTTTCAAGTTTGGATCACACGTGGTTAGATGAGGTGATAGCTCTGACCTTCAGAGTGAGACTGTATAGCTCTCCCAAAAAAACTCTCCTGCTGCTTCCAACCCACAGTCTCCTAGGTCTGACCCCTCACCGCCCGTTGCACTCAATACATATATATTCTCCCTCCTTTCTCCATAATGCGGAGTCACCCTATAATACCTATTGGGTCAGCACCTTATTTACCTGTTTGCAATACCACTATTTCAGGAAGGTTGGTTAACTTCTGACATGGCATTCCATAGATACTTATGAGTGCAACGGCTGGTGATCGGCTTTATGAAATTTATGCCTGAAAAAGCTTCCGAGTTTTATGGGGGATGTTACGGTTTGAATATAATTTGAATTGTTGTTTTAAGTTCATTTTATGCACAGATAAGCAAATCGGGACTGGACCTACAGTTTAAAGTGGGATCCGAACCACTGTGTAATGTGCCTCCACCGGATATCGGGATCCCTTGATTACAAGACGACGACGTTACCACTACGCCATCGGAAAAGCCCAACATTGATAGTGTAACAGTATGGTATAGTGAAAATACATTTCTTCAAATTTACAGGAGAAAGTACTTACGGAACTGAGTTTCTGTAGACTTTTGGAAGCTCGTGGAAGTGTTTTCTCCCTTCGTTCAACTTATTCGACCGGTAAATCATGTATTTTTCAACATTAATGTCTCTCCGATGCACGATAGCTCTTGCCACCATTACCGTCGACTACGTGAATCAAATGTTCCGTGCGTTCGATTATGTAACCCCCTGTTAGTGTAGCAACCACGCGGTAGTTTTACAAGATGACGTGTGAGCGGATTTTTTTCTTTCCAATTTAATTTTCTGTTTGCCTAACCTAACTGAACCTAACCTACCTTCCGCGAATGGTTTGTGGATCAATTTTCGCTTAAAAACCTTCTGTGAATAGTTTGTGCGGCATTTTTCGGTTAGTAAGTTTGGAAACACTGCATATCAGCCGACGATAGACAACGTGAGTCAAGATGGTACCCGCCATATTGTGTGTAACGAAAGCGAATTAGCAACGAACAATAAATACTTTTAATGTGAAAAATTACGCTTTCTTCAGTGAAAAAAGCAAAATCACACGTTCAAAAATGTTCCGCTATGCATAACAGATAAGTACAAATGTAAATCATTAGGAAATAAACGAGTGAAATGTGTTTTCACTATACCATACTGTTACCTTCATAATCACTGCTTTATTTTATAAAATACATAACTAATGTTAAAATACCTTTTCTACTTCTATATTTCCACGTCCTTGCTCTGAATGATAATACACTAGAGCCCCGTTTAACCGAATCCCGATTAACCGAATTTCCGGGTTAACCGAATCACTAAAAAAAAAGCCGTTATTCGTGCGCAACCGTGTTTTACGCGGGATTTCTTAAGGTAAATGATTGATTTGCTTTATTTTACTTCCCTTTTTGTGCCACTTTTGGCTAATTTGCGGAGATGGGGATGAGTGATGATACGATGAAACTGATGAATGGACACTAGTAGTTGTGTTGACTGTACTATGAGCGCAACTTATAAGTGTAGAAAAGGCGAGGCTATTTGATTGAACAATCTGATTTGCTTACACTTAAAACAAAGCCAAAAGGGGCCTATGCCCCAATTTTTCAGGTGTGATATGCTCTGATTTTTAAGAAATTCTGAATTTCTAGTGTAGAAAAGGCGAGGGCTCAACAGATAGATTTACCCATATTTAAAACAATGGCAAGAGGGGCTTAAACCACAATTCTTCAGGTGTGGAGGTTCGGGTTTAAGTCCTCATAAAATGTGAAGCCTCCCCTGATGGCAATATGATAATATTGCTGTCTTGTAAACAAGGGGTTCTGGGTTCGAGTCCTGATAGATTGAAAACGTGTGGCAAAATAATATGTCCACAAGTGAGATTTTGAGAATAATTACTGCTAGTTGATAGCCCCCAGATCTTAAACCTGGTAAAAAGTGTTTTACAACAATATACTGAATTTCTCAGTTTTCTTATTTTTTCATGTTTTATAACCACCTGCTCAATACAATATGAGAAGAGCGGGTAAGCATAATTAATTGCCTTCATGTCTTGCCGGCACGCAAGAGATAAAATCTACACGCTAGAAGGGGGAACATTAATGATTTTTCTGTATGATTCACTGAAGGGGGCATTAATCTTTCTGTGCGACAGAGGAAAAAGTGTAACAAATTCCTAGTCATGCAAGACAACATGTAAAAGTGTAACAAAGATTATTGAGATAAAGATACATATTTTCACACAGTGGCAATGAACTGTACCCCCCTCGTGCTGAAAGCAATTCTATTCTGATAATATGAGCCTAGGCAAAGACTTAGAAAATATTATGGCAGTTCAAAATCCAATTTTGTCTGCATTAAGGTCTCAGAACCCAGTAAAATGTGGGCATATTCCATATAGAGAAGTGTTAATATTGTTGCATTGTAATCGGGGGCTTTGGGTTCGAGTCCTGATAAAAGATTGAAATATGTACAACTGTCCACACATGAGATATTCACTGGTAGCTGATAATACAGTTGAGGTTTCAAAGCTGGTAGAGTGTCTGGGACCTCTCTGACAGCAAAGTGTTGGTATTATTGCTTTGTAATCAAGGGGTTTCTGTGTTTGAATCGGGTCTCTAGAACTGCTCCGTGACCCTTTCATTTCTCACATCATAAACATATGATTTTTCCCCTATGAGAATAACACTTCTTTTTCCTCTGCTCAGACAGATTCGGCCATGTGTGTAAAAGTTATATCTGTATGATTGTTGTTTATAAACTTGTCAAAAATATGGCTTTTTTGTATGAAAACATGCAATCCTGAATACAATTCTGGTTTTGTCTTGTTCTGTTAATATAAACACAAGTGAGACTTACAGAATATTTATTGCACAATTCAAAATCCAATTTTGAATTGTATTTAGTTGATATAGAGATGAGGTTTTAAACCTGGTGAAGTGTGTTGTACATCAGCAAAACTATCACCAAAACCTAGTTACTGCTGTTGTTTGGGTATAAAAGCACCAGCTCAGCCATTAACTGCTGAACCCAACTGATATTTTTATTAAGTATAAAGTTTTGAATTGAAGCCCAGAAAATCTTATATAATAAACAACAAGAAAAAAATGCCAAAACAAAAATATTGCAATCAGTGTAATAAAAATATATCTAGTTCTCATTGGGCTAGGCATCGGCATATTTGTAAGCCTAGGAAATGCAGAAAGGCCATGAAAATATGTCCAAGATGCCATAAAATATTAAGCAAGGCATATTACAAATGGCATAAGTGTAATTCTTATGTACAGTCATCAACATTGGCCCCACAACCATCTACATCTGGTCTGAAAAGAAAGCACGAAGCACCTCTTAATGCCAGATCAGCAAAGCAGCCACGCTATGAACCCATCCGTAGCAGTTTTAACGGCCAATTAAGGGATCACCGGTTTGTATCAGAGCCAAGATGTGGCATTGAGAATTTCTTGAACAGTATAAATTCTGATCTGCAGGCAATTCTTAATGCACAAAATGGTTCTTATAAGCTCTCCCTCAAATTGTTTGTACAATATAAGAAGCCAAATGGCACAAAATTTACACAGCCCCACATAACAGAAACTGTACCGGTATATTCAAATGCAAATTCAGACAAAATAATAGGCAGCTTGATAAATCAATTGAACATTAAACACTCTGAATTTGCTGCAAAAGAGAGTGGATGGAGCCTATGCGGTTCATCGCACAAGCTCTATGTTAATATTTCTGAATTTAGCCCATTACAAGGATCTACTTATGTGCCATTGCCTGCCAATATCAAAAACAAAAGAGCCGTGGTCAATATAAAAAATGCCGACCAGAAATGCTTTTTGTGGTGTATATTAGCTGCTTTGTATCCAGTTTCAAGGGATCCTCAGAGAATAACTTATTACAAACAGCATGAACATGATTTTGACGATGTAATGGAGGGTTTGGAATATCCAATGTCAGTTCAGAATATTGATAAATTTGAAAAAAGGGCCAGGCACATCAATGGCAAACAATTATCTATTAATGTATTTACTTGTTCCACTGGCAATTGCTTGATAGATCCTCTCAGAATCAGTACACTTGATGATGAATCTACTATTCCGATTGATCTGCTCTTAATTGAAGGAGATGATACATATCATTATACTCTGATACATAATCTTGAAGCTTTAGTGAGAACACAACTAGACAAATCTCATACAATATTTAAGTTGTGCAGAAGATGTTTATCTGTATTTTATGGTCAAAAAATGGTGAAGGGGGTTCGGGAAGAGAGTGCAGAAATTGCCAAAAATAAGTTAATTGAGCATCTGAAATACTGTGGCAATCATAAACCTGTTCATATGGTGATGCCCAATCCAAGTGAAAATTGCAAATTCAAAAAGTTTGAAGCCTTGTTGGAACACCCAGCATATATTGTCTGTGATTTCGAATCGAACCTCAAACCTATTGCATTCTGTAGCCCAGATCCCGAAGAATCCTCAACTACACCGTACCAGCAACATGAACCTTCCAGCTTTTGTTTTATGGTTATACGGGATGGTGTTGTTATTAAAGAATATTCATACAAGGGACCAAATGCCATCAAAATATTTGCACATAGAATAGAAAATGTGTGCCGTGACATAGCATCTAACAACTTATTAAAATCAAAGCCTATGTTGCCTTTAACAGAGGAACAGATTGAAGATTTCAACAATGCAGAAAAATGCCCGGTATGTGATTCTGAATTTTCAGATACAAATATCAAGGTGAAACACCATTCTCATACAGATGGTAAATTCTTAAAGGCCCTGTGTAGTAGCTGTAATATTAAGATCAAGAGACCAAAATTTATCCCCATATTTTGCCATGGAGCATCCAATTATGATTTCCATCATCTGATCAGGTACGAGGGGTTTGACAAGCAGAATTTAAATATTTTAGCTGAAAATGATGAGAAATATATTGCCATTAGCAAGATAATTAAAGTTAATGGTGTTCCTATTCGCATAAGATTTCTTGATTCTTACAGATTTTTATCTGCTAGCCTGGCTACACTGGCCTCTCAATTATCTGATGATGACTTGAAAATCACACGTGCTATGTTTCCAAATCTGGACCTGAAATTAATTAGGCGGAAGGGCGTATATCCATATGACTATGTCACAGATTTTTCTAAATTTGATGAGTGTTCCCTGCCACCACAAGAAGAGTTTTATAGCAGAATCAGAGGATCTGGAATCACTGATGATGATTATCACCATGCCCAATTGATGTGGAACAATTTAAAATGCAAGACATTTGGTGATTATCACATGGCTTATTTAAAACTTGACGTGACTCTCTTAGCTGATATATTGCAGGCATTCAGAAAATCTTCCATGCAAAATTATGGATTGGACCCAGTATATTTTTACAGTGCCCCGGGCCTAGCATGGGCCGCAATGTTTTTCAACACCAAAATGCCATTGGATCTGATCCACGATCAAGATAAGTATCTGTTTATGGAGGAATGCATAAGAGGAGGCATGGTGCAATGTTCTCAGAGATATGCCAGAGCTAATAACAAGTATATTCCCGATTATGATCCAGCACGGCCATCAAATTATACACTGTATGTAGATGCCAATAGCCTCTATGGTTATGCCATGATGGATAAACTGCCATATGCAGAGCTTGAGTGGGTTGAAGATTTCAATATTGAAGATCTTAAGGATTTTGATGACAGTGAATATGGCCTCATCTTAGAGGTTGATCTGACAATTCCAGATCATTTGCACAATAAATTTTCTGATCTGCCCCCAATTCCCGAGGTTCAGTGTTCACCTGGTTCTAAACAGAAGAAGCTCATGATGACTCTGGATCCGAAACAGGGATATGTCGCATATTACAAAAACCTCCAGTTCCTGATGAATCATGGTGTTCAAGTAACCAAAGTTGGAAAAGTTTTGAGGTTCAGGCACTCAGAATGGTTGAAACCATACATTGATACAAATACAGAGCTTCGAACATCTGCAGTAAGCCAATTTGATAAGGCCTTGTTTAAATTGATGATCAATTCTGTATTTGGCAAAACAATTGAAAATGTCAGAAAACATGGCGATGTTAAAATAAATACTGACCCCGGCCGGAGCAAAAAATTGGTTGCAAAGCCTAATTTCAATTATAGAAGAATTTATGATGAGCACATGGCACTTTTCAACATGAAAAAAACAAAGATCAAGTTTGACAAACCTATTTATGTAGGGGCTGTGATATTGGAATTGTCCAAATTACATATGTTAACATTGTATTATGATGTGCTGAAACCTTTTTATGGCGATCGTGTAAAATTATTGTACATGGACACGGATAGTTTTATTCTTGATATTCAAACAGAAGATGTTTATCAAGATATGTTACAGCCTGAATTGTTTCAATACTTTGATACCAGTGAACATACAAGAATTCAACACCACCACAACAAAAAGGTGCCTGGCAAGTTAAAAGATGAGACACTTGGTGATGTTATTGTGGAATTTGCTGGGTTAAGTGCCAAGATGTACAGTTTTAAAACATGTAGTGCTGTTGTCAAAAAGGCCAAGGGCATTGGCAGAGTAACTGTGGAAAAAGATCTCCAATTTGAAGATTATAAAAATTGCATCAAATCCCAGAATTCAATCAGAACATCAGAAAATAGAATTCAGAGTGAGAATCACTTGCTGACTAGCAATATTGTAAGAAAAGTGGCCCTGGACCCACATGATGACAAGAGATGCATTTTGTCATGTAACATACATACTTTACCTTGGGGGCATTGTGACCTGAGAAGTGATAAACAATGCCCAATTACAGAGCATGATTTGAAATAAATAAACATGCCTATGAACTTATTTGGGTTCAAGAAACAAGGTATTATGGACCTGCCCACACCACAACCCTCTCCTGATTTACAATCTGTAATGTCTAAACTGAGTGGCTTGTTAATTATTCATCTGAACAGCATATTTACAGATAATGATGAAGAAACAGGTAAAACATTGTACATATTTAACAATAATTTAAATCATTACCAATTACCTGTAGGTGGGCAATTGCAATTTATTACAACCCCTGAGGGTGAAGTCAAGATTTCAGTAGGGAGAAATATTTATAGAATTAAGCACTCAAACATGGTTTCTGGCACTGTATATACTGTTTCTGCTGGTGACTGCTTATATATTGAGGTCCCTGGGTCATATGACAAGCTTATACCCCTTTTTTATAGAATTAAGAATCAGATACTCTATAATAAATAACCTATAAACAAAATGCCTAATGATATATTTGGCCATACAAGACATGAAGATCACAGTGATGAGATTCTGATGCTTGATGTCAGAGTCAAGAAATTAAGAAGTGATTTACAAGCTTTACAAACCACACTCAATGCCAGTCTTCAATTAGAAATTACAAATTTGCAATCACAATGCATGGACCCTCTTCTTAAAATTGATTCCGAACTCAAAGTGCTGCTTCAAAAATATACTGATCTGGCCACATTAGATAATTTTCAAAGTTTAGAAGAAGCTGTAGCAGCTCTTCAAGCCAAATTTAAGACCCAGACCACCAACTCCGAGCAATTGAAACAGCAATTGGAAGAGCAGATAAATAATGTCCAGGCACAGCTCCAAACAATTGTCAAAAGCATAAAATCACAGGAAGATTTTGATCTAGTGATTTCCACTCTAAAGGAACAGATTCAGTCACTCCAGATACCTAATCTGGACCCTCTGCACAATGCCATAGCCGAGGTTAAAGAAAAAATTGAGACGCTTGAAAATTTTATGAACAATTTGCCATCTTCTGATGCTTTGAGTGCAATAACTCGGAGTGTAGCAAATATTAAGCTGCAACTTGAAACATATGAAGATTTTGGAAAAATTCAAAGTACCATAACCCATCTTGAAGGTACAATAGCAGCAGTGCAAAGTGATTTGGCAAATGTACAAGAAACTCGCCTGCCTGGGATTGTAGACACACTTGTCAGTGTCCAGCAACAAATCACAAAGCTTGAAAACCTCAACACTGAATCTGAACTATCTCATTTTCATCACTTGATCGATGATATCCAAACAAAGCTTGAAATTTTACAACAATCCACACCCACTCAGGCAGATATAGCCCTGCTCCAAAATGCTATGCAAAATGTGGCTGATGCTTCTGAATTAAATAATGTGAAATTGGCACTTGAATTTTTGCAAAATACAGTATCAAATCTTCCTACATCACAGGAGCTTAAAAATATTAAGAGAGCAGTGAATAGGATATTGAAATCAGAAGATATCAAGAATATCCAGACAGAGATCAAACATCTCACTCAGACAGTGGCCACTTTACCAACCAATCAACATATTAATGAATTGCATGCCCTGTTTGAGGATATCAGAAGACAGGTCCATGATCTTACTGCTCAAAATTCAAAATTGGCAGTTGTTGAAAATTTGCAACAAATTGTAGCTAATATCAAGCAACAGCTAGGGACCATGGAATCCAATCAAGCAAATGCTCTGTCTGTTTTTGCCACCCAGCTTCAAGAGATTGTGCAACAATACAAGAAACTTGTTGTGGACATAAAAATCAAGCCAGGCCACGATGATGTTGTTAGGACCATCAATGAGCACCTTGAATCTGTAACAAGCAGATTGCTTACAGCAGAAAAGGAAATAACAGGCATAATCGAGAATCCAAAACATACAGTAATTCTTGAATTGTACAGCATCCCCAACAAAGAATATGATTCACCATTTACGCCAGGTGGCAAAATATATATGCTGTCCCCTGCACAATTTTATTACCAGTTTTTTGTTGGGGGCGCACTGAGACCAATCAAGATCAAATATTGGCATCAGCCACAGGCACACCACTACCCTACCTTATCAATAACAAATGCTGAGAACAAAGTGAAAATCACCAGTGTAGAGTTAGAGGATTTTACAGACCCCAATACATTAGAAACAGCATATGTTGAAGATGATGGATCTCTGGAATTTAAAATACATATTGGAGACAAATTATATTTAGAAAATCCTGCAGTCTCAGCTGCTGAACACCCTATAGTTGCAATATTCTTGTTTACATATTATGTCTAGACAAATTATTGTTGATGAACTACACAGACAAGCCAGGCATAATTTTAAGAGACTGCCAGTAGTCACAAAGGGCATAGATGATTTATGGCAAAGCGACTTGATTGAAATGGCATCTGGACAGTTGAAAAACTTAGACAAAATCAACAAGGGCTACAAGTATCTACTCACTGTAATAGATACATTTTCAAAATTTGCCTGGGCTGTGCCACTCAAATCCAAGACTGGGGAATGTGTTACAGAAGCCATCAGGACAATCATCAATCAGAGCGGAAGATCACCGCGCTATTTGCAAACAGATAATGGCAAAGAATTTTATAATTCAGTGTTTCAACAATTTATTAAAAGCCAGGCAATAAAACATTACTCGAGTTACAGTGATCTCAAGGCCTCAATTGTAGAGAGATTCAACAGAACCTTAAAAAATCTTATGTATAAACAATTCACACTTCAAGGTAATTATAAATGGCTTAATATTCTTCCAGAACTTCTACATAAATATAACAACTCGGTCCATTCCACAATCAACATGAAACCCTCCGAAGTAACTTCATCTGATGAGCAAAAATTGATCAGGACTGTTTATTATCCTAGATACCAGCCAACAACAAGAAGGGCCAAATACAGGGTGGGTGATCAAGTAAGAATCAGCAAATATAGGCACTTATTCAAAAGAGGCTTCACAAGAAACTGGAGCACCGAATTATTTACAGTGGTTCAAGTTAAACCCGGGACTCTTAACACATATATAATAAAAGATCACAGAGGAGAAATTCTCAAAGGCAGGTTCTATGAACAAGAGCTCAGCAAAACTAAACAGCCTGACACATATCTCATAGAAAAAGTCATCCGCAGAAAAGGCAACAAGTTACTTGTCAAATGGCTGGGTCATCCGGAAAACAGCTGGATCGATGCAGACAAAGTGATAATATGAGCACCTGGGATGTTATAAAGAGACTGCCAGAACCTGAACAACAGAATAAGAGAAATGGCAACTTGCTGCCTGATAATATTAGGTGTCTTATTGTTGGGCCATCTGCTTGTGGTAAAACTACACTAATGGTTGATAATTTTTTATTGGCACCCAACTGGTTAGACTGGAAAAACAGGCACTTGTATGTCTTCTCTAAGAGCTTGGAACAATTAAAATATCAGCAGCTGATGAAGATATATGATGGATTGGATATAGCCACTTTTGAACCAGATGTTAAGCCACTTGATGAATGTCTCGATAATTCTGTTGTTGTGTTTGATGACGTTATACTGGATAATCAAAACAAGGTTAGGAATTTCTTTACACAGGGCCGACACAAAAACATTGATTGCTTCTACCTGGCACAGACTTTTTCTAAAATACCGAAGCAGCTGATCCGAGACAACAGCAATTTTATATGTGTGTTTCATCAAGATCATACCAACCTCAAACACATACACGATGAATATGTAGGTGGGGACTTGAGCTACAATGATTTTTCCAAGTTTTGCAGTAGGTGCTGGAACCAGGACAGTTATGGGTTTGTCACAATTGATATGACAAGAACACCTAATAGCGGCAAATACAGAAATAAAATCAACAATTTTCTAGACGTTGAGACGTATATAAATAACCATGAAACGACCAGTCATTGATGATCTTAAGTTAAGAGATTATCTTGTAAAAAGATTTAAGGGATGGAAATCAGAGAACCGTGGAATCTATGAAAAACACAAACAAGCAGAACAGCCTGTAATTGATGCTATTAATAATTTAGGTAAGAATATCAAAACTGTTACAGAGCAAAATCAAGATTTGATCACAGAGCTTGTACCTGTAGCTGCAAGGAACATATTAGATTATCCATTCACCCCACTTTCCAGTATTCATACACCTAGTCCTGTTGCTCCTCGAAGAATTGAAGCTACACAGGATCCTATTGAATTGGGTCTTCTTGCTCAAAAATATTTAACCACACCTAAAGACAACAAAGATGAGGTGTTTGGCTTATATGCTGACACAGAGCTTGATGGTAGCATCATTCATAGAATTGGCAATTTCAGAGTAACATTTATGGGAGATGATATAATTGTTTATTCAGAATCTCGTCTCGGAGAAAAAGGTGCTTTTGTTAAGTACCCCGGAACACCTGGGTTGTGGGAACTGATGACTAGGAAAAGGCCTGGCAGCTATACAGATCAAGATTATGAGCACTACAAAGAAATATTAATAAAATCAGATGCCCTATACCAGAACAATGATCCCACACAAAAAAGAGTCAAGTCTAGCAGTGGGGCAAAATACAACAATTTAATCAAGCCCATATGGTCACAGATCAAGACTGGCAGTGGAATCAAACATTACAACACCCTGCCTAAAGAATTTGTGTGGGTTGATGATGTCAGGAAACTTGTAGATAGGTTGCTGGTGATAGCTGGGGAGGAAAATGCTGGGAACCACAATTTTTACAATGAAAAGGTTGGAATTATGGACATGATAAGCACAAAATTGTCTAATTTTATAGTGAATGATCCTAAGGGGATTGGATATCTCATAAAAATTATTAATACTCTACCACCTAAATTTTGGAATATTTCTGAGGGTCGGGGGTTGGTTAATGACATTATAAACAAGCTGCCATTTGAGCTACACATTCCAGGCTATCAGTATTGTGGCCCAGGCACAAAATTGGACCATAGATTAAACAGAGGTGATCCTGGTGTAAATCCCCTAGATGCTGCTTGTAGAGACCATGACATAGCATACAACACACATTCTGATCTTGACAAGAGACATGTTGCAGACAAGAAATTAGAAGAGGCTGCATTTGGTAGATTTGTAAGCAAAGATGCTTCTTTAAGTGAGAGAATAGCAGCATTGGGAACCACCATAGCTATGAGCACCAAACAAAAACTGGGGTGGGGGCTGTGAACATGTATATAATAAACCTACAATGAAGGCCAAAGGTGTTATGTATCAAATACCTTATGCAGGTCTCAAATCTCTTAAAACTATTGACAGTCTCTTGACCAAAAAGCAGCGCAAGAAAAAAAGCTCTTGTCTTGCAAAGGGGCATGGTATGAAATTGTTGCTTAGCACCCCCCAATTAAAAAAATTACAGCAATCAAGAAAGAAATCACATGTGGGGGGTTTCATATTTACCATCCCTGCCATCTTAGCAGCACTCGGGGCTGTGGGGAGCTTGGCTGGGGGATCAGCTGCCATAGCAAAAACAGTAATAGATGCCAAGAAAAATAGGGCAGAATTAGATGAGCAGAGGCGCCATAACCTGGCCATGGAGAAACAAGGCAAAGGTGTTAAGAGAGCCATGAATAAGTTTAAAAAAAACAAGAGCCGCTTACAAACCAAGATATTGAAGCTTTAATCAAGCCACTGGGCATCAAACATTTTAGAGGTGTGTACATGTCTGATTCTTTACCAGAACAACCACTCAACAAAGAGTGTGGCATTGTTAATTTGGATGAGTACAAAAATCAGGGCACTCACTGGATCTGTTATCTTAAATATTTAAACAATGAGGCATTTGTGTTTGATTCATTTGGAGGTGTTCCACCTGACAATTTAGTAAAATATCTAAAATCAGCTAATCTTTATTACAATAATGCCCGTGTTCAAAACTTTAAAGATGTTAATTGCGGACATTTGTGTTTATCTGTTCTCAGATATATGTCTCAAATAAATAAACCATCAATTGAAAATTTTCAAAAGGCCCTGTGGTATCTGAAACATCATGGGGGTATTCCATCTCACCAGCCAAAATTCAATATTGAAACTCAAATTGCATGATGACATAGTGTATCCCAAAACAATAGCTCTCAGGGCATTTTACGGCATGTACTTGATACCTAATATTACACACCACAACAACAAAATTGCAATAGGGGATCAAAAAATTGTCATCACTCCAGGGCAGTATAATCTGTCCACTCTAAATGCTCAATTACCCAGAGGTGTAGTGTTAAGTCAAAATTCTGTCACTCACAGAGTAGAGATTGTATCTGCCACAGAAACAGTGGATCTGGGTACTATAGGAGAGCTGTTAGGCTTTGAGAACAACACAAAACTTGAAGCAGGCATCAAACACACTGCTATGAATATACCTAAATTCTTAGCCATAGAGACTCTGAATATTCACTGTAATGTGGCCGAGGGTATGATCACCAAATCAAATGGCATAGGCACTCACAAACAAACCGGCATCATTGCAACATTCAAACCTAATTCCGAATTTATGGAGCCAATCATCTACAATCCATCCCCAACATTATATTTTCCTGTGTGCCATAATAGAATAGATTACATTGAATTGATGGTCACTAATGAAAAAGAAGAATTAGTTGATTTTGCTGGAGCCACAACAACTGCAATCATAGAGATTAACATTTAAATAAAAATACATACAATGGAAAATATTGAGAGTTATGAGCTACAATCATTCCCTCCAAACAGGAGGACATTTGCAAATTTAAATCAACCCAACACGGAAATAGAGGTTGATCTTGATGTAGGGGATGGATTTATACACCCCCACAGAGCAGATCTATACATCAAATTTGATGTTGTAAAGCTCGATGGAACAGATTATCCGGCAAATTCAAATATAAGATTGGTAGATAATTTTGTGCCGCATCTGTTCTCTGAAATTGAGGTCAGAAAGCATGGTGTTGTTATAAACAGAATAGATTATCCCGGCATTACCTCCACAGCTTTGGCCACACTAAAATTATCCAAAACCGAGGCATCATACTACAAAATAGGCGGATTTGAAGCTGGTGATAAGATATTAACCAAGAACCACTCAGTGCTGTTTCCTATGCGCCTGTTGCCAGGATTCTTCTCGGATTACAAAGAAATTATGTGGAAGGGTGGGTTAAGAATTACATTTAGAAGAGCTGCAAATGATAATAATGCTTTGATGAGGTACAGCACATTAAGCCCTACAGGAGAAGCTATGCCTAATACTCTACCTGATGAGGGCAAGTGCATTATTCAGACTATGGAGTTAAGAATCCCGGTTGTTGAATATGAGGCCAGTTACGCTCTTAAATACAAAGCTGATATCCTAAAAAATCCACAGATTCCTCTGCAATTTTACACATATCAATGCGTACAGAAGCCTGCCTCTGGTACTTATTATGAATTTGATGCTACAAATTCATTCTCCAGTATTCAATTTGACATGCCCGATTTTGTGGTGGTACTGTTTCAGACTGGAAGACACAACAATCAGGAAAAAAATTCGAGTAAATTTGATAACTGCAACATCAAGAACATATATCTTAAAAATGGCAGAAATGAGGTATTTCCTAGAGAAAATTACAATTTAGACATGTCCAAGGATGATTTCCTCAAATTATATGAAGCTTTTTCGGCTTTCAAGAGGGTCACTACTGGCAGTACTGACATGTATTACACACCAGATGAATTCAAAGCACGGAGACCCATGTTTGTCATCAACGCTTCAAAAAGGAAACAAGTTGTGGTTAATGACAGGACAAACATTAAAATTATCTGTGAATTCCACGAGGCATTACCCGATGACACCATTTGTAGCGTTATTCTCATAGGTGAAAAATCATATGTTTATGATGTGAGAAATGAGAGGGTCACGGAGCAGTTCTAGAGATCCGATTCAAACACAGAAACCCCTTGATTACAAAGCAATAATACCAACACTTTGCTGTCAGAGAGGTCCCAGACACTCGACCAGTTTTGAAACTTCAATTGTATTATCAGTTAGCAGTATATTGTTGTAAAACACTTTTTACCAGGTTTAAGATCTGGGGGCTATCAACTAGCAGTAATTATTCTCAAAATCTCACTTGTGGACATATTATTTTGCCACACGTTTTCAATCTATCAGGACTCGAACCCAGAACCCCTTGTTTACAAGACAGCAATATTATCATATTGCCATCAGGGGAGGCTTCACATTTTATGAGGACTTAAACCCGAACCTCCACACCTGAAGAATTGTGGTTTAAGCCCCTCTTGCCATTGTTTTAAATATGGGTAAATCTATCTGTTGAGCCCTCGCCTTTTCTACACTAGAAATTCAGAATTTCTTAAAAATCAGAGCATATCACACCTGAAAAATTGGGGCATAGGCCCCTTTTGGCTTTGTTTTAAGTGTAAGCAAATCAGATTGTTCAATCAAATAGCCTCGCCTTTTCTACACTTATAAGTTGCGCTCATAGTACAGTCAACACAACTACTGACACTCACAAATATCCCTGCCCAGGCCAGGATTCGAACCCGGGACCCCCTGGCATCGTAACGCGATGTGCTAACCACTCCGCCACGGGGGCCGGCTTGAGTTAAATGACTACTTATTATTGTAAGCTTTTTGTTTAAGCCTACGCGCTGAAATACGTATGTACTGTATATCAAAATATTGTACGTAATAAAGTGTACCTACGTATATCAAAAATCCTTTATTCCGGTTTAACCGAATTTTCGTTCAACCGAAGCACCCATCAAATTCGGTTAAACGGGACTGTAATGTATATTCAAATAATTCGCAAAGTAATCGTAAGGATATGCGCTTTCTATGTTATAAAAACTTGTATTTGATAGAGTGTGTATATATATTGCGTTATTTTACAATATAATGTACATATTTTCAAGAAGTATATTTTATGGGATAATATTTCTACTTTTATAATGAAAATCGTGACAAAAAGTCATTCCTTTGCTATCGTAATTTCTGGGAAAGATTCTCTTTCGATTCCAGTTCCTAGACCAAGTTCAGCAGACATCATTTTAAAAATGGCTGCTTTTGAAGTTTATCCTAAACTTTTCTTGTCACTACAATGGATGTATTCAAAATTCTAAAAGTGTCAAAAGTAAAATTGATGGACAGCTACTTAGACATCCTTCCATGTCTGCATAAACCAAATATGGCGGTCAAAGTGTTGAGGAATACAACTACATTTAGTCCTATATATTGTGACGTAATCTTTACCATTAAACTTAGAGACTTGGAACCAAATGGTGATGTCTCCATATACAAATCAAATTTTAATAAATGTAAGGGACTTTATGGCAGGGACTGGCTTATTATGCTCTGGCAGCCTGATCGAGAGGTCTGAATGTACAAAAGAAGACAAGAGAATAAAGACAGAATTTTCATATTTTCTTCTTCGGGAAATCTATATTTAAATAATTAAAACTCTCCGGCAGACCGGAGAAATTACCTGTAATTTTGACAATTTTCATACCATTTCCCTTTTCCCTTTTAATTTTACCCGAATATCCCTCCATAAGGGAAATTTTCCTCCAAGTGTTTACACTGATGCACTGTATAAGTGAAGTACGGGAATAATTGCGAAAGTGATGTGTCCAAGCCAGATGTTTACACAAGACAGCCTTGCGGAGGTGATGACGTCAGCGAGGAGGAGCAACGTGCTCATGCCTCTTTTACTGTTGCATATGTATACGCCATGAATTATCTCCTGGCAGCATCTGGCTCCCTCCTACATCCCTCAGTCTCTATTATTGCTGCGCGCGACTTGGGCACCCGGGTTAGTGAGTGATCTCATAACCAAGTACCCGGTACACCTTTTGTAGCGCAGGATGGGAATAATAATAGTTCGTGATCAAGTTTCCAAAGCGGCAAGTATTTGGGTCAGGAGCCCTATAATCCACTGCCTCGCGTTCCGTTTCTGGCCACCTTCAAATTTGTCGGTATGGTCTCCGATGCCCCCCTCTCCCCCCTTTTGCTTGTGAAATACGTTTCTTCTAATCAATGCGAACGCGTTCTTCGAAGCACTGGAAACGTACGCGTGCAGTATACTCGAAGTTTTGTTACGTAAACGCGATTTGCAAGTGAAACAGACACACTTTCAGTGAATGGTATATCTGTATGCTTGAGTAGAATTGAAGATGAAATCTGTAGATGTTCGAATGGAGCACCAGTCAAGTGTGGAGCGCTGTCACTTTCACTTCAGATTGTAACTACATGTGTGGTCCATACTCCAAGAGGGCGGGGGGGCAAGGGGATAGATGACCCCCCTCTAAAAATTTCACTTAGAAAATTAGATGAATCTTATCGCCGTTATTATTATTTTTTTTTAATTTAAAATTTTGGGTGCGTCAGCCTCAGCACTTAGGCTCTTTTGCACCCGTCACGTTATACGGGGTCCAGCCCCTTAGCATAACAAGTAACATGACTGTAATGCAGCATAACTAAAATCTTAAAATATTCTGACTTAGGTTAAAAGCTGAGACTTTAAAGGGGCACTCAGCACACACATAAGGACAAAAAACAGGACAACACACACAATTATACTGGCCAAAGAGCCAGTCGCCAGAGCCTCGTTAGTCTGCAAAAGCAGTCCAGGGTGCACTACGTGGGAGTGAGGTTGACAATTAGTTATCGCCGTTGCTAAACAATATTATTCTCTTAGAGAAAATTAAGTCATTTTGAAGTCAATGTAAGTTCTCAGCCAATTGATTCATTTGGTGTATTTTACATTCGTTTTTCCCATTTTTGACTAATCGCGAAGATGAGGATTATATTAAATTAGAAATAATATGTTAGACCACTATAAAATAAAATTTAACCGAAATATATGATATGACAGTCACAAAGAACACATGCATATGAACCTTTCATTTATATATGACGAGACATATGTCAAGTATAGTCCGATTAGTTTCGGAACTTCAGCTGACTGTGAGGATCTAGCTAGCGAGTCTACCAACAGTGCAGAGCGGGAGAAAGAGGTTTAGCGATAGGTTTTGGATTGAGATGACGTCAGCGGCTCGCTTCTTGATTGAAGGCTTCAGGAGTTGAGACTCTCTTCCAAGCTGCAAATGATTAACAGCCAGAGATGTTACGGAAGTAATCTTACTCTACTTACGTTCATTGTAAACAACACAGCACAACAAGGGCCTATGAGACCCGCTCATTTTATTCATGTGGAATGTTAAAACTTTCGCTGGTATCTTCAACTAGATATTATTCCTTCACACTTGTCGCCAATTTTGCAATTTATGAATTGTTTCTTGATTGTATATGTTCAGTAGAGCCAGGAAGTTCAGGCATTTATTTTCGTTAAAATAGGCAGGCAAAAAGGCATTTATAATGTGGAAAATAGGCACTAAAAATGAAAAAAGGCAAAATAAACTGAAAAAAGGCACATTTGGAAGTCGCTTATTTTTATCTATAATTTCTGGCGAAATGTTAAAATCTAAATTGGGAAGAGCATTTTAATTTTCTCCGTCTTGATTGCACATAACTACAAGGTGCTTTTAAGTTCTCAACATTCATTGATAGTCGTCTGTCAGAGAGAATGTTTTTCATAATAGAAAATGATCTTTCTACTTCGACAGAAGTTATTGGAGCATACATAAAACAAGCTAATGTAGCTGGACTCATTTCGGTAACAGCATTTTCACCTTTAAGAATATCACAAATTGTTTTCAATTGTTTCAAGTCCTCATTTGCACTCACTACCCTTTTGCACTTTCCCGCAACAGCTGCTCCCTTTTCTCATGGCACTTCCATCATCTGCTGCATAGATTCCTCGAAGATTTTCATGGATGCTATAATTGTAATTGTCTCTGGCAATGCACCATAATGTGCAAAAATAAACTTGATTAGCACAGGAGTTTTTTCACTTCACGAATTGAAGCCGCTTCATTTTCTGGAAGAGCATCGATCACCTCACTGATTTTTTGAAGGTTGTTAGCATAATATATAGCTGCTGATATCCAGGTTCCCCATCTCGTCAAGACTGGTTGCTGAGGTAAACTAAGCTCAATCGCAACTTCCTGAAATTTTCGGGTTCGAGAGGGAGATTTCAGAAATATCTTCTTTGTGTTCGAAATCAACCTCTCCACTTCAGCAGTCAATCATGCACAAGGAAATGTTAACCGAAAGGCAATATCCTAACTCAGCATGAAATACTTTTTTCTCACACTTTTCTCCTTCAGCAATGTTGAAACATGCGTGAGTTCAATATTACTTAAATAAGGCGAAAATTATTCACATAATAAACGGAAGAAAAATAAATGCCAACAACATTTTTTGGGAGAAAAATAATTTATATACACATATTTTTTTTAAAAAAATGGCAAATTTCATTGAAAAAGGCAAAAAAAGGCATTATAATTAAAAATAGGCAGTGGGGTCCCAAATAGGCAAAATAGGCAAAATGAAAAGGCTTCCAAAACATTCGAAACAACATAAGAAACGTATATCCGGATAAATTTTATCAATATATGCATTAGATAAAAAGAGGCATTTTGCCAAACTTCCGGGCTCTAATGTTCAGTTTTCTAATTTCCCCCTGAACATACACAAACAAGCAATAATTCAAAAATTGTAAATTTTGATTCAAACAATGAACGAATATTCAATTGAAAATGTCAGTTTTAACGTTCGGAAAGAGTACGGTTTTTTATAAAGTATCCGGTCTGACTGGCCACCATTGTGCTTTTTTAATGTCAATTATTGTGTTGCAAATGACGAACAGAGTACTGCACATTACTCCTAAACGTGTATCTAATACATATTCATTTTCTTCTTTTATTATTCCATTTACTATTTTTACATTATGTAAACAAAATATCGTAGGTTGAACTTTTTTCTATTTCCTACAACTAAGAACCTCGTTTCATGCATTTTAATTGTAGAATTACAATTATACTCTTATATGTTCGTCTATATATCGGAAAGAAATACATATTCGTCAATCTTTACGATGTAGTCTATTATTTCCGATCGATATTTATAGCTACACTTAGATTTCCCACAAACAACTAAGATTATAGAAATTCAATTCAGAAGACCGGTAAGTCCATGAATCTTTGCGTTACAAGGTGGGATTATTTGTGCCCATTTGTGTGTTCGAATCAGATTTTCCCAGGAACGGAAATTTTAAACCAAAAATTACAGAAGAGGGAAAAAGAGGGAAATATCTAAAGAATGTCACAAAACCAAAATTTAGACGCCATGCATTAATGCACTATAACAATGCTCATTTATACCTCACGCTTGTTTTTGTCTTTCCGCTTCTACGTGTAGCTTCTAGTAGTCATACGAGGTCTGACAATTAAGTGCGCGAACTTGACACCGTTTAGCGCCGAGGGCAGCACTATACAAGCCAATCTGTAAGATTTTGTAACCTTGGTATTTCAGTGTCTCACAGCAGTGTTTGCTTTGGCGCGTGGTGGATTTGTGCTGAGTGGTGTACATTGTTGTTTGTTCTTGTGTGTGTGTGTGTGCTGTCGTGGAAATGGCTGAGCTGGAATTAGCGCAACGGACATACATCATCAAATTACTGGTGAAACTAGGCATGGGAGTGAATTATGGGAAATGTTAGTGCAGGTGTACGGCGAGAATGTCATGAGGAAAACAGCGGTGTTCAAATGGATTAGACTGTTTTCTGAGGGTAGGGAACAACTGACTGATGAAGAAACGGTAGGGCAGAAAGTAACGAGCCGAAAGGACGAAAACATTGCCAAAATTCGTCAAATCGGGATTGTTCACTATGAATTTGTACCACCAGGACAAACAATTAACTAAGTGTACTATTTGGGAGTGCTGCAAAGGTTGCATGAAAAAGTGAGACGCAAACGTCCGGAAATTTTCGCCAACAACTCATGGCTCGTGCATCACGACAATGCACCTGCTCACACTTCACTGTCTGTACAGGAGTTTTTTGGCCAGGAAACAAATAACTTTGCTAGACCACCCACCATACTCGCTTGATCTTGCCCCCAATCACTTCTTCCTTAACCTGAAGATCAAACAAGTTTTGAAAGGAAGAAATTTTGATAACATTGAGGACATTAAGACTAATACGATGGCAATTCTGAAGGCAAGTCCAGAAACAGAGTTCTAAAATTTACTTCGAAGGGTGGAGTAGGCGCTGGCATTGGTGTATAGCTTCCCAAGGGGAGAACATTGATGGTGACCACAGCTATTCAGCAATAAGGAATGTAGCATATTTTCTAGCATAAGTTCGCGAACTAAGTTGTCAGACCTCGTAAACATCTAAAATATTGTATTTAATTTCAATTAAGTCCGAGCTGATTGTAATTGAGTTAAAAGTGTAAAGAACTTTCAAGTGAAGAGTTTAATTCATAATAAAGAATGACGACACAACATTTTTTTAAAAAAAATAATCTCTAATGGTGGAGTAAATAAATTAAATACATAAGTGATATATCCGTCCCCAATTAAAACGTTCATCAATTGCTTTCGCAACACACCTCCATAAAATTATTCGCAATAATATTATGACCAAATTTGTGATTAAATTTGCCTTGCAAACCCCCTTTAAAATCATCATCGTAGATCGGAAGTTGTGGATAAACTCTGTAATTAGTGGCTATTTAGTTTTCATTTTATTTTTTGTAATTATTATTAGAAAAAACCTGTAATTTTGAGGCTCGGGAGGTAAATAATATTTGGCGTAGGCCAGAAACACCACTGGTTCGAATGAACAATAAAACGATTGCTCAGAGACCGACCGATTTATTATATAATAATTAATTGCAAATAAAGTTACCTGATTGGCCAGTTTGTTCAAGAATCTCCTAATAAAACAATAACGATTTGCTCGTTTCTGATATAAAAATGGTATTGAGATGAGACTGGTACAGTCTTGGTCTCGATTTGTCTCGTTCTCGGCGTCGTTTCGATTTATAAACATGTCACGGTCTCGAAGGGTAAGTCTCTATCTCATCTCGAGTCTCGAAATATGTATAGTACGAGGGGATGTCAAAAAGTAAGGTTCTATAATTAATATCTAAATGTTCTATTCCAGTCGAGTTACTTCTTGGCTGAGAAATTTAGATTTTCATTGGTAGATGGCAGCGGTTTCCTATGTCAGTTACACTTGAATCTTGAAAAAATTATGTTCAAAATTACTACTACGCTGGTTTTGTAAAACGTTAGATATTAATTAGGGAACTTTATTTTCCGACTTTCCCTCGCATAAACAACATATACAATGAGCCACAAACTTTCACAGCGGATAGAGCTCATTAAGGTAATCAACTTTTCTTGAAACGACCTTTCGTATTTTTATAAATTGTTACACTTTTTGTCTGACGCTTCGCTTTGACGCTACGAGTCCTCAAAAACCTTGATTTCTATGCTATATAAATGCGACCGTTTACACAGGTTTACAATTGCTAATTGTATTGGCTTTTCAACTATGCTATAAGCAAAATATTTTACTTATCTACTAAAATCAGGTAAATATCCGCTTGGCATGTCTGAAAAACTTGCTTAGTACAAGAAATTTGGTTTAGCCAAAATTTTCACCCTATCATACCAAAGTCTCGAACGAGACCGAGAGTATCGGTCAATAAGTCGTGGTCTCGTCTCGATTTTACAGAGGTCTGCCTCCTTCTCAGCCTCATCTCCCTATGTACGAAACCGGTTTAATCCCGGCATCGTTCCTATTCTGTCTAGTAAAAACCCGTGCGCAATAAACACTGCAACTTAATTCAGCCTTTTCTGGTTTGTGTTCTGAAGAGTAGCCCCAGAATCACAAGCTAAATTGCAATTAGGGATGGCCAAATCCGGATAATTTTCTATCCAGATAGCGGATATTCTGATATCCGGATTATCCTAATTATGCGGATATCCGAATTGTCTGAATATTCGGATTATCCGATATCCGAATTTTCAGGAAATTCGTATGTCCGGATTATCTGTTGCATCCTAAACGGATATTGAATAATCTGAAATCTGAATATCCGTTATCCGGATATTGTGTCCATCCCTAGTTGCAATATAGTGCAGCGCTCTAACTTCTCTCGGCTTATTTATGAATAAAGTTTTATAAATTATGGATATGCAATTCTGCATCTGGCCAAAACCCGGGAAAGGAACACAAGCATATCAACTTAGTAATATATTTTTTTAATTACATCACACGCCAGCGTGCTATTGAAGCCTCACAATTGGGATAATTGACCTTCTTGACCTTAAACCCACCTCGGAAAGTCCTGCTGTCCAAGAAAATTAACCTTTGCTGCCCTCCCAGTGCCTTTCAACCTCAATAGTTGACCCTCGGAGGCAGGACCTTTGTTGTTAAGGATTTCCCCCCTTGTATCTCACCTGGTCAGTACCTCAAACGCCAGATAATATACTTGTGGTTTTATGATCGCTTTATTGTTCCACTCGCAAAGTGACCTTGTGCCGAGTTCCTCTGATAAATGGCTCATTAAAACAAGTGACATGCGACACGCTCTCTCTTGTGCATGTCCACAACCTACGTAGTCGCTTGTTGCTTTGTCGACTCAATAGACTGTTCTGTTTCTATCCTGTTGTGTTCGTTTTTGCGTCACTTTTCTAGTCCTGTAGGTTAATTGCGACAGAAAGGTTGACTGGCGAATGAGGCTGTTCACCGCCAAATTTTTCCGGTGGCGGCTCTAGCCTAGTTGTGTCCTTAGAGAATTCCGTTCATTTTGTTGCCTGAGCATTACATTGGTGATCTCACTTATAACACAAGCAACAACCAACATCGTGTTCTGACGTCATTGAGTAATGCTTTCGTTGCTAGGCTGATTAGGTTTAGTTCTCTTAGCATAAATAATACCTTTTTTATCAAACCACGAAAAAGGGCAGTGTATTTATGCTGAGAAAACTAAACCTAGCAAGCCTTTAAAGTATTTTCTTGAACGAGATGTGTATGAAAGTTAATAACAAAATACAATAACCAACACTAACTGTGCGAAGTGTAAGGAAATAATGAACAACAGTTGGGTTGGATATTCACTCATATGGTTGATATTATTATATAATAATAATATTAAAATTGGTTTATTTTTATTAACTTCTAATACTTATTATTGTAAAATAATTATAACTGTGGCAATAATTATTATTGTTATTATTTATACATATCAAGTTTTATGGCCTGAACCCCCTTACAAAACTTTCTGGCGACGTCCATGGAGAGAGATCCTATTGCTTGATTTATATGGCGGTTGTTCAACACAGGGTTGTCAAATGTTCAGGAATTTCAAATACATTTAATTCCGGTCCAGTCGAGAAAACCAGCAAGCGTAAATGGGTTCTGGACCGTAAAGAACCTTTTTGTCTGTAGAGTGTTTCAATTCGGTCCAGGAACCCTTTTTCAATGAAACAGAATGCAGCTTGGACCGAATTTAAATTGTGCTAGAAAAAAGGATTCCGGTCCTATTGTGGAACCCATTAGAATTTATGAGTTCCTGGACCTTAAACAACCCTGGTTCCACACGAAGGGTCAGTGTATCTATTGGCGTCTGAGCTGCTTTTGTTTACACTGACTGCTTTTTCTCTGGATGGAGCTTTATCCAACGAAAGACGTTGGAGATATGGAAAACGTTTTGCACAACGTACACGCACTTCTACAAGTTCTCATTCCTTGCGTTCATTTTCCTGTCATGCGTCACTGTAACTTCTCAAGCGATACTACTATCAGATCACCGATGCTGATAGTGTCACATTACGCTTGTAACCAACACGCGGATGGCTTTTTGCTACCTATTCCGATGGTCAATTGTTCGCTACAGCGATCCTTGTCGCTGCACAAGAGATGGCAATGAAAAAAAAAAACCTGAATCCGGGCCACACACTCAGAGACAACCCACCCACTATTTCGCCTGGTGACCATTTCTTTTTATTTCTTCACCGAACGAGTTTACAACTAGGTGTGCCCGGTGCGATGTCGTTTACCGTTGGGCGAGACTCAGGATCTTGTTGGTATCCGTTGTGCCCCAACAATGGGCCTTTTGAGCCGAGTGTTCTCCAAGTGTCAAACAGGATTTTAAACGGAACAGGACTTTTCGGTTCGCCTTTGCGATTGCCTGATAGTCGTGTTGCGATGAAGCGGGGTAATAAGATTGGCAGAACGGGTGAAAAGTTAAGGAAGACAGGATAGTAGGAGATGCAGCCGAGGCGAACGCTGTCCCACCATCTAGCTTGGAGAGAACGACCATATACTATCTCTTCAGGACAATATGAGGAAAGAGCCCCGCCAAGTTGGAACACCGCAGTGGCGGCGATTGAATTCCAATACTAGCGGGAGCAAGGTACCAAAACTGGGGGGACAAGGGTACTTCACTTTCCATTGGTAGATAAGATTCAGCACAGTTCTGGGGCAAAACTGGCAAAAAGTGAGAGGCAACTGCCCCCCCCCCCCCAATCACCGCCACTGCTACTTTCTCTCAACCATTTCATAGTTACACTTTTGCTTTAGTTTTACGCCTTTCTGTTTCGCAAAGACAAGTCTGTTCACCCCTCCCAAACAGTGGCGCAACCACAAGAAGGGGGGAGGGCATTATTGCCTGCCCCAACCTTGGACGGGAGTCAATTCTAAGGGCGGCAACATTGAAGTACAGCGCCTTGAAGAACATAGTGTGGAAAACGACCCAAGAAACTGGTTCCCCAGACGTAGAGAAACGTAGATGGCAGTGCGATCAATGTCGGTGCTAATTTTCTTATGAAAGTAATGCGGCTTTGTTAGTTTTTGGAATATATTATGTAGATTTGTTTGTCTTGAAAGACGGTACATGAATTGATGGAAACAGTTATATTTGTGGAGTGATTTGCAGTCACGAAATGACATTAATTTGGAAAGAAAAATAAAATAAAATTAATAAATAAATAGCATGCGTAACACAAGAAGAAACATCGCAAAGTGATCCCGGACGTCAGGTGTTGGATTGTGTACTAGAGTTTTATTTTTATATGTTATTAAAATATAAATAATATCCTGAGAGATATTTTATACCGAGGCCACAAACCACAAGTGTCGCTTGGAAGCGAGCAGTCCGTAATCAATGCAGCCTTTCGAACCGTAGGGACACAAGCTATGACTGCACCGTTTCCTCAAGGAGATTTTACACCAAAGCGACACGCTACAAACGATACGAGGATTTCACACCAAAGTGACACGGGTCCTTCGGTCCAAGGCAATTTTCACACTAAAGCGACACATGTTGCTTGGAAACGAGCCAATCAAGAGCAACATTTCACATCGTAGCGGCATGACGGGAAGCACAGACCAGCGTTCGGTTCGTGAAATCCTCAAGCGACAAGTATCGCGTTCCCCTTGTCGCTTTGGTGCGCAATCTCCCTAAAGCAAGACACTCATTGCATCGCGCATACGCGAACAACAAACCACGGCAAACATGTTGCAAGCTATTGAGTAAATGGCCCAGTTTGAGCGACGCACAAGCGACAAAGCGACACGTGTGACTTATCGTGTCGCTTAGATCTGTTGTTGTAATGTGCGGTTTTTCGTGTCGCCTATCTGTTGTTCGCACAATTAGCAGCGAACGCTTGCCAATAGACTGAAGGCACCATGTCGCTTGTCACTTAGTTGGGAAATCCCCCTGTAGCGCGTCGCTTCGGTCTGAGCACCCTTCCTTTAAGGAGCTTTCCGACCGAAGTAACAAGTAGCACGCGAATACGCCATATGAACGTGTCGTTTGCTGTTTGGACCCTCATGTGCAATGAATGCTATTTTACAGTCTGGAAGTGTGTGACAGTGTGAACATCCCGTGTCGCTTGTCCCATTGGTTTGAAAGTTTCCTTACACTCATATCGATGGCACTAAGAAAGTTTTGTGGGGTTCCCCTTGTCGTTTCATGGAATCATCATTATCATCATCGCCGCGATTAGTTTAATTAGATTAATAATGAACCTAATTCATACACAAAAATTTAGTTGCCAAGAGCATTCCAAGCGTATTTTTTCTCCCGTATTATTAACGAAAGTATGACGTAACAGGACGTGGTCGACTGTCTAGAATGTTCGTTAATATCTTCGCGACCACTGTACCAAATATCATAGCAATTATCACATTCATAGAAATTCTTCATGTAAAAGAATCAGACGTTTCAGCGAAAACTCCATTTACTTCCATTATAAGCAGACGAATACCAAGCACCGGGTTCAACACCAGCGCCTCTAGCGGATCATTTTCGAGTGGAACCAGCCAGAGCGCGCAGAACTGTGCCGTTTTCCACACTACGTTATTCAAGGCGCTGTAATTGAAGTAAAAAAAAAAAGCTAGCAGGACAAAAGGATACTCAAGATGGAATTAGTTTTCTTGTATTTCTTGTATTTTTCTTCCAGGCGGCCAAGGGCACCTTCAGGGGGGCACAGAGGAACAACTACCCCCCTCGAATTCAAATTTTATGCAAGTAAAAATACATTTGGTAAAATTTTCTTCCTCGCTTCGCTCGCAGTCCTGCTTTTCTTGCGGTCTCATCAAATTCAGATCCGTAGATAGGGGGCGGCGATAGTCGGCCCTGGGCGAAAAACGATCTAAATTTAAAATGTTGTAAAAGAGAGAGTGCCATAGCGACCCGTGCAACTATTTGCGCACTATTAAATCAATATTGTTTTCACTTCGCAAAAAATTGAATCTATTTTTTTTTTTTGCAATGCATTGTAAATTACCAGAGAGAGAAGAAAATCAAATAAAAAATAAAAAATCAGACTGTTGCTGCTAAATAGTTTTGTCTTGAATGCATGAACAATTGTTTTTAGAAATAAGAGCGCGCATATGTGAGAGACAACTATCATTTTTGATGTAGGTTTGTTATCAGATGAATGAATTGTTTATGTAATGTATTTAAATTATAATGTATGCATTAAATAAACTTTGAATACGTACACAATTTAGTGTTAACATGTTGCATAAGTATTTGCTAATTTTATGTCGCTCTATGTTGCATATGTGTAAAACATATATTGTACAGTCATGGACACTTCTGGGTTATAACGATCACAATGAAAGTTAATGGGATTGTTACAACCCAGATGTGTCCGTGACTGTACATGAAAGTTATACATGCCATATGCACAAAGATAATTATATTCGGATTGCATTTATTATGCATTATGTGTCTTTCAAAAATAAAGTTTGTGTGCTTGTTTTCCATTATTAGCTAATGTGAAACTGAACGTGTTGAGAAAATATTTCATATCATTTGTTCCACCTCAAATGCTTTACGAGGATAATAACGTCTTTGATACTGTTACTACTAATAATAATAATAATAACATTATTATTATTATTGCCACGTTTATGTTTGTACTTGCCCCCCCCCCCCAAGACAAAAATTCTTGGTTGCGCCTCTGCTCCCAAATTACGGTAAATCACGATTCAAAAATCGGGTTCCAAGTTGACGCTGCAACCCGAGTTTTGAATTTGAGAATGTTGACTAGTTCATAGTTTTGCACCCCTTTTGTTCAAAGAAAAAGTTTTTGACCCCTCCCAAACCACGGTAAATTACGATTCAAAGTACGGGCTAGTCAAAACCTTCTAATACAACGAGTTCAACGTCAACATGGAACCAGACCTATTAATGGCGTTGCACCGTAACTTGGGAGGAGTGCAAAACGTTTTCTAGGGTGCAAAACTATGGGAGTCAAATCACTGCTTCTTGGGTGAATCGTAATGATGATAAACGGATGAAGATACGAACTGAATGATAAATGCCTTTACCAGGACTCAAACGTAGGACCTCCGGGCTCGTAGCATCCGCCACTGAGGCAGGAAAACCTGGTGTTGTAAACAAAGCATCATTTCTGATTACAAAGTGAGTACTTAGTTCCCCCTTTACACAACAAGGTGTAAGCAGTAGTCCCTATATAAATTAAATTCCCAATAATGCCTGAAGCAAGAGTTCGACAGAATTTACCAAGAGTTATTGAAACCTTTTATGACATAATCAGGCCAATAAATTTGTTCTGCACATGTTCTTCGACGTTAAATACCTCTTCCTCTTTTATTTCTTTTTCATGCACGATTGAAATGTTTAAAATGCAAGCCCCTAGGTTTTTCCATATACTAAAATCACTTATTGAGATTTCAATCTTTGTCCAGTATCACGAAACGCTTAAAAAAAGATTTATACAAAAAACTTGTAGATGGAGTGAAAATTCCTGTTCAGAAATTGGCATTATTAATTTTCCGCCACGATTTATTGCTGAACAATAAATATTTCTTTTAATTGGAACCTATTGGATGACACAAAAATTCAGCCACTCTCTAATTACCGCTATATTTCAAAGACCAAACATCCGGCGTGCGCTTTCGAGGAACTCTTTTATCGCATTTTTTTCTAAAAAGAAAAGTATACCAACAGATTACAGCTTTATAACTCATCTGTTCGTAGTGAAAAGTTGGCTACTAGATGGCATGATTGACTAACAAAGACAAATCGCACCCAATTCCAGGAACACAGACAAGAGAAGAACGCCTCGAGGTTGAAATCAGGAGTGTGTCAGCCATTTTTGGGTTGTTTTAGTCTAATTTTTTTGTGATCATTTCGACACGTTTTGTGCCGGTTATCTAGATATACTAATTATGGCGAATAAAAAGATGACCAAGGAAAGAAAGCTTGTGTATGTGAGTAACGAGAACAGGAAACAATTGACTTTTGGTACAGCAGAAATGCTTTGATGTGGCATCGGAACTTAACGCCATATTGGATTAATACATCATGGCGATTTGGATCAGTGCTGCAGTCTGGTCTCTGTTATCACTAGGTTGCTAGATTCTTGGCGTACAAAACTTGCCGTTGGATTTTGTGAAATGAAAATGTCGCAATTAATGATATTTTTAGTTACACGTTGAGATATCAATTAATATCTCAGTACCCATGAGTGGAAAATAGCAGTCCCTTATAACTGATAAGTTAATTCTTCAAAACTACTGGCGTTATATTTTGTTGCTTTCGTGAGTTACTTTGTCGTTAAACAGAATTATCCTGTATGAAAAATATGACTACTTCTTTAACATTTTCGAAATATTTCACATCTCTATCGTAACGTGCTTGTGTAGTAAACAGTTAGGAGAAACGGAGGCTGTCAAAATGCAATGGACAAATTTCGTGATAAAAATAAATTCAAAATATATAAATAAATATGACTGATGGGAAACAATGCAGATTCGAGTCCAGACTCTCTGGTTTCGGAGTACGCTCAACGATGTCTCTGGACAGCCATCTTTTCATATGGTGGCGAATCAGAAACAAACTTTGAATCACATGATGAAAGTTTCCTTTTTATCTCGCACGATAACGTATGGCTACATTTGTGAACCATTTTGTCCTCTTGACTTCAGCATTCATTCCGACAGTTGAAATTTTTTTTTCGCATATTGTGAAGTATTCTTAGTGTTAATCTGTTTATAAGACCATTTAGGAAACAAGCAAGACAATCATATAAAATTGTATCTATTCTCTTTCACAAAATTATATACAGGGTGGCCCAAAAATAGTAAGCGTAATATTGACTACTTAATATTTTCTGTAACCTTTTTGTGACCACCCTAAGAAGTAGAATTCTCCTTTTAGACCAGATTTTTTTAAATAAGTGGATCAGGTTGTTGATAAATAAGTGAAATTCGTTGGTATATAAATCCATCTTATGCACAAGAAGGCTAATCGGGGCTGGACCCAATATGGGCCTCCACTGGGCATCGAACTCAAGGCGACAACGTAACCATTACGCCATCGGCGACAAAAATTAATTATAATAATCAGTAATATTATGGGCGTTATAAATAATAATAGAAAACGTTATTATTATAATTATTATAGCTATCCTTTTTCGCTTATTGGTTACTTTTCAGTAGTTTTCCAGTTTTTTTTTTCAATTTTAAGTATGGTCTGACACTGGAGTGACTTATCACTTTCGTATTATGCGAAGGTTGACGTTCAGTAGATTAAGGTCAAGTTCAACACAGCTATAAAGAAGAACTCAATGATATCACTCTCACCTGTTCAATATAACAGCCGAACCATCTGTTCTCGCCGAGTTAAGGTCACGAGTCACTAGGTAATGGAGAGGCTCTTTTTTAATGACTGCTTTTGTATACTTTATTTTGTAGGCGTTTCGAATCGGAACAACAGGATGGGCAAGTAAAAGTCGGTATTCATTTGTTTGTTTGAGAATGGAAGGTTGAAGTGCGAACCTAATGTTTGGCGTGGTATTGTAATGTCAGAAGAGAATTCAAGTTTCGCTTAAAAATATGCTGATTTTTTTTCTCAGCTGCTGTCTTTTCATTATTTTTATCGACTCTTCATATTTCTAAGAACCGTAATGGTCCATAAAACATACATAGTTCAATGGTTCATTAACTATTGTTTTTGTTTCCTACAGGAAACGCTTACAAGCAGGCTTGGGAATGGGTGTTAGTAAGAACACAGTTCTTTCATGATATCATCACTCATCCTCATCTTTGCGATTAGCCAAAGGTGGCAGAAAAGCGAAGTGAAATAAATCAATCAGTGCATCAATGAGCACATGTCTCGAACATTCAGGATTCACTATGCAAAATTTCTTAGTGTAATATACGATTGAATGGAAAACATTTGCAATACATGTAACGTATACACTTTAGAAAAGTGTAATAAGATATAGGTTAGAAAAAAAACAACCTTGGTATGACGTTTGACTTCTACGCGGAGGACCCGGGTTCGATTCCTAGTGTGGGTGATTACAGGTGGGAATTATTTCCATCATGGATGAGCTCTGGGTTCACCCAGCGTCTAAAAAATGGGTACCTGGGGGCGAACCGTAGTGCTGATCACATCACATCCACAAATGGACAAGATCGTGAATGTGTGAGATACCTCTACATCTCTCCCATATGCTTTCACGGCTTGTTTGAATATGCTTTACCTTTTTTTGGCACATTCGTATTTTATTGGCTATTTATTCATTTGTAGCAGTTGGATGTCATCTGAAATTGATGGCCTTAATCATTTATTTCTCCTGTCAAAGTTTTACAGTAGTAATCTGTAAAGTGACATTTGAAATCTGTCCTTTGTTGTCGAATCATAAATATGAGGCTATATGCAATTTTACGCAATGAAGGACTTGTAAATAAGATTATTTCGCGCGTGATAACCTGGAAACCTGTTTCCAAAAGGTCAAATTAAACTGTAGTTATTCATTGACGATCATTCTTCATTGTAGCATAGTTGTTGCGCTGCAGATAAGAGAGTATTAATGAGCTTAGAATTACATACACAGCAGACCAACAGCTGTGGAATAGTGCTGCCACACACACTACTCCGGTTTGTCTGCTTGCATTCCATTCTGCCTGCAATGTTTCTACAATTAGCATTTTAGATGTGTTAAACAGCATGTGTACATAATTTATTTACGAGAACCTAATTTTCTCCTTACATTCCTCTATGTATGTAATACTACCAGTGTAAAGGCAATGCTACCCCTTACACATTGCACATGGCTTGAGGAGAGGATTTGGAACATACATTCAAATTTCGGCCATTCGGGAGGTGATGTGATCAGCAACAGACTCCGGTCACCCAGGGTTTCCCATTTATGAGAGGCTGGGTGAGCCCCAGAGTCGTTATATGCAGATGCATTGCTGGAAAGATTCCCTACTCTTCGGGAATCGAACCCGGGTGACAGTCAAACGCCTACCGACTAGACCACTGCGGCTTATCCAATGCTATCTTTCTTTTCGTATCTGTGTTTTCGAGTCTATTTTTCTTCTCTACTATTTTGTTCTGTCCCCGCGTTTTTCTCTCTTTTCACTCCCTCATTCGTTATCTCGCGTACTAGTTCGTTTCCTTTCTGTCTTTCGCCTTTATCCTCGCCTTCTTTTCACCCTTTCCTGCTCACCACTTTCTCTCTCTCTCTCTCTCTCTGTCTTGCATTGTTCTCTTTGTTCATCTGTTTTACTCCTTTTGCATTTTACAATCATTCTCCCTTCTCTCTGTTTCTCCCTCCCTCTTCTTTTCTTTTCCTTACTATCTTTCTTTTTTCGAAAGTTTAATATATATTATACTCGGATAGGCTAATCAGGACTGAATCTACAGCTTCCAGTGGGAAACCGGACACCTCGATTTCATGACGTTAGCGTAGAGTCCTGGCCTTGTTTCTATCTCTTTGCTAGATTTAGTATAGTTCCAGACAAACTAGGACCTTATTACGACAGAAGATCACCATCCAGTCATATAGTGTTTACCGATTTGTAAACTCTTTGCTAGAGATGGGTATAGGCGTCGTATATCTCCACATTGGTGTAGTATGTCTCCACATTGGAAGAATATAGGTGTGATATGTACTATGTATGTTTCAAGTTCTTTATTTGTGTATCTTTTCTTCACTTTACTTTCTTGTTAACCACGTTAGGTTAGGTTGGGTTAGGTTAGGTAAAGAAAACAGAAAAAAAAGGTGTGTATGTTTTCTTTACCTAACGTAACCTAACCTAACCTAACCTAACTCAACGTGGTTCACAATGATGTATCGAGAAAAAATGTGGAGACATACTGCCGAGATTAAATGTGGAGACATACTACACTTATACCCATTAGATGTTACTGGCAATGATTTCCGTCAAGTGACATCACTCCAGTTACGTCATGCTTTGCAAACATTTAACTAACAAATGTATATTTATAGAGTTATTGATCATTTTTTTAAAAATTTACATTGTGTATAAGAACAATTTATGTGTATTCATATTCTAACCACTCTATTTGAAGATTTAGTGGCGATTTTTGTTGTTTAGAACGCCGAGATAGGAGTTAGCACACTGTTTAATTTCCTACACGAAGCGATTTTTTTATGTACGGATGAAAAAAATAGTGTTACTTCTTTTGCATTAAAACACATGTCTACATGTACATATAATTACTTTAAATAAATTGTGGATTATGTTTAAAAATGTTAAAATAATAGTATGTTCAGCCACATTACTGAGACGTATTATTTAATTCGATTGTTGAAGTGAACGTTACAAGAAAATCAAAGGAAAATAGTTTGTGAGTGATTACAATAGCTCTGTGTGCTACATGACGAGAGGAAAGTAACTTAACGTTATCACCAACAAAAAAATTGTTTAAATTATATTTGTTACTTCGTGTTGACGTTATTTATGCGAGTATTCAGTGATACGGGAGGTCTTCTTTTATTGAAATGCAACATAATATAATTCCACTATTCATCCTGAAGTCTGCAGATCTGTTGAAAATTTGTCACCGAAAGTAGAAGAGAGAAGCGACCATGTCAAAAAGCCAAGCTCTGCATTATTTTTATTTGGAGTTATCTTCGAAAGTAAAGGCAAAAAGATCAGCTGTTTATTTTAATCGATTGTATTGCGAAGAACTACGTTGAAAAGCAATCTTTTTTGAAGTGATTAAGGATGACAATGTGTTCGTACCTTACGGCTTAATTGAAACCAGAGTCAGCAAGTTAATTTACTCGATACTTTTTTTTTACATAAATTACCCATAATTTACTAGTAATTTACTTCGCGTAGAAAACCAATTTTTTACGAAGATGTAAACAACTAAATTTCTTTAGTAAATTAGTAATATAAAAACTACTTTAATTATATTACATTTTAAACTTTAATTTTGTTACATATTTCAGCACAAAATCATTATTTTCCGAAGATCAGTTATGCAACCACCTCACTCTCACTAACATTTTTTTAAAAATAAAATTGTTCTTGCACATAACTTAAAACCTGTTAATATACATCTTGCACTAGGACTGTATTTATAACATAACATAACTATTAACGAAAATTGATTTGGATTGGATTTCAAAGTTTTAGTAACAGCTTCAAATTTCTTTTTCATGCGTATTATACACTTGCATTGGCCACTTATGATGTGAATGTGAATATGGCAGTTTGTAAAATTCCAATATAAGTGTACATACAAATTAGGAAGGAAAATTTTTAAAGCCTTTTATTTTTATTACCACTGCCAACTGCCATACGTAACAATAACCTTCGCAAATAACATGTTTTCTTGTAATTTTTATGTTTGATTCTAGTTTTTTACATACTTTACGTTTTATACATATTTTACACGTAATTTACTTGTCATGTGGAGAACCTTTTTTTACGCATAATTGCACAACTCTGATTGTAACCTGATCAGGCTGACTGTTGTGCAGGTAAGTAACAAGGGAGACAGATTGCACCCAAGTGTAGAGCTATTTGTTGATGCAGTGTCGCCACTTGCAACTGTCTGGCATTGTGAAAGGGCAGTGTACGCTTATTCACCAGCATGCCATGCGATGATGGACGATAACCGAGCCAGACAGATGTTTGAGTTGACTGTTTTGAGCAGCAGCTCACGTTGTCCTGATCTTATCAAAAGCAAGCCAGGAAAAAGTGATTTAGAGTGAGTGCGTTTTCATCAATCATATTCTCCATTTCGGTGCCTTTCTCTTTGCCTTGCTGGTAGTTTACACCACATGGTTTACACCGCTTACGCTTTTCGAAAGCTAGTTTCTTGCGATTTGCTGAGCAGGTGCCTAACCTCCTGGTATATGGAAAAATTCTTATGTTATTTATTATTATTATCTCATATTTGTATCCATTTTCCCTCTTTGGGGTTTTGTCTTTCTTTCTATAGATTTTACCTCCTTTCCTGTGTCTTGGAACATAATTTTCTTAATACTCTCTCATTTCTTTTTATACTTCCTTCTTCTGGTATCTGTCTTCTTATTTACCTAGGTAATACCTTCTCTCTCTCTTGAACTTATTATACTTATTTCTCTCCCTCCCAAGTTTTCACTTCTGACGTTTGCCTTTTCTCTACTCCCTCTCTTTCTTTCTTTCTCTCTCTCTCTCCCCATGCCGTTTCTTTGTCTCCCACTTGTTTCGTTTATTTCTCTTAATTTCTTTCTTTTCTCTTTTGTTTCGTTTATTTCTCTTAATTTCTTTCTTTCAATTTCTCTCTCTCTCTCTCTCTCTCTCTCTCTCTCTCTCTCTCTCTCTCTCTCTCTCTCTCTCTCTCTCTATCCCCACGTCGTTTCTTTGTCTCACACTTTCTCTCTTGTTTCGTTTATTTCTCTTAATTTCTTTCTCTCTCTCCATGTCGTTTCTTTGTCTTCCACTTTCTCTCTTGTTTCGTTTATTTCTCTTAATTTCTTTCTTTCCATTTCTCTCTCACTCTATCCCACGTCGTTTCTTTGTCTCCCACTTTCTCTCTTGTTTCCTTTATTTCTCTTAATTTCTTTCTTTTCTCTTTTGTTTCGTTTATTTCTCTTAATTTCTTTCTTTCAATTTCTCTCTCTCTCTCTCTCTCTCTCTCTCTCTCTCTCTCTCTCTCTCTCTCTCTCTCTCTCTCACTATCCCCACGTCATTTCTTTGTCTCCCACTTTCTCTCTTGTTTCGTTTATTTCTCTTAATTTCTTTCTCTCTCTCTCCATGTCGTTTCTTTGTCTTCCACTTTCTCTCTTGTTTCGCTTATTTCTCTTAATATTTCTCTCTCTCTCTCTCTCTCTCTCTCTCTCTCTCTCTCTCTCTCTCTCTCCATGTCGTTTCTTTGTCTTCCAGCCCGACCCTGTGGCCGAGTGGTTAGCACATCGCGCTGCGACGCCAAGGGTCTCGGGTTCGAATCCCGGTCGGGCTTGGTTGTTTGTGAATGTCCATTCATCAATTTCATCATTTCATCACTCATCCCCATCTTCGCAAATGAGCTAAGAGGCACAAAACGCGAAGTAAAATAAACTAAATCAATCAATCAATCAATCAATCTTTGTCTTCCACTTTCTCTCTTGTTTCGTTCGTTTATTTCTCTTAATTTCTTTCTTTCCATTTCTCTCTCTCACTCTATCTCACGTCGTTTCTTTGTCTCCCACTTTCTCTCTTGTTTCCTTTATTTCTCTTAATTTCTTTCTCTCTCTTCTCTCTCTCTCTCTCTCTCTCTCACTCCATGTCGTTTCTTTGTCTCCCACTTTCTCTCTTGTTTCGTTTATTTCTCCTAATATTTCTCTCTCTCTCTTCTCTCTCTCTCCTCTCTCTCTCTCTCTCTCTCTCTCCATATCGTTTCTTTGTCTTCCACTTTCTCTCTTGTTTCCTTTATTTCTCTTAATTTCTTTTTCTCTCTCTCTCCATGTCGTTTCTTTGTCTCCCACTTTCTCTCTTGTTTCGTTTATTTCTCTTTTAATTTCTTCCTCTCTCTTTTTCTCTCTCTTGATCCAGCTACCTTTAGCTCTCTCGTCCTTCTATAATCAAGGGGCTCCGGGTTAGATCCCCAGTGGATGCACGTGGGACAGTGGTTGTATAGCACTTACAACTTTGGCCTCCCCGATGGCTTTGTGGTAATGTGGTCGCCTTGTAATCAAAGGGTCCCCGGGTTCGATACCAATTTTAAACAGTAGGTCCGGACTCGAAAAGCCTATCTGTTCATAAAGTGTATTTAAAACCAAACAAGGAAACCACTTAAAACTGTAGGTCCAGTCCCGATTAGCCTACATATCTATTTTGATCTCTGTCTATCTACTTTCCTTACTTACAGTCTCTCACTCGCTTTTGTTCTTCTTCCTATCTCTCTCTCTCTCTCTCTCTCTTTATGCTTTTTCTTTCTATTTTACGATGGTATATAAATATGACGTCACACTATTGTCAATATTGATACACCTCGTTTCTGAACACAACTTTTTCTATTTATCCTCTACACTCAGAACATTTCTACTAAAAAAAAATAGTACAATACAAAATTTATTTGTATTCTTTGGTCACCTTTAAGCCTCTAACTAATCGAGATGATGATGAATTATGAATAGGACTCCAACCCACAACATACCCTAGCGGTCGCGAGTCGACCACTCAACGCACTCGGCTACCAAGTCTGCTTAAAACCAGAATGAAACTCTCTCAATTTTTTCATAAAATTGAAGGAGAAAAAGTTCAGAAAGTGCGACCAAGGAAATAGGAGTATAAAAATAACAATAGACGGAAAGGAAAATGATGGACGAGGCAGATGTGTACCGGAAAAGCAATGAAGATCAACTTCCGGTCTTGAGGAGCGGCGGCACCCTGCCGGGCGGGCACTGTAATTGTACAGCATGATTTATGTGGCGAAACTTCCAAAAGCTACATCGTGATCGAGTTGTTTGATCGTGTTTTGTCTTCCTGAAGATTTGCGACTAAGAAGGATATTTTTATCCTTTACGTAGTTGGTGCAGTTATGAAAGACTGCCTTTTGATTCATTTCAAATTTACCGCCGATGTTGCAGAAATTTTATTTAATTACTTTGCTGTTAACATTTTGATGACGTTAGTTGTGGTGTATTTCACAGGCGTTGTAGTTTGGTGGGGGGTGGAGGATATGTGTCCTTAACAATTACAGACTCGTATATTTTTTAATGATTGATTAATTTAGTTTATTTGGTACTTTAGTATTATACGGACTACCTCATTCCAGACCGTGTTTTCTGAGGTTAGGTTAGGTTAGGTAAAGAAACGAAAAAGGCGTACAATAATCTAACCTAATATCAGAAAACAGAGTCTGAAGTGAGGTAGTCCGTATAATACTATAACTGAACGCAACTCCAATTGGCGGCTGGGAAACAGCGAATCGGCGCTCAGACTGAGATCGGGCAAATGAGCGTTGGGTCCACCACATGTTGCCAAACGTACTGTAAAGCGAGAAAAAGTCTTCTCGGGCAACGATATTGTCAGCACCAGAAATCAGCAGGCCTCAATGGTACAACTGCACACGCGATCCTGTACGATAAGTTTTCCGGAAGGACCACCCACAGGTCGCAATGCAGGCAGACACACAGCCATATAAAGGCAACTGGCAAAAACAGAAGTACGCTTGGCAACGTTGCTTCGGAAGAGCGATGTGATCCCTTTAGCTTTTACTTCGCAACTGAGTTAGTTGACACCCATTGGACCACACGCCCCCGAAAATGATTGGGGGACAGGACGCGCCAGAAATAGCCATCAAGGTCAACCGCCAGATGGAGTTGAGATCAGTTATAAAGTACCGTTTATAAGTAGAGAACATAGAACTCATACCATTAAGATAGAAGGCGAGAGCTTGGAACAAGTAACAAAGTTCAAGTATTTAGGGTCTATAATAAGCAGCAGTGGGAAAATAGATGAAGAAGTAAATAATAGAATTGCTGCAGCAGGAAGATTATATCATGCTCTAAATAGAAACTTCATAAATAAAAAGGAAATTACGAAGAAGAAAAAAGTTGACAGTTTACAAAACAACGTATGCACCTACACTAATTTACGGGTGTGAATCATGGCCACTAACAACTAATTATTCTAGCAAACTTCAAGCAACTGAAATGAGATACCTAAGAAGAATAGAAGGAAAAACAAAACGAGATAGAGTAAGGAATCAGACCATTCGAATGAGCCTTAAGACCCAACCTTTACAACAACAAATAGAAGCGTCGCAGTTGAGGTGGTTTGGTCATGTTCACAGAATGAGTGAAGAAAGGATATCTAAAAAGATATGGCAAGCTAAAATAGATGGAAAGAGACCAAAGGGAAGACCAAGGCAGACCTGGGACGGCTGGATGGAAGAAGTTTTGAGGAGAAGAGGATTGGATACCAACAGGGCAAAAATGTTAGCCAGAGACCGAGAAGGATGGAGAGCTCTTTGCAAAACCTCTACACCTGACGGTAGAAGAGGATCGACTAAGTAAGTAAGTAAGTTATTTAAGGCTCCTTCATACATTTGACGAAAGTCGAATCTGAGAAAGAAGAAGAAAAAAGGAGGGTCATGTGGGTTGGTTTTTGCGTGGCTTAATCTGTAACGTATCTCGGACGTAACCGAGTACGTCACGAGATTGGCAGTCTTCACAGTTTGCTTGGGTCTCAGCTTCTACTTCTTCGTAGAGCTCCGACACAGTAAATAGTCCCTAACGAACCTACACAAGTTATGTTAAAGAAACAACGAAATGATTTTAAAAAAGTATAAAAGATTACCTACACATGGAAACATATCTTCATATGAGATCGTTGAATGTAGGCAGTGGCGTACGCAAGGGGGGGGTTACGGGGTTTAAACCCCCCCTTGAGCTTGTGAAATATTATGAAAAATGCTGTGAAAAAATAATTTAAATGGCCAATTTACCACAGTCAGAGATCTGGGACAATACTATTACTATTACTACATCTACTACTACTACTACTACTACTACCACCACTAATAATAATAATAATAATAATAATTTGAATTATTATTTCCATGTAGCATGGAGAAAAGCACAGCATTCCAAGCACACGCGTCTTTCAGAGTGATGCCTTGCACAAGTTCTTGAAAGTGAAATATGAGGGTAACTATGATTTAAAAGAGAAATAAAATGTTTTGTATTTCAGTTGCAACAATGTTCAATACTCTGGCGTACGCAGTTTTTTTGGGGGGGAGGGGCCGGAATAGTAAATGTGGATAACACATGGCTTTGTTTTGGAGGGCAGGATGCATAATAAAATATTTCGTATTTTTGGAGCTTTTCAGTCTATTAAAATTGTATTCAAAGACAAAAATGGTAATCGGGACTCACTTTATAAGAGGTTTCGTATTTACACATTTTGATTTTTTAAAGTTCTTAACGGATTTTTATTTTAAAATTCTGATTTTCTCAAAATTTTGGTAGGGGCTGTAGCATCATCGGTAGAGGCATGCATATTTCGTTTTTGACAAAAAGAAAACGAAATTTGAAATAACACATTGCAATGTTAATTTTTAAGGTTTCTGAAAGGTGTGAGGTGCATTTTCCTACCCTGTTTTGTCACGAAATGATGCGAAATGAACTGCAAAATGCGAAATAGACTCTTAAACACGAAATTTACCGTTTATATACCGACGCGACACTTTCTGAAGTCTGAAGTATCCTGTGTGTTATGAAATTAACGGAAAATTGATTAATTTTGCTGTAAATATTTGAAAAACAAAAATGGACTCCTCTATACAGGAATAAACTTAATATTCTGGTAATGATTTAATGTGCTATTAGAAGGGATATGTTTATTTTGTGTAATAGTGCAGTTTTTAAATCAATTGCGATTATTTTCACATTTTTAAAACCAAAATGTAATTTTATATACCGCTTTTTCACCGCTATAACAGCGAAATTTCATTTTATTTACAGCTTTTGAACCCGAAATTGACTCTGTTTTTATACTGAAATTTTGCTTTTTTATATACCAAAAGTATGTGCCTCTAACCATCGGCCATGCCTCTACGTACGCCAGTGTTCAACGAACATGTATTTTTTTGTGTGAACAATGAGAATTAACTAAAGAAAGTTCTTGGTTCGTTGTTAGAGGCTAATGTATAGACAAAGGCTAGGCGGAGAAGAATACAGTCACCAGTCTGCTTTCCCATTGTATTATTTACCGCAGCACGTTTGAATGTCTCTCTTTAAAATGTCTCACCTTGTTGACTAGACAATTATTCAAATGACAAGAAGCTTAACTATTGTAAAATGTTTTGTTGGTAAGAACAGCGAGACAATCCAGATGTGAATTATCGGGGACATTTATGCGGGGAAGAAGCCGGAAAAAATTCAACCAATTTCGGGAATCTAATCCGGATCTCCCGCGTGATTGTCAGACGCTCTACCGACCAGACCACCGCAGCTCCTTGGATGAGTTCCATACTTTCATTATTTCAATTTATTTTAATATATTTTCTTGTTTTATGGATTTTTTCACCCTTAAAATGTCTCACCTCGTTGACCAGACAAAATACAAAAAAAAAAAAAAAAATGCTCCCAGGATTTGATAAAAATTGAATGATTAGAAAGTAATTTCTTTCTATTGTTTTCATAAATGGTATATTTATGTAGATCTCTACTACATAATAGTAGTAGTGGTATTAGTAGTATTATTAGTAGTAATTCAGCTAATTAATTAATTATAAGTATTATTAATTAATTGTGATTATTATTATTTAATTAAAGTATAATAAATCAAAGGTAATGTGAATTTGGAGAAAGTTTTAGAAATAACCCCCCCCTTGACGAAATCCTGCGTACGCTACTGAATGTAGGCATTCGCTGTTTACTGTTCACGGCTGACGGGAGAGCAGTTGGGGTGGGGTGGGGTACCTGAGGGGAAACAAACACAATCGCTTGCAAGGGAAGCAGTTGACCATCTGGCGCGCAGGCGAACGAAGAAAACAAACATGAATTATCGTTCTTTTAACACGTAACGAATTTTTCATGGATAGTAAATCCGTAATTTGATGACAAAAGATTCTCAAACATTCATGAAATGGAATAGTAAACACAGCACGCTTTCATGTCTTGAATCTTGGATATATCATTATGTGGGAGAGGGAGGGGAAAATGCACTTTCTCTCTCTCTCTCTCTCTCTCTCTTTATCTTTCTCTTTCTCTTTTTAATCTTCCATAAAGAGCAATGAAAGAAAAATCGAAAACTGTTCCTATTTTGTATCTACAGTTCCTAAATAGAAATTACAATTTTTGTAACTATAATTGGCGTACGCAGAATTTTTTCGCAAAGTGTTTCAAGTTTGTTTAGATTTTAGTATTTATAGTAATAATAACAATACATTGTTTTTTGATTGATTTGCTTTATTTTACTTCGCCTTTTGTGCCACTTTTGGCTAATTTGCGAAGATGGTGATGATATGATGAATGAACACTCACATACAGTGGCGCAGGAACGGGGGGGGGGGTACAGGGGTACATTGTACCCCCAAATTTTTAAAGGGGGGTACTGTACCCTAGTAAATCGAGTTGTACCCCCTTTTGGTAATTTTACAGCAGACGGAAGGTGCTACTGTTAAAAGAACCTATTTTCAATTCACCCAATAAAAAAAGTGTATATTGTTTATAATTTATGAGCATTATCTTTCTTACCACACAAATTCAATCCATTGCAAACTTATTCTACTACATTGTGCTTGCTACTAGTTAGTTCATTGACCTGTGTTCTTGGTAACCTCCTTAAGGAGATGAAAATTGTTTAAAATGTGTGTGGAACGATGGAACCATATTTGCTCTCAGAAAATCATGCTGCAGACGAATGCTAAAGAAGTGGTCTCGTCGATTCGAAGATAAGATACAAATCTTCATCAGAAGAGTATATGACTGACTCCATTTTCTTTTGAATGTTTAAAATGTAATTTTTCGAAACGAAATATTTACACAAACGAGACGAGACACGACAGACCAACTTGGGGGGTACAATGTACTCCTGTACCTCACCCATATTTTTCATAACTTTGTAAGATGGTGTACGGAAAACTATACTTAAACCTATATTTTAAGATATTTTTTTGGAAATAGAGTCCCGATTAGCCTATTTGAGCATGAAGTGAATCTAGAATAAGTTTTAATAACTTCAGAGTGGAAACCGAAACAAAAATAAGCACAAACAAGAACGAGAAGGACCTCACCACACAGAAGATGAGATGAGGCTGTGACAATTCTCGACTCATCGCATAGCGATATCATTCCTAGGTGAAATTAAATTTTTCCTAGACATTTAAACAGGATGCAATTTGCGACTTTATCAGGGGGACTTATTTTTACCTATGTATTAGGGTATACTTATAATTGGATATTAATTGCTTATAATCTAATTGTGATATCGAATGCAACACAAACACAACGCCATTTTAAGTTAAACCCTAAAGTCAAACTGTACATTACATTAGTCAGATGAATGAACGACATAAATGAGATTCACTGCAGGTTCTATTGGTATATTTTGGATTGGATGGATTCACAAGGTGTTTGATTCATTTATTTTACTTCGCATTTCTGCCACTTTTGGCTAATCGCGGAGATGAGGATGAGTGATGATATGATGAAATTGATATACACTCACAAATAACACCCATGCCCAGGCCGGGATTCAAACCTGGGACATCTGACGTCATAGCGCGCTATGCTAACCCCCATCGTCACGGAGGCCGGCGAGGTGGGAATGCGTTTTGGATTTTCTCTGTAGATGCGAAATTTTTTAACTGTGACGCGCACATGCTTTTCCTTACATTAAAGTTTACCTTTTCACATAAACGAGAAATTGACATGTCACCCAAAAACACACGCATGCACCTGCATTTAATACCATTACATACGAAAAGAAACCTTGGCCGGCTCTTCATATTGTCCACCAACGATTGAAAAAAAAAGAAGTCTTGAGCATATAACTTCCGTTGTTTCCTCTGAGATCTGAAGGATTTCGGTTTTGTATATGTAATGATAAAGTGCTTGCAGAGTGTCATTAGGTACAGCTAATTGTAATTATATAAGAAATAAATGCTTTGTCAAATGTTTCACAAATATTTCAAACTTAGACTTCTTACGAGTTGATCGGGAACCATCTCAACTCGAGTTTTATTTTCTTTTTTAATACAACGCCCCATAGGTGTCTGAGAAAATACCAAATACATGGCATCTAAAAGACAATGGATGTGGTACACATCTGCCATAAATTGTTTAAGATATTTTTATGCGTAGCTATGGCACTTTAAAATTAGAATGAAAAGAACTGAAGTGGTACTCCATAAGTATTATATATTTAATAATGTAATTTCTATATCCATTGGGTGGGAGATGATTATTTCTGGTTGGAGTGGCCCAAGATCCTCCTCATCCCCTTTAATCTCAACCTGCATTAAAATGAATAGATGTATCTTTGTTCGCAATTTTCACATTTAAAACTCCTGATTTTCCGTTCCGTTAAATTAAAACAAACCCCGAACGAGGTCCAGAGCTTTATATGTTTCAGAATTTTTATCTGGTTTTAAAATCTGTTTTTTTTTTAATTCTAAGAAAAACAAAGAAAAAATATTTATGCAAAATATGCATTAAATAACAGGACATTCGTGTGTGTTTTTCTAAAATATAATATTTCACATTATACTTAGATATCAAGGACGTATTTAAGGGGGGGGTCCTGATCCCCCTCCCCGAAAGACTTACCAAGTAGTAAAAGTAAATAACCAAAATATTGTTTGGCTTTTGTTCGATGATTATTTCCGCTGAACTTATTGAAAGGCAAGGAATTTGACGCATACAGCTTTGAAGGGTTCCAAACATTTATGGACACTACTAATATCATCCATAATCAGGAACTTTATTTTTCATTAATTGGATCCAACTCCTTTTTTGTTATTTAATAAATATTCAATTATTTTTCTATTTGACATTAAATTCCTTGCCAGGGCAGTTGTTTTTATGCAAATCTTGTCGATCTTAACTACACGTAAGCTAGATAATGAATACGTGCTGTTATATCTATATTATTTTACTATATTTTACCTATTCATGAAATAATAATAATTCATTATTGATAGAAGTTAAGAAAAAGATAAAAGATTGTAGAAGAGATACTGTGAACAACTCGAGTTGTTCACAGTATCTCTTCTACAATCTTTTATCTTTTTCTTAACTTCTATCAATTATTAATTAATTTGCATATTTAATTAATATTTTAATTTAATTAAATATAATAATTATTATTATTATTGTGACACTTGGTTTGAAGTAGTATGTGTGTGTGCGTATGTGTGTGTGTGTGTATATATATATATATATATATTGAATTTTGTACCCCCCCAAATGCAAAACGTTCCTGCGCCACTGCTCACATACAACGATGCCCAGGCTAGGATTCGAACCCGGGACCCCTGGCGTCGTAGCGCGATGTGCTAACCACTCCGCCACGGGAGCCGGCAATACATTGTTTTTATTATAACATTTATTAACAATAGTAATCTAATAATATGAACTGTTTATATTTTCGTGTGACACTAGTTAGTTTAAAACAGAGCACGAATTAAACATTTCTTCAGTTTGTCCAGTCAGTGATCACAACAGGTTCATTGAATGGACAGTGTTCCATAAGATATACACGTATCATTCTGATCATGTACAATTAACTACACGTATGCTAAAATTGTAGTTTTACAACTTTGCTTTTACAACGAGAGCAAAGTTGTGCGTTACTGAATTAGTAGTCTTTCTGTATTATTTTCTGGAGATAAATTTTATTTCGTGGTGAAGAGTAATGAATGGGATGATGAGAACAGACATTGCCATCTACATCGCAGGGAACGGAGTAGACTGGTTTTTCTCGAGGTACATTTATTTTTCTGGCTTAAGTAACAGTTTCTTATGTAGATATACCGGGTGGGCCAGACTCAATTAGGCAGCTTTTGATTAGATGTTATTTTTATTTTTTCTTCATTTTATTTTTATTGACAAATGTTAACAATTCCAACGGCTATAAAATTGTTACAAAAATGGAATCACACACACATAAGTCATTGATTTTTAAGATAGTGGTCGACCTGGGCACCATCTAAGTCAACACAGGCTTGTAGACGCAAAGCAACATTTTCACACGCCTTCCTACACATGTTAACCTGAACATTCTTGAACTCCTGAACAATTACCTCACGCATATGTTGCTCACTGTCAATGGGATTAGCGTACACCTTGTGTTTGAGGTAACCCCAATGGAAAAAGTCTGGTGGGTTGATGTCGGGTGATCGGGCTGGCCAGTCCACAGGCCCTCGACGGCCAATCCAGCGATCAACCTCGTTCACAGCATACCGTATGATGCAGCCATCTATCGACAACAAAATGTACTTTCCAATTTTTCCGTATGCTGTTGGATTTATTGGTTACTAATGTTCGAAAACTGCCCAATTGAATCTGGCCCACCCTGTATACTATTCCAATTTTTGCTTATTTGAAGTACAAATAACAAGAAAAGAAAAAATTCTGACAAACAGGTAAAAAATTACTGGGCTACAAAAATAAAAAAAATCATACACGGACACAAACAATGAGCTTCTTAAATATTCATGAACAGCAGTGCACGTAGATACACTATGTAATACAATAAGAACAAATACATGACAACGAAATTCTCACAATAATTGGAAAGCGCCCTGTGTTTCTGTACATTACGTTGAATGACATGGGTACCTGGGGGAAACCCTGGGGGGTAAAGGCGGTCAGGGGCGTGATGCTGATCACATCACCCCCACTCATGACCGGATCAAGAAAGTGTGGGGCGTTACCCCCACACCCCCTATACGCCTTCATGGCGTGGTGCTAAGCACAGGGGAACACTTTACCTTTTTTAAGCTAATAATACTTCGCGAACAATTTATATGACAAAATCAGTCTCAAAGGTAAACGTATTCTCTGTTGCTATACAAAACGCCTCCTGTGCACTGCAATACATAAATAAGTTCAAATTCATGAAGAAATTAGCCTCTAAATACTTACTATAGTAAAATCTGTTGCTGTACGTTATGTGTAGGCCTCCCAGAAATAACTACTTCCAACTATGCCACAAACAGTGCATACGTTACCTACAAAGGTTACCTCGTTTAGAAAGATTCTCCTTCTTGATCAGTTTGCCGGTGTTTTTTTTTCTTCCCTTCTATTTTGGGCTTGGATTATTCTCGTGGGATTTCGGATCTGCATTGAACACGTGTGCCGTGGATAGACAAGTTTTGGTAGTAGACACTCAACATAGAATTGTTGTAGCTGCGTTTCCATATTCTTCTTCCAGAATTGATCATCTCTCTGGATGTATTCTATTTTAACACCTTTCTGTGTCCACAGACCAAAGATACAGTACCTTCTCCGTGTAATAATTACTATTACCCTACACGTGGTAATAGTAATTATGTGTGGTGTTCACGATATTGGCGTTAAGCTCTTCGTCAAGTTTCCAGAAAGTTACTTTCTTCGTCTTGATGGCATGTGCAGGTGTTACATATTTGACAGAAAAGGGACACTTAATTTCGATAATTGCATAACGAAATAAATGTTAGATACAGTGAAGTTTCTGATAGATATTGTATACATATTGTTATGAGTTGTAGTATGCATAAACCTTCTTTGTAATATCATTCAAAGCCGTGCTATCCCAATATAATCCTTGCCTTCCAATAAGTTCAGTCTCTTCAGATAAAGCTAACAACCATCATATACAACAAATGCTAAACGAGTATTGTTATTATTTTATTACTTGGTAATCTTTTCGTTTGGGGGAGGGGGTCCAGACGCCCTAAATAAATCCTTTATGTCTTTCAAAGCCTTATGATCTCAATCCTAATCATTGCCTTCCAAAATATTCAGAGTAAAAATAGTAGTACTTGATAAGTATTTCGGGTGCTATACTTCAAAGCCGTATTATATTTATAGCTATAATCCTTCCCTCCAATACGCGTTCAGAGGAAATTATCCATCGAATATGCAAAAATTGCTAAAGGAGTATATTTACATTATTTAATTTTAGTACTTCATAATCCTTTCGGGGGGGAGGGTCCGGACCCCCAGCAAACTTGTTCTACGTATTATAGCGTAATATTTGCCAAGGACACCGGTTTAATTGAATTACTCAAAATAACGTTACTAGTTTACGTACGTACAATGTAAACGTCTAATGGAAACCGATAAATACTTCCCCATTTGATTATGTAGTAAACGGTATTATTTATATTTCATTCTGAACCCTTATTTTGCCGGCTATTTTGTAGCGCTTGAAACTTCATTGTTGTTTCTGCAGCAGACGATTTTCTCGGAGCCCACATCTTACGCCAAACACACTTGCTGCCGTCACCCATATTTTGCAATTGAACACGTCCAGTTGACGCAAGCACACTTCCCTGTCTCATGCGATCGTGTTTTTTCTTCACGAGCTATTTTGTTGTATCCCTCCGCGTTCTCATGTGGGTGGGGTTTAGAACGCATCTAACTATCTGCACGAGATGTCGCCACAGTGCAGGGAGACTTTTACGTATTGCAAGGGTTTCGTTTTTTTCAAACAGTCTCAAACTAGGAAAACTGACTTCTACAGTGATGATGTTAATGTCAAGTACAATGAACATTGCATATCCCCAACAAAACAGTTTTCCATAAGCTTGTGTGGTTAACAAGATAATTGCATGTGAAAATCACGGTTTTCCCCATTTTTATGCCCAATTTACTTATTAAGCAGGGTCTTTTTTTAAATTTCTGCTTTGTAGGAGATACGCAGCCATATTTTCTGAAGGATAGAAAACAAACCCCGAGATCCTATCTTCGCTCGTAACTGAAAAATCTGTTTAAAACGGAACGTCTGCACTGCGCGTTTTCGTCAATGTATGAAGGAGCCTTAATGTCTGTTCTCTGCCACTTTTGGCTGATCGCGACGATGAAGATGAATGGTGATGCGATGAGATGAATGAAGGGACAATCACAAACATACATGGACAACACGACCCTAGTCTTACAGAGTATTATACCGGCCGTGAGTCCAGACACCTGAGCATCGTTAGTCTGCAAAATGTAGTCGTGGTGTACTACAGGCAAGTCTTCAAAGAGTCTTACAAGAGAACAGCCACAGTACATTGGAGACTAGTGGCGCTGACATCATATGACTATGATATTATGAGATGTTATGTTATATTAGTTACGAGACACGAGTAAGGGGATATTTTTCCTATCTCTCGCAGTTTCTATGTGAGCTTCTAAATCTAATTCCAAAACTGGGGAAGGGGGGACGACAGTTTACTTTTCCTTAGTAGATATAAGATTTGGCATAGTGCGGGGGCAAAAGTAGCAAAAAGTCCCCCCCCCCTTTTCAAACAGTACATACTGCTTCAAAATATTTTAGGTTTCTGTTTTCTATGTTTCTGTTACATTTGTACCTACAAGTTAATATTCGTTAAGCATTACTGTTTTCTGATGTAACTATAAGAACAACAAAACACCCACAATGGATGCTACAAGATTCTACTTTCAAATAAAGAGAGATACGAGATCGAGTCCAAGATGACGTAACGCAAGACATGGATTGTGTAGATTTCTGATATCGTTGTATGGATCACTACAAAGGATGTTTGAGTACCGACTTTAGTGATGATATTATTTTCACTTGAACTAGGCGACATCTAGCGAGCATTTATGCGATTTGCTTTGCTTATTTTTAACGTTTTAAATGTTTTTTTTTTTAGGATCTGTAGAAAACCTGGACATTTACTCTGAAAAGAACACCCTTTTCATTATCTAAAGAGATTACGTCAAGGAAGAAAAGGGCGTATGATTGCAGAGTGGTTAAAGGTGCTGGAACCCATAAATTCCAATGGGTTCTATTGTGTTCCGCTGCCGGACCGAAACCTTTTTTCTCGCACAATTTAAATTCGGTCCAGGTTGAGTATTGCTTCATTTCAATACGGAAATTTTAACCTATTTAAACTGATCCAGAAAATATGGTTCCTGGACCGTATTTAAATTGATCCGGAAAGAAAATTCTGGTCCGAACTGAAATACTTTACATATAAAAAGGTTCTTTACGGTCCAGAACCCATTTACGCTTGATGATTTTCTCTCCTGGACCGGAATTGAATCTATTTAAAATTCCTGGACCTTCAACAACCCTGATGATAATCTTGTCATTGCAATAGTCAACCACTACAGATGGATTTCGAATCAACTGCTGAAACAACCCAACGAAAATTGCTAGAATCCCAACATGACGTTTTTTCACTGCGAAACCTTAATTAAAGGTTTTATTGCATGGACGATGCCTTAATATGGAACTAAATGACGTGCGTGTGGTGGTTTTCTTCACGAAAACGCCTCAACTTTCATTTCCGCCTACATTCGTCCTCTTCTTCCTTGTCCTCCTGCAATGACCATTCTTTCCCCCATTGTTCCTCATTATTCTCCCGAGTCATTGTCGCGAATCCCACGTTTTACGGCCTTGGAAGGTCAATGAAGCCCTTGTAAGGAGTTCGACTCCCTCGGAGTGAATCACGATGGAATCGCTCTCTCGGGCTTGCCAACGGATCGCGTCCCGTTTTTGCATCTCCTTTGGACAGATATTTTGAAAATTAACGGAGATGCAGCTATAGACGAACCCAAAAAGTAACGGAGTTGCAGATACTTTGCCCCACAAGTAACCGAATTCCAGTTACTTCGCCCAAAAATTACCAGACTTTAGTTACTTTAGTCCACAAATAACCGAATTCCAGTTACTTTGCCCCAAAGTAACAGAATTTCAGTTACTTCGCTCCAAAGTAATCGAATTACAGTTACTTAGCCCTCAAAGTAGAAGAGTTGCAGTCACTTTGCTCAAAAGTAACCGGGTTACAGTTGCTTCGGCCAAAAGTAACTCTAGTTAGTTACTTTATCAAAAAGTAACAGAGTTAGTTACTTTGTTTGCGGATGCATATAAAATTATAAATAAATTAAGGATGAAGTGACAAGAATATATACCTGTATATACATTTGTGTCATGTATTGTTAATAAACAAATTAATATTGCTCGCACTTTTTTCTTGTAGGTAAGTGAAGCTATGGCAGTTATTCTTTTGGACCGTATTGGTGAGTAGATAAAATCTATATGTGTTAAATCTTTTATGGTTTTTCAAAAGTATGTGATCATATTTTGCAAAATTTCTGTGTGATTGCCATCTGACGGAAAATCTAGTGTTCAGGAAATTCTGCATGACAAAGCTCAGGGTTAGTATGTACTTCATGTTAGTACTTCCTGAACATAAAGTAACCTATGAAAGTAACTACATGTAGTTTTTGAAGTAACATTTCCGCTATCTAGATCCCTATCTGGACACAAGAGTTAGTGCACGCGCGTTTTAGTGTTCCTGGCAAGAGGTTTGTTCTAAGTTTACTTTATGCTTAGTCATGAGTAGACTTAAAATTTGAAGTGAGATCCCATCTGTTGCGAGATGTGTTTCAACCAGATTTGGAACTCGTGACCACTTCTTAATTACAAGAAAAATACAAAATGGTCGAACTCCTTTAGCGTATCGGGATAAGAGAGATTGTTGTATACAGGGTGTCACCGTACAACATCGATGACGTGTCGAACCTCGTCGATAACATCAAGGCAACAAATTTTCTTGGTAGCATTTTTCTCTTTGATGCCTCGCTTAGACGCCACGAGCCCTATACTGGAAAAAAAAGGTCTGCACTTTATCCTGTTTTTATGCAACCATATATGTTTTCTTCGTTGCTACTCACGCTTATAATTTCTACCGGACAGTATTTTAAAAGGGGCAGTACGCTATGAGAAAGGTAACATGCGAGGGAAGGCTTAACCTGACCACGTACTACCTGTTGCTTATACAGAGTTTTTCAAAATTCGTTACACTTAACTTCGATCGCATGAATACCGGAAGAGATGTTTACACCGGATTTCTGCATTATTAAGCCTCATCCATTGAGATAGTTTTCAATGTGTTATTGCAATATTAACCTGCATTTGCGAAAAATATGGGCTCTGTGCAGCATTTGATGGGTGTGAGACTGGTGATTATGTGGGTTAAATTAATAAATGCCATTTTAGGTGCATATTACTTTAACTGACAACACTGGTAGGTAGAAAATTTTCAACAGAGGCAGGTAACTTGTACCTAAACATTAGAAACGGAAATCGTAAATAGAATAGAATGGAATTTATTTGCAGAATGAGTTTCAGAGTTGTACATATCTTTAAATAATGTTACACACAAATACACACCCACACACACACACACATATATATACACACACACATATATATACACACACACATATATACACACACACACATATATATACACACACACATATACATATGCACCTATAGGCTAGATATGAGAATGAGAATCGGAAGGAGACAGACAGCCAGAGAGAAAGAGAGAGAGAGAAAGATGGAAAAAGTGACAAAGAGATCGAGCCTTTAAAACTGAAAACTGTTAGAAATGAAGTGCAGTTTTCATTTCGATACATGTTAACAACACTGAGCTGTGCATTTTTACACATTTCAAAAATCGCAAGGTTCAATAGTGGCGTGCTTACCACACTTGTAAATTGGTTTGCAGGAAAAATCTGCAAAGGAAAACATTTCATCATCCAATATTTGCCTCGCTAATTGAGGAACTTTGGATCGGTGAACATCATAGACATGTTCAGGATGATGTCATGGGTTATAAATACTCGTAATGGTCGGTGACAGTTGAGAAGTCGAAGAAGACACTCCTCTCCCTAGTAACACAAATGTCAGGCACTCGTCGTGTATGATAGTCCTTCATGTGGTGTTCATCATCCAGCACAGTCTCCTCAGTTTTCTGCATTTATACGTCTTTCTTCTTGATCTCTCTCTCTCTCTCTACGTCTCTCTTCTTAATCTTTCTATTTCTCATGTCCTCATTTCACGATTTTTTCTTTGCCTCTAGTTCTATCTCTCTCTCTCTCTCTCTCTTTATCTCCTCCTTCCCTATCTCTCTTCCTTGTTCTTCTGATTTCTTTCTCCATCCTTGTCTTATCTCACTCCCCCTCTTTCCCTGCCTTTGTTCCCCCTCTCTCTTTTCCTCTCTCTCTCTATCTGTCTTTCTCTCTCTCACACTCACACACAAACACACACATTTTTTTCTGTCTCTCTCACACACACACATACACACATTTTCTCTCTCTCTCTTTATCTATCTATATCTCTCTTTATCTCTCTCTCTCTCTTTATCTATCTATATCTCTCTTTATCTCTCTCTCTCTCACACACACACATTCTATCTATCTCTATATCTATATCTATATATATATCTCACACACACACACACATTCTCTCTCTCTTTCTACCATCTGAATCTCCCTCATATACTCTCTCTCTATTCTCTGCCTTCCATCTTTCCAACCACAGCGATTCTGGTACATTTCTTCCATCCATGATACTTTCAATGCTATTTCTTACGAGACACCCTTGCCTCTTTATTTCCAATGACGTTTCTATGTGAAACCTCCTCTCCTCTGTTCATGTTCTCTTATGTTCTACTTTATCATACACCGTTGTAAACATTTCTTACAATTTAAAAAATAATATATCTCACGCGTAATCCGAAGAAATTTTACATATTCAAATTCTAATCAGCACGACTACCTTGCTGTACGAGCGGCTAGGGAGATATTTGGTAACAGCACCAAACCTGACCTGCCCAACCTATCAACGTGTGCATATAATACATAGCTTAAATAAACTAAATTTAAACTGCCTAACCTAATTACATGGTTATTTCTGTTACTATATGCATCCGTTTGGCAGGTGAGATTTGGTGCTGTTACCAAACATTTCCCAAGTAGGTGCTCAGGCTATCCACAGACTCTCGTGTTTGTTGTGGGGCTATTATTCAATAATGGCAACAGATGGCGTGGTAAGACACATGTAAGCAACGCACTTGCCTCTCCGGCCAGATACGATAGCGGTCATAGCTCTGTATTAGTCAGCTCCATTCTGCAATATGTGACTGTCATCTGCCGTGTAAGCAACTGAAAGAACGATTACACTTTGTGCTTTTAGTCTGTGCAGCTTCATCCACGGGAACTTCATTATCAAGTGACTTTAATTATTTGATTGAGGACTTTTACACCCAAGGGCGAAAGAAACAGTAGGCGAATTGTCCAGCATCCACCATTTTAATTCGGTCTGAATTAAACAATGTGATGACAATGAATTAAAATGAAAACGTCAATAAGAAGAGAACAATGCCTGCTTCTAACCAACATAGTTTCATTCCTTAAAACAACACAGGATGTAGTATATAAAAGTAATGAAAATAGCGGTGGACAATTTGCTTACCATTATCTTTGCCGTTGACTGTACCATAGGCATGCGCAGGGGAGAGATGTCCGCAGATTTTTTTTCCTGGGAGGGACAAGCAAGGTATTTTTCAACATGGTATATTACACCGATAAGAGCGTTGCCCCATCAAAAAAAAACACCACTTGAATTTGAAATTATCACATTAATGTAAGTTACTGACTGAGTCGATTTCTAAGTGAGAGGTGTGGCCATCCTTGCCCCCCCCCCCCCTCCAAACGTCCATGTCCCTACAGTATTATACTTTCACCTAGAAAGTTAGTGTAGAGAAATCTTATCGCCGCTATTAAACGATATTATACTCTTAAAGAGAAATAAGTATTCCCAAGCCGATTAAAGTTCAAAACTACTGCGGGCGAAAGGGGTGCAATGGCGCAACCACAGGTGGGCAGTGGACATTGCCCCTCCCCAACCTTGGACGAAAATCAATCAAGGGGGTCAAACATTGAGGTAAAAGAAAGCAAGACTGAGTAGCAGGACAAAAGGATACTCAAGTCAAGATGGAATTAGTTTTCACGTTTTCCTTGCATTATTTCTTCCAGACGTCCAACAGCACCTGCAGGGGCACAAAGGGGCAATTGCCATCCTCGATATTAAATTTTATACAAATAAAAATACGTCAGGTAAAATTTTCTTGCTCACTTCGCTCACAATGTCTACTTTCTTGCAGTCTTGCCAAGTTCAGCGTCGTGAGGGCGGGAGTTTTCCCTCCAAAATTCGCCTTCCCTCTGTAATCCGTTATCCTTCCAGAAGCTGTCTTGCCTCCTTAATTCTTCTCGCTCCGAAATCCGGATTCCCTGGATTTCCTCCGAAATATGGATAGTATATTTTCCAAATTCCAAATTTTCCGGAATCCAGATTTCAAATTTTCCGGAATCCGGATTCCAAATTTCCAGGAATCCGGATTCCAAATTTTCCGGAATCCGGATTTTTTTGGCCATCCCTAATATATACATTTTCATCAAGGCTTTTGCCCCCCAATCAGAGGGTACAACCATGTTCCTATTATATAATAATATATTTTTGTTGAACCATTTGAAAGACAGTTAGTTCCCACTGCGGTCGTCAGTTATTTACTGGCTTGTGAGCATGTGAGCTCTATCTCTTTCATAGCACACAGCGTGTTTGTTCCATTTTAGTCGGTGAAAAGAACGATGATACACACTTGGTAAGTTTTATGGAGGCGCAAGCAGACGGTAACACGGCTGTGTTACATCACCAACGCCTTTGAAACCCCATACACGGTGTATCAGCAATGCAAATATTAACACCTCTTTGCAAATGTTTGCTCATGGGAAATAAAAGGGCAACATATTGAAAATTTCTCTCCGTCTAGCAGTGTTTCCAACTGTCGGGACACAAAAGTCACCAATCTGAAATGTTGCTAAATGAAATTTTGCCTGATAATAATCAAAATTAAGGGAGGTGTAATGTACCACTGCACTCTCCACACTCCACTTGTACCATTTCTCATAATTGAGTGGTATGGCAGTGGCGTTGACAGACAATTTCGTTAGGGTGGCTGATGGACTTGTGCATATGACCATAAGAAATACTTTTTCAAAATATCATAACATTTACAACGTCGTTACTACAAAACTCGAGTACATTCTATATTTTCATCTAAGAATTGAATTTATTGAAGTTTTATATTACTCACGCGAAAATTGATGCTATTATTGAAAAATATTGTGAATATGCCATAATCGAGCCAACCACGACGAGTGCAGATACAAAAGGCACAGGAGGGAAACCACACAGAAGATTATACTGGCTGGGTTCAGACGTAAGAGCCTCGTCAGCTTGAAATAATACAGTTTTCCAGGTTAGTCTCTTTCTCAATCTGGTTCCATCCCTTTCACCATCTTCATCCTCCATTTATTTCTCCCGATCCATATTTATTTTCTCTTTACTCCTCTCTCTCTGTCTCTTTTCCCCCTCTATCTTCTAACCTCTCATTATCTCTCTCTTCCTAACCTTTTTACTACCTCACATTCATCTAAGCTCTTAATGTCTCTCCCTCTTCTAACTTCTCACTCTATCTTCTAACCTCTTATTATGTCTCTCTCTTTCTCTCTCTCTCCTAACCTTTTACTATATTTCTCTCTCTCTCTCTCTTTCTTTCGGTGTGCGCCTGCTTCTCGATCTACATGAACATTCATCGTCGGTTTGATATGATTGTTGATGTTGTTTGTCACATATACCACTTAGGCGGGCTACAGAATGAGCTAAGACTGTATAATTGTGGGCTAGAGCCACCCTTGCACACTCAGTGGCGACCCCCATGGTTTCAACCATCTCCGCATTCAACTAGTAGACACATTCATCACTTTTTTTTCTTTTTTCCCCACCAAATGTAGTAACTATCGCGTGTGTTGGCAACTCTGCGCTGATTGTCCGGTGCAGTTGAGCAACTTGCGAATATGCGAAGGACGTCATCAAATCTCCATTTGTAAACGCGGACTCTAAAACGGCAGCATGCGTTATGGGAAAGTGCCTGCCTGTGAAAGAATCGGCATGCATAATGCATTGCTTTGTAATATCGGGTTTCATTTGTTAATAAGTTGCGGGTGTGGTCCCGGTACCACTGCTTTCGTATGCCTCGTCTATTTCTTCTGCATCAGCTGCAGATTACAACCTGTTATGTGTAATCAGTGGCGTGCTGGGATACAGCCAAGGAACCTTTGTATTGTTGCTGCGGTGTCCGTTAGCATTTTTTTCTTCACTGTAAACTCTAGACACTGATTGACTATCTTGTTTGTGTGACTTTTCTTCGGTTGAATCAATGAACTTTTTCAGGGAAGAATCAAATCTGGAAGACCGAGAGAGAGAGAGAGAGAGAGAGAGAGAGAGAGAGAGAGAGAGAGAGAGAGAGAGAGAGAGAAGAAAGACTGATGGGAAAAGGAGTCCGAGAAAGAAAGAAATAGATAAATAAGGAAGGGAGAAAGAAAATAGGGTTAGAGGAGAAATAGAGGGAAAAAGATGGAAAAGGAAAAAGAGGAAGAATGTGTGAGAGATAAGGATAGAAAAGGAGTGATTGAGAAAGAGAGATAAGGAGGTAGAGAGAAACAAAAATAGGGTAGGAAGAGTGAGAGAGCGGAAGATAAAGAAAACATTGAGAGGGGGGTGAAGTAAAAGTAATGTAAAGCGCTCTCCTGTGCTTTGCACCACGCCATGAAGGCGTATAGGGGGTGTGGAGTTAGGCCGCCACACTTTCTTGATCACGGAATCAAGGAAAGAGAACAAGGAAGAAAGAAGAGAAGAAAGAAAAAGGATTGAGTACGAGAGTGAAAGGAGGAGAAGAGAGGAGGAGGGAAGAAAATTAACAGAGTGATGGAAAAAGAGAGAAAGAAATATAGAGTGAGAGAGAGGACGAAAATAATTCCCAATTCGTAATGAGATAACTAACTCTCTAGCCTTCTTAAACCCGAAGATTTTCGGCTGCAGCAATGCAAGCCTTCCATCTGTCCCTATCCTGGGTAAAATCAATCCAATCTTTTCCATCTTTACCGATTTCCCTTAGGTCCATCTCAACGTTATCCCTCCATCTTCGTCTTGGCCTTCCTACAGGTCTCTTACCATCAGGTTTCTCAACAAGAATCCTGTAAACCTTTTTCGCATTCGTTCAACATGGCCTGCCCATCTAAGTCTTCTTGATTTAATTGTTCTAAAATACTTAATATGAGATTCATTATAATTTATAACACATCGGAATCTTTACCCTGATATCGGGCCTGGACGATATTAAGAAATATTTCTCCTTTCGTACTGTAGGAGCTGTGAAATTTGGCCCTTGCCGTACGTGGACACTCTGTATATTTTACTCTTGAACGTGAACCTGTATGAAATCATCTCTATTTCAAACGTCCCTAAAACTTACCTCAGTATCTTCCTTTTTGATTGGCTGATATCAGAGTTTCATTTTTTCGGTTCCGCCTTTCCGCAGATTGAAACTGTGCTCACACGCACTGATACATTTTACATGTTGATATTAACGTTTAACGTCTCGGGCCAATTATAACCTTTACCTCAGTTTTTCCTGGGATATGAGGTGATGAACTCGCCTATCCTACGAAGATTGTTCATAGTTGCTGACACCACAATGACCCCTTTGTAATTTGACTGACGCGCGGTCAGAGGTCGACACTTGTAAAACACACTCTCGACAGAGAAGGAAGAAGGTGTAAAACTGCTCGCAGCAGACGCAAGGGGTTATTAAAGATCAAGCCGATTATAAGAACTGTCTGGAATTTTTTTTACCGTAACCGTTCAAGAGGGCGCTTGATCCATGGGTCTTCCTTATCGCACAACGCGAGGACAACCTTGCGTTCTGACGTAAGCGGGGAATAGTTTTAATGTTTGTCTAAATGCCTAAGTTGTTAGTAGCTCCCGGATCTTCAGGTGCAAACTTTTGACCCTTTAGGTGCAAAAAAAGGTACCAAAAAAATAGGTGTAAAAAAAAGGTGCCAAAAAATCAAGAAACATATTTTTTTTTCATTTTAAACATTACAAAGAAAGTATTGTGAGAAATGAAGACATCAGTGGCATATGCTGAGTCTAAGACCTGGACGTCTTCAAGGAAACCACGTTGCCATCGAAACGGTAGACAGGTTGCCAACTCCTAAGAATTCAGGTTGCCAAATCCTAAGAATTCAGGTTGCAAACTCCTAAGAATTCAGGTTTCCAACTCCTAAGAATTCAGGTATCCAACTCACATTTCCAACTCCTAAGAATTCAGGTTCTCAACTCCTAAGACTTCAGGTTCCAAACTTCTAAGTTCAGGTTGCCAACTCCTAAGAAATCAGGTTGCCAACTCGTAAGAATTCAGGTTGCCAACTCGTAAGAATTCAGGTTGCCAACTCGTAAGAATTCAGGTTGCCAACTCCTAAGAATTCAGGTTGCCAACTTCAGAATCGCCATTATCTTCTTTTTGAAATCAGGTTAATTCACAGTTCGTAATCGATTTTTCTTCAGTATTTTACTTTTTAGGCTTCAGGCTTAGCCTAGGTAGCCTGGAATATAGGCTCCTGGAAGTCATACTTTGATTACATATACACTCACCGGTAGAGAATCCTTGAGTCTTTACCTTCACATCCCTGGCACTAGTTTCTGAATTTTAAAAAAGGAATGAGTTGTACTGAATTATGTTGTACCTTTCTATGAGCTCAAAGCTTAATTGTTTATCCATCAGAAAGTGTTCGTCTCCACGTCAACAGACACTAAGGGGGCAAACTTCAGAAAAATTCTGTCCTCTAATGATAATCTGTTACCACTTACAACTCGTAATATGTCCGGATTTCTCTCTTATAGTTTGTGAAGAGCAAATCCTTAAATTCTGTTCTTGGTTTCTGTGAAGATCCGCCAGAAGGCAAAAATTTCCCATTTCTTCCAAAAATTCCCTCGATTTACAGAACGTCACATACAATTGTTTTTTGTTTTTTTTAATTCGCTCACTGCAACCATGTTTTGAGTATTCAGGGGTGTTTCAGGAATGGGTCTATATGGCGATTTACAAAGATGGGAGATTCCATATATAGAATGCCGGGTTCGAATCCTGGCCTGGGCATGGATGTTTGTGAGTGTCCATTCACCAATTTCATCATATCATCCCTCATTCCCATCTTCGCACATTAGCCAAAAATGGCTCAAGAAGCGAAGTAAAATAAAGCAAATCAAAATCAAAAAGGAAATCAAATCCATATAAAGAAGCGCCCAAGATTTTTTTTATTATTATTTTATTATTATTATTATTATTATTATTTGCTGCACTTAAGGTCCAGGCTCTAGTTGTAAGGTTTAGTTCTCTTAGCATAAATAATACATGTACAGTGTATTTATGCTAAGAGAAACAGACCTAACCTAACAACGTAGGCATTTCTCGTCTGACGTCAGAACTCCTGGTTGTCCTCGCGTTGTGCGATAAGGGAGACCCGTGATCCCATCGTGGAGCTATTAACGCATTCAAGCAGCGTACGAAGCAGTGCCCTTCAACGACGGCAGACCTTACACATATTAATTCGTCTCGGACCAATGTTGCTCGGTGAAGACGCCCGGGAATCTTCTGGATCTTTATGCGGACGGGTGGCTTTGAACTCCAAAGGAACAGCGTCAAATTTATGCGACGGGGATGAACGGTTCAAAATATCTCGAGAAACGCACCTGGGGCTAAAGAAATATACCATACCTTTCTCCTTTTCTCATTCCTAGGCTTGTTGTTTACCACCTAATTTAGAATTGACAGTGTGTCATTTTCGTCAGAATTTATGTTGTTTTTTCTGGTCCTCTCGCAATAGCGGTAACGTCGTCGCCTGGTAATCAAAGGATCTCCGGGTTCGATACTGGTGTAGGCACCTAGTGATTCGGATCTAACTTTAAACTGTAGGTCCAATCCCGATCAGCCTATCTGTGCATAAAGTGGATTTGGAAAGAAATAAACCTTTATGCTTTCTTTCAGTTTAATCAGAAACATAAGCATCCGCCGAAAAATTTATAGTGGTTAAATTAGTGGTATTGTACTGTTCATTAAAAGGAAATGTTTATAAAAGACAGAGAGAAAAATTGCACATAAAATGGAGAGAGAAGCGTAACAGAGGAAAACAGTTGAATAAATATAAGAAGAGAGAAAAGGAAAAAGTGAGAGAAATAAAATGGAAACAAAATAGAAGGAGACAGAAAGGGACAAACAAAGGAAAGAAGATAAAGAAAAAGATACAGGGAGAGAAATATAAGAAATGCAAACAGAAAGAAAATGAGACCACAATAATGAGAAATAAACGGAGAGAAAAGCAAGAGAGAGAGAGAGAGAGAAGGCTGAGAGAAATAAAATAAGCGACCGAGACAACAAGAGGGGCACTGAATGAAAGAAACAAGGAATCAATGCAGAGGAAAATAAATATATAAAACTTAAGAAAAAGAAAAGAAAAAAAAATATTTTTTTCCTATAGAGCTCTATTTTTGAAGTGTAATTAATTTTCCCTATTACTTTCTTCCTTTTTCTTAAATTTATATCAGATTTCTTTCTAGCTTTCGTTCTCTTAGTATTTCTGAAATTTATCGCATCTTGAAAAAATATAGAAAATGCATGAAGACTTCGTTGGGTTGACCATACAGCACGTATAGGAGAGGATATCAAAGTTTACAGGTTTCTTCAAGGATAACCTGGTGGTAAGAGACCTGTGGGTAGGCCAAGGCGATGATAGGATTACAATCTTAAGTTGTAACTGAAGGAAATTGGTCAAGGGTGGATTGATTTTGCCCAGGATAGGTCCAGGGTGGGAGGGGAGAGGACTGGAAACATATGTTGGTGCACCAATAAACTTTCGGGTTACTGTTACATGAATGACCACAGTTAAGAGTCCCTAGTCCAACTGCATGGTGGTTATAGAGCATTCATTATAAATGAACTGGAGAAAACATAAACCACGCCAATCCCATACATATTTTCAATTCCCGAGCACTATCACGTTGAAACATTACACACTATTTTCTCCACACTTGGCAATATTGTCCAGCGACCCGGAATGTGTTTCACTGCAGGCGCCAAGAACCATCCAATGAATCTTGAGACCCTGGACTTCCTAGTGTTTCTGCTTTGACCTTTTCAACGCTCGTCTTTTGTCTTCTTCCTACTATTTATCATTATCCTTGTTCGGCTTGTCAGATGAAAGGCAATGGAGGAACGGGATTTCTGCTAAGTACATTACCAGAATGCGAAAGGGGGGGGGAGGTGGAGGTGGTCTTGAATTTCTTCCATTGGATACTCCTTCACGTTTTGAACTTATTGGGCTGCATCGGCTGTATTTGAAACTTACACCTGCTTGAGATCTTATTTCACATTATTTAATGTCCTATTGCATTGCTTGGCATTCATAAACCCGAAGGTTTATTGCCGACGGCGTAGTGGAAACTTCGTGGCATTTTAATCTAAGGGGTCCCGGGTTCGGTACCCGGTGGAGGCACATTGCACAGTGGTTTGGAACCCACTTTAAACTGTAGGGCCAGTCCCGATTATCTTATCTGTGCATAATGTGGACTTAAACAACATTTTTTTTAAAAAAAAAATCGAGAACACTGTTTAAAGTTTTATTTGAGCCCACTTTATGCTCATGATAAGACTAAACGGAACTGGACCTACAGTTTAAAATTGGATCCGAACCACTGTGCAATATGCTTCAAACGGGATGGAACCCGAGACGGTTTGGGAGAATTGGTTCTTGTTTCTTTGTTTATTTACTTTCCTTCTCATATCTGACCGTTCAATTTACCGTGACAATGGAAGGAAATGTGATAAAGATACAAGAATAATCATCTATTCCAGCCCTGGACCCTATATTTGCACAGCAATTCGCAGATCTTTAGAACATAGAAGTCGGCTGATTTGAGTTTATAGTTCTGCATATTGTTTACGTAAAACAGTGGAAGTGTGCGTTAGAACTGATTCTGGGTGAGCTGAAGTACCGGACAGAAATTCTTCCAACTGTAACTTCTGGATCCGCCACTGGCAGCAGCAAAGTAAGTCTTCTAGTTTTGTCTGTCCTGTGCAAAACTATTCCACTCTAGACCATCCTTAACCCCCTGCCGACCTCCGTGGCGAAGTGGTTAGCGCAGCGCGCTACGACGTCATGGATCCCGGGTTCGAATCGGCCATGAACGTTCTTTGTGAGTGTCCCTTCATCAATTTCGTCATCTCATGATTCATCCACATAGTCGCGATTAGCTAAAAGTAGAAGAAAATCGACGCTAAAGAACAAAAATCAAACCAAATCTTGGTTGGTGGAAACAACAGAACATATAAACCTAACATAATTCTCTGACCAGGAGCGTATATTCTAGGCTAGCTAGGCTATCTGCGAAGCCTAGAGAATAAAATAGAGCAGAAAAATTGATCAGAAATTGTAAACAAAATTATTCATATCAGTGAGATAGATGGTGATTCTGGAGTTGGCAACCTGATTTCTTATGAGTTGGCAACCTGATTTCTTATGAGTTGGCAACCTGATTTCTTATGAGTTGGCAACCTGATTTCTTATGAGTTGGCAACCTGCTTTCTTATGTGTTGGCAACCTGATTTCTTATGTGTTGGCAACCTGATTTCTTATGAGTTGGTAAACTTATTTCTATTTATAGCCTAGGACCACGTGACAGTGAGATAGCCCAGATCTTGTACTCAGTACACGCCACTGGCTCTGACGTTTCAAATTTTCTTTCACTACCTTCCACGATAACATCAGACACTCCTGTATATGTGCAAGATCTTGTGAAGCAACGAGAATGATGCCGTTTCCTTTCGTCAGATTAATGAAAAAATTCTAAAACTACAGCTTTTAAATTTAATTAAAGGTAATTAAAAGCCCATTGCTGATAAGGTGCAGTCATTAATTCCTGAGAGTTCCTTGTTTTTACTTCTGCCGTGTGTTTCAACCGTTAATCGTGGTGATGCCATGGGAACGACGAAAGAGCCTTCGGTGTAGACGACCGAATAGCACGCGACAGAAAGCGCTCTTGAAGCACAACCAGAGTAAACAAGAACATTCTAGAATCAGGGTGTCTAGTCTACCAGTCCAGAAAGTCAATAAATCAACAGGTAGGTCAAGAAAGTCAAGATATTATGCTTGTGGTCAAGAATTTTTGCTTTTTTTTTACTGTATAGTGAATTTACATTGTTATATACTCGTACCTGTACTTAGATTTCATAAAATTGACTACTTGGAAATCTAAAATTGGTGGTTACTATTTTTCCACTTTGTTGATGAATTACATTCTTGTGTGTTTGTGTGTGTGTGTGTGTGAAGTTTTGCAAAAAATATTAAATAAAATAATGTGGCCATTCCCCATCCAGGATGAAGTCTGAAGGATTAATTTATGCAGTATAAATCTCTTGTTAGTTTTCATCTTAACTCGCCATGTGGTAGATTATTTTTCATTAAATAGAAATATCTACTTTCTTAATTTCCAATTATACCTAAGTAGGGGGCGATTAAATGAATGACAAGAAAAGTGAAAGACAGGCCAAGAAAAGTCATGTAAAAGTCAGGAATCTTGGATTTGTTATTTTGGTAGACACCTTGTAGAACCTTATTTTCATGTTGTAGATTAGATGCACACAGGAGATATACTACGTAGAAATTTTCAGCGAAAAATGCAAGCTCGACCAGGACTCAAACCCGGGTCTCTGGCATACCGTGCCATTGCTGTAACCACTTTATATATATATATATATATATATATATATATATATATATATATATATATATATATATAATATACAGGGTGTTTCCGGGCTAATGATATGATACAAACTTACAGGGATGATGGAGAAGGGCACATGCATCAATTTGAGATAAGGAACCCTGGTCCGTAAACGACTTAGTCGAATGTTATAAGCGGAAATCGGTGTATGAAGATGTAATACTTTTATTACCTGCACAAGTTTCACAAGCTGCTACATTCACAACAGTTGTTCAAAGTGGCGTCCCCCAGCTTCGCTGCAGGCATGACACCGTCGCACAAAGTTCTGGCGAGACACCTGTCGAGACTGAAGAGGATTTCCTGGCAAGAATTCTCGCTGCCTGTGACATTGTTCCAACGACCCCGGGGTCCTACACGGACCTCTCCCACCATTCACACTTTCTCTCGCTTTTACACTTTTCAGTTGTTACAGTTTCTCAGTTTCTTATCATCTGGACAAACACAAATACCTATGAACCCGGAATCCCTGACGTTGCAGCGCGCTCTGCTAACCACTCTGCCACAGAGATCGACTCCACTGAGCTACCGAGCCGACGTCGAAGTCTACTGTGTTTGAAAGGCAACAGATCCCGTTGCGGTAGCATTGGCAGAGACGATAGCACCCAGGTAAAACAGCGATAGCGAAAAATCAGGCGAGGCCAGGCCTGCTCGGTAGTTCAGTGTTTAGAGCAATGGCACGGTATGCCAGAGACCCGGGTTCGAATACTGGTCGAGCCTGCATTTTTCGCTGAAAATTTCTACGTTATGTTCATGTGTTCACCAAAAGCCGTAAGTTCGAAGTCAATGCACGAAACGTTTGAGAAAGCCTATTGGAGGTTGAAGAAATTGACGTGTAAAACCATAGCATTCTAAACGTATCGTTATTTTAAAATTTGTGAACAAAATATTATGACGAGAATGATTGTCATTCAAGAAAATGCATTCTTGTAACAATTTCTTGCCAGTCAGAACCTACGCATTGGCAATGAACAAGGCTGTTCACGTGTTCAACCATTGTTGCTTTGTCAGTTTAATGGAAACACCCTCTACCGAATGGCTGAATTATAGTAAATGCTACTACTGCTAGAACATAATTCATCTGCTAGAAATGGAGAACATGTTTCTGGACTGCACGTAACAAGATAATTGTGTTTTACACAGTAACTAAAGAATTTTTGCTGTCGCTTTCACGGCCCAAGCTAAGTTTATGTGTCTACCTGAAAGTCCTGCCTGCACACATTCATAACAGGTGACGTCAGGCCAATCAGAGAACGTTCCTACTTCAGTGACGTAGGACATGAATTTCAGCAATGTTTGAAGGCGTATTTTTCAAGAACGAAAACAAATATCGCCGAGATATTTTGCACATCTCATTTCTGTATAGTTGTGCGTAAAATGAATGGGTTTAAAACGTGTTTCATATCGTAGTGGAAATGTGCATTAAACTAAATTCCATGACGAAAACAGGCCTGAAAAACGGCTTTTACTTTGGGTTACGCTTGCTCAGGTCATCGAGTCCCATCGACGCTGTTTTCTGGATTTCGAGACCCGACCTCGCTACTTCTTCTTTTCAAGTAGCTTCCAATTGTTCTCACGACGCTGGGTCAGAGCCGAAATTTTTAAGGTTCGCAGCAGGAATCGAACCCGGGACCGCTCGCAGCTAAAGGCGAGAGCTCTATCCATCATAGAGCAGGAACTCTGTTCATAATTATATTCGTGTTATTTTCAGCAGCTGACTCCTCCCCCGTTTAACAAATTTGGGTGCGGTGGTCTAATCGGTAGGGCGTTTGACAGCCACGCGGGAGACCAGGGTTCGATTCCCGGGTTGGACTAAGGTCGGAATTTATCCGGCCTTGTCCCCACATAAGCGGCTCTGGGGCTCATCTACCTTCAAATCAATGAGAATCTGGGGACAACCCTGGAGGGAAAAGGCGTCTGGAGCGTGCTGCTGATCACATCATCTCCATAATGGCCGAGATCGAGAATGTGTGGGACCCAACCCCCACATCCCCTAAATGTAACATCATGGCACGATGCTGCATGCACGGGGAACTTTACCTTACGCCTTAGACAATCTCACATGGAAAGTTGTCTCGCAATGAAACTTCGAGTGTGTGAATGCCAGAGAATTTCACTATTTCATTATTGTTATGAAAAAAACCATTAAATTGGCAGAAACAACCTTGAAAGTTTCAGACATATTCGGAAAGACAGTGTATCATAAAACCCGAAAACAGTTTCTAGAGCCAAAACGAAAATATTTAGAAAGTAATCCCTACTCATCTCATGATCCAGAAAGCCAATGCAATTTGGTGCAGCGGAGGAATCCAGAACACAACCATGCTCGTTAGTCTCTGAATGACAGCACAATGGATCCTCCGATGAGATGGGAAACTTTCTTAATTTTCAATCTTCTGTTCTGTTTGCTCTGGTACAGCATCATCATTAAGAGATGACTCGTTCGTCTGGCTTGCCTTCGGGTTTCTGGAAGTTAATTTTTAATAGTACCGGAGTTATAGATTCTTGGTTGAAGTCGAAATTTTTGGTATTCTTATTACAGTCAACGTTTGCTAACACTATAAGATTTGATTTAAAACTATTACAACTTCTGTTGCGTATGCAGGAAAGTAACTGGCATGTTTGATGCAATATATGTAACTTCCATAACTATATATACACATTGGCTTATAAGTTATATGTTTTATACATATTAATAGCATCAGTTACATAATAGATTAAGCACACACATAATTTATGTGCTTCATGAGGCTTTAATAATATACAGTAGTAGTTTTAATATATATAAGCCGTGGTGCAACAGCCCTTGAGGGCCAAGGCCTGCCTACCGATTGCCGGCCGTACTCGCATATGCCTCACCAGATGTGGGCGATCAACCAACTAGTTACGGGTTGACGTGTTGACAGCACGACGAACCCCCAGTTGCTGCAGGTTTTTCCATTAGTAGGGGTTTATAACATGAACAACGAAGTGTTGGGTCAAGGGTCAGGGATCAAAATATATTCTGAAATAAAAAGTTAAACATTTGCTATTGTTCGAACACTTGCAAGAGGCACATTATTAACTTTACATTCAATTTGGTCTAAATCCCAAGTACCACAGCTAAGAAAAAATGATTGTGATCTACTTGCAAGGTTTTGTTTAATATTAAATTCTCCTCTAACAATATTTACTTTTTGTGTGTGGCAAAGGTGCAAGGTTTGGAGGGTCAGTGCCCCCCGGCCCTCCTTTACCGATGTCGTGTATTTCTGGCATTTATTATGTTGCTCCGAAGAAAAATATATCACGTTAAACAGCAACTCTGGAAGTTTGCTGATCTCACATACATTTGTGCTCCTCAATCTTCTCAACAGATGCCTCCCCGTTACTTAAATTCACTCCAAATCATTTCAAGCATTACAATGCTAGTCGTTGACACTCTAGCACAAAGTTTAGTTCAACGATATCCATTGAATGTATACGGATATATACTGTGCAACCTTGGAAGAAGAAATCGCATACGGTAAAGTTCCATATCTCATCAGTCGTTCTTGAAATATTCGTTTTAATACTCAAATATTTCTGAAGACAAAACAAAACAATTTTTTCTTTTCAAATCGAAAGAGAAAGTTCTGCATTCGCCTTCACTTGATGCGATAGTAGCGGACAGTTCCTAGTAGATGTTTCCTTCGAAGCGAGATAAAGCTTTGGACGTCAGATCATGGTACATAGGGATGCTGACAGGTCTAATCTCACTCCGGATGTAAACGTCTTTCAATTCCAAGAATGCGCAGATGAAAGACGGATCAAGTCTTCACTCACTTTTGCCTTCAGTTCTGTCGACCCTTTCAACGAATTCTCGTGAAGATTGACGACCAACACTCGTTCGAGAGTGCTAGGTGCATGGCATGTGTACTTTACAAAAGATGACGGATGCATATCGGGTGTTATATTAAAGATAACAAGTGCAGTGAACTTACGAGGCATGTCTTTCGTACCAATGCACCTTCATGGTGAGATTTATTTGTATTCAGAACTAAATCTTCGTTTATCTTGGTGCTAGTACATTAATGATATCATCAAGGGTACCCGCAGAGGGACACTTGCCCCACTGAGATACGTATGTGAAAAAACTTAATGTGATTCAAATGGTGAAAATGTAGCGTGAAAACTTTCACAAGAATGCCTTGAAAGCGGATTAAGATCTCTCTGATATCTATTCATTGTCAAAAAGTACGAAAAGAATTGTTCATCAAGAAAGGGATAGCTGTTTATGGAAAGGAAGCAAGTCGAATCCAAATTCTATTTAAACAGTGGTCTCAAGTCTGAACTTAACACTGCCACGGTGTTTTCAATTCAGTTTCAATTTTATGATATATGAAATCTCACTATGGCTGCCAGAGTTCGAAGTGGAAATTCTTAACTGGGGAGGGGGATGCTTTGGCCAGGTTGGAGAAAGGTGAGGGGGATACTTTCATGGATCATCATTCAACAAGTGCTTGTAGCAGTGGTGTAAAAGTTAAATCTATGCATTCTGCAACACACCATAAAGACGCATAACTTGGCTCATTCTTATCAGCCGTACACTGTAAAAATCTGGTGTTAAAGGGAGCCCCGTCTTCGATTCCCAGGTGAGTGATTTCAGGTGGCAATTTTCCAGCACTGTTATCTGAGGGCTAAAGGTGGGCGGAGTGTGGTGCTGATCATATCACCTCCACAAATGACCGAGATTGTGAATGTTTTTGTTTTGAGTTTTTGTTGTTTTTGTTTTAAGTCCACTTTATGCACAAATACGCTAATCAGTACTGGATCTACAGTTAAAACTAGGATCTGGATCACCATGTGCCTCTACCGGGTATCGAACCCAGGAGCCCTTGATTACAAGGCGACGACGCAACCACTAGTCGGTAGTCCAAGAGCAGTCTGTCTATACATAAAATGCACTTAAAACATCGACTCAACCCGTCTTAGCGTCTAGCCAAAAGTAGCAGAAAAGCGAAGTAAAATAAACCTAATCAATTAATTCACCGGATATCGAACTCGGCGCCTGTTGACTCAAAAGCGACGTTACCACTACGTCATCGGGGAGAAATACGAGATTGTGAATGTGTAGAGTCCTACCATGTTGCATTGTGGAAAGGGGTGTGGCTTCATTTGAACCTTACCTTTCAAATACTGTTTTGCAACGTTCCCATAGTGTGGTGGCGCTCAGTCCTGTTGAAAAAACCTCTGGAAATAGTACTTTATTATGTAATGAAGGACGAGGAAAACCTGTTCTAAGAAATTCAAGTAGCCCTCAGCATTTAAGGTTCCGTCGATGAAAAAATGACCAACCAATCGCGTTCCTTCAGCACACTACGCCAGGGCGCGAAATTTCCGGTCGCCAGGTCGCCATTGGCGACCAAAAGTTTTGGGTTGGCGACTAAAATTTCGTTGTTTCAAATGTGTGTCAAAAACGCCTCAAGACTTCACCTCTTGAGAGAAACGGCAGAAGTTATAGAATAAATTCTAAAACTCAGTGATATCCACACTATTAGGTGGTTAGCCAGCAAAGAACGTGCAGTAAGAGCTCTCTTGCAATCATGGAAAGCTGTTGTGACCCATCTTGAACAGATGGCCCATGGAAAATACAATGATGGCACTAAAGCTAAGGATTTGCTGAAAAGTTTGAAGCAATTTAAATTTGTTAAGCTTCTGTACTTCCTTTTGGATTTCTACGGGAAATTGAACCCTTTAAGCCTGGCACTACAAAATAAGAATCTTTTGATTTCATCTCTGAAAATAAGAATTGAACACTGTATTTCAGTTTTGGCTGACCTGGAATCTAATGTTGGACCAAGCGAACAATATTTCTTGGACCATGTATCCATTTCATGGAAGATCAGGGATGTGCAGCTTACAAACATTCAAAACGGAGAGCGAGAGTTTGACTGTTAGAGGAAACGTAATTAACAATGCGAAGGTGTACATCACAGAAAGATTGCAATCTATATCAACAGATGTGATTGCATCTCTGCATGTTTTCGACACCTTGGGTCGGCCTCCCAAAGAAAATATTCTTCAGTTTGGGATAGAAGAAATAAAGAAGATCTACATATACTTTAACCCGAGCCTTTATAATGAGAAAATGGATGTTCTGTCAGCAGAGTGGACAGAATACAAACTTTTGTTTCCTTCTCCAGCTTTGAATCAGACGCTGGGGAAGATCCACAGTATGGAGTGTTCAGCAAGATTCCCCAATTTGCTCCAGATTTTGACATTTTGTGCTGTTCTGCCAGTGAGCACAGCTTCATGTGGGGGAGGTTTCAGCTGTCACAACAGACTCAAGACTACTTACAGGAACTCTCTGAAGACTGAGACACTGGATGATTTGCTCAGAGTTTCCGTAAACGGACCCCCACCCCTTCCCTGTCAGAGTTTGACCCAGCAGCTGCGATTGATAAGTGGTACTTCAGTGCAGAACGAGAGCGGTACACAAACATTAATTCCTAACTTTTTAATAATTGCTCATATTTTTATTATTTATCAATATAAAATAGTGGCGACCAAAGATTTTAGTCCGGCGACTGATTTCAAACTAGAAATTTCATGCCCTGCACTACGCGTACACCAATAACTTAGCAGCACCAACCATTCGGCTGGGGAATGTTCAAAGTGGGTTATAACATGCCAATTACCGCATATTATGCTTATTAATTTCCCCATGAACGTAAACATTAGCCTCCTCACTGTGGAGTACTTTTTATTCCGATGAAAGCGTCACACTTTTAATTGTTAGAGACAAGGATTCATAATATTTAACTCTTCGGGGATGTAGCTGATTGAAATCATGTGCAATGGCACGTGAACGTCTTACCCTACATGTCAGTATGATCTCGATGCGATTCTGACACATTGGAGGCCTTTGAATGCTTTTTTTCCTGACACCTCGAAATGGAGAAAATGGGTACAGACATTCAGTCACAACTTTTTACTGGTTAAATAAAGATACGTCGACAAAACCTTAAGCACTGCATTTCTCGTGAAATTCTAGTCTGATTTAATGTCATTCCCATTTCCATTTAAAATTATTGAGTTGAATTCAATATGGCGGCCAATAATATGGCGGAACGAGAGTGTTAAGGGGCTTTTGACTCACCCTGTATTTTAATTATTTTGACCAAACCATTCTCTCGCACCTAGGTTTTGGTTTTGCATTTCCCTTGACTTCTTTTCTTCCGAAGATATCTTCACATTCAAATGTGACTTTTAGAACGCAGCTCTTGTATGAGGAAAGTTGAAGATAAGGGGTGTGGAAAGTAAGGTTTTGCGCACCGCAGGCAATTGTCACGCCCTCGTGGAAGTGCCTTGCGGTAAAAATGTCGCGCAAGAGGGAAGAAGAGGATTTCTTCTCTGCGCAGAATTCACTACTAATCTACACATTTCACCGCTACGCGAAATATGCATTTTTTGACATCCGTGCTGGGAGGTCAAGAGTTGTTCTGCCAAAAGACATGACCGCGGGCAAGGAAGACGCAAACATAGGAGGAAAGGGAGGATCAGTGTTGCCAACTCTAGGTATAATTACCTACACACAGTGATTTTTGGTCCAGTCGGGAGGCTGGCCCTTGATTTTGACTTATCCACACCCAGATTAGGAATCGCATATGGTATTCGATTGTTACGTTAATAAAATGTTAACCACTAAGCTATAGCGAAGGGTGTTCGCCATTTTTGTCGACTGAAGAAGGGTTTTTGTATACAAACCGAGGAAAAAACATAGAGCCTTTAATTTTTGTGGCCAGTGGTACTTCCTCCCTTCTTTTCATGTATAAAGTGTTCACACACATACACATACAAAGTATTGTAATCAAGGGGACCCAGGTTCGATACCCGGTGGAGGCACATAGTGGTTCGGATCCCACTTTAAACTGTAGATCCAGTCCCAATTAGCCTTACTGTGCATAAAGTGGACTTGAAATACCAACTCAACTAACCAACCAACATGCAAAGTAATTGAAGGAATAATATGTGCATATGGGGCCTCCCCCATGGCGCAGTGGTAGCGTCATTGCCTTGTAATCAAGGGGTCTCGGGTTCGATACCCGGTAGAGGCACAAGTGGTTCGGATCCCACTTTAAACTGTAGGTCCAGTCCCGATTAGCCTTACTGTGCACAAAGTGGACTTAAAACAGCAACTAAAAAATAATATGTGCATATGTTTTACAACTACAGAGGTTCATAAGAACGAGTAATGTAGTTCTGAGATAATTACTCTGACTATTATTATTCCACTGGAAGAACGAATTTCTTAGTTGGAGATATGTATTTTACATTTTTTTTTGTACAAATTTATTTTTGTACACTTATTTGAAACAACAACAGTATTCTGAGAGTACCCTGAAAACCTCGAAATGTCAGGGAGTTTGATTTCGGAAATTTAAATTTCAGCTCCTGGTAACTTTGCTCAACAAGTGGTTGGCAACACTGGACACTCCGCCGTGACAAGATCGAAATCGCTCGCCGATCGACCCGCGATCGTGACTCCGACCTGACCCTGACTGACAATGGGAGGTTAAGTGACAGAATTCGCAACGGTATCCGAAGAGAGGCCAATGCTTTGGCGTCGGCGAACGGAGCTTTCACCCCTTTTGGCAAGGTGGGGCAGCACCGTAGTGAGGTCTCCATGTTTTCTCTTCTGGTTCCGTTTCCTCTCTCTTTTGTCTCCCGTATTGTGAGTTCATGGGTGCAAGAATCCTCTTGGTTTATGCCCGTTCTCAACTGAACCAGACCACTTACCATTCTCGAAGTCAATGTGAACCAATGTACGTGGCTTTCGACAAATCCTATTGGTTGTTCAGAATGACAACCTAGCGCGTAGGAATATAGTGCATGTGATCAAGTCATAACACTCAACGCAACTGAGAAAAGGAAATCGCGAATTAGTCACACTAATTAATGTCTAAAGTTCTACTCCAAATACTGAGCTCCTTTTCAGCTGAAGTTCAGTCCTTGACGGATAGATGGCAGTAATTTTCATTGTGAGTCCCACGTGAATCATGGAAAATACTCGCTACACGGTAATAATATTTGGACCATAAACAACTTCAATTTCACGACGAATTTGATTGGAACTCGCCCCTTTTGCCACAGAAACTGAATAACTGAATTAAGTCGACTTGTATTCACTCATCCAGTGCAGGAGTTGCGTGATAGTAACATTTGAAACAGCTGTCATCTTCCAGTCAGGGACTGAATTGTATCGTATGCAAGAATGCCGCACTCAATATCTGGTATGGAACCTTACTTTCTGACTTCCCCTCGTATATTGCAGTTGAGGAACCTTAAATTATGAGCTGTACATAGTAAAGTTATTATTTCTCAGAATGCACGTGTCGTCTAAATTAACTTCTGTCTTGCGGTGAGTGGAGAATAATAGATTCAGTCCACTTTTGTAGCCAGAACTAGGAATGCTTGTTTCCAACTGTGAATGGTACCAAGACGAGACAAGACTAGACCATCGAGGCTTGTCGAGACGAGGCCGATAACGAGAAAAACCTCTGTAAATTCGAGATGAGACCGAGACTAACGTCTCATTCTAGACATTCATAATATTTAGCATAAACTAAAAGTGTTATATTGTGTCTCTTATTGTCACAGACCTTCATGGTGGTTACTGAATACATACCCTATATAGTTGTTGATTTGATTTGGTGTTTTAAGTCCACTTTATGCACAGTAAGGCTAATCGGGCTAATATGTAAACTATGTAATCTACGTAATCAACGTAGACAACATGGCGCTCGGCGTTCTCCGTGCAAGGCAAGCGCATCGTTCTAGAGAACCAGCATCAGCAGGTGGACATAGAGAGCGTCAAGTACGAATTCCACTGTCCAGAAATAAGTGTCTTAAGTATTTATTTACGTTCAACCAATTCACTACGTATTAATTGAACTGCAAAATTAACTTGTCGCGACATACCCCAAAAAAATGCGATAGACAAAAAAATATATTTAGCCTTCCTTCAGTGTAAAAAATAATGTCAGTTTTCACTATGGCTGTCATTTGTTTTTCTTCCGGTAGTCCCTTTTCATCTCGTTAGTGAAAATTCCATAACTTTGATTACGTCGGATGGTCTTAAGTTGGTTATAGGCCCAAACTATCGACATGTTTGAAGAAAAAAATACTTTCCCTTTCAAAGAGCACTGGGATTTCTTTCTTCCCTGTTGTTTGCATTGTCTACAGTAGACTATGTAAACTATAAGTCAACGTAATCTTCGTTTAGATTACGCGTAGACAACTCATGTAGACGTAAACGTATAGTCTACGGCAGATCACTGGTAAGAACTCAAAAAATGTCCATTTCCGAAAACATACACGCAGGGTTGAAATTATAAATTTGTTCATAATAGCTCAATAATGGATGGAATTCTCTTATTTCCCTCCCATACACACTCTTTGTTGACAAATGTGTCGTTGAATCCAATTTCGACCGTGGATGTGCAGCCAGCTGCAGTGTGCTGCCATCTGCGTGGAGATTCGCCAACTACCATTTCGTTCCGAGTGCCGGTAGATGTCGCCAGAGTTTATGAAAATAATACGAGCACTGCAAAACGACGCTGAGATGTATTCTAAGACATTTTCTGCAATTAGTAATGTTTGAAAGTTATTGCAGCATGAGAAACATAATGAATACACCACAGCTAGTATGTATTGTGTGTAATAACATTTAAAATATTAATATTTGAAGACAAAGAATAGACGAATATAAATATTTTCACTAAACAAAAGGTTGTGAAGTAAATAGGCTCTTTTCAATACACGAGGAAAACTAACTACGTATGTGTACTGATTAGCAGAGCTAGGAATTTTAGGTGCAAAAATTTGCCAATAAAGGTGCAAAAAAGGTGCTAATTTTCAGATGTAAAATTTATTGTGAGCAGTACATACATATATGATTCAACTTGTCTGGATAAACACATAGAGTATTCTCTGGTTTTAAATCGTTTAATATAACTAAGCAAAGAAAAATATCTGATACATTAGAAAGCGACATAAAGGAAAACATGCTTCTTCTTACTTGCTTAGAATTAGTAATCTAGAAAACTGTTAAAATAGATTACATTCAAAATTTCTATGTTCTTCTGAGTGAGGCTACATCTGCGGTCACTAAGCAGATACTTGTAAGTTGAAAAAGAACGTTCAACGTCAACAGACACAATTGGTGCATATTTTGTTTTCAACCGATAATCCACATCCTTGTTGGTTGTGACTTCTTGAACATCAGGGTTTTTGGCTAAACTTTGTTCTAACTTCTGTTTCCCGACCCCTTGCAGCTCTCGTTGCACATCCATCAAAACAGCCCACTGTGCTTCCTTTTCAGGACACTGCTCCTCCAGTTTTGTGATTGCAGTGGTAAGGAAAGAGAAGCCATGTACAATATAGAGTTCATCTTGCAATTCCTGTTTAAGTGCAAGTTTTTTGGCTTTTTCTACAGCTGAGGAATCACTAGGCAAAGCATCTAAAAATTTCGATATTGTATGGAAATGATTTCTAATAAACACTGCAGCTTTTAACCATGTACCCCATCTAGTGAGGATAGGAGAGGGTGATAGTGGAAGTTTCAGAATTTCTACGTACTTCTGTATTCTAGAAGGAGTCTTTTTCAGTATTTTCTTAATGCTAGAAACAAATTCGTTCACATATGTATATTCATCTTTAAGAGCTTCACAAACTCGGTGCAAAGCATGAACAATGCAGGTCACATGTTTTAAGTTAGGATACGTATTCTTCAGATTAGAAAATGTAGCTAACATGTAAATGCTTGGTCTGTAAGAACTAACCACACACTATCATATTTTACGCCCTCCGGCCACAATACAAAACATGCATCATTGAAACTTTGCATTACACTTGCATTATCTGTTTTGCCAAGAAAATAAGTTTTTAAAAGCATGGGTTTCACTTGATGTCCATTGAGAGGTGCTACTAAAATGTTCAAAATGTACCTGTTTTGCCTATCTGTGGTTTCATCTAGTATGAAATAGACTGGATGGTCAGCTACTACTTGCCTGATCTGCGAGATTTTAGCTTCATAAAGAGGTTGAAAGTAAGATTTCCTTAAGGTCCTATCATCTGGAACAGACTTCCCAGTATATTTTTGCAAATATGATTTCATGATAGGATTGTTAAGTTTCGCTATAAATGTACTTGCTGTCTCACTGAAAAATTCATTTGTGTTTCTGGAACTCGAAGATGCAAGCGCCTCACCAATGAATTGCTGTCGCTTCCCACCTTTACCATCTCGTAGTTCTTTATTCCTGACGTGCTTCCCACTTTGTAGATGTTCCACAACCCGAGTGCGTTGGTGTTTGTCATGAACAGCAATAGAAATATCACACACATCACACCTCAGAACAGATCCATCACTCTGAATGCCGTCACTGCTAAACTGTTTAACAACGTCCTGCAGTTTCCCAACATTTACTTTATGTTTTGGCATGGTGAACAATCAAATCCGATGCATCGATCAGTCGATCACAGACTGCAGTTACCTTGCTCGCTGATACGGGAGAAGGAAACGAAAACAAAACAGCTTTCCTACAACAATTCGTAAACAATACAGCATAGGACAAAAAGAGCACAACTTCTAGCAATTGTAACGCGTCATTGTTGGCACTGTTTAAAGTCCGCGCGCTTACTACATTAACGTCCAAGAACTGAAGAAAATTGTTGTGCGGTAAACAAGAATCCCGTGCCAAGAAGCCGTGACTCGAATGTGGATGGGGTTAAACAGCACGCGAGTTGTATTAAAAAAAATGAAGATGCAAAATGGGCGAAAAGGTGCAAAAGGTTCTGAGATTGTGAAAAGGTGCAAAAGGTTGCAAAAAGGTGCAACCGAAACACCATGAGTAGAGTTCAATACGTGCTTATTTTGGGGGTGAGTCACTTTTTTACCCATTTTCACACAAAAAAATTTAAGGTGCAGCACCTAAAATTCCTAGCTCTGCTGATTAGTACGACATAATCTAAGATGGAAAATAATGCACAAAATTTAGCTAAGATATTTAGGAGAATTTGCAACCAATGCTTACCAAGGAATTTCGAAAGACGGTGCTACGACTACAACACTAAATGGATAAATATAGTAAGTGTTGTATTTTACCGTATTTAAATACACCGGAAATTCTTTTATTTTTCAATTCGTTCAAATGAATCGCGACCAACATTAATCGACTCCGAACAAATGCACCAACACATTTCTTATAAGTACACCTTGTTCCAAATTTGAAACTGAAAGAGAAATACTTTATTTTGATAATTCGATCGCCCTTTCGATACATTTTAATTTACTAATAAAACCTTCCGTGCTTAAGATATATTTTTTTGTCACCAAGTGGCGATACTTTTAGGGGGTCAGGGGTGCACGTCCCTTAGAAAATGGCTTGCCCACCATCAACATTACAGTATTCTGTATGGATTTTTGCGCTTAACTGAACATTTTTGTTACCCCCCAAACTATTATCTGTCCCCCCTGTCCCCACCGCTGCCGGTTATGTATTCGTTTCCGTCATTTTCTAAGCACATATTATTATTGTTCAATAAACATTGTTGAACAGCTATTCGCTTTCTATTTTATATTTATTCTTCCTTAAATATGTGTTTGTTTGAGTTGGGTTTCAAGTCCAGATTACAACAGATTTGGAGGGGTACTAACGGTTTATTCCAGGATTCTGCCAGGTAAGTTGGGGGATTTATAAGCCAAGAGCTCGACCTAACTGCACCTGGTCTTGGTTACCCGTTGCACTTACCAATGATCAGATACTTAATTTCTACTTCTTCTATATGAGGGAAACAAATGTAGATTTTTAACATATTTAATTAATAAAACATGACTTAGCGTAAACATACTTACTCATAAGAAAGATACATTTGTCACACATTTAAACCGGAAGTTATCTCCAATTGACACTTTAATCAAACTGGCACTTTTATCACACACGGTTGTACAGGGTGGGCCAAAAGTCACGAAGGGGTTATAACTGTGAATAACTTTTTTATTGATCATTAGTTTCCAATGAGATTTCACAGACTTGAAGACCAAGGATGGGAGATTGTTTACACTTATGTGTGGAATAGAAGCTCAGGTAGGTGTTCCCCATTATGGGCCTCACAGATACGGGTATATTGTGCGTCCTGCAGTGGAGAACATGCCTGAGATGTGGTCTCAACAAGATGGGGCCACAGCACACACGGCACGTGCCTCAGTTGGGCTTCTGAGGACCATTTTCGGCCATCGCATCATCTCGAGAAACACTGACATCAACTGGCCCTCCCGTTCGCCTGACCTCACTCTCCTTGATTCTTTTCTTTGGGGCTTTCTGAAGGACAAAGTGTAATATGAACAAACCACAAACATTACAACATCACAAGGACAATATTCGTGCAGGCACTCGGACCAGAAGTGTTGACGCCTGTCATGCATCATGTGCTACACACGGCCCGTATCTGTGAGGCCCATAATGGCGGACACCTACCTGAGATTATATTCCACACATAAGTGTAAACAATCTCCCATCCTTGGTCTTCAAGTCTGTGAAATCTCATTGGTAACTAATGTTCAAAAAAAAAAGTTATTCACAGTTATAATCCCTTCGTGACTTTTTGGCCCACCCTGTACAACTTCATGGTAACTCACTGTCCGGGGTTCGAACTCTCTCGCACACTCTCTACTGTATAAGATCCTGGCGCACTCTCGCGTTCCTAACTTGTCTTGCTTGTATAAAATCCTGACGCGAACTCTCTATTCCGAGCCTCGGAGCACACTGTCTTGACTTCAAACTATTCTCCAAAAACTGTAGCTTTTGGTGGATCACGTGTCCCCCTGGCCCAATGAAATTGTCCGGAGTTGTTTTGACCAAACCGTGGGAACAGCATCCCCTGGTAATTTCCTGGATCCTCCAGTTTCTGCCACATGTTACCTAAATTAGTTCAGTGTCGATTTGCTTTGTTCAGTCGAATCGATACAGGGCTCATTTGTCACTTCCCGCATTCCTTTGGTCCCTTCTGGGGAGGGAAGAAGCGTTGCCCAAACAGAAAGAAATGTGGTTCCCATCTTTCCGATGGAAAGTATTTCCAACATGAAGCAATATAGAATTGCTATAACTTTATGCACAGTAAGGCTAATCGCGACTGGACCTACAGTTTAAAGTGGGATACGAACCACTGTGCAATGTGCCTCCACCGAGTATCGAACCCGGGACCCGTTGATCACAAGGCGACCACGTTACCACTGTGCCATCGGGAATGCCCTCCTAAAATACTTTTTTGTTCTTGATGCAATTGAAGTAAAGGCAATTGCTAATCGTTGTCATGAATAAAAAGGCTGTACTTACACCAGAAATTTAAACGAAGAAATTTGAAAATAATTTGTGGTGCAAAATGGTAAAAGTCAGTTTTTTCATATTGGTCTACAATTTGTCAGTTCCTATCTTGTTTAGTAAGGGTCGCTTTCTACCATTTTTGTCTAATCGCGACTATGAGGATGAGTGATGATTTGATGACATTGATGAAGGGACACTCACAAGGAACATTCGATCCCGGCACCCCTGGCGTCGTCGCGCGCTGTGCTAACCACTACGCGACGGAGGCCGGCCGACTTCTTAGTGATAACCATACATATGACGAAAACTACGGAGCTACAATTGTGTTGAACAACAACAATGGACAACATGATAAACAAGCCACTAAAATTTGTCCCGAGCTTTCTACTCTTTCCAAGAGTCATTATCTGTGATTGTAGATTATACAGGGTGTATCTAAATTTCCATTACAGACTTTGAGGGCTTGTAGTTGGGACCAAAACGTTTAAGTTTTGCACAGGAACTCATGTCCGGAAACGTACCGTTTTCCCAGCTACAAGCAAGACACCACCACAAATTTGGACACAAGTGGGTAGGTCGTGGTGGCCCAAATCCTTGGCCTGCACGTTCGCCGGACTTGACTCCGCTAAATTATTTCCTGTGGGGTCACATGAAGAACCTGATTTACGAGACCCAGTTGGAAACAGAGGAAGACCTGCTGGTGCGCGTTATGGCAGCGGCGGAAGTTGGACTAGGAGGTGTTGGTGATCGTGTGTACCAGAACATGTTACGTAGGTACGGTGTTTGTGTTCAAGTCAATGGTCGCCACATCGAGCCCTTCTTGTAAGTGAGCGCTGCAGCTATGCAAAAACAACGTACAGTAAGCAGCAGAAGTGGAAGAGTTAAGCGTGTGTTGTGGTGGTGTTTTACTTGTAGCGGGGATATGGCACGTTTCCGGACATGGGTTCCTGCAAAACTTAACCGTTTTGGTCCCCACTACAAGCCCTCAAAGTCTGTAATGGGAATTTAGATACAGCCTGTATAGAATGACAACATGGCTCAGCTTGTGCTAGAACGAGCGCAGAAAGCTATGGAAATAGATAATAAGTAAAAATGCATGAAGAGCAAATACAGAACACTATTGGCAAACGAAAAAGTCTGTTAATAACTTATTTTGCTCCAAGTTAAGTAATGGCAAGATGTACAGTCATCGGCAAAACAATATACACCTCTTTATCCTGAAATCCTCACTTCACTGCACGGTTCTATGTGTGTTGCCTAAGTACGGTGTTTGCCGAACTTATCATTGAAAAGTGGCTATTGCAAGTTCACTGAACGTCGTAGAGTTATGCAACATACACAACACCATGAAGTGAAGTGAGGATTTCAAGACCTAGGTGACTTGTTTTTATCGCTGGTGACTGTACCTTCCAGTAAAGAAAATCAAATTTTTGAAACTTTATCGTACTTGCGGCACATCAATACCTGCTCCGATTACCATCAAATTTTATTTTTGTCGCTTTTACATCAAAAGGCAACTTTTCCGCACTATTAGATTTTTTTTTTTAAAAGATTTTTTTTCTTTCCACCCTACTGTACAATTACATTTAATTTTCAGAAGGCTGGCTGCAGGGATCGGGATGTGAGATATTAAGTTGGTGTTTTAAGTCCATTTTATGCACGGTAAGGGTAATCGGGACTGGACCTGCAGTTTAAAGTGGGATCCGAACCACTGTGTGCCTCCACCAGGTATCGAACCCGGGACCCCTTGATTACAAGGCGACGACGCTACCACTGCGCCATCGGGGAGCGCCCTGGATATCAGATAATACGGCGTGTCCCAAAAGGTACTTTACAACTTCGAAGTCATACAGCACAACTAGTAATTGACATAGAGGAATATACTTTGTTGTAGGCGATTCATCAACGCCTAGAGTTCTTTTCTTGTCAGGTATTGTGCACCACCACATTGGCCTTTTGAGGTGAGAAATGCCCTGGACAGGACATTTCAAGCACGTTGGATTGGAAGAGATGGTCCAATTGCCTGACCTCATAGATCCCATGACATTATTCCCCTGGACTTCCTTTTGTGGGGCTATGTCAAAAATACATCGAACGGAACTCCTGTCATTGATCTTGAGGATAAGAAGGCCACAATAAGAGCTGCCAATGCCACAGTTGACAGGGAATGGTAGAGAGGGTGTGGACAGAGTTGGACTTTCGATTAGATATTGTTCGAGCCACCAGAGGTGCGCATGTTGAAGTGGACTGACACACAATAAAACTTCATGTGTTGGTAAATCAAATGGGGCATGCTATGTTTCTTTATGTCAATTGCAAGTTGTGCTGGATGACATCAAAGTTGTAAAGTACCCTTAGGGACACCCTGTTTATTCTTAATGCAATCCCATTGTTTTCTTAAAGTGCTAATTTATCCATTGTCTATAGTGATATTACCCAGTAAGTAGTTTGTATTTGCTATTTTTTTTGTTTGTTTTCTTCGCAGAAACAGAAAAGAGAAATAGAACGAGTGAGAAATTGGAAGAAACGGAGAAAGCCAAGGAGAAATCAGACGAGAAAGGGAGGCAAGTCAAGAGTGAAAAATAGAGATTATGTAAGAATGGAACTCTCGGGATAAAATAGGAAGGTATAAAGAGGACAGGACGGAGAAAAGGAAAGATGAGAGAGAAAATAGAGAGACGATAACGCGAAAGAAGACATGGAACGAGGAGAGAGATCGGAAATTGATAGAGGGAAACAGCAGGGAAGAAAGGAAGGAATTGGAAAAGAACTGGGGAAAGAGAAAAATCGAGGTGAAACGAAAAGTGAAGAAAGCAAGGAAAGTAAGAGATAGAGGCAAAACTACATTCGAAGGATAATGAGAGAGAGAGAGGGAGAGAACTAGTATAAAAGAGAAAAGAAACTAGAGAGATATCGAAAGAGGACAAACAGAAACGTAGGAAATGCAACATACAAAGAGAAAAACGGAAAGGGGGAGAAACTGAAAGAGGAAAGATAAAGAGAACAAGACGGAGAGATTAAACCGTGAAGTGAGAAATAAAATTGAAATAAGAGATAGTGTGTACAAGAAGGAGAAAAGGATGCACACATAGCGAGAGAGAGATGGTGAAAGAATACAGGAGAAAATGCAAAAGAGATCTAGAGAGAGGGAGAAAGTAAACAAAAAAGAGAGCGAGAGCGAACTGACATTGAGATCGTGGGAGAAAGAAAGAAAGAAGTTCAGTCATCACGATTCCGTTTATCTTTCTCTAAGGCCAGATCTGTTACAACAGTGTGTGCGTTTCAATTACTATCAGATAACGGTCCAAATATGGAAAGCGAAATGGGTTTGGTGTCCTGCTCCCTTGCTTCAACATCTTCATTGGAAGACTCGCTGTTCCAGCATCTTCTATTGTTCCAGCTGTGGGCGTGTGCCTAATTTTGTGCATCTGATAAACTGTACCTTGCTCAACCCCCCCCTCCTCTCTTTGCATACAAACAGTGCCATGTGTATTTATTTGTAGGACAATATTCTGGCTGTTGAGCTTCTATGTTTTCTGAATGAGAAGTTGAGAACTCGTATGTCAAACAACGTACGTACCACAACACCCAGAAGTCACATACTTTCTTTTTTCTTTCTTTCTTCTTTGTTATCTATTTTTCTTTTGCACCTCTTTCTTTCTGTTTCTCTCTCTCTCTCTATCTTCCTTCCTGTATTAACTATATTTGTCCTTCTTTCCATCTTTCTTCTTCTGTTCCTGCCTGGTTGTTTATCACTTTCTTTCTCTCTCCTCCTTTCTCTGTTTATCACTTTCCTTCTCTCTCCTCCTTTCTCTGTTTATCACTTTGTTTCTCTCTCCTCCTTTCTCTGTTTATCACTTTCTTTCTCTCTCCTCCTTTCTCTGTTTATCACTTTCTTTCTCTCTCCTTCTTTTATATTTTCCTTTATTTCTCTGCGCCGACCTCCGTGGTGGAGTGGGCGTTCCTTTGTGATTGTCCCTTTATCAGTTTCATTATAACTCATTCTCATCTTCACGATTAGCCAAAATTGACAGAAAAGCAAAGTAAATTAAAGCAATCAATCTATTTATCTATAAAGGCTGGATCCTCGAATCTGTATTGTATGCAATGTTATTATTTAAAGTGTTCTGCATATTCTTATCAAATGTTCAGATTTTACTGAGCTTAGAAAAACTTTTAATCTTCCCAACACTCCTTATCATCCATGTTGGGAATTGATAGCTGTAGTGTTTTAACAAATGTGTTTAGCTTTTTGAGAAGAGGGTTTTTTTTACATTGTTTCCGAGGAAGCTTTTAGTGTCCCCTTACGTTCTAACGTGTCTTTATGTCCTATGCAAGTCCCTTTACAACCCTGCACTCTTAACCTTTCCCAACGTGCTTTTTATGTGAGGATTTTAGATAAGGGGACATAGGTTCAAGGGTACAAGGTGTCCATATGTGCCGATGTACCCATAAAATTGTAACTCATTAATTTATCCATTTTGAAATTTCCCTCTTTATGTTCAAACTTGCCAATTTTTTCCCCATCCTTTGTTTCATACGGCATAAAAAAATTCTTCTTTAAATTTGAGCACGCAAAATCGTAAATATTCTTTAATATTATTAGTCCAATTTATTACAATATTGATTTATAGTTTCTGACTTTATGAAATGCAGAAGAACATAATCTCTTCTCGAATCCGTAGTCACCTTTAAATCAAGAGGTCCCGGGTTCGATACCCGGTGGAGACACATAGTGGTTCGGATCCCATTTTAAACTGTTGGTCCAGTCCAGATTAGCCTTGCTGTGCATAATGTGAACTTAAAACAACAAAACAACCAACCAAATCTTCAATCTTTTTCCTTCTGGTAAATGAACTACGTTTAAGTTGGCTACTAATAGATGACACTCGATTGCAATGGTGTTATATTTATAAATTTCGAGCTTTAATGTATTTCAAGACTTTAAATTGCAAGTAGTGAAATGTATGTTTTTATTATATGTTTGTTTTATTATAATTATATTTTCTTTCTACGAGAGTATTAATGATGTAATAATACAATATGACTCGTCTATATACCAATAATTTCTTATTAATAATACAGTTAATATGTGGGAGTAATAACTTAATTTCCTTATCATATCAGTGTTCGATATAATCTATGTGGGGTTGTGTATTATCCACCTGTGAACCGAGTGCCACTTTAGGGAACTTTCAGACGGAAGTGACAAACTAAAAGCGACAAGTTACACACAACATGGGCACTCCAGTGCGTAAACATTGCATTCACTGCGCGTGCGCGAGCAACAGAAGCAACATGATGCATGCTATTGAAAAAGTTGACGAGTCTGTGTTCAGTTCTTGGGATGTATTTTAATTCGTTTTTGGTAAGACGTTCATTTCGATAATATTTGTTCTAGGCAATACACTTGTTCTTTTAATTCACTGACTTAAAGTACGGGCAGCATTTTCCCCGGCATCCAATAGCGTAAGAGCGCGGGTAGGTTTCAAGAACATGCTTGTCTGATTGGCTGTTTCGATCGCCTGCTTACAACAGATTTGGTGGGTTATTAACGGTCCGTTCCAGGATTCGGCCAAGGAAGCTAGGGGAATTTATGAGCCAAGAGCTCGACCTAACGTTACCTGGTCTTGTTTACCCGTTGCATTTACCAATGATCAGATTCTTAATATCTACCTCTTGCAGATAAGGGAAACAAATATAGATTTTAACATATTTAATTAATAAAGACATAAACCTAACATACTTACACAAGAAAAAGGATACACTTGTTACACAGGATTGGCACTTATCGCCACACACGACTGTATACTTATAGCACAATACTGTCCCGGGTTCGAACTCTTATGCACACACTCTACCGTGTGAGTTACTGGCGCACTCTCTATTTCAAGTCTCCTCAAGCACTTTGGCGGGTAATGTTCCTTTTCAAGCCTCGTCGCACACTCTTCTCTCTTCCAAACTGTTTCCCAAAAACTGTAGGTTTTGGTTGATCACGTGTCCCCCTGGCCCAATGAGATCGTTCGGCGTTGTTTTTACCAAACCGTGAGAACAGCATCTCCTGGTCATTCTCTGGATCCTCCAGTTTCTGCCACATGTTACATAAATTAGTTCGGCGACGATGGGCAGTGTCCAGTCGAAGGGATACAGGGCTCATTTGTCACTTCTTGCATTCCTTCGTCCTGGTCCCTCCCTGGCTGGGAAGAGAAGAGCCCACACAGGAAGAAACTTGGTTCCCAACTTTCCGAAGGAAAGTATACTCAACTTTGAGCAACATAGAATTGCTATATATTCCCGTTCCCCCTGGGAAAAATTTCTGAACTTGTGAAGAAATTTTTCATCATTTGTCCTTCACTAGTGGAACACCCTGTATATGATGAGTTGAAACTGTCTTTCACTCGTGGAACACCCTGTATATAATCACATTAAACTTTGTTCATTCACTTGGTGGACACCCTGTATATAGTTCAGCTGGACTTTTGTCCATTAAGTTCTATAACACTAGGACATCTTCTTTCTTCATAAAGTTGGGTAAATTTACTTAATAAGGTTGAAGGGTATATTTGTCTTCTCGGTTAACAAGGATTAATAACTGCCGATGTCTTCGCAAGTCGTTGGGATGGGAAGGAAAGAAGGATGGGTTATTCTCTCTTCTTTCTATCTGGAATGCCAAACGACACTGGGTTTGGACTTCATAAAGTTTTGGTGTTCTCAGGTGTCTACAGAGGAAACAACTCTTTTGTCACTTTGAGTCTATGGGGAACTTCTAGAAGCTTTTCACAAATTACACCACGTCATGTCGATTAACTGGATGTGTGGGTTAGGGACACGTGATTTTTTCCGCACCACTGATGAGAGTTCATCTCCTTGGCGAAATGTTCAGATTGTCTCCGATGAAATGTCCTATCACCATCACTTCACTTAATGTTTGTTTAGCGTTTAATCACATTGTTATTTAATGTCAATAATGGTCTATCCTTAATACTTCATCACTATGCATTACGAATATACTCGTTTTCATTTACTTCATTTTTCCAAAAATTGCAGGATATATTATACACATACCTTTTACTTCTACCGTTCACACATAGAGAGATAATGCTATTACACGTATCATGATTACACCTAGTAGAGAATTCTCAACTCGAATATATTTATTGAAAATCAGAATATGAATGATATGACCATATCAAGTATATTAATAATATGATAATGGTGAACTCTATTAGCAATATATTATATTTCCTTACTTTATAAATGGTCATTTTGGAACCTGAAAAGTACATGAATAAATGCTGAATAAAAGAAGTAATTATCTGACCATCATGATGATAAATTAGACAGACTTTCATAACCCATTTTTATAATACCTCATACACGTAAACATGAAAAATTATCAATAAAATACACTAATAAGCAAATGAAATTTCAACCTTATCTAATATCAGTAAATTCTAAGCATAACATATGGGACATTTGAATATACTAAAATGAAATTAAAACATTTTGAACTCAATTACCTCATGAACATAAGAACACAGGTGTTGATTCTCATATACATCCACCTATAATTGAAAATAAACAAACTTCTACTTAGGTTTCACTTTAGAAACTACCAGATAACATATTTATTTTGAAATTGATTAGAATTATGATATTGAACATAATAAACAGACAAGAGTTCAAGATGTCATTTTTTTTTTTTGAGTTAAAAGTTGACTTAATACTCATATTTTCAAGACATAATCTATCAGTAAAACACTTTTTTTTTCTGTTAATTAGATTTTTATATGATTCTTCATAGAAACTTAAGAACAAAATGCCAAAACATGACAATATGTAAATACTTTTTGCCCTAAGAATATCATCCGTATAAAATAGACTTATAAAGTATAAATGCGTCAATGATATGACCTCATTTTGGCCTATTAATATGTTCATATTGATTAGTTTAATTTTATTCAATAAGCTTGCAATCATCACATTTATATGTATAGTTTTTCTTTTATAATAAGCAAACAATATACGCAAGAGACAAGTTTGGTCTTCTCAAATTTACCGCGACCATCATTAATAATTTTTCTTTCTAAATAATTTATTTCAGCATATACTTAACACATTACCTTCACTGTCATTTCAAAGTTATTAAACTACTACTGAAAAACATAAAATATGCTGATAGCAGAATAAGTACATATTGCCACATATATAAAATATCTCAGATATCATAATTGTTACTTGTTATTCGTTCTGAAACAATGGTAATTTTTCTCAGGCAATAACCCAAAATCACACCTTAATATTATGTTATTCACAAGTTTATCAAGAGTACTGGAAAAAGTATACATAACTTAGAACTAAAAACCTCTTTCTACCATCCATTACTTCGAAGAAAATACCTATTTTTTTTTTTATTTTTTTTTTTATAAATTGACCCATAACTAAATTCTCATAGATACGAGGACAATAGTATATGTTAGAAATATGTGTGTACGCATCACTCAGAATAGTTTTTCAGTACTTATAACTTAGAATCTGTACTTCACTAGTTTGCAAATAATAACACATATGTGCATTTATTAATCAATAAAAGTTACGTAAATCATCTTACGGACTAAATTTCGTAACATCCTCACACAAATTAAGTGTTATAAATATCAAGTGTAAACACACATCAACTCATTTTCTTATATATAAGAAATGGTACTTTGAAATGAATATGGAAACTAATATGCTAACTTCATTGTCATAAAACTCTATAAAATTCTCTTGATCATTTGATCATTCGACCTAAGAATAAATTTGTCTTTCTTACTTCACCTTCTCTCTCACCAATTAGTAATTAATCACGTGCAGCTCATGCTTTGAGAAACGTGTCAGGAAATGCATGCTCATTTGCATAATGCAGCATAGGCAATGTTAGTTTCAATACAAATGTCTAGCATAATCTTATGATCAATTCCTATAGCCTACATACTTAATACTTGTAATACAAATGCAATGAATACAATATGCATTCCAATAAAGATATGAAGTAATACTCAAGCAATAAAAAATACTCTAAGCAACCCCTATCGATACTTGTTTATAAAGTAATAATTATAGCACTACTGAAACTTCTAGCTACTACTAACTATTTTCTAGAATAACCCTTATTATTTATTTCCAAATCAAAATACTAAATTAATATGATTACCTACAAAATTAAATTACCTTCTATCTGGAATCTCCTCTCTCTCTTTTACTGACCGACTTACGGATTACCTTCTTTCCTATTTTTCAAAATTTATAGAATAAAATAGCCTGGTCGCCAGTGAAAAACCTGTTCCTTTAACAAATCCTAGAAAATCAGTCTGAATCAAAACAAAAACAAATGACACTTGTTGTAACACTAAGTGTAGTTATCTAGATTAGAAGAGATGTTCTCACATAATTCCTTAAAATTAAAAAATCTAAATATGAATATCCTTATATTGAAAAATTAAAATAATATGACACTTAAAATATACTTTGATTATATTTAACTATGACACTTGGCGCAAGCATGCTATCCTTCGAGCCAGATGTTCTTGAAAGAAACTGTGTCACTAGGGTAGACATCCCCCTTTTTTTTTTGTCGCTGTGACCTTCACTCCGGCCACCCCAGCTGACTGACCATTCCTACCCTTCAGGGGGAGAAACAGAAACTTCTCCTCTTTTGCCTGAAAAGCCATAAACCTGGCCTTCTAGGACCGTGCTATTTCTTTACACACACAATAATAAAATAATAATAAACATCACAAATATAAAAGAAAGTAACTAATTATATAATAATCTTAAACATTTACTAGTGATATAGTACGTACCAACTGCGTTATATATATTTTTAACAACTAATTATCATTTCCCTTTCATGTGCTGTGAGTACGAGTGCGTTGTGAGAGAAAGAAAAACATTGACCTGCGAGGGATGGTTGCTAAAAGACCCTCTCTTCTTCCTTTCCTTTTTCTTACCAATATATCCAACACCTTTCTTCTTCCGAATCTTTAGATAAATAAAATCTTTGCAAGGCTGACAAATTTATTGGTGGACCCTAGACCTTCTTATTTTTAAAAAGTAAATTTGCATTAATTGACGCTGCATATAAGTAACTATAAAATAATTCGAACTTTTAATTTTCACTGCCGAGTATACCTCAAGCAAAACAAAACAAATTACATTTATCTTATGACATTGTGCACTGTTCAAATTGACTAATAATATAATTTTCCATTTGTGACATTATAATTGAAGCACATTTCAGCATGTAACTTATTCATCCTGAAACAAAAATCGTCGTATGTCCCCCCTACTCTAGTAAAATATCCCTTTTACTTAGCATCGTTCCTACCAGCGGAACTCGCACACAAAATAAACTCATCGCCTTCCTGGCGGACACAATAAAATAACGCCTCGCTCTCTAGCGGACACAATGAAAATCCTTCCTCGCACTCTGACGGTACTAATAAAATAACTTCATCGCTCATTGGCGGACACAATATAAAAACTTCATCGCTCATTGGCGGACACAATATAGAAACTTCATCGCTCATTGGCGGACACAATATAAAAACTTCATCGCTCATTGGCGGACACAATAAAATAAAACTCATCGCCTTCCTGGCGGAACCATTTAAAAAAAATCATCGCTCTCTGGCGGACACAATAATAAAATTCTTCGCTCTCTGGCGGACACAATAATAATAATTACTCGCACTCTGGCGGACACAATAAAATTCTTTCATCGCCCATTGGCGGATACAATTAAATAAATCTCATCGCTCATTGGCGGACTCAATAAAATAAACTTCTTGCTTCTTAGTCACATCACGTCGTCTCACTTTAAACTTAAATTTCCTTGAATGTCACAGCATCACATTTGTCACATTACCTCAGCTTTCACAAATGAAAATGTGCACACATTTCTTAACTTTTAACCACAGTTCACTTTTTCATGTACTGAATATTTCCTTTTCACAGCGTTTAATTATCAGACTGTTGGTTTACGGGTCACCACTTAGTAGGTTAAATCTTCATTCACCGTATAAACTGACGTATTTCAGATAATTTTTACTCATTAAACACATTACAACACTCTCACGTACACTCACTATCAATTAAACAAAACACCTTAATCACTCACTGAATATCACTTTCCACGAAACACATTAAGCAATTAATTAATTTCACTGATGAAATAACGCAATTGGCACAGAAAAAAATTTACACTAAGCTTAACTGTCATTTTATAACATATTTACATCTCAATTGTTGGCTCCTCCATTATGACTGAAATGGGCGGGTCCTTTGGTAGTTTAATAAAGGCCTATTTCTTGCGGGATCATTACCATGGAGTGGTCCACCCGATGCGTTTTCAGATATGGGCGGTTTCTTAGGTGCACTCACCGCTGCTTGCCTATGGTTATAGCCACCACCGCGATCAGCCTCGTGATTTCTTTGTGGAGGGATGGGTCGCCGCTCTGTTGGGAGACCCTCATACCAATGCAAATCGTCCCATCTCCTTATTCTAGTCCACCTGTTATGTCCATCGGTTCCTTTGATATTCCTCAAATAATACCTCCTTTGCCCAATTGAACCATTCCGAATCTTCATGTGACTGACATGTTGTTTGACACCAACTTTACCTATCTCGCAGTCGAGTAATGCAAACGTATTTGGAGTTTCTTCCTGCAAGCAATAGTAAGGGTCTTCGTAGGTATCACAATGTATTTTTGTTCTTTGATCTAGCAAGCTACTCAAATAATGAGTCCGCGAGAAAGCCAACGCAAGCTCTTGCATCTCAGGTCTGTATGACCACGCTTGGCTTTGTTTTGCTTTTCTTTGGATCTCTCGACTTTCTTTATTAGTCTTCGTTAGTTCCATCCTTACTTTCCTCACAGAATTATCACTATCATCAAGCTTCCCATTCAAGCCTGTATTCCCATCTTTTCTTGTGAAATTATCGTGCAATTCATATAATTTGATTTCAATTTCCTTGGTGTTTTCCTCTTGAATATCAACTTGCTGCTTTACTAGTTCCTCTCCTACGCCCTGAATTTTTTCATCTTGATCTACTTTAGAGCACTCGACTGAACTTCGCAATTCGGAAATTTGCTGTTGGATAAATTCTTTAAATGGAGAGAGAGCAGCATCAATTTGTTCCCTGATAAGTTTCGCAAGATCGGCGTCCATGGCGCGAGTTCTAGGCATAACTAATCAACCATCAAAAAATGAGTTTTCCTTAAGAGCAACAGTAAAAAAAAATCCCTTTTAGTTAAACTTAAAAAGTCACCACATCTCGCGAATTATTAATATTTAGAAATTTAGAAATTCCAATTGGGGTTGGGTCACTCCCTACTCTCATTCCTAACTTATCGCCTGTTTTATTCCTCTACATGCTGTGAGGATGACGCGCATGCAACACTCCCGAACAGACGGCAAATTAAGATCTGATCATGTTAATTGCAACGGTTCAATTAATTTAATTTAGGTCCCTGTTCAAGGGCATGGCCATATATAACAGATTTGGTGGTTTATTATCGTCCGTTCCAGGATTCGGCCAAGGAAGCTAGGGGAATTTATGAGCCAAGAGCTCGACCTAACGTTACCTGGTCTTGTTTACCCGTTGCATTTACCAATGATCAGATTCTTAATATCTACCTCTTGCAGATAAGGGAAACAAATATAGATTTTAACATATTTAATTAATAAAGACATAAACCTAACATACTTACACAAGAAAAAGGATACACTTGTTACACAGGATTGGCACTTATCGCCACACACGACTGTATACTTATAGCACAATACTGTCCCGGGTTCGAACTCTTATGCACACACTCTACCGTGTGAGTTACTGGCGCACTCTCTATTTCAAGTCTCCTCAAGCACTTTGGCGGGTAATGTTCCTTTTCAAGCCTCGACGCACACTCTTCTCTCTTCCAAACTGTTTCCCAAAAACTGTAGGTTTTGGTTGATCACGTGTCCCCCTGGCCCAATGAGATCGTTCGGCGTTGTTTTTACCAAACCGTGAGAACAGCATCTCCTGGTCATTCCCTGGATCCTCCAGTTTCTGCCACATGTTACATAAATTAGTTCGGCGACGATGGGCAGTGTCCAGTCGAAGGGATACAGGGCTCATTTGTCACTTCTTGCATTCCTTCGTCCTGGTCCCTCCCTGGCTGGGAAGAGAAGAGCCCACACAGGAAGAAACTTGGTTCCCAACTTTCCGAAGGAAAGTATACTCAACTTTGAGCAACATAGAATTGCTATATGCTGTAACGCGTAGGAAAGGCAACTCCGCAAATAACCAATCACATTACCTAAATCCTCCAGTGACGCAACAGCCTAGGAGAAAGGGGAGTGGTCACGTCGGATATTATAACGGCTCTGGTATAGTTTGCTAAAGGGCTTAATCCCCCCTTCCCCGAATTAAGGGACGGGAGAAATAGCTTCAGGTAGTGCACTACTTACTATTAATTTAATTAAGGCCAATGTGTTTATAGTAGAGAGAAATTGCAGAAAAAGTTAATGAAATGTGTAAAAAATAAGTAAGTACATTGAAATATGCAATGATGGTTGTCGTAATAGCATACGTAAAAGAAAGTAAAGTGCCCTCCTGTGCATTGCACCACTTCATGAAGGCCCCACACTTTCTTGATCACAGCCGAAGGTGGGGTGATGTGATCAGCACCACTCTCCTGGCCGCCTTTACCCCCCAGAGTTTCCTCCAGGTACCCACTTTATACGACGCTGGGTGGGCGCCGGATCCGCTTGAACAGGTGGGAAAAAATCCCGGTTCTTCCCCACCGGGATCGAACCCGGGTCTCTCGCATGGTAGTCAGACACCTTAACGCCTGATTTACCGCGGCTTTATATAATAGTATATGTAAAACATAAAAATATACAATTACATAAAATCCGGACAGAATGAATCAACATGTGTAGTTTTTCGCTGAATTTCTTGTTTACTAGACATTATACAATTGTAATTTTGCTGCAGTATACAGCTGCATGATTTTAGTAACTAATGTCTTTGTTCTTGTTCATCACGATGGCCAAACATGTGTTTCCTTCCTCCTTTCCTTTCATTCCACAGGAATTTCCTAAAAATAGTAATGAGAGCATCCTTCTTTCTCCAGGCAAGAGCTGGCATTCCGAAAGAAGCAACAAAAAGGAACAACAAGAACAAAAAAGGAGCTTGTTATTCGCCTGGAATCATTCCACTTCTTTCCTCTCCTGATCTTGTTACAAGAGCTCTTCTGCTGATTAAGGACATGAACACGAGGCTTGTTGTTCCGGCTATGTAAACTGTGTACAAATGTTGGACTGTTATCTTCACTTATACGTTCACTGTTGCTGATCCGTCATGTCCACTTGCTGGCACTACGAAAGACCAGCTTTCAGAGTCAAAATTGTCGTGTGCAGGGTAACTAGCGAGACCGAGAACGAGACGACTCTCGATCTCGTTCCAGACTTTGGTATATATCAAAGCGCATATTTGCTGATTTTCTTACAGAAAAGTTATTTTTTATGCTGCTTTTAAATTTAGTCTATTGATGGGAATTGTTTGATTTCTGTGTTTTATTTTACTTCGCTTTTCTGCCACTTTTGACTAATCACGATGATGAGTATGGGTGATGATATGATGAAATTGATGCAGGGATGCTCACAAGGATCATCCATGCCCAGGCCTGATTCGAACCAGGTTCCCCTGGCGTCGTAGCGCGCTGTGATAACCACTCCGGCACGGCAGTTGCAAACCTGTACTTCGTAGTTACATGTACAGAGTGCTTCAAAAAAATGTATACACATTTCAGGAGAAGAAAAAGTTGTTAAAACGTCTTCATGCAAAGATGTGTATTTACCTGAAAGTAAGGTTGCAATTCAGTTTGAAGATTTCAATGCACTTACTGGGCTAAACGTTTACAATAAATGCTCAAACTGATGGCTTCCAGCATCATTACATCTCTGAGTGCGGACGACTACTGCTTCAGTAACACTCACCAAAGTTTGCAGTGGGATTTGTGGCTTTTTAATCTCGTACCCAAAGTGTGTCCAGGTTATCTGCTAGTTTCCCGAATTCTCACGTATACGAGCAATTGTTAACCGTGAAGAGAGATCAGTATGGTTGACGCGTTTACTTGGCGAGATGCCGCCACGAACGTGGGTGGGGATAAACAGTGGACGAGTTGTTCAACCTTCAGCCAATGGGCGCAGCTGTCATTCTGCTCGTCTACTCCACGTGGAGTCCTTGAGCCAATGGGCGCAGCTGTCATTTTGCTAGTCTAGTCCACGTGGAGTCTCAACCGTGCGCTGAATGTATTGTTAGAGCTGGTGGGCGCGCACCTCGACTATACCATACTCAAGTCTCCATTGTCTCTATACTTCAACCACATTCTCAAATTTCCAGTACCACTTTAACAATGCTTACGCTCTTCAAAGTTCCACTATATTGATATTAATCACTCGCCACTGACCTCGTAGTGGCACTAGCTCCCTGGTACCTGCTGCCATCCATTGAGCAAACATGACACTATATTTCTACCATATTTCATACCCCGAGGTGGGAATACGAACGTTTTATCATGTGTTAAAGTGTGCATACATTTTTTTTTGAAGCACTCTGTATATTTAGGACAAATATAGAAGTGTGTGTGTGTTTGTGTGTAAAGAACGGTCGTGACATGGAACCAAGACGTCAACAGAAAAACGTTATCGAGTACAGTTATTTCACTAATTTGCGAAGATGGTATGAATGATGATATGATGAAATTGATGAATGGACACTCGCAAACATCCATGATCAGACCGGGATTCGAACCCGAGACCCTTGTCGTTGTTGCACGATGTGCTAACCACTTCACCAAGGGGGCCGGCAAAAAAAGATGCTACGAAACGGATTGTGATCTACAGGCAGTGATGTGCCATAGACTATAAGTTTACGTCTACATGCGTTGTCTACACGTAATCTACGCGTAGATTACATTGGGTTGTAGTTTACATAGACTACGTAGACAATCTAAAGTGCTTTGAAATCAATTTTCAAAGGTTTCATGAAAGGAAAGTGACATTTTCAAATATATTGGTTCCTAACGAAATATAAGGAATCCTATTTACAACAAATTTCTCTTCTCTTCTATTATCAACTATGGAAGAAGATAAATAGTATGCAAAAGCAACAACAGATGGCAGTTGTGAGGTAAAAGAGGTCTTTTTCCCATAAAACACTAGAATGTTTCCTATATTAGGTTTCTTCCTAGGTGAGAAATTGTTCAAATTTGGAAGGAAGAGTATAAAAATTTCTTCTCACACATCAGCAACTGATACGCAGTATAATTTTCTTTTAATTCCACGGCGCCCTTTGCTAAGTTATCACCTTTCGCCATGTTGTTTACATAGATTACGTAATCTAAGTGTATAAAATAGTCTACGTGTAGAATGTAGACTATCGTTGTTTACACGTAGACGCACATCACTGTCTACAGGTATTTTTTTTTAAATTAATCGTTTATTAATGTGAAAATGAATTTTCCTCTAGGCCAATTTTGGGGCACGTGCTCCCTTGTCTTCTTAGAAGACACGAGTCTTCTTGTAAATCTCAGCAGCTCCTCCTACTAAACAGGATTTCGAAAATAAGATTACCTTATAATGGAGGGTACATAATTTTCACAGATATATCTATCTTGTGTTACTAGTGACAAACAGAAATTGGTAAACTATTAATTCTTGTCGTCGTTTATTGCTAGTACAAGGAACACGCTGAGCTTTTTTGTGTCCATCCTTTATTTCAGGAGACACGATAACTTTTTCTTGGGGGAAGGATCCACGCCCCTCTTTCTAAATTATTATGGCGGAAGGTCAAAGAAAGGTGGCTTTTTTTAATGGAGGGAGAGACTTCCATGTTCACATACGCACGCATGTGCACGGCCGAGTGTCTTGAAGGGAGGGTGTGTGTGTGTGTAGCTCGAACTGGGAGAAACAAGGACCTACCAGATCGTGCTCGGAATTAATAAGGCTGGAGAGCCCCAGATGCAATCGTTTTCTCAGCCTCGATATTCGTCTCGGTTCGACCCATCGATGTTTTCTTCAGCCAAGCGAGAAAGTTTCTGAAAAGCCAGTTTCTATAGTTGGAGTTAGAGAAGCGAGATGTATGAATTGGACCAGTAAACTGTCTTAAAAGGTTTTTAGGAAAGGATGTATTGTGAAAACTAGAAGTAGGACGAGATAGAATTAAGCATGAGATGAGAGTTAGAAACATCATTGAGATGAGCATATCTTGAAGGAGGATCATAAAGGGCAGAAAGGAAAATAAGAATGAGGAGAAGCTACAGGAAGAGAACGGAAGAGGACATAAGGGAATGGAAGCGAAGAGAAGAAAGAGACAATAAGGGAAGGGAAAATAAAGGAAGTAAAGATAAGGGAAGCTAAGAGATAGAAGAGAAGAGAAGGGAAGAAAAGGGGGGAAAAGAGATAAAATAATGGAAGGAAAAAGAAAGCAAAGTAAGAGAAGTTGAGGAAGGAGAATAGATAGGAAGGGAAGGAAACGAATGGAAAGGAAGAGAAGATAAGGGAAGGATTGAGAGTAAAGAGGCAGGGAAGGGTGAAAGAGAGATATAATAAAGATAAAGACAAGGAAGAGAAGTTAATGGAAGGGAATATAATAGAAGGTAAGAAAAGGGAAGAAAAGAGAAAAGATAGAGAAAATAAAGGAAGGACAAAGAAAGAAGAAAATATGGAAAGGGAAGAGAAAAGAAGAGACGATAAGGTAAAGAAACTGAATAGAAAAAAAAGAGAGAGATAAAGAAAAGAAAAGAAGAGAAGAGGAGGGAAATAAGAAAATGAAATGGAAAAGAAGAAAAGCAAATGAACGAGAAACGTGAACTAAACAAATGTGAAAGGATCAAGAATGAAAATAAAATAATTGAAATGACAAGAGCGGAGAGAAAAGAAAGCAACGTGATATATGGTAAAGAAAAATATTAATCAGACAAGTCTCTGAGGCTAAGCTACAGCGCCTAGAATAACGTAGTGTGGAAAACTGCATGCTTCTGCGCTCTCAGGCTGGTTCCACTCGAAAATGATCCGCTAGAGGCGCTGGTGTTGACCCCGGTGCTTTGTATTCGACTGCTTATAATGGAAGTAAATGGAGTTTTCGCTGCAACGTCTGATTCTTTTACATGAAGCATTTCTAAGAATGTGATAATTGCTATGATATTTGGTACAGTGGTCGCGAAGATATTAACGAACATTCTAGACAGTCGACCACGTCCTGTTATCGTCATACTTTCGTTAATAATACGGGAGAAAAAATACGCGTGGAATGCTCTTGGAAACTAAATTTTTGTGTATGAATTACGTTCATTATTGTTATCATCATCATCATTTCTTTTAAAGATATACACACTGAAGCATTTGTATTTTTGATATTTACTGTCTCTTTTCTTCCGCTTTAAACTAATCGCGGCGATGATGATAATGATGATTGCATGACACGACAAAGGGAACCCCACAAAACTTTCTTAGTGCCATCGACATGAGTGTAAGGAAACTTTCAAACCAATGGGACAAGCGACACGAGATGTTCACACTGTCACACTAGTGACTCACACTTCCAGACTGTAAAATAGCATTCATTGCACATGAGGGTCCAAACAGCAAACGACACGTTCATATGGCGTATTCGCGTGCTACTTGTTACTTCGGTCGGAAAGCTCCTTAAAGGAAGGGTGCTGAGACCGAAGCGACGCGCTACAGGGGGAGTTCCCAACTAAGTGACAAGCGACATGGTGCCTTCAGCCTATTAGCAAGCGTTGCTTTCGAACAACTGATAGGCGACACGATAAACCGCACATTACAACAACAGATCTAGGCGACACGATAAGCCAGACGTGTCGCTTTGTCGCTTCAACGTCGCTCAAACTGGGCCATTTCCTCAATAGCTTGCAACATGTTGCCGTGGTTTGTTGTTCGCGCATACGCGATGCAATGAGTGTCTTGCTTTAGTGAGATTGCGCACCAAAGCGACAAGCGGCACGCGACACTTATCGCTTGAGGATTTCACCAACCGAACGCTGGCCTGTGCTTCCCGTCATGCCACTACGATGTGAAATGTTGCTCTTGATTGGCTCCTTTCCAAGCAACATGTGTCACTTCGGTATGAAACTTGCCTTGGACCGAATGACCCGTGTCGCTTTGGTGTGAAATCCTCGTATCGTTTATCGCGTGTCGCTTTGGTCTAAAATCTCCTTGAGGAAACGGTGCAGTCAGAGCTTTTGTCCCTACGGTTCGAAAGGCTGCATTGATTTCCGACTGCTCGCTTTCAAGCGACATTTGTGGTTTGTCGCCTCGGTATGAAATATCTCTCAGGATATTATTTATATTCTAATAACATAGAAAAATAAACTCTAATACACAGTCAAAGACCTGACGTCCGGAATCACATTGCGATGTTTCTTCTTGTGTTACGCATGCTATTTATTTATTAATTTTATTTTACTTTTCTTTCCAAATTAATGCCATTTCGTGACTGCAAATCACTCCACAAATATAACTGTTTCCATCAATTTACTTACCGCCTTTCTAGAGAAACAAATCTACACAATATATTCCAAAAACTAACTAAGCCGCATTACTTTCATAACAAAATTAGCACCTGGGTCGATCACACTGCCATCTACTTGTCGTCGTCTCGGGGAACCAGTTGCTTGGGTCGTTTTCCACACTACGTTATTCAAGGCGCTGTAGCTAGGCTCACATGTAAAGATTTGAAGTACTAAATGGACATTTTTGCTGAGGAAAGATGATGCAATGAACATTTTGAGTTTCTGGAGATGAATTGATTGTAGTGAAAGTCCGGAATTATCTGTCGAAGGTATAAAATGGGTAGAAAAACAAGAATATTGATTTAGATGAAATAAATTACAGTATGAGACAATTATGAGGAAGGAGTTAATACACTTCTTCCAGTTGAACTTCTTCGATAAAGATTTGTTTTAATATTGTTGGACAAGATCATTGTTATTTTGTGTATTGTAGTTATTATTGAAGACATTTGGACCTCTGAAACCACGGTGCGTAGATTTGAAATATTGTAAATATTATTAGTTTGAAGGTAGAAAATTCGTTGACAATGATTCTTTTAACACAACTATTATTATTTTACACGCTGCATTATTAAGTGTTACGTACCCTACTTTCAAGAATTTGTCAACAATTTTTATTGTGATCTACCAGCTTAACAATGTATGAAAACATAAAAATCTTGAGTTTCACTGCCAAGGTTTAATATGTTCTAACTGACTATAACTGTTAACTTCTTCAAGAATTTACATTCACTGTCATATTAATGTAGCTGATTAATGTTGCCTGGTAGTTTTAATTTCGACAGATTTTTAAAGTACCTATTTCAATAGTTTTAAATACAAAATGTCAGCAGTATAATAGAACATAAAAATAAATCCAAAGATATGTTACATAAAATCTGTTCTTAAACGGTAGACTTTCTTTCAATTTACTAACGTTTTCAATGCTCCACTTGTGACATCTACTGAACTTTATTGTAAAGTCTGTATCATTCATTTTCTAGAACTTCAGAAATATATATACTCTTTTTCTGGAAACTTTTAATTATTTTGTACAATGATTATTTGCAGAGATTTTTCGCAAAGAAATAACTTTAATTCAAAAAATGAATTAGTGTACTTCTTTAGTCCGCATAATTATATGTAATAATAACAAGCCTACGTTAATAATGATGAAATGTTTGAAAATTCCAAATACAACCCCCCCTGATTTCCATTTATGTCTTTGAACAACTTTTAACAATTCTAGCCCCCCCCCCCGAAAAAGAAATCCTGCGCACGCTACTGGTTGTGGTTTTCATTACAGTACTTCTCTTTCAGGCTTTCGGTTGTATACATATCAATCGATTTTTTAATTGGGATTTGTGATTGCTGTTACCCCATAACAAATCGTCTCGAAATGAAAGAAAGATAATTTCCGCAGCCGTCACCCCTATTTTGCTAGTGGACTCGTCCATTTAGCGCATGCGCTGTAACGTCTCTGGTCGCGACTAATTCAGACAGACTGTAAGTTCAGATTGCCAATAGGATAATGATTACCTTTTTTTATCTGTTTTGTCTCATTAAACACATCACTTCCTCTTTGTCTTGATAATTTACTCTTGAACCTTCTTTCGAGAGGAAATTCGCTCGTTAGTCTGTTCTCAATTAAGAATTGAATGTTATCTTATATTTGTTTCTTCATGCGCATCTGCTTCGACTGGTATTTTCCTGCTTACGGTTTAAGAACAAATGTTCTTTCTCCAACCCGATAGAGTCTAGGAACTGGAGCTAAAATTCATCTGCTTGAGAATGCTTCTGGAAGCATGGTTGGTTGCAATAGCGTATTGTTTAGTAAACATTTTGCATTGATCACATACTCAAATTCACATTTATTCATTTCATTATATTACATGGAAGAATAAATATTTATGGCTTATTTATAATGGATAGTCAACATTCTCCAAGTACAATAATGTTATTTTCTTCATAGCCTAAGCATGTTTCTGAATTTATGGAAAAATATACTGTAGTTGACATAGTTGTATACTCAAAAAGTGGAAATTCAGACAAGTAGTATTGATCCCCGCCAACGTCAATCGCTATTTAATATTCGCAAATCATTTGCACGGGTGTTAATTAATTTGCACGGGTTTTAATTAATTTGCAGGTACTTAGAATTCATTTGCATGTACTTAGAGTACTTTACATTTATGTATTTGCATGTTTATAACTTTTTATGAATATATATTTATTTATTTTATGAAAAATATGTATATAGAAGGTAATTAGAGGTACTAAATGCTATGCATATGGTTTTATATTCATTACTGCAAAGTATGTAATGTATGAAACTATAATAATTAATGTTTATAATATTGAAAATAAGTTTTCTATGGTTTATGAACAGCTATGAACGGTGGTAATAGCTGTAGGTACAGGTTCAATTACGATTGGGGACGGTCCCGGTACTCGAACCCACGATATGCATCGGTATTAATTAGTACTATGCAATAATTGCATTATATTATGAAACACGATGGTTTCACACGCTAGACAGAATACTGTCTCAGAATTTCGACTCCGCTCTGATGCCAGACAGAGAGAATGAATTAATATTCCGCGCAGGTAGACGAGAAAGGAATTTAGGGAGTGTGCGTTCAAGGTCAAATGACGTCAGAACGTCAGAACAAAGGAAGAACCTGATTGACCAATCAGAGAACGCGTCGGTAGATTTTCAGAACCGGTTTTTCCAAGGTTAACCAGTACGCAAGAACAGGGGAAAGCTATGCAATACTGTAGGACAGGGGAGGGATTCAATCAGACAACAAAGGATGTCTGAGAATGCGCAGCAAGGGTCAAATCTCTGAAGCTATGCGGTTTCCGCCGCCAATTAATATTCCTCTCAGGTTTGCCTCCAAGGCACAGGACGCTTTAGCGCAGGTTTTTTTTATCTGTACTATGAAGAAGGGAGAGCTATTAGGGACGGGGCCTACAGTTTTCACCATTTGCTTTTATCACGGGGTAACGAACCTAGGACCCTTTGATTATTGATTTAGGTAGTAAATGTATGTTACTGTGTGCTATTTAACTTAATTTTGAGTTTATTTTTTACCAAACTTTGACTTTATGTCAAACATTTTCACAGCTTATCCTTATTTTTACAAAAATAACACTATTTATACTATTCAGGCAACATTTTTTATTAAATTTTGGACTCACAAAGATATTTTTTCAACTTCTATCTGTTTATTTTACAATTTTATACCTATTTTTTACCAAAATAACACTATTTATACTATTCAGGCAACATTTTTTATTAAATTTTGGATTCACAAAGACATTTTTTTCAACTTTTAACTTATTATTTTACAACTTTATGTTAATTTTTACCAAAATAACACTATTTATACTATTCAGGCAACATTTTTTATTAAATTTTGGACTCACAAAGACATTTTTTTCAACTTTTAACTTATTATTTTACAACTTTATGTTAATTTTTTACCAAAATAACACTATTTATACTATTCAGGCAACATTTTTTCATTAAATTTTGGACTCACAAAGACATTTTTTCTACGTTTAACTTATTATTTTACAATTTTATACCTATTTTTAACCTAAATAACACTATTTATACTATTCAGGCAACATTTTTTATTAAATTTTGGATTCACAAAGACATTTTTACAACTTTTTAACTTATTATTTTACAACTTTATGTTAATTTTTTACCAAAATAACACTATTTATACTATTCAGGCAACATTTTTTCATTAAATTTTGGACTCACAAAGTGTGTGTTCTCAACTTCTATCTGTTTATTTCACAAGTTTAGGCTTATTATTACCAAAATAATACAATTCAATCTGTTCAGGAAAGACTTTTAGTCGCATTTTCGACACACAAAGTGTGTGTTCTCAACTTCTATCTGTTTATTTCACAAGTTTAGGCTTATTATTACCAAAATAACACAATTCAATCTGTTCAGGAAAGATTTTTAGTTATATTTTCGACACACAAAGTGTGTGTTCTCAACTTTTATTTGTTTATTTCACAAGTTTAGCCTAATATTTACTCAAATAACACGATTTGAACGTGTTTTTTATTACATTCTGGACACACCCGCACTCACACACACACATCCACACACACACACAGATATATTTTCCAAGTTTACAGGATTATTCTCTAGTTTACTCAAATAACACAATTTAGATGTGTTTTGAATTAAATTTTGTACACATGAAGTGTGTCTCGTCAAGTTTTACCCTTTTATTTTACAAGTTTAGGCTTAATATTACTCAAATAACACAATTTAATCCACTCAGGAAGGATTTGTTATTATATTTTGGATGCACAAAGAGATGTTTTCAACTTTTTTACTGATTTTTTGCAGGGTATGTATTAATTTGTATTTATTTTGTTTTGTATCATATATACATTTACAAATTTTTAACTTAGAGTTTAGTATTTATTTAAATCTTTTCAAAAACACTAAAGAAAAAGTACTTTTAGCTAAAATGTAAGCCACAGAATATATTATTATTATTATTATTAGGGTTTACTGATTTCCACTATGCTATTTTTGGTTCTGTATTTCTATATGTATTTATTTAGGTCAGGTTACGCCTGCTACGTAGGAAAGTTTGTTTATTTTAGAGTTTGCTGAGTATTTTGTTACTCTTATACTAGGTAAAGTTTTCTAAATATATCAGGTAGGGCTCCATCCATATACTTTTGTTTTTGCTGTTTGGAGATGATGCGATCAGCATCACTCTCCATCTGCTTTTTTATTTTATGTACCCAATATTATTTTGAGGCTTAGTGAATTCTAGAGCCTATTTATGCAGGAGAGAGGGCTTGAAAATTTTGATCTCAGATAACCACAACTATTTGTCAGAGTATTTTAAAGGATATTTTATATTTATTATGTACCACTAGAATATCAAAGCTTGCTTAATTTTTATGTCTGTAACGCTGTTATTGTATTTCTAGCTAAGGTTTACTGGATAAAGTACACGAAATGTTTATCATTTCGACTATTTACTTTTATACGAGGCCAAATTTTTAGTGTAACGAAAATTATTGTGTGTCTATAAAGACTGAAATCCCTTTACCGATGGGTCCATAACTGGACGCTTACCAACATTGTTCCTTTTTTTAAAAAAAAAATGTATATAACCATTTATCAATATATTGACAATTCACAGGACAAGACGAAGTTCACAGACGACTGACTATATGGACCATAGGTCCACTTTCCAAACTTTTTTACTATTCTAGAAGAATTATTTAGCTTTATAGCCTTTTTCAAGGTATTTTTGAAGTATTACTGGCTTCTTTGGGTGCATCAACATTTGGGTTATTTCCACTTGGTTTATTATACGAGGCTACAATCACTATCTGAACACTGAAATTCTCTGATTGAAACTAAAAGCTTAGGCTGTAACTAGGGACTTAGTATGTATATCGACAATTTATAAGACAGCACGAACCTTACAAAGGATTATAAGTGACGTAGGACCACACGCCAGAGGTTTGTTAATCTGCAAGAAGCATTTACAGCTAATATTACGAGGAAATGAGGTTGATTTTTTACTGTTTCACAAGAATGCTATTTTTTATACACCCAATATTTGCTTTTTCAAGTAACTACATGTACCAGAAGCACTTACAGGCCAACTCTAACTAGACTTCGACTTATTCTATATCAGGTGCTAAATTTATAAAGAACTATGATTGTGTATATTTCTGAGGAAGTACGCAAAAGCAGATTACCCGATTAAAGTATCTGAAAAACAGATTTTTCTATGCAAGTATATTTTTATTGGCTGGATTATTTAACAGATCAAACAGGAAGACTGCAAAATTCATTAAATGTAGTTCTATAGTATAGGTGGTTTCAGAGATATAAAAAGAACAAATATAAGATTTCGCTTTTTTTGCTTCTGAGGCTAATCGCGACGCTAAGGGTAAATGGCCAGGAAATGTAACGAAGGAGAAACAATCTCAAAAGTTATGGGCTGCATGTAAGTTAATACCACAGAGATATTACAGTAGGTGTAGGTTCTACCACCAGATCATTTCTATCATAATAATATTGGTTATGCTGTACTGTTAGCTAAAGATGCTGATATTTGAGAAACTTAAAAGCTTATTTGTAAAATTTTAGATAAATAATAATCTGTTAGACTGTAAACATATTTTATATCCATTCTGCAAAAGATCCGATGACAAAATTAAAAAATTGTAATCACCCAGACAGGGAATCGAACCCTGGACAAATAGGTTAAAAGCCTAACGCTATACCAACTAAGCTATCTGGGCACAAGGTATTGTTTTCTTGAAAAGTTAGTTATGTTAAGAAATATATTGAAACATTTGAGAACACTCTTGGTCTGGTTCGACAGAGAAGGAGACAACATTTCCAAATTTTTACAGACTGGGTGTATTTTTCCACTATAGAGGCCTTCACTATATGTAATTCGTAACACTAAAGTTCAGCTAGCTTCCAAAATTGAGGTAAAGATTGTGTTTGGCGAGATTAACAAGTTACAATTATATCCAGTTACGGACAAATAAAGCTAAAACTCTCAGATTTACTGTACTAGCCAAGTTTTAGTAACATTTTCTTAACTTTAGTACAAATACCAAAGAAATAGGTATATTTTATTTATAATTTGACAAAATGTACTAGTATTTAATTCACAAAGTTAGGTAAAAAACAGTATTTTTAAAAAATATTGTTACTGCCTTCAAATTTTATGTTATTTAGCCACTAACAACTGGTTTACACTGTTTGGCATCCTTTAAATAGGAAAAGAAGGAATTATTTGTTTAGTATTTTTACTACTTTATATTTATTTAAGAAAACAATTCTACAGTTTAACTTAATTTTTAACAAATTGTTACTAATTTATATATCAAAGTTATATTATTTAGAGTGTATGAAAGCGTATAAAGTTAATATTTGTACTTATCAGTTCAACTAACAATTATATTTTACACACAAAAGATAATGTATACAGTTAAATCACTTGAATCAGAGAATAATATTTTACAGTAATTGATTCATTCAGCACTAGTCAGTACTTTTATGTATCAGAAAGTTTTCTTAATTTTCTATTATGCATGCTATTTTGGGCTATTTTTAAAATGTATTTCTAGGGCAAACTGGTTTAATTTTCTGCTTATAATGCAAAGTTGACAGTTTTCGCACAATGCTTTGTATATTTGTTATATTCTCTACTTACAATCCAAATATTATGCTTATTTAATGTATAACTAACTAATTCTCTAGCCTTCTTAAACCCGAATGTTCATGGGTGCAGCAACACATGCCTTTCATCTGTTCCTGTCCTGAGCAAGATCTATATACTCATTTCCTTCCCTACCAATTTCCTTTAGGTCCATCTCTACATTATCCCTCCATCTTTGATTTGGTCTTCCTATTTGTCTTTTACCATCAGGTTTCCCAACAAGAATCCTCTATACTCTTCTCTCCTCTCCCATTTGTACCACATGATCTACACACCTAAGTCTTTTTGATTTAATTATTCTAATAATATCTGGACATGAATACAAATTATGTACTTCTAAATTATGTAACCTTCTCCACTCATTTGTCTCCTCATCTGTTTTAGGCCCAAATATTTTTCTAAGGATTTTATTTTCAAATACTCTCAATTTATGTTCCTTTTTCAATGTAAGGGACCAAGTTTATTTACTGTATTTAACTTTTATTTTTGTAATTAACAAAAATTAAAAGCTTATACTGTAGTTATTATATCTTTTTCTATCAGCTTATTTTTAAATTAATATTATTAGGTTTAGTCTTCGATTTATAACTATATTGCTTTTTTTATCAATTTATCTAAGAGTACATGCAGAGAAACACAGGTTTACACACTTTTATGTAAATAGATATGCCTTTTTTCAATATTTTAGTATGAAGATTGCATTTTAGCTATTAAGCAAAGGTAGGAAAGGTAGGATTTCTGAGAATTTGTTGCAGGATTTTGTTGTCCAAGTATAGATGAGAACTGAGCTGGGAGACTGTTTTGAACCTTTTCATGAGAGTTTGCATGTGAACTGTATGCAAATTGAGCACTATTGACTGTGCATGCTTCTAAGTTTTGCTGTTATTTCACATCAAGTCTGTGAGACAGTAGTCAGTTTTCCCTTTTCAAGTAGTTTTTATTGATTGTATTTGTATATGTTTTGGGGACTTAGCAGTTTTATGTTATGAGGCAGTTTGTTGTAGAATATTTTTACCGGATTGTTTTGAGATATTGAGTGTCTGCTGTTTTACTTGTAATTATTTTCCTTTTTGTGTTGTGTATTTGACTATATTTTGTCCAAGTTCGTAGTATTTAGAATAATTGTTATTGACTTGTAGATGTAGGGAGTAATAATCCTTTGCAAGATGCCGTATACTTTAGTCTGAACATTATTCTTAGTGTTCACTTTTGAAGCCTTAGTATTCTGGTAGTATTATTAATGTAGAGGTAAATTAGGCTGAAATGTAGGCATTTTTCTGATAAATTATACTCACTTAGTTGTTTCAGCAGGTAGAAGTTGCATGATGGTTTACTGCTGATGATGTTAATTTGCTCTTCTTATGTACTACGTATGATGTAGCTTACTTGAGTAATTGGAATTTTCTACTGTAAAAAGGATTGCTTGTCTATTTTATTCCTATGTTGTTGAGTTTGTCCATAAGCAACCCATGTTTTTACTCTATCCAATGCTTTGGAAGAATCTACAGGGAGGTTATTGCAGCATGCCACCGCAACAGCGTCGGCCGCTTACCGGCCTTGTCATGCATCAGGTGCCGGCAAATTGCGTAAGAGATAGCCCGTTACACAAACCGCTTGTTTTGTAATGTTTCCACTTTTCACAATTATAGTTACAATTACAACTTAAATAAGCACGTACCTTGTCGTAAGGATGCTGGAAAAGGTGTCCTCTAAAATACAAATATTTCTGGCACTTTATTTTTGACATGTAATCTTTCTTAGACACCGCGAGAGCGCCGGCCGCTTACCGGCCTTGTCATGCATCAGGTGCCGCCAAATTGCGTAACAGATAGTCCGTAACAGAAACCGCTTGTTTTGTAATGTTTCCACTTTTCACAATTACAGTTACAATTACAACCTTATTTCAGACATCTAATCTTTCTTAGACATCTCTACTTTATCCTCGGTTGACAGAAAGGGAAGACAGCATCGCGGTGCATAAAGCAAACCGAAAGTGTAAAATTATATTTAAAACTAATAATAATGATGATCACTAACCTTCTGTGTTATAAATGATGTTGAAAATGACCTCCTTCAACACCAATACATTTCCGGCATCTGCGTATGAAATTCCTCTGAACATCCATAAGCTCCTCAGGTGTGATTCTGGCAATTTCTCTTCTTATATTTTCTTTTAAATCCTCTATTGTACGCGGGTTATTCTGATACACTTTGTTTTTTAATGTTCCCCATAAATAATAATCACAAGGAGTAAGATCGGGGCTACGAGAGGGCCACAACTCAGTACTGATAATTCTGTCCTCAAAAATCTCGGCAATAAAATTAAGTGATTCATAAGCAGTGTGAGCAGTAGCAGAGTCCTGCTGAAAAAATGACTGCTGGCATTCAATGTCCGTTAATTGTTCAAAAAAAGGTTGTAGTATGTCTCTTCGATACCTGTCACCATTGATAGTACCTTCATAATAAATAGGCCCTATTATTCTGTGCGCATTCAAACCACACCACACACCAATTTTTGCAGGATGGAGCGGAACTTCATGCACAAGGTCAGGTTTTTCTGCGCTCCAATAGCGATTGTTTTGTGAAATAACTCGGCCATTCAATTCGAACCAAGCTTCGTCTGAAAATATGATTAATTCTGGATTTACTCTGCCAGCAACAATATTATCCAGCATCCAGTTACAGAATCGAACTCTAGTCGCGTGATCGCGCGGTTGCAATTCATGAACCACTGTAATTTTGTAGGGTTTTAATCTAAGTAATTTAGTGGCATTTCGTGCTGAGGATTTTGAAATGCCTGTTTCCTGAGCAAGCCGACGGAGGGATTTTTTTGGAGTATGTTCAAGTCATTCACCAATTTCGTCTAGCTTTTCTTCCGTAAGAACACGTCGTCTGGAAACACGTTTCTTAGGTTCAAGAGATCCTGTCTCTCGTAATCTTTTAACGAGGTTGTAAACAGTATGTCTGTCCGGAACAGGATTGCCAGGAAATTTTCTTGCGAATCGCCTGACTACTTTTCTGCAAGAGTTCGTTTTCACGTAAGTATCGTACATAAAAACTCTTTGTTCAAGACTATATTTGTTTGGTGGCATAACTAATAACTCAATAACACAGTATCAACAACACGAGTACTGATAAACGCAAACCGAAGTGAACACGTCTAAACAACTGGTAGCCGACAGCTGTCGCATTCGCGTAGTATCGAGAGGCTTCTCGCGGCTTACCACTACTCCGATAAGCCGCTGACGCTCTTGCGACATCTGAGGAATTTCGCTTCTAGCGTCGGCTCTATAGACACTGGATGGACCAAATTTTGAGGGAAGCACAACAAAAGACTACTCTATGAGGATATGTAATGCTCCTGCCGCAACTTTGAAAAAAAAAAAATATGGAAATTACGACGTTCAGAAATTTTGTGTAATTACGGGGAAAATAGAACTTTGGGATTTGGCCCCCGTTTCCCCCTGGACTCACAATTGTCGGAATTTACATAAAATGTTGCTTTTTGTTCATTCTTACATTTAGAATTTAAATTTCTTAAAAAGATGCAGTTGTTGAGCAGTTATAGCCTTTTATATTCAGTTTATCCCATAGTAGCAAAAGGGGAAAAGTGCTTATTTCAAATGGCGCTCTCAGAAAGAAAAACGCACACAGTGTATGATCGCTACTTTACTTCAAAAATATTCACACGTTAAAATTAAGTGACACTGTTAAATAATTCGTTTATCTGCGCTTTCGTTTTGCATAATAATGTATACGTAACCTCCCCCCTCGAAAATCTTGGGCACGCCACTGACTCTAGTGTTCAAAAGGATTAATCTTGTGTTATCTGCAAAATAAGAGTCACGGTTTTGTTTATTCGAAGGCAAGACAAGAATGAAAAATTGAATCCTTTATGTTGGATGAGTCATTGCTGTCAGAAGCGATATGGGCAGAAATAAAGTGCCAGAAATATTTGTATTTTAGAGGACACCTTTTCCAGCATCCTTGCGGCAAGGTACGTGCTTATTTAAGTTGTAATTGTAACTATAATTGTGAAAAGTGGAAACATTACAAAACAAGCGGTTTGTGTAACGGGCTATCTCTTACGCAATTTGCCGGCACCTGATGCATGACAAGGCCGGTAAGCGGCCGACGCTGTTGCGGTGGCATGCTGCAATAACCTCCCTGTAGATATATTGTGTTTGCAGTTTTATGTTTCTCTAAGGTTTCAGCTATGTGGTTTTTTAAACTGTGCTATGGGTGTGACTATTAATTTCTCTTTCTGGATGCCACATTGGTTTCTGTGTATTCCTCTTGCTGCTTGAATTTGACTTAGGTTGTTTGCTTTTTCTTACATCTTTATTTGTTTATTTCTTTAGTATTTTTTAATTTTAATATTCTTTTACATAAAAAAATTCAAAGTACATTGTTAAAGTCAAAGTGTGTTAAAATTCAATTTTTCAAAGTTAAAGTTTTAAAAATACAATTTTCTAAAATTAAAAGTTATAATAGTATATTTTTGTTAGTAGAAGTTTTTATACAAGGGCAAATTATTTTGTTGTTAATGTAAAATTTGTTAGTTAATGTAAAATTAAAATAACTAAAAATAAATTTTCCAAAGTTAATGTTTTAAAAATACAATTTTCTAAAATTAAAAGTTATAATAGTATATTTTTGTTAGTAGAAGTTTTTATACTAGAGTAAATTCTTTTGTTGTTAAAGTAAAATATGTTAGTTAATGTAAAATTAAAGTAATTAAAATTAAAAAATACTAAAGAAATAAACAAATAAAGATGTAAGAAAAAGCAAACAACCTAAGTCAAATTCAAGCAGCAAGAGGAATACACAGAAACCAATGTGGCATCCAGAAAGAGAAATTAATAGTCACACCCATAGCACAGTTTAAAAAACCACATAGCTGAAACCTTAGAGAAACATAAAACTGCAAACACAATATATCTAGATTCTTCCAAAGCATTGGATAGAGTAAAAACATGGGTTGCTTATGGACAAACTCAACAACATAGGAATAAAATAGACAAGCAATCCTTTTTACAGTAGAAAATTCCAATTACTCAAGTAAGCTACATCATACGTAGTACATAAGAAGAGCAAATTAACATCATCAGCAGTAAACCATCATGCAACTTCTACCTGCTGAAACAACTAAGTGAGTATAATTTATCAGAAAAATGCCTACATTTCAGCCTAATTTACCTCTACATTAATAATACTACCAGAATACTAAGGCTTCAAAAGTGAACACTAAGAATAATGTTCAGACTAAAGTATACGGCATCTTGCAAAGGATTATTACTCCCTACATCTACAAGTCAATAACAATTATTCTAAATACTACGAACTTGGACAAAATATAGTCAAATACACAACACAAAAAGGAAAATAATTACAAGTAAAACAGCAGACACTCAATATCTCAAAACAATCCGGTAAAAATATTCTACAACAAACTGCCTCATAACATAAAACTGCTAAGTCCCCAAAACATATACAAATACAATCAATAAAAACTACTTGAAAAGGGAAAACTGACTACTGTCTCACAGACTTGATGTGAAATAACAGCAAAACTTAGAAGCATGCACAGTCAATAGTGCTCAATTTGCATACAGTTCACATGCAAACTCTCATGAAAAGGTTCAAAACAGTCTCCCAGCTCAGTTCTCATCTATACTTGGACAACAAAATCCTGCAACAAATTCTCAGAAATCCTACCTTTCCTACCTTTGCTTAATAGCTAAAATGCAATCTTCATACTAAAATATTGAAAAAAGGCATATCTATTTACATAAAAGTGTGTAAACCTGTGTTTCTCTGCATGTACTCTTAGATAAATTGATAAAAAAAGCAATATAGTTATAAATCGAAGACTAAACCTAATAATATTAATTTAAAAATAAGCTGATAGAAAAAGATATAATAACTACAGTATAAGCTTTTAATTTTTGTTAATTACAAAAATAAAAGTTAAATACAGTAAATAAACTTGGTCCCTTACATTGAAAAAGGAACATAAATTGAGAGTATTTGAAAATAAAATCCTTAGAAAAATATTTGGGCCTAAAACAGATGAGGAGACAAATGAGTGGAGAAGGTTACATAATTTAGAAGTACATAATTTGTATTCATGTCCAGATATTATTAGAATAATTAAATCAAAAAGACTTAGGTGTGTAGATCATGTGGTACAAATGGGAGAGGAGAGAAGAGTATAGAGGATTCTTGTTGGGAAACCTGATGGTAAAAGACAAATAGGAAGACCAAATCAAAGATGGAGGGATAATGTAGAGATGGACCTAAAGGAAATTGGTAGGGAAGGAAATGAGTATATAGATCTTGCTCAGGACAGGAACAGATGAAAGGCATGTGTTGCTGCACCCATGAACATTCGGGTTTAAGAAGGCTAGAGAATTAGTTAGTTATACATTAAATAAGCATAATATTTGGATTGTAAGTAGAGAATATAACAAATATACAAAGCATTGTGCGAAAACTGTCAACTTTGCATTATAAGCAGAAAATTAAACCAGTTTGCCCTAGAAATACATTTTAAAAATAGCCCAAAATAGCATGCATAATAGAAAATTAAGAAAACTTTCTGATACATAAAAGTACTGACTAGTGCTGAATGAATCAATTACTGTAAAATATTATTCTCTGATTCAAGTGATTTAACTGTATACATTATCTTTTGTGTGTAAAATATAATTGTTAGTTGAACTGATAAGTACAAATATTAACTTTATACGCTTTCATACACTCTAAATAATATAACTTTGATATATAAATTAGTAACAATTTGTTAAAAATTAAGTTAAACTGTAGAATTGTTTTCTTAAATAAATATAAAGTAGTAAAAATACTAAACAAATAATTCCTTCTTTTCCTATTTAAAGGATGCCAAACAGTGTAAACCAGTTGTTAGTGGCTAAATAACATAAAATTTGAAGGCAGTAACAATATTTTTTAAAAATACTGTTTTTTACCTAACTTTGTGAATTAAATACTAGTACATTTTGTCAAATTATAAATAAAATATACCTATTTCTTTGGTATTTGTACTAAAGTTAAGAAAATGTTACTAAAACTTGGCTAGTACAGTAAATCTGAGAGTTTTAGCTTTATTTGTCCGTAACTGGATATAATTGTAACTTGTTAATCTCGCCAAACACAATCTTTACCTCAATTTTGGAAGCTAGCTGAACTTTAGTGTTACGAATTACATATAGTGAAGGCCTCTATAGTGGAAAAATACACCCAGTCTGTAAAAATTTGGAAATGTTGTCTCCTTCTCTGTCGAACCAGACCAAGAGTGTTCTCAAATGTTTCAATATATTTCTTAACATAACTAACTTTTCAAGAAAACAATACCTTGTGCCCAGATAGCTTAGTTGGTATAGCGTTAGGCTTTTAACCTATTTGTCCAGGGTTCGATTCCCTGTCTGGGTGATTACAATTTTTTAATTTTGTCATCGGATCTTTTGCAGAATGGATATAAAATATGTTTACAGTCTAACAGATTATTATTTATCTAAAATTTTACAAATAAGCTTTTAAGTTTCTCAAATATCAGCATCTTTAGCTAACAGTACAGCATAACCAATATTATTATGATAGAAATGATCTGGTGGTAGAACCTACACCTACTGTAATATCTCTGTGGTATTAACTTACATGCAGCCCATAACTTTTGAGATTGTTTCTCCTTCGTTACATTTCCTGGCCATTTACCCTTAGCGTCGCGATTAGCCTCAGAAGCAAAAAAAGCGAAATCTTATATTTGTTCTTTTTATATCTCTGAAACCACCTATACTATAGAACTACATTTAATGAATTTTGCAGTCTTCCTGTTTGATCTGTTAAATAATCCAGCCAATAAAAATATACTTGCATAGAAAAATCTGTTTTTCAGATACTTTAATCGGGTAATCTGCTTTTGCGTACTTCCTCAGAAATATACACAATCATAGTTCTTTATAAATTTAGCACCTGATATAGAATAAGTCGAAGTCTAGTTAGAGTTGGCCTGTAAGTGCTTCTGGTACATGTAGTTACTTGAAAAAGCAAATATTGGGTGTATAAAAAATAGCATTCTTGTGAAACAGTAAAAAATCAACCTCATTTCCTCGTAATATTAGCTGTAAATGCTTCTTGCAGATTAACAAACCTCTGGCGTGTGGTCCTACGTCACTTATAATCCTTTGTAAGGTTCGTGCTGTCTTATAAATTGTCGATATACATACTAAGTCCCTAGTTACAGCCTAAGCTTTTAGTTTCAATCAGAGAATTTCAGTGTTCAGATAGTGATTGTAGCCTCGTATAATAAACCAAGTGGAAATAACCCAAATGTTGATGCACCCAAAGAAGCCAGTAATACTTCAAAAATACCTTGAAAAAGGCTATAAAGCTAAATAATTCTTCTAGAATAGTAAAAAAGTTTGGAAAGTGGACCTATGGTCCATATAGTCAGTCGTCTGTGAACTTCGTCTTGTCCTGTGAATTGTCAATATATTGATAAATGGTTATATACATTTTTTTTTTAAAAAAAGGAACAATGTTGGTAAGCGTCCAGTTATGGACCCATCGGTAAAGGGATTTCAGTCTTTATAGACACACAATAATTTTCGTTACACTAAAAATTTGGCCTCGTATAAAAGTAAATAGTCGAAATGATAAACATTTCGTGTACTTTATCCAGTAAACCTTAGCTAGAAATACAATAACAGCGTTACAGACATAAAAATTAAGCAAGCTTTGATATTCTAGTGGTACATAATAAATATAAAATATCCTTTAAAATACTCTGACAAATAGTTGTGGTTATCTGAGATCAAAATTTTCAAGCCCTCTCTCCTGCATAAATAGGCTCTAGAATTCACTAAGCCTCAAAATAATATTGGGTACATAAAATAAAAAAGCAGATGGAGAGTGATGCTGATCGCATCATCTCCAAACAGCAAAAACAAAAGTATATGGATGGAGCCCTACCTGATATATTTAGAAAACTTTACCTAGTATAAGAGTAACAAAATACTCAGCAAACTCTAAAATAAACAAACTTTCCTACGTAGCAGGCGTAACCTGACCTAAATAAATACATATAGAAATACAGAACCAAAAATAGCATAGTGGAAATCAGTAAACCCTAATAATAATAATAATAATATATTCTGTGGCTTACATTTTAGCTAAAAGTACTTTTTCTTTAGTGTTTTTGAAAAGATTTAAATAAATACTAAACTCTAAGTTAAAAATTTGTAAATGTATATATGATACAAAACAAAATAAATACAAATTAATACATACCCTGCAAAAAATCAGTAAAAAAGTTGAAAACATCTCTTTGTGCATCCAAAATATAATAACAAATCCTTCCTGAGTGGATTAAATTGTGTTATTTGAGTAATATTAAGCCTAAACTTGTAAAATAAAAGGGTAAAACTTGACGAGACACACTTCATGTGTACAAAATTTAATTCAAAACACATCTAAATTGTGTTATTTGAGTAAACTAGAGAATAATCCTGTAAACTTGGAAAATATATCTGTGTGTGTGTGTGGATATGTGTGTGTGTGAGTGCGGGTGTGTCCAGAATGTAATAAAAAACACGTTCAAATCGTGTTATTTGAGTAAATATTAGGCTAAACTTGTGAAATAAACAAATAAAAGTTGAGAACACACACTTTGTGTGTCGAAAATATAACTAAAAATCTTTCCTGAACAGATTGAATTGTGTTATTTTGGTAATAATAAGCCTAAACTTGTGAAATAAACAGATAGAAGTTGAGAACACACACTTTGTGTGTCGAAAATGCGACTAAAAGTCTTTCCTGAACAGATTGAATTGTATTATTTTGGTAATAATAAGCCTAAACTTGTGAAATAAACAGATAGAAGTTGAGAACACACACTTTGTGAGTCCAAAATTTAATGAAAAAATGTTGCCTGAATAGTATAAATAGTGTTATTTTGGTAAAAAATTAACATAAAGTTGTAAAATAATAAGTTAAAAAGTTGTAAAAATGTCTTTGTAAATCCAAAATTTAATAAAAAATGTTGCCTGAATAGTATAAATAGTGTTATTTAGGTTAAAAATAGGTATAAAATTGTAAAATAATAAGTTAAACGTAGAAAAAATGTCTTTGTGAGTCCAAAATTTAATGAAAAAATGTTGCCTGAATAGTATAAATAGTGTTATTTTGGTAAAACATTAACATAAAGTTGTAAAATAATAAGTTAAAAGTTGAAAAAAATGTCTTTGTGAGTCCAAAATTTAATAAAAAATGTTGCATGAATAGTATAAATAGTGTTATTTTGGTAAAAATTAACATAAAGTTGTAAAATAATAAGTTAAAAGTTGAAAAAAATGTCTTTGTGAATCCAAAATTTAATAAAAAATGTTGCCTGAATAGTATAAATAGTGTTATTTTGGTAAAAAATAGGTATAAAATTGTAAAATAAACAGATAGAAGTTGAAAAAATATCTTTGTGAGTCCAAAATTTAATAAAAAATGTTGCCTGAATAGTATAAATAGTGTTATTTTTGTAAAAATAAGGATAAGCTGTGAAAATGTTTGACATAAAGTCAAAGTTTGGTAAAAAATAAACTCAAAATTAAGTTAAATAGCACACAGTAACATACATTTACTACCTAAATCAATAATCAAAGGGTCCTAGGTTCGTTACCCCGTGATAAAAGCAAATGGTGAAAACTGTAGGCCCCGTCCCTAATAGCTCTCCCTTCTTCATAGTACAGATAAAAAAAACCTGCGCTAAAGCGTCCTGTGCCTTGGAGGCAAACCTGAGAGGAATATTAATTGGCGGCGGAAACCGCATAGCTTCAGAGATTTGACCCTTGCTGCGCATTCTCAGACATCCTTTGTTGTCTGATTGAATCCCTCCCCTGTCCTACAGTATTGCATAGCTTTCCCCTGTTCTTGCGTACTGGTTAACCTTGGAAAAACCGGTTCTGAAAATCTACCGACGCGTTCTCTGATTGGTCAATCAGGTTCTTCCTTTGTTCTGACGTCATTTGACCTTGAACGCACACTCCCTAAATTCCTTTCTCGTCTACCTGCGCGGAATATTAATTCATTCTCTCTGTCTGGCATCAGAGTGGAGTCGAAATTCTGAGACAGTATTCTGTCTAGCGTGTGAAACCATCGTGTTTCATAATATAATGCAATTATTGCATAGTACTAATTAATACCGATGCATATCGTGGGTTCGAGTACCGGGACCGTCCCCAATCGTAATTGAACCTGTACCTACAGCTATTACCACCGTTCATAGCGGTTCATAAACCATAGAAAACTTATTTTCAATATTATAAACATTAATTATTATAGTTTCATACATTACATACTTTGCAGTAATGAATATAAAACCATATGCATAGCATTTAGTACCTCTAATTACCTTCTATATACATATTTTTCATAAAATAAATAAATATATATTCATAAAAAGTTATAAACATGCAAATACATAAATGTAAAGTACTCTAAGTACATGCAAATGAATTCTAAGTACCTGCAAATTAATTAAAACCCGTGCAAATGATTTGCGAATATTAAATAGCGATTGACGTTGGCGGGGATCAATACTACTCAGACATATTTTGATATTTTTTCAACAGTTCAAAATAGAAATAGGGATGTACTCCTGCAATAGACATAATGAATAATAATAATAATTCAATAATATATTCGGTGCACAATGATATATACAATGATACTGTTTGAAAGGAAAATATTTAGTTTTACAAATATAATCATTAACACAAAGCAATAGCTAATTACTAGTATTATTAACGATCTATAACTATTAAAATTTTGCCAACCTTGGGCTTCTGAAAGTTGAACACCTCCCCATTGTTTCCCTCTATGTACTCACACGGTCATACCATAGGGGTTGTTTCCGCCAAATTGTACTTGTCACTTACGCGAATTCATGAGCTAATATATATATAATATTGACTAAAAATGCTTGTTGTTGTTGGAAGTGCATTTGTATTATATGCACAGTAAGACTAATCGGGACTGGACATGCAGTTTAAAGTGGCATTCGAACCAGTGTTCCATGTGCTTCCACCGGGTATCGAATCCAGGACCCCTTGATTACAAGGTGACGACTTTACCACTACGCATTCGGGGGGGGGGAGTCAATCAAGGAGGTCCCGGTTGTAAGTCTCGACCTGCTCATGAATGTTCATTACGAGTATCCCTCGATTAGGGTTCATTCATCCTCATCGTCGCGATTAGTCTAAAGAGTAAAAATGCGACGAAAAATAAGGGAAATTCCCAATAATTAGGTGTGCCGTTTGTTGTATAATACGAAGCTTATTTATGACCCTGAACTTACACGAATATGAAATTCGATTGGAATCAGCTTTATATTGACAAATTTTACGAAAATTAATGGTTTTACTGATTGATTGATTTGCTTTGCTTTACTTCGCTTTTTGTGCCACTTTTGGCTAATTTTCGAAGATGGGGATGAGTGATGACATGATAAAATTGATGAATGGAATCAAAATATGATGAAATTACTGACAGCCGAAACATTTTCACTTCAGCAGGTAAAGATAAATCCATTCACCACACGCGGCTACTCAATACGAAATAAAAATTGATGAGGCCACCGGCTCGTGACGTCATTCAGAATAATTATTCTACACGTTATACGTTATATATATATATATATGTATGTGCAGAGGAAAGTGACCAAAGTCGGACGCCACCCCTAAGTCGGACACCCAGCTTATCTTCTAAAGGAAGCTCCGCAGACTAGCACACACACACACACACACACACACATATATATATATATATATATATATATATATATATATATATATAAAATATATATTAGGTTGGCTGTTCAGCTTTCTGCGCTCACAAGCCGATAGATAGTATCGTTGTCTTCGTCTGTGGCAGGTTACAGCGTCATCACTTCAGTTCGCTCTGCAGTGTTGCCAAGTAAACATGGCTGCGCCACTGTCCGGGTGCACCACAGAAGAACAGCGTTGTGTAATCCGTTTTTTGTGGTCTGAAGGTGTACCAGGAGCTGAAATCCATAGAAGACTTTCAGCAAAACACGGTAACAATGTTTTACCGCTGCGAAGTGTTTACCAGTGGATTGAAAAGTTCAAAAGCGGTCGAACAAGTGTGAAGGACGAGGAAAGAGCAGGTCGTCCAGCCACATCCACTACTGACGACAACATTGAGCAAGTCCGTGAGCTGGTTCTGAATAACCGACGAGCGACTGTTGATGAAGTGGCAGACCATATGCACGTTAGTCATGGTTCTGCATATGAAATTATCCATAACAGGCTCAACTTTCATAAAGTCTGTGCGAGATGGGTCCCTAAAGAACTCACTGACGAGAACAAGCGAAATCGTGTGAGAATCTGTCAGCAATTATTGGGCAGACATGCTAACGAAGGTGAAGCCTCTTTGAAACGAATCACCACTGGAGATGAAACATGGATCCATCACTTCGAACCTGAGAGCAAACGCCAGAGCATGGAATGGAACCACCCTGAATCTCCAGTGAAAAAAAAGTCAAGCGTCAACACTCTGCAGGAAAAGTGATGCTCACACTTTTTTGGGACTCAGAAGGGGTAATTATGGAACATTATGTGGAAAAGGGGACAACAATAAACAGTGAACGATACAGTGATATTCTGTCGAACAAGTTGAAGCCTGCAATTCGAAGCAAACGACGAGGTCGATTGTCGGAAGGCATTCTTTTGTTGCATGACAACGCGCGTCCTCACACCGCCGCCAACACCGCTCAAACTCTTCGGAATCTAAGCTTCGAGGTGTTAGAGCATCCTACATACAGTCCCGATCTCGCCCCGTCGGATTACCATCTGTTCGGTCCACTTAAAGATCAACAGGTGAAGGAAGCAGTGCATACGTGGCTTGCTGCTCAACTGAAAACCTTCTCTTTCTCAGGGTATCGGAAAGCTTGTGGAACGTTGGACCAAGTGTATGGAAGTGCAGGGGGACTATGTTGGAAAATGATATCATTGTAAGTTTTCTATTGTTGCTGTGAAAATATATATATATATTATACACATACATATTTACATACATGTATGTGTATATATATATATATATATATATATATATATATATATATATATTTGTACATGTATAATATGTATACACACACACACACACACACACACACACTTACATATATATACGTGTGTGTAATATTCACGTGAATCTAGACAAAAGTAGCTGTACTTTCGTAGCGCTCCTCATCCCTTGCATATTCACAAAATAAATGGCACAGTTCCTTCGCGTTATTACAGGACTGCTTTGGAACAGAATATGCGCTCGTATATCAAGATATATATTTGAAGTTATGGGGAAGGATATTGCAACCAAATCCCATACCTGAAACATATGTTACTGCCGACGAGGATCGGTCGTTGACCTGAAAGGTTATGCTGACGTCAGGACTCCAGAATCACCATGCTCCTAAATCATCCGAAGAGACTCATTTATATCGATTTTTATTTTACGAGCAGAGTTTGGACCAACATGTCCATGTACGTTGGCTGGCGGTTGAAGTTCCCCACAGGGAAAATGCGGTTTAACCTCGCTCGTCAGAATATATCTATCTGCACATGCATTAACTATGCGTGGATGTTTTTCCCCAGAGATTTTTTCAGGTTTTATGCATTAAATTCACAATGTAACTTCCATGTTAATGTGTACAGATGAGTTAATTTGTAGTGGAATGGTGTAATGTTATATTCATATTGCGTGTTTGCTGAAATAATAGGATTACTATGACGAATATGTGATGTTACTGTGAATCCTCGGTAGCAGTTGTGAGAATAACCAAATATTAAAGCTTCTGACTCTTTTATTGATAACAAAAGTCTTATTTTTGTAGTTTTAGGTTAAATGCCACGTGAGCATAAATGGTGTTCAGTCAAGAAGTTATATACCGGGTGATTAAAAAAAGTTGTGTATAAACTGAAGGAATGCACAGAGATATCGAAGTATAGCAATTTTATAAAGGGTCTCCCCGATGGCGTAATGGTAATGCCGTCGCCTTGAAATCAAAGGGTTCTGGGTTCGATACCCGGCGGAGACAGTGGTTCATGTCCCAGTTTAAACTGTAAGTCCAGTCCCGACTAGCGTGCCTCTGCAAAAAGTGAAGTTATAACATACAAACAAATAAAGAAAAAAAACAATGGCTACAGACTGATCCTGAGTCAGCGAGGGCCACAAACCAAATGATGGCAGGAGATAAGACCCGACCGTATAATCGCCGATAATACAGGGTGGCCCACATAAAAGCCGTGCGCCTTGTAAACCTCTATTACTGTTGGTATTGGAACGTAGCATGGGCATTGTGATCCGCTTAAACGTGGCTCTTACGACATTGAAGTAACCAACTTTTGAATGATCCGTTAACAACACCCTGCTCCAAATGTTTTGAGATCATTCACACACACAATAAGGGCTGACGGGAAAGGTTCACCTCTACCGTGTACATTATGGGTATATGCGCTTATTGCCCTGGTGCCTTTAAAATATACTAGGACGTATTTTCCTCTGAATAACGGTTTCCCTGTTTTTAGTGTGCTCTTGATTATTTCCCCCAGATAGACAATGAGTGAATATAATACTCCATACTCGTATGTTTCTTTTATGTAATTGGTTATGCGAAATGATGATGAAAATGCATTATGGGGTTCAAAACCTTGGTTGTTCTGGTTGCCAGATTTAAATCTCTAACTTCTTAACGACTTTTCCGTAGCCATTAGAAGTGCAGTCACGGACAGTGCCGGCTTGTAACGAATACATTGACATTCAATGTATTCATTAGAAGCCAGCAGTGTCCGTGACTGTACATGCAATTTGTGGTCAAAGTGTCAATAAGATCAAAATGTAAAAAAATAACATAAACAAACATTAGTTAGCTATATCAATTTCGCTATTTAGGAGAATATAAATGCTACAATGAGCCAATGTACTTATTAGTATCCATGGGGCATGTCGCAGCTAAGTACAGCTCACCCAATAGGAGTAAAACTCTCTAGCGCTGTCGTCGAATTTTCAACCCTAAGCAAGCGAAGCTAGCGTGGGCAATGCAATCAGCTGCTTACCATGTAATCCTGCTTCAAAGTGACGAGCGGCTAGCGCCAGCTATAGCATTTACTACAACTCGATCAAAATGAGAAAAACGTTTGATTTCTCCTCTCTCTTCTATCCGAGTTCCCACGTGTTGCCATGTGTATAACTTCCCTCACTTGCTTCGCTTCAAAAAATTCAACAACGTTTATTAACAAGTTTTCCCTCTTCACGATGATACAAGCGCTAGGGATCGAATTAAAGCTGACGACGATGTGTTGAAGACCGTCGCGCATGTTTGCACACGAGCAGATAGCTGTAGCAACTTGGATATCAGCACCAAATCTGACCTGCCTAACCTACTCGTGTATGGATCTAGTAGCCGAAATGAACATTTGAATAGGTTAGGCAAGTAGAGTTTTTATTATTTCTGCTATTACGTATATGCATACGTTAGTAGGTTAGGCAGGTCAGGTTTGGTGCTGATATCCAAGTTGCTACAGCTATCTGCTCGTGTGCAAACATGCGCGACGGTCTTCAACGCATCGTCGTCAACTTTAATTCGATGCCTAGCGTTTGTGAGGGAAGTTATACACATGGCAATACGGGGGCGCTCGGACAGAAGCAAGAGGAGAAAGCAAATGTTTCTCTCATCTTGATCGAGTTGTAGTAAATGCAACTCCAATATGTTAACTGTACCTTCAGTTCCTATTAGCCTGTCAAAGCATAAAGTGTACTTAAGTATAGTCACTAGATGGCCACACGACGGTTAGAATCCCCAAAGCAACTTAGAGCGGAGAAAACCACTGAACAACATTCACAGGAAACACGTGGTTAAAGCACATAATATCATAGCGTTCAAATTCACCGTTATCAGATCCATATCGTCAACCCGTTACAAGCTCATGCCCACAATTATTGTGATTCCCTTTCTATGTTATTTTTATCTGGTAGGATGTGAAAATGCCCATTGCTTCTTAATGTTTGGGTTCTGTCTTGTAATTAAAGAGGTACATGACCATTGTGCGTTGAGCAACGGTTTCTGCAATGTCAGAGCGTTTATAGTGCAGTGATGACGTTTATGCTGTTGTTGTCTGTGAAATTGTTCTTCTGCAAAGTGTGTTAATTGTCTGTAATTAGTGCTTTGTCACCGTCCTGGAAGCGAGGCGGTTTGTACTTTCCTTCTCGTGTTCGAATGTAACGACTCTATTTACCTCAAAGTGTGGTGGAGCTCTTTGTTCCACGTTTGACCCTGGTTTAGGCGTGTATTTCTTCCATCAACAACTTCCTCCGTTCGTCCTCATCGTCGCGATTGACGTAAACTAACCTAATTAGAAATGTAGACAGTAGCAGACTGTAATAATCGAAAATCTTGATTAAGGCTTTGCTACGCAACATGTTCAGAAGGTATCAACCTTCATTCCACGTAGTACACCTTAACTGCAGTTTGAGCCTCGGGTCCCTGAACTCATGGCCAATATAATCCTCCGCGAGACTCGTGTTGTATCGTCCATATGTGATTGGATTGTCCCTTCGTCCATGTCATCTTATCATCATTCATTCTCATCTTCGCGATTTTCCAAAAATGACAGAATAGAGAGATAAATTAATCTTATTCAAACTTACGGGGAATTGTTGTTATTAAGTCCATATTATGTGCAGAAAGGTTAATTGGCATTGGAAATACAGTTTAAAGTAAGACCCGAGCCCCGGTACAACGTTCCTCTTAGAGACCTCTTGATTACAACAGGACAACATTACCACTACGCCAGACTTCCGAAGAGAATATGTACCTGATTATACTATATAGACTTGTCATACATTTTATTTGTAACAATTGCTACTTGTGCACCTGTGTTTCATGGTTGCATATCCGAATGTTCTGTTTGATTGCAACGCCACCTCTCGGAAATGTTCTGTTTTGTAAACAAAGAGCAAGCCTCGGACCGCACAAGGAGTATAGCAATCGGTGTTTACAAAATGCAATCAATGACGGCTTGTAACCACACATTATTAGCATTTTACCAACTAGGACAACGTTTAAAACAATGAATTCAGTGGCGGCTTGTAATCACACATTCGCGATTATCTCTAAAACGGATCGTTTCCAGACCCATGTATACTGATACTTTTTTTGCTTCTATTATCGTGTACTTTCACCTGTGTCAGTTTGCGCTATTGCTTATGAGTAGGGAGACAAATTTATGGTAAATAAAAACTGAGGAGAGCGGTAAATGAAATGTTAGATCAGCGGTATATACCAGCGGTGAAAAAAAAAATTGGCACACACTTTTTCATCATGAGAGGAAACAACATACAAAAGAGCTATAAATTGATAAACTACTTCATTTCTATATACTGTACACATACACAAGTACTTAGCTGTCCAACCAAAAAGAAAACATCAACACAAAATCACTTCATTTCTAAATTGCATATCTCAAGTGATTTATTCATTGTATGTATTTAAAGGATATCCTTGCTGTCCAACAAATAAAATAATCACTACTGCACATACACAAACATGTTGAAAATCACATGATGATAAACAAAATTCATTCATGACTGAACACCAATGACACCATTGTTTCCCTTGATGTGCGGGAACAGACTAATCTTATCGCTGCTACAGCTAGCAAGTTCAATTAAACTGGAAGTTGAGTAGACATTCGGGGGAAGAAAGGAATGCAGCTTGACAGGGAGCGAAGTTTTCGAACTGAGATTATGTGCATGGGAAATCCCAATTTTCAGCGTCTTCCTGATGTGATCGAAGATAAAACGTTCTTCAGCTGCAAGTGGTAGGAAACTTTAGGCAAACGTTTCGTTACAAATCGACAGTTTGCGCGCACAACCTCGATTGCCGGTTTTTGCTTGTTTTCTACTTAATTTGATGATATTTCGCGAAAAAGCGTTCATTTCGTGGAAAAGCACACATTTCGCATTACTTCGCGAATAAAACTCATGCATATTTCATCATTGGGGGTGTAGTTACGTGCAGAATGTTCAAAATTGCATATTTTTTCACAATTCGCGATTTCGCGCATCGCGAAAATTCAATGTCCCTACTTATGAGACACCCTGTATATTTTTCGAGAAAATCCTTTTTTTTTTTTTTTCGAACGAGTCGACAAACAGAAAGAGAGAAATGTTATTTTCCTTATAAATGGTGTCGATACACTGTGAAGGTTTGTGCTTTGATCATTTGTACATCTTGTTTATGCACTGTATTTCGAGGCGAGACCGAAAACGAGAGGAGACCACGACACTTCCAAGTCGCGACTCGTCTCGCCACCATCTCTAACACCAAAGGAGATTCCGCCTTTGGTGCACCTGTTGGTGGTGCTAGGAGACGCCGGCATTAATTCAAACTACCCCTTGGGAAGGGTGGATCACCTTTTACAAATGCTATCCCCGGGAAGCCAAAGGGCTCTTAAAGGAAAATTCCAATGGCTATTATGAGGAGGGCGTGGTCATGCTGAAGGTAAATGCATTCGTCCGCCCCAAAATTCTTTTGGCCCCTTACTCCACACATTTTGAAGCGTGCCTTAGTAATGGAGTCTCTGGGGGGGGGGGGTAACCCTTTACACACTTAGGTCTCGGGGTTGGGAAATGTCTTTCTGTGCAGGGAAAATTCACTCTAAAGAAAATATCTCATTAGGTAGAATATTTTCCCTCAGTCCGACTACTTTCACTCTGGACAGGAACACTTCTCCTAGCGTCAATAGTAGCCACATCTAGTTCGCTCCACCTTTTGTCTCTCTTTGCAGTCACGTGTCTAGTTGGTTACAAAGTGCAACGCTGAGGCGCCTACTTCGTTGATTTGGTGTCACGTAGTGTGTTTGGTGTCTGCACCGTTTGCACTACGTTCTGGATTGGTGTACAGTGACGTGTATTGTCACGTGGTGCGTACTAACCAATCAAATTAAGGTTTAAGGAGACAGGTATACGGGGCCACTTTATATCAGTATTTTTTTTTATTATTTAAAAGTGTTTTTGAACTGCCGAGAACAGCTTTTCAGCCTTAATACAGCAGTATCACATGTTACAAGGTTACATATTACAAGGTATCCAAAATCACAGTATTGGACAAGAGAGCATTTCAAAATATTAGGGGACCTTCCCGATAGCACAGTGGTAGCGTCGTCGCCTTGTAATCAAGGGGTCCCGGGTTCGATACCCGGTGGAGGCACAAGTTGTTCGGATCCCACTTTAAACTGTAGGTCCAGTCCCGATTAGCCTTGCTGTGCATAAAGTGGACTTAAAACACTAAATCAATCAATCAGTCAATCAAAATATTAGGAAACATAACCTAAAACTACAAGAATTTTAAAAATGCATTAAATAATATACAATTGTTACATTTCAACTATAGAACTACGTATAAAAGATTTCTTAAATAATTATCCTTATATATATGAAGTTGAAATTGTTTTAACAACATTATCAATATCTATCTCACGGGGTAATCGAATTATAACTGTTTATGAGATACAGAACATACTTGTTATTTTTGTAGTTCTTATCAAGACATAATAATTCGCTATTTCGTCTCAAATTGTATGATTTCACCTTAAGCCATATCATACGAAGGAGTTTTGGTACCATATAATTTCCCTCCAAGAGTCCTTCCATGTAAGATATAATTCGCTTTTCAGCTCTGACATCAAGTCTGTCTATTTCTAGGTGATTCAGCAGGTTATCATGCTCATGATAGTATTTGAATAGCTTGAATTTGTAATATATGAATGTGATAAATCTGTTTTGTATTTTTTCTATTGATTGTTTCATCTTAGCACTACATGCGTAATACCAAATCGGAATATTGTACTCCACTATAGGTCTGACAAAAGTTGTAAACATTAAAATTAGAAATTTTAAGTTACTTGAACAACTCCATTTTTTATAATAAAGGTATCTTGCTTTCTTGCTTTATTTATGATGTGATTAATATAGTCTTCAAATTTTAAGCGTCTGTCCAAAATAATGGCCAGATCTTTCATGGATTTCACATGTTTGATGATATTATTACTGATAAAATAATTTAAAATTTTGAGGTTTTCTTTCCAAGAGAATGTTACCACAAATGATTTTAATGAATTTATGGTCAATTGGTTTGCATTAACCCAATCATAAACTGAGTTAATATCATCCTGAAGTTTCTCATCAGAAATATTAGTATCAATTTGTAAATATAATTTAATGTAGTCAGCGTATGCAAGATATTTGCATGTTTTATAACATATATAAGAATTCTGCCTCCTTGATGGCGCAGTGGTAGCGTGCGTCCTCGCCTTGTAATCAAGGAGTCCCGGGTTCGATACCCGGTGGAGGCACATAGTGGTTCATATCCCACTTTAAACTGTAGGTCCAGTCCCGATTAGCCTTACTGTGCATAAAGTGGACTTAAAACACCAAGTCAATAAATCAGTACATAAGAATTAGGTTCTTGATTTCTTGATTTGGTGTTTTAAGTCCACTTTATGCACAGTAAGGCTAATCGGGACTGGACCTACAGTTTAAAGTGGGATCCGAACCACTATGTGCCTCCACCGGGTATCGAACCCGGGACCCTTTGATTACAAGGCGACGACGTTACCACTGTGCTATCGGGGAGGCCCCAGGGAGTGGTTATTATTATATTATATATGAATTAGACCCACGTAGCCTAGTGGTTAGCGCTCTCGCCTTTGGCGTGAGCGGCCCTGGGTTCGATTCGGTGTTAGTCCAGTATCGCGAAGACTATTGGGAGCAGACTCTGGTATTTGCAAGACAGAAAGCAACGGCGATGGGACCCCATGTACTGAACACTCGTTACCAAACTAAAAGCTGCATAGAATAGAATACATAGTACAGCATAGAATAGAATACATAGTACAGCATAGAATAAAATCTCTCAACTTTGGATAATTTTCTTCAGTGTATCCCTTTACATAGGATAGAATAGAATAAAATCCCTCACGACAGACAATTTTCACTCCGCGTAGTAAAAAATCTCTACGTGTGGAGCAGTTATAATAAATATATCGTAATTCCTCTCCACGTAAGATAATTTTCTTCAACTTCTACCTGCCGACCTTTGTGGAAGAGTGGTTATCACAGCGCGCTACGACTCCAGGTATCCCGGGTTCGAATCCCGGTCTGGACATGGGTGTTTTTTTGTGAGTGACCCTTCATCAATTTCATCATATCTCTAATCTTCACGATTAGTCAAAAAATGGAAGGGCAAATCGATCAATTTAACTTCTGTCTGGCACAACACCCTTTGAAGGTCTAAAACGTGAAAGGCGTCTATACATTGGGTGACGTAGGCAGTGCATCGATTCCCATCGCCGCTGTTATCTTGCTTTCCAGTAGAGGAAAAGGTCTAAATATGGGCCCCTTTACTTTGTCATTTTCGGAGGAAAAAAAATATCAACCACCTGCCTTTAAAATGCATATATATGAAACACGTACTTGAATGTAATAGCATGCTAAAGTATAGAAGGTCTCCATTTTTTTTTAAAAAAAAGCAATTTCCAAAAAATGGTAAAATGATGTATTTCAAAATTATGGTCTAAATTTTTGGCTACTAGTGGCAATATCACAAAAAGCAATTACAATTTTAAAAAAACAGTCATTTATCGCTAAAACATTATAAAATTCATATTTATGAATAATCTGTTGTTTTGAAAATCACGCGGAATGTGAAAAATCTAAATTAAGAAAAACATCCAAATATTTGTTGGAAATGTGATCTCAGCATTAGACCGCATGTCATAGCCCATATTTAGACCATCACGCTATTTTTCTTCTTCAATTTATTTTCGCTCTCTGTGGTACATATTTCACAAACAAATCATGGCATTATAAAAGCCCACATTTGTTTTATGTACCGCTAATATTATAACCTATACAAAGCAGATGAGAATTCAGAAAACGCAGAGTTAAAGCACATCTGCAAAAAGTTTTCGGAGGTCGCAATTCTGTAACAACGCCCAATGCCGAAACTAACCACCACTTTCTCTAGCGAATTTTCGCCGCAAGCTTTGTCCTTGACAGATAACCAGTTTCCATAGCATCTGCCAGGCTGCAGCACCCGGGAGCGCTGATAACTCCAAAACCCATATTTAAACCTTCGACCATATTTAGACCTTCTCCTCAAGTCACGAGCTTAAATCAACAACGACATGTTTGAGACCATACCAGGCTTCAGACCAGGGTCCATTTGCACCAAGGGCTGGAGCCCTAACGTATCGGATAAGTATAAGTGGAGCCCATACTTACCCTCACTGTACAGTGCGTTCGTTTTGGCCCTGGGCCGAGATAGTGCGTGAAGAATTTTGAACAACTCTTATAAAACAGGTTAGTACTCGTTATGTAATATAAATATACTTGTGTACATGATAAAGATATGTGCGTAAATAAGCGAGACGTTACGGGACGAAAATGCCGGCATCTGCGTCATGTCACGCTCTATCTCGGCCCAGAGCCAAAACGAAGGCACTGTAGAACAATTTCTCCAGGTGTCGGGAAAGTCTCCTGTATAATTTTAAAATATTTTTAGAAATGGATTTTTCTTTTAAAAAAGGGATTTTTCTTTTAAAAAGGGATTTTTCTTCCAAGGGGAAAATTACAGATTGTAATATTCGCTTCAGAAAGGGATATATACGAATGTCAGTTTTTCAACTGCGAGGGAAATTCTTGGATGCGAAGCTACCATCACTGCACACACTCCCTTTCTGGGCGCTAGGGGAGGAGAAGTGTTTAATGGCCATGAGAGAAAATTACTAAGACGTCGGGAAGGGGAAATTTGGGCGTGCACTTGTTTTCCGTGTAACCTTAGAAGGCCTGCGGAAGGGAGGTTTGGGCGCCAAAACTGACGCTGGGAGAATTTTAAGATGATGTTCTGGATATGGAAGCACGTGTTCCATAAACAGACATTTTTTCTAATGCGATGGGCCGATCTATTTCTTAATTTATAAGCTAATCTAAATTTTGGTGACGATTAGCCTAATGCTCCGTAAAAGCTGCTACGATTATCAAATTCTCGAAACCCAGTATCGATATGGATATTTTTAGAAAAATCATTGTTTCGGCATTTCAATTTCTAGATCTGGTACATTAACAAATTGAAGGTCCGGCTGAACCTTAAAGGGCAGCTGTTTAGGAATTTTCCTTTCCCTTCGAAAAAAAGTGGCCGCGGTGGCTCAGTCGGTAACGCGTCTGACTACCATGCTCAAGGTCCCGGGTTCGATCCCCGGCCGGTTCAAATCCGGGAACTTTTCTAACGGTGAAAGCGGCCCCGGCGCCCACCCAGCGTCGAATAACATGGGTACCTGGGGGAAACCCTGGGGGGTAAAGGCGGTCAGGGGCGTGATGCTGATCACATCACCCCCACTCACGACCGGATCAAGAAAGTGTGGGGCGTTACCCCCACACCCCCTATACGCCTTCATGGCGTGGTGCTATGCACAGGGGAACACTTTACCTTTTTTTACCTTCTTCGAAAAACTACTATGATTTTGAAAAATCTGAAAAATAACATATGATTAGAATTCCTTCATGGTACCCATTAGCATGGGCGCCGGCAGAATAACTCGTAGGGGTCTGCACACAGTTTATAATCATATTTTTGCTAACATCGAGTACTTTGAGGCCCTTTTTTACACATCGATCTAATGTGACTGCTGGGCTATATTGGGTTCAATGATGGTTAACTTAAGTCGTAAATCTGAGTGCGCGTCAAATCTGTTTCTATACTTGCTTTTCACTTGAATCAGAGATGCAAAATCCATTTTCACCCAAATATGAAGCGGAGAACGGCATAAGCAACGCCTCATCCTTAAGTTCAGGATACTCACCTCTTAAAGTCATCCGAAACTTTGTTAAGTCTGAATCTAAAAAAATTAGTTTTAATGCCTGAATCAGAGCTGATATCACACAGTTTTCTCTGACAACAAGTTTTACTGAACATTCAAAATACGAGAATGGGTCTCGAATCCAATTGAATTCACTGTAACTTTCTAGAAAGTAATTTTCAATCTCGTTACCAAAAGCAGAGAGATGAGATAATACAGAATCGCAAAACTCACTAGGTAAGGAAAGGTCATTCTCACTTACAAAAGGCGCTGCGTCGCCAAGGGTCCCATTTCGAATCCCGCTCGGGCTTGGTTGTTTGTGAAAGCCAAATCTTGCTTGAAATTGTCCATTCATCAATTTCATCACTCATCCCCATATTCGCAAATTAGCCAAGAGGCATAAAACGCGAAGTGAAATAAAACTAAATCAATCAATCAATCAATCACTTATAAAAGATTCGAAGGTCCGGAAGGCAGAAAAGTTACCATGTTTAGAATACTCTCACCACAAAAATTATGACAGTTGACACCTCTCGGCAACCGCATATACACAGGCGGTCGGAAATATCAAGCGACACCTTATGTTGACATGTATGTGATACACAGATAATTAAGAACTCATTGCTGCGATCGAAACGAACGCGATAGATATTCGATTCCCTCGAGTTAAACATCAAAGAGATGCCGGTAAAAAGCAATGGTAGAGCGCGAATAACAGAAATGGAGAGTTTAGACTACGTGCAACACGGGTTGAATTTAATTTGTTAGAACAATATATCTTAGTAATTTAAACGTAATATGTTTTTAAGACACAGTAAATACATTTTCAAGCCCAACTTCGCAACCCACCAAACGTCCGCTTGGGACCCAGCAGTGGGTCGCGCCCCATAGGTTGAGAAACGATGGTCTAGAGCAGTGGTTCCCAAACTTTTTAGGTCATGGAGCACTTTTCAGTAGAAAAGTTCATCAAGGAGCACTAATTTTCACCTAGCACTTGTATGACCATATTATTTGAGGATAGAAGGTAAACATTCATAATTCAATGTGAAACATGGTTTTTATTTTATTAAAAAAAAATATTTTCAACTCTAATTTCACTACATACATTACAAAACAAACCAAATGAAACATATTAAGGCAACACATTTTAAAACGAACTAAAAGCAAGTATTGTAAATTATATCCTCATAGATCTGGTACATAAAACCATTTTTAATGTTGCAAAACAAAAATTACTACTTGGGACCATTCTAATGGGAGGGATGAGACTGAATTGATTTACATACATCTGGTTGAATTTGGGACAGCTGGAGCCGAATATCTGGCTCCGCATCGAGACAAGATCTATGTTTTGTTTTTGTACCTGCATAAGCAGAGAATCCTGATTCACATAATAAGTGGTTGCAATCAGACAAAACTTTAAATTCGTCTTTTAACTGAAACCAGAATTCAGATAGTGACTTCTTATTTGAAAAAAAATATATTTTATCATAGAATCTGATGTCAAATCAATCAAGCATTCATATTGCTGCGTTGTCAGAGAGGCTGGTTTTTGTGACAGCAGAGAATGGGCTTTCAACCCAAAAGTTTTCTTTCGTTTTTTCATGGAGTTCTTCCGGAAAATAACTGTTGAAACTATCAAGCAAACTTAGTAGGTGAACTTGAAACTCATTTAAGATATCCACAGGTATGTCTGAATCAGCCGCGGCCCGTGCATAATTTTCCTGGGGGTTCACCAAAATTATGCAAAGTGGACTTATCTAAACCTTTTAAGACACTACACGCTTTGGTTCGTAGAGATAGTACTGGGAAAATTATCAAACTTTGGCCGGTAGATTACTGACAAAGTTAATTTGCTTTATATTCAGATAACAGTGACAACACCAAGGAGTATGTGTGTAGGGGGCGATCATTTTAATTTAAGATTTTCGTATGGTATTGTATTTAGGGGTATCTCAGAATTCAGAAAATATTCTGGCCTCAATTTTGCCTCTTCCACTCTTGCCAACTCTTATCTGGTCCCACCACTGTCAAATAGACTATAACTGGATCGTGAACCTACAGTTAAAAATACAAATCTCTGCCTGCTAAAATGAGTATGTATCAGTAATCGAACCCAAGACCCCTTGATTACAAGATAATTCTTATATAACTATTCAAAAGTATATCGCTAAATCAAAGCAATTCGATTCTATTCTATGCAATATGTTAACTTCTCGCACAGCAACAACTACACTCCATCCAATACACAATCCACCTCACTCCACTCAACGTATCACCACGACAAATATATTTCAATCACCAGCCACGCACTTCAAAACAAACTAACAAGTATGGAGACAATGACACGTAACAAAGTCAAATGCGCGCGTCCCCTCGAACACCCTCTCGCGCTAGAGTATAACTGATCGCACGAAACCCAAACAACTTTTTGGTTGTCTTCTGACGTAAGTGTGAAATGCCTTCATTGTTAGGTTAGGGTTGAATAAACAGTAAATACTACATTTTTGGTCAAGCACGGTAAAGTCCCGAAAATTGCAGTGTATATATTCTAAGACAACTAAACCTAAAAAGCCTAACATGTCAACCAGGCACGTATGCAGAGGCGGGGCTCAGGGGGCTCGAGCCCCTCCGAAATTTTTCGATTTACACTAGATAATATGAGGTTTCTGGCTTGTGTGTGTGAAATAAAATATTGTGATTATAATTTAAAGAGATATAATTGATAATATTGTATGTAAACCTTTCTTGCTCTTTCGGTGTTGTTGCATCGAACTTGAGCATTATTTACCAATTTGTCAGCATTTGGAAGTTGCACAACAAAGTACTGTTGAAGGCAGCGCCATGAATCGGGTGATTCGTTGGATTACTAATTCTCTGAAAAGCTCGAGAGAGAACGTTCTTGAATAGGAGGTGGAGTCGAACTACAAAACATTTTATGTGCGGAACATTCCAGAATATAATATGGATATAAATACGCGGATTCAATTTCACGGTTGGACTGTACAACAGAATCATTCAATAAGACTTCAGGAGTAAGTGTGACAGTCGATTAGTGATCAGTCAGTGTCCATTGACAGTTTTATAAGATGTAGAGATTAGGGGGGGGGGAGAACTAGTGACACATTTTGCTGGAAACTGCTGAAGTCTACCACTATTACAAGTTCGGGTCCAAAGCTGAAGATTTTGTCGACAGTGTAGTGCTAGTTTCGGGTCATGAGCAGAAGAGATCGAAGGTCTCTAAAGTAAATATTTCAGCAGTAATGGGCATTGGAGCATCATTTTTTTAAAAAAAGGAAATAAGCTGCACAGATCGACTGAAAATCTAAGTTTTGAGTGACGATTTATTAGTGACCGGACCAAGTTTCGTGTATGCAGTCCGAGAGTTTCGTGGGTTAAAAAAGGACTTTTAAGTCAACTGTTTTGGAAAAACACTCAAATACTAACTACCACAAAGGGGCAGCCATGAAGGCCGAAAATTTTATGAATGTCGAGAAGAGAAAGCAAGAAGATGTTGCATATGTGGAAATTTTAGCGGAAAAAGCAAGCTCGACCAAGACCCCCAAACCAGGGTCTCTGGCATATACCGTGCCATTTTTTGTTCTACCAACTCAGCTACCGAGTCACTCTTGGCTTCGCTTGATCATTTGCTGTCGCTGTAGAGCAATGGCACAGTATGCCTGGTGGAGCCTGCATTTTCCGCTAAAATTTTTGCATGGCACATCTCTTGTGTATGCCCAACCGTAAGATGTTGCCTGTTTAATTAACAAGCACAGAAAAAGGAGATAGAATAAAACTAAGGGACATTCCCACCACCGGTTGACAAGATATTTTTCTTCTGTGGTCAACACGAGCTGCCGTTTCAAGGTGACAATGAGATTGACCCACCATGTTTCACACCGAAGCTACAAGCTATACGTCTCGCTTGAAGATTTCACAAATCGAACACACGCTTGTGCAGCCTGTCGTGCCGCTACGGTGTGAAACGTTTCTGTTGATTGGGTCACTCATTGCAAACGACGTGTATGTGCCTTCGGTCTGAATTCTTCCTAAATCTTGAAGATCCAAATCACAAGGATGCAAAATTAGGATTTTTGTTAAGGTTACGTTTCGAAGGCAGGCGACAACAGCATAAAGGATCATATCCAAACCTGGGAGAACACATTCGAATGGGCCGGACCCTGTGGCTGAGTGGTTAGCACATCGCGTTGCGACACCAAGGGTCCCGGGTTCGAATCCCGCTCGGGCATGGTTGTTTGTGAATGTCCATTCATCAATTTCATCACTCATCCCCATCTTCGCAAATTAGCCAAGAGGCAAAAAACGCGAAGTAAAATAAAATAAATCAAATCAAATCAAAACATTCGAATGGATTGTCCACTGCATAACAGATTCGTGAAACGGGCACATACACATACTGAGATCGTTTCGGCACAAACACAACGTTCGTACATTGCAACAAATGAGTCGAGTAATAAAAAATGTCCCGATATCACGTTCCGAAAGGTAAAAAAAACAGCACCTTAAACATTGGCAGATTTAGGAGACAGTTGCTCTCCATTTTTGGCCCCGCACTATGGCTTTTTAATGCTAACCTTTGTCTACCAAGAGAAAGTGAACTTTTCTTGCCCCAAACCCCCCCACCCCACCCCACCCCACCGTTTTGGAACTGAATCGCCACAATCGACCTTAAACCTTGCGAGGTTCTATCTATACCCCTGTAAAAAAAAAAAGTGATATTTGGCCCCCCCCCCGAAAAGAATTTCTTGATACGTGCCTGATGTCAACGAAATCATTTAGTCTGACGAAAGAAGACCAAAAGGTTGTTTAAGTCTTGTCCGATAAGCGACCCCTCGCCCTCGCACTATTTTTGACTTTTCGGCTCCTTCCACCTGAAGTGTTTCCATCTTATAGAAGAGAACTCTGAATGTGTAGGCAAGTTGTTTTCTATCATATTTATCTTATTTATCCCATCATCTTTACTTCTAGCTTTCGTTTGAGGTCACCTCTGCATATATATTACACCCTCTTCATTAATCTAATAAGTCTTGTAAAATATAAATAATACAAAGAGATTGCCAAATGAATTCAAATTGAAACACATAGGGCAATACTGGAAGAGAGAAGAGCGTGGTTCACTCCAGCTCGCTGGTGATCCTACGAACTGCGCATGTCCGTTTTGACGAGACGACCTTCCTCCAGTATCCGACTGCATGTATTTTCGCCATATGTACGCGTCGAGCTTCTGCTAGCCTTCCTATGCTTTTAGTATGGTAGGGGTTGCCTTGCGGAGGTTCAGCGGAGACTTTGCACGAAACAGAACTAGAGGGGAGCTGAGTGGCTCTGGCCCGCGGTTTCTCCTTCTCAACAAGAGAATTTGCCACTCTACGCTTATGAACATCTCAGTTATTGTTTATTTTGTATGTTACTGGGGGTTCACTGCACATTTGCGCTATACAGCCAACCGCACCTGGTCTGAATCTAGTTCTTCTATAAATTCTTTTACTGTTGGGAAGCAGTCAAGATTGCCATTGTTCACTGGTTCTGCCCAAAACTTGATTTTCTTTTTGAACCCTTGCACTTTATCGCTGGCGTCAAACACTGTTGTTGCTTTTCCTGGAAGTGAGAGGCTTAAATTATTAACTTTCTGAAAAATATCACCTAAATATGCTAATTTTATTAGTCAGCGTTCGTCACATAACCTGTCTCCCAAAACAAAGTCATTGTCAGTCAGGAAGATTCTGACTTCAGCCATCATTCCAAAGAGCCGAGCCAAACTTTTGCCTCGAGAGAGCCACCTTTCGTCCAGGATTACTTTTAGGGAATGTGTCATCTTCTTCACAGCAAGGGCTTGGCGGTGGAGGATACAGTGGCTACTGCTGCACTCCTTCACTTTTTGTTTAATTTTTGAGATAACACCAGACGTCGTTCCGGTCCTGGCCTTCGCGCCGTCTGTGCACACATCGACACAATTCTCCCATGGGATGCCATTCACTATTAATTTAAAAATTTCAGCGCTAGTTGTGGCAGTCGGTAACGATTTGCAGAGAAACAGATCCTCTTGAAAAGACTCCAAGTACTGGTAGCGCACAAAAACTATTAAAATTGCCAACCCAGCTACATCTGTTGATTCATCCATTTGAAGGGAAAATTTAGTGATTTTTTTCGTGAAATTAAAGTAGCTTTCACGTCATCTGCTAAGTCCCTGATGCATCGTGAAATAGTGTTATTTGACAAAGGAAATGTGTGTGTTATACGACGCACGCTTTTAGAAGCGATATCGGGTGGGGCCACGGAGAGGGTGTGCGTGGCGATCAACCAATGGCAGGAGTGCAACGTTATACAGTTAGGAGACTGCGGCGCGGAAGTTAAAAGCAGTGTTCTGTATTTTTCTTGCGCGCAAGAAGTTTTCATAAAACTCGCCACTTTAAGGTTCATCATAAGATGGGAAAAGACATTTTGAACCTGACTGTCCAAGTCCCATGAATTTCCGTCGCCTACAGCTGGAGTTATCGTTCCTTGAAGAAACAAGGGAAACATCACCTTTCATTTCCTTCCGCCTGTTTTTTCGTTACCAATGTGTTGACGCAGCTGAGTTGTTGTGTCTAGGGAAAACTGTGGGTGTTAAATTCGCCTCGATATAAACAATGACCCTTCATTATTCTGGGCGTTCTCGAACATTGAAAGCCTGGGTCAGTTTGAGTTCAGCGTGTTCGTAGCAAGGCTGGTATAAAATTATTCGCTTATCGTTCACTCGTGCGTCACAAAGAACAGTTTGCGAAAAGATTAAATACAGCCCTTTCTTGCGATAGTGTGTGTTCCGTGTGTTCTTTTTATTTTAAATAATGTCACTCTCAAAACTTAGCACCACTAGTACAGGCACCAAGGGTGCAAAATCTAATCATTAACCTCGTCCGGGAGGGGGGGCAAGGGGGCCGTGGCCCTCTCCTGGAAAATGAAAGTCAACCAAAAATTATATATTTTTCACATATAATTTCATTACAGCCACAATAATATGTGTTAATTATTGCATGAATATGATATTCAAATTTAAACAATGATTTTGAGGGAACAACACTATTATGGAGGAAAATGTGCCTTGTTTGCCCCCCCTGGTAAAAACACCTTCCTTGCCCCTCCCTGGAAAAAATTCTGCGGACGTCCATGCGGAGACCGAGGAAGACGACGATAGCGGTGATGAATAAATAAATACCTTCAAGCTTTTTTTCAGGTATGGGTTTCTCATATATGTCACAGTGATATGATATTATAATCCTGTGTAGAAATATTCACTATATTATTTCACTGTACTCATATATACCGTGGATGCATTATCAAAAATAATGGACCCATCGCGAATTTTCTGTCCTTCCCTTGCGCTAGCAGTTAGTTTGGCAACAGTGCAGTAGCACTGGCTGGGTATTGGCCGAACTCATGTTCCTTCTAAAAGCGTGCGCCGTATAATTTAGTGGCTCTCCATCCAGCATACATTCAACTATGTCCTTTGCACAAGGCTTGATAAGGTTTTCAGCGATTAGGTTATTTCTTTATTCTTCCAATTTCTTCAAGGATCACTAGAAGATGTTTCGCGGAGCACACTTTGGTAACCGCTGGTCTAGAGCATTCATGCAAATGGTTTGCTTTTGCTGTTTCGATATTATCAAGAGTTTAATAGAATTACGTAGCCAAGAAACTATTGAGAAAATCTAGGAAACAGCGAAGGCGTACCCTGTAGCTAGATATTTTGGCACCCTAGGAAGGATTATGGTTTGCCCCCCCCCCCCCCCCCACACTACCAAGCATCGACATTTTATGTGCGTCCTATTTTCTTGTCATGGTTTGTGATGTTTACATCGTACAAATTTTGAAAAACAAAGAAAACTCATTAAAAATAATGTAGGTTATACAGTAAAATCTCGTTAATCCGAACCCCGATAAGCCGGACTTCGCTTAATCCGGACAGGCAAAAGGCCAAAACAAAGAAAAGAGCAGAATGCAAGGTTTTAAATGTGGCTAGAAGTCAACAAGAAAACTTCCCAAAGAAGAGGCAGTCAACCACAGATGAAATTCTGTTTCCCGCAGACTTTGTACTGTACTGTATTGTGTATTTAGGCCTATGCCCTTTAAACACACCATAATAAACGTGTTTTGTTGCTATAAACGGAGTTTAAATGCACTTTCTACTGTTCTTTTAGGTTATTTATCCGGGCTTTCGTTAAAACGGTCAACTTATCCCTCCCCCATTAGTTTTAATGTATTTAAAGATTCGTAGTTTGCAGTTCTGATTTAAGAAAAAACGTACTATTACTACTACATAAGGTAGTGCATATTGTATATTGCACTCTGCCATGAAGGCACACTTAGAGGATGTGGGGTGTAGGGCCCAACACATTCCCGATCTCGGCCACTTTGGTGTGATAAGTACCACGCTCCAGCTGCTTTTACCCCTAGGGTTGCTCCCATTTATTTGAGGCTGGATGAATCCCAGAGCCACTTGATGGATGGACAATAACCTTAGATCACACACACTGGGAATCAAACCCAGGTCTCCTGCGTGGCAGCCGATCTCCATGGGGGAGTGGTTAGCACGGCGCGCTACGACACCAGAGGTTTCGGATATGATTCCAGAATATGTGAAAGCATCGATTAACTCCGTATGTATGTTTTCCTTTTCCCTTTACCTCTGCCAAGTGTAAATTTCTGCGTCTTATATTCCGACTTTGTTGTCATGGAGCCCTAGGCTTCAGTCCACTAGCCAACCCCTCACTAAGGGCCCGGCTAGACCAAACCACACGAAGATTTACGTGAAATTTCTAGGAGGAATTCTAAGCACATTTTTCAAATTTATGAATATCGTTTTCCGAAGAAAGGAAAATTCGATCCATGGGGAAAAAACTTGTGCGTAAATGCGTGCAAGAAAACGCAATTTGGCAACATCGCGAAAGCTCTTTTCTCCCCTGTTCATTCACGAAACTAAACCCCGACCTTCCGTCCCCTTCGCTGCCAGCTTTGGCGCGCACACGCAGATAGTACGGCTATCCGTCACCACGCGGCGCTGCTGCCACTCAATCGTTTCCCTCCTCCGAGCAATCTTCGGTCTGGCCTGGCTCATAGTGCGGGTTGTATAGCGTCGCCGGCGAAATCGAGCGGGTGTTAAACGAGCATGTAGGATGATGCCCCACACATGTTTTGTGCGCTGTGTACCGCCTCAACGGATCTCATATGCAAGTGTCCGTCGGTGAAATGCACCGTCGTTACGTACGTGTTGTGTGGTCGTCTTACCGCGGTGGGTGTGGTTAACGTGTAAAGTGTTGAGACGGTTCTGTGTCGAAGTGTGGATCTGAAGTTGTTTTTATCGGGTTAGGAATAGCCAGTATCGACGTGCAATTTACTCTGAATAATTTTACCTGGATTTATTAACTTGTCAACTAGAAAGGATACCTTACGCATGGACAAGTTGGCTCTACGTGAAGTAGCTACGATGTCACCTGTGACAAAAGGTAAGCAAGTTAAATTTGTCGCTTGGATATTCATGACACCGTAATTTCCTTACACTATTGTCCGATATATTGTCGACCTGTAATCGTGGTGTAGTTTTTTCTAAGGCGCAGCTGGGTAAACATTGAAATGAAGTCACTTTGTATATTTTTTATAAATTATTTTATTCGTGTGGTCAGAAACCCTCTGGACAATGAGCGCACCCAATAATTTGCCGTGTTGTTGTTATTATATACAGTATTTGTGACTGTGATTCGGTTATTGAATTCAGTAAATAGCAGATTTAAAAAAAAGTAATAAGTGGATGCATTGTTGATGATAGATCTACATGAATTTGAGATTTTTTATGAACTTAAAACTCAAAAGTGTTTGAGCCTAGCCAATGAAGTTGGCGCCCCTGAAGGTTTATACCATTATTTAAATCTGTTTTGCTTCTCATGGTGGTATTCATGCTTTTTCAGCAGTTGATTACCTCCCCTCCCCCTATTTGTGTAGGCGATTTTTTTTTTTCAGTCTCTCGTCCCGTGTCTTAATTTAGATCTGTAAGTTGTCTTCTTTCATTGTGTTATTGCTATCAATTTGATCGCTCGAGAATAAGTTAATGTTGTTCCCGTGTAAGAGAGACGTTTGATTCTCCGTGAAGGCACGATTCAGTGAATCGGTTTTTGCTCTTTAAATTTTTGCTTGTGAGGATTAGCCAATCAATGCACAAAATGTACTTGGCCAAAGCCTTTGATTAATTTGATTTTTGTTATTAAGTGTCGCTTTTCTGCCAGTTTTGGCTAATCGCGACACTCACAAAGAATACCCATGTCCAGACCGGGATTCGAACCAAAGACAAAACGTTTGACGCCGCTGTTTTGGTTAAATTTTGGCACGTTCTAGATATTAGTACTTTCGTACTTCTATTGTTTAGCGCCGTTTCTGTCAATTTATTTTTGCTAAATCGTGACGGTGAGGATGATAGATAAAATTGATTGAATGAGAGTCGCAATTATCTCAGCGATCAGATCGTTGGCCACCAAGGCATGGAGTGGCGGGTCCAGTAGGAGTGAGGAGGGGAGGTATGGTCAATACCCTATTTTAGCTTAGAATTTAAATTTTTCCCCAGGGATCCCTGGTTCGAATCCTGGCCTGGGCATGGATGTTTGCGAGTGTCCATTAATCAAATTCATCATCACTCATCCCCATCTTCGCAAAATTAGATAAAGTGGCACAAAAAGTGAAGTAAAATAAGGCAAACATGAAATGCAGGAGAAAGTTGCAAACTATACGAAACCATAGTCCCCACTGACGAAAATCCTGGACAGTGTGTATTACATACTGGAAATATTGGGAAAAAAATTCATAACATGTGGTTCTTGAAATAGCAACTACCACGTAGAAATCAATGCTGGTGTGAAAAATGCAGTCTACCAGGACTAGAATCAGGCCCGTAGCCAGGAATTCTTATTAGGGGGGGCAAAGTCAATCCTAGAGGGGGCAAATTTTTAATATACTGTGTTGCATTGGCAGATATAGCAGGGTACAGAGGGGCACTTGTCTTTCTCCTCCAAAAGTGATATGTAACAGGAAAGGGATGATATCTTGGAACTACAATGAACAAAGAAAAGTTCGAGCAACATCAAATAACAATATTTCGATAATGACTTTTCGGAATACCAAAGAATACAAAGATAAAGTTTAACATAAATAACACTGTATCTACTTTATAATTACAGGTCCAAAAGGTTAATAGACGATTAATATGTACCAACAGTTTTGGGCTTCTCTGCAGAACTGATTAAGGAAGTCCATTATAAATCGTGCTTCATAATGTTTCCCTCTAGTTTCCAGTATGCTAGATTTTTACTCACAAAGGAATCTAATGAGAATCCAACAACACTATTGTGTTGTGTTATGCAAGAAAATTCAAATTAATTAAATAATAATGGTTACATATTATCTATACTTTGAAGAATTGTGTAGGTATTTAAAGTTTCTTTAATATATATATACGTACATGTGTTGCTATGAAGTTTGAACTGCTTAATCTTCAGTCACTTCGCTGTGCGAACAGTGATGCAAGCGGCAATACTTCTTTCATTCGGCACCAGAGTTTAGCATATACAAGGGATATATATATACATATATATATATCTTATTTAAATACATTACAAGATCAATTCATACGCCAAATTGTCTCTCAAATGTGCTCGCTCCTTTTCCTCGCATTTAAGCAGCAACAATCTGAAGTATATATTTGGCCTTACTTCTCTCTCTGGTAATTTAGAATGCATTACAGAGGAGAATCATATTGAAATCGAAGCGAGCAGGAAAATCTTTAGATCAAAATATTTGCAAACTGAAAACAATATTGATTTAATAGGGCGCAAATAATTTCGCGAGGTGCCATGGCATTCCCTTTAACATTTTTTTTTCAATTAGATCGTTTTGGCTCCCATGGCTTGGGACTATAAGAATAGCAGAATTAGCACTTGCGAGCGAAGCGAGCAAGAAAATATTACGGAATGTACTTTTATTTGTATAAAATTTGAAAGCGAGGGGGCAATTGCCCCTCTGTGCCCCCTGCAACTGCCCTTTGGGCGTCTGAAAGAAAAATTCAATAAAAACTTGAAAACTAATTCCATCTTGAGTATCCATTTGTACTGCTATCTTAGATTCTGCTAGTCATGTTTCTTTACTTCAATGTTTGCCCCCCCTAGATTGGACTTCCGACGAAAATGGGGGGGGGGGATAATTCCCCTTCCCCCTGCTGTGGTTGCAGCACTGTTTGTGAGTGTCTCTTCATCAATTTCACATCATCACTCATTGTCACGATTAGCTCGAAGTGGCAGAAAGGCAACGCTAAGTAACAAAAATCAAATATACACTCCCTCTCTCTACCACATGAATCACTATTACCAATAGGTAGACTTCGGAAACTAAAGATTAAGCAGTTCAAACTTCATAGCAACACATCCAAGAAAAACATCCAAACACATTAGGCACCTTTCATACAAGACTTCCCAAAATGTCACAACTGTTCTAGATACTACAAATTACGAAATCATTTCCGGAAATCTGAATCAGGAAGAGATTTTCTCCCCCTAATCCTAGTACATTATTTGGAATCCCACACACCTTAATAAATCACAAAATCAATAAGTATTTTTGTTATGTTGCTAGAGTAATAGAGGATATAATTGTAAAGATTAGTGAGAATTCCAGGTAGGAATATGTTCTGTATTTTTCACAGGGGGGGCAAAGCAGGCTCTCAGGGGGGGGCAGTTGCCCCCCCTGCCCCCCCTCTAGCTACGGGCCTGACTAGAATCCTGGTCTCTTGCATACCTTGCCGCAGCCATACTCTCAGGTAGAACAGCTGAAAATGAAAACTAGAGTTGGTGGAGTCATGATACGATATGAGACTTCCCTGTTCGAATCGTGGTCGAACCTGCATTTTTCGCTTACGTAATTACTGTAAAGTAGAAGTGTGTGCCAAAGCGTAATGCTCATTTGAGCATATATACAGAGAGGGAAATTTATTGAGCCAGTATTTTGTTACTGCAAGTGCTGCTTGCATATTTTACCAGGTCATGTTTCCAACAAGGTCTTTACTGCCAGGAAACATGGGCCAATAGGGAAACATAGCCTCATTCAACAGCTTCTTGGAGACGGTACTGGTTATACCGAAACGTCCTGAGACTCGAGACGGTCGGGTTGGGGTGTGAGGAATTGATTGGGGTTGAAGCGGGCGGGGGTGAGAAAAGAGCTTGCCGTCACGGAAGTGGAAGGGATGCTGATACAAATGAAGGGTGGAAATGTTGACAGTAGCTGAGAGTGTTAAAATGGCAGCAGGGAGGATACATTCCCCTCCTGGGATACCCAGATATTGTAAAACAAACAATGCTTCCCCCCTTTTTTTTCGTCACTTCCGTCAAGGGTTCGTTGAAAGCATCGGGCTGGAATAGAGAGGTCGTGTTGAAAAGCTGACGATGGAATTGTAACCACGGTACTTCTCTTTTCCGCCCTTTTTTTTTGTGCTTCACGCCTTCCCTTTTCCGTTTTACATTTCGATTAATCCATAATCGAAATTCCATTAAAGGTCTTGATGAACGAAAAGGTCCTTTTCCGGGGAAATTCTGTTAAAACCTCATTTAGGATCTGCGGTGGAATGACTGGCTTCTTGTTGAATGATTTGTAACGCTTCGTTTGAACGTGGAAAACAGTCTGCTAATTAAACTTTTGGGGGACGGGGGGTGATTCCAAGGAATGTCACCAATGCGTGGATCTATTCTCTGTCTGTCGTAAGAGCGAAGTCAACGTAAACGAATACACGTGACTTTTGAGATATTGGTTGGTTGTTCCAGTGGTAGCTGTGTAGGAATCTTGCCGTAGGAATAGACTGCATGTGATGAAGCCGTTGTTGCTATATTGAATTTACAGGACCTTGCTAACAGAGGTAGGAATAATAGATATAGAAGAAGTAAGAGTAAGAATCTTTTACTGGGAATAAAGCACAAGTACGAGTTATTAAGAATCTTTTACTACGGATAAAGAAATACTAGTAAGAATCTTTTACTGGGGATAAAGAAGTACTAGTAAGAATCTTTTACTGGGGATAAAGAAGTACTAGTAAGAATATTTTACTGGGGATAAAAGAGAAGTACGAGTTATTAAGAATCTTTTACTGGGGATAAGGAAGTACTAGTAAGAATCTTTTACTGGGGATAAAGAAGTACTAGTAAAAATCTTTTACTGGGGATAAAGAAGTACTAGTAAGAATCTTTTACTGGGGATAAAGAAGTACTAGTAAGAATATTTTACTGGGGATAAAGAAGTACTAGTAAGAATCTTTTACTGGGGATAAAGAAGTACTAGTAAGAATCTTTTACTGGGAATAAAGCAGAAGTACGAGTTATTAAGAATCTTTTACTACGGATAAAGAAATACTAGTAAGAATATTTTACTGGGGATAAAGAAGTACTAGTAAGAATCTTTTACTGGGGATAAACAAGTACTAGTAAGAATATTTTACTGGGGATAAAAGATAAGTACGAGTTATTAAGAATATTTTACTGGGGATAAGGAAGTACTAGTAAGAATCTTTTACTGGGGATAAAGAAGTACTAGTAAAAATCTTTTACTGGGGATAAAGAAGTACTAGTAAGAATCTTTTACTGGGGATAAAGAAGTACTAGTAAGAATATTTTACTGGGGATAAAGAAGTACTAGTAAGAATCTTTTACTGGGGATAAAGAAGTACTAGTAAGAATCTTTTACTGGGGATAAAGAAGTACTAGTAAGAATCTTTTACTGGGGATAAAGCAGAAGTACGAGTTATTAAGAATCTTTTACTGGGGATAAAGCAGAAGTACGAGTAACAGTCTGTTACTGGAGATAAAGAAGTACTTACTAGTAAGAATATTTTACTGGGGATAAAGAAGTACTAGTAAGAATCTTTTACTGGGGATAAAGAAGTACTAGTAAGAATCTTTTACTGGGGATAAAGCAGAAGTACGAGTTATTAAGAATCTTTTACTGGGGATAAAGCAGAAGTACGAGTAACAGTCTGTTACTGGAGATGAAGAAGTACTTACTAGTAAGAATATATTACTGGGGATAAAGAAGTACTAGTAAGAATCTTTTACTGGGGATAAAGAAGTACTAGTAAGAATCTTTTACTGGGGATAAAGAAGTACTAGTAAGAATCTTTTACTGGGGATAAAAAAGAAGTACGAGTTATTAAGAATCTTTTACTGGGGATAAAGAAGTACTAGTGAGAATCTTTTACTGGGGATAAAGAAGTACTAGTTTGAATATTTTACTGGGGATAAAGCAGAAGTACGAGTAAAAGTCTGTTACTGGAGATAAAGAAGTACTTACTAGTAAGAATATTTTACTGGGGATAAAGAAGTACTAGTAAGAATCTTTTACTGGGGATAAAGCAGAAGTACGAGTAAAAGTCTGTTACTGGAGATAAAGAAGTACTTACTAGTAAGAATATTTTACTGGGGATAAAGAAGTACTAGTAAGAATCTTTTACTGGGGATAAAGAAGTACTAGTAAGAATCTTTTACTGGGGATAAAGCAGAAGTACGAGTTATTAAGAATCTTTTACTGGGGATAAAGCAGAAGTACGAGTAACAGTCTGTTACTGGAGATAAAGAAGTACTTACTAGTAAGAATATATTACTGGGGATAAAGAAGTACTAGTAAGAATCTTTTACTGGGGATAAAGAAGTACTAGTAAGAATCTTTTACTGGGGATAAAAAAGAAGTACGAGTTATTAAGAATCTTTTACTGGGGATAAAGAAGTACTAGTAAGAATCTTTTACTGGGGATAAAGAAGTACTAGTTTGAATATTTTACTGGGGATAAAGCAGAAGTACGAGTAAAAGTCTGTTACTGGAGATAAAGAAGTACTTACTAGTAAGAATATTTTACTGGGGATAAAGAAGTACTAGTAAGAATCTTTTACTGGGGTCTAAAGCAGAAGTACGAGTAAAAGTCTGTTACTGGAGATAAAGAAGTACTTACTAGTAAGAATATTTTACTGGGGATAAAGAAGTACTAGTAAGAATCTTTTACTGGGGATAAAGAAGTACTAGTAAGAATCTTTTACTGGGGATAAAGCAGAAGTACGAGTTATTAAGAATCTTTTACTGGGGATAAAGCAGAAGTACGAGTAACAGTCTGTTACTGGAGATAAAGAAGTACTTACTAGTAAGAATATATTACTGGGGATAAAGAAGTACTAGTAAGAATCTTTTACTGGGGATAAAGAAGTACTAGTAAGAATCTTTTACTGGGGATAAAAAAGAAGTACGAGTTATTAAGATTCTTTTACTGGGGATAAAGAAGTACTAGTAAGAATCTTTTACTGGGGATAAAGAAGTACTAGTTTGAATATTTTACTGGGGATAAAGAAGTACTAGTAAAAATCTTTTACTGGGGATAAAGAAGTACTAGTAAGAATCTTTTACTGGGGATAAAGAAGTACTAGTAAGAATCTTTTACTGGGGATAAAGAAGTACTAGTAAGAATCTTTTACTGGGGATAAAGAAGTACTAGTAAGAATCTTTTACTGGGGATAAAGAAGTACTAGTAAGAATCTTTTACTGGGGATAAAGAAGTACTAGTAAGAATCTTTTACTGGGGATAAAGAAGAAGTACTAGTAAGAATCTTTTACTGGGGATAAAGAAGAAGTACTAGTAAGAATCTTTTACGGGGGATAAAAAAGAAGTACGAGTTATTAAGAATCTTTTACTGGGGATAAAGAAGTACTAGTAAGAATCTTTTACTGGGGATAAAAAAGAAGTACGAGTTATTAAGAATCTTTTACTGGGGATAAAGAAGTACTAGTAAGAATCTTTTACTGGGGATAAAGAAGTACTAGTAAGAATCTTTTACTGGAGATAAAGAAGTACTAGTAAGAATCTTTTACTGGGGATAAAGAAGTACTAGTAAGAATCTTTTACTGGGGATAAAGAAGTACTAGTAAGAATCTTTTACTGGGGATAAAGAAGTACTAGTAAGAATATTTTACTGGGGATAAAGAAGTACTAGTAAGAATCTTTTACTGGGGATAAAGAAGTACTAGTAAGAATCTTTTACTGGGGATAAAGAAGTACTAGTGAGAATCTTTTACTGGGGATAAAGCAGAAGTACGAGTTATTAAGAATCTTTTACTGGGGATAAAGCAGAAGTACGAGTAACAGTCTGTTACTGGAGATAAAGCAGAAGTACGAGTAACAGCTGTTACTGGAGATAAAGAAGTACTTACTAGTAAGAATCTTTTACTGGGGATAAAGAAGAAGTACTAGTAAGAATCTTTTACTGGGGATAAAAAAGAAGTACGAGTTATTAAGAATCTTTTACTGGGGATAAAGAAGTACTAGTAAGAATCTTTTACTGGGGATAAAGAAGTACTAGTAAGAATCTTTTACTGGGGATAAAGAAGTACTAGTAAGAATCTTTTACTGGGGATAAAAAAGAAGTACGAGTTATTAAGAATCTTTTACTGGGGATAAAGAAGTACTAGTGAGAATCTTTTACTGGGGATAAAGAAGTACTAGTTTGAATATTTTACTGGGGATAAAGCAGAAGTACGAGTAAAAGTCTGTTACTGGAGATAAAGAAGTACTTACTAGTAAGAATATTTTACTGGGGATAAAGAAGTACTAGTAAGAATCTTTTACTGGGGATAAAGCAGAAGTACGAGTAAAAGTCTGTTACTGGAGATAAAGAAGTACTTACTAGTAAGAATATTTTACTGGGGATAAAGAAGTACTAGTAAGAATCTTTTACTGGGGATAAAGAAGTACTAGTAAGAATCTTTTACTGGGGATAAAGCAGAAGTACGAGTTATTAAGAATCTTTTACTGGGGATAAAGCAGAAGTACGAGTAACAGTCTGTTACTGGAGATAAAGAAGTACTTACTAGTAAGAATATATTACTGGGGATAAAGAAGTACTAGTAAGAATCTTTTACTGGGGATAAAGAAGTACTAGTAAGAATCTTTTACTGGGGATAAAAAAGAAGTACGAGTTATTAAGAATCTTTTACTGGGGATAAAGAAGTACTAGTAAGAATCTTTTACTGGGGATAAAGAAGTACTAGTTTGAATATTTTACTGGGGATAAAGCAGAAGTACGAGTAAAAGTCTGTTACTGGAGATAAAGAAGTACTTACTAGTAAGAATATTTTACTGGGGATAAAGAAGTACTAGTAAGAATCTTTTACTGGGGTCTAAAGCAGAAGTACGAGTAAAAGTCTGTTACTGGAGATAAAGAAGTACTTACTAGTAAGAATATTTTACTGGGGATAAAGAAGTACTAGTAAGAATCTTTTACAGGGGATAAAGAAGTACTAGTAAGAATCTTTTACTGGGGATAAAGCAGAAGTACGAGTTATTAAGAATCTTTTACTGGGGATAAAGCAGAAGTACGAGTAACAGTCTGTTACTGGAGATAAAGAAGTACTTACTAGTAAGAATATATTACTGGGGATAAAGAAGTACTAGTAAGAATCTTTTACTGGGGATAAAGAAGTACTAGTAAGAATCTTTTACTGGGGATAAAAAAGAAGTACGAGTTATTAAGATTCTTTTACTGGGGATAAAGAAGTACTAGTAAGAATCTTTTACTGGGGATAAAGAAGTACTAGTTTGAATATTTTACTGGGGATAAAGAAGTACTAGTAAAAATCTTTTACTGGGGATAAAGAAGTACTAGTAAGAATCTTTTACTGGGGATAAAGAAGTACTAGTAAGAATCTTTTACTGGGGATAAAGAAGTACTAGTAAGAATCTTTTACTGGGGATAAAGAAGTACTAGTAAGAATCTTTTACTGGGGATAAAGAAGTACTAGTAAGAATCTTTTACTGGGGATAAAGAAGTACTAGTAAGAATCTTTTACTGGGGATAAAGAAGAAGTACTAGTAAGAATCTTTTACTGGGGATAAAGAAGAAGTACTAGTAAGAATCTTTTACTGGGGATAAAAAAGAAGTACGAGTTATTAAGAATCTTTTACTGGGGATAAAGAAGTACTAGTAAGAATCTTTTACTGGGGATAAAAAAGAAGTACGAGTTATTAAGAATCTTTTACTGGGGATAAAGAAGTACTAGTAAGAATCTTACTGGGGATAAAGAAGTACTAGTAAGAATCTTTTACTGGAGATAAAGAAGTACTAGTAAGAATCTTTTACTGGGGATAAAGAAGTACTAGTAAGAATCTTTTACTGGGGATAAAGAAGTACTAGTAAGAATATTTTACTGGGGATAAAGAAGTACTAGTAAGAATCTTTTACTGGGGATAAAGAAGTACTAGTGAGAATCTTTTACTGGGGATAAAGCAGAAGTACGAGTTATTAAGAATCTTTTACTGGGGATAAAGCAGAAGTACGAGTAACAGTCTGTTACTGGAGATAAAGCAGAAGTACGAGTAACAGCTGTTACTGGAGATAAAGAAGTACTTACTAGTAAGAATCTTTTACTGGGGATAAAGAAGTACTAGTGAGAATCTTTTACTGGGGATAAAGCAGAAGTACGAGTTATTAAGAATCTTTTACTGGGGATAAAGCAGAAGTACGAGTAACAGTCTGTTACTGGAGATAAAGCAGAAGTACGAGTAACAGCTGTTACTGGAGATAAAGAAGTACTTACTAGTAAGAATCTTTTACTGGGGATAAAGAAGAAGTACTAGTAAGAATCTTTTACTGGGGATAAAAAAGAAGTACGAGTTATTAAGAATCTTTTACTGGGGATAAAGAAGTACTAGTAAGAATCTTTTACTGGGGATAAAAAAGAAGTACGAGTTATTAAGAATCTTTTACTGGGGATAAAGAAGTACTAGTAAGAATCTTTTACTGGGGATAAAGAAGTACTAGTAAGAATCTTTTACTGGGGATAAAGAAGTACTAGTAAGAATCTTTTACTGGGGATAAAGAAGTACTAGTAAGAATCTTTTACTGGGGATAAAGAAGTACTAGTAAAAATCTTTTACTGGAGATAAAGAAGTACTAGTAAGAATCTTTTACTGGAGATAAAGAAGTACTAGTAAGAATCTTTTACTGGGGATAAAGAAGTACTAGTAAGAATCTTTTACTGGGGATAAAGAAGTACTAGTAAGAATCTTTTACTGGGGATAAAGAAGTACTAGTAAGAATCTTTTACTGGGGATAAAGAAGTACTAGTAAAAATCTTTTACTGGAGATAAAGAAGTACTAGTAAGAATCTTTTACTGGAGATAAAGAAGTACTAGTAAGAATCTTTTACTGGGGATAAAGAAGTACTAGTAAGAATCTTTTACTGGGGATAAAGAAGTACTAGTAAGAATCTTTTACTGGGGATAAAGAAGTACTAGTAAGAATATTTTACTGGGGATAAAGAAGTACTAGTAAGAATATTTTACTGGGGATAAAGAAGTACTAGTAAGAATCTCTTACTGGAGATAAAGAAGTACTAGTAAGAATCTTTTACTGGAGATAAAGAAGTACTAGTAAGAATCTTTTACTGGGGATAAAGAAGTACTAGTAAGAATCTTTTACTGGGGATAAAGAAGTACTAGTAAGAATATTTTACTGGGGATAAAGAAGTACTAGTAAGAATCTTTTACTGGGGATAAAGAAGTACTAGTAAAAATCTTTTACTGGAGATAAAGAAGTACTAGTAAGAATCTTTTACTGGAGATAAAGAAGTACTAGTAAGAATCTTTTACTGGGGATAAAGAAGTACTAGTAAGAATCTTTTACTGGGGATAAAGAAGTACTAGTAAGAATCTTTTACTGGGGATAAAGAAGTACTAGTAAAAATCTTTTACTGGAGATAAAGAAGTACTAGTAAGAATCTTTTACTGGAGATAAAGAAGTACTAGTAAGAATCTTTTACTGGGGATAAAGAAGTACTAGTAAGAATCTTTTACTGGGGATAAAGAAGTACTAGTAAGAATCTTTTACTGGGGATAAAGAAGTACTAGTAAGAATATTTTACTGGGGATAAAGAAGTACTAGTAAGAATCTCTTACTGGGGATAAAGAAGTACTAGTAAGAATCTTTTACTGGGGATAAAGAAGTACTAGTAAGAATATTTTACTGGGGATAAAGAAGTACTAGTAAGAATCTCTTACTGGGGATAAAGAAGTACTAGTGAGAATCTTTTACTGGAGATAAAGCAGAAGTACGAGTAAAAGTCTGTTACTGGAGATAAAGAAGTACTTACTAGTAAGAATATTTTACTGGGGATAAAGAAGTACTAGTAAGAATCTTTTACTGGGGATAAAGAAGTACTAGTAAGAATCTTTTACTGGGGATAAAGAAGTACTAGTAAGAATCTTTTACTGGGGATAAAGAAGTACTAGTAAGAATATTTTACTGGGGATAAAGAAGTACTAGTAAGAATCTCTTACTGGGGATAAAGAAGTACTAGTAAGAATCTTTTACTGGGGATAAAGAAGTACTAGTAAGAATATTTTACTGGGGATAAAGAAGTACTAGTAAGAATCTTTTACTGGAGATAAAGCAGAAGTACGAGTAAAAGTCTGTTACTGGAGATAAAGAAGTACTTACTAGTAAGAATATTTTACTGGGGATAAAGAAGTACTAGTAAGAATCTTTTACTGGGGATAAAGAAGAAGTACTAGTAAGAATCTTTTACTGGGGATAAAAAAGAAGTACGAGTTATTAAGAATCTTTTAGTGGGGATAAAGCAGAAGTACGAGTAACAGTCTGTTACTGGAGATAAAGAAGTACTTACTAGTAAGAATATTTTACTGGGGATAAAGAAGTACTAGTAAGAATCTTTTACTGGGGATAAAGAAGTACTAGTAAGAATCTTTTACTGGGGATAAAGCAGAAGTACGAGTTATTAAGAATCTTTTACTGGGGATAAAGCAGAAGTACGAGTAACAGTCTGTTACTGGAGATAAAGAAGTACTTACTAGTAAGAATATATTACTGGGGATAAAGAAGTACTAGTAAGAATCTTTTACTGGGGATAAAGAAGTACTAGTAAGAATCTTTTACTGGGGATAAAAAAGAAGTACGAGTTATTAAGAATCTTTTACTGGGGATAAAGAAGTACTAGTAAGAATCTTTTACTGGGGATAAAGAAGTACTAGTTTGAATATTTTACTGGGGATAAAGCAGAAGTACGAGTAAAAGTCTGTTACTGGAGATAAAGAAGTACTTACTAGTAAGAATATTTTACTGGGGATAAAGAAGTACTAGTAAGAATCTTTTACTGGGGTCTCAAGCAGAAGTACGAGTAAAAGTCTGTTACTGGAGATAAAGAAGTACTTACTAGTAAGAATATTTTACTGGGGATAAAGAAGTACTAGTAAGAATCTTTTACTGGGGATAAAGAAGTACTAGTAAGAATCTTTTACTGGGGATAAAGCAGAAGTACGAGTTATTAAGAATCTTTTACTGGGGATAAAGCAGAAGTACGAGTAACAGTCTGTTACTGGAGATAAAGAAGTACTTACTAGTAAGAATATATTACTGGGGATAAAGAAGTACTAGTAAGAATCTTTTACTGGGGATAAAGAAGTACTAGTAAGAATCTTTTACTGGGGATAAAAAAGAAGTACGAGTTATTAAGATTCTTTTACTGGGGATAAAGAAGTACTAGTAAGAATCTTTTACTGGGGATAAAGAAGTACTAGTTTGAATATTTTACTGGGGATAAAGAAGTACTAGTAAAAATCTTTTACTGGGGATAAAGAAGTACTAGTAAGAATCTTTTACTGGGGATAAAGAAGTACTAGTAAGAATCTTTTACTGGGGATAAAGAAGTACTAGTAAGAATCTTTTACTGGGGATAAAGAAGTACTAGTAAGAATCTTTTACTGGGGATAAAGAAGTACTAGTAAGAATCTTTTACTGGGGATAAAGAAGTACTAGTAAGAATCTTTTACTGGGGATAAAGAAGAAGTACTAGTAAGAATCTTTTACTGGGGATAAAGAAGAAGTACTAGTAAGAATCTTTTACTGGGGATAAAAAAGAAGTACGAGTTATTAAGAATCTTTTACTGGGGATAAAGAAGTACTAGTAAGAATCTTTTACTGGGGATAAAAAAGAAGTACGAGTTATTAAGAATCTTTTACTGGGGATAAAGAAGTACTAGTAAGAATCTTTTACTGGGGATAAAGAAGTACTAGTAAGAATCTTTTACTGGAGATAAAGAAGTACTAGTAAGAATCTTTTACTGGGGATAAAGAAGTACTAGTAAGAATCTTTTACTGGGGATAAAGAAGTACTAGTAAGAATATTTTACTGGGGATAAAGAAGTACTAGTAAGAATCTTTTACTGGGGATAAAGAAGTACTAGTGAGAATCTTTTACTGGGGATAAAGCAGAAGTACGAGTTATTAAGAATCTTTTACTGGGGATAAAGCAGAAGTACGAGTAACAGTCTGTTACTGGAGATAAAGCAGAAGTACGAGTAACAGCTGTTACTGGAGATAAAGAAGTACTTACTAGTAAGAATCTTTTACTGGGGATAAAGAAGAAGTACTAGTAAGAATCTTTTACTGGGGATAAAAAAGAAGTACGAGTTATTAAGAATCTTTTACTGGGGATAAAGAAGTACTAGTAAGAATCTTTTACTGGGGATAAAAAAGAAGTACGAGTTATTAAGAATCTTTTACTGGGGATAAAGAAGTACTAGTAAGAATCTTTTACTGGGGATAAAGAAGTACTAGTAAGAATCTTTTACTGGGGATAAAGAAGTACTAGTAAAAATCTTTTACTGGAGATAAAGAAGTACTAGTAAGAATCTTTTACTGGAGATAAAGAAGTACTAGTAAGAATCTTTTACTGGGGATAAAGAAGTACTAGTAAGAATCTTTTACTGGGGATAAAGAAGTACTAGTAAGAATCTTTTACTGGGGATAAAGAAGTACTAGTAAGAATCTTTTACTGGGGATAAAGAAGTACTAATAAAAATCTTTTACTGGAGATAAAGAAGTACTAGTAAGAATCTTTTACTGGAGATAAAGAAGTACTAGTAAGAATCTTTTACTGGGGATAAAGAAGTACTAGTAAGAATCTTTTACTGGGGATAAAGAAGTACTAGTAAGAATCTTTTACTGGGGATAAAGAAGTACTAGTAAGAATATTTTACTGGGGATAAAGAAGTACTAGTAAGAATATTTTACTGGGGATAAAGAAGTACTAGTAAGAATCTCTTACTGGAGATAAAGAAGTACTAGTAAGAATCTTTTACTGGAGATAAAGAAGTACTAGTAAGAATCTTTTACTGGGGATAAAGAAGTACTAGTAAGAATCTTTTACTGGGGATAAAGAAGTACTAGTAAGAATATTTTACTGGGGATAAAGAAGTACTAGTAAGAATCTTTTACTGGGGATAAAGAAGTACTAGTAAAAATCTTTTACTGGAGATAAAGAAGTACTAGTAAGAATCTTTTACTGGAGATAAAGAAGTACTAGTAAGAATCTTTTACTGGGGATAAAGAAGTACTAGTAAGAATCTTTTACTGGGGATAAAGAAGTACTAGTAAGAATCTTTTACTGGGGATAAAGAAGTACTAGTAAAAATCTTTTACTGGAGATAAAGAAGTACTAGTAAGAATCTTTTACTGGAGATAAAGAAGTACTAGTAAGAATCTTTTACTGGAGATAAAGAAGTACTAGTAAGAATCTTTTACTGGGGATAAAGAAGTACTAGTAAGAATATTTTACTGGGGATAAAGAAGTACTAGTAAGAATCTCTTACTGGGGATAAAGAAGTACTAGTAAGAATCTTTTACTGGGGATAAAGAAGTACTAGTAAGAATCTTTTACTGGGGATAAAGAAGTACTAGTAAGAATCTTTTACTGGAGATAAAGCAGAAGTACGAGTAAAAGTCTGTTACTGGAGATAAAGAAGTACTTACTAGTAAGAATATTTTACTGGGGATAAAGAAGTACTAGTAAGAATCTTTTACTGGGGATAAAGAAGAAGTACTAGTAAGAATCTTTTACTGGGGATAAAAAAGAAGTACGAGTTATTAAGAATCTTTTAGTGGGGATAAAGCAGAAGTACGAGTAACAGTCTGTTACTGGAGATAAAGAAGTACTTACTAGTAAGAATATTTTACTGGGGATAAAGAAGTACTAGTAAGAATCTTTTACTGGGGATAAAGAAGAAGTACTAGTAAGAATCTTTTACTGGGATAAAACAGAAGTACGAGTAACAGTTCGTTACTGGGGAGGGGATAAGGCAAAAGTGCGAGTAACACTGGGGAATTGTTCGTAATTTATTGGTACAGTCCATTAAACCTTGAACTTCATACTTCATCTTCAAGCTCATCTGCAAACTAATGTGACTTTATTACAGGATTCCCGTAGGCAAGCATGTGCAGTTTACCTAGAGACTGGTTTTCGTGAAACGAAAAACAACGTGTTGCTACACCTCTCTTCTTCAAACCGCTTATCAACCGAGTGCCTGGATAATTCCAAAAGGTTTCAGGGGAAACTGGTTGTAATGAACCCTGTCAGCTCCGGTTTTATGTAGCTGTGTCATAAGATTTGATACTGCATATTGCCACTGAGAGAAACTGTATGCATTCAAAATATAAGGATACTGTACATCTGTGGGCACCCGCAGAAAATTTGGTGAAGGAAGGGCCACTACAGGGTGGGCCATTTTGATGGGATACATTTCAGATGCATATGTGGAGCATGTAGGAAGCAACATTTTATTACCAAATATATGGAAAACACTGCCAAAGGACGGGAGTTTTGCACTGTGTTCAGTGTTTGAAGATTACATCCCTGAGATGGGCACCACCTTGACAAGAACATTCTTTGGCTCTTAACAGTCGTGTTTTAGCATAGTTTTGCGCAGGGTTTTGGCTGGGATGGCCGCTATCTCCCTTCGGATGTTGTCCTTCAGTTCATTGATGGTAGTGGGCCTTGTGGTGTACACCTTGTCATTTAGGAGGGGCACTTGCCCTCCCTGAGATTTCTGGAAAGGCTTAGCATAATTCAAATTTTGAAATTGTAGCGTGAAAACATGATGTGAAGTGCCTTGAAAGACAGCAGATTAAGTGCCTATGAAAACATTCTTCACACCCGAAATGAGACGGTTTGGCCTAAGGGACATGTTGCTGCAGCAGGATGGTGCCACTAGTCATACAGCAGTAGTGTCAATGACAACCCTTCGACGACACTTCCCGGAATGGCTCAGCTCGAGATTTAGTGATGTCCATTGGCCATCCAGATCACCGGATCTAACTCCACCGGACTACTTCCTGTGGGGTTACCTAAAGGACAAGGTGTACACCACAAACCCCACTTCCATCAATGAACTGAAGGACAACATCCGAAGGGAGATAGCGGCCATCCCAGCCAAAACTCTGCGCAAAACTATGCTAAAACATGACTGTTAATAGCCAAGGAATGTTCTTGTCAAGGTGGTGTCCATCTCAGGGATGTAATCTTCAAACACTGAACACAGTGCAAAACTCCCGTCCTTTGGCAGTGTTTTCCATATATTTGGTAATAAATGTTGCTTTCTACATGCTCCACATATGTATTTGAAATGTGTCCCATCAATATGGCCCACCCTGTATAAACCCTCTTTAACTGTAACTGACAGCACACACACACACACATAAGAACAAACTAACTCCATGATGCAACAGCCCTCTAAGGGCCAAGGACTGCCATAGCGGCTTTTTCATCAAGTGACGCTTGATCAGCGCATGGAGTCCCATCGCCGCTGTTTTTTGGTTTTAGGGACTGGAGCTTGCTTCTTCTTTTAAGTAGCTCCCCAGTTGTCCTCACAATGCTGGGTCAGCGCCGAAATTTTGGAGGCTCTTTCCGCTAATCGAACCCGTGCCTGTTCAACCAAAGGGGAGATTGAAGCATTTGACTACTGAGGAGCCCACATTATTTGTATTTGTGTGTGTGTGGGGGGGGGGGCGGGGTGAGAGAGAGAGAGAGAGAGAGAGTGAGAGTGAGCCGCGGTAAACCAGTCAGTAAAACGTTCTTTTTTCTAGGTTTTGTTTTTTACTTTTGTTATTTAGCGTCGCTTTTTGCCATTTTCGGCTAATCGCTACGATGAAGATGAGTGATGATTGTATGAAAAGGGACACTCACAAGGAACGTCCATGCCCTTGCCGGGATTCGAACGGGGACCCCTGGCGGTGTAACGCGCTGTGCTCACCACGGAGACGGACTAGCCTTTTCTTTTAAGCCCACCTTATGCACATATAGCGTAATAGGGACTGGGCTTACAGTTTTAAAGTGAAATCCGAATCTCTTATGTTCCACCACCTTGTGTCGAACCCGGGACCCCTAGATTACAAGACGAAGTTACCACCGCGTATAACAGATGAAGCACCCGGCTTCTATCATCGGAGGGGGGTCCCTGCATGCAGCACCTTGTGGGCCCCACCCAACCTGTAACATCTGGCAACCCTGGGGGGGGGGAGTTGGACGTAGCAAGGTGCTGATCACATCACCTCAATAAGATGGTCGAGATCGTGAATATGCGGAACCCTACATCCGTGTCTTCAAGGCATGTTGCAATGTTCCCGCGGGAACTTTACCTTTACACAAACACACACACTTAAACGTTTAGCATATTGCAACTAGAGGCAGTGGCAATTTTCTTTGGCGACACATAGAGGGCATTAGCGTCGACGTACGAGGAACTGCAGATATGGAAAGAATAAAGATTGGCCATCAAGCAAGTGTAAGGAACGGACTATCACAGTAATCAGCATTGGAAGCACGAAACGAGCCGACTGCCGAAATTCCAAATGACACGTTTTGCAAACACGCCGTGCATGTAGCTTGTTTCTACCGCATGGAATTTGTTAATGACACACTGCGCCATCTATTATCTGATTATCGCTCTAGTCGGGCTGTCACGCCACAGTTCAATGTCACTTGCTGAGCAGTGACTGCGAAGTGTCCTAAGCAGTTTTAGATCTGGACGATCGATGGCGCCTGTGCCGTTCTTACGAAGGGGTAGCGGTTCCGAAAACGGATCATTACCAGCGTTTCTGAAGTTACTCTTTAAAATTAAATGTCTCACAGTTACATGACTGTTGCTACACGAAGGGAAATTTTGCTTCGTGCAGGGAAATATACAGGGTGTACACAAAGTGTATTGACACATTTAAATTAATAATAAATTAGAAACTAATGAAGATACAAATAAAGGGGTGGCAATTTTAGATAGATATACTCAAAAAGTTTTATGTCCTATATCAGTACACTTCTCTGTGCGCTCCTTTTGTCACACGGAGAATGTGAAGACGATAATCGATCCCCCCCCCCCGGTTCGGCTCAGCATGCCGACATCCACTGTGGCTATCTCATTGTTCATTCTGGCGTTCAGTTCATGAATGTTCATAATTATTCGTCGTGCTTTGAACGAACACTTTCCGGGAAGATGAATTTGACTTGGTGGTCAGATTCCTTGGCGCCGAAGGTCACCCGGCACAACCCCATTGGAGGTTTTTCCTCTGGTGCGACAAAAGGAGCATATATACAAGTGTACTGATACAGGACATTAAACGTTTTGAGTTTATATATGTATCATTGCCACCCATTTATTTGTATCTTCGTTAATTTCTAATTTATTAATAATTGAAATGTGTCAGACACTTTGTGTTCACCCTGTATTTCCAATTTTAGGTAAAAAGGGAGGTTTGTATGAAAAAATATAGAAATTGCCGGAAAATCTGCCGTTCTTGCGTTTTTGTTTTACTTGCATGCCTCATTCGTGTTTTATTTCGATTACATGTAATTAATCTAGATGGAGCGCATAATACATATATACAATAAATAAGAATTGTTGCGATATACCAGACCAAATTTTCAGAGTACGCCACTGCACAGTGGCTAGTAATAATTTAAAAAACAGCCATGGTCATTTTTCGTTTCCATTAGTTTGACGATACGTATAGTCTATATGACGGTCTATAGTCATTTCTACAGTCAATTTTTAATAGGTTTGCCTGAAGAATACAAAATTGAAACAAATACGAGACCAGACAATGTTCGTCCCTATCTAATTTGTACTCCGGCGGCCCCGTTAAGATGTACTTATGTTCTGCCCCCCCCCCCCCTCCCTTTGGCATTGCCAGTGTGATGAATACGGACCTGCAAACAGCATTTTAACTCCTGCACCTTGACACAAACTCAGAAGACAAATCTCGCGTTGTGTCAGATATATGAGTGGTAAGTTTTGGAGGAAGTTTTATGAACTGTTGTTGAAGAATGAAGCTGCTCTCAAGACGATTGGTTCATCTGATTTGAAATTTCGAACCTGCGTTCAAGATGGCGGCCATGTACCCTACAAGTTGCGGCCTTCCCTCTACTACCATCTCCCATTAGCAGATTTCACATTTTCCTGTCAGGTTTCAAAATAAAAGGGTGTCCAAAGACTCTCGAGAGACACAATGTCATACGATATTATTAATACCTTTTAAGTTTTAACAACAGATCATATTTCATTTATTGTTCATAATGTATCATTTCTGTGATTTGTGTGTGATTTAGTTTATTTTACTTCGCGTTTTGTGCCTCTTGGCTAATTTGCGAAGATGGGGATGAGTGACGAAATGATGAAATTGATGAATGGACATTCACAAACAACCAAGCCCGACCGGGATTCGAACCCGGGACCCTTGGCGTCCCAGCGTGATGTGCTAACCACTCGGCCACAGGGTCGGGCGGTATCATTTATGTGATCCATACTTTAATGTATAATAATGACACATTAATAACAACAATAATTTTGTAATTAGGCCTACACGATTTTTTAGAAGGGGCGGGGATAATCTGACCTCCTTGGAATGTCCCGTTTTTGGGACAAAATATTGTGGTCACCCTAAGTGTGAGGTACTTGCAACCAATAGAAGTTGCAAAGATGCAGGACCTGCTTCACCGTCCTTTGTGATCTGCGTGGGCCCTGGCACGCTACAAATCGGACAGCGATAAAGGCGCGAACGAGCTGGGTGTTCGTTTCGTTCGTTATCTTTTGACTCTGCACACGAGACTCCTGACAGAAACCGCTCACGGCTCCAGTAGTTGTATTGACTGTATTATAAACTCGAGAAAGTATGAACCCCCCTCAAGCAGATTTGCTTACACTTAAAACTTGCTCAACATGCCCATATGAGCTTTTTGCTCAAGTGTGGAACCCCGTCTAATCCAAGATTTTTGTGAAAATGCCCTCAAATATTTCCTGAGAAAGTATGAACCCCCTTCAAGCAGATTTGCTACACTTAAAACAATGCCAAGTTCCCATATGATTTTATTGTTTATAGTGTGTTTTTTTCTGTCAAAATCCCAGGAATCTTGAATTGATATACTGGGTCTTAGAACCTAGTGGAGTGTGGTGCATGGTTTTTATTGTCTTGTAATCGGGAGGCTCGGGTTTGAATTCTGGTAAAATGTGAAGCCTCCCCTGATGGCAAAATGTTAATATTGTTGCTTTGTAAGCAAAAGGCTCGGGTTTGAGTTCTGAGAGATTGAAATATATGTGGCAAAATAATATCTCCACACATGAGATTTTGAGAATAATTATTGCTAGTTGATAGCTCCCAGATCTTAAACCTAGTAAAAAGTGTTGTTCAACAGAGCAAAATTATTTTATATTGGGGATCACTCGCTCAATACAATAGGAGAAGAGCGGGTAAGCATAATTAATTGCTTGCATGTCTTGCCGGCACGCAAGAGATATAATCTACACAGCTAGAAGGGAACATTAATGATTTTTCTGTGCGATTCACTGAAGAGGCCATTAATCTTTCTGTGCGACATGTAAAAGTGTAACAAAGATCATTGAGATAAAGATACATATTTTCTGACATAGTGGCATTGAACTGCCTTTCATGCTGAAACCAATTCTTATTCTGATAATACGAGCATATGCAAGGCTTAGAGAATATTATGACAGTTCAAAATCCAATTTTGTCTGTATTAGGGTCTCAGAACCCAGTAAAATGTGGATATATTCCATATGGAGAAGTGTTAATATTGTTGCTTTGTAAGCAAGAGGCTCGGGTTTGAGTCCTGATAAAATATGTAAGATTGAAATACATACAACAAAATAATATGCCCACACATGAGATATTCACTGCTAGCTGATATACAGTTGAGGTTTCAAAGCTGGTAGAGTGTCTGGGCCTCTCTGACAGCAAAGTGTTGGTATTATTGCTTTGTAATCAAGGGGCTTTTGTGTTTGAATCGGCCCTCTAGAATTGCTCTGTGACCCTCTCATTTCTTACATCATAAACATATGATTTTTCACCTATGAGAATAACACTACATATGGTGTCATCAGGTAATGCCTCATGGAATTCACAGATAATTTTAATGTTTGTCCTGTCATTCACCACAACTTGTTTTCTTTTTGAAGTGTTAATTACAAACATGGGTCTCTGTGCCTTGAATTCATCTGGTGTGTAATACATGTCAGTACTGCCAGTAGTGACCCGTTTGAAGGATGTAAATGCCTCATATAATTTAAGGAAATCATTCTTGGACATGTCTAAATTATAATTTTCTCTAGGAAATACCTCATTTCTGCCATTTTTAAGATATATGTTCTTGATGTTGCAGTTATCAAATCTACTTGAATTTTTTTCCTGATTGTTGTGTCTTCCAGTCTGAAACAGTACCACCACAAAATCAGGCATGTCATATTGTATACTGGAGAATGAATTTGTAGCATCAAACTCATAATATGTGCCAGATGCGGGCTTCTGTACGCATTGATATGTATAAAATTGTAGAAGAATCTGTGGATTTTTTACTATATCTGCTTTGTGTTTAAGAGCATAACTGGCCTCATATTCAACAACAGGGATTCTTAACTCCATAGTCTGAATAATGCATTTGCCTTCATCAGGTAGGGTATTGGGCAAAGCTTCTCCTGTAGGGTTTAATGTGCTGTACCTCATCAAAGCATTATTATCATTTGCAGCTCTTCTAAATGTAATTCTTAAACCACCCTTCCACATAATATCTTTGTAATCTGAGAAGAATCCTGGCAACAGGCGCATGGGGAACAGCACTGTGTGATTTTTAGATAATATTTTCTCACCAGCCTCAAATCCACCTATTTTGTAGTAAGAAGCCTCGGTTTTGGATAATTTTAGAGTGGCCAAAGCTGTGGAGGTAATGCCGGGATAATCTATTCTGTTTATAACAACACCATGCTTTCTGATCTCAATTTCAGAGAACAGATGCGGCACAAAATTGTCCACCAATCTTATATTTGAATTTGCCGGATAATCTGTTCCATCGAGCTTTACAACATCAAATTTGATGTATAGATCTGCTCTGTGGGGGTGTATAAATCCATCCCCTACATCAAGATCAACCTCAATTTCTGTGTTGGGTTGATTTAAATTTGCAAATGTCCTCCTGTTTGGGGGGAATGATTGTAGCTCATAACTCTCAATATTTTCCATTGTATGTATTTTTATTTAAATATTAATCTCTATGATAGCAGTTGTTGTGGCTCCAGCAAAATCAACTAATTCTTCTTTTTCATTAGTGACCATCAATTCAATATAATCTATTCTATTATGGCACACAGGAAAATATAATGTTGGGGATGGATTGTAGATGATTGGCTCCATAAATTCAGAATTAGGTTTGAATGTTGCAATGATGCCAGTTTGTTTGTGAGTGCCTATGCCATTTGATTTGGTGATCATACCCTCAGCCACATTACAGTGAATATTCAGAGTCTCTATGGCTAAGAATTTGGGTATATTCATAGCAGTGTGTTTGATGGCCGCTTCAAGTTTTGTGTTGTTCTCAAAGCCTAACAGCTCTCCTATAGTACCCAGATCCACTGTTTCTGTAGCAGATACAATCTCTACTCTGTGAGTGACAGAATTTTGAGTTAACACTACACCTCTGGGTAATTGAGCATTTAGAGTGGACAGATTATATTGCCCTGGAGTGATGACAATTTTTTGATCCCCTACTGCAATTTTATTGTTGTGGTGTGTAATATTAGGGATTAGGTACATGCCGTAAAATGCTCTGAGAGCTATTGTTTTGGGATACACTATGTCATCATGCAATTTGAGTTTCAATATTGAATTTTGGCTGGTGAGATGGAATACCCCCATGATGTTTTAAATACCACAAGGCCTTTTGAAAATTTTCAATTGATGGTTTATTTATTTGAGACATATATCTAAGAACAGATAAACACAAATGTCCACAATTAACATCTTTGAAATTTTGAACACGGGCATTATTGTAATAAAGATTAGCTGAATTTAGATATTTTATTAAATTTTCAGGTGGAACACCTCCAAATGAATCAAACACAAATGCCTCATTTTTTAAATATTTAAGATAACAAATCCAGTGAGTGCCCTGATTTTTGTACTTATCCAAATTAACAATGCCACACTCTTTGTTGAGTGGTTGTTCTGGTAAAGAATCAGACATGTACACACCCCTAAAATGTTTGATGCCCAGTGGCTTGATTAAAGCTTCAATATCTTGGTTTGTAAGCGGCTCTTGTTTTTTTTAAACTTACTCATGGCTCTCTTAACACCTTTGCCTTTTTTCTCCATGGCCAGGTTATGGCGCCTCTGCTCATCTAATTCTGCCCTATTTTTCTTGGCATCTATTACTGTTTTTGCTATGGCAGCTGATCCCCCAGCCAAGCTCCCAACAGCCCCGAGTGCTGCTAAGATGGCAGGGATAGTAAATATGAAACCCCCCACATGTGATTTTTTTCTAGATTGTTGTAATTTTTTTAATTGGGGGTACTAAGCAACAATTTCATACCATGTCCCTTTGCAATGCAAGAGCTTTTTTTCTTGCGCTGCTTTTTGGTCAAGAGACTGTCAATAGTTTTAAGAGATTTAAGACCTGCATAAGGTATTTGATACATAACACCCTTGGCCTTCATCCTAGGTTTATTATATACATATTTACAACCCCCACCCCAGTTTTTGTTTGGTGCTCATAGCTATGGTGGTTCCCAATGCTGCTATTTTTTCACTCAAAGAAGCATCTTTGCTTACAAATCTGCCAAATGCAGCCTCTTCTAATTTCTTGTCTGCAACATGTCTCTTGTCAAGATCAGAATGTGTGTTGTATGCTATGTCATGGTCTCTACAAGCAGCATCTAGGGGATTAACACCAGGATCACCTCTGTTTAATCTATGCTCCAATTTTGTGCCTGGACCACAATACTGATAGCCTGGAATGTGTAGTTCAAATGGCAGCTTGTTTATAATGTCATTAACCAACCCCCGACCCTCAGAAATATTCCAAAATTTGGGTGGTAGAGTATTAATAATTTTTATAAGATATCCAATCCCCTTAGTGTCATTCACTATAAAATTAGACAATTTTGTGCTTATCATGTCCATAATTCCAACCTTTTCATTGTAAAAATTGTTGTTGCCAGCATTTTCCTCCCCAGCTATCACCAATAACCTATCTACAAGTTTCCTGACATCATCAACCCACACAAATTCTTTGGGCAGGGTGTTGTATTGTTTGATTCCACTGCCAGTCTTGATCTGTGACCATATGGGCTTGATTAAATTATTGTATTTTGCCCCACTGCTAGACTTGACTCTTTTTTGTGTGGGATCATTGTTCTGGTATAGAGCATCTGATTTTATTAATATTTCTTTGTAATGTTCATAATCTTGATCTGTATAGCTGCCAGGCCTTTTCCTAGTCATCAGTTCCCACAATCCAGGTGTTCCGGGGTACTTAACAAAAGCACCTTTTTCTCCGAGACGAGATTCTGAATAAACAATCAGATCATCTCCCATAAATGTTACTCTGAAATTGCCAATTCTATGTATGATGCTACCATCAAGCTCTGTGTCAGCATATAAGCGAAAGACCTCATCTTTGTTGTCTTTAGGTGTGGTTAAATATTTTTGAGCAAGAAAACCCAATTCAATAGGATCCTGAGTAGCTTCAATTCTTCTAGGAGCAATAGGACTAGGTGTATGAATACTGGAAAGTGGGGTGAATGGATAATCTAAAATGTTCCTAGCAGCTACAGGTACAAGCTCTGTGATCAAATTTTGATTTTGCTCTGTAACAGTTTTGATATTCTTACCTAATTCACCAATAGCATCAATTATAGGCTGTTCTGTTTGTTTGTGTTTTTCATAAATTCCCCGGTTCTCTGATTTCCATCCCTTAAATCTTTTTACAAGATAATCTCTTAATTTAAGATCATCAATAATTGGCCTTTTCATGGTTATTTATTTATATTTCAATGTCTAGAAAATTGTTGATTTTATTTCTGTATTTGCCACTATTGGGTGTTCTTGTCATATCAATTGTGACAAACCCATAACTGTCCTGGTTCCAGCACCTGCTTCAAAACTTGGAAAAATCATTGTAGCTCAAGTCCCCACCTACATATTCATCATGTATGTGTTTGAGGTTGGTATGATCTTGATGAAACACACATATAAAATTGCTGTTGTCTCGGATCAGCTGCTTCGGAATTTTAGAAAAAGTCTGTGCCAGGTAGAAGCAATCAATGTTTTTGTGCCGGCCCTGTGTAAAGAAATTTCTAACCTTGTTTTGATTGTCCAATATAATGTCATCAAACACAACAACAGAATTATCGAGACATTCATGAAGTGGCTTAACATCTGGTTCAAAAGTGGCAATATCCAATCCATCATATAGCTTCATCAGCTGCTGATATTTTAATTGTTCCAAGCTCTTAGAGAAGACATACAAGTGCCTGTTTTTCCAGTCTAACCAGTTGGGTGCCAATAAAAAATTATCAACCATTAGTGTAGTTTTACCACAAGCAGATGGCCCGACAATAAGACACCTAATATTTTCAGGCAGCAAGTTGCCATTTCTTTTATTCTGCTGTTCAGGTTCTGGCAGCCTTTTTATAACATCCCAGGTGTTCATATTATTATTTTGTTTGCATCGATCCAGCTGTGTTCTGGAAGTCCTAGCCATTTGACAAATAACTTGTTGCCTTTTCTGCGGATGATTTTTTCTATGAGATATGTGTCAGGCTGTTTAGTTTTGCTGAGCTCTTGTTCATAGAACCTGCCTTTGAGAATTTCTCCTCGGTGATCTTTTATTATATATGTGTTAAGGGTCCCGGGTTTAACTTGAACCACTGTAAATAATTCAGTGCTCCAGTTTCTTGTAAAGCCTCTTTTGAATAAGTGCTTATATTTGCTGATTCTTACTTGATCACCCACCCTGTATTTGGCCTTTCTTGTTGTTGGCTGGTATCTAGGATAATAAACAGTCCTGATCAATTTTTGCTCATCAAATGAAGTTACTTCAGAGGGTTTCATGTTGATTGTGGAATGGACCGAGTTGTTATATTTATGTAGAAGTTCTGGAAGAATATTAATCCATTTATAATTACCTTGAAGTGTAAATTGTTTATACATAAGATTTTTTAGGGTTTTGTTGAATCTCTCTACAATTGAGGCCTTGAGATCACTGTAACTCGAATAATGTTTTATTGCCTGGCTTTTAATAAATTGTTGGAACACCGAATTATAAAATTCTTTGCCATTATCTGTTTGCAAATAGCGCGGGGATCTTCCACTCTGATTGATGATTGTCCTGATGGCTTCTGTAACACATGTTCCAGTCTTGGATTTGAGTGGCACAGCCCAGGCAAATTTTGAAAATGTATCTATTACAGTGAGTAGATACTTGTAGCCCTTGTTGATTTTGTCTAAGTTTTTCAACTGCCCACTTGCGATTTCAATCAAGTCGCTCTGCCATAAATCATCTATGCCCTTTGTAACTACTGGGAGTCTCTTAAAATTATGTCGGGCCTGTCTGTGTAATTCATCAACAATAATTTGTCTAGACATAATATGTAAACAAGAATATTGCAACTATAGGGTGTTCAGCAGCTGATACTACAGGATTTTCTAAATATAATTTGTCCCCTATTTGTATTTTAAATTCCAGAGAGCCATCATCTTCAACATATGCTGTTTCTAATGTGTTGGGATCTGTAAAATCCTCTAACTCTACACTGGTGATTTTTACTTTGTTGTCAGCATTTGTTATTGATAAGGTAGGGTAGTGGTGTGCCTGTGGTTGAAGCCAATATTTGATCTTGATTGGTCTCAATGTGCCCCCAACAAAAAATTGATAATAAAATTGTGCAGGGGACAGCATATATATTTTGCCACCTGGTGTAAATGGAGAATCATATTCTTTGTTGGGGATGCTGTACAATTCAAGAATTACTGTATGTTTTGGATTCTCAATTATGCCGGTTATTTCTTTTTCTGCTGTAAGCAATCTGCTTGTTACAGATTCAAGGTGCTCATTGATGGTCCTAACAACATCATCATGGCCTGGCTTAATTTTTATGTCCACAATAAGTTTCTTGTATTGTTGCACAATCTCTTGAAGCTGGGTGGCAAAAACAGACAGAGCATTTGCTTGATTGGATTCCATGGTTCCTAGCTGTTGCTTGATATTAGCTACAATTTGTTGCAAATTTTCAACAACTGCCAATTTTGAATTTTGAGCAGTAAGATCATGGACCTGTCTTCTGATATCCTCAAACAGGGCATGCAGTTCATTAATATGTTGATTGGTTGGTAGAGTGGCCACTGTCTGAGTGAGATGTTTGATCTCTGCCTGGATATTCTTGATATCTTCTGATTTCAATATGCGATTCACTGCTCTCTTAATATTTTTAAGTTCCTGTGATGTAGGAAGATTTGATACTGTATTTTGCAAAGATTCAAGTGCCAATTTTACATTGTTTAATTCAGAAGCATCAGCCACATTTTGCATAGCATTTTGGAGCAGGGCTATATCTGCCTGAGTGGGTGTGGATTGTTGTAAAATTTCAAGTTTTGTTTGAATATCATCAATCAAATGATGAAAATGAGATAGTTCAGATTCAGTGTTGAGGTTTTCAAGCTTTGTGATTTGGTGCTGGACACTAACAAGTGTGTCTACAATACCAGGCAGGCGGGATTCTAGAGTTTCTTGTACATTTGCCAAATCATTTTGCACTGCTGCTATTGTACCTTCAAGATGGGTTATGGTACTTTGAATTTTTCCAAAATCTTCATATGTTTCAAGTTGCAGCTTAATATTTGCTACACTCCGAGTTATTGCATTCAAAGCATCAGAAGATGGCAAATTGTTCATAAAATTTTCAAGTGTCTCAATTTTTTCTTTAACCTCGGCTATGGCATTGTGCAGAGGGTCCAGATTAGGTATTTGGAGTGATTGAATCTGTTCCTTTAGAGTGGAAATCACTAGATCAAAATCTTCTTGTGATTTTATGCTTTTGACAATTGTTTGGAGCTGTGCCTGGACATTATTTATTTGCTCTTCCAATTGTTGTTTCAATTGCTCAGAATTGGTGGCCTGGGTCTTAAATTTGGCTTGAAGAGCTGCTACAGCTTCTTCCAAACTTTGAAAATTATCTAATGTTGCCAGATCAGTATATTTTTGAAGCAACAATTTGAGTTCAGAATCAATTTTAAGAAGAGGGTCCATGCATTGTGATTGTAAATTTGTAATTTCTAATTGAAGACTGGCATTGAGTGTGGTTTGTAAAGCTTGTAAATCACTTCTTAATTTCTTGACTCTGACATCAAGCATCAGAATCTCATCACTGTGATCTTCATGCCTTGTATGGCCAAATATATCATTAGGCATTTTTGTTTTAGTGGTTATTTATTATAGAGTATCTGATTCTTAATTCTATAAAAAAGGGTATAAGCTTGTCATAAGATCCAGGGACCTCAATATATAAGCAGTCACCAGCAGAAACAGTATAAACAGTGCCAGAAACCATGTTTGAGTGCTTAATTCTATAAATATTTCTCCCTATTGAAATCTTGACATCACCCTCAGGGGTTGTAATAAATTGCAATTGCCCACCTACAGGTAATTGGTAATGATTTAAATTATTGTTAAATATGTACAATATTTTACCTGTTTTATCATCATTATCTGTAAATATGCTGTTCAGATGAATAATTAACAAGCCACTCAGTTTAGACAGCATATCAGAAGAGGGTTGTGGTGTTGGCAGCTCCATAATAGCCTGTTTTTTGAACCCAAATAAGTTCATAGGCATGTTTATTTATTTCAAATCATGCTCTGTAATTGGGCATTGATTCCCATTTTTCAAATCACAATGACCCCATGGTAGAGTATGTATGCCACATGATAAAATGCATCTCTTATCATCATGTGGGTCCAGAGCCACTTTTCTTACAATATTGCTAGTCAATAAGTGATCCACACTCTGAATTCTGGATTCTGATGTTTTGATTAAATTCTGGGATTTGAGGCAATTTTTATAATCTTCAAATACAAGCTCTTTCTCAACAGTTACTTTGCCAATACCCTTGGCCTTTTTGGCAGCAACACCACTACATGTTTCAAAAGTGTACATCTTGGCACTTAACCCAGCAAATTTCACAATAACATCACCAAGTGTCTCATCTTTTAACTTGCCAGGCACCTTTTTGTTGTGGGGTTGAATTATTGTATGTTCACTGGTATCAAAATATTTAAACAATTCAGGCTGTGACATATCTTGATAAACATCTTCTGTTTTAATATCAAGAATAAAACTATCCGTGTCCATGTACATCAATTTTATATTATCACCATAAAAAGGTTTCAACACATCATAATACAATATTAACATATGTAATTTGGCCAATTCCAATATCACAGCCCCTACATAAATAGGTTTATCAAACTTAATCTTTGTTTTTTTCATGTTGAAAAGTGCCATATTTTCATCATAAATTCTTCTGTAATTGAAATTGGGCTTTGCAACCAATTTTTTGCTCAGGCTGGGGTCAGTAATTATTTTAACATCGGTATGTTTTCTGACATTTTCAATAGTTTTGCCATATACAGAATTAACCATCAATTTAAACAAGGCCTTATCAAATTGGCTCTTTGCAGATGTTCGAAGCTCTGTGTTTGTATCAATATATGGTTTCAACCATCTTGAGTGCCTGAACTTCAAAACTTTGCCAATTTTGGTCACTTGAACACCATGATGCATCAGGAACTGGAGGTTTTTGTAATATATGACATAGCCCTGTTTCGGCTCCAGAGTCATCATGAGCTTCTTCTGTTTAGAGCCAGGTGAGCACTGAACCTCGGGAATTGGGGGCAGATCAGAAAATTTGTTGTGTAAATCATCAGGAATTGTCAGATCAACCTCTAAGAATAGGCCATACTTACTGTCATCAAAGTCCTTAAGATCTTCAATCTTGAAATCTTCAACCCATTCAAGCCCTGCATATGGCAGTTTTTGCATCATGGCATGACCATAGAGGCTGTTGGCATCTACATACACTATATAATTTGATGGCCGTGCTGGATCATAATCAGGCATATATTTGTTATTTGCTCTGGCATATCTCTGGGAACATTGCACCATCCCCCCTCTTATACATTTCTCCATAAACAGATACTTATCTTGATCGTGGATCAGATCCAAATGCATGTTAGTGTTCAAAAACGTTGCAGACCATGCTAGGCTCGGGGCACTGAAAAAATATATTGGATCCAGTCTATAATTTTGCATAGAAGATTTTCTGAATGCCTGCAATATATCAGCTAAGAGGGTGACATCAAGTTTTAAATATGCCATGTGATAATCACCAAATGTCTGGCAATTTAAATTGTTCCACATCAATTGGGCATGGTGATAATCTTCATCAGTGATTCCAGATCCTCTGATTTTGCTGTAAAACTCTTCTTGTGGTGGCAGGGAACACTCATCAAATTTAGAAAAATCTGTAACATAGTCATATGGATATACACCCTTCCGCCTAATTAATTTCAGGTCCTGATTTGGAAACAATGCACGTGTGATTTTGAATTGATCATCAGATAATTGAGTGGCCAGTGTAGCCAGGCTAGCAGATAAAATTCTGTAAGAATCAAGAAATCTTAATTGAATAGAAACACCATTAACTTTAATTATCTTGCTAATAGATATATATTTCTCATCATTTTCAGCTAAAATATTTAAATTCTGCTTGTCAAACCCCTCATATCTGACCAGATGATGGAAATCATAATTGGATGCACCATGGCAAAATATGGGGACAAATCTTGGTCTCTTGATCTGAATATTGCAGCTATTACACAGGGCCATTAAGAATTTACCATCTGTATGAGAATGGTGTTTCACCTTGATATTTGTATCTGAAAATTCAGAATCACATACCGGGCATTTTTCTGCATTGTTGAAATCTTCAATCTGTTTCTCTGTTAAAGGCAACATGGGCTTTGATTTTAATAAGATGTTAGATGCTATGTCACGGCACTCATTTTCTATTTTATCTGCAAATTTTTTGATGGCATTTGGTCCCATGTATAAGTGTGGCTCACTAGCTACACCATCCCGTATAACTATATAACAAAAGCTGGAACGTTCATGTAGCTGGTATGGTGTAATTGAAGATTCTTCAGGATCTGGATTGCAGAATGCAAGAGGTTTGAGATTTGATTCAAAATCACAGACAATATATGCTGGGTGTTCCGACAAGGCTTCAAACTTTTTGAATTTGCAATTTTCACTTGGATTGGGCATCACCATATGAACAGGTTTATGATTTTTACAGTATTTTAAATGCTCAATTAACTTATTTTTTGCAATTTCTGCACTCTCTTCACGAACCCCTTTTACCATTTTTTGACCATAAAATACAGTTAAGCATCTTCTGCACAACTTGAATATTGTATTGGATTTGTCTAGTTGTGTTCTCACTAAAGCTTCAAGATTATGTATCAAAGTGTAATGATATGTGCCATCCCCTTCAATTAAGAGCAGATCAATCGGAACAGCAGATTCATCATCAATTGTACTGATTCTGAGAGGTGCTATCAAGCAATTGCCACGGCCAGTAGAACAAATAAATACATTAATAGATAATTGTTTGCCATTGATATTCCTGGCCTTTTTTTCAAATTTATCAATATTCTGAACAGACATTGGATATTCTAAACCCTCCATTGCCTCATCAAAATCATTTTCATGTTGTTTGTAATAATTTATTCTCTGAGGATTTCTTGAAGCTGGAAACAAAGCAGCTAATATACACCACAAAAAGCATTTCTGGTCGGTATTTTCAATATTGACCACGGCTCTTTTGTTTTTGATATTAGCAGGTAATGGCACATAAGTGGAACCTTGTAATGGGCTGAATTCAGAAAGATTAACATATAACTTGTGTGATGAGCCGCATAGGCTCCATCCTGACTCTTTTGCAGCAAATTCAGAGTGTTTAATATTCAGTTGATCTATCAAACTGCTTATTATTTTGTCTGAATTTGCATTTGAATATACAGGTACAGTTTCTGTTATGTGGGGCTGTGTAAATTTTGTGCCATTTGGCTTCTTATATTGTGCAAACAATTTGAGGGACAGCTTATAAGAGCCATTTTGTGCATTTAGAATTGCCTGCAGATCAGGATTTATATTGTTCAAAAAATTCTCAATGCCACATCTTGGCTCTGATACAAACCGGTAATCTCTTAATTGGCCATTAAAACTGCTATGGATAGGTGGTGCATAGCGTGGCTGCTTTGCTGCTCTAGCATTAACAGGTGCTTCATGCTTCCTTTTCAGACCAGATGTAGATGGTTGAGGGGGCAATGTTGATGACTGTGCAGAGCAAGTACCTTTATGTTTATATGTGAAATATTCCATGCTATATTTTCTATGGCATTTGGGGCATATTTTTGTGGGGGTTCTGTATTTGTCCGGGTTACAAATCTTTTGGTGCTTGGCCCAATTGGGGCTGGATATATTTTTATTGCATTGATTACAATATTTTTGACTTGGCATTTTTGTTGTTGTTTATTATATACAATTTCCCGGGTTTCAAATCAAAACTCTATGCTGGATAAAAAATATCAGCTGGGTTCAGCACTGTGCTTTGTATATTTTATGTGTGTGTGTGTGTGTGTGTGTGTATGTGTATGTGTGTTAATATTTTTTGGCTTTGGTATTTATATAAAATTTCTTGGGGTCCAAATCAAAAACTCTATGCTTATCTTATGACAGGTTGTAAAGCCAATAGCCTACAAGTGGAAAAAGAGAATAAATATTCATTCACACTGACCTAGCACAAATGCCTGCACGGACATGCATGTCTAGAATGGCAATAACCTTGTTATGTATTGATTTTTGTATAACAGGCTGGGACAGATATAAGCCTGACCCTAAATAAGAGTGGATTACAACAAACAAGCTAGATGTCAGGCAAAATATTGTTCAATATACCAGAAATATGATATTAAAACAAACAGGCCTGTAAGTATGAGAAGCACTGTAACAACACATCTGTTCTTCTCAACCACTCTCACAATAGTGGCTGATGCAATTGTTTGCACGCAAAGCTTCATTACTTGGGAAGCAAAAATCAATACATAACACAGTGCCAGGTCATTGCCATTCTAGAGGGGCTCTGCATATAGATAAAAAAATTGAACCTGGCATCCAATTGAACTTAAACCTGAAGTAAATATGTATATGTAGGTATGGGTTTTAGCTTAATTTCAGGTATAGCCAAAAAATATCAATTTTTGACAAGTTTATGGACAAAAATCCGGCTGATGCAATTTTTGTAAGTATGGCCAAATCTGCTTGAGGGGGGTTCATACTTTCTCAGGAAATATTTGAGGGCATTTTCACAAAAATCTTGGATTAGACGGGGTTCCACACTTGAGCAAAAAGCTCATATGGGCATGTTGAGCAAGTTTTAAGTGTAAGCAAATCTGCTTGAGGGGGGTTCATACTTTCTCGAGTTTATAATACAGTCAATACAACTACTACTGTTCGTGCTCGGTGGAGTAGACGCTCCATGGAAGTTGAATTGCGTGAAATGAAGTAGATTTTGTCTTTAAACACCATGAACAAACATATAGCCAATATGTAACACAGATAATCATCATCACGAAATAAAACAAATAGGTAAATAAATTGTGAATTATTTGATACTTTTCCAATATCTGTGTATACTGAAACGCGTGTGATTGTAGTATTTTAATGTTAATTTCTGGTGCCTATAATTTGGTATCAAATCTCTGGATCTGGATCCGATGCTAGTCCAAATATCTTGCAAAGAAACTCTAGATCACCAGATGGCGGCAGTGGCGTGCCCAAGGGGGGTTGGTGGGGGGTCGTAACCCTACCAGTGCTCCTAAAAAAACGTCAAGGCAGGAAAGGATGACAAAATTAGGGTTGACTACTAAAAATTGTATACGTAACCCACTCCCCTTCGAAAATCCTGGTCACACAGCTGGATGGCGGTGATGGTCCTCAATCTATTGCACGCTGGTTGACGAACAATTGAACGTTATGAACAGTATGCTACGACGCCAGGAGTCCAGGGTTCGAGTCCCGGTATGGGAATGAGTGTTCTTTGTGAATGTTCTTAGCTAATTTCATTCTTATTGTCGCGATTAGTCAAAAGTAGTCGAAAAGCGACGTGAAATAACCTAATTCAATCAATCGATCAAACATGTAAACAACGCATGCCGTGGTAGGATTTTGTGTTAGTCAGCGACGGTGAACTACAGTCTTCTGCGCAGAAGAAAGAACACAGCCTTCTGCGCATACACCTCAAGGTCGAAAGCTTCGAGTAGGACGAAGTGTGCTGCGGACAACAGATTCTAGACCACCATCGGAACACTGGACTGGAGACGTTTCGGAAATAGCTCCACCTATAGTCTGTCCCAGGAGTCTGTGGGGTACGTCTCATCGCACCAAACTCAAGCACCTTCTTGGTCAAGCGCTGTATTTCATCTGACGTGAGCGTTGAATCCTTTCGTGGTTAGGCAAGGCTTGTTATAGTGCAGGAGGCCTTAGAAAGAGCGTTTTGCGGGCTAACAGCAGACGTCGCTCGCACACTATTGCCGATACTCTCGTGTCATCTGCTCCACAGCCGAACAAACAGGCCGAGGTAGCTTGTCTATGAGCAAGAGGCTGAGGTCACTCACCCTTCCAGAAGGGTGCAGCGAGCTAGCTGTGGCAACCGGGCTCGCTCATTCGCGGACCTGATTGGTTCTCGCAGACACACACCCATTTTGTCGTCTGCTGTAAGCTCGCGAAGCGATCTTTCTATAGGTTTAAATCTCTTGTAATTGATTGATTGAGTTTGTGTTTTAAGTCCACTTTATGCTCAGTAAGGATAATCGGAACTGGACCTACAGTTTAAAGTGGGATCCGAACCACTATGTGCCGCCACCAGGTATCGAACCCGGGATCCCTTCATTATAAGGCGACATTACCGCTACGCCATGGGGGAGGCCCTCTCTTAGCATAAGTACAGTAAGTTTTGCCTAACAACGAAAGCATTTAGCACTTGACTAAGAAGATGTTTGAGTTTGGTGCGATAAGTGAGAACAGAGTTTGTGGCGCAAGCAAACAAAAACAAGTCATCTGCGCAAGAAGTGACTTGGAGAGGAAGAGAGATTTTATGGAGGGGGCAACAGCTCGCACTGCTTCCCTCCGTCCACTCGCTTTCTCCCCTTCTCTACAGTTACGCGCGGCGTTGCAACACAGATTCCCGAAACAGAGTATAAACCTTTCACCTTCGATGTGGAAACAGGAATTTCCCTCAGCACCGTATGAAGTTCGTTGGTCGCTGAAATGAATTGTGAACAACCTGCCGTAATCATGTTTCTACGCAACTCGTCCAACCTTCCCACCTCCAAGTCGCATTTCCTTCCTCCAGAAGCTCGCTTCCTACCTTACCAGGACTAATGACTTGGGAGATCGTTGACCTGGGCTTAAGGCGAGCATCTGCCTTGCACCTCCCTCACCCACTGCTCCTTTCTAATGATCCTTGCACTTAATTTTAACCCTGTAAGCTGAACCACCGCACCTGCTGTGTTTGTCGTTGCCTCCTGCCTCTGAACACAGTGTTTCAACACGAAGGGAAATTTGAAGATACGATTAGATTCAAGCTTTTTTGAATTTTGGAAGGAATTTTTCGCTTTCTTTAGTCTTGTAATTCATTTCCTAAAATATACTCTAATATACAGGGTGACCTGTAATTAGATGTATTCCCTGAAAGGGGTTAAAGTAGAGGCAATTTGCAATAAATTTGACCATATGATACCCCGTCAGAAAATTAGTAGTTTTCGAGATAATCGAATTTCTATTGTTTTTTTTTTAATGACAATTTTCCACATAAAAATACGAATTGAGAAGAAACAGCTCATTGTATGGCACATATTTCAGCGTTTTCTGATAGCTAACAAATAAGTGGTTGGTTGAAAAAAAAGTTTGTCCCAAATAACAATCATATGGTAACGGGTGGATCTAAACTTACAAGTGTTGATAAAAAAATCCAATCTTAGTTTCCTTGGCAACATATTAATAACAAAAAGGGTATTATACGACATTTCAAGAACACAGTGATAATCGTGCAGGTTCCCCAAACTTGAAATAAAATACCTTGTTCATTTCTTAATGGGCAATATTAAGACGTGGGCAGACCACGACTTCGATGGATAGATGACGTAGCTGCAAACTTGCGGACAATGAAGATTAAAGGATGGAGGAGAAGAATTGATGATAGATTGGAATGGAGGCTGATTGTGGAGGAGGCCAAGGCCCACCAAGGGCTGTAGAGCCAGAAAGAGAGAGAGAGATTAAGACGTATTACTTATTCCAGCCAACAGCAAACATAATAACAAGAAAATTGTTAATCGTTATTTTCCATCCATTCAGAACAAGGCCGAGAGAATGAACCTTTTTATCTCAGTATTCCATGAAACACTTTGTAGGAACAGGGCCTCCCCCATGGCGCAGTGCTAGCGTCATTGCCTTGTAATCAAGGGGTCCCGGGTTCGATACCCGGTGGAGGCACAAGTGGTTCGGATTCCACTTTAAACTGTAGGTTCAGTCCCGATTAGCCTTACTGTGCATAAAGTGGGCTTAAAACACCAAATCAAACCCAAATCAAACTTTGTAGGAACATTGTGATGTACACTCACGTACACTTCTGGGTCGTAACGATACAATTGGAAGCCAATGGATATCGTTGCAACCCAGAAGTGTCGGATCTGTACAATTCGAACACTCTGATCTCTGCCACGTACTAAGTAAACATGCATCCGTCTTTCTCTTAATTTCTATTTTCATCATTTTGAACATGTTATAAATGAATCCGTTGAAACATCTGCGAATGTCTTTGGAGCAAATAGTGGAAGAAACGTCATTCTTAATTTTTGTTTCAATTTACTAACACTAGAGGGCACAATGTGTTTTCACTTGAAATTTCTCCAGAAAAATAAAGCAAGAAAATGTCTTGAAACTGTATTTAATATCTGTATTGTTCCATTATTTAAGTTGGCCATAACCTTTCATCACATTGTATCTTTGAATGGTTATTAGGTGATATTTCACATTTCAAAACTTGCATATTCCGATAAGTCTATCACGTACTCTGTAGATATCGTTTAGTTCTTTGAACACTGAAGCCTACCTATTGCCTACTTTTTGGGGAGCAGGAAAAGATTTATTAATGTCCTTGCCGCGACTCATTCTGACCCAACAGGTCGGTAGGTGCCAGGGCTTGCCCCGAGTTGATACCTTCCTGGAGAGGGGGCCTGCTCGATGAAAATATATTCGAGTGAGCCAACACCAGGTTCGCATGTCACTGGTAACACTTTGCCTACAAGAAGGAATTGGGTCCTCGTAAGGACCATGAATCCAACAGTAGATCATGTGCCTGAGGAATAAAATATTCTTACCGGAGTTAAAAGCTGAGGCTGCAAAGGGGCACTCAGCACAAATAGGGACAAAACACAGGACAATACACACACAGCCCTACAGTCCGTAGTTCCAGACACCAGAGCGTCGAATGTAGATAGAGTCTCAATTCGTTTATCCGTGCATAAAGTGGACTTAATACGCCTGGAAAATGTATGAAATACATTTGGTACACAAGTGAGGCGTTGCGGATATTATGGTCGAACTCGCAAATTCAAAGTATTAGAGGCGAGGTATACTCCTGTAGAATGTAATTATGTCATATAAATTGGAAAAGTTGTCATGAAAAATTACAAATATGTCAGAAAAATGCAGAAATATTCCCAGTAAAGCCAAAAATATGCACAACAGTACTCTCGAATTTCTCCCATACATGATAGAGTAGAGTAGGGGCTGTAATGTACCTAATGTTATTTTTACTTTGACTGATTTTTGTGAAAAGCGAAAAAGTCAAAGAAATGAGAACGAAACTTCTTTACTTCCCGTGCAACAATGAGAGAGAACATTTTGCCTCAATAATGTTTGCATGGCTATCAGTTGTCGGCGGGATAAAAAAAGTGGGGTATTCTTCCTCCGTAATTTCCATATCCTGCCATCGACAATATGAACTATCCGTTGTGCTAAAGCTACGAAGAAAAAAATACGAAATAACCGATTATGGGTGCGAGAGAATTACGAAATTATTCAGAAATATGTCTTATTACAACAAAATTGAAGAAATATGTTGTAAAAACGCGAAATTGGTGAAATATGTCAAAACATGCTTTGTCAAGTTTGTCTTTCTCGGCTGATTTTCATCAGATATGTAAAGATCTCACCCCAATAATAGATCCGAAGCCAATTGAAAAATATGTTATAAAGTCCCGGTCCCTAACAACAATAAAATTAAAATCTACCTTTGTCGAGTTCTCCCCTAATAACAGCGACTCCTCAATTGTTGTATGGTGGGATCGAAATCGTATGCGTTACAAAATAAGGATAATACCAAACTGGTTTATAATTATGTTTTAACTGTTTTAGGAGCCAGGTTGAAAGTGACGAGGTGTGCTTTATTGACCTGTTTTGCAATAAACTTCTCTGCGAAAGGAACGACACAAAGAGAAAGGAGAAAAAATGGCGGGAAAGAATTTGTTTTCCTGGGAGCCTCCGCCGATTGGAAAGATAATGCAAATGAGATTTAATAGGGAGAAACCGTGCGACTACAGTGCATCGATTCTCTCGCCATCTTGTGACCAACAATGGGGCTTTGACATTGGCGCTTGCATTGTTGTTATGAGATGCATGCATTAACCTTTGTGTTTTCTGGTTGTTGTGGCTTTAGGTCAAGGTTTCACGACCCTTCAATGTTATCCGTCATTCTTTGATTGTACGAGCTCCTATTGGTTGTGTAATAGGTTGCGACCTTTGGGTATCGATTGTAAAGGACCATTCCTCGTAGATAGGAGTAAAAAAAGGGGGCAATAGCTTGTTTATCTCGTGATAGCAAAACGTCGGTAAGAAGTGAATTTAACCATTGAAACGAATTGCAAATCTATGCGCTAGTGTTGCAATATGCAGATAGGAAAAAATGCCAGGAACTGAACACACGAATGCGCATTTCCTGATGTACGATGCTTTCTCCTTTATAAGCAATAAACCAATGTACAGTTTATGGCTTGAGATAAAATGAATATACTGACGGGTAGTTACTTATTACACGTAAAGTGCAATAAAAACTATTGCCCGATGTTTAAAGCAAGTAATAAGATTTTTTTTTCTGTTTCAATATGTTACAGTGTAAACACAAAATGTAATACAAATAATACACCCTATAATGTAATTTGTTGAAGTTTAGTAAATCACTCTACGAGTTTCTTGGTCCGCGGGAAATGGCTTTGTAACTTCAAGTTTCCATCCAACTGTTGAACGGTGTTAGTGGCTACCGCATCTTCTTTTCCACAGGCTATGGTAAACATTCTTATCTAGAGATTGTTCTTGTTCCGGTGTTTCATATCTGCATATTGCAACACTGTCGTTCCGTTCTTCACGTGGTTTCACATTCAAGAGATACATTCACTTTAACGCCAACACGTCATTTCACACAAAAACGTGATGCGTAAGTTTGTTTACGGGCCAGGGCTGAGGAGCAGCACCATCGCTTTGGCCTCGTCTAGTTCGCTGTATTTTTTGACACTTGGTGTAGTGCAGGTGCATCCCGGTGTCAGGCTGGTGCAAGGAAATGACGTTCAACCAAGTAGACGAATAGCGGTGTTCAAGTTCAGAAGATTCAATAAATGCCTGTCTGCTGCTTTAAACGTTAATTTGATTAGTTAGCACGCACCACGTGACCACACACTGTACCGCTCCAGAACGTATAGTGCAAACGTTGCAGACACCAAATACACTACTTGACACCAACTCAACCAAGTAGACGAGTCAATGTTCACTTTGTAACCAACCAAAAAAAAAAAGGTTTTTAGATTCATCGTGTAGGTTCACAGATATTTGACTGGTAAAAAGTGGTAACAGAAATTGATACTATTTGATAAGCATCAACATTTTTTATTCCAAAGACGAAATAAATTAAGTTTGCGACATTATCAACGTTGTACAAAGGTATTATTGTACAAATGTTATTTTTTTTGTTAGAGTATTGTCTAACTTAAATTGATAATCGTAAAAAAAAATAATAATAATAATAACCATTTTGTGAGGATCCGTGGGACCGTTACAACAGAACAGTAATCGAAACCTGGACTGAAAGGCTGCTGGAAGTAGAGCATTCCCTGACATTCGCTACGAGACTCGGCGGCATGCGGCCCGGCATCAGGGCTTGTCTTTCCCGGTGAACGGGGTCCGCGACAGTCGCTAGAGTCGGCTATTAAAATTACAGTTTTCATATTGTGTACTAACCTTGACTACAGAAGGTGTTGAAAATGATGTCCCTATGCTGCAACACATTCCTGGCATCTCCGAAGGAAATTGGCATTTACACGTGCAAGTTCGTCTACTGTAATTCTCCCGATTAAGAATTTTAGCGGCTCTAAATGCTGTGGTTTTTGAAACACCCGTTTCTTGTGAGAGGCAGCGGATAGATTTCCGAGGAGACTGTTCTAACCTTTGTCCTATATCATCGAGTTTTTCCTCAGTAAGTACACGTGGGTTTTTCTTTTCACTTTTATTCAGAACTGACCCTGTTACTCTAAACTTTTTTACGAGGTTTAATATAGTGGTCCTATGTGGAACGGGAACACCAGGAAATTTCGTTGCAAAACGTCGTCGCACTTCTCCACAATTCCTCTTTCCGAAGTAACACTCGACAAGATAAATCCTTTGTTGTAATGTAAACTTTTGTGGTGCCATATTAAGCCACAATCTTTAACACACGGACACGACACAACACAACTTCCGAGGGAGGATTATATTGGCGTTCAGTCTGCAACGTCAACATCAAGGGAAAGAGAGCGAAGGCAGGGAGAGCGAAAAAAACAGACTGTAGCGTGCGACTGTCGCGGACCCGTTCACTGGGAAAGACAAACGCTGACGCCGGGCCGCTTGCCGCCGAGTCTCGTAGCGAATGTCAGGGAATGCTCTGTAGAAAGGACAATGGACAGTTGTAGCACACCGTTTTGCTTCTTTATCGCGTGCACTATTTAAGTTAATCTTCCTCGTGGTTCCAAACATGTGACATGACATCAACAAATCACATGTACGGAGTGAGTACCTTTGCGTGTGCAGTCCTTCCCCAAGTACTGTAGATGTAAAAGAAAAAAGTCTATTGGTCACTTGTGTGTGCACCCTCTGTGTTTGTTAAAATGTATAAAACATTTTGGATTAAACTGTGTTTTACGCTTTTTTAATGTAGATTTATCGAGACTGGGTCTAGATTTTAAAGTGGAGTCCGAACCACTGTGCAATATGCCTCCACCGGAGACCGAACCATTTGCTTACAAGGCGAAACCGTAAGTCACTACACTATTGGAGAGGCCCTCGTTGCAATGTACAGTATCATATTTAGTTTCATTCGTTTTTGAGATAACAATTGAGATGCTTATGAAATAGTATGAATTTCTGTCACCCCATTTTACCGGTCAAATATTAGGTTTTCATTTAAAAAAATTGAGTGAATTTCAAATGACCTTCAAAATGGCCGCATACTAAAACATACATAATGGCATTCTCTTTTCCCCTTAAATATAAATTTACTTTTATTTGAAACATTTCTTTCGAAAACGCTTCGTTTGTAGGATATTTCGAGCAATCAACTTAAATGGTCCACCACAGAGAGAGGAGAGAGAGAGAGCTCTTTTAACACACTGTTGTTGTTGTTAATTAAATTATTTATGTTTATCGTTTTTGCTCTTATGTAATTTTTACATATTAAAATAAAAATGCCTACAAAATAGAATATGCACTAAAAACTTAAAATGTCCTCAAGTAGGTGGTATAGAACATTAAAATGTTCTTTAAGAATACAATTTTAAATCAAATTGTGTTTTCTTCATGAGATATAAGATTTATGTAAGAATAATTGATACAAGAGAGAGAAAGAGTAAGTATGAAATTTGAAACTAGGTAAGCCTGTTTTTCTCCCAAATATGAGTGCCATCTGCTGGGATATTTTAACACATTTATTAGTTCACTTAGCCTTGAGTTCTAATGTACATTCCTGTTCAGATAAAAAGACACATACTTTAACTGTCCATTATAAAATATGCTACTTTATATAAGCAGGAGCGTACTTTTCAAATATGCTGTCAAGTAGCTCCCCACATATCCTCACGATGCATTATCAACATCAATATTTTGAATCTCCTTCCACCGGGGATCGAACCCGGGACCGATCGAACAATAATGTTAACCATTAAGCTACATGGGAGCAAATTTACTTTGCCAGCGTTCCGAAAGGAGCTTTCAGATCGAAGAGACAAGCGACACTTGTAACTTGCAAACTCGGACTGGACTCAATCGCGTTCATCGTGTCGCCTCGGCCGTGTTACCTGTGACATGTCTCTGCAGTGTGAACCCTCGTGTCGCATGTCGCCTGAAGAAGGACCAATAGAAATGGAAGGTTTGTGCACGTGTAACCGGCTACAAAATAAAAGCTGCTGTTGGTTGGTCCATTCTGAAGCGTCTTGGGTCGCGTGTCGCCTGTCACTTTGGTGTAAAATCTCCCTGACAAAGTTTATTAGCTGCAGCAATATCAACTCTCCAAATGTCCCTAATTTGTACAACAATCCAATCATGACCATACTTGCTAATTTCCTTTAGGTCTATCTGAACACTGTTCTTCCACCATCGATTTATCATTCCTGGAAATCCCTTACCATTAGGCTCCCATACGTGCTACTCTCCCGTCAAAGTATTTTTCATTGGATCATTTTAATAATATTATGGATGAATACAGAGGGCGCAGTTTAGTATATTAACGTTCACCTATTTATTGCGTAATTTCTTGTAAGCCACGCAGGCCCGTAGCTAGAGGGGGGCTTTGCCTGCTTTGCCCCCCTGTGAAAAATACAGAACACATTCCTACCTGAAATTCTCAATAATCTTTACAATTATATCATGTGTTACTCTAGCAACATAACAAAGACACTTATTGATTTTGTGATTTATTAGGGTGCATGGGATTTCGTATAATGTCGTATCATGATGGGGGGAAGGGGAATTCCCTTCCAGATTGAGACTTCGGAAAATGATTTCGCAATTTTCAGTATCTAGAACAGTTGTGACATTTTGAGTAGTCTTCTATTAAAAGTGCCGAAAGGTGTCGGATGTTTTTCTTGGATGTGTTGCTGTATGAACTTGGAACTGCTTAAATTTTTGTTTCCCAAGTCTACCTTTTGGTAATAGTGATTTATGTGGTAGAGAGAGGGAGTGGATATTTTATTTTTGTTACTTATCGTTGCTTTTCTGCCACTTCTTGCTAATCGCAACAATGAGTGATGACGTGGAATTGATGAAGAGACAGTCATAAACAGTGCCGCAACCTCAGGGGGCATTGTCCCCCCCCCCGACCTTGGACGGAAGTCCATTCTAGGGGAAGGAAACATTTAATTTAAAAAACAAGACTAGGAGAATCTAAGAATAGCAGGACAATTGGATACTCATGATGGAATTAGTTTTTACGTGTTCCTTGCATTTTTCTTCCAGACGGCCAAGGGCACTTGCAAGGGGCACAAAGGGGCAATTGCCCCCCTCCATTTCAAATTTTACACAAATAAAAATACATTTCGTAAAATTTTCTTGCTCGCAATGTCTGCTATTCTTATAGTCCAACTTCAGAGCCATTGCTATGGGACGGCGGGAGTCGGCCCTGGGAGCCAAACGATCTATAGTAAAAAAAATGTTAAAGAGAATGCCATGGCGCCCCGTCAAGTTATTTGCGCCCTATTAAAACAATTTCTTCTATGAAACTTAATATGAAATATTAATGATGACACTGTAATCCAAGAAGTCATTGATCAATGAAGGGATTCCTATTTGTTTGTCAGGTGTCAAAACATGTATTTCAACTATAATATAATGCAATTCATACAATATTTTGCGAAATGGTTAACGTAACCAGTAGGCAAACATTGTCTGTAGTGATGCAAGAGTCTCCCCTTTGAAGGAAATTGAGTCCGTGGTGGACTAAGGGACCTATGTTTTAATGTTTTTAGCAAGTACAAAAAAATGTATTACAAATTTTTACACAATTCATCAAAGTGTAGATAATATGTAACCATTATTATTTAATTACAGTAATTCGATTTTTCTTGCATAAAACAACACAATGGTGTTGTTGGATTCACGATAGATTCCTTTGTGAGTAAAAATCTTGCATACTGGAAACTAGAGGGAATAATTATGAAGCATGAATTATAAACGGCTCCCTTAATCAGTTTTGCAGAGAGGCCCAAAGCTGTTGGTACATATTAATCATCTATTAACATTATCGACCTGTAAATATCAAGTATATACAGTCCCTATTAGCTTATTTATGTTAAACTTTATATTCTTTGCAGTGGCGTGCCCAGGATTTTCGAAAGGGAGGGGTTATGTCTACATTTCTAAGTAGTCAGTCCTCATTTTGCCATATTTTCCTGCCTTTACCGTTCTCTAAAATATTATCGAAATATTGCTATTTGATGTTGCTCGAAGTTACAATAGATTTGGTGGTTTAGTAACGGTCCGTTCCAGGATTCGGCCAGGGAAGCTAGGGGGATTTATGAGCCAAGAGCTCGACCTAACATTACCTGGTCTTGTTTACCCGTTGCATTTACCAATGATCAGATTCTTAATATCTACCTCTTGCAGATAAGGGAAACAAATATAGATTTTAACATATTTAATTAATAAAGACATAAACCTAACATACTTACACAAGCAAAAGGATACACTTGTTACACATGATTGGCGCTTATCGCCACACACGATTGTACACTTATAACACAATACTGTCCCGGGTTCGAACTCTTATGCACACACACTACCGTGTAAGTTACTCTATTCCAAGTCTCGTCACGCACTTTGGAGGATAATGTTCCTTTTCGAGCCTAGTCGCACACTCTCCTCTCTTCCAAACTATATTCCAAAACTGTAGGTTTTGGTGGATCACGTGTCCCCCTGGCCCAATCAGATTGTCCGGCGTCGTTTTGACCAAACCGTGAGAACAGCATCTCCTGGTCATTCTCTGGATCCTCCAGTTTCTGCCACATGTTACCTAAATTAGTTCAGCGACGATGGGCAGTGTCCAGTCGAAGGGATACAGGGCTCATTTGTCACTTCTTGCATTCCTTCGTCCTGGTCCCTCTCTGGCTGGGAAGAGAAGAGCCCACACAGGAAGAAACTTGGTTCCCAACTTTCCAAAGGAAAGTATTCTCAACATGCAGCAACATAGAATTGCTATATATTCCCGTTCCCCCGGGGAAAAATTTCTGAACTTGTGAAGAAATTTTTCATCATTTGTCCTTCACTAGTGGAACACCCTGTATATGATGAGATGAAACTGTCTTTCACTCGTGGAACACCCTGTATATAATCACATTAAACTTTGTTCATTCACTTGGTGGACACCCTGTATATATTTCAGCTGGACTTTTGTCCATTAAGTTCTGTCACACCATGACATCTTCTTCTTTCTTCATAAGGTTGGGTAAATTTGACTTAATAAGGTTGAAGGGTATATTTGTCTTCTCGGTTAACAAGGATTAATAACTGCCGATGTCTTCGCAAGTCGTTGGGATGGGAAGGAAAGAAGGATGGGTTATTCTCTCTTCTTTCTATCTGGAATGCCAAACGTCACTGGGTTTGGACTTCATAAAGTTTTGGTGTTCTCAGGTGTCTACAAAGGAAACAACTCTTTTGTCACTTTGAGTCTATGGGGAACTTCTGGAAGCTTTTCACAAATTACACCACGGCATGTCGATTAACTGGATGTGTGGGTAAGGGACACGTGATTTCTTCCGCACCACTGATGAGAGTTCCTCTCCTTGGCGAAATGTTCAGATTGTCTCCGATGAAATGTTCTATAACCATCACTTCACTTAATGTTTGTTTAGCGTTTAATCACATTCTTATTTAATGTCAATAATTGTCTATCCTAAATTCTTCATCACCATGCATTACGAATATACTCGTTTTCATTTACTTCATTTTTCCAAAAATTGCAGGATATATTATACACTTACATTTTACTTCTACCATTCACACATAGAGAGATAATGTTATTACACGAATCATGATTACACTTAGTAGAGAATTATCCACTCGAATATATTTATTGAAAATCAGAATATGAATGATATGACCATATCAAGTATATTAATAATATGATAATGGTGAACTCTATTAGCAATATATTATATTTCCTTACTTTATAAATGGTCATTTTGGAACCTGAAAAGTACATGAATAAATGCTGAATAAAAGAGGTAACATGAACACGAATTGTATACAGATAATTGTCTTTCTCTTTAGTAATTATCTGACCATCATGATGATAAATTAGACAGATTTTTATAACCCATTTTTATAATACCTCATACACGTAAACATAAAGAAAAAGATCAATAAAATACATTAATAAGCAAATGAAATTTCAACGTTGACCTAACATCAGTAAATTCTAAGCATAACATATGGGACATTTGAATATACTAAAATGAAATTAAAACATTTTGAACTCAATTACCTCATGAACATAAGAACACAGGTGTTGATTCTCATATACATCCACCTATAATTGAAAATAGACAAACTTCTACTTAGGTTTCACTTTAGAAACTACCAGATAACATATTTATTTTGAAATTGATTAGAATTATGATATTGAACATAATAAACAGACAAGAGTTCAATATGTCATTTTTTATTTTTTTTTGAGTTAAAAGTTGACTTAATACTCATATTTTCAAGACATAATCTATCAGTAAAACACTTATTTTTTTTTATCTGTTAATTAGATTTTTATATGATTCTTCATAGAAACTTAAGAACAAAATGCCAAAACATGACAATATGTAAATACTTTTTGCCCTAAGAATATCATCCGTATAAAATAGACTTATAAAGTATAAATGCGTCAATGATATGACCTCATTTTGGCCTATTAATATGTTCATATTGATTAGTTTAATTTTATTCAATAAGCTTGCAATCATCACATTTATATGTATAGTTTTTCTTTTATAATAAGCAAACAATATACGTAAGAGACAAGTTTGGTCTTCTCAAATTTACCGCGACCATCATTAATAATTTTTCTTTCTAAATAATTTATTTCAGCACATACTTAACCCTTTACCTTCACTGTCATTTCAAAGTTATTAAACTACTACTGAAAAACATAAAATATGCTGATAGCAGAATAAGTACTTATTGCCACATATATAAAATATCTCAGATATCATAATTGTTACTTGTTATTCGTTCTGAAACAATGGTAATTTTTCTCAGGCAATAACCCAAAATCACACCTTAATATTATGTTATTCACAAGTTTATCAAGAGTACTGGAAAAAGTATACATAACTTAGAACTAAAAACCTCTTTCTACCATCCATTACTTCGAAGAAAATACCTATATTTTTTTTTTTTTTTATAAATTGACCCATAACTAAATTCTCATAGATACGAGGACAATAGTATCTGTTAGAAATATGTGTGTACACATCACTCAGAATATTTTTTCAGTACTTATAACTTGGAATCTGTACTTCACTAGTTTGCAAATAATAACACATATGTGCATTTATTAATCAATAAAAGTTACGTAAATCATCTTACGGACTAAATTTCATAACATCCTCACACAAATTAAGTGTTATAAATATCAAGTGTAAACACACATCAACTCATTTTCTTATATATAAGAAATGGTACTTTGAAATGAATATGGAAACTAATATGCTAACTTCATTGTCATAAAAGTCTATAAAATTCTCTTGATCATTTGATCATTCTATCATTCGACCTAAGAATAAATTTATCTTTCTTACTTCACCTTCTCTCTCTCACCAATTAGTAATTAATCACGTGCAGCTCATGCTTTAAGAAACGCGTTAGAAAGTGGATGCTCACTTGCAGCATAGGCAAAGTTAGTTTGAATACAAATGTCTAACATAATCTTATGATCAATTCCTATAATTACTTATACTTAATAACTTGTAGCAAATGCAATGAATACAATAGACATTCCAATAAAGATATAAACTAATACACAAGCAATAAATAATACGCTAAGCAATCCCAATCGATACTTGTATATAAAGTAATAACTATAGCACTACTGAAATACATTCTTCTAGCTACTACTAACTATTTTCTAGACTAACCTTATTATTTATATTCAAATCAAAATACTAAATTAATATGATTACCTACAAAATTAAATTACCTTCTATCTGGAATCTCCTCTCTCTCTTTTACTGACCGACTTACTGATTACCTTCTTTCCTAATTTTCAAATGTATAGAATAAAATAGCCTTGTCGCCAGTGAAAAACCTGTTCCTTTCACAACTCCTAGAAAATCGATCTGAATTATAAACAAAAACAAATGACACTTGTTGCAACCCTAAGTATAGTTAACTAGATCAGAAGAGATGTTCTCACATAATTCCTTAAAATTAAAAATCTAAATATGAATATCCTTATATTGAAAAATTAAAATAATATGACACTTAAAATATACTTTGATTATATTTAACTATGACACTTGGCGCAAGAATGCTATCCTTCGAGCCAGATGTTCTTGAAAGAAACTGTGTCACTAGGGTAGACATCCCCTTTTTTTTTTTTCGCTGTGACCTTCACTCCGGCCACCCCAGCTGACTGACCATTCCTACCCTTCGGGGGGAGGGGTAGTTACTAAACGGGACACTTCTCTTCTTCTTGCCTGAAAAGCCATAAACCTGGCCTCCCAGGACCGTCCTATTTCTTTACACACACAATAATAATACAAATCACAAAAATAAAAGAAAGTAACTAATATGATAACTTCAAACATTTACTAGTGATATAGTATGTACCAACTGCGTTATATATATTTTTAACAAATAATAATAATTTTCCTTCCATGTGCTGTGAGTACGAGTGCGTTGTGAGAGAAAGAAAACATTGATCTGCGAGGGATGGTTGCTAAAAGACCCTCTCTTCTTCCTTGCCTTTTTCTTACCAATGTATCCCACACCTTTCTTCTTCCGAATCTTTAAATTAATATAACCTTTGTAACGACTGACAAATTGATAGGTGGACCCTAGACCTTCTTAATCTATTTTTAAAAGTAAATTTGCATTCGTTGACGCTGCATATATGTAACTATAAAATACTTCCGACTTTTAATTTTCACTGCCGAGCATACCTCAAGCAAAATAAAACAAATTACATTTATCTTATGACATTGTGCACTGTTCAAATTGACTAATAATATAATTTTCCATTTGTGACATTATAATTGAAGCACATTCCAGCATGTAACTCATTCATCCTGAAATAAAATCGTCGTATATCCCCCCTACTCTAGCAAACTATTCCTTCTACTTAGCATCGTTCCTACCAGCGGAACTCGCACAATAAAATAATTCTTCGCTCTCTGGCGGACACAATAATAATAATTACTTGCACTCTGGCGGTACTAATAAAACCAACTTCATCGCTCATTGGCGGACACAATAAAGTACAAACCCATCGCCTTCCTGGCGGAACCATTTAAAAAAAAATCATCGCTCTCTCGCGGACGCAAAAAGTAATCGCTCTCTTAGCGAAACTAATAAAATATAATCTCTACGCTCATTGGCGGACACAATATAAAAACTTCATCGCCCATTGGCGGATACAATTAAATAAATCTCATCGCTCTGTGGCGGATTCAATAAAATAAACTCATCGCCTTCCTGGCGGGCACAATAAAATAAACTTCTTGCTTCTTAGTCACATTTCGTCGTCTCACTTTAAACTTAAATTTCCTTGAATGTCACAGCATCACATTTGTCACATTACCTCAGCTTTCACAAATGAAAATGTGCACACATTTCTTAACTTTTAACCAAAGTTCACTTTTTCATGTACTGAATATTTCCTTTTCACAGCTTTAATTATCAAACTGTTGGATTACGGGTCACCACTTAATAGGTTAAATCTTCATTCACCGTGTAAACTGACGTATTTTAGATAATTTTTACTCATTAAACACATTACGACACTCTCACGTACACTCACTATCAATTGAACAAAACACCTTAATCACTCACTGAATATCACTTTTTACGAAACACATTAAGCATTTAATTAATTTCACTGATGAAATAACGCAATTGGCACAGAAAAAAATTTACACTAAGCTTAACTGTCATTTTATAACATATTTACATCTCAATTGTTGGCTCCTCGATTATGACTAAGATGGACGGTTCCCTTTGTAGTTTATAGGGCCATTTCCGGTAGAATCCTGATGATGGAGTGGCCCACCTGATGCGTTTTCAGATATGGGCGGTTTCGTAGGTGCACTCACTGTTGCTTGCCTATGGTTATAGCCACCACCGCGATCAGCCTCGTGATTTCTTTGTGGAGGGTTGGGTCGCCGCTCTCTCGGGGGACCCTCATACCAATGCAAATCGTCCCATCTCCTTGTCCTAGTCCACCTGTTATGTCCATCGGTTCCTTTGATATTCCTCAAATAATACCTCCTTTGCCCAATTGAACAATTCCGAATCTTCATGTGACTGACATGTTGTTTGACACCAACTTTACCTATCTCGCAGTCGGGTAATGCAAACGTATTTGGAGTTTCTTCCTGCAAGCAATAGTAAGGGTCTTCGTAGGTATCACAATATATCTTGGTTCTTTGATCTAGCAAGCTACTCAAGTAATGAGTCTGGGAGAAAGCCAGAGCAAGCTCTTGCATCTCAGGTCTGTATGACCACGCTTGGCTTTGTTTTGCTTTTCTTTGGTTCTCTCGACTTTCTATATTAGTCTTCGTTAGTTCCATCCTTACTTCCCTCACAGAATTATCACTATTATCAAGCTTCCCATTTACGCCTGGATTATCGCCCTTTCCCGCAATATTCTCATGCATGTCATTTATGTCACTTTCAATCCCTTTGATATTTTCGTTTTCATTGTCAATTTGCTTTTGCAGCCTATTTTCTAATTCCCCAATTTTTTCATTTTGTTGCTTAATTTCTTCACTTTGTTGCTTAATTTCTTCACTTTGTTGCTTAATTTCTTCACTTTGTTGCTGAATAATTTCCTTAAGTGGGGAGACGGCTGCTTCGATTTGTTCCCTAATAAAACTAGCAAGTTCGGCGTCCATGGCGCGAGTTCTGGGCATAACTAATTAATAATCAAAATTTTAAGTTTTCTCTAACAGTGAAAAAAAAATCCTTTTTAAATTTGAAAATGTTACCACATCTCGCGAATTATTAATATTTAGAAATTTTAATTGGGTCACTCCCTATTCTCATTCCTTACTTATCGCCTGTTTTATTCCTCTACATGCTGTGAGGATGACGCGCATGCAACACTCCCGAACAGACGGCAAATTAAGACCTGATCATGATAATTACAACGGTCGAATTAATTTAGGTCCCTGTTCAAGGGCATGGCCATATACAACAGATTTGGTGGTTTAGTAACGGTCCGTTCCAGGATTCGGCCAGGGAAGCTAGGGGGATTTATGAGCCAAGAGCTCGACCTAACATTACCTGGTCTTGTTTACCCGTTGCATTTACCAATGATCAGATTCTTAATATCTACCTCTTGCAGATAAGGGAAACAAATATAGATTTTAACATATTTAATTAATAAAGACATATACCTAACATACTTACACAAGCAAAAGGATACACTTGTTACACATGATTGGCGCTTATCGCCACACACGATTGTACACTTATAACACAATACTGTCCCGGGTTCGAACTCTTATGCACACACTCTACCGTGTAAGTTACTCTATTCCAAGTCTCGTCACGCACTTTGGAGGATAATGTTCCTTTTCGAGCCTAGTCGCACACTCTCCTCTCTTCCAAACTATATTCCAAAACTGTAGGTTTTGGTGGATCACGTGTCCCCCTGGCCCAATCAGATTGTCCGGCGTCGTTTTGACCAAACCGTGAGAACAGCATCTCCTGGTCATTCTCTGGATCCTCCAGTTTCTGCCACATGTTACCTAAATTAGTTCAGCGACGATGGGCAGTGTCCAGTCGAAGGGATACAGGGCTCATTTGTCACTTCTTGCATTCCTTCGTCCTGGTCCCTCTCTGGCTGGGAAGAGAAGAGCCCACACAGGAAGAAACTTGGTTCCCAACTTTCCAAAGGAAAGTATTCTCAACATGCAGCAACATAGAATTGCTATAAAGTTTTTATTGTTCGTTGCAGTTTCAAGATATCATCCCTTTTCTGTTACTTATCTCTTTTGGGGGAAAAGGGAAGTGCCTCTGTGTACCCTGCTATATCTGCCAATGCGACACAATATATTAAGAAATTGCCCCCTCTAGGATTGACTTCGCCCCCCCCCCCCCGCCCCTACAAAGAATTCCTGGCTACGGGCCTGAAGCCACGATTCGAGTCATGCGTCAACATTAGTGTTTTAATCAGTGTTTCATCCTCGTCGTCTCGATTAACCAAATCGGAACAGAAAAATGACGAAGGAGAAGTCAAATACTTAACTTCTCTTATAATACGTTAATATTTTTTTCTATTGAGTTTCCGTTCTTATATTTTCTTGCAACAGCTTACATTTGTATTATGTGCCATATTGCAGATACGAACTGTCAGGAAAGTTGTTGGTGACCTTGGTAAGACAGTCTGGTATCATTCGCCTATAAAAATGCATTTATAATGCTCGAATGCCTTTCGAAGCATGGCGGTAACTTCCGGAAGAATAGGGGGGATAAAACACGATCAGGGGCAGCCTGGTTACACGCTGTTGGCGACAAACAAAGCTTACGTTTTGCACCTGACTTTACTGTTTTTGTGCTCTGAATTCATATCCCGGAAGACAGCGAAGTTGAGGGGACGGGAGGGGTGTAGAAAGTTGTCGACTCTTTATTTCAAGTTTACTGTGGCAATAGGGCGTTTCGCTGGATGATGCTTACCGACATTTATTTTCCAATTGTGATTGTATTACTTTCAGATAATTTTTCATTCATTTTTCTGTCACTCCTGGCTAATCGGGAAGATGATGATGAATGGTGATATGATGAAACTGGTGACAGAACAGTTACAAACAGACATAACCAAACCTCCACAAAGGATTAAACTGGTTGTGTCCACATTTCGTGGCACCTGACGCTGCAGAACACCAAGTTATTGCTCTTCTCAAATCTTCTTCGACACGATTGGAAAACCTATATTTTGGCCGGAATGACATTGTGGTAAAATTTACAAATTATTTATTTTTGTATGATAATAATGGAGAATTCCTAGTAAGTTACTGCTGAATTCAAGGGCGGACGGAATATTTTCAGTTGGGCTGTGCTTCGGTTGTCATGGCTGCCAAGATTTCATTCAGGGACGCTGCCAAAGGTGGGCCAGAGTGGGCAATAGCCCACCCTGTTATAATGTAATAAGCAAATTCCATGGCATGAAAAGGAAATGTAAGTGTGATAGGGTGAATATGATGGAAACTTTCATACCCTGGGCCTGTATTTTCAGGGCGCAGTCTACCATCCACTGGATCATGGATATTATGAACCAGATATTTAATAGGGTTATTAAAGGTCCAGGAATTTTAATTAAATTCAATTCCGGTCCAGGAGAGAAAATCAGCAAGCGTAAATGGGTTCAGGACCGTCAAGAACCTTTTTATCTGTAAAGTATTTCAATTCGGTTCAGGAACCTTTTTTCCCGATCAATTTAAATACGGTCCAGGAACATTTTTTTCCGAATCAGTTTAAATAGGGACCAAGTTCCGTATTGAAATGAAACAATACGAAACTTGGATCGAATACGGACCTGACGATATACAATTATGCACTTGTGAGCATTTTCATGCTCACAGGTGCTGACTGTCTCGAGAATCTAAGGTACATGGTAGAAATGGGCGAAACGCAAACGATGCAGTCGCGTTGCCCCTGTCCATGTAGTCCCATTCTCTCGCGCGCGTTCCTTCACTTGGTTGTAGCAGCACTGCCGTTCCCTGTTGTAATGTCTGCTGAGAACACACCAGCCTCATCGACGGCTCCTATTCGCTGTGGTTCCTGGATCGGATGCCGGAGCAACACGTGACGGGTTTGTTTGAACTCAATGTGACGCCATATAGTCCATTGCGTTATGTACAGTAACTCTTCGACAAGGGAGGGGAGTTTTTGAATCTGGCCCACGAGAGAACAACAGCGTTTTGATTTATTCCCTGCGCTACGTTTTCTACAACCGCAGTGTGACATTCCAATATAAAACGTACAAACGGACATTTTTAGAAGGCAACTCTTAATCGGTCAACCCTGGTCCAGGAATTGTAAATAAATTCAATTCCGGACTGGGAGAGAAAATCAGCAAACGTAAATGAGTTCTAGACAGTGTATAACCTTTTCATATTCAAAGCATTTCAATTCTGTGCAGGAACCTCTTTTCCGGATCAATTTAAATTCGGTCCAGGAACCTTTTTTCCCGAATGAATTTCAATTCGGTCCAGGAACCTTTTTTCCCGCATCAATTTAAATACGGTTCAGGAACTTTTTTTCAATGTAACAATACGCACCTTGGACCGAATTTAAATTGTGCGAGAAAAAGGGTTCCTATCCTGCAGCGGAACCCAATAGAACCCATTGGAATTTATGGGTTCTTGGACCTTAAACAACCCTGGTATTTAACACATTTTCAATATAACATTTGATTTTGAATAATTTATTTTTATGCCAATATTTAAACTTCCTATTATCTGATAGTGCATCCTTGTTTCCATCATTAAAAACAATGTTCTGAAGATGTGGCCCACCCAAATATTTGACAGTCATCTAGTGGCCCACTGGTATAATTTCTTCTTTCTTTCTCTCGCTTTCTTTTATCTATTTTTCCTCTTTCCTTCTACGTTTCTCTTCCTTCTTTCTTCCCTTCAATTTTTCTATCCTCTTTTGTTTTCTCGTTTTCATTCCTTCTCCTTCTCCTCTCTCTTACTTTCCTTCTCCTTCCCCCATCTCTCTCTCTTTCTACGTCCTCTCTAATTCCTTCTTTCTCTTTTTCCCCCCTTGGATGCTCTGTTTCTATTTTATCTTTCTTCTACCTGTGTTTCTCTCTTTTTCTTGCTCTCTTTATCTATCTTACCGTTTCTCATTCTTTTATTTTTTGTCTGTTAATCTCGTTCTAATTTTCATTCCTTGTTTATATATATCTATCTGTTCATTCTCTCTCTCTCTCTGTATGCACTAGCTTACGTAGAATTTTTTTTTTCGGAGGAGGCTGTAATTGTAAATGTGGATAATACACAGCTCTCCCGCGCCGTAGCTATGCGGTCTAAACCGTGCCGCTCACTAAAGCGCCGGAAGCGCGGCAACAGAACGAAACAGTTTCGCTTCCGGCGTCCCAGTGGTCGTTAACCTGTAAGATAACCTCCAGACTTCTAGCCGAAAATTCCGTGCTTCGGTTCCGCTCGTTTCCCTGCAGTGGGTGTTGCACCATTTGATTTCAATAGAACGATACAACAGAAGTTCTGTTGCCGGATATTTCCGTGTTTCGCCGCGTCTCAGTGGGCGTCAATCTTAAGGCGTCATGTTTTGGGCTCCGGCTACGGGACGCCCTAAGGTTCGAGTCTCCTGAGGTTTCGTACTGTGTATGGGACCGGTGGCCACCCACCATAGTGAGGAAATTAAGGAGCTGCAAATGAGTAGCGTAACCCGGTCGCGGAAACCTACAACCACGACTGCGGGTTCGTCGTGCTGACCACACGTCACCCTCGTTGGACTGGTTGGATGATCGCCCACCCCTGCAGGTGGGAGCGAGGCCGGCAGTCGGTAGGTAGGCCCTTGCCCTCACAGGTTGTTGCGTCTCAGGTTTAAAAAACATAGCTGTGAGGGGATATACATCAAAATATTATCGGTTCATTTGCGCCGCGACATATGTCAAGACCTTCCTTGGTGGGTTTTCCCACAATCGGGAGTGTCATTACCGCCACGCGCACGTGTGTTTATGGGAACATGGTGCATAGTGCATGAAATCAAACAAACAAACAAACAAACGTGTGTTTATGACGTTGCACAGCTGTGTTTACACTGAAATGTTAAACCTATCCAGAGAGTCAAATATGACTCTTCTTTGCTTATTTCAAAAGACGTTACACAGGATTACTTGTATCAATTTTATTCCACAACACAAAATACATAAATCAGCCTATTAACTATTAATCATTTATACACTACATAAAATCGTTAAAAAAACATTGTAAATAAAGTATTCTTAAAATATTGCAAGCATTCTACAAGTACACTTTGGAAGCAACATGAATGTGCCAGTCTATTACACTTAATTATTATACACTACATAAAATCGTCAAAAATATTATAAATAGTGTTATTTTTGCAAACATTATATAAGTACTATGTATATGTACACTTTGGAAGCAACATAAATATGCCAGTCTGTTACACTTAATTATTATACACTACATAAAATCGTCAAAAATATTATATATACTGCTGGCCTTCGTAAATAAGGGACGGCTTTCACGCTTTGTTTCTGTCATGTCCATATTCTCAGCCATCTTGTCTCTCTCAAGTCTCAGTTTTACATAAATACTAATTTCCCAATGTAGATTCCTCATATATACTTTCATCTTACATTCATTTACTAATCACCTTCCTTTTCAATCGAAGATAAACACAGCTACAGCTGGGCAACGTCATAGACACACGTGCGCGCGGCGGTAATGACACTCCCGATTGTGGGAAAACCCACCAAGGAAGGTCTTGACATATGTCGCGGCGCAAATGAACCGATAAGAAGCCCTGGCACAAACGACACGGACTCATTGATTTTCTCAAAATTTCGGAAGGGGCTGTAGCCCTATCAGCTCCCCTTCTGCAAATTGTAATGGTAGAGCCAGTACATGATCCTTTTCTTTATTAAATGTTGGTATATGTTCATTAATATTATTTTTATGGGTTGGTGAAGGTAATATTTGTTATTCAATTTCCAATGTAACTTGCTGTAGAGCTGGGCTACGTGTTTGGGGAAGCCAGTTTGCAGAAGGCGGGTATTTTCAAATACTTTTACCTTCAAAACCTGTGAGGGTGGAAAATTCCAGTTAACTGGTCTGTTTTTGAATCGCCTATATAAAGGGACCCGACTGAACAATTGGGTTGGCATTTTTTCGTTGCTTGGGCAAGAGGAGAGCCCTAGGAAAGTTATCTCGATGCCGGTAGTGGCTGTGGCTAGTCTAGAAGGCTAGCAGTCACGAGGGTAGCCATATTTAAAGCCCCTATCACACGGAACTGGATTTCTAGTTCGAATGCCCTAGTTGGCGCTGAACTAACTTTCTAGGTAGCAATCATGGCCGCCTGGCTGACTGCTTGACTGGCTTGGAGGAATAGGACATGTTCTAATAGCTACTTGCTTTCCTCGACTGGATTCTGTGGAACAGCCAAAGAAAGAGCTAAGTTTCGCCATGTGAAGATAATCTGTGAGTGTGCAAAGGAGCATTTTTGTCTGTGGTTTCCGAGTGTTACTCCAGCAATGTATAATGTATACAGCATGAAAAGCGCGTTGAGTTATACCATCTATGTCTAGTGCACGGTGTTTACTTTTGAAACAACTAAAATATGCTTCCATGCGTGTACAGTAAGCGTTGTAAAGTATGTATTTAAGCAGAGCTATTGTTTTGTACCTAATAATGTGTTATACGAAATGTTATTCCTCTCGGTTGAATAGTTATCGGCTTTTAAAAATGTGAAGTGATACATTGTTTACTTCTCACGCGGCCGCCATTACAACTTCCCTCGTATGGGAACAAAAGACTATCGACAAGTACGCTGATAAGTATCGTGTGAGGCGAAAACTAGCAAATTGATAGCAAGTCCAGCGCCAACTAGGATATACCTACTGGAAATCCAGTTCCGTGTGATGCGGTCTTAAATAGAAATAGTTCTGATGGTCTAGGCCAACGAACGAACCTCTATTCTACATACATATATTCTATTCTACGTATGTAGTATATATATATACACACACACATGCTTTTAAAAAAATATCACATTTTAACTAATTTGGATCATGTGGGGGTTGTTGCCTTTGTAATTCATCTGTACTTTTTAACAAGAAATAAATTGTGTTCATATGTATTTAACGAAACGTCTGGACTATCTATTATAACAAAAATAAGAAAGAACAGAGTTTCCCCTATATCCATGGTACCGAATGATAACAAGAAACTGTATGGTAGTTATTCTAAGATGTGTATTTCGAATGAACCGTATTGTTAGTTATTTTTTTATGTTTTTGCATCTTATTCGCCTGGGGCAGTAGCGGAACATGTAACTGGTAGAGCTAAGGCTGATTACTTTCTGAAACAGAAGTAAAATGAGTAAAACAAAATTTATATGAACCATTTTTACCTTCTTTCTCTGATGATACCTTGTAGAAGCAGTAGCTGGCACTCGGATAGCTTTTCAAAAGTTAGAAATCCGAGTCAAGAACTCTTCAGCAGTTTTCTTGCCGTCACTACCACACAAAGGGCTGATCGTGTACCCTTGGTGGAAAGGACTTGGAGATATAATTGCATTAAGGAGAAGCAAGGACGGGATTTTTTCTGGTCTCTTCAACGAGCTGCGGGCAAAAACCGAGTGAGGGGGAGTTTCTTTGTAAGAACTCCCCTTTCCCAACTGCTTCCTTCATCTGAGAAATGATTTGCATGAGCGCGTCGAAATTCTGCCAGTGAATGCGAGCGTTTGCTTTGATTAGCAATTCATCAACTTCAAAACATGACTAAATTCGTAGGGAAGAAGGTTCCTGTCTGTTTTCACGGTTTTCTTTTCGCCTCTTCTGACCAAATTTGACTACGAAGATCACGGAAACCTTTTCTACTGTACATTAGACCACATGATATTAATTTTCTTTGTTTATATATAGTTTATAACGTGATCGTTATATTATTATTATGGATTCACGAATTGCTGTTTGCTCATTGCAATGTTTGTTGGATTTTGGCTTACTGTCATGATTATTGGTTGTTAGATTGATGTGAATATTGATTGTCTTTCACTTAATTTCAAAGTGCTGTATAAAAGAGATCTTTTGTCATTGTATATCTTTTCTGAACTAATGGCACATAATTCCAAGGAAAACTTTCCTAATTGAAAGAAAAATTATCATGTCATAAGCTTATTGTTTATTATATTTAATGTTATTTACAGATTGTGATTAAGAGTTGTTAGGGGAGTATTATACTGTATAGTAGTTACTAATTTATAAACAATAATTACTTTAAAACAAAGAAAATTGGTATATGTTCGTGTAGAATCGCTCATGAAAAGCGAAGCGGTGGTCTTTCTGTTGTTTTATGCGGTGCTGAACGGGCACTTTTTTAATGGCTTTTGGCGAGGATCTTCAGCCGATACTTTGTGTGCTTTTCGCTTGAAAGAATGGTTATCCATGTCGAGTAAAGTGTTATGCAGCCAATTGCAACTGCATATTTAAACACCGAGATCAATTTTCTCAGAAATTTTATAGTGAGATTTGGTGCACTGTCATAGCGTTACAGATAGCGTCATGAGAAGCTGGTTGTATTAGAAGCCATATGAAGGTGAAGTTATTATTAATATTGACAATATGCTGATTTCATTTAGCTAGATATCTTGAAATATCTCCAGAACACATGTAAAAACGAGGAAGTTTATTATTTGCTCAATGCTTTATTGAAAATAATATTTTTTTTTTAAAAAAAAACTGTACGCAAAGGTGACACATTATTTTAAGAAATGCATCGAAGATTATAAGCAATTTGTTACAACTATTGCGTTACCTGAGAACTAAGAAAAGTCATTTACATTAAAAACAACGGAACTTCTAATTGTGAAGTGTTAAATGGTAATTTGAAATGCACGTTTAATATGTGTGATTTACATCAAGAGTTGATTACATTGAACAGACGCGTTCCACGAATAAAATCTTGATTGAATGTTATAAATAATAGCAATATTATCATTTACTAATACGATGAGAAGCATCTTTATCCAGACACGTATCTAGAAATATATTTCGGGGGGGGGGCGGGTCCGACCCATTTGTGTCAGAAATAAGTTTGCTTTTTTCATATAAGCTCTAAATTGGCGGGAATTTGTACCTTCACTATCTACAAGGTCATTTTGAAATGATAGTTTTCAGGTAACATTTAAGTGAATTAAATAGTTTTCAGTACAAAAATTATATGCTAATATTTCTATTTGCAGGTGAGTAAACTACATCTTTCCTCTGTTTGGTGGCCTGTATTCGGTGAGTACGTAATACAGTATGAATTGTCTACCTATTGGATTTACCCAACATTGAATCAATCTAGGATATCAAGCTTCTGTCTCGTCTTGACTTTACAGTCTGTCTAGGTCTAGGTACACCCAACGGCAAAAGAAGTAGTAGGTGTATCGTCCATCATCATTTTCACTCAATCTGTTTCCCACAATGTGATGATCATCATTTGAAGTAGATCGTCAATAAACAGAGAACGATATCTGCTTCGCATAAAAAGAATTCCATTCTTTAAAACAACACAGGATGTATAATGAAGCAGAATGAAAATAGTGATTGACAATTGGCTTACTACTATATTTGCTGTTGACCGTACTATCAGGGGCGCCCAGAAGGGGCACTTGCAAGGGGGGCCAAAAGGGGCACTTGGTCCTCCTTGAGATATCTAGAAAAACTTAAGGTAATTCCAGTGGCAAAACTCTAGCAGTAGTTTATAACAAATAATATGTTATTCACAGGCTTTACGTTCGACATCAATTGACTGCCATGTCCAACAAAACATTGAGAGAACGTTTTCACCAGAGACATTATAATCATATTACTGTATATTGACTACCGTAATGGGGCGAGATTGGGAAGATAAATTTTATAGTCCTGACGTTTGGGACTGAAATGATCCTCCATTTCCCGACTAAATCGGACATTTTTCGGGATGGGAAACTTTAAAAATTCCTGACGCTGTGAAAATCTCGAAATTTTACACAGTTTCCCCCATAAGTGATTGTTTTTGTACTTCTGGAATAAAAAACTGTTGATTTCAACAATTTCAGGCTTTGTAGTGTAGAAAATACCGAGAATTAATAGTTAAGGAGTACAAAAGAGCACAAAAGACAAAGAACTATTGATCAACAAAATTATAGAAGCTTATGGAAACGAGGGAAGCCGAATCCAGTTTCTATTTAAATAGTGGATTCAAGTCTGAACTTAGCAACAACGCCAAGTAGTTTCAATTCAATTTACGATTCGTCGAAAAATAATAATAATAATAAAAGGTAAAGTAAGTTTCTGTGAGTGAAGATAACGATGTGAAATCTTGTATGTATGTATAATATCTGTTCCCTCTACGTAAATTGGGAGCGGATAAAGTGCTCTGCATCCCCTGAGAAAAAGTCCTATAGGCGCACCTTGTAGTATACAGGGTGCCTCATAAGTAATAGCGCAAACAGGTGAAAGTACACGATAATAGAAGCAAAAAGGTCTCAGTAAACATGGGTCTGCAAACGAGCCGTTTTCGAGATAATCGCGAATGTGCGATTACAAGCCGCCACTGACTTCATTGTTTGTAAACGTCGTCCTAGTTGGTAAAATGCTAATAATGTGTGCGAATGTGAGGTTACAAGCCGTCATTGATTGCATTTTGTAAACACCAAGTGCTTTACTACTCCTTACGCGCTCCGAGGTTTCCTTTTTGTTTACAAAACAGAACATTTCCGAGAGGTGGCGTTGCAATCAAACAGAACATTTCCGAGAGGTGGCGTTGCAATCAAACAGAACATTTCCGAGAGGTGGCGTTGCAATGAAACAGAACATTCGCACACATTATTAGCATTTTACCAACTAGGACGACGTTTACAAACAATGAAGTCAGTGGCGGCTTGTAATCACACATTCGCGATTTTCTCGAAAAGGGCTCGTTTGCAGACCCATGTTTACTGAGACTTTTTTTGCTTCTATTATCATGTACTTTCACCTGTATCAGTTTGCGCTATTACTTTTGAGACACCCTGTATATGTTGAGACGTATTTAACATTTCTCAATCCAACCTTTTTCAAGTTGACAGTGTACTATATCCCTCCTTACAAGCAGTACTATTGTAAATACCAATCAATCCCTGTCTGAGAAGTGACGTTGATGGTCGTACGACAACATCACCTGTACTCCTAAAACCTTCCCGAAGAGCATTTGTACAGGCAAGGCCACGAGATAACAAGTTTCAGTCAGCAGCCCACAGAGGGCGTCGCTTCAACATGTCAGTTCCCGTTTGCCCACACTTTTCGGGCTAATGCTTCGGATTGGGCGTCACCCCTGAACCCCATATGAGACTTTTGCTTTCTTTTTGTTGACGAGATCGTTGCGTATCGGACGTAAGAGCCATATATCTTTCTCCTCGTGGTCGTAACATTACAAATAATTTTAATCGAAGGTCTTTTCATCTTCAGGTGTCGGTTAAGTACCAACATGGTGGCCTTGGGAGTCAAGTGCAAGGAGTGTTTCCACCACGGAACCTTCGGTAATAGTGACGAGTCAATAAAAACATGTTGGATCTGCCATAGCGGCACCATGTCCGTGGTAGTAAGCATGTGTGTTCAGAGAATACGTTGTTGAAGGGGGTTTATAGCTACATCTCTCTTTTGGGAAGCTTTCCTAGAGAAGAAAAATGTAAAGATAGTAGATTATAGCACTAAATGCTAAAAGAAAAATTATTTTAAAATTTCCCATTTTATGAAATATGTACGTTTCAAGAGCTGTTCTGTGAACAGAAATCTTAAACTTTTTTTTAAAACCGAAACCCTTAAAAAACTTATGAAAACCAAAACTCTTTAAACTGTGTTGAAAACAGAAACTCTTTAAACGGTTATGAAAACCGAAACTCTTTAAACGTTTTTGAAAACCGAAACTCTTTAAACGGTTTTGAAAACCGAAACTCTTTAAACGGTTTTGAAAAGCGAAACCCTTAAATCTGTTTTGAAAACACAAACTCTTTAAACGATTTTGGAAACCAAAACCCTTGAAACGGTTTTGAAAAGCGAAAGAATAGACGGTTTTGAAAAGCGAAACTCTTTAAACGGTTTTGAAAAGCGAAACTCTTTAAACGGTTTTGAAAAGCGAAGCCCTTAAAACGGTTTTGAAAAGCGAAACTCTTTAACCGGTTTTCAAAAGCAAAACTCTTTAAGCGGTTTCGGAAAGGGAAACTCGTTAAACAGTTTTTTAAAACCGAAACTGTTTAAACTGTTTTGAAAAGCGAAACCCTTGAAACTTTTGAAAGCGATACCCATGAAACTGTTTTGAAAGCGAAACCCTCTAAACAGTTATCAAAACAAACTCAAAATCGCCGGAACCCAAAAATTTGTTTTGAAGACATAAACAGGTTGATTTAGTTAGTTAGGTTGTTATACATCACTTTAGGCTACATATCAGCGACGACGAGGATGAATGTTGATAGGATGAAGAGACAATAACCAACACATATGGATAACACAACACGATTCCAACAGAGAATTATTCTGGCTGCATACACTAGGCGCCAGAGACTCGTTACACTGCAAAATGCAATCCAGGGTGTACTAAGTGGAAATGAGTTGGCATTTCGGTGTTCTCATGTAGGGTAAGCCTTACACCCGAAAATATAAACAGAAAAGTGGTTTTGAATCTCTGGAACCACCATCATGAAATCAATTTTTCAATTAGGTTTTCGTATGTTCTTTGTGTTAACCGTTTTGACAGCACTTCTCCATACGAACACCATGAAACGCAACATTTTTATCCACATCTACATATTTCTATGATCGCCCATAACACGATCTCCTTAACAGCATTATTGCTATGCTTTCCTCTGATTAATCCCCCAAAAATGACAGCAGCTTTCGAACTTTCGATTTTGGAGGACAGGACACGATCGCATCTCAAAAGTCATTTCCAGAAGGCGAGGTGACAGCCAACATTTTTTTTATACATCCCTCCCTCCGTCCTTCTCTTCCTTGCCCTTCTGGGAATTGATCTATAGGAAGTTCTTTTCCAGAAGGTGACCGCCGAACACTTTCCCCGACCCTTTTACAGCCATCTTTCCGTGTCGCGTCCAATTACAAGCAGGTGCCATGCGATTCCATTCGCATTAGCTGCAATTCCTGTCCTGTCGAAATCCAATCTTTCTTCCCTTGAAAGGGAAACTGCTAACTTCGATCTGCGTCGCTTAATCTTGCTAGATTGATTCTTTTGTTATTCGGCTGCCAAGAGAGGAGCCATGTGTTCTTTTTTTTTTCAGGGGATTGTCATTTTGTGATGTCCTTCCTACTTCCGCCAGCAACATCCACCTCCAGGAACCTGCAATGACCGATTTACATGTTGGAATGTTAACGAGATCGAGCGTAACTACTATTATTCGAGACTAGCAGACACCTTACAAGGATCACCGGGATATATTCGCGCAAGTGGAATTTCGTGCTTATTCAGTTTTGCGGTCGTTGATTTCGCTCTTGTTCAATCGCCATAGTTCCTATCTCGCTTATTCTGGTACTGAATTTTGGATTCGCGCTTAAATCAGTTTCGCGGTTATCAATTTCGCGTTTATTACTGTGCTGAATTTTGAATTCTCGCGAAATTCGATTGACGCTTTTTCTGGTGCTGAATTTTGGGTTAGCGCTAAATCCCTTTCGCGTTTATTACTGTGCTGAATTTTGAATTCGCGCTAAATTCGATTCAAGCTTTTTTCGGATGCTGAATTTTGGGTTAGCGCTAAATCCATTTCGCGCTTATTCTTCTCTCGCTTATGCCGGTGCTATATATTTTGTTCGCGTTAAAACCTTTTTAAAATCCTACCCTTCTTACAGGAGTGTTATTAAGGGATTTACATCCACGAGACATCCTAACAATTGGTAGATTAATTGAATTAGGTTATTTTAAGTCGCTTTTATGCCACATTTGACTAATCGTGACGATAAGGATGACTGTTGATATTGATATTGATGAAAGGACACTCACAAAGAACACCCATGACAGGATTCGAACCTAATAACAATTGGTCATCTTGGATTCGCAAGATTTCGCAATACATAAATACGTGAATAGCTCGACTTGTTTTTGTTCTTTTTTCATCCAATTAACGTGTTCCATTGTACACTCCATTTTTGTCTATTTGGATTTTGGCTACTAATACAATACAATAACAGCAAACGGTACCAAACTACTCAGTGGCGGCGATTGGGTTCCAAAACTTGGGGCAAGGTGCCAAAACTGGGTGTGAGGGGAGGGGGCAAGGACAGTTTACTTTCTCTTGGTAGATAAGGTTTAGCGTTGTGTTGGAGCAAAAGTGGCAAAATGTGGGGGGGGGGCAACTGCCTTCCCTTGCCCCCCCTAATCTCCGCCACTGAAACTACTTATAGTAGTTTATCACCTGGGAACAATATCAATAACCTCCAAACAATCCTGTTGCTACACTGTCCCAGCAGAAAATGACGATAAAAAGAAATGAGTATCCACAACATTTAATCTCATATTTCTTCCGCTACTGTTCGGACGATTACACTGGAAACCATCATCTCTCATCTCTATTCTTTCCCCTTCTTTGCTGTAGTCATCCTCTTCATCACTTTCTCCTCTACAGGAAAAACCAACGCCATAAAAAGAAAGAAAGAAACTGCACAAAAGCTATGCCAGAACGGGATCTTCTTGGCATGATTCCCGTTCAAGTTTCCAGATCCGAAGTTCTTTGTGGTGGCCAAGCCGGGGAACCAACACGCTGGAGTTCCCAGGATGCTTTACTCTCTGGGGAAAGAGGGATCAAAGCACTGATCCTGAAGGCTTAGCATTTTAGAAGAGGATGCTAAAAAAAATCCCTTTTCGAGATAGAAAAATCCCTCTCCTTGTGTGCATATTTCCCACTTTGTATTATACCAGTGATCTACATACGTCTTGCCGTAAGAAACGGCAGCCTATGTCTACATGTACGGTCATCGGCAAATAAAAATTGGACACCTAGATCCTGAAATACTCACCTCCTAACTCCGTAGCTTTAGGCAACACACACAACGCTTTGCAGGGAAGCGAATATTTCAGGATCTAGGTGCTCCATTTTTATTTGCCGATGACTACACCATGTAGACTATACTGTGGGTAGTGTTATTGTAGTAGAGAGACAACAAACAGAAGAACTTTCCGTCAAAATTCTTCGCACATCTTCCCCTCCATTCGCTCAACTCGTGTCACAAGAAAGGCTGCTCCATTCTACCCCCTCCACGCGCGAGTACGATGCACAGGACACGCGGTTCTGCGCAGGTTCTTTTGCCTGTGGTTCCACTATAACTACCCTTGTAGCAGAGGCTTCAACTTTATATAAATATTGAGGGGCGAGGACAAGATTGACAATAATATTTGTTTTTACACATAATGAATATAGTTCTTCGGGGGGCAGAGAGTACCTTACCCCCCCAAGTCGGCGTCTGTGCATTATAGCACCCCCTCTCAAGAGATGTAAAAATTGACAGAGGGGGAAATTTCCTCTATCCCCGTTCAATTGCCACCCTAACGGTACTGCACGTACACGCAGGAAAATAAATGCATTAGCTCAAACAATAAATGCATAAAGCCTGTACCTCAGACCAAATGTTTATCTTAAAGAAAAACGCAAGATGGTGCATAAAAAATGGATCAATTGATGCATTGATTGATTGAGTTGGTGTTTTAAGTTCACTTTATGCACAGTAAGGCTAATCGTGACTGGCCCTACAGTTTGAAGTGCAATCCAATTGATGCATTTAAGTACAGTTCGACATAGAAAGAAATATTCACTTGAATTGGCGTTACCTTTACAAAATGGTACACAAAAAATGCATCAAACTGTAAACCTGATTCTTGGCAAAGGCCAAAAAAAGCACACTTTCATAACACAAGAACAAAGGCAAATATACACACAGAGAACCACAGACTAAACCTATACAAAAGGAGTGCCAAAAACACAGGAATACTATAGCTCGACCACAAGGAAAAAGCGTTCGCGCATCTTCTCTGCCGTTATCGGTGCTCGCGACAGTGTTGCCAGGTCAGACTTGAAAAAATCGGGAGATTGTTCCTTGGGAAACCAGAAAATCTGCTTCAAAATCCGATGATCTAATATAGCGGATGAACGACGTTCTCGGGGGGCGGGGGGCGGCATACGCGTGCGCACTGGGACTCAAGGAGACGTCAACAGATTTTTTTTTCCAGCGAGGGGGAAACAATGTATTTTTATCAGGCGGGTAAACGGGGCATATTACCCCGTAATAATGTTTCCCTCTCAGAAAACACCACTTGAGTTTGAAATTATAACGTTAATACATCCCTATTATCTATAATAATGGATGTAAATTACTGTGACTGAAATCAAGTCATACGTCTGAAATAATAGGTACTTTTATGTCAACATTCATTTTCCAGAAGAGGAGAGGGTGGGTGGCGACCATCCTTGCACTTCCTTCTGGACGTCCATGTCGCTATATAATTTTGTAGAAAATTAAGTATTTAAGTATAGAATAGTATATTATGGATAGAAAATTAAGCAGTTTCAAGCCGATGAAAGTTACAAGCAACTACGGGGGAGGGGGTGCATTATTTCCTTTGTAATTGAACTATGCCGCTTCGTTCTCTAGCAAATTTCTTGTTATTAACACTCACATGCTTTATTCGTCAGTTTTGCTGCCTCTATATTGCTGCATATTTATATATATATACGCACACACATACATGTATAAAATAATTTGCCCACGCTACGAATTCAGTGTTTCTACCTAGTAAGGCAAGGACGTTTCACTGTGTTTGTGTCACTTCATCCATTTCATCAGTTTTTCATTCATCCATATTGTCGTACTTACCCGTAGAGGCACTAAAGCGACGTAAAATAAATAAAATAGAAATAGATTTTCGGGTGGGATAAAATACAACCATCTAAAAGTAGTAATGTAGTTATAGTAATAAAATAATAATAATGCCCTAGCACAATTGAGTATCGTTTGGCATAATTTCACAGTTTAAACAGCACTTTTCATGGCTGAGTGGAGTTCTACTCTACCTCTCCCCTCCATGATAAAGTACGATGAGCAGGAAACGTGTTTTTGAGCAGGCCCTTGGAGGTTCCATAGCAATAGTTTATTAAGGAATTCTCCTGAGAAATCAATAGGTCTGGCAACACTGACGTGAGCCGCGCTGAGGGCTCCTTCCCCCTGTCCTTTCTCCCATCCGCCAGCGCGAAGAGATTCTGCGCAGGTTTCTTTCCTTGTGGTTCCACTATACTATACAATAAACTTCCATGTGAAATAAAGGAGGAAAGAAATCTTAAGCTATTCAAAAATAAAATAAAAAACTATCTCAGAAACATCACCCTACAACATAGAAGAATTTCTACAGCATATCTAAAACCACCTTCTCTGTCTCACCTATATACGCAATCACTTTGATACAATATATATATATATATATATATATATATATATATAAACATGTATGAAACTTTACGCTGATCTGCATCCCATATATGTAATCTAGTGGACGTAATATATATTTGGAACTCAATTATGCTGGTCTACATCCCAAATATGTTATCAAGGGTATGTAATATATATTTGTAACTCAATTATGCTGATCTACATACCAAATATGTAATCTAGTGGATGTAATATATATATTTGTAACTCAATTATGCTGATATACATCCCAAATATGTAATCTAGTGGATGTAATATATATTTGTAACTCAATTATGCTGATCTACATCCCAAATATGTAATCTAGTGGATGTAATATATATTGGGTTGGTGCGAATGAAATGTCCGCTTTGACGTCTGGTGGGAAACTCACCTCAACAACACAACACAGGGATTTACTGAGGTCACAGGTCTAACGTCATAAACTCTGTATGCGTCCAGCAAACAGACTGGAGCACCCAGACAGTCAGCAGGAAGTGTGTTGCTGAACAGGGTCATCTGAAATTGCACCATGGAGAACACACAATTGCGAGTGATTTGTCTTTACGAATTCAAACTGGGACATTCTGCTCGGCAAGCCGCCAAAAACACTAACAGTGCATTTAGGCCAGGAATGGTAAATGAACGCACCCTTCGCCGCTGGTTTGTCAAATGTCGTTCCGGTGACACAGCATTACAAAATGACTCCCGTGGCCATCGACCAACATCATGTTTGGATGAGCTCCTCAGGAACGCCGTGCAAGCGGACCCTCGGAAAAGTGTTCGCGCCACTGCAGACGAGTTAGGCATACACCATACCACTATCGTTCGGCGGCTCCATGCGATCGGTAAAGTGAAAAAGTTCGACTCATGGGTACCACATGATTTGACACCGGTCAACAAGACTCGCCGACTGGAAGTGTGCAATTCTCTGAGTGTAAGGAATAACGGGGATGGTTTCCTGCAGCGGATTGTCACTTCAGATAAAAAAATTGATCTGCTATGACAATCATAAACGATCAGGACAATGGTTGGATCGTGATCAACGTCCAGAGCTGTTTCCAAAACCACCTCACCACCACCGGAAGGTGTTGTTGCTGGTATATTGGTCTATGGTGGGTGTGATCGATCATGTCTTTCTCAGGCTAGGTGAAACCATCAATGCAGATCGTTACAGTACTGAACTCCATGAAATGCACCGCAAACTTCTCCGCAAGCATCCAGCAACGGTCAACAGACATGGTGTCCTCATGTTGCACGACAATGCTTGGCCACATGTCGCGCAAAGGATGGTGCAGGCTCTCCATGAGTTGGAATATGAAACCCTTCCTCATCCAGCATATTCTCCCGTCCTCTCTCCCACTGACTACCATCTCTTCAAGCATCTCGATCACTTCCTGACAGGAAAGACCTTCGCTGATGATGGGGCGGTGCAACATGCCGCTGAGGAGTTCTTTGCTTCTCAGACTCCAGACTTCTTTCGCCATGGAACCCAATTGTTGGCTGAGCGATGACAAAAGTGTGTGGCTGCAGACGGCGACTATTTTGATTAACCAGGTAATGTAGTTTTAATTTTTTTGGCCTTTGGCAATGAGGCACCTGGGCCGGACATTTCATTCGCACCAACCCAATATATTTGTAACTCAATTATGCTGATATACATCCCAAATATGTAATCTAGTGGATGTAATATATATTTGTAACTCAATTATGCTGATCTACATCCCAAATATGTTATCAAGGGTATGTAATATATATTTGTAACTCAATTATGCTGATCTACATCCCAAATATGTAATCTAGTGGATGTTATATACGTATATTTGAAATTCAATTATGCTGATCTACATCCCAAATATGTAATCTAGTGGGTGTAATATATATTTGAAACTCAATTTTGCTGATCTACATCCCAAATATGTTATCAAGGGTATGTAATATATATTTGTAACTATAACTGCTGTATCCCATGTATGTAATCAAACCGATGTAATAATATATACTTGTAACTTTAATTATGCTGCATCCCATATATGTAATCAAGTATTTGTACTGTAATCATACTAATGTTATATGTAACAAAATGACGTGTTCTATACTGCTGCAGATAGAAATATCAACAATGTAGTCAACAGAATGAGAATACATTACAATTACAATTAGTGCATCAATCGATGCGTTTCTGGTTCATCAAATAGATTTAATGCATTTAGCTTTGTGTGTGCACGAAGACAATGTAATGCATATAAATATGGCGTCCTGTGCTGTTGAGGGGGTTCGGCAGGCAACATCCCCCTCCTGAAGAATTCAATATATCTTCAGTTAACACACAGCAAATTGGCAATTGCTGTACCCAATATTTCCCTGTACAGGGAAATTCCTTTTCGGGGAGCAACACTGCTGCGTAGATACTGAAGGAAAGGGGGGGGGGGCATTCTTGGAGATGGCGAATCGCGTCTCTATGAATTATGACCGTCGTAAGCCTTGTAATTCCTTCGAGAAATCGATATATAGATTGTTGCTTTTGTTTTCGTTCCCAATTCATTGAAGAAAGGAAAGAGAAATCTTCCTGGATTCGGAATACTCGTTCGAAATAAAATACTTGTCCCCCGCGGTGCGGGACGTTTCGGGTATCCTATAAATATCTCGTCTGGAGAATTGTTTATGTTTCAAGTTATTTTTGGTCCTTCGTGTTGCTCACGGGGTGGAAACATCCCTGGATGCAGATATGGATTTCCCCATGCTAGGGTTTCTTCGTTATATCATCTGGGTGTGAGACACTGGGGTTATTATTGGTTTTGTGTGCTTGTTGCACGAAGATCTGATTTCAAAACGAACTGAACCATTTCTTTAGGAAGTTGTCGTTTCCTCGGTACCACTAGAGCCTCTCCGATGGCGTAGTGGTAGCGTCGTCGCCTTGTAATCAAGGAGTCCCGGGTTCGATTCCCAGTGGAGTCACATAGTGATTCGGATCTCACTTTAAACGGTAGGTCCAGTCCCGATTAGCCTCACTGTGCATAAAGTGGTTAGGACACCAAATGAGCCAATCAGCCAGTCTTGTACCACTAGTTCCATGTTTGATTCCTGAGCGATTCGATACATATAGTGTCCGAAGATTAATTGTGTAACAGATTAGGCGCGAAGGATTTAGTGCGAACCCAGAATCAGTGATGTGCCGTAGACTATAAGTTTACGTCTACATGCGTTATCTACACGTAATCTACGCGTAGAATTAGGTTGTAGTTTACATAGACTACGTAGACAATCTAAAGTGCACTAAAATTAATTTTCAAGGGTTTCATGAAAGGAAAGTGACAATTTCAACTATATTGGTTCCTAACAAACTGAAAGGAATCCTATTTACAACAAAATTTCTCTTCTCTTCTCTCATCAACTATGGAAGAAGGTAAATAGTATGCAAAAAACAACAACAGATGGCTGTCGTGAGGCAAGAGTGGTCTTTTCTCCATAAAACACTAGAATATTTCCTGTTAGATTTTTTCCTAGGTGAGAAATTGTTCGAATTTGGAAGGAAGAGTATGAAAAGTTCTTCTCACACATCAGCTACTGATAGGCAGTATGATATTATTTTTATTCCACGGCGCCCTTTGCTAAGTTATCACCTTTCGCCATATTGTTTACATGGATTACGTCATCTACGTGTAGAATGTAGACTGTAGTTGTTTACGCATAGACGCACATCACTCCCCAGAATTCAGCACCGGAATAAACGGGAAAGGAATAACCGCGATACGTTTTAAGCGATGAATTAACCACCACGAAACTGAATAAGGCGAAAATTTGCACTTCTGGGTTTTTTACTTTCGTTTTTTTTTCTGCGATTCGCGTAGTGTCTGTTAATTTAGGAAAATTCGAGTTTCACCCTCGTCTAAATAGATATAAGGTTTCACGAGCGGCTTTTAATTTTTTCATAGTTCAAGAGTGAAAGGTTTTTTTCCTTCACTCACAATAAGGATATGGAGAGTCAAGAATTTTTATCCCCAAAAGAAAAGTTCCAGTGCTATGAAAAGTTTATTCATCTATCAATAAAAAACTAGACTCATTGTGATATACAGTTGTTAATAAATTAAAAATATTTTCACGTATTCTAGATTTCCAGAAACTACTTTCGTTTTTCTTTCTGTTAAGAAACCCATTCTATATAGTCAAAAGGAAGGTGAAATTGTTGATACCGTAAAGAATGAAGCAACACGTTGCCACAGCGTGCATAGGCGTAACTTGACGGGGACAATGGGGGCGATTGCGCCCCCAAAATTTTCAGGTTTTTAAAAATTTACAAGATGAAGGTATTTTTATTAACATCCTAGGTTCTGAGGATCAAAAAAATATATAAAGAGTATGACGTGAAGCGTATTTCTCAGAACAGTAGGGAGGGGGGATTTGCCACCAGGCTATCGTAGGCTATTTGCTAGGGACCGCAAGTTTTTTTCTATTTCAGATCATCTTCAATTTCAAAGTAATAGTTCCGTTAATGATGGACACACATTTCCTGTGACAACACAAACCAATCACGATAGCCCTACTTCATTTAGACACAGCACCTCAACGCCTCACGGACGAACCGAAGTACTCCACCAACCTCTTCCCAAGTGTAACATGTCATCAATGAAATTTCCCCACTTTCATCCAATTCTCAGAGAAAGCTGACCGAAAGAAAAAGACGGTGTGAAACAAGTGAAATTTTGACGTCAAGACGTACAGGACAAAACTTGAAATTAAAGTAGCCGAGGCCAAACCGAAGATAGCAAATTCCGAAACGAGGAGAACCAACCCACAGAGATGTAAAAAGTGAAGAAAATGGAGGGGAAAAAACAAGTCCAACGTAACAATCACACGGTAAAATATTCGCACTAGACAAGAAAAGAAAATACAGCAACAGGACAACAGGTCTCAAGTGGAGTTCAACGGACACCACTGTTACGTAGTGATCAAAACGTAGCTAGTAGAAATCAAACTACATGTATCATTTGCCAAGAGACCTTTGATGAGGACTGGGTTCAGTGTCTTAAGTCTGACGGGTGGACCTATGTTTATTGTGCTGATACTAAACACTACTGATTTTATCAGAAAACACTATTTGCTTACATTTTATGTTTCTTAATCTTGATAATAATGACTTCATGTTTGCTGTCCGATACTGGAGCCTGTTTTTTTTTTAATCTGTCATTTCTCACTTGATTTACAACCACTTATTTTTGTCACTGCGTTTGCGTCTTAAAATTTCTGTTCTAACTAACTAACTAACCCGAAGGTTCATGGCTGCAGCAACACAGGACTTCCATCTTTCCCTATCTTGAGCAAGATCTATATACTCTTTTCCATTCCTACCGATTTCCCTTAGGTCCGTCTCAACGTTGTTCCTCCATCTTCGTCTTGGCCTTCCTACAGGTCTCTTACCATCAGGTTTCCCAACAAGAATCCTGTAAACTCCTCTTTCCTCTCCCATTCGTGCCACATGGCCTGCCCACCTAAGTCTTCTTGATTTAATTATTCTAATAATATCTGGACATGAATACAAATTATGTAGTTCTAAATTATGTAACCTTCTCCACTCACCTGTCTCCTCATGCCTTTTAGGTCCAAAGATTTTCCTAAGGATCTTATTTTCAAATACTCTCAATTTATGTTCCTCTTTCAATGTAAGGGACCAAGTTTCACATCCATATAATACTACAGGCAAAATTACTGTTTTGTATATTTTAACTTTTAGTTTCTTAGATATTAAACGAGAAGACAAAAGTTTGTGAAGAGAGAAGTGACATGCATTTCCTGAATTAAGCCTACTTTTTATTTCCTCTTTAATATAATTTTCATTTGTTAATATTACTCCTAAGTATTTGAATTTGGAAACTAGTTCAAACTAGTTGTTATCAATAATTAGATTTTGATTATTACCTAACACTTGGTTTCGGCCTGTAAGCATATATTTAGTTTTCTCTTTGTTAACTTCCAAACCTATCTCTTTAGCAGTTTTGAAAAATATTTTAGCATTATTCTTAATTGTATTCACATCATCCCCCAGTAAGTCTACATCATCTGCATATGCTAACAACTGAGTCACACCATTTAATTTTAGTCCTTCTTTAGTTTCTTTTAATTTCCTAACAGCATATTCTAAGGCAAAATTAAAGAGCAATGGAGATAATGCATCTGCTTGTTTTAACCCATCATGAATTGTAAATTTGTCAGACATATTAATACCCACACGAATTTTACTTTCTGTTTCACTGGTGCATATTTTTATCATACTAACAAGCTTCTTAGGTATTCCAAACTCGACTAATATATTATATAATTTATCTCGTTTGACCGAATCATATGCTTTTTTGAAATCAATGAATAGCTGATGGACATTTTGATTATATTCCCAATTTTTTTCAAGTGTCTGTCTGATGTGAAAAATTTGATCTGTAGTTGATCTGTTACGTTTAAATCCACATTGATAATCACCTATAATTTCATTAGCATATGAGGTTAGTCTTATTAAAAGAATGTTAGATAATATTTTATATGTTGTTGAGAGTAGAGAAATTCCACGGTAATTATTGCAGTTCATTTTATCACCTTTTTTAAACACAGGAACAATTATGGATTATTTCCACTGTTGAGGGATTTCTTCTTTATTCCATATTAAACAAATTAATTTATGAATTTGACATATTAATGAATTTCCACCATATATAATTAACTCAGCTGGTATTAAATCAATCCCAGGTGCTTTGTTATTCTTTAGCCTTTTAATAGCATCTTTAACTTCAGTCAAGTTAGGTTCTGGAACTAAAGGTTCTGCTGTGTGTACTTCATTCACTTCTGATTTATCTCCTACATGGACATTTAAAAGGTCATTAAAGTAGTTCTTCCATCTATTTAGAATATCGCTTGGGTCAGCAAGAAAATCACCGTCTTTATCTTTTATCAAGTTTACTTTAGGTTGCCACCCCTTTCTAAATTCATTTACACCATTATATAAATCTCTGATATTTTTATTTTTGCTGTTTGTTTCAATTTCGTTAATTTTGCTTTTCAAGTAATCTCTTTTTTTACTTCTAAACGTGCGGTTAACTTCTCGCTTTATTCTATTATAATTGTTTAGATTTGTATCATCAGAGTTATTTAACCACCTAAGTCTAGCCTGATTTCTTATTTCTATTAGATTATGACATTCATTATCAAACCATGGCTTACTTTTTCTCGGTTTATGGTATCCTATACTTTCTTTAGCTGCTGATTCTATTGCATTACGTATGTGCTCCCAATTCTTATTTACGTCTGTCTCATTTATATTTTCATCATCATTTAAATCCTGCAAAACATCAAATCTATTTGACAGTTTAATTTTGTAATCTTTCTTAATTCTTTCATCAGTAAACGTTCCTGTATCAAATTTTATAACTTTTAGATTTTGTTGCTTATGATTTATCACTGAGAGTCTTTCTCTTAATTTAGCAATTACTAAATAATGGTCACTGGCACAGTCAGCACCTCTGTGTGTACGAACGTCAATTATACTAGTATGTCTTCTCTTATCAATGAGAATATGATCTATCTGATTATGAGTTTTACCACGTTGCAAAAGTAATCAATCTTATACCATTATCATTACTTAATTCATGAAGACTTTCTTTACCAATCGTGGGTTTAAATGTCTCTTCTTTGCCAATCTGTGCATTACAATCACCTAACAGAATTTTCATATCATACTGAGAAAATTTATCAAAGACCTGTTCTAACTCTGTATAAAAATCATCTTTAGTATTATCATCTTTATCTTCCGTTGGTGCATGTATGTTTATTAAAATCATTTTACACCACCTACCCTGGAAAACTGCATATGATATCCTATCATTAATAAATTCTACTGTTTTAAGAGCCGAGATAATTCTATTATTTATAAAAAAGCCTGTTCCAAAATTATGATTTTCAGTACCACCATATAAAAAAGTATAATTTTTAGTTTTACAATTCCCTTCTCCTGGCCACCTAACTTCCTGGACAGCTACTACATCTAATTTATACTTAACTATCTCATTAACTGTACACTGAAATGGCCCAGGCCGGTAAAGGCTCAGAACATTCCAGGTGCCTAATTTAATATCCTTATTCCTAATGTAGATCTTATCCTTAGTCCAGGGACCTCCCAAAGTAGTCCCCACCCGGAGATCCGAACGGGGGACTATTTTACCTCCGGAATATTTTACCTTGGGAACATCCATGGCCTTATATTGCTGTTTCTTGACATGTCTTTTTACAGTGCAGAGTTGTCAGCTCTACGCCTAACCCCCAATATGAATGGAGGAACTACTACAGACGACAAACACAAACACATTAGACAGCACAATTACTACACAAGACGAACAGAAACACATTAGACAGCATAACTACTACACAAGACACACACAAACACATCACAACTGTAACACACATTTGTGTTCATGATAGCTAATAAATAACTTGTGCATTTAGCCATTTTTCTATTTCAATAAACAATATAGTGTCTGAAAAATACATTACACACCTTAGGTGTCCAGTACTGTGATACCTTCCCCTATTGTTATTAAAATTGAACATTTAATAATTAGATAAGAATATAGATATAACAGCATGTAGGCCTATTAATTATCTAGCTTTAAAGTCTAGTTAGAAACACTAGAATTTTTATAAAGACAGCTCTTCTAGCAAAGAAATAAATGTCAGAAAATATTCAAAATCGATTATTTACTATATACCAAAAAGGTTGTTACATCCAGTTGATTGAAAGGAGAGTTCCTGAGCTATTTGTGCGTATTATATAACGTCTATTACAGTTGTAAACGTTAATAAGTGTTTTCTGATGAAAATACGTTTTCTTTGCACCCCATGACGCCGCCCCTGTTCGGAATTCAATTAATTGAACGAGTTATTTGACATCATAATTTTGCACCGAACAGATTTCAATTCAATTGTAGAAGTTCTTCCGGTACTGTTAAGTTTCCCCATGCCAGCCTTTGACGACACAATCTCTCCTTTTGAGTATTAAGAAAGTGCACTTAATGCTCGAGACAGCTTAAGACGGGCTTAGACCCAACAAAGCTCCTTTGTTGCGTGGGCCGGAGTCGGACAGCGACACAAAGAAACCCTTAACGTTTTCTCCAGCGCGTGGAGGGGATTAATATCGTTTAAGAAAAGGAAAATAAAAACCTCTCGAGAGATGACAAATTAGTGGAAGAGGGGTTTGAATAATCGCTGCGTTTGTACTCTCTGAGAGAGTGTCATGAGGGGCTAATGCCCTCTGGGATCGACTCCCCTCGTGTTATTTTTGATCTTGTCCCTTTCTGTCGACATTTTTCAAGTTTGCTCTGTCACCAACGACACACGGATGTTCCTTTATATATTACCGAGACCAGGGGCGTGTTTAGAAAGAAATAGTTCCCGAACCGTGGGGGGGGGGGGGGCGCTAAACCGGAGAAGTAGCGCCAAAATCTTATTTCTGATTACATAAGCGTTGGTAGCTATTTGTTTTTAAGAGAGTATTATTGTGTACACAAAAATTAATTGCAAAAACATGTAGCAATATAAGCGGATTACTGTTATTTCGATATCATGATCTAGGTATTAATGGGCCAAATGGTACAGTGTTTATATGGAAATTTTCTACAAAATGGAATACTTGCATTAGTATAGTCGATCGTTATTGATTTATTGTAAATTATTGTATATCTCACTAAGAATTTGGTATTCTCTCTAAATCACTTTGTGTACGCCTTGTTTTATTATTTGAATATTCACAACTTAACAATAATGAAAATGGTGTTTGTATGCATTTTCTTTCAAAATGTAATCCCCTGGACTCTCGCTGATCCGGCCCTCAATAGTTCACCCTCTCAGAAGTCCGGCCCACATCCGGCCTGTAGTCACTCAAGCAGAAATGACGCTCACAACAATGAATTATCGTGTTCAACAATGTTGTTAGTTAAAAATGTTAAACAATGCTATACATACGTACTGTATTTGAAATTGTGACTTTCTTACAGTCAAATTCAGTACATACTATGGCTTCTAGAAGGAAACACGTAAAGTACAGCCTGTATAGTCCCTATGTGTTTAAACTACATAGTAGTACGTAATTTCCGACCCTCTCAATAATCCGGCACTTCCGCGAATCCGGCACCCATATGTGCAAGGAATGGCCGGATTAGCGAGAGTCTAGAGTAATTACAACATTAGTATAATCCCTGGCTTGGCTAGCTTTTACTTAATGACATACATACATACATGTATATATGCAAAATTCTACATCCACTGAAAATCTTTGTATATCTCACTATGTAGAATTTTCTATTCTCTCAATTAGTTTGCGTAAAGTCATGATTTGTTGTGTATACTAGCTGATTACCCGGTGTTTAATGAATTCTAACTATAGCGTAGAATGTAACTAATTTTATTTACAGGTATTTAAAAGTATAAGTACAGTATACAAATTATAAAGTAATATATTTTACAAATTCAGTGTAATATAAATTTAACAACAATTTATGAACAACATTTTTAGTTCCACCTCCAAGAGCAAGAATAAATAAATTAATCGGCATTGGGAGTGTAACTATTCATCTTAGCGACCCCGAAAACTATGGATTCTACACTAATGTCGGTCGTTTTACATATCACCCCTTTCCCACCCCCCACCAATAGGGGTGCCAGGTGTGTATTAGAGTTAAACGGCATTTGGAGAGTCACTATTCATTTTAGCGACCCCGAAAACTGTGGATTCCACACTAATATCGGTCGTTTTCGATTATTTTTACATGTAAAAAATTTATATGTTTTACTGTTTGAAGCAATGTTTTATATCTTCGTGCATGTAGCAACGCTATTCCTCACTTTTTAAAAGGTTTGTATATTTTTTGAAGAAAGTAGAAGGGGTGTCGATTACTGGGACATTATCTGCACGTTAGAAAAACAAAAGTTATGGCCACAATTTGCAATGAAACAAGAAATATATTTTTTCAAATGTTAAAAGGTTTGATTTCCATGATGGAATTTCATTTTTCAGTAAGGTAATTTAAATGTCCAACGTACAAAATATAAACGGTGATTTTCGTCACTAAGCGGTCGAACACTGGTGCATTTACCTTACTTATTACTAGACCCAAGATTTTTTAAAGACTGTGCTTTTAGGTTCCTATAATAGGCTCTAAAAATCCTAAAATAGGTTCGAAAAACCCTAAAATAGGTTTTAAAAATCTTAAAATAGGTCCTAAAAATGTCAAGTTAGGCTTGAAAAATCCTGAAGTAGGTTCTATAAAACTTAAAATACTTCAAAATTCCTGAAAAATGCTGATTAGGTATAGTCACCGGCAATGAAAATGGGACATCTATATCCTGAAATACGCACTACCTTGCATAACGTTATGTGTGTTGCCTAACCCTACGGCGATGGCAGAACTTACCATTGGAAATTTGCTATTAAAATCCAGTCTTCGCCGTATAGTTGGGCAACAATCTTTTTCATGTTATCCACAGTCAAATTCCGCAATTTTGTCTGTGAGGATCATCTTATATGACGATAACAATCTTTCAACAAAAACATAGTCAGTGGTGCAAACTTCAATGCTGAAATGTTAGTTTCCAAGGCGTGAATGCTACAGAGCAGCGCAGTGACGCGAAAGTGATCAAGACCACACAGATCAGAGTACTTTGGATTGTGCAGATAACAGTGGCATCAGACATTTTTGCTTTGTTTAGAGCTTTAAAAAATCACCATGGACTTGGAGGAAGGGCAATCAACAGAGTATGTTTCAAACACGTTCGTCATTGAATTTTTTGTGACCAAACAAAGCAAATGCCTTTGTGTGACATAAAAATCCTGTAAAACCTTTAAAAATATATAAAAAACATAAAAAAGGGCTTGATTTAGTCGTATAAACCAATAATAGGTTCTAACAAGCAAAATATTTTTTTTAGGCACTATAAGACTTCATCAGATGTTACGTTTTTTAACGAAACGCTGACATAAATTATTGTTTCTTTCATACCTGTAAAGGAAAAAATAGGTTAAAAACCTAAAATCCGAGGTATACTTATTACATATTAATTAGATGTAGGTAATAGAAATAAAACACCAATGCAAATAAGACAAAAACAAAATTCCGACAAATTTCAAAATATTTCAGAAATTTCTACATACATGAAAAAGTTGGTTTAGCGGCGATAAACCTGATAACATGAGAGAATACGCCAGAAAAGCTCTGAGTCAAGTTTTTTAAAGTTTAGCTTGTATTTTTATCGAGGAAGGAAAAGAAAGCTGCATGGAAAATGAAAAATAATTGTCTCAGTCCGTTTACTTTGTTAGTGTCCCTTGCAGAACAATCTGTCTGACAGGAGGAAGATTATTGCAAGAAAAGAGTTTGAAATTCTTATACAATTAACAATTTTTCATGGATTACTATATCATGTAACATTTGTGACTTGTGTTTGGAGATGTATTTCGAGTCTGAGTATGTGAAATGACAAATTTAAACTCCGCACCTTCAATTAAATATACTATATACCGTGTAATTGCATTGAATTAGAACTTTTGTATACATTGGAATCATACAGACCCTTTATATTAATATATTCGTATGTGTGGGTGTGTGGTGAGAGGCGGTAATACGTAAGGTTGAAGTAGAGAAAACATCTCCTTGTATACTTGAAGTTTTAGAAAGTTCGCTTTGAAACCCGGTAAAATTACTTAAATTTTATCATGGTCCTACAGTGGCCATCCTGGTTCCGTTTTTTGGCAGTTAACCGACAGACTTAAATTTTGACGACAATTTTGAGCGCGACGCACGAATGCAGGCAGGAAGAGGTGATATATGGCTGTAATGTGGTGCAGTCACTGCACTGTAAAAGCAGTCGTTTTAGAACAGTGCTTGGAGAAGGATGACAATTCTTATACAGTCTCTTGCCGACTGCGAGGTACTGTAAATGTCATATTCAGATTTTTGCACGCTCAGAAGCGGACACCTACAGAGATCCATCGACAATTGTTTGAGGTGTACGAACCGGACGTCATGAGCGACAGTATGATCATCCGATGGTGCAGACAATTCACATGAAGGCAGATCCAGTGTGAACGACCCCGCACAGCTTACCACACTAAAGCTCCTTTGCGTCACTTCAAGTGGGCCATCCTCCGTACAGTCTAGACTTCGCGTCTCTTCCTGCAGCTGAAGCGATTTCTGACAGGTCTCCCTTATCGCACAAAGCGAGAGCAACCTTGCGTTATAACGTCACCGAGGAATGCTTTCATTGTTACGCTAAATGTCTAAGTTGTTACGCTAGATTTAGTTCTCTTAGCATGAATAATACATTAGCTGTGCATTTATGCTGAGGGAACCAAACGTAACAGACGTAACCTAACAACGTAGGCATTACGCGTTTGACGTCAGAACACGGAAGTTGGCATCGCGTTGTGCAATAAAGGAGGCCCGTTTTAGACAGGATAACGTTTTAACAGCGACCCTGCGGTATAGACTGTTCGAGTCTTTCCATATGATACGGGCATACCTGAACAACGGTGGTGAATATGTGGAAAGCTAGGGTGTGTCACTGTAAGTAATGCAATAAATATTGTTTTGTTTTATGGCTAATCGGAACTTACGTTTTGGACGCCCCTCGTATATATTTTTTTTTTTACGAAGATAGTTTCGGAGCGTGTTGATTGTATCGTTTGTGGAGGAAGCAGGGATAAGTATTCAGGAACGGCTTTTCTTTGAAAACACTTTCTCTCTCTCTCTTCATCGTTAAGACCACACAAACCAACCCTCTCTTGTTGGGGATTCAGCAACACTCTCGTGAAATGCAGTTGGAGGAGAGGGAGGGGTTGCGAGGGCTGTCGCTTCGTTCGTGATTCGTGTACCAAGTGAACCTTTCTTAAAGAACCTAGCATTTTTAAGTTTTCTTGAAGAAGTTCCCAAGAACTCTTGCCTGTGTTGATGTGAGAGCGACAAGCACAAGAAAAGTGCGCAGTGTAGTCAACTCGGCAAGTAAAGGTTTCTTTCAGTGTTGTTAAAGGCCCAGAAACAAATAAATTCTAAAGGGTTCTATTGGTTTCCGCAACAGGACCGAAACCTTTTTTCTCGCACAATTTAAATTCGATCCAAGTTGCGTATTGTTTTATTAAAAAAAAAAAAAGTTCCTGGACCGTATTTAAGTTCATCCGGAAAAAAAGGTTCCTGGACCGAATTTTACTTTACCGATAAAAATGCTCTTTACGGTCCAGAACCTATTTACACTTGCTGATTTTCTCTCCTGGACCGGAATTGAATTTATTTAAAATTTCTGAACCTGTAACAACCCTGGTTTCTTTACTTCGACACATTTTTGTACAAGACATTTAGATCTACGTTCATATGGACCAGTAAATCGTTTGATCCGAGCACAAAATCTATATTTTTCGAGCGCCATTTTAAAATTAAGGACCGTTTTGTTGTTAACAAAAGAAAATATTTTTCATGTAATATTTATTTCCGTTAGTAAGGCATGCATTTGTTTATTTCTCTGCGTACAGCTTAACCAAGATGAGAATGTTCCCTGCAAACTCGCGAATTAAAGTGCACAGTCATTTGTTTTGCATTGGTCTGCATTGCCACATTTCATTGCACTGAAAGGAACTGGGTACTACCTCGTGCTTTTCATGCAAGTGTAACCCACACATGCTATTTGTATGGACATTTCAGAAACGAGCAGCCTAAATCTGACTCATTCTTGCTAAACAGATGTCACTGCTGTCTCAGTTTTGCTCTTGGCATCCCACTTTGATATACTTCTCTTGCGCTCTTTCTTTCCCACATTTAAATAGGTCCCATATTGCTGCTCACCTTTGGAAAATGTCTCGGAACACCATAAAAGTAAATATCTACATACACTTAGCAATAATAATCCCCAGTATTGCAGGATGATTAACACCTGTGCGGTTAAAGAACATGTTTTCAATTTGCGTGATTTGAAATATTTAATATTTTGAACCTGGATGGGTCAAGATTTTCAGGGAGAATGACATCGTTATGATGGTTAAATTGATCATCATGTGCTAAGTTGGTAAATATATATTTAGTTATTTTCACCACAATATGGAGTTAAATATGTACTTAAAATTGTAAACAAAATACCTTTTTGATAATGTACTTGTACACTACTTGAGCTACATAAAATACAGCATGCTTACATTAATATTAATTGTAAAACAACACAAAATGTGCTTTCATTTTTTATTTTCAAAACAATGAATAACAAAACTTTGTTGTAAGTGTTCGAACGTGAATTTCCTTCTGTTGTCTCTTGAGATGGATTTATTTTGACTAAAACTGTGTTTCAAATCGCAAGAGGTAATGGGAGTGTATTTCAAACTTGTCAGTTATTCGCAAGAAATGCACCCAACTCTTTCGGTCACATGGGGACATGTAGTTATTGCGCGAATATGGAGTATATGTTGAGAAATGTTCTGAAATATGGAAATAATATGTCAAAATGACTAAAATATGAAAAATATGAGCCAAAACCTAATATATGTAGAAATATGGAAAATAAGAACTGAATTTTTCTAGTCTACATGCCATGATGCGCAAGGATAATACAAAATATAACTGTTTTCAGCTTCATACATAAATACCGTATGTATTTACATATAAATCCGTTCCCTGTTGATCAGCAATACTTGTTACGTACATACACTGGCATCTCGACGATGTAGCGAACAGTGTTGCCGATTTTGCACAACTTTTTCGAGAACAATAAAAAGTTATATTATGTATGCGAATGTGAACGCGCATTCACTCAACCACACGCACACATGAATATTATGAAAGCATTGGGGTCGATACGAATGTATACTAACAATATAAACTCAGGTGCAGCTTTAAAAATAAATTTTGTAGGCGGTGGGAAATCGCTTTGTTTTCTCATTTGTTAAGTTGACATCTTTCACCTGCGCTATTCTAAACAGCTTTTCACATGAGTAACCCTGAAATTATGTGATAAAAGTTTCAGTTTTTAAGTCCACTTCACGCATGGAAAGGCTAATCGGAACTGGACCTACAGTTTAAATTGGGATCCGAACCACTACGTGCCCCAACTGGGTATCGAACCCAGGACCCCTTCATTACAAGGCGTTAGCACAACGACGTCGGGAAGGTGATTAGAAAATAGGAAGATTACAATGTTTTCACATTTACGGCATTCCTCTATCAGTTTCAAATATTATATATTCTTAATTGAGTGTCACTATTGGTGGAGAGCGACAAAAAGTACCCCTTGCGGTACTTGAAAACTGCGTGCAGGTGGGACTTTTCCCCCTTTCTCAAAAATCTGCCTCTATCATAACAATCCTATTAATTTTAAATGTTGCAACTTTGATTTGAATTTTACTTGTTCATAATTGGACATTCAATAAATTTTAACATTTTCTCCACACCAATTGAAATTGAATTTTTTTTAACTCTTTTTTTTTCAAAATTGAGTGCAAGATTATTGGGTCACCGAATGTTAAGTTTCGATTAAGGCAAAGGTTACAGATAGTGATAAGAGCATTGACATCTGGCTCCCGGTCAATTTGAAAAGACTCCTTTGATGTGTCGGAAATTGGCGGAAGGTATTCAATGCCCTTCCTTGCAAATTAAGAGATATCAAATGTACAGGAGAAACTAGTTATGAGAACGTCAGCTGAGGGCTTGCAAAAATTAATTGCCAATTACCCACAGAGACTTGGCATTCAGTGTTGCCATAGACGCATCTGAAAGTTCTTTAATGAGGAAACGTATCTGCAAAACATGATCATTTGCAGAATTGAACAGAGTGGAAAGCTGACCATTACAAGTTCAACACTGACAACCTACAGCAGAACTTCTCATTTTATTATTTATTTTCTTCTTTTGTTGCTATTATTCAAACGAATGTGCATGCTTCTTAACGGTCTTTAATTTGCTGTCGACTACACTATGGCCATCTGGCGACGGAGCCAACAGTTAAAACTGTTTGACTTGAAGTACAGCGTGTTCCAGAAGTATCTGACCATTGATTAATTTTGATATCAGCACACAGGCTATATTTGCCCGTCACCTAATACAGGTGTAAGCCCCTTAACTAAAATAACATTGAGGTTTGGTCTGTAACAAGAAAATTAAAGATGTTCATTAAAGTTTCCTCATCACTCATTTCTTAATAAGAACTAAAACTTGGCTGTGTGCGAGGACTGAAATCTCCTTACCTATTAAAAGCTGAGGCTGTAAAGAGGCACTCCGCACACACAGGACAACACAACCTCACAAAGGATTATTCTGCTCGTGGGTCCAGACGCCAGCGCCTCGTTGGGCTGCAAGAAGCAGTTAGAGTGAGATTATTTCCGTAACAGCTCTGCCCGTTCTGCGCTTGCACCTTGGGAGCGAGTCATAACTCCCGACGCCTCCAATCAAGAAGTGAACCGCTGACGTCATCTCTACTCTGCGCCTACAGCTAACTCTATTGCTCACGCTGTACATTGCTCATAGGCTCGCTGGCTAGACTCGCGCAGTCAGCTGGAGATGTTCCGAATGCACGCGGACTCTACCGGGATGTACTACTTGGAAGTGAGGTTGCATTTGAGTGCCTTACCAGAAGCTCGCCCCCCTTACACCCCGAAGTCTCTGCCGAATTTCAGTCATTAATTCTTAAAGTTGTTCATAGCCCAGTACGAGCAGGTGATATAAACTTACATTGTTTCACATTGCAATCGTCAACTCACAAAGCTTAAAGTTTTATCTATTCTCCGCTAGATGCCTGTATTAGTCATAGAAACGCCGTAAGATTATTTATAAAACTGGAAGTTCAATACGAACCACAATGTGTAGCGTAGTTTATGAAGATATGTTATCCAAACACAAAGAAATTTTCAAATTAAAGTTGTCAAGGACGGTCTGGGACACTTTTGAGTTGTAACCTGACTCTCAATGGGAACGTTACAACGTTACATTCCAAAAGTGTCCGTGACTGTACACACAAGTGTCTGACATGGAAGACCTAGAGCCAGAATCGGTACAGAGATACGGGAGTGTGACATGAGATATAAACTTTGACTTGATGTTTAAAGTAAGCAGTCTGACTACTTTTGTTTCTCTGTTGTTCAACATAAACACGAAATGTAACAGAAATAATAAATACCCTACAATGTAATTTGATGAAAGTTTGTAAATCACTTTGAGTTTCGCGTTGCTGGCGGACTAATCACAAGAGCCTATTGTCCGTGGTTTTGTGTTTTAAAGTTGCGGTTTGATGGCACTAGTGACTACCACATTTGATTTTTCCAAAATTGCCAACATGAAACTTGATTTTCAGTATGCAAGTAGTGAAAGTTAATAAATAGTAAATGCAGTCGACAATATATTCAAAGAAACCTTTCATCAATCAAGAGGTCCCCATTTTCTTTTTACCCATAGCCCGCTAGGATCTTTCGGGAGGAATAACATAGGGTTCTGGTTATCAAAACAAACATTTTCATAAAAAACATTTTAAAAAATTACATCCGTCAACAGAAAAATGTCACCAAATTATATAACACATGATTTTGCGTAAGTTTTTTGTTACATAAAATTTAATTTTATGTTAATTAATTTTTTTAAATATTTATTAATATAAATCAATTAGATTTCATGCTTTTGTTTTGTCTTGCATTGTTATTTGTTATTGTACATATTTTGTTGATCTAGATCTGTTAATGGTCTTTTGAGAGAGAGAGAGAGAATGCATGCAGCATTCACAAACTCTGAGAGACAGACAAACATTATCCTTCGTTCTTTCTACTAATTTTTGATAATTTCTTAGTAAAATATCTTCCAAGTTAAAACTAATTGTTTATCTTCGTTCTTCTAACAAAAACTCTCTCCCACGGGAAATTTATGGTGGAGGAATTTATTAGGAGAAGATTGTTGGTGCGGGGAAATACCCCTGAGGACCCCTTTTTCAGTTATGTAAGTATGATATGGAGGAGGGCAAAACCAGCATCGTTATCGTTATTACGTCATCCTTTAGTTGACATAGAAGTAGGTCTGTAACCTAAAGTAACAATGTTCTTGTTTTCTTTTTGCAGGATTTTAGTCTTGTTACTTTACTGATACATGACATGTACGATCTTAATCTCGACGTCATTTCTTTCTGTAGCTATTCATTTGTTCGTACATCCGCCAGATGAATATACGGAAATAAGCCCCAGAGGGCGTAGGTATCTGTGCACGTCCATTTTGGTGATGGTCGACATTTTCGCGCTCATTGTGATCCGATGTATTGGAGCCTCCGGTTTTCAGGCAGGTTCTGTTTTATTTGAGGCGATGTTCAATTGTTGTCATTGTTCTTCTCGTCGTCTTTTGATATCTTCGTAGGGTTTCGCCGGTTTGGCTGTTTGGTTCCGATAAGTTTCTTCCCCTTCACTGTCATGCTTTTTTTAATTGTTATTGAGCTGTTTCTTTAGTAATTGAAACAGTTAAGTGAACCTTCGAAGAAAAATGCTGCAACCTGGTTAAGTGAAGTGAAGAGTATGTCCGTCTTAACTGTCTTTTCACCAAAGGAGCCCGTGAAAGGGGCGGGGGGAGCAGATGAGTCACGTCCTATGTATCTGAAAAATGTTCATGTCAATCGAATGGTGAAATTGTATCTATATTTGATTACAAATAATGTTGTTTTATGTTATTTACAGACTGTAAGTAGCAGCAGTTAATTGTCATGCCCAACAAAATAACGAGAGCATTTTACCAGACACACTATACTCCGTCCCAGCTAACTGTGGAGCAGGCAAACGAGAACAAGTCTATGCTCAAGTAGTGACGCGAGACTGCTCCACCAATGAACACGTAGGAGGAACGGAATTGTGTGGAGTGGGGGAAAGCGAATGCAGTTACCAGTCTTCCCAGCAGCGTGTACTGCTTCAGAACTCAAAAAGTTCGCCATTTGCCCAAAAATCTTAAATTCTGAAATGAGTTTATTTTATACTCTTATAACTAGGGTTCGAAAGTTGAAAATTCATATTTTTTTCTGGGTCTTGAAGACAATTCTAAACCTAAAAATAGTATATTTCCCTTCAGTTAGAACAAGAAAGCATTGTTTTTATTTTGTATTTTTAAGCATTTTCAGACTTTTTTTTAAAAAATATATTTTTAGTATATTTGCCGTTTGAAAACTGCGTTCAATTACAGTCGCACAAATCGCTCCTACTATCCATTGCATTTAGAATGTTACCTGCAGGCCCACGCACAAGGTAGGGCAAGGGGCCCCTGCCCCCTTGAACTATTAAATTTTTTAATGTGAACCATTAAAAAACAACGAAAATACATGACGATATTTCAGATTTTGCAAGAATTTCGATTTTGTCCCCTTTCCCTGTCGTCTGGATTGAGGATAATAAAAAGTGCTGCTTAAACTCTGAAATTATGAATAATGCTTCTAAATTGTGCTAGGTTTTATTATTAATGACTTTTTCTGATAACTACAATTTTAAGTTCAATTATGCATATATTTTTCCAGTTTTGAATTTGCGTTACTTATTATTCACTACACAAAATTGTGTAGAATAGCTCAACAAACGAGATGGGTTGAGCGTAGAACTTGAAACGGTTTGAGAAAATGGTTTGTTTACCTCCAACCTTCTATAGATTTACTGCCGTAAAATCTCCTCAGGAACAAAATCGACAGGATAAAGAAAAGATAGAGGATGGATCGTCGCATGGTTGTAAAAAAAAGCGTGTCGCTGTGTGTGCATACTCCCTTTTATTTGAAACAAGTTCGCTGTTGAAGTATAAATAAGATTTGAACGTAATTTTATTTCAATTTCCTGAAAACCTATTCCTTTGAATTCGATTTCCCTCTGGACTCCCGTTTGCAGATTATACTAGATTTAACCATTATGCCAAAAGCAGAATGCTAGGGGCCAACGAAGATCAAACCGTGCTACGTTTAGTACCATTTTGATGGGGTTGGCACCACTGATGTAGGAACCCCTCGATGATTCCTCGCTGGATGCTTTAAAACCGCAACCTTCCCCCTGCCCCATTTCCACTCCTCACCCATCTGTTTGTAGTGATACCAGTGAGGTTCCTCAGGTGGGGCTGCAAAGCGTGTGTGTCCATCGTCTTTGGTGCTGCGGCTGGAAGGAACGCCACCAGTCAACTCTTGACAGTAGCTAACCTAGTCAATTTTACGTATATTGAGCTCATAATTTTATAACGCGCATTATTATTAAACTCCGAAAAAGTAGAGAAATGGAAGCAAGTATAAATGAACTGTAGGAAGTTCCTCACTTCCTACATGGAGGAATCGCCCCTGCGTTTTTGTTACATTTTTAGGTATCTTTTTTTTACCCCTTTCCTTTGTTTCGTGAATTTTACATGCATTTGCTAACATAACATACAATTTTAAAATTCCCTAGCATGGTCTTTTTTGCAAGTACGCCATTAATTGAGGGTGTTTAAAAGAGAGTCATCCGATTTCCAAAGGCTATATATTTTTTTATTTATCAAACCAGGAACTTGGAATTGCTTTTAAAATACACAGCTATACATAATTTTTTACATAAAATATGTTCATAAGTGCTTAATGTGACCCCCTTTGGACGTTCGGCATATGTCCATACGTTAGGAGACTGGAGTCACTGCTCCCACTGCTGGTGTGATACGATTTCTCAGTTAATCCACAGTAGTCGGAAGTGGAGGCACATAAACAATGTTTAAATATCGCCGCAATACACGTCACACAGTGGTCAGTTCTGTACTCGCTCGACGAGTGGACTTTTTCGGACTGCGAACAAAGCTTTGTCGAATGCGCTCCACATGTTCGTCAGAAACACGAGGACGTCCTTGTCTCTTTGCACAGACAACCTGTGTCTTTGAACTGTTTGTACCAACGGCGAATACTCTGTGCGGTAGGAGGTTCAACACCATACTGTCGCCGAAATTCACGCTGCACTGTTCTAACAGATTCGCACACTTCAAAGTGCAGTACACAGAAAGCTCTTTTGTTGCGACGTCGCCATCTTGCTTGAATCTGATGCGAGCGCGGGGGGAAGCGCGCTACTGCTACCTACCGGCAATCATGTGAAACTCGCGAATATCCTCTTCCTAACAGTACGTTGTTCGATGTGTTTTAGCGAACGGTTAAGGTGTCAAATGACTTCGAAATTGGATGATTCTTTTTGAAACACGGTGTATTGTCAATGGAGAAGCACAATATTATTTAAACTGAAATCTTTGGCAATGGATCAAATAATTAATTGTTTTTTTTTTTTTCATCCAGCAAACTTAAAATACTTTGGGTGAAGATTAGCACTTTGCTGGCCACTATTATCGCTTTAATGTGTGCTTTTAAAGTAAAATTAGGTACAATATAAAAATATATAAACTAATGTACGCGAAACACGACTGTATTTTCAGATGCTGACCAACTACTGTCTCGTGCAAGGCCCATTCTGAAAGAAATGGTACTTTAAACCACAAAACAATGGTTTGTATGGAATTATTCAAGTGTCAGACTTTTGTAATTTATGAAAAAAATAACAAGCTTTCATTTTAAAGATGAAAATTATTTTAGGCCATAAAAAATAGGTCATTTTTTAACAATTGAAGGGCTTGGGTGTATAAAATGGTGACATTTTGGTCATTTCTGAGTTCATCAAGAAAAAGGGTTATTAGAAGCTATACTGTAGATAAATTGTTTTCATGTTGTGTTTACCAATTTCAGAAGGCTTCACTGAGTCTAATGCAAATTGTATAACATGGCAATTTTACTCGAAAATTGAAGGATGGTACATTTTACTTTGTATCTCAAAAATAACCAAAATGTCACTTTTCCCATTTTACACCCGAGCCCTTCAATTATAAGGTCATTCTAAAGGTCATTTTTTGAGGGTTTTTCATCAAATTCCGAGCCCTACATACAGAACAACTAAAGAACAGAAAATAGAATATAGAAGTTTCTAATAGATGAATAAAGAGAAACGCTTCGGGGTTGGATACACTGTCTACCGAACTGCTACGGAGAGTGCAACACTGCACTGTCCGAGAAACGCCTCCAGATGAATCTGTTTGAAATAGGCGGCTTCACTTAAATCTTTTGCGCCGAGGTTGGGAGAAGTAAAGTGATAAATTTCCCCAGGATTTTATCTCGAAGCGTTCTTATTTTGCGGCGACGCTATCTTCGCGCTGAAATTCCTGGCGTGTTTGCAAATTTCTCCCATGAGGGAGACCATTCATATCGCTGAAGAGGATGACGTCAGCAGGCACCGAAACTTTCTCACAGTATCGTGTGGCAGGGTAATTGAGAATTTACTTTCTCAAGGGTGGGTGTGTTGTGGTGAAAATCTTGTATCTACCACACTGGAAGTTTTCACGGAGGGGTACCAGGGGGGAAGAATCATAGAAATTTCTACTACTACTACTACTAATAATATTGATTGATTGATTTGCTTTATTTTACTTTGCTTTTTGTGCCACATTTGGCTAATTTGCGAAGATGGGGATGAGTGATGATATGATGATTGATGAATGGACACTCACAAACACCCATGCTCAGGCCAGGATTCGAACCCGGCACCCGTGGCGTAGTAGCACAATGTGCTAACCACTCTGCCACGGGGGCCGGCTACTACTACTGCTATAATTGATATTAGTACTGTTAGTATTATTGTTGGTTATTGTTATCGTTATTAGGCCTAGTACTACTTCTAAGGTAGGTGAGTCAAACATAGTCCGTGTTCCCAAGGTTGCCCACATTACGAAAAATCATATTAGTATTTAACACAGCTAATAAATGGCACTATATTAATACCTTCAGTAAAAAAAGTACCCGGAATTCGTCTGGTAAAAGTCCCACATTGGAGGTGTGGAGAATTCATTTTGTCCGTAGGATGGCAGCACTGTACTGAATGACTACGAAGAGGGGTAAAGTAATCTATCCACCAGTTTGTGTACAGCAGCTGTTTACGTTGGTTGTGTTGACGAATGTCCTGCGATTTGCAGAAAGGAGACAAATACGTATCGAGCAAAGAATTTATTTGAAATGTTGTGTTGCCAACGGACTGTCGTGTGCTGAATCGTTGAAAATGCTACAAAAGACCTTTGGTAATTCGTGTCTGTCGAAAACACAAGCGTATGTATGTACAAGGGTTTCAAAGAAGGCAGAGAAGGTGTTGCTGATTTGTCCCGTTCTGGTCGACCTTCCACGTCGACGACTGACGAAAACGTTCAAAAATCAGGACAATGGTGCTTGAAAACCGGCATGTGAGAGTGGTGGCTCGTGAGCTTGACATATCACACATGTCCGTTCACAACATTTTGACTGATGTCTTAGGCATGAATCGCGCTGCGGCGCGACTTGTTCCGAAGGAGCTGAATTTTCTGCAAAAAGCACATCACAGGGATGTTGCTGAAGACATGATTTCGCGAGCCTCTAGTGACTCAACCTTCATGAAAACGCATCATAACTGGTGATGAGACATGGATGTATGAGTATGACATGTTTGCGCTTCGGAATGGCGCTTCGAAAATGAACCAAAACTCAAAAATTAAGGTCATGCTCATTGTTTTCTTTGATTATCATGGTGTTGTGCACTCAGAATTTCTTCCAGCCGGACAAACTGTGAATAAAGAGTTTTATATGAACGTTATGAGGCGTGAGAATTACAGAAAAGACCAGAGTTATGGAAAAACAATTTTTGGATTTTGCACCACGATAATGCGTCGTCGCACACGTCGACTCTTGTTCGCGAGTTTTTGGCCAAAATCTCAACACATGTCCTCGCCCAGGCCCCATATTCTCCAGATAAGGTTCCGTGTGATTTTTTTTCTCTTTCCGCGATTCAAGTTACCACTTCGGGGAGGGCCTCCCCGATGGCGCAGTGGTAGCGTCTTCGCCTTGTAATCAAAGGAGTCCCGGGTTCGATACCCGGTCGAGGCACAAGTGGTTCGGATCCCACTTTAAACTGTAGGTCCCGATTAGCCTTACTGTGCATAAAGTGGACTTAAAACAACAAATCAAACCACTTCGGGGAAGGCGTTTTGAATCAATTGAATCCATTAAAGGAAATTTCGCAGAAGTAACTCAGGGCGATACCGTCTTCTGCGTTTGAAAAGTGTTTTGAAGACTTGGTTAAGCGTTGGCATCTGATGGGGCATATTTTGAAGGCGACAAAATAAATGTTGATGATTAACCACGTATTTTGTGTTTTATTCACTTTTTATACGTAGTAGTATATCCAGTTCCCCTCAGGTGAACCTTGCCAAAAACGAACAGTCTCGGGCTGCCACCAGCTATTTTATTTTATTTTTGTGGAAGCCCTGACGTCGTAGGGACTGTGCAGACCAGTCATCCACGGAGATCGGCTATTCGTCGTTAGTGTCTATAATGAATGTCAACAATCAAAGGTTTCACACCAACAATTTTCTCTAATGAGATGTAGAAACGCGAATACGCATGAATAAACATGTTCTCTTGAGCACAAGCATCATTTTCTAAGCCAACTGGCCTCCCTGATGTCGTAGTGGTAAAGTCGTCGGCTTGTAATCAAGGTGTCCCGGGTTCGATACCCGGTGGAGGCACACGGCACGGTGGTTCGGATCCCACTTTTAATTGTAGGTCCACTCCTGATTAGCCTTCCTGTGCATAAAGTGGAATTAAAACAACAAATCAATCAATGAATCTAAGCCGAATATAACGCGCGGGTCACCTTGGGAACAGATGTAACGGTTTTGTAATTCTTATTTTTTTTATAAAAGAAAGGTATAGGAGTTTTTTCTTTTAATTTCAGAAATTTATCTCTCATTAGAGATTTGTAAAATGCCCTATAAGCTTAACTAGGGCCACTTTTGGTTCACCTACCTTACTACTACTACTACTAGTATTAGTACTACTACTTTACAAATCATAATATTAAAATTGGATTGAAAATACTTTGGCGCTGTATACAAGTTCAGACTCGAGTGTACTACTGGGTAGCCAGAATTAAAGTTACCCAACTCAGAGCCCTCTGTAGCCTGTTTGAGGCATCGTAGAACTCTGAAATTTGGTGAATCCACTATGCAGACCATAGGGAAGAGGATGGCGATAAAAAAATAGTTCAATTTTCCGCCACCAGGTTGAAATGTGGCGCTGTACTTCCATGATGGGTTGTACTAATAATCACGTTAAGTGATTTAGCTGAGTTATTAATTAGAAAGACATTTGTTACTGGCTGGAAGTTGCGAGAAAATAATCTCTCGTTTATTGCAAGATTGCAAGGTAAAGTCAAATCCATAACCAATTGGAGCGGTTTACGTCATTATTACAACCCATAGAAATTGGATTCGCCTTTCTCCCTTTCAATAAACATCTGTCACTTTGTTGGTGAACAGTTCTTTGAGTTTTGCACTTTTTACAATGCACAGATATCAATCAGAGTCAAGGACCACTAAATCTATTGTCCTTCATAGTACCTCAAAATAATAATAATAGCTGCTGTAACTTACGACCTGTAAGTCACAGAAAACAATATACTTTGTTATAAATTATCGGTACAATTTCACCATTCTAATTACATCAACTCTTTCTAGAAACCTCAGGAGGGGGCAAGTGTCCCGCCTGCGGGCGCCCTTGGCTGGATACATCAAAGAGTGGCTGTATTTCATTGGAACGTTGGAAGCAGTGGCGGCCGGCGCCAAGTATGATGGGTAGTGCCAACGTGATCAAGAAATCGAAAAAAAACAAAAAAAAAAAACTCCGCAATGCCCCCGCTCCCTCCTTGAAGTTGCCCCACTGGCCAAGATGTTTATCCTCGTTTGGTAACGTGGAAAACAATGTGGGTTTAAGTAATAACACACTAATACGATTCATCTTCACTCACTAACCTAACTTTATACACTACAGGACACTTCACTAAAAACACAATTACAAGAGGAAGGGAAAACAAATCTTCTCACCTTCTCCTCCCCCATGCACACGTATTCCAACTGGATGTTGAAAATATTCTAGACATTTGATGTAAAAAGAAATTGTCGAAATGCCAAAGGAAACTCGCATTATGATCAGATTTTTTACTTTTATAGTTTTAAAAAGTTTGGATGGCCCTCTAGGCGCATTTATCTATTATCAAAATGTTCATTTAACTTTGGAAAAATACTAGGTTCGTTTCTCCAAAAAGTTGGCAGAAAAGTAGATAGTACCATTTTCAAGAATTACTTCCCCAACGGGTATTACAAATCCGTCATATTTAGCGACTTATCTCTGAAGATGGCAACTGTGTCAACACTGCAAGAGTTCCCTCGCTGTGCCAAAGCGAAAACGGGCACGGCTGGTGTCTTATGGGCTAACCCCATTGGCTAACACTACCCCCTGCCACCTTCTTCCCGGCTCATGGTGGAAATGTTACTCGCTGAGACTTCTCACGTGTTTCAACTTGATTAGGCCAGCTCTTGGGTGGCGCGGACCGCTGCCTCGCCGAGGGTACGAAACAGCTGGCGATGCAGTGAGGAGGTTGGGGCTGTTCATATCTAGTCTGTGGTTGGGGCGGTCGTCACGTCAGCTTGACCGATTGCAAGATTCGAATCTCCTTGTCTGTAAACTATCAATGTATTAATTTAACAATACTTGGGCTATGTATGCATTTCTTCTGAGGGTAGTGCCATGGCACGGCGGCTTTCCCCCTTGAGCCGCCGCTGGTTGGAAGTATTCTTTTCCTCCAGGGTGCGAGCGTATCGTACCTACCAGGAGCGTATATTCCAGGCTAGCTAGGATATCTGCGAAGCCTGAAACCTAGAAAGTAAAATACTGAAGAGAAATCTCTTAGAAACTGTGTGAATTAAGCTGATTTGAAAAAATAAGATAATGGCGATTCTGAAGTAGGCAACCTGAATTCTTAGGAGTTGGCAACCTGAAGTTATAGGAGTTGGCAACCTGAAGTCTTAGGAGTTGGCAACCTGAAGTCTTAGGAGTTGGCAACCTGAAGTCTTAGGAGTTGGCAACCTGAATTCTTAGGAGTTGGCAACCTGAAGTCTTAGGAGTTGGCAACCTGAATTCTTAGGAGTAGGCAACCTGAAGTCTTAGGACTTGGCAACCTGAATTCTTAGGACTTGGCAACCTGACTTCTTAGGAGTTGGCAACCTGAATTCTTAGGAGTTGGCAACCTGAATTCTTAGGAGTAGGCTACCTGAAGTCTTAGGAGTTGGCAACCTGAAGTCTTAGGAGTTGGCATCCTGAATTCTTAGGAGTTGGCAACATGAATTCTTAGGAGCCTCCATAGCCTCAGCTGCGAGAGGTGAAAATACAACTTTAAAAGAACTTTAAGACTCGCACACTCAAATGCATTTTCCATCGTCAAGATTGGACCGGCACATATTTGACATGAAAGTAAGGATTATTACCCGTCTCAGCAACAAATGTGGATCTCCTCAGAACTCTGGAGCTCATCCCCTATACCCCCTACACCAACTTCTCTCCATTTCTGAATCACCTATGACGAATGCCCCCTGTTTGTTTACCTCTCTCGTTCCTCTTTATTCTCCCTTCTTTCCACATAACAATCCCCAGTTATGCAGGTGCTTCCTACCCCTCCATTTCCTGCTTCTCCTCCTCAGTAAATCCAACTCGGCAATCTGACAAGCATTCCATGAATATTTCATGACTGCACTGCTTGCTAACCGTCTGGGAGTAATGACATATTTTATATTACTAACTTTTTCTCTTCCCGATTTTCAATGATTATCCTTCCTTCCTTTCTTTTTATACATAATTATCATCTCTTTACGCGAGAAGGCAAGATTGGCATCAAATATCCCCCACCAAAAAATTCAGCGGGGCGAGAGTTTTCTTACAACAAAATACATGCAATTAGTTTTGACTTCAAATGCACTTTACTAAAGATAAAATCGGAAACAAACACTATTTCTTTCAAGATATCATTTTAATGGCAATATGTGCACAATAAAAGTAAAACAAGAATGCAAGACAAACATATATAAGAAATCTAATTGCTTATACAAAGGTCGGTCAAAAAGTAACGCACAATCCACTGTTGCTCGGGAATGGTAAGATTGTCTTTGGTAGGTTGGGCTTTACACCACCTGTGATCATCTTCTGCAGAGTTTCTCCGGGGATTGTCCACAATGCTTTCATGGCGTCATCACATGTGAAGAAACCTGGCCGTTTCATTACGATCCGGAGAGCAAAAGGCAGTCTACGGAATGGAGGCATTCCGAATCTCCGAGGCGAAAGACTTGCCAGGTCACACAACAAATTGATGGCGACATTCTTTTGGGATCACAGTGGAGTGATTTGCATAGACTTTCTCGAACGTGGAACAACCATTAACAAGGAACGTTATTCTTCGTCTTTGGACAAACTGCAGCGTAGCTTACGAACAAAGAGGACAGATAACGCACCACGATAACGCATGCTGCACTCATGACAGTTCAGAATATTGGCCAACTGAGATGGACAGTGGTGCCACAACCCCCATACAGTCCTGAACTAGCGTCAATGGATTTATATTTGTTTGGACAGCTGAAGGCTCATCTGCGTGGGAAACAATTTGGAGATGACGACGAGCTCATTGCGTGTGTGAAAAAGTGGTGTAAAGACCCACCTCAAGAGTTTTACGAACGTGCATTGGTGTCATGGAAACAAAGATGGCTGCAGTGCAGTGACGCACATGGATCATACATTAAGTGACATTTCCATAGGACCAAAGGACCAATGCTTTTACCTACAAAATTTCATTTCCCTAGTCCTTACCATTCCCGAGCTACAGTGGAGTGTGCGTTACTTTTTGACCGACCTTCGTATTAAAAGAAAGCAACGACTAAACAGAAACTATTTTATTTCAACTATTACATAATAAAACTATTTAAACTACATATTTTTGTAATTTATTGACATATTTAAGCTGTTAGTAAAGGAGTTTGCTACTTCATACTGACACACTTAAAGGTAACAAGTTAATTCCTTTCAATGTATTTAATAATAATGTATTTTAAACATGTAGTTATTTATTTTATATTTAATCACATTATAAATATGTGTGTAATCTTTCTCCCCCCCCCACTGGTCTTCTAGCATGTGCAACAGAAAAGTGCGATTAGCAACGCTAGTATGGCATTTGTAGGCTACGCTGGTCTTAACTAGACCCAATAACAGATAAGAACATGGGAAATACTAATCGTTATTATTATTGGCTAATAACACTGGGCAAGACTGCTAATCTCCTTGAAAGAGAATCTGTACCGCATGGCTGCATACTAACATGAAAGGAAAATGTAGGTTTTTAGTATTCGTAGCTTCGGAACGAGGCGTCAACTAGCAAAGCGTTAGTCTTGTTGTCCTCTACACGCTGGGGATGTTCGTCTGTTGTACGGAAATGTTTACAAAATAATTCCGATATTGTGAAATTCTTAAATGCGTGCCAACCTGCATGCATGCGCAGTTACGGATTATTTTGGGGTAGCTAGCAACAATCATGGATCTCCTGATTTTTTTTTTCTTCTTGGGAGGGTCAAGAAAGATATTTTTTCCAGGTTGGCAAATGAGACATATTTCCCCCATAAGAGCCTTTCCCTAGTCACAGAAGACTTCACTTTGAAGTCACATTCGTGCAACGGTCTTACAATAATTAACATACAGGGTGTCTCAAAAGTAATAGCGCAAACTAACATAGGTGAAAGTACACGATAATAAAAGCCAAAAAGTCTCAGTAAACATGGGTCTGCAAACGTGCCGTTTTCGAGATAATTGCGAATGTGTGGTTACAAGCCGCCACTGACTTCATTGTTTGTAAACGTTGTACTAGTTGGTAAAATGTACTCTTCGTTGCTGTAAGGTTCCATTTTCACTACGCACTACAGCACAACTGACGTGACTCCCACAGTACGATTACAACGCCATCTCTCGGAAGGTGTTTATCAAATGCTATCAGTGACGACTTCTAACCACGCATTCGCACACATTATTAGCATTTTACCAATTAGGACGACGTTTACAAACAATGAAGTCAGTGGCGGCTTGTAATCAATGTCGAAAACGGCTCGTTTGCAGACCCATGTTTATTATCGTGTACTTTCACCTGTGTCAGTTTGCACTATTACTTATGAGACACCCTGTATATTATTATTGTGAATGAAATGAAATTATATGCGCGAAATTTATCATTTTAGTTTGACACTGATTTTCCGTGAGGGTAGTAGCGTCCATGGCAAGAACCTTATTGAAAGCCATTGAGGTCTTTACAAAAACGTGAATATATTCCACAGGCACACTGTTTAGTTAAGTGAGATATATGCCGGTCTCTGAAGCATAGGCGTAGCTACGGGGTGTGCCGGGTGTGCCAAGCACACCCTAATGAGCTGCTTTATCAAAGAGAATTAAAGACAGATATTTCAATAAGAGAGAAAATAAGCGGCATTTTTCTTTTTCCAGGACAAAATTATTAAAAGTAGAGATTATTCGAAATATTGAACTCGCTGAGTTTATCCCCGAATCGCATCCCCCTTCCTCAATATTGGTCTAAAACTTACCTATATTTGTGGAAATAGGTTATTTTCTTTACTGAACGCTCGAAATTAAAAACTAATATAATACAGTGATACAACATGTATAATAATAACAACAATGTCACAGTAACATATTTGCTGCTAACAATCGCCTTCCCCTCCATTCTCACAATCAACTAATTATTGTATGCTTTCTGTGAGGCAGAAAGCTTATCAGTAAACATTTTGACAATGCAACTATATTGTTGGAAGTTTATTTATCAATGTCGCTGGTGGGTGGTATTTAAATCAGCTATAACAGTGCAATTATAACAGAAGTTTCCACAAACTGCCCTACAGGCGTGTATATATTTACGTACAAAACTTGCAAATTATAGTATCTTTAATGACAAAATAATGTGCAATGTAAGCATTGTCTCGAAAACCGATACGAGATGGAGCCACAGAACGAAATTTAAGAAATCTAAAAAGGGAACAAGTCCAAACCCCATGAAGTATGTTGAGAGTTAGAGACCTGTAAAATCAAGATGAGACGTGTCTTGCGAGAGAGTTTTTCTTTGCTTAAAATGCTAATCAATTATATAACCTAACATACATTGAACCTTCGCCTAAATGGAAGTACTTCCACTGTACGACTTATTCAGACAAGTAGACGTGTCGAAGTGAAGTGAAAGCATTCTATCTCCATTTGTTGAACTATCGTGGTGAGCTCAAAAGTGACAGAAAAATCCTAATTAAGACTAAGTTACCTTCACAACCGAGAACGGGAATGGCGTTTGCAAACTCAGAGACGAGAACAAAGTAACCTTCCTCGCGAGATTTGATATGAATTTAATTGATGTTTTAAGTCCACTTTATGCATAGATAGGCTAATCGGGACTGGACTTACATTTTCGAGTGGGATCTAAACCACTGTGCAATGTGCCTCCACCAGGTATGAAACCTCTTGATTACAAGCCGACGACGTTACCACTACGCCATCGGGGAAGCCCGAGACTTGATATATTGGAAACATTTACCCAAGCCAAATTTACCTTACTGTGGGACCTTCTTATACATACGTCCTGAGAACCTTTCACAGTTGGAGGTTCCGGGTTCGAATCCCGTGTGGATGTTCATCTGTGATTAATCTTTCATCAATTTCACCGCACCTCCACCACGTAACGAACTCTGATGTTCGTGGGATCTTACCAAGAACGTTAACCAATTAATCAATGGGTGATGTAACTTATTCATCCTTCATCCTCGATGATGAGAGCACTTGTCATTAACATGACAAGTTAAACGCTTGGCAGTGCGAAAGGCACAACTGAAACTAAACAGCTTAACAATTAGAAAATACAATGGTCACTCATTGGATTTTATGAACCTTTGAACCTGAATCATGGCTGGGTTAATATAATTACCTGTCTATCTGAAGAGTGAAGATAAATTCGAAGAAGGAAATCAACTAAGTCCTCTCTAGGCTTCGTTGCAGGTTGACCAGGACTCGCCTCACTTTCCCTCAACTCCTTTCTCTCAGCTCTTCTCTCTCCTCAATCCAAATCAAAAGTCAGTCCCTTCTCAGTCTGTCTCACCTCTATAACATCCAGGCCATGGAGACCTTCCTCCAAGCCGAATCGTGATTTTTATTGCCTCTATTGCAAACAGCTGACTCCATAGGCTGATGGAACTTCCTATATCCTGAATATATCAGGAAGTTTGCAAAGCACTGCACTGTGCATAATTTACATACCACAGAGGTTGAGACAACAGAGATAAATAAGTGAATGCCCTGGTCAACATGAAGCATTCAGAGAGGATTTAAATAAAATATAATCTTATGGATTGATACGACGAATCCATCATCCATTCTCGTCGTCGCGATTAAGTTAAGAGAACAAAAAAGGGAAGTAACTTTAAAAATCTTTTCCGTTGAGAATTTCAAGTCTTACTCGTCTTTGATGGGGAACGAGAGGACCCCCCCCCCCTTTTTTCAGCTTTGGAAGAAGCCAATTTATGTTTCTATGAACCATGGTTCTCCCGTAACACGACCTCTGAGATGCAATATGAGAAAAAATTATCCCGAGGCAAAAAAAAAATAGCTCGCACTTTTTTCTTTATTTACTTTAACCTCTTCCCGTGGAGGTAGGACCACGGCTGGTGTTATTGATTTCTGACGTACCACTGGAAGCCTGCCAGGTCTTCCCATGCCGGGATCTTCCTGGAATGCCTTCTCCAGAGCCCCGCTGGAACCCCAACTTCTAGCGTTAATATTTCATGACCTTTCCTTTGGCATGGTGGAGTGCCCTAAATTTCTCCTCTTGCGGTTCCAGCTTTAAGAAATTACTGGACTTTAGGAATTCCCAAGGAATGCGCGCATCGTTTATGGGAAGTGGCCCTTCTTGGGACCATGGTTTCAGGCCTAAGTGCTCCGTGCATTTGCCCTGGTTTGCGTATTTAAAGGGATGATAGGAGACCTCGACGGCCTTGCAAGAAATCGAGACAATAACGAGGTCTTTAGACACAGAGAACGAGTTTCAGTTTATACACAAATAGGCTAATCGGAACTGAACCTGCAGTTTAAAGTGGATTATGAATAGAGGTCGGATTTTAAAGGGAATTCCTTTTTTATTTTTCAACACGGTTCATGGAATAAGTAACAACAGCGCTGATAATTATCTTCCACCAACAAGATTATTGGTTTTGATTTCCCTTTCCCATCTTTTTAAAATACATTTTCCTTTTTGGTCCCTTTATTGACTAGGTTTTCAGCCTACATTCCTTTTTTTCCTTTTTTTTAAAAAAAAATAATAAAAAAAAACATTGGTAGGTCCCTTTATTGACAAGATATCAATATTTTGTACTGTATTTTTCCTAAACAAAACATTCAAGAATTGTCTTATTTGGTGGAGGTTGGAAAGTTATACTTTTATTGAAGTTTTTTTAGAAGTTTTAACTTTACTGTGTGACAGTGAGGACAGTTTTCAGTGTCGGTGAAATGGCGAAGCCAAGTACAGGTGGCAGCAAGCTATGGAAAACTGTAAGTTGTTTCAAAGAAGTTTATTCGCTGTGTTTTACCTTCAAAAAAAGGAAATGAACAAAGACAATTGTTTATTTTTGCACTCCACTAAACATATTATTTTAAATGAAAGTGCAATATACACCATTAATACGGGATACATTAAATTTCTTGCATTTTTTACGTGTTGTGCTTTAATTTAAAATAATATTTTTTAGTGGAGTGCAAAAATAAACTATAGTCCTTTTTCATTTCCTTTTTTGACAATAATTTTCCCTTTTTTCTGTCCTTTTTAGAGTAATTCTTTTCTCTCTTTAAAATCCGGTTTCTGGTTATGAAACACTATGTGCGTCCACCAGGCGCGGATACACGGGGAGGGCAATAGGGGCGATGCCCCCTCCCAAATGCCACGCTTTTGGATCTATTATTATCCCTAATACTTCTTAAGACTCAAATATTCTGTCTTTTATCATAAAGTTCAACAGGCTCAACAACTTTTTTTTTTAAAAAAAAAATTGTATTAAAGTCTCCGTGTTAGGCTGATCGGAATTCACCCTACAGTTAAAATTTTGAACCGAACCACTATGCATTAAGCCTGAAAAATTAATCGAACCCGAGACCCCTTGAGAGAATTGGTTTATGTCTTCGTTTATTCACTTTACTCCTCGACTTATCCTCCAGGGGTCCCGGGCTTGATACTCGGTGGAGGCAAATAATGGTTCGGATCCCATTTTAAACTGTAGGTCCAGTCCCAATTAGCCGTACTGTACATAAAGTGGACTTAAAAAACCAACTCAATCAACCAGTCGACTTATTCTTCACTTTACCGTGGTATTATGACAATACTAACCATCCATTCCAGCCCTGGATCCCTATTTTTGCAAAACTATACGCTAAACTGTAGTACATGGAAATCAGCTTGGTTCCTGTTTACAGTACTATATCTTGTTTACATGCAACAGTGCAAAGTGTAGGTTAGAATTGATTACCGGTGAAGGAGATACTCGACTGAAGTCGATCATCCCAACTGTAACTACTGCATCCGCCACTGGCCTCCACCGGGTATCGATCCCGGAGCCCTTTGATTACAAGGCTGCGACGTTCCTACTGCGCCATCTGGGAGGTCCCGAGACCGAGAGCGAGGCAAATCATTGTAACACCGAGACGAGGTCCAGATGTAGTGTCCGATATTCTCGATCTCGTTCGAAACTTTGTCCCCCTTCTTGAGACATACCAAGCGGACATCTATACGATTATTTATACATAACTCGTATAGTTAAACTAATAAAATCCATTAGTGCTAATTTTGAGACTACTATGTGGTTCCATGTACGCGTATTCAGAAAGACTGGGTTTTCCGAAGTTTTTAACATCGAAATGAGCATCAAACAGAAAATTGTTATTTGAAAATGTTGATTGTCTTAACTTCTGCCGACCTCCGTGGCAGAGTGGTTTGCACAGCACACTATGACGTCAGGGGGACAGGTTCGAACCCAGATCCGGGTGTTCTTTGCGAGTGTACCTCCATCAATTCCATCATATCATCGCTCATCCTCGTTGTTGCGATTAACCAAAAATGGAAGAAAATTGACGCTAAATGACATATCAAATCAAATTAACGACTTCTATACATGGCCGTGTATGATGAGGTTGAACGTAGTAGCCCAAGAATGGTACTTTTATTTTTCTAGATCTACATAGTGCCCATTGCATGATTTGTCTAAAAATTACTCATACTGCTTATTTCACACATCTTGAAAAAACTCAGAATCTTACTCACATAACTATAGACGGATTTCTGGGATGACCTTTGGGCCTCCTGTTTCACCAGCTCCTAAGTATACCTCTGGTTATATCATCAGACTATTCAAAAAATGGAAATGATTAGTAACACTGATATATTCCACAATAATGTTTTATAATTGGCAATTTGGGGAAAATCCAAGATGGCAGCCATTTCTACAAAAAATGGACGCCAAACAAGACATGTGCCCATTTTTTTAAAATCTCCCGACAGATTGTTTCCAGCACCTAGACTATTTGTGAGACAAATAATTTCACGTATATATCGACCGTTCTTGAAGCCACAAATACGGGGTATTGCCAGAACATTCACATGCATTATTATTGTTTCTGTGCGGGCAGAGCATGCGGGCAGAGCATGGTCTCTCGGATCATGGCAGTTGACTTACTGTACACCCTACTCTGCTTCCTGGAATGTCTATTCAAGCAACGAATCATCGACTCCGAAGGATTCTTGACATTATAGTGACGGTGAAGAATAATTGACTGGTTCATTGTGAAACGCGGAGTCTTTATATAACGAAACTTGGATTAAATTTATCAAATATTTGTAAATTCTGGATCATAAACCTTTTCCGAGCAAGGTTTATGATCCAGAATGTACAAATATTTGATAAACTTAATCCAAGTTTCGTTATGAAAAGACTCCGCGTTTCATTTCATAACGAAACTTGGATAAAGTTTATCAAATATTTGTACATTCTTTTTGGGAAACCCCTTCTCATAGCCCGCCCTACATGAAGAGTATTCGGAGCTTGTAGGATTAGTCGGAAGTCTTGGCGTAAGCTATGTAAAATATGCAGCCAGATTACAAGTTTTCTAGTTAACTTTCTTTAATACTATTTAAGTTTGTTAACGTGATGTCCTACACCGTAAAAAAATTGCTCTTTTTATGTGTTAAGTGTGAATAATATTCTCTGCGCCATCTGTGATCTATTTATGAACAAAGCTCCTCCCCTTTAAAACCTTTCTTGCAAATCCAAGGGTTGCAAACGGTACTGGTTATATTGTGCACTTGCACTTCTGTGAATGATTTAATACCATTGGAAAGAAAATTAGCCAGCTGGATAGTCGCAGTGGAAACAGGTTTTTCAGAATGAATAATCGGAAGGGGAGATAAGGAAAAGGGGTGGGGAAACCGGCATTTGTTCCTGCTGTTCAGAGAGTGTAGACGTTTTATCATGGTTAACCGATGTACTCTTTCATTCGGATGTCTTTGGGCAGCGTTGCAACTTTCTCTGCGGTGGTGGTGTTTGAAATATTGCACCACACTTCTGCATCCAGTATATTCAGTTTGTGAACTACCAAGTGAAACTAGTAATTCTTTTTACCGATAGAGATCACTTGTCATGCAAATTTCTTAACATCTTGATAACAGAAGTTATACTTCAGAAAATAGAAAGCTAGCATTTAGTCTGCAACAAAAACATCGATCACATGATAAAATTTGATGTGTTGAAACTTCTGCAATACCAGCGTTTATGTAGTTTCCTCTATTGGTAATGTTCCTTGTAATGTTTAATTTGGTGAAATACTTATTGTATTGTGGATTGTAAGCACCATACAATTTAATTTGACGTACGGCAATTTCTAGTACCCTCTTTGTTACATTATTATCAATCTTAGTGCATTTTATCTCTATATGTTTAGTTACCTAAAACAATTGCAATTGTCTTGCATAATATTATTACAATCTGTGTCTTTATGTTCATTTATTATAAATTACAAATACGTACTCCCAAATAACTAATTTTCTCAATCTTCTATCATTGTTTTGACTCCGTAGTATTATGCATAACGAAAAATATTAACTAGGAGCATTGTTTTTCATTCCTGTTTTTGTAGAGATGAACAATTTCCCTTCTCCTACATTATTCCTTTTGTAGAGGTGTAAATGTTACGTGTACTTCATTAGATGTGAAAAATTTTCCTTATTCTTGATGCTCTTGTAGAAATGAAAAAAAATTTCTTGTCCTTCATTCGTGCTTCTGTAAAGATCTCCCTGATGCATGCTTTTGTAAATACCAGTGTGAATTCGCCAAGAAAACACTTGACTACAACGTAACTAACCAACAGACTTTCTAAATGATGAGAGTTTTAATAACTATCCTTTGTAAACGCACATGTAACATTAGTCACTTCAAGACGCAATAAGGCTCTACTTTGACATAAACGTCGTATATAAGTTGGTTAGACACACCCATTTTCATCGTTCTTGGCTTTACTTTGCCATGACAAGGTTGCAAACTTCTAAGAAATCAGGTTTCCAACTCCAGAAAGACCATCACCTTATCGAAATGAACATTTTTTATCGCAATTTCTAATCGATTGTTCTTCTGTATGTTAGTCCCTGGGCTTCAGGCTTTGCACATAACCTACCTAGCCTAGAATATACGTTCGGACCCCTCCCAAAGTGTACAGGGTGTCTACAAATGAAGTGTTCATTTTCAGGTTGCTTTCAAAATGAAACGACAATACAGAACAAATAACTTTTATGCCTGAAACCAGAAGTTAAAGTTTTGTGCAACACAGTATGTCTCCACATGAGCACCGTTCGTTGCTCGTAGGATATATAGACGCTAGTCCAGTTGCAGAATGTTCAGTTTAGACGAACGAAGGCTGAGTTAATTCGTTCTCGGATATGAGTGTTGGAGGAGGTACTCGGTGATACACTGTTCTAAACTTTCGCTTCACAAGCGCAAGACACACGCAGCTTTTTTCCTGCGCATACGCCATTTCTTTTTATTGAGCCCACTAGCGCCACCACTCGCGGGAGTCCCAAAGTAGCGCAATGTTGCCAAATTTTCACAGTTGCCAGCTACTTTTTCCTGTCGCAGAGAAGACATAATTTAGTTTTCATTCTACAGGGAAATAAAGTTGTATATATAATTTTTAGACAAGCGGTATTTCTAGATACCTGCTTGTTATAGGTTTATAAAAATATTTTTGATCTTATTTTACTCTTTTCAGGTGAACCCATCTCGACCAGCCATTGAGAATGGCCTTTCGACCCGGCCAGAGTCGAAAGGTGATGCGGAAATTGTGCTTTCGGAGGAAGAGCAAGACGTACACGTGGAAGACATGTCGGCCAGGAGAGACGGGGAGAAGCAGTCCACCAAGAAACGCGTGGCCAGCTACTTCAAGAAATGCAAGGACGCGGCACTAGCCTCCATGACCAGCGAGGGAAAGGCCGCTGCGCATCAGGCGGACCCGGGTTCGAACCCTGACGCTCCACGCCCGGAAGGCAAGTCCGAGCCGAGATCCGAGGGGAAGACCGCGTGGTACGTCGACGACATCGCGCGAGACGGGCCCGTCAAGGCCGATGCTGCGAAACCGGAAGTCGAAGCGGCGCCGGAAGAGACTTCCGGCTACACGCGGGAGAATCCGAGCTTCGTTTACGACTCGCGTAACGAGGGTGGGACGCAGGTCGTCGCGGTGGCGGAGATTGTCGCTCCCCCGGGGTCGAGCGACGAGCTGCAGCCGAAAGTCGTCAACGTAGCTCCATTCAGAAACACCAAAGAGGTAAGTGATCGAATATTGCTCTTCACTACAATCATATGTGTTTTTTTTATTTTATTTTCAGGATGTAATAATGTAATTTTAAGTTTTGTTAATATTAACGTAATGTTAAGAATCCAAGTATTGGATTATACGGAACTCCAATATTTAATAGGTTAGGATTAGGGCTGAACCGATACGGATACCAGTGGTATCGGCATTTGGAAAATATCGGTTGGCATTTATTTACCAATACCGGCCGATTTTGTCTGGCATTTTCGTCTTTCACAGGATCCGTTAAAATGCTACATGACACTTTCATGAAATCTACTTATCCTAGAAATTATGCAATATTTGGTTTCTTTTTATTCTGTACCAGTTTTGTGTAAAGCAAATTAATTTTGTAATAACATAACATGTAATTTAATAATCTGATGTAATACTTGAATATTTTAAAGTAAAAATATTGGAAAATCGATGCATACAATTTGAGTGGAATAACTACACACTAATATTAATCTATATATCAACAGGTGTTAATTATTCCAATTTTGAAGCATCGGTTTACAGTGGTATCGGCTCAACCTTAGTCAGGATATTTTTTCCCTAATCGCCAAATGAGGGCGAATTGCACTAAACTCACCAAGGAACATCCATCCTCGGACGTCTTGACTCGAACATGAAACCTTGCGTGGCGATATCATGAGTCGACTACCCAACATCATCAGCCACGCAGGTGGCACAGAATCATTTATATTTCATTTTTCAAATTCCCAATATTTCATTCTTCATACTTCTATTTGATTGTGTTGAATATTGTTTTTTATTATTATTCATAGTCCAGATTTGTATTTATTCATAGTTCCGAATTGCAATTGTCCTCAGTCCCGAATTGCAGTTGTCCACAGTCCCGAATTGCAATTGTTCATAGTCCAGAATTGTAATTGATCACAGTCCCGAATTGCAGTTGTTCACAGTCCCGAACTGCAATTGTTCACAGTCCCGAATTGCAATTGATCACAGTCCCGAATTGCAATTGATCACAGCCCCGTATTGCAATTGTTCACAGTCCCGAATTGCAATTGTTCACAGTCCCGAATTGCAATTGTTCACAGTCCCGATTTACAATTGTCCACAGTCCCGATTTCCAATTGTCCACACCCGATTTCCAATTTCCCACACTCCCGATTTCAAATTAATCACAGTCCCCATTTTCAATTAATCACAGTCCCGGTTTCCAATTGTCCATAGTCCCGATTTCCAATTGTCCATAGTCCCGATTTCCAATTGTCCACAGTCCCGACTTCCAATTGTCCACAGTCCAAAAAAATACCGATTTGTAATTTTTTTTACAATCCATGTATTTCGTTATTCACAATTCTATTTAATTGTTCAGAGAACCTGTATTTCATCATTCAGACACACATTCGACACATCTTTCCATTACAGCACGAAAATAGTAATACTGAAGAAGAACAAAAACTGAACGAAATGCATATTAAATGCTAGACGACCAACCATGAAGGAATGAGACCAAAATAGATTAAACCCAAAGTGGAGTAAGCGAGGAAATTTCATCTCTGCTCCAATTTCTGAGTATCTTCCAATTTAGAATTTCCAAATTATCTATTTTTAACTCGTGACACGAACTTTCACCACTTACAAGTTCTTGAAAGGTGTTTCGTCTGGGGGTTTTGCCACTCCCGCCCCCTCCATGCCCGTTACCTTGGAAACTCGGGGAACGCCATTTTCGATGAAGAAGTATCAACTTGGCAAAAGACATACCACGCGATCTTGTTGCCAGGCTGCGAGCACATATTTCCCGCAACTAAGTGTCTTCTTGATCCACGGGATGGAGCTTTCGTTTCTGAACAAGCCCATGGAAGTGCCAGATTATAGAAGCTTACGCCATTTTCATGAGTTCTGGTTCTAGTGTTATTTAAGTCCCACACTGTTCTATATTCACCCCTGGATTCAGGATAAAACTAACTTCAACTGCCATTATCTATTTTAACAGGTGACAAAGTGACAAGGAAGATGCCTCTTCACTAAAAAGTTGGGTTCTATCCCACGTTGTAAGCGGCCAGATCGTGGTGTTGATCACATAACCTCCAGAGGCCCTGCTTCTACATTCCCTTACATGCATGCAATGTTACGTTACATATGTACACACACACATGCACGCATACACACACACATAGCTCCATATGATGAATTCAGTACATACAAAGCACAGTTTCTTCCATCAGGAGGACATTTGTATAGTGAATTTCATTACAATTCCCGTGAAAACAAAGTATTAATTACTAGTACGTCGCCTATACTCGGGAACACAAAAGTAGGCGGCCGGTATAATTTGCGCTGTTGCCACGTGGTATGCTTGCAACTGGATTTGTTCAGTGCTTTACAGCAATGTATGGTCTCGTTCTGCACCCTGTAATGTGCGTGATAAAAACAAATAATTTATATTGCTTGGGGATATCAGAATGAAATTGATCTACTTGCTAGTGACATCGACAAGAGTTTTGTTGTTGTTCTCAAGGCTGGAGAAAATAGTTTAGATGGTTCTCTCTGTCCTTTTTATTACATTCTGTCTCTTTCTCTGCTTCTCTTCCTTTCATTTTTCTTCCTGTTTCTTTTTAGTTCATTATTTTGTTCTTCCGTATTCTGTGTCCTTTCATTCTCTTTCCATGTATTTATTCCATTCTCTGTCTTACTTTTTAATTTCACTACTTCTCTTTCTTATCCTTGCTCTTTTTATTTTCTTTCTTCCTCTGCTTCTTTTCTATCTTTTCTGTTCCTCTTTTTATTTCCTATATACTATCCTTTATTCTCTATTTTTTCAATTTGTTTCTTGCTTTCTTTCAATGCCTCTTCTGTTAATCCTTGTTCTCTGTATTCTTTTTTTCTGCTTCTCTATATCTTCCTCTTATTTCCCTTTTACCCTGTTTCCTTTAATTTCCTTCTTTCCTCTCTGCCCTTTTATTATTCTCTTTCCTTCTTTTTCTTCTATCGTGTTTCTTACTTTCTTTTTTCACTGCTTCTCTTTTATTCCTTTTCTCTATTTCATTTCTTTCCTTTTTCTTTCTTTCTTCTATTTACATTTCTTTCTTTCTCTGTTTCTGTCTATCACTTTCTGAATTCCTCGCCCACCCAGTTGTGACATTGAGAGATTAGGCAACACTGCAGCGTAAACGTTGCCATATCGTGGATGGAAATCAGCTAGAGTCGTTTTCACGTTCAGAAGACACAACGGCGCTTATGGAGAAACCGCACAGTGTTGCCAATACAGCGCTAGCTCATGTCGCCGGGAAATGATGACCTTCCTTCACAATGAAGGTGTTACATATTTTGTATATATATAATGATAATTATATGTAATTATTAATATTAATATTATACTGTGAACGTTCCAGTTATCCTTTTTACTATGATCCATTGCGATCACTACACACGCGAGTGTAATGCACGAATATGACACTTCAGAAATCACTTAAAAAAGTAAAAATCACTGAGCGCTCACACAACTGAAAACACTTTTTCGAGAGAGGGAAAAAGTCTAAACAGACCAAAGCAGATCTCTCACTCAAGTAAGGGGGAACGTGGCACATGGGTTAGATTCAAGTTGAAACCCAAACAAACAAATGATAAGACGTGAATGACTCAAGCAAGGGATGTCATATTTCTATCTTGAAGCTCCATATTTTGTCACGTGTTGGAAAGCCTTTCAAAGGTTAATATGGTGTCTATGAATTTATGTGTACGTTGGAAACTGAAAGGTGCTCTTCATTTCAGTATTAATGTCGACAGTAATGTAAACAAAAACAACGTGTATTTGCGACAGCACTAATGTTGCTCACAACAGCAGCATTGGAAATAATTGTCAATTATTAAATTTAAGTAATTCTATTATAACAAACTGCATGAAGTTAATATTTTTACTGAATGGAAATAAAATAACATCTCGAAAACTTGGTGGTGATTAGCCGGAATGCTGCGGTGAGTCAGCTCAAGATGGCCAGACAACGTCTTCTTACTTCGCGCGCGGTTCGGGTTAAAAAGAAACTCCAAATGCATGGAAGTAATATTTCTGGGAACCTTTGAGTGGTTATAAAAAATAATTTCATTATTTTCTCCACAACTTTGTCGCTGGAAGTTTTTACTTGGAATTACAGAACAAGAAATGGCCAGCGACGACATTTTCTACTGCACGAATATAAAAAATCTCCACATACTTTATTTGAATATTTTTTAATGCAAATATGCTTTAAAGTATTGATAAATTCTCAGTACCACCATCACCTATGACAATTAAAAAACAGTGTCAATTTTTTTAATAATGAATGCTTCTATTTTGCGGCCTGTTTCAACGTTAGGAATGAAAACAATGTAAAAATTGTGTTTTCACAGAAAATTTGCGTTTATAATTTATCTAAAATTATGTAAGCAAGTTACCAGTTTTTTGTGTTCACCATCGTATTCTCTACAAATTTCCTGCAAAACTGCAGGTACCGATTTTCCTTGAGCTAAATTTGTAAATCCAGAAATTTGACAACAGCGCGCTCGTATTTCCCATAAGAAAAGCATTGCCCATAAGAGCCCATTGTGTCTTCTGAACGTGAAAACGACTCTAGTCTTGTCCTTCACCAACTTAGCTTTCTCATAATGTGGCATCAGCGTGCTCCTACCCTGACGACCAACATAGTGGTTGCTGGTATAGAATACGCTAACCTCCCCATCTTCCAGGACATCCATCACCTTCTTTCTCTGGGGCGTGGACGAAACATTGATTCGTTTCGAATGCTCCGTACACAGGGGATGCCACGTCACCACCCCCTTGAGGTGGTTGAAGGAAATCGTTTTCGGATGCGGCATGGGAATGGGGAGGTTGCAGCCGTATACCTGTTTCACATCACGTACAACTTAGAGAAGGGTTGCCCTGTTGCTCTTCTTCAGGCAGTTTGCGTGTGCGATCACAGCGTAGGTGCCTTGCCACACCGTTCCCCAAGAAACCTGGAATCAGTGATGCAAACCCCTACTTGATTACACTAAACCCCTTGGTGCAACAGCCCTGTGAGGACCAGGGCCTGCCAACCTGCTTTTCAATTGTCTTGCTTTCGAGACTGGAGTCCTCTATACTGTGTCCCGTCTATCACTGGAGCAAGAACGCTCATAGTGGCAGAGAAGGGGAGGGGGAAATCGAGTGGGCAGAGGGAAGCAGTACACGCTGCTGCAAAGGCTGGTAACTGCAGACGCTTTCCCCTCCACGCAATCCCGTTCCCTCTCACGTGTTCATTGGTGGAGCCGTCTCGCGTCACTACTTTTATTTTACATCGCATTTCTGCCACTTTTGGCTAATCGCGACGATGAGGTTGAGTGATGATGAAATTGATGGACAAGCCCAGGCCGGGATTCAAACCCGGGACCCCTGGCGTCGTAGCGTACTGTGATAACCACTCCACCACGGAACACGACAGTTCAGCAATTTTCTGAATATGGCGGCACTAGTCATTTATCTACTTTATCCCTCAAAAAAAAAAGTGCTAGTCTTGAACGTATCACCAGTTCGGCATCTTTGACCCAACCCCAGAGGAAGCCGACCGGACGCGTATATGGTTTCGAACCACCACCTGTTTTTCGGCAAAGCGCTGTTGTCACTTTTACCTGCAGTGTTTAGACATCCATTCATTCACTGTGACGGTTTACTCCCAAGGTCTTCATATTGCATAAAAAAATAGCAAAACACAATAACACAACCTAGCAAAGATAGAGAACCGGAACTTCGCTCAAAAATCTCTAAAGAAACTGAATTGGCAACATCTGATTTACTCCACGTGGACTTGACAAGTGCTGTCATTTCTTGGATGGACGCTATTGGTGGGAAAGGTTTCAGGGGACGATTCATTGCACTGCACGTGGACCTGACATGTGGTTGTTAGGGAGAAAACTGATCTTTCGGAACTTTCTTTGAAGTAAAGTGAGGTTGCTTTGGGGATCAGCTCCATAATTTCAAATGATACTTTTTCGGTACAGGGAGTTAGCAACACTGCTTGATATAGATTGCCGAGCAGCGTTTAGCTGTCTCACCCGTTTGCTGGACAAATGTGGAAGGACAGTAATTCCATTTATGAGAACTGTTACAGAATACAGATCTTGTACCGAGTGTTGGGGAACTAAGATCTTGGTCTCTGTATCAGTAGGAAAATCATAGGCGTGCGCAGACCCTCTGATTAGGGGGGCAAGAGCCTTGATGAAAATTCAATCGGAGAAAGAAGAACCTCATTTCATCTGAAGGTTTTATTGTATTTTTGGGTACGGAACAGGCAGTGGCGTCTCGTCCCTTGGGGCTTCCGGGGCTTAGCCCCTAAAGAAAATCGGACATATTCACGTAATTATCAATCACCATAACGCATAACTATCACACAGTCTTTTAAAAGGCGATTTTTACCCACGTAAATTCATCGTCTGTTGCAATGGATACGACAGCGCTCCTAGCGGCATTGATGTCAATTATCGTTTTCCGGGGCACGTCGCAAAGGAAGGCGTGGCCCACACCCACCTACGCTACAGTGAAGGTCACATGCTAGCAGAGAGAGGAGGGAAGAGTGCAATGGATTTGAGTGCTGATTCGGGGCTAGCTCCGTTGCGTCGCTTTCGATCTCGCGTGTTGTTCTGTAGTGTTTTGGTGGCTTTCATTCGCTGTTTGAGTGAGTTTGGCAGGGTTGATGTTCGAACACAAATTGATGAAGGACATAGGCTGTCAATTACAATGAATTTGTCCGGAAAAATAGGCATATATTAAATAGAATTATCGATTGCTTAAAATTCTGTGGTCGACATGAACTTGCTCTACGAGGACATAATGAAAGAGAACAATCTTTAAACAGAGGCATCTTCCCAGATTTATTATCCCTTCATAGAAGAGGGAAAACTAAAGAGGGAACTTCGTGTTCTTTATTGTAGTGAAGAGTTGAAAATCATAAACTCTATCAGTAGATTGCATTCATTTTTTATTTAAAATTATTTAGAGGGTACCTTTTCAGAAACAGTAAAAATGACAAACATAATTTTAACAACTCCAGTGGCAACAGCTGAATCTGAACGATGTTTCAGCACATTGAAGCGTATTAAAACCTGCTTAAGAAATGCAATGGGACAAGACAGACCAAATGCCTTGGCACTTGCTTACAATAGAGATAGAATACATTTCAAACATAGAGGGCTTCAACGAAAAAGTAATAACAAAATTTGCTGAGCAGAAGAACAGGAGTCAACGTTCGTAGAAAGGTATGTTTCACAACAATACCTGTTTCTTTTGTAATCATGTGAATTGTCATTATATTTTAAATTCTTTAAAAAATAAGCCCCAGCCAAATTTGAGGCCACGAGACGCCACTGGGAACAGGGGCGTATATACAGTGTGTCCGGACCTGCCGAAAATCACTGTATTAGAAGTGATTTTCAAACTTCTGTGGCACAAGCTAAACTTTAAAAATTAAACTGTCCTTGCCCCCCAGTTTTGGAACCCAATCGCCGCCTCTGCGTGGCACCAATGTAGTTTGACCCTCTCCTCTATTTCCCCTATCTGTGAATCAGAGACTTGTTTACATATAAACAGGATTTCGTACAGCAGATTCAAAGCAACTATGCATAATTTATTCATTCCCAACAGTGGAGGCGGTTAAGGGGGCGTGGAGTGGTCAGCTGCCCCCCTCATTTTTTGTCCCTGTTTGCCATCGCACTATGGCCTCTTAATGCTAAGCCACAAGGAAAAAATAAACTGTTCTTGCACCCCCCCCACTCTTTCCCACTTTCCCCACCCTATCGCAGCCATTGATTTCCAATGTATTGGCAATGTATTCTGCCATACCCCGCTAAACGCACAGAGGGAACACAACTAACAAATAAAGTGTGTGGGATTGTTAATAACAAGAAATTTACTAGAGAACGAAATTAGATAGCTCAGTTTCATAGGAGATAATATACCTTTCTTCCACTCCGCAGTTGCTTGGTACTTCCGTCGGCTTGAAAATCCTTAATTTTGTATGTAAAGAGCATAATGTTATTTAATGACGGCGACACAATTTCTCTACGCTAAATTTCTAAGTGAGAGTATTAGGGGGGGCAACTGTCACCCTCTTGTCCCCCCGTTCGCACGCCTATGAGGAAAATTGCATAACTGTAATGTCATCACTGTAATTACACAACTGATCGAATTCAACAACAAACTGGCATTAGTTATTCCTTGTTAACAGATTTTAAACCAAAATTTAACAAATCAATTCACTGTATCGGCTGCCTAGTGCAGTTGTTCTCAACCTTCGTAACCCTGTGGTCAGGTCAATTTGTTTTTTGAAAGTTGATGACGCAATCCCAACAATTTTACTTGTAAATAGCTTAATACTTTTTTAAAAAAACTTTATACGTTAACTAATTTGTATCCGTTAAATTTAATATTCATGAACAAATTATGGCATCTATTATTATAGAGAGTATTAATTCGATTATGTCTAGGTTTTTTAAGAAAATATAAAATTTGGTTTAAATTAGTTCACAACACAATTTTAGCTTATCTGGCCAACATCATTAAAGTAATTCTTGAAGATTTCCTGGCGGCGAATATTGAAGAGGTTTTCTCGGACAATCACCTGGCTGATTGTCCGAGAAAACCTTCATCATTAAAGTAATTAGGTAGGTGCTGGTTTTCATTGAAATGTTCAATTTTGGACACCAACAAATTACAATTACTAAAAATATTTCCACTTCAATATATTTGTTATTGAAAATTGATGACAGTGCCAAATTTGGATGTGGTTACATCCTTCAACACCGTCGCGAATGGATTTCTGGTTATCGCATTCAAAACAATCTTTCCAGCTGGTTGCCAGCTCGGGCTGCAAGTCGCAAATTTCAGAACCTCTCGTTGCCCGGTATAATTCACAGCATGGCCTGACTTGACTTTCCCATCGTGCATAATATCTACTTACTTTGATTAGCTGTTTTCTACCAGTTGCCGAAGCAATGTCCAAATGGGGAAATATGCTAGCGGATGGCCATATTATGATCGTTACATTCGGTAGACACACAGCTTTGCGCATTGAAAAGCTACACGTGCTGTAAGCGGCAATAAATCAAGAAACGATTTAATGAATCCACACAAATTTTCCACTTTTTCTCACCCTCTCGGACACGGTTCCCAACCACTTCTCCCGCCTGACCGCAGCTGAAGAAACCAGAGCGTCGCACCAAGAGGGGGCGTTCAGCGTTTATCGTGAAATATGCAGCCAGAAGTGCAGCTTTCCACTTAACACCGGTCGGGTCCTCTTTTATATTCTAACGCTGACAATGATACGCACCATTCCACGGACCACACAAGAGTTGAGTGGCTTTCAGAAGAGCAGCTGCCCTCCATTTGGGGGGTCTCTACCCCTCTCCCCCCATTTTCTATTTGTCTCCTCGTGCCGCGCACTCGTTCGCTCCCCCGTTACTCTTTTTCAGCCCTTTTTCATTAAACGTCGCCCAGATTGGATTGCAGTTGTGCACACAGTCGTAATAGGACACCGCTGTGTCCGCCCAAACAAGGGACACTGAATGCGGAACACTTTATTTTTTCCATCTGATTGATTTCTGTGTCTCGCTTGTATACATATTGAGTTTGCGTATGCAGCCGGGAAAGATATTTGTTTCGTGTTTGTTGTAGTACGTGGCCCCCTTGGCACTGCCGTCAGCCCCCCCCCCCCCTTTGACATTAGGTAAAACTATTTTACATAATTTGTTTGCAGTGAAGAATTAAATTGTCGACAGAAGATATTATTTTGCTCACAACATGGTGAAGGATAAATTCACTGAACATGAACAGCAGCTATCACGTTCGTTCATCTTGATTATGAGCCGAAGTCTAAGTGGCGACAAGTATTTAGAAGATTCTCTAGACCTTAGAAAGTTTTTCATATGTGAGCTTCTTTATCAGTACCTTCGCTGCCCCTCTTTCGGCCTCCCATTTAGACAGAAATCTGTGACTTTGGCGTCATCATCCACATTCCTTCCACATCTACGCCAAAGGTCAACAGATCCAAAATTTTGGGAACGAAGGGGAGTTTTATTCATTCTGCCGTGGGTGAAATGTACGGTAGGCACTATGATTGCATATTGTGCATTTTTTTCTTGTGTGATATAAATACCTGTATCATAAAAGGACTAGTATGGAGTGTGTAGTAAGGGGTGATGTCAGTAGCAGTCAATTAACACTTCAAGAGAGATTTCCGGCCCCCGTGGCTGAGTGGTTAGCACAGCGCACTACGACGCAAGGGATCCCGGGTTCGAATCCCGGCCTGGGCATGGATGTTTGTGGGTGTTCATTCATCAGTTTTATCATGTCATCCATCATCCCCATCTTTGCAAATTAGCCAAAAGTGGCACAAAATGAAAAGTAAAATAAAGCGCATCAATCAATCAATTCAAGAGATGTTTGTGAAGATGTAGAAAAAACGACAGTACCTGTGTGATATTTCTAAATTTTATGTTAACTTAATGAACCTCTACATGTTTTTTACCCCCCTCTCCCCCCACACACATGTAATTTATCTTCATTTTAATACTGTTAAAATTTTGAAAAATGAACTTTGTTTACAAAGCCCCTCTAGAAATCCGTGAGATCTCCCCGTCTGAAGATCATTACGTTGTTCAGTTAAACTTAGAAGGAATTCAAAAATTTTATGCTCATTAATGTTCTTAACAACTCATGTACAGATTTCATTAACAAAACATTCAAACCAGCGGTTCTCAAGGTGTGCCGCGAAAATTCACACACCCACACAAACATATTTTATTAAAATAGGATAGCATCAAATCGAAGAATTTATTTAAAAGAAGAATAGCAATATAGTCTACTGATATGCCACAATATTCTACAGGGCAAAGCAGTAACACACTACGATGCCAGAAGTCCTAGGTTCACCAACACATTCGTGTTTGGTCCATCCTCCATTTCACCATTGCGCTATTGGTTCGAATCGTTGCGATTGGCCGGAAAAGACAGAAAAATGACGCAAATTAAACGAAATAGAAAAGTAGAGAAGAAAATCGACGTTTTTACGTTCCAATCTGGGTCCTTTATGTAGAGGTTATACTGTAATTGTTTTAGTTTTCGTAACATGAATTTCTATATACATATTTTTGGAGCGAATCAATCGTACCAACATTTATATATGATATGTTAATGTCGTGAAACTTCTAGCCCTGGTACAAACACTGTTGTTCATCAAGAGAATCGACGATTTCACATCGGCGAAATCTACCGAAGTCTCCCGCTGACGCCCCGGAAGAACCCGCGAATAACCGTTGCCTAGAAACGCGGGAGAGACGGAATTTTACGATCTCGTCTCCTGTCCCATCCAGGAGCACTTCTCATACCCAAGCCCAGACATCAGAGAGAGGAAAAAGGTAACAAGATATCGGAGAGTCATCAGGTCAGTGTTGCAAATCCTGGATGTCCTGCGAACCCAAAATTTCACTTTCTTGATAAAAAAAAATTGTAAGATGGCCGAAATCTTATCTGATTCACAGTCTTGAGGAATGAATGTAGGCAGGTAATGTTTCTATCTAGGTCGCTGTTCTGCCTCTTAAGTTTAATAGTAACGATAAAAATGGACTAGGGATAGCCATATCCAGATAAAATGTTATCCAAATATCGGATAATTTTCTATCCATATTTCAAATATTCCGGTATCAGATATTCGGACAGATTATCCGGATATCCGATATTAGAATGATCCGGATATCTAATACAACAGTTTTGGGGGTTAACAGTTGGTTCAAGGATTCGTCCAGGGAAGTTAGGGGAATTTTTAAGCCTAGAGCTCGACCTAACTGCACCTGGTCTTGCTTTCCCGTTGCGCTTACCAATGATCAGATCCTAATTTCTACTTCTTCTATATGAGGGAAACAAATTATAGATTTTTAACATATTTAATTAATAAAACATGACTTAGCATACTTACTCATCAAAAGGATACACTTGTCAAATATATAAACCAAAACTTATCTCCAATGGACACTTTTTATTACACACGCTTGTACCACTTCATGGTACCTCACAGTTCGGAGTTCGAACTCTCTCGCACACACTCTACCGTATAAGTTCCTGTCCCACTCTCCTGCACTCTGACCGGTAAAAAAAAATCTTGACGCGAACTGTGTATTTCGAGCCTCGTCGCACACTGTCCTGTTTTCAAACTATTTCCAAAAAGAAACTGTAGGTTTTGGTGGATCGCGTGTCCCCCTGGCCCAATGAAATTGTCCGGCGTTGTTTTGACCAATTTCCTGGATCCTCCAGTTTCTGCCACATGTTACCTAAATTAGTTCAGTGTCGATTGACAATGTCCAGTCGAAGGGATACAGGGCTCATTTGTCACTTCTCGCATTCCTTCGTCCTGGTCCCTGGCTGGGGAGGGAAGAAAAGTAGCCCACACGGAAAGAAACATAGCTCCCATCTTTCCGAAGGTAGGCATTTTCAACATGAAGCAATATACAATTGCTATACTAAATTATCCAATTATCTGAATATCTGAATTATACTGACATTCGGATTATCCAGACAGTTTTATCGTTTTTGGCCGTTCCTACGATGGACTGATGAAATGCCTTGCCCAGGGTACGATGCTGGTGGTTTCTGGCTTTGTAGCACGTTACATTGGCCACTCCGTCAAGTAGGCCGGTTGTAGGTAGGTAGTAAGAAAAGTAAGGCTAAATTATGAACTGATTAAATAGAAGATATAGAAGATAGGGTAAACACAACGCAACATCCGTACCTTACCCAGAATCCGAATCTAGGATTCCTGGTTTTGTAGCTCCTTGCGCTAACCTCTCAGTCACGGGCAAAATAAACTTGAAGAAGAAAACCTATGAAAGGGATGGAGGAGGGGGGGGGGGTTCCAGTCACCCTCGTCATTAAATTCGAACATGTGACTAAAACGAAATACCCTTGGATACTGTGGCACCATAACGACGTCGTGAACTATTTTGACTTTTCACTCCGAGCAGAAATGCAGAAAATTTAAGTCACATTAAGTGCATACGGGTTTGCATTGTAAAATAGTGTCGTTGTTCGTACTCGGGACGCATATCCGGATAATTCCAAAATATACGGTTAGCACGGATATCCGGATATTACAGATTTGTCGAATAAAAGAATATGTAGATGACCTTAAAACGGATAACCGATAAACTGCCCGGAAAATGCACACAATCGGATAGTCAGACAAATCGGATAATCTGAATATGCTGATAATTCGAATATCAGGGGAACATAGAAAGCTCTACCAGGTGAAACATAAAACATCGTCCCCAATCTTATTTATGTGTTGAGAAATTATTTGTTCTCCTGGTGACGGATATCGTGTTGTAAGCCTGTAAACTATATTGCTTGAAACATTGCAATCGAAAGAGGATCGAAGTCGGGAAACGTTTTTTTTTTTTTTTTTTTTTTCAAATGAAACGCTGCTTGTCATATTTGAGATGCATTTTTGTCTTGCAGTTATTTTCTCAAACATTCTGGGAACACAACATATAGGAAGCTTTGAGTAGTTGTTAGTTTGAAACCTATCTATAGGCAAAAACACTTGCTCAGTAATCAATGTAGAGCATTCCCTGACTTTCGCTACGAGACTCGGCGGCAAGCGGCCCGGCAACAGCACTTGTCTTTCCCGGTGAACGGGTCCGCGACAGTCGTTAGAGTCGGTTATTAAAATTAGTTTTCATATTGTGTACTAACCTTGACTACAGAAGGTGTTGAAAATGATGTCCCTCTGCTGCAACACATTCCTGGCATCTCCGAAGGAAATTGTCTTCTGTAATTCTCCAGATTTCTCGTACAATACTCTCTTACAACTCACGAATGGTGTGCGGATTGTCTTTGTATACTTCATTTTTTAGATTTCCCCATTTTTCTTTCCACTTTTATTCAGAACTGACCCTGTTACTCTAAACTTTTTTACGAGGTTTAATAGAATGGTCCTATGTGGAACGGGAACAGCAGGAAATTTCGTTGCAAACCGTCGTCGCACTTCTCCACAATTCCTCTTTCCGAAGTAACACTCGACAAGATAAATCCTTTGTTGCAATGTAAACAGACTGTAGCGTGCAATTATCGCGGACGCCGTTCACCGGGAAAGACAAGCACTGACGCTGGGCCCCTTGCCGCCGAGTCTCGTAGCGAATGTCAGGGAATGCTCTGTACTTTTCCTGTTTTTTGTACAATTTTGTGTCCACATTGCGAAGCAATCATACCCGGAATGAGTAGTTCCAAAATCTCTCGACAGATGTCATATCAGATAGATGGAATCGCGAATAGCAGTTAGCAACAAACTCCGATAAGTTGTAATGGACTTTCTCAGACTGTAGTAAAAGCTAAATTTGGCTATTAACCTTACTAAAACATTTATTTCTCACATACATACACAATACAAATTTAGTATTTTCTGTTAAGTAAGCCATTTAACGATTTATACACTTTCATTAATATTCGTCGTTTACTGAAGATTGCTGAGTTGAGTTCTTGGATTATTTTTTGTAGATAGCATATTTAGGTTGATATATTCAGGTTGGCCCATCCACTTGATCTATTGAGTTTTAGTGTGACGTCACCGGTAAGAGATTATAACGCAGTTTCAAAACTAAATCCGAAATTATTTACATACTTAACCTTAAATCTTAATAAAGTTGTTTTGACATAACATTTAATGAAATAGTAAAAGTTGAATTAACTTAGAAGCCCAAGAATATGAAGCAGGGTTTTACTCAAGAGATAGACACTGGGAGTTGTGACGGCGAGTGTTTTTTGGCACCCTGTCCCATTTTCAAATCCAACCCCCATCAGTCGTTACGTTGGCCTGTTTTTTATCACAGTAAAAACTTACCATTACACCTTCACAGACAACACCGGGACTTCCACTGGTTTCAGTTTCACATAATCTTCACTCGCAAAGACAAAACGGATTTTGGGGGGGGGGGGAACAACATATTAATCTTAACATTTCTTCAACGATACTATTGAAATCATACATTTCGACCACCCTACATCTTCTTTTTTTCTTGGCTCACACCACCTGTAAGCGATTTCTAGCCAAAGGTGTCGAATACTGATTTTGTTACTTTCATTCTTGTTCCAAACAGTAATCTGCATGTTTATACACTTTTATAATCTCCATTGTTAGTTAGTCAAATTTGTTGACCTTTCTGCTCTTTCTACAAGGTCGTTAGGCGACCACGAACACCTGTAGTGAGCTCGCTGGCCGGCAACAGTGTTGCCTTGGCAAGAAAAGTGAAAAAAAAAAATGCGAATAAAAATGAATTAATTAATTTACGGGACGTTGATGCAGAAAATGAAAATATTAATCAGTGGTTCTCTATAAACATCCTTTCTCGGTGTTCAGTTAAAAATTCAAAAATTTCTGTTGACTGGTTCTTGAGATAATCGTGACCAAAGTTACCCCCATAAGCTTACATGGAAAATGCTCAAACTTTTCGCGGGAGTAGGAGATCGCCTTAAGATAGTAAGATTTTATGATTTCTATTGAGCATGTTTACACTCGTTGTAAATTTTGGTACAAAATATCACGATGGTGTTGCCGTAAGTGGCATTAAATAAATAAATGATTAATTGACTACACAGCATCTCCACGTTGCCAGGAAGTTGAGGACACATCATCAAATCATTCTTCTAATCAACAACTAAAATCTCCTAGAAACTGGAACAAAAACTTGCAGGTTAGTCAATAACCATTCGACCGAATTTCAGAATTTACCTTACAAAAAAAATTACGTCATAATATAACGGGAGTTATTGCTTTTATATTTAACACTTTAAACTTCGAATTATTGAATCACATGGGGGGCGTAACACAGTAAAGTCAGAGAAAAAGTGGTGACATTATACGTAGTAGGTTCCGTTTATCTGTGGTAAAACTAAAGACGTTATCGTCAGAAGGTTTCAATCTCATTTACAAACCGGCAGAACAAACAGAAACCGACGCGAGAACCGCAAAACCAGAATTGATACGTGCAAATACTAACACAAAAGATAGCCGCCAAACACCTAATTTCCATCGCAACGGGGGTAAGCGAGGGGAGGAATCGATCAGGGGGATGGCAACCCTGCCGGATCGGTGCACGCCATGCTCGTCAAATAACCGGTCGCCATGGAGACGCAGCATCCATATGAATGGAAACGAGAAACGTCAACACAATGGAACCCGGCAGAGTGTCACGTGGGGAGAGACCGTCTCCACGCACCGTGCAATGTGCCTCAATATGGAAAACGTCAACATTTACACTGGGAGACGACGTTTGATCGCAATGCAAATTGATGCGACTGTCCTCAACTCCTAGGAGGAGAAATGTGGAAGGGGGTGCCTTACAAAGCCTTCCTCAAGGGCTCAGGAGGCATACGCACCCCCCTGTGCATTGCATTGTTATACAGTCATGTAGAGCAGGCCTGGGCAACCCGCTGTACTTGTCCAAGAGCGCTCTCGTATGCACGTGTAGACTGCAGAGGGAGAAGCGGTACTGTATCGTTATAAGAGGAAGTGAGCTGGGCATGAGGCTTCGTCGGTCGCGTTCGTGCAATGGAAAAACCTCTTGTCATCTCATTGGGTGATAATTTTGCAAAATTTTATTTCGGGGTGCTGGAATTATAAATGTGTGGATAATTATAAATGTGTGTGGATATTACGCAGCTCCGTTCCAAGGGAGGCATAAAAAATAAGTAAAGTGCACCCCTGTGCATAGCACCACGCCATGAAGGCGTATAGGGGGTGTGGGGGTAACGCCCCACACTTTCTTGATCCGGTCGTTAGTGGGGTGATGTGATCAGCATCCCGCCCCTGACCGCTTTTACCCCCCAGAGTTTCCCCCAGGTACCCATGTTATTCGACGCTGGGTGGGCGCCATCGTTAGAAAAGTTCCCGGATTTGAACCGGCTGGGGATCGAACCCGGGACCTTTAGCATGGTAGTCAGACACGTTACCGACTGAGCCACCGCGGCCATAGACAATGAAATATTTCGTAATTACCATTTTTACATTTTAATAGTTATTCAAATTAAAAAAGTAATCATTGATGTTATTTTAAAGGGGATTTATATTTACCTCTTCGGCTTTTCCCGGAATATCTACTGGTTTCATTTGAAAATTTTGCTTTTCTCACAATTTTTGATGGGACTTGAGCCCCTACAGCCTCCCCTGCTTACGCCAATGTTTGACATCATGAGTAATCATGGCAGGAGAAACAGGAGCTGGTTCCTAATGCTTACTGGTCTTGAAGTGCTGCGCGCAGGCGGGAATCTCGCACTGCACAAAGCCCTCACTGGGCGCCACAGGTGCAAGTGACTTGACATAAGGATGTGCATCTAAAGGTAGCGTCAACCTCCGTTATGAAGTGATTAGCACAGCGCGCTACGACGCCAGGGGTCCTGGGTTCGAATCCCGGCCTGAACGTCATATTCTTTGTGTCCCTTCATCATATCTTCATTCATCTTCACAGTCGCGTCAGCTAAGTGGAAGAAAAACGACACTTAAAAAAATACAGATAGAGAGGTAGGGCTTCACATATTCTTGATCTTGGCCTTAGTAGTCAGCACAAAGCTCCAACCGCCTTTATCCCCTTTGACTGACTGTCGCAGAGCAGCTTATGCAGGGATATTATCTCGAGATCACGTTCTGGGAATCGAAACCGGATTTCTGTATGACACCAACTGAACCAATAGCAAATTTTCAATGGCAACTTCTACCACCGCCGTAGAGTTAGGCAACACACACAATACATTGCAGTGAAGTGAGTATTTCAGGATCTAGTGCTTCATTTTTATTGATGGTGACTGTACATAAAATATCCGCTTAATTCCAGACAATTTTCCGGATTGATCTCATCTGACTCTTCATGTCAAGAATCGCATTAGACATCCGTTAGACGCATGGAAACTTCCACACACACAAACTATATTTTGCGAACTGTAAGAAACACAATGTACTGTTACAAGGGCTGGATTTTTAGTAGTGGCAACTATGCTATAGCGACGTCGTGCAACGGAGCCAGGCAATGGCGTTTATACCAAATTTTAGTTATATGCGTACTCTCCCTCACAGCAAATGAACTCACTCTTCCCACTCCATGCCCGTGCGCACGCGCAGTGACAACAAGAACGGAGCGGTCGCGGATTGAAGTCACGGTGTTTAAGAAGCAGGAGCAGCGGAGATGCTTAAAAAAAAATGAATGTGTTAGAGGTCGCACAGCACAACAGTGTCGCAAACAGAGCAAAACAACCTGCGAGCAGCTCTGAGAAGAAAACGGCAACACTTTATGCATAACCCACCCATCATTCTGCATGACAATGCTCGGGCGCATACAGCAGGAGCTGTGGCTGATTTGTTCAATCGCTGGGGATGGGAAGTGCTCTACCACCCCCCATACTCTCCTGATTTAAGTTCCTGCGACTTCGACCTAATCCCTAATATGAAGGAACCACTTCGTGGGATTCGCTCGAAATAGTTCAATTTTCCGCCACCAGGTTGAAATGTGGCGCTGTACTTCCATGATGGGTTGTAATAATGACGTAACTGCTCCAATTGGTTATGGATTTGCATTTACCTTGCAATAAACGAGAGATTATTTTCTCGCAACTTCCAGCCACTAACAAATGTCCTTCTAATTTATAACTCAGCTAAATCACTTTACGTGATTATTTGTACAACCCATCATGGAAGTACAGCGCCACATTTCAACCTGGTGCCGGAAAATTGAACTATTTTTTTATCGCCATCCTCTTTCCCATGGTCTGCATAGTGGATTCACCAAATTTCAGAGTTCTACGATGCCTCATACAGGCTACAGAGGGCTCTGAGTTGGGTAACTTTAATTCTTACCACGCGGTACATTGCACAGAACGCGAAGGATGAGCAGACTATTACGCAATTTAAAAATTTCATTTCATGTCCTCAGCGCTCATCCGGGTTCCCATAATACGTATTACGTAACATACGTACATAACGTACTATTATTTCATCTCAAAGAATCCGATACAAACTCATTTGCAACTTTTAACCTAATACATTTAAGTCAATCTTCTTATATAACAAAAACTAGTCTAAATCAACGACTTTAAACATATTGACATTAATACAGCGTTTATAAACTCAATAGTTTCCTGTTAATTTTATAAACAGTTGTAGAATAGAAATTAAGTAAATATTGGTTATTCGTGAATGTAGATTACAGTCACAAATGCAGATCCATTCGCGACACTGGTCCATTCCAAAGGTTCATATTCAAGTAAAAACTAATTCCACTCCCGATTCCATTAAATACTAAGTGCTGTTTGTTCAGCATTTGTGGTTTGTGTAATATTTCTTCTCCCTGTGTACCTGTGTAACTTGTTCGAGTTCTGCTGGATGCATTGAACACTTGTGAACAATCCAAATGATTCACAACTGACAATACAAGTAAATATAATTAGAAATGAATATCGGGTTGTCTTCAAGAGGGAATACATTTTCATAAAATCTAGGCTTTGAAGAGATAGATGGTTACAAGAATCAAAATATCCTCCATTATTCAAGTTAGCTCCATAATTTCAATCATAATCGCTATGTAGACTAAGGCTGGTCATAGACATTGATCATAGACGTTGTAGTTACTTGATTTAATTATTTTATTCACTCAGAATATGTACAACAAAATGTCTACTTAAATGTTGCCTGTTTGTATTTATAAAAGAAATTACCTACACAAATTTAAATAAAAACTGACAGTGCCATCTATCACGTTTTACTTATAAACACACCGTAAATTACACCTTCGGCTATGGCGTTCACCCAGCCTCAATGAAATGGATACTTGGGAGGGAGTAGGCTACCGGAGTGTGGTGCTAATCACATCTTCTCCACAATGGCCTAGATTGTGTCCGAGTGGAGTCCCTACTCCAACATGTGCCTTAATGGCATGTTGTATTGTGCAGTGGATTGATTTATCTATTATCTATTGCTACAATTAATGTCTTACGGTGTTACCGCGCTTCCGGAAAACCTCTAGGTCTCTGCTGTGCTGAATTAATAACATATATTTTGCTGTGTCCTCTGAAAGAAACAACTACCTTCCTCGCCGTACATATTTTTTGAAATAAAAATTTTGAGATTTCTGTTTTGAGCTAAGTATGGCCTACTTTTCCCCTTGTTTGAGAGTCATGTGTCAAGTCTGACCCACTTCCTTGACGTGGGCACAGGTCACGTGGTAGCGTGGGTACGCCTCAACAATGTCTCCGTTGCGATCGCGTCGTGAATGAAGTGGTTTCGCTTGTCATCCCCGTCACACAAATCCGCGATGTTCCGGTGACGAAACCTGGATCCCTTTTTTGTTCATATATGGGCGGGGAGACTTCTGGGCTGGGTTCGCGTAATGCAAAGAAAACGCCTAGTCATTGTCTCAGGAGAAGTTTGTCGCCGCGATTGTGACACAATGTTTTTAAAAAGAGACAAAAGCATAACACTTTCACTCTTTATGTGCTTTTCAGCTTTATTCTGTGGTTTCCTCGCGGTTTGCTCATCCACGGAAGCAATTTAATAGAAACACAGCGTAGCTTTGAGACTGATATTGTAAGGTGGCGTCCTTGGTGCAGTGATTTGTTTTGCGACATATCTCCAGCAGAGTGAACAAGTCTGGCTAGCGGGCCTACCAACATTCTAGGGCGTGTGCAAGAGGATTAGCGATAGGTGCTGGATTGAGATGTCATCTGCTCGCTTGTTGATTGGATGCTATGAGAGTTAGGACTCGTTCCCAAGCTGCAAATGCATAACAGCCAGAAACGTTAGGAATATACTCTCTAGCTAGCGAGCCTACCAAGAGTGTAAAGTTCAAATCACCAACCGTAAACAAAACCACGTGCATGCAGAAAGCATTGCAAACTCATAGAAGTAAAATAATCCACATGAAAATCCAGCGTTGTTACAGGATTCATTACGTAATGTAAAACAACGGCCAATTTGTAGTATGGGATACCCTGCCGAAATTTTACGGAAATGATATCACTCTACTTAGATATTGTACGAAACTAGACTCTTCCTTCCGTGAATGAGTAAATAATGTCTATCAGCAAACGGCTGTCTGCCTCGTCTAGAATATCAAGCCTGTATCGCCGTGGCGTGATACTAACGTCGTCGCCTTGTAATCAAGGAATCCCGGGTTCGATACCCGGTAGAGGCACAACACACTGGTTCGGATCCCATTTTTAACTGCCCCGATTAACAGATTTGTGCATAAAGTGAACTTAGAACAACAATTCAATTCGACACTAGCGCCAGTGCTTCAAGGTCAGAGGCAGGGAAATACTGGTGGATTTGTATATATAGCCTACTTCCTCCACTGCCAAAATAAAAGGTAATGTGCTCTCATGGGGCAAACATGTAACTTAAAGCGCCGCTAGACCTTTGACGTGTTTGAAAATTCATCTCCTGTCGAATAATGACTGTGACATTCGAAAGTATTCAAGTCAATCTTTGTATGCTTTGCTTTCGTTATTATCGAGAAATCTGTGTCAGAATATCGGCTTAAAAGTGTTACGAACTAGGGATGGCCATATCTGGATAATATTTCAAATATCCGGATATCGGATATTCTTATATCAGGATATACGAATTATCCAAATATCCGAATTCTCCGTACTATCCGGATATTCGAATTTTCCGCCTTATCCGTTGCATCCGAAACGGATATCGGATAATTTGAAATCCGGATATAGGATAATTCGTATATCCTGGTATAAGAATATCCGATATCCGGATATTTGAAATCTGGATAGAAAATTATACGATATCCGGATAATTTATCCGGATTTGGCCGTTCATAGTACTTTAAGCCGATATTCTGTCACAGATTTCTCGACAATAGCGAAAGCAAAGAATGAAAGCTTGACGCTGCTATACTACGAACCCTTTTCCTGCACATTGCAATAATCCAAGGAGTCTCATAAGGAGGGATGTGACGATTAGGTAGTCACGATCTCGACCAATGTGGAAATGATGTTATCAGCACCACTCTCCTGCTGCCTACACCCCCCAGGTATGCTTTTTACACCTCCCTATGAACTTACATCCCGCAAATGAGAAATTCTGGATAAACCTCTGACGAAGATTGACGTGAATGCCGAGAAAGGAATCGCACACAGATCTAATTTATCAGAATTTGTAACGCCATAGCTGTTTTGGAGGGAAATTTTCGAAAAGACTTTGCTGTCAAAGGCCACCCATGCGCATCACCACGATAAACAAACATAACGTTTCTGCATTGGCCCAGATTGCGGCGCCTGGAACTGTTTACAGCCGAGAAATCCCTGGCACAGAACCGCCTCTGTTTCCAGAGAAGGTGAAAGTGATAGCGTTGTTTGGAGTCGCTTCGTTAACGAAGATTTACAACTGGAACAAACTGGAGGCTCTTTCATTCGGCCGCTGGTTCCCACAGCAGTGAACGTGGAGCCAAGTGTTTACTCTTGCGAGCGGGAGTTTCTTTGTCGAGACTTGGAGGTGCGTTGAACTCTTCTCCACCTACCTTCGCGCTTCTGCTGTTCGAGGAGATATGAATCCTCATGGAACAAGACCGAACTTGAATTTCGGCCCCTTCCTCTTTATTTTATATTGTTTTTATTATTATTATTACTATTATTATTATTATTATTATTATTATGAAAGTTACATTATATACAGGGTGTGGCTCTACAACATCTACAATTTTTGCAGCGTGGGGACAACTACTCTTGAAAACGTATTTCTCTTTGAGGTCTTGTAACGGAGCTATTAGCCCTCGAAAATCGGCTAATTGGCATCCTGAGTGTATGTAGTCGTGCAGACGCAGATCCACGTGGAGGGCGATATGATCCCCTCGCAAGTGCCAGCTTATTTGTAAAGACTCAAATATTCTGTCCTTTATCACCAAATTTAATACGAACTGGAATACTTTTTAAAGTTTCATTTGAACTGGAATACTTTTTAAAGTTTCATTTAAATCCACTTTATACTCAGATGCGATAATCGGAACTGGAGCCACATTTGGATCTGAACCACTGTGCAATGTACCTCAAAGGGGATTGAACCCGTGACCCCCCCCCCCCAGAGAATACGTTTTTGTTTTCTTTGTTTAATCACTTTACGCCTCATATCTGATCGTTCAGTTTACTGTCGCAATAGGAGGAATTATAACAATGTACAATAATAATCAACTATTCCAGGCCTGGAACCCTATTTTCGCAAAACAATACTCTGTAATCTTTAAAACATGGAACTCAGCTTGGTTCCTGTTCACAGTCGAATATATTGTTTATATAACTGTAGGTTAGAATTGATTCTCCGTGCGGTGAGATACCCAATTGAAATTCGCCCCTCCCAACTGTAACTTTTGGATCCACCACTGAAGTCCGGAGGTACAAATTCACGATTTCCACTGACAGCTATATGGTTCTGCAGGAAGGCTAAAAATTGCACGGTATGATGAAATTGATGAATGGACGCTCGCAAACATCCATACCCAGGCCGGGATTCGAATCCGGGACTCCTGGTGCCGTAGCGCGATGTGCTAACCACTCCACAAGGGGGCCGGCTTAACCTCACCGTGTAAACACAGATAAATGGTTGTAATCAACATCATTTTAACACCAATGAGGTTAATCTTTGAACAAAATGTGGTGTGGAAATCATGGGATCATTCCCTGTGTCGCTCTAACTGCAGTGTTTCCTCGGTGCACAGAGAGTTTGAACACCTTGCTATGATTGATTGATTAATTTGTTGTTTTAAGTCCACTTGTATGCACAGAAAGGCTAATCGGGACTGGACCTACAGTTTAATGTGGGATCCGAACCACTATGTGCCTCCACCGGGTATCGGACCCGGGACCCCTTGATTACAAGGCAATGACGCTACCACTGCGCCATCGGGGAGGCTTACACCTTTCTATGAAATTTACAGTATTTCTTTAACAACAAACAGCATATACCTATTTCTGTGGTGACAATGTATATCCTGAGAGGAAAAAAGTAAATGCAGAAACGAAACCCTGACAATCTTCTTCTGGCATGATGTATCCTTAACGTACTCTCTTTCAGTAACTTATCCGGAAGAAAAAAATCGAGGCAATGGCAACCTTGAATTTGTAACGCATATCTTGGGTGACAACTTGGGTGAAACGCACTAATCTGGACCTCTTAAAATTTCCCTCCCATTTAGTTACTTTCGTTTACCTTTTCACTTCTGCATAAATTTCTCGTAACAGAGTGAAATTTCCCTCGCCCTGTAACATTCTGTTTGGAGAACAAGGTACAATAATTCCCTCTCATGCTTTAAGACACCAGATTTCCTTAAGATAAATCGATACCGGTGCGTGTATTGTTAATGTACGTATTTATGCACCCCTGCAGTTATTCGATCGATACCCACTGCATCAAACACCATGAGCAATGCATTAGCCATTTGCAGTAATTCCGGTCCAATAATGGTATTGTCTGCTGCTACCATGATCTTGACACGGTAACTGCTGTTTGGCATTGAGACCAATCGAGGAACCTAGCGTGCTGGCATTGACGTGATGGGTCTCCTGTTCGCGTGTGGGCTGATAGCGATAGTTGATCTTGTATTTTCACGACCAATCTAATCTCCTTTCCGCAGATCTTTACTGCCGTTGATGGATCACCACGAAGGGTCGAAATTGATTCCTATTATGTAAAGCAAGGGTGAAATAAAAAGGCTTCCATGTACTCTTAGTACCAAAAGTGGTCGTATCCTTACAGATATACAACCGGTGCTGCATTACCATATACATGGTAGGTATACTATCTCAGGATATAACAGTGCCCATTCACAGCCTCAGCTTCTAACCTAGGTAAGGATATTGATCTTGTTTAGTAGTGAATGAATGGGTTAGTTTTGAAAATTGAGCAAGGAAGCTTTAAGATACCTTTTTTAGGGGCCTGCTTTCAATTTTGTGTTAGTTAAGGAGTTTATCCCCGTATAACGTGACGGACCGAAATAGCCTATGTGAAGAAAGGCACAATATACAGATTAATCAATCAATATTGTAATTTTTGTAGGCGGTACAGTGACGAGCAAAAGTCGATTGGCGTCCAGGTATGATCTTGGAATTTTATTCAGCAAAACGAGTTCCTAGCGGTTATGTAACCACACATCACCCAACTAGTTAACGCGTTGCATGCTACAACACGATTTTCCGCCAGTGATGGAACGAGGCCACTTTTCACAAATCGAGACGAGATTTCGAGCGACATAGACGTCTGCAAAACGGGACGATATGCCGCGAATATTTCGCCAAGATAAAACTTGCTTTACTATGAAACTTATTCGGACTAAGCATGATAAGTATGATTGGTTTTTTTAAAAAAACAACTTTTTATCTATTATGGTCGAAACAAGATCAGGAATTACCCTTCGAGACAAATACTAAGACGATAGGGTTGTTCATTAATTGAAATGAGACCGATAAGAAGACCAGTATTTGCTACCCCCAGACGGATGACGTTAGTGAATACACCCAAATGTCAACCTCCCTTCCATGTTACACCCTGGACTGCATTTTGCAGGCTAACGATGCACTGGCGTCTGAACTATCAGCCAATACAATCTTCTGTGGGGTATATGTTGTGCCGCCAGTATTACTACGACCCTGGGGGTACGTACTTAAATATTATTTACCACGGCTACAGATATCTTAATCTCAGGGGATAGGTTCTTTATTCGAGAATTCCAAATAAGAAAGCGTTTTATAGCCAAGAGGATATAGTTAAATGCGGCTCTATATTCTGAAAACTGTACACAATACAGAGAAAATATATAGCGAAGCTTGCATATACATTGAAATACACACACACACACACACACACACACACACACACACACATATATATATATATATATATATATATATATATATATATATATATATATATATGCTGATTCCAAATTTACGTCGGTTATATTCTTCTTATAAATATATGTATAATTGAAAGGAAATCTTCTTCTTTTCTTCTCACAATTTTTGGAAAAAGGCTTCTTCTTCTTTTCTATCGTTGATTAATGAAAACACTTCTTCTTCTTTTCTTCCTTCTATTTTGGTAAAAGGCTTCTTCTTCTTTTCTATCTTTGATTAGGGAAAAGGCTTCCTCTTCTTTACTTCCTTCTATTTTTGGAAAAGGCTTATTCTTCTTTTCTTTCTTCCAATTTATTATCTTTTCTTTTAACGCGTAATCTTATTTATTACATATATGTGCTCGTTTTCCCCGCTTCTTTGGCATTATACAAACGACACAAGCTATACTTATCGAAAGAGTAGGGTCGACTAAACTGACAATAGCGCCACCTGCTATGTAACGACCAAAAGGGAAATAGCGCAGGATCGCTAACAGCAAGCGCTGCCTATGGCCCAGTGCGTCTAATAAGAAGCGCAGCCGTAAGTGCTTCGGGGCGTCTAATTGAACACAGCGCCACCGAGGGACGGACAAATACAAAAGCTGACAATGTTCTCCTCGTCAGAGGTATTAAATCAATTTTGATCACTAGGATAAAAATGGAGATACATTTCTGAATTCATTTGCTCACTTATTTACTTTCCTGATTGTTTCATATACGAGCATATTCTTAATTATCTGAATTGGCTATTTACAAAATTTTATTCACTCCTTCTATAATTTTTATACTCTTCCTTTATGTATTTTGCATTTACTATAATATATATAATCGCTCTTCTCCGCTCCTAGTTTCTACAATGAACTCTGCTCTTCTTTATATGGCGTGCTGCCATCTATCGTCGCTCTCGGGAAACATTTCTTCCTTGTGTTTTTCATTGTGTCTTCGGAACTGGCACGTGACAGTATGTGCGTATGATTTTCCCTTCATCCATTTCATTATTCATCCTTATCTTCGCGATTACCCAAAAGTTGCAGAAAAGCGAAGTAAAATAAAACAAATCAAAGCAAAAATGAGAGTCATTTGCAACCCAATACTCCGTCCATAGCCAGCACAAATTTGATGTAAACGAAGCCACGTGACATTAGAGAGATAGATCCTGTAGGGTAGGTCGGGGAAATCAGATCACTTGTTTAAAAAAAAAAACTCTATTTATGGGATATCAGTGCCTCTATTACAATTGAAATTATATGCATAACAACAAGCAAACCTTCAGTTACTAGACTAATATAGAAATTACTTTGATTTGGTAATATTTACCCAGATATTGTAACTTTAATGCAACTTTAATGCAAGTGAAGCATTGATCCGCCCAAAGGCGTTTATACACCAACACCGTTCATGGAACCACTCTTAACAAACCTGACACTGTATCCAATCTCCAGCCTGGTGACTTTTCCCATGGTAGTACGAAATACGGCAGAATCCGCACATACATGCTTCGTTGTTTACACTTTTTGAATTGATGCGAGTTTTCCTGCTTCCTTAACAACATCACTCACAGGGAAATTTTCAGGCGCTGAAGATCTTCTTTGAAGGGATGTAAATGGGACACGAAACACGTCTGAAGCATTCTGTATTGAATATTGTCCTTCTGTAACAGCAGTGACAGCTTCTTCCATAGCGTAAAGAGATGATACCTAATTATGTATAAAAGGAAAGGAAGGATAATCATTCAAAATCAGGAAGAGGATCTGAAGGTATGATACGATAGCAACAACTGACCAGGAACTACGTATAAGGACCATGAGCAGTTTTCCGAATGTAGTTTCGAGGCCTCTGAAACAAAACGTATAGCCTACACTAAAGCACGCACATACACCTACACATGTGTTGTTACAAATTAGGCTGCTGATGATCATAGATAGACAGACTGATTTATGAAAATATAAATATAGCCTACTGCATCCCTCCAGCTATTTCAAAGCAATCAAACAGACAGGATAATTTGAATGATCCGATTTACCCCGAAATACAACTTACTAAAAATCTACATTTTGTTTGCACTGATCTATGTGCTTTGCTTAAAATTGTCACATCTGGTGGGGCATGCTTAATTCAATAAAATATTATAACTGATAACACTGGCCAACAAGGGTTCGGTAACATGGATGAAAGTAGCTGATTCTTGTTGTATTTTTTGCGCTCAATTCAAATATGTAGGTGAAAATGTTCCACCACGTACCAGCTGTCTCTTATTTTGTCTTAAGAGGTTCCGAACGAGTGATGTTTGTGGCTTATGGAGAATATTTCGCTTGCACGTTGGCAACACTGGAAACGTCCCACAATGCTTCGACCAGTAGTTTTGGCGGGTAAACAGTTGGTGCTGTGCTGGGGCTTAACAATGGAGAAATCATCGGGCCGTGCTTGTTAATTCCCCTGATACGTATGTTCTGTTACGGGTGTGGACAGTTTGCTGCTAAGTCTCAGCGCCGTTCAATGACAAAAACGTTCAAAACTACATATTATTATTACTTTCGCTGTCAAGGTGATCAGGACAAGAAGTGGGCCCCACACGTAAGCTGTATCACATGCTATGTTAACTTAATTGAATGGCTAAAAGGAAAGAACACACATTTGTTGTTGGGTGTTCCAGCTATTTGGCGTGAACCTACAAGTCATCTCGTGGACTGCTATTTTTGTCAAACCAAAATTGAAGTTGCAACGTCCCACCTACACACAATTACCACACTCTAAACACTTCAATTAGGAGGACGGCAAAAGTCTACCCATATGCGCTAACTTTTTGTCAGCCGTAGAACATGGACTCAGAAATATCTCAGGGCTTGCTGGGTGCAATGAAAGACTATACGAGCTTAATATATATATTTATATATGTTTATTATAGTCTCAACACAAGGGTGTCCTTTTGCACACTTACACACGTGTCTTTACCTGAAACCCTTACCACGCGCGTGCATTTACTTGTACCGCACACGTTCTTTTACCTGTACCACCTTTGGTCTCAGAGAGATAAGGGGGGCAGGGAACATCCAATTTATTCCTCGCTGTGAGGCGCCAGGGGGAGTATGGGGACCTAATTTTATTTAGGGCCTTGGTCGCCGCTGACGTCACGGGTTGCCCTGTAAAAGAGAGTAGGTTGTGCGTAGTACCCCAACCACAGCCGGGAATTGGCAGAAACCAATCGGTACTCCCGAATAACGGGCACAGGGTAAAAGGATTAAAGGATGCCGCGACACCCCCGGCGTTAGCTGGGAATTGGCAAGCCAACCGGTGTCTCCTATGAAGGGACGGCAGGTTAGAAGGGAAGGTCCGGGTGCTCCCAGACAAGCCGGGCAGGTAGAACCTGGGCACCTATCAGCCTAAACGAGCGGACCAGGTAGGTAGGTTGCTGCTAGGCTCTTCTTCTTCTTTCTCCGTCCTTCCTTCTGGGATGGCTTCTAGTTCTCAGGCTGGAAGGCCAGTTAACCCTGGATGTTTGCCTGTTGACATCAGGGAGCCAACTGAGCTCCGGTCTCGCTGCGCTGGGTTTTATACTCGCGGTGGCGCATGGGTGGTGAAAATTTTAACTACAAGTACGCGTTGCTAACTCATTTTTTTACATATTGCAAACTTCGTACTGAGGAATATCAAGGTTTTGACATTGAGAAATCACTAGTGGGAAAATCACTAGATGCACGTGACAATATAAAGTAAAACTGTGTGCATTCAGACAATACAATTAATAATGAGCCTCGCAGGGCTCTGCTATTCTAAACAACACGTTGAACAATGTAAATGACAATAATTGATAACATCAAAAAGAATATAGCGACCACGCAGGGTCTAATAATGAGTGAAGCTAGTAAATGTAGAGGTGGAACCGTTAACGTTTACAGAATACATTTAAACTAAAAGCGTACGCATCGCAGGGACATTCCGCTTAACTCTTTCATCATATTAAAAAGAATATAGTGACCACGCAAGGTCTAATAATAATTAAATGGCGACCAAGCAGGGTCGTTACAAAGTGTTTCTAAGAAGAAAAAACGTAAAATAGAATATCCAAATGTTCCATCAGCTCTGTGGCCGGTTCCACATGGTGAACCTCTTCCTACACCGCCACTTGAATGGACAACATTTCCAACCTAAGAGGATAATTCTGACCACAGTGAAAGTGCTGAATAGATGTGTGATCCTACTTATGACCCTGGGATGAACAGTGTTCCACATCTCATTCAGCAACAGGAACTAAATGATCTTGTTCGAGACCTCTGCCTGTTCAAAGAAAAAGCTGAACTTTTAGCGTCACGTTTGCAAAAATGGCATCTACTGGCTGCAAACACCTGATAACACTGTCCAACAAGGGTTCGGTAACATGGATGAAAGTAGCTGATTCTTGTCAGCTTTTAGGAAGAGAAATGAAATGTTGTCGTCACACTTTAGCATGGAAAATTCTCTATGCTATTGTAATGATATTAATGCTCCTATGAAAGACTTGGGACTCACATATCATCCAAATGAATGGCGTCTTTTATCGATTCGTCGATGTTCAGTTTGAAGGCCGTGCTATTACACAATGGAAACAAAAAACCGTCAATTCCCGTAGCACATTCTGTAGGCCTACGAGAATCTTATGATAATATGGAAAGAATTCTCACAAGCATACAGTATGAGAAACACAAATGGCAGGTATGTGCAGATTTTAAGGTAATAGCATTGTTACTTGGTCTCCAAGGGGGATTCACGAAATACTGCTGCTTTCTCTGTATGTGGGGCAGCAGAGCAAGAGAGAGGCACTACGAAATGAAAGATTGGCCACAGAGAACAGAATTCATTCCAGGTGAAGCTTATATCAATTCGAAGCCATTGGTTGACCCTGAAAAAATTCTGTTGCCCCCACTTCACCTTAAACTGGGACTAATGAAACATTTCGTCAAAGCAATGGGCAAGGAAGGAGAAGGATTCAAATACCCGAGGGGAATTTTTCCGAAACTTAGTGATGCTAAGTTAAAAGAAGGAATTTTCATTGGGCCTGAAATCCAAAAACTGTTGAACGATACACATTTTGAAACCGGACTTTCGGCTAAGGAACTCGCAGCGTGGAAATATTTTGTAGCCTATCTGTGGTGAAAGGTTTCCTTGGAAAGCATAAGGAGAACAACTGGCAGTTATTAGTGGAGAACCTTCTGCAAAATTAGACATTTGGGATGTCGAATGTCACTGAAAATCCATTTTCTCCATTCGCATCTGAACTTCTTCCCAGAAAACTTGGGCGACGTCAGTGATGAACAAGGAGAGAGATTTCACCAGGACATTCGAGTGATGGAAGAACGCTACCAGGGAAGATGGGATCCAGGGATGATGGGAGATTCTGGTTTCAGAAGGATGACCTTACACCACACAAAAGAAATATGTAAAATCTCAAAAAGACGTTTAGACTTCTGTTGTCATTTCATGTGTAACTATTCACTTTTAAGTTAACTTATAAAACTATAATTATATATATTATTTCGTTTTAGTGTTTAACTGTGTTTGTATGTTTTCTTTTAAATACTCTAGATGTAGAGATCAAAGAAAACAATGTAAAATGATTACTGAATGGTGTTTCTAACAGGTCAAATCTACACATAAATTATATGGCAAAGCGAAAAATACAGATTACCATAACAAAAAAACCTTACGTGCTGGGTGTGTTTTTAGTTCATATCTCCAATCAGCATCCCAAAATTAGTATAAAACAGTACTTGCTTTCCAAGTTACCGAAAATTGTAAAGTTTGGCCAGTGCAATCAAATATACTTAAGAAGCAATGAAAAGAACCTTATTTCACGACAATGAAAACTAGAATTTGCTGCTTTTTGGTCGTCAAAAAATACACTACTTCAAACAATGTAATCTGAAACACTTCTGGCGCCAAACAGTCAATGAGCTCTCGCAATTTTCATTTCTTCTGAGACGTGGCAGCACAATGCACACAGCAATAATGCACAAACTTCAGTTCTTGTGTCTGCACGACTGAGTTATTTTCGACCGATCCGATTTCCCCCTACCTACCTACCTATCAATTGGACTGCAGCTGTTCCACATGAACGGTCACATGTACGACTTTGAGTTGAGAATTAACCAATGAGCAAGCTCATAAGTCACGTGCTTTTGTTTGTACATTTTCTATATTACCCTTCCCTTCTCTGGCATGATTGACTGATAGTATAGTTAGGAGAAATCTTGTGTTGTGTAATTTGTGAAGCACCTGAAATCTAATCACTTACTATTTAAGCCTTACACTGAAAGAAATCTTGAACAGTGTATTAATATTATTATACGGATTGCTTGTCAGTAAGAGTTTCAGCTAGGGCTTTAATGAATTCAGAACAACACTAAATGTCCCCAGATTATACAAATAAGTGATGCTTATTAAATAAACCTCAATAATACTGAAGTTAAGTTGTGCTATTCCTACACTTATCATAATATTAATATTCCAAGCTTGTTGGAAACCCATGAACACCATCTAGTAGAGACAAATCATACCTCATAAATTATAATAAATGGATTCGTTCCATGGTTATCTAATTAGGTCCATTCATAATAATTTACTTGCAGGAAGTATTTGGGGAAGCGGGTCGCAACCCTTGCTAACCCTTCGCTCAAATCCCAAAGGTTCCAGCTTTCGATTTTCTCCCAACAGCTGGAACGCTTTGACCCCCCCCCCCCTTCCCTTTTAACCGAACGCCATGAACTTCCACTACGTAGCTTCCGGTGTGCGGTCTGAGTCCATCGTGCAGGAGTTACGGACTCAGCACCCGTTTCATTACCGATAATGCCCCCAGGTGGCGGATACTGCCAGAGGCTCGACCTGGAAAGCAGATAGGAAAATCCCAATCGTTGGGCCGTTGCCAACAAGGCAACAATACGAGCATTAGACAATACAATTACTTCGTTTGGTTGTGTTGTTTAATTCGCCTCTAGTTTATCGCCGCTTTGAAGAGAATGAATGCGGCGCAATGAATATGCAAATTTTGTCGATGGCAAAGCTACTACTAAAAGGGTACGAGTGACGTACTGCACCCAAAAATGTAGCCCCTTCTCCTCTTTCATGATAAATTCTTTACACTTTTCTTAACAGACGGTGGGAAAAATTGTTTTTCATTTCATTTATCATTCTCTCAACCTCATCGTTGCGATTCACCTACATGTATAGATGTGAAATTAAATAAACACAAATCAATTAATCACAACAGTTATCATGGGAATATAAATAGATGTCTTGGATAAACTCTAATAATATTTATTTTCAAGTCTCTTATTATTTACTATATTTTCAATTGTCAGTTATTTTTGACGCTCCGTGAAATAAATAAACTACAATTCGTCTGAGTTTTATGTATATCTCTGATAAGTCTCGATGGGTCTATTCTCGACATGCCTTGTTTTCGACCTCATCTCGAAAAGTGCCGAAGTGTCTGGTCTCAGCACTCGATCACGTCTCGACAACTTTCAAAGGATATGTGCTCGTCTCGACAAGTGTCGAAGGATCCGTTCTCGTCTCGACAAGTGTCGAAGGATCCGTTCTCGCCTCGACAAGTGTCGAACGATCCGTTCTCGCCTCGACAAGTGTCGAACGATCCGTTCTCGCCTCGACAAGTCTCGGAGTATCCGTTCTCGTCTCGACAAGTCTCGGAGTATCCGGTCTCGTCTCGACAAGTCTCGGAGTATCCGTTCTCGTCTCGACAAGTCTCGAGTATCCGTTCTCGTCTCGAGCTCGACAAGTCTCGGAGTATCCGTTCTCGTCTCGACAAGCCTCGGAGTATCCGGTCTCGTCTCGACAAGCCTCGGAGTATCCGGTCTCGTCTCGACAAGCCTCGGAGTATCCGGTCTCGTCTCGACAAGCCTCGGAGTATCCGTTCTCGTCTCGACAAGCCTCGGAGTATCCGTTCTCGCCTCGACAAGCGTCGGAGTATCCGTTCTCGCCTCGACAAGTCTCGGAGTATACGTTCTCGTCTCGACAAATCTCGGAGTATACGTTCTCGTCTCGACAAGTCTCGGAGTATACGTTCTCGTCTCGACAAGTCTCGGAGTATCCGTTCTCGTCTCGACAAGTCTCGGAGTATCTGGTCTCGTTTTCGGCCTCGTTTTGTCCTCGTACTTCCTTTTGAAAGATGGGATGCCCCAGTTAAAAAACACCTGACCATAAGCGTAGATCAGCAGACGAACACTGCAATATCCGCATTGTACAAGCATATTCGATCCAATGATAAGACCGTGGTTGTTTCATGGCCTCGTAGCACCAAGAATAACAAATCAGGAAAATCTGCATCCGTTTACGGCAGCAGTACTCGCTCCCAGCACGCCCCACGCGCCCTTCAAAATTTATCACAGCACTGCACGACATATTGCATGACCTTCCAGGATAGAGGAAGCCCGTACCACTTAGCCTTCTAATGCATACAAATAGGAGCCTCTGCACACCAAGAAATCATTAAGTCCGGTATCTGCCGCCAGGATTAACATGGATTTATCTCTTCCTGTTAATGACCTTGCTTTTTAAGGGGACCTAGAAGCGGAAGGATAAATGAAGAAGGAAAAGGTAATAAGAATTTTTTGACGCATTCCCGTGCCTAACTTTGTGTTATTAATGGCCTTCCCTTCGTCATATTATCTGCTGGAGAGATTTGTGTGTGAGTGTGTGTGTGTGTGAGGGAGGAATGGCTTAAATATAGCACTCCTCGCCCCCTCTTAGTAACTATCTACTTTTATCTATCTTCCACTACCATTTTGAAGAAGTATTTGAAGGTGAGCAAGTGTCGCATTGCTGTATGAATCTATTAGGTAAGGCGTAACTTGAGTGGGGCAAAGGGAGAGAGAACTCACTCTCCCTCCAAAATTTTCAGTTTTAATAAACTTTACGAGTTAAATGTACATGTGCTGTGTTGTTAACCACCTGAAACCTGATGTTCATGATCTGCCCCCCCCCCCCCATGCCAAAGTGAGTCCACTTTATGCACAGTAAGGCTAATCAGTACTGGACCTACAGCTAAAAGTGGGATCCACATTCGCTGTTGTATGTGATAGACAAAAAGCACACAGATATCCAGACAAGAGCGTACGCAAACCACATCAAACTTCACTTGGATATCGTAGACTGAATTCTAAGCTGATTTAATTCCATACAATTTGTAATGGAGTAATGTTTCTTTCGAAAAGATACATTTTTGAAAAAGTTATTGCCGACACAGGCCAAAAGCAGTTTCCCGAACAAAGAATGCAGAATCAAGGAGAGATATATCTGCAAGCTTCCAGCCTGCCAACGTGGCGGAGTGGTTAGCATGACTCGTGCGGAAAATAAGGGTGACTCCTTGTGTATTTCATCATCCATCATCGTCGTTTTAACCCTGACAGTTGCGGAAAATTGGGCAATATTTGAACTTTTTTTTACTGTCTTTTGAGACAATTTCCTGGCCGGAGGGGGGGGGGGGGACGTAATGAAGTATTTTTTGACTCCGAGGCTTCCTTCAAGCTGAGAATTTATGTCAGTAATGTAAGTTTTTGAGTGAATTAATGGGATTGACGATTTATAAAACATTACAATGCTGACCAAGGCATTATTGTATAAAAATATACACTAAAAACGTATCGTTTCCACCCTCTAACAGGGTGTCTTCTTCAGACGAACTATATTTATTATACGTACAATCAGAGGCGTCTCCTGAACGCATGCGGTGCATGCTGCGCATGCGTCAATTGTGGGAAAAAGAACAGCTTGCTCTGCGACGACATTAATGAGCATTTCTACATTCTAATTTCTTCATATAGGAGAAGTATTTATTTTACACGAGAGCGCTGAACTAAGCTTATATTACATTTCTTGGATCTGAAGTGACACATGCGTCAATTGTGGGAAAATAATTATTACTTTCTTTCACTTCAGATCCAAGAAATGTAATATAAGCTTAGTTCAGCGCTCTCGTGTAAAATAAATACTTATCCTATATGAAGAAATTAGAATGTAGAAATGCTCATTAATGTCGTCGCAGAGCAAGCTGTCCTTTTTCTCACAATTGACGCATGCGCAGCATGCACCGCATGCATTCAGGTGGCTTTCGAAAATGGTGGACCGAACTAGGATTAGTACCTAATCAGCCTACCTGTTTATGCAGTAAACGGAGCTCCAACCTGCTTCGTTTTTTTATGCCTGAGATGTTGGTTCCTGAACGGGGCAAGGACCTCAGATTGCGTGGCATTGGTGTGCATCTGATTTTCTCTTTTAGTCTTGGAAATGCTTTTTCGCCGCGTTTTAAATCGTTTTCGTTTACAAAAGTTAGTTCGCATTTTGCGTGTGTGTCACGTTCAACACCTGGTCTCGCAGGCAGGTGTTTCAGCACCTTCGAAAAAAAACAAAACATGAAAGGTAAGCTGAAATTAATATACTGGCCGTTTGGCACTGGCTTCCCTCTTAACACTTTTCTCTTGTTCTTTCAGGGAAAGATGGACGTCGCCACGCTAGTGGCAACCCTGATGGGTCCTCTGTACCCGAACTTCGAGCGCGTGAGATCAATTCTCGAGAGGCAGGCGCGTGACATTTTGGTCTGTCGCTTCCGAGGCAGCCTGTCCAAGTTCGAGGAGGAGTTCTGCGTGCCTGCTGCTGCCATCTTGAGGAGAGTCCGGGAAGCTGTGAGCGATCAGGTAGGTGCTAGCTGGCTTCGATCTTGTGAATTCCCGTGGCTTGAATTTGTTTGTTGCACGAACCTTGTCCGGGGAGAATTTGGTAGGGGTTGTTGGATCGGCCAAACGAAGTAGAGGAGGGCTTTGGGGGCTTAGCCCTTTTCCCCAGGGCTCAATAGTCCCCAAAACAGTTCACCTATTATGATGTTGGAATAGAAGACAAAGTTAAAAGTTGTATGGCTCGAGATATTTGTCTTCATGAAACCTCCCTCCCTTTTTGGACGAATCATTCAATTTAAAAGAAAAAATATTTTAAATTCATACCGGAGCGACACATGCTACTTGGAAACGAAACTTTATCAATAAATGTAACGTCGCTAAATTCAGTCAACCCACAATATTATAACATTGAGTTTTGAACATTTTGTGAAGGAAATTTTTATGAGGAATTTCGTACTTACGTAATCAAAGTCCATATAATTTTCGTTCAGTGTGTCTTGTGAAGGTAGACCTTAAATGCTTACTACAGGTGCATTTACAGTTCAAAATTGTAGGATTTGTATTGTAGAAATACCAACATGTTACCACCATCTGAAACAGAGCCATCTATTGGGGAAATAATAGAACTACACATTTTATTGTGAAATTAAGGCAGTTAATATATTCCTGTTTTCTGAAAAAAAACTAGACGTGATTGTTAAAAATGGATTTCGTTTTTGGAATCAGCATGCCGAAATTATTCAGAGACAACAGTCATCTGCGAGATATCCAAACTAGGGATGACCAAACGGATCCGGATCCGAAAGTACCGGATCCGAAAATCCGGATCTGGATCCGATAGTTTCGTATCTCAATCCCATTATAATATTACCACACCTTAAAAGGTATCATGATCTTCGATTACAAAGAAATTTTTCATTTGTTAGTCCTACATGTTTATCTTTCAGGTGTTGTTCCTAAAATAATTTGATACTCATCGGGTAACACACTCGTGCACAAAAATAATCTTACTTGTTTAACATAAAATGTCAGAGGTGATTATGTAAATTCCATTGAAACGAATATGTATTCATTCGAATGTATTGGAAATGGAAACACACATAAATGTGAGACATTCCATTCCAGGATGAAACCTTTAACACATTTAACAAGATAGAAATGTTATACAAAAATTATACAATTGTTCTACAGTTACAGTTTTAAAAATTAAAATAGAACATTATAATATATGCAGTGTTATATAATTACAAAGTGTAAGACTAACAAGTGGGGTTATCTAAGTATCCCCCTGCGATTTCCATGAAACTTGGCAGGTGTATAGAGGGGCCCAAAGGAAGAAATACATGTTTTTTTGTTTCAGCTAAAAAACTGTATTAGGGGGCAAAACCCCCATCAAATGTCAAAATGAGGACAAATTGAAGTGGGCATTTGACCCCTGTGTCTCCCTCCGATTTTCATGAAACTTGGCACGTGTATAGAGGGACCCAAAGGAAGACATACGTGTTTTTTCTGCTTCGGCTAAAAACAGTTTTAGGTGGCAAAACCCGCCTCAAATGTCAAGATGAGGACAAATTGACGTGGGGATCTGACCCCTGTGTCCCCCTCCGATTTCCATGAAATTTGGCAGGTGTATAGAGGAACCATATGCGCCCTGTTTATTCCTATGCCATATTTACATGGTTTTGGGGTCAGATCCCCACTTCAATTTCTCCTCATCTTGACATTTGAGCGGGGGGGTTGCCCCCTAAAACCGTTTTTTTAGCTGAAACACAAAAACATGTACTTCTTCCTTTGGGCCCCTCTATACACCTGCCAAGTTTCATGGAAATCGGAGGGGGCCACTTAAATAACCTCCTTTGTAAGTGTATTAATTACAAATCGCGCACGCGCACTATATATATATAAACACATTCTTACTTTCCAAAGAAGCGCTCTTGTGGGATGGCCAAACGGATCCGGATCCGAAATATTTTTGGATCCGGATCCTAAAAGAAAATGTCTGTTAAAAGCTTCCATACCTAATTTAAAAAACTAATTCATTGTTAACTTACCAAGAAATAAAACTATACTGTCTCTCAGGAGCAAAATGTCCTTACCCGAGTTAAAAGCTAATTCTGCAAAGGGGCACTCGGCAATCAGAAAGACAAGCACAGAAAAAAATGAACCCCACAAATGATTTCCTGGCCATGGGTTTAGACGCCAGAGCCTCGTTAGCCGGCAGGAAGCAGTTACCTGGTTGTATTTCGTGGAAGTGAGGTTGACTGTTGAGTGTCTCCCCATAAGATCGCCTCTTACAACCAGGGGCGCCGAAACGGGGGTCTATAGTGTCCAGCATGCCTGTGCATGTTTCTTCTTTCGAGCACACAGCAGTGTTCGGGAAGTTACTTTTTAAAAGTTAACTATTTACAGTTTCTTGCTTAAAAAAGTGAGAGAGTTACGGCTGCAGTTACTCATTTTAAAAAGTAACTCAGTTACAGTTAGTTACCTGTGCTTCAAAAGTAACTGCAGTTACTTTCTGCTGAAAATTTTCTTGGAAACAAATTAGGCTCGCAAATCGATCATTAATTATAATAATATAATTAATTTGTGAAGACTTACATGTGTATATTAGTATATTATGTGTTGTAAAAGTAACTGTTGAAACGTTACTTCTATCGGAAAAAAGTAACGCTGTTACAGTTACATTTCCTCAAAAGAAGTAACTGTTACTTGTAACTAGTTACTTCCAAACTCTGGCGCACAGTGAATTTAGAGAGAACAAGATGTCTCGCTCGTCTCTCGTCAATTTTAAGGCTGATCTTGAACTTATGAAGAAAAAGGACTATTTAATGTTTCACAAGAGAAAACACTGCTCTAAGCCTGCAAATTTATGTTGACGTTTTCAGTCCTTTGAAATATCTTAACCAGAGACTTCAAGGTTAGCAGTGTTTCCTTACTACTGAAAATACGTACCCCCCCCCCCCCCGGCCCAAATATCGGAAGAAATCAGTGGTTTCGTGTCGCTTCAGTGTGAAAGCTGCGTAGGGAAGCTTTCATACCGAAGTGAGAGCCAGTTCGTCAGTATATCATTCATGCTCATCGCCACGATTAACACAACGAGTAGAAAATTGATGTAAAATTCCCGAAACACTTGCATCAGTCTTCGGCAACTCTCACGGCGGCTTCTTGAGCTCCTTCGAATAGGTAGGAGACGTCGTATCAGTTGTCATAGTGACACTTCAGAGGTTGCCTCCAGGGACCGAAGCCCTCAAAAGGAGCCGTCATTAAGCGTTTGCTAATTGGGACTCGACCAGGCAGAAACTCGATCGTCGCCCAGCAGCCATATGAGCTACGTATCGCGAGCTTCGGCTTGCCAGGGAACTCAAACGTGGGGGCACGTGTCCGGGAAAGAAAACTGGATGTCATTGGCTATAACTTTCGGAGAGTTAATTGGGCCACCGTGTGCCGGGATGTTGCTGTATGAACATGTACGGAATGCTGCATGTTACTGCCAGCCTCCGTGGCATAATGGTTAGCGTAACACGCTACGAAGCCAGATTCCAGAGAAGATTGATTTTACTTCGCTATTCTGCCACTTTTGACAAATCGCGAAGATGATGATGCATGATGGATGAAAGAAGAATTACAAATACGAGGCTAATTCTATAAATTATAAGGTAAAGTGCCATGAAGGCACATTTAGGCGATGTGGCGGTAACGCCTTACATATTCTCGATCTAGGTGATGTGATCAGCACCACGCTCCGGCCGCCTTTACACCTCCCCTCAGGGTTACTCCCACGTACCCATTGATTAGAGGCTGAGTGAGCTCCAGAGCCATGCGGGGATAAGGCCGGAAAAATTCCGACCATATATCACTGACCCCGGGAATCGAACCCGGGTCTTATGTTTTTCTTACGTGGTTATTGCACGTTAGGCAGTATCTCCTTAGTGTAGTTCCCCTCCCCTGCTTCTCAATAACCGTATCCCAACATCAGGCACGTATCAAGATATTCATTTCGGGGGGGGGGTGACCAAGCATCTCAATAATAATAATAATAATAATAATTAATAAATATAATAATTATATTAATTTAAATTAAAATATTAAATTAATATTGTATTTCTAATATTACATGAATAGGTAAAATGGTGGTTAAGCAATAGTTATGTAACAGCACATATTCATTCTCTAGCTTATGTGTAATTCACATTGCCAAAATTTGAAAAAAAAACGGCCTGGCAATGAAATTAATGTCAAATAGATAAAATATTGAATATTTATTGAATAAATAAGGTGTTAGATGCAATTGTAATAGGCAAAACATATTGTACGGTGATCACTTTTAATTGTCTATTGCAACTGACGAAAAGTAAATTTGGTGATTAATTATAACACCATTATACCACCATTGAGCCTTGTTTCCATGATTATGAAAAACTAAATATGCTGACCAAGGCAGTAATTTATTTTATTAAAAACATAAACTAAAATGTAACGTTTCAACCTTCTAGCAAGGTCTTCATCAGACTCAGTATCAAGTACAAAAGTAACAAGATACACAAAAAGGGCATTATATATACACAAACATTACTCCCTCCAGACTACTAGAAAGTTGTTAGGAACTTTCTAGCAGGTGGCTTTCACTTTCCAACTGTACAACTTTGGGGGGGGGGGGGTCTGGACCCCCTGGATCCCCTCCCTAAATACGTCCTTGCTCAACATCTAGAAAGATTTGCTGTGCCAGTTGGAATTAATTGGTGATTAATATTTCATGCATATTATCATGAGTAGTAATGTGCATACATCTTTGGAAGCCGTATGAGCCAAATTCCTTGCCTTTCAATAAGTTCAGCGGAAATTAATAACAATCGATTAATTTTTGTACTTTGTAAGTCTTTGGGGGGGGGGGGTCTGGACCCCCTGGATCCCCTCCCTAAATACGTCCTTGCTCAACATCTAGAAAGATTTGCTGTGCCAGTTAGGGTACCACTGTTGTTCAGTCCGCGGATGACTTATACCGCTGCAGAAAACTCTCCCAGGGATGAAAAACGTTGTCCATGTATGGGTTCCATCAACTGGGGGAATAAGTCGCAGCCTGGTGGAGTCATGTATGGACGGGTCGTCTTTATCTAATCACCAACTCACATCATCACCACAAAATAATTTAGATTGTGAAGGGCGGCATATTCACGCTAGCCTTGGGGCGGCGAAATGTCATGTCTCCGTATCAGAACGGTGTATTTGATTGAGTTTAACTGCCCAGAATTCAATCCTTGTTATTAATCTTAAAAAGTAGAAAAGCACTTCTGCTCGTGACTAACATACACGAAAATAAGCAGTATTGAAGCTCATGCTTAATAAATTCAAGACGGAAGTAATTTTTCAAGAGAGTAATCAGTTGAATAAAAAAGCAAAGATTAATAACGTGGGTGCACCAGGGAGAGGAAAAAATAGGTGAAAATGGGGCGAGAAGAACCTGAAGACACGAAAGCAAATTCGAGAGACATGTCCAATAAACCAAACAAGATGGAAAAAATCAAGTTAATAAATATTGTGGAGATAAGTTCTGACAGCGCATTGTCCACGCAGGGCACGTACGGAGCTGACCCATTCTTCCCACCTGTGGGCCGGCTGATACTCCTGCCCTCGCTTTAAAGATTTGCCCAGCGCCATCCAGGCAACCAGTTATCACATGGTCCCTTCACCTGAAAAGGACGTTCCCCCTGGAAGCTAATCACGATGTATAAAACAGTGTTACCAGGACATGTTCGTTGTTGAAAAGGGATTGCATGGTTACAAACCCTAGAGTGCTGCAGAACCAGACGTACAAAACGCTGTCTTATTGGCTGTGAGCACCGGAAGAGTTTATGTTCCTTGTCCGTCGTTCCTTGTTTGTCTGTTTACAGGATAAATATGGAAAGATCAGACTCGTGATTATTTAGAAATAAAATTTGTAATCAAATTGTCGAAACTATATTAAGAAATATATATTTGTATGGAAAAAAATGTTAAAAATGTTTTTGAATCGTTTTCAGATGACTAATATCAATATGAAGCCATCGTGAATAATAATGTTGTTATCTCTGAAAGCGCTTGTAGCTTATACGAAGTGATTTTTCATTAAAGGAGAAATTTCATATCTTGAAATATTCTAAATAAATCCATTTCTGTATAATCAACCATGCTATAAACATTTTTCGAGCAGGCCTCATCTCCAGGAAGCTATTAACTCGGGGCAAGCCAGGGCACCTAGCGACCTGTTGGGTGAGATGAGGCAAAGATTCTATAAACCTTTTCCTGTTCCCCCAAAATAGGCAATAGTTAGGCTGCATAGTTCGATGAACTAACCGATCTCTAACTATGCACAACCATGGACGTGACATAGAAAGTATATGCATAAGTAGTTACAATGTTTGCACTGATGTGACTTTAAATAAGAAACCCATTAACTTTTAGAAGAGTTCTGATTTTCTGTCTTTCAAAGCCTTAATTTTTTAAAAAAATGTGCTCATAATTAATCTCAGTTTGAATGGCTTTCTTATCTTATTGGGATGGTTCTCTGAAATCAACATTGTCAATTTCAACCCTGTCATCTAGCGTTACCTTGAGGGAACACTGGATTAACTTCCGGAATGAGAGCCAATCGGAAGTCGCATATCGCTGGAGTTTCTGCATCATTATAGGGTTTGTAAATACGCCGTCGGAAATCAACTCAATCTCTTCCTACTCTCCGTCCACGGCAAGAACGGAGCAACGGCCGTTCCAAAAATATAGCAGCACTAACGAAACTCTCTGCGGCAGAAAACAACACTAACGTAGCACTAACGAGTGGCCGCGGTGGCTCAGTCGGTAACGCGTCTGACTACCATGCTCAAGGTCCCGGGTTCGATCCCCGGCCGGTTCAAATCCGGGAACTTTTCTAACGGTGAAAGCGGCCCCGGCGCCCACCCAGCGTCGAATAACATGGGTACCTGGGGGAAACCCTGGGGGGTAAAGGCGGTCAGGGGCGTGATGCTGATCACATCACCCCCACTCACGACCGGATCAAGAAAGTGTGGGGCGTTACCCCCACACCCCCTATACGCCTTCATGGCGTGGTGCTATGCACAGGGGAACACTTTACCTTTTTACCTTTTACGTAGCACTAACGATGGGCAAAGTTTCGGTTGTTTTCTGGAAAATTCGAAAAACCGTGAAGTTAGCCTGCCTCATTTTGGAACGGCACTTGTTCCAAAAATATAGCAGCGAAACTCTTGACGGCAGAAAACCGCACTAACGATGGACAAAATTGTATTACTTTTCTAGACAAGTGTCGTTCTAAGTTCACGGAGCTCTGAAAGATCACCCAAATGTTAGCCCTCATTCACGTACTACACTCTGGACTGCATTTTGCAGACCCACCAGGCTCTGGCACCTGGCCCTTTGAGATTTGTGATGTGTCCTGTCATCAATTTTATCTTCTCATCATTCATTCTTATTTTCTCAATTAACCAAAAGTGGCCGAAAAATTAAGCAAAATAAGACAAATCAAATTATACAGTATGTCTAAACTGTTTACTTTTGGCAAAACGCAAAGTAACCAAACCTTTTTGTAACTTTCATATCTCTGGCTATAATAACCAGTACACATTACGTATGAGGCAAGGAAGGGAGAGTACAGCCTTACCTCGCAAATGAATGTCTTCACACATTGTGTTAAACGTTAGAAGGGACTGTATAAGACTTTTACAGGAAGTCACAAAAACGCGATGGATTCACACTGTTACGGGGGATGCCTTACTCCACTCTATTTGTTTTTATTTAGCAGCACTTTACTGCCACTTTTGGCTAACCGCGACGATGGGGATGATTGATAATATGAAATTGATCAAAGGGCACTCAACAAGAACACCCATGAACAGGACGGGAACCCGAAACTCCTGGCGTCGTTGCGCGTTATACTAACCACTACACCACGGAGGTCGGCTCCCAATCTTTAAAAAATCCCGCCCACTTCCATGTCTGACGTAATAACAGTACTAATTAAGTACCTTTCTTTGTGTTCAAGTTACTGAGCACATTTCGAATAAAATAAAATTATCCATGAACGCGCATGATAATTAAAAGGAACCTGGCAACACTGTATCGGTCCAACCCAATCCGCCATAACGGAATGAGGACCGGGCCAAAGCGTAGTCTTCCCAGTAAATCCCCCTGTTTAATCCGTTCCCCCCGAAGGAACGTGGACCGTGTTGTGGGAAGGAACCTCGAGGTGGCTCCTTACCGTCCATTCTTACCTTTCGTCCTTATCAGCCACTTTATCGTAAATTTCACTCACGTCCCTTTTACCTGTGCGTCTTTCACCCATACGCCTCTTTCGCCGAAGATTCCAGCGTTGGCTCTTTTCTACCCCCTACAGCACTCGGTGAAACCGTTTCAGCACTTTTCCCTCTTCCGATAGTCATTTGTTTATGGCCCCGTCCTCCGGCAATGATCTGTCAATTACCTTTCGACAAAATTTACTTCCATACTGACCGCTCGGCACTGCAGGAAAAGATACTTACCGGAATGATAAAAGAACGTCGTATAGATGGCGCCACCGATTTGTTACGTGAATGTGCGGAAGGGTTTGCTGTCTGGAAGTTACTTGACACTGCAAGACAGCCAGAAATTCCCTTCTTTTGTGATTTTAAGAACGGAAAAAAGCCAAATGGTTAATAGTTAACCTGGAATCCGATAAGCCCTGGATTCCGACAGAAATCTCAAAAGTTATTGAAACAATTGAATATGAAAGAAGCATTCATTTGGATAAATTGTCAATGATGGAAAACGACCCAACCACTATACTACCGAGGTATTTCAACGAGAAATGCGCACAATTTAGAAGAATAAGATACAGTGTTTGTTATGGCGAGTGTGTCGTTGTATAGTCACGGACACTTCTGGGTTGTAATAATCCCATTGAAAGTCAATCGGATGACTACAACCTAAAAGTGTCCGTGACTGTACTTCAACTGTATTTCGATATTCCTGTGCAAGGGACGACAATGAAATTTAGCGCCTCCTTTCTGGGACAAATTTAACTTACGCTTCTTTTCAATATCCCCACACAAAAATAACCCCTCGACACCGAGAGACATTAGTAAGAAGTGTATAATTTATCTCAAGCGTGCGCTTTCCTCTTCAACAAGTTCTATGTATAGTATATACAGTATATTCTGGATACAATTTTTTACAGTTTACAGTGAAACGTTGATACAATAGCATCTTTAATGTAACAAAATTATAAAAATAGTGCACAACTCTTTTAATAGAATATCACGACTAAGAATTACTTTATAACTGACATTAGTAGCCACGTCTAGTTCGCTGCACTTTTTGACACTAGGTGTAGCGCAGGTGTATCCCGGTGTCAGGCTGGTGCAAGTAGACGGATAGAGTTCAGAGGATTTTAACTGTTGCCTGTCCGCTGCTTTAAACGTTCGTTTGATTAGGTAGCACTCACCACGTGAACATACACCACAAATTACACCGCTCCAGAACGAAGTGCAAGCTGTGCAGACACCAAATCAACGAAGTGAACGAGTCTGTACCCAACTAGACGCGTGAGTGCAGAGAGGGTCAAAAAGTGCAGCGGACTAGACGGGACTTCTGGATGTCTCCTAATAATTTAATCAAAATAAAAAAATTCAAACCTGTTTTCCTCAATTTTCACAATTTTGTGGAGTTTCAAAACGTCCCTTCAAATATTTTGCGTATCATGATTCATGAACAATAATTGTCCTACCTGCAACTTTTAAAAGTGAATTTTCCCAATTTTGTCATCTCCATTGTCCTCGGTCGCACGGTAGCAGAGCCCGTTTAAGCTGTCGACTTTCGAACTCGCCGCCGACGTCCCCGGATTTGAATCCTGGCTTAGCCATAGGTCTTTTTTGTGCGAGTGTCATCATTTCCATCATTTCCATTTAACCATTAAGTCATTATCATCGTAACGATTAGCCAAAAGTGGCAGAAAAGTGAGGAAAAATAACCAAAAATACAAATAGAACGAATCGTCGATGCTTGGTTTCGCAGCGCGCTACGATGCCCACTCCGCCACGGATCCTATTTTCAAATTTCTTGCTATAATGTTACAGCTGGGGCTCGGAAGTTGATAAAAATCATCTATTTTTCTGAGCCTTGAAAACAATGCTCAATCTGATATCAGACCGTTTCCCATAAGTTAGAACCAGAAAACATTGTATTTATTTTGCATTTTTTGGCCTTTTTTTGTTTCTAGGTCATGTCTGAGTACTTTTTGCCGTCTTTATTGCATTTTTCTTCATTTTTGAGGTTTATTCTTCTTGTCCCCTGTTGTTTCATGAATTTTAAATGCATCGGCTAGCGTATTTATGTATTTAAATTTCCTGATATGGTATTTTTAGAAAGGAGGTAAATAACTTATACAGAAAGACCTTGAAACAAAATAAATAAAGCAACATGAGCACTTAATTCCTTTTTCCTCTTTGCTTCAGTAGTTTAAACCACCGAACAACGGGTTTTGTCTAATTATTCAAGTGCTCTGTGGTAATGAAAAAGCTTTCATTTCAAGAGCGAAAACTATTTTAATTCATTTTTCAACAATTTTTAGGTCATTCTATAGCTCATTTTTTAACAATTTTAGGTCATTCTATAGCTCATTTTTTTAACAATTTTAGGTCATTCTATAGCTCATTTTTTAACAATTTTAGGTCATTCTATAGCTCATTTTTTTAACAATTTTAGGTCATTCTATAGCTCATTTTTTAACAATTTCAGGTCATTCTATAGCTCATTTTTTAACAATTTTAGGTCATTCTATAGCTCATTTTTTAACAATTTTAGGTCATTCTATAGCTCATTTTTAAACATTTTTTAGGTCATCAACTTTCGAGACCTACTCATAACTTTTAGGATTAAAGTAGGGGGTGAGACGTTGGTCTGATCCAAAGATAACTTTGTTGCTCTGTTTTACCGTTGAATTCCTACTCACTTCTGGTAGCTAGTGTACAAGAAGGCCTCTTTGAATAGGTTCTTTGTATTGGGAACACAGTGATGAGAAATTAAACGTTCTGGAACTTCAATTACAGTCGTTTGGTGTCGATGCGCCGTTCGGTCCGAAGACAGATGGCAATTATAGTTGGCCGAGGCGAGAGAAAGGCCGAGAGAAATGGAATTGCCATGAGACCCTTCCCGTGTCGACAGTTGATGGACATCTCCATCAGAAAACATATGGAAAAAGCTCATCAGACGTCTCCCGACTTTCGTTCCGTCCCACTTGGCGATCATAATAACTTCTGGAAGAAAAAGAAAACTTTTACGCATTTTGGTGCCGGGAATCTGCATTCAACGGTTTCGGCAGGTTTGATCGGCGCTGCGTGTCGATGCACGGGTGGTACGTTGGGGGAGGTGACCCAAATAGCTGAGGATGAGTTTTGCGTAGAAGTTCGTTGTCAAATTGCTTTATATCTTTTTTTTCTTTTCAGGGACAGGGCGAAAGTTTAGAAATGTGTAGCTTATATGAGGATCAGAGGAAAGTTATCTTGAATGAAGTACGTATGTGATGTGTCGATTCGTTTTGTCTGTGTTTTTCTGCTCAGTGGTACGGACGTGTCTCCTAAACAATGGCGTGCCCAGAATTTTCTGGAGGGGAGGTTACGTGTTCCTTTTTTTTTTGTTGTTTTTTTGTTAGTTATCGTGTAATATTTTTTATCATTAACGTTCCCCCTTTGGAATAACGCACCAAAGAAGGGGCGGGGTATGATCCCCCGGGACGCCCCTGTTTTTGAATGAGGAACCCTGTCTACTGTTCGATCTAATTTCGAGCTGCGCATGCCGTTCCCATTCTCGGCCTTGTCTCGAATGGTATATGTCTGACGGGTTTTCGGTCTCGTCTCAAATATTTCCAAAGGAAAAAAATGCATAAACAAGTTGGGATGCGGTTTACCATATGCCCGCTATATGCTCCCGGCGACTGCTCCGAACTTTCCATTGATCACATATGAAAAATAAGAATATCTGTAGTCCTCCACGATGGTGTAGGGTTAACGTCAACTCATTGTAATCAAGGGTTCCCGGGTTCGATACTCCGTGGAGGCACAATAGTGGTTCCGATCCCAGTTTAAACTGTAGGTCCAGTTCCGTTTGGCCTTTCCATGCGTGAAGTGGTCTTCAAATCAACTCAACTCAGACGATTGTAATTTTAGTTGTACCGATAACTTATCAAATATAATAATCTTTGAAAAGCTTTAATGGAAAACAATTATCAATTGTTCTAAGTTTTTGAGGCCATCACGAAAAATTCTGGAATCTCCTCAAAAAACAACTAATGTGCCTAAGAGTTTGACTTTCCAATTAGGCATCGCCATAGGTTAATGATACACCTTCATTTTAATAACTTGTGAATGGAGTTCATGTCTATGGCCAACAATGAAATTTCTTTATCGATGTATAAAATTTCCAAAATGCATTGTTTTAATACTTATTAAGTTTAAGATATAGTAAGTTAGTTTGATAAATATAGAAAGCACTTTGCCCAACTTGGAACAGGACGTAGGAAATGGCAATGACTTGGCATGTGAATCTGATTTCGTTTTACAATATTTTAAATTTCAACTTCTCGTAGCTTCGTAAATAAATGGGAATACATAATGTCTTATGAAACTATTACTTTATTGACATTTCACTCCACAAAATATCTCGCTTGTATATTTATTAGCGATGGGTGACTTAATATCGATTGTTGCATTCAATTGTTTTGGGCCTCCCTTACAGCTTTGTCCACTTGACTGTGGCGCCATTAGTTTATGGAGGAGGTAGTCTTAGGCGTAACTTAGCGGGGCAAGAGAGGGCACATGCTTCCCCCCAAATTAAAATTTATAATTTAGAGTACCTGAGGAGCAAAGTAATAAAGAATAATATTTTTGATTTCGCAGACGTCACAGTTATTTAGCAAATAATCCTGGATGTTTTTATGGGATGAAAAACTTTTCGAGTCTCTTCCTCCAAAGTTAGGCCTCAGGCTTGATTCTACCCCCTCAGAATTAGGTCCCAAGTCTGATTTTGCCCCCTCAAAATTAGGCCCCAAGTTGATTCTGCCCGTCAAAATTAGGCCCCAAGTTACGCCCATGGAGATAGCAGCCGTGTGTTTCCTACACGTCACGGCAGGTGGATGGAACAGCCAATCAGAGGAGGATATCACCCGCGTTCTTCTGCGATTGGAAGCCGGAAATAGCGTCGACCCTGCTATGAATGTCCTGCATCGCTTAATCTGGTTATATTACCGATATCGAATATCTACTCACTCCTACTCGCTTTGAACTGAATGGAACGGGCAAAAGTTGACATTGAAGCTGCAGTCTTAAAAAAAAAAAAAAAAAAAAAAAAAGTACGTAGAAGGTCAAAGGGTCGAACACGTGCTATGGAAGTATTCACATCGCTGCTCGTTACTGCTGTTTTTGCATATGCATGTTAAAAGGCAGGCGTTGCAGTGCGTTCCTCACTTTCGATAACATCAATCATACCCGCCCCCCTCCCAACTTTTGTCCCCCTCAACGTCCTGGAAACTGCGGGTTCAAATCTTTGACCTCCGAATTTATAGGTAAAAACAACGGCCACTCCCACGGCGACGGTGTTTCCAACGCGGCATTCGGCAGATCTTCCCCGATCTCAAGACTCACCAGTTCCCTACTAACCTGCGCGTTTCCAACAGTGTTGCCATCTGCGTGAAATATCCCTAAACGGGAAATTTTATGAGAAGGGTCGGAGTTGTATTTATAGATACCTGGCTCATATTTTCAGAGTGCTTTTCTGTATACCATTCTTGTCACTGCTGCAAAAAATCTGCTGCTGAAATTTGTTTGAGGTACACTTTTATCCACGAATAGGTCAATCGGGACTGGACCTACAGTTTAAAGTAGGATCCGAACCATTATGTGATTTCGATTTTTGTTAGTTAGCCTCGCTTTTCTGCCACTTTTGGTTAATCGCGATGCGGGTGAGTGATAATATGATGAAATTGATGAATGGACACTCACAAACATCCATGCCCTAGCGGGGATACGAACCCACGATCCCTGGCGTCGTAGCGCGATGTGCTAACCACTCCGCCGCGGGGGGCGGCCTGGAATTCAAACCTGGCGTCGCAGCGCGAACCACAATGTGCCTCTACAGGGTATCTAAACTGGGTCCTCTTGATTACAATGCAACGACGTTACCACTGCGCCATCGGGAAGGCCCTGCTGCTAAATACTAGTATCTACAGTGCATAGTATTGTAATCGCACGTTATATTTACTTTTTAGTTTTCCACTGAATTAAGTAAACAATATTTCAAGCCTTTAAATTTCTTACGAGTTATATGTGGGTTTTTTTAACTAACAAAACGTCAACTTATTTAATAATAATAGCAGTAGTGGGCTACCTAACTTTTAGTGCAGTGGAATTCCAAAATACGAGATGCAGAACCTTGTCTTGTTTGAAGTGAAAATAATACTTTAAACTGATGCAACTGACACTAATATTAAGGTCTACCATTGCAATGATATTTGCTCATTTTCAGTCCTACTCTTTCAATAGTGTGACAAAAAAATCTTCGCTGCGTAAAAAGTGTGCAATTGAATACATAATACATTTGACATTTCCCGTGTCAAAGTGTTTTCCAAACGTTATAACCCATTGCTCAGCATTTGAGGACATCTGGTGGACATTATAGGGAATAGGCTAGCTCCGCTAACAGAATCTGGTACTTGCGCAATGTAGATATTCAATCATGAGCGCCCCCAGAAGAGTGTGTTTGCCTTTCGAAACAACAACAAAACTAGCATCAAGGCAAGCATTAATTAAATTCCTATAAACTTGAATATTAGACTTTAAGTTGAACTTGAATACAGTGTGTCCATAGAGGTTGTTTACAATTTCACAAGAATTGTTATTGACATACGGAAGTAATACTGCAGTTTACATGATGCATCAAGCCAAGAAATTTGGTCCACTTCGACATGTGCACCTCTGGTTGTACGTAAAAAAAAACATATAAACGGTATTCCAAGTCTGTCCATATTTCCCGTACCACGTTCTCGTCAACAATAAAATTACAGCGTTGATCACGGGAGTTTGGTATACTTTGTCCTTGACATAATGCCACGAAAAAAATATCCAGGGGTGTAATATCTGGAAACCTAGGAGGCCAGGTAATAATTGGACCATCCATACGGATCCAACGTCGTGGAAAATTTTGGTTAATATTCAAATTATACAACTTCTGTTGCCTGGAATAGACAAAACAGGTTATTAAAAATCTGAGGCAAAAACGTTTTGAGACGGTACATCATTTAAAGAGCAGTATGCTTTTGTATTTCAATTGAAACTTATGTTATTGGGGTGTGAAGTTGTCGACAACTGTTATAACCATCCTGTAATTTTCTTCTCGTTTATTGTGGTTATAATATTTCACTGATTTATTGTAAGTAGAGGCAAATATATCTATAGTTTTCCACTGACTCTAATCTCTTAATAAAAGTAATTTGAGAAATATTGTTCTAGTCAACACTTCCTAGATATACAGTGGTCTGTCATTTGCTTGCTCATAGAATCGCAGTGGTCCAGTAGATAGGGCGCCTGACTAAGACGCGGGAGACCCGGGTTCGATTTCAAGGATAGGCGATTTCGGGTGGGAATTTCCTAGGCAATGTGTGTGCATGGAGCGGCTCTGGGTTTCACCCAGCCTCACGAGAAGCGAGGGTGCTAACAAATACCAACTCTTTAGAGGTGAGGGAGAATTCACCTCTTCTACTTTGGGCTGTATTTCTTCTTCTTTACAAAATATTTCTTTGGAATCTTTGTTGCTAAGAATATTGTTGGTAGCGCAACAAAACTTTTCTTAAAAACTGCTCAAAAAATAGTTTTTTTTACTACATTTGTAACAAAATTTCCGAAAATGAATTTTGTGATGTGCTGCGTTGTAATTTTAGAGTGCAAAACGTGTTTAATCACGACGTTGAGGATAAGTGTTGAATTGAAGAAATAAATGAACTAATTAATACTGTGCCTTGCCTAGGATTCGAGCCCATGGTACTCTTCGCGATTAAACCAAAAGATAAAAAAAGGTGAGTGAAGTAAACGAAATTGAATAGAAGGAACCCATGCATGCTACCCTAACCACTATACCACGGAGGTTGACTTGTGGAGCGTTGAAAGGGAAATACGGGATGAAAGAGGGGAATATTTTATGCCTTTTGGCAAAATATGGCAGTGGGGTATGGAAACACTGATTCAGAATGCCGTGAGAATTTCCGAGGAGTCTTCCATCGTGCAGTGGCTCTTCTCCGTCATTCCATGCACGCTAAAGGGGTCTCTCTGTAATGAATGGCTGTCCTTTATAGCTTCAGGTAAGAAATCACATCAAGTGCGTTATTTGCGCGGATTGGCGTAATTTTTTTTTATTCTGAGCTCTCTCCCAGCTTTTTCCGATCGATTACCCCGAAGGCATGGAATTTTGAAAGACGTTTCTCCAGTTTTCCAGGATTCTGGAAGGAAATTTGGTTACGAAATTTGCCAATGAACAAGGAGCTTTCTCCCCATTGTCTTGATCATAGGGATTTCCGTATCAGCACACATCCATAACCTAAAAAAGGAATAAGGTGTGGTCCTCTTAATGATATTGTCACAGTTTTTGCCGTGTGACGTCAGTTAAGATAATCCAAAAGCCCCTTCACATGTACAAAATGAAATAAATAATAAACAAAAATAACTCCTATTGGAATTAAACAAATATTATTGGGGGAAAAATTGTGTTATATGTAATATGGTATAATGTGGAAATTTTCGTGAGATTGTTTCCAATTCAATTTAATATATACCATTTTATATAATAAATTATACCTCTCTTTTTAATTTAGATTAAAATTTTATTCTGGCTGAACTTCATCAATTGCACTATCTAAGGCTGTAACATGAATGTCTGTATTTATTATTTTTTATGTGATCTATATTTAGTAATTTTAGCACTACTTTAGTCATACTGTCCTGAAACTCCCTCGCAATATTCATCTAATTTTTTGCACAAAGACCTTAAATATAGGGTGTCCCAAAAGTAACGCAGGATTTTAATTGTGGGTCACTTTTTCCCCGCTAGGTTGGCAGCGTTCTGAGAGGTCACATGTTGTAGGGAAAACATTGCGGTTAGTCAATATAGAGCGCTACATGACGAAGGAGCGAGTGACGATCGTTAAAATTCGTTACAAACGATGGACAAATTACCTGACATTTTCGATAGGAGAAGCACCCCAATGAAACAACTGTGCGACCTCACACCGTGCGATCCTTCTCTTCTGGGGATTCATCAAGTCCAAAGTTTATGCTGCGAAGATAACAACGATTCCTGAATTGAAAGCAGAAATTCAATGAGCTATCGACGGCATTGAGCCACAGTTATGTGAAAAAGTGATTTAGAATATTGTAAAAAGAATTCGAGTGTCAAATGCGTCGTGGAGGATATTTTGTCAGATATTTTCTTCCATATTTAATGGGAATGTTCACTCTTTCATATAATGTAATAACTTTGCCAACTAATAAATATATGAAATGTTTTTTCCTTAAATTAAATCCTGCGTTACTTTTGGGACACCCATTATAAGCACAATTCACTTAATTGTATCGATATGTTTACTCTTTGTAACTTTTATGATTATTCTATTTCATTTAATAATTGCACACGGACGCCATCTGTTATGCAAAGGCACGTTTTCCAGTTTCTAGCTGAATTATGCATAAAAGTCAACGAGTTAGAATATATGCATTGTGACTGCGGCGGTACCAGAAACAATTTCTGGTATAAAGTGAAGGAACGCCATCTGCTGCAAGTTGTATGTACGTACTTCACGCTCGAATGTTCCCGACACCGCGGCGCCACAATCGAGGTAGAAAAGGGACTCATTTACGCAAATATAATATTTGATATACTATGTAGATGTAAGAAAACACCATAAATTAACTTGGACGCACATTTATTCACTGCAATTCCGCTATTTTGTTTGTTATTGGCGAGAATTCCCACCACAATGTATGTACACGCACTCCGTTTAGAGGCCTTGGTTCGTTTTGCCCATTTATTTCTGCTGGCCGGTGGCTCAAGCCCTTATCGCACAACGCTAGGGCAACCTTGCGTTCTGACGTCACCGGGTAATAACTTTGTTGTTAGGCTAAATACTAAGTTGTTAGGTTAGGCTAGTTAGGTTTAGTTCTCTTAGCATAAATAATACATTTGCAGTGTATTTGCCTAACCTAGCAACGTAGGCATTCCTCGTCTGACGTCACAAGGCAAGGTTGTCCTAGCGTTGTGCGATGAGAGAGACTGGTGACTCTATTTGCTTCATACGGGAAATCGTTTCGGCCGCTCTAATGACATCTTATACTCTTTGGTTTCTACGCGTATTTACTTTTAACGAATCCATCAGCCGCTCAAAATAGTTATTCTAAGTCGTTGATTAGAACCGAAACATTTCGCTTGGTGCCACGAAGCGTGCACACTGCCTATAAGTAGCAAGCGATAAATTCAGGGACGAGATAACCATCTGACTCGGGAAGGGGAGTTTCGGAAGGGTAGGAAGGCACCTGGTGTCGTATTCCCCGTGTCAAGGACAGAAATAATGGGATTCGAATACGTCATAAACCCAGTGGAACTCCCACGCCGCGTCAGGCGATGGTGCCCGGTGGTGCCAGGAGGTGGTGCGCGTGGGTGGGCATGGAACCGTGTCGCCTGTGAGTTCTGACGGTTGGGAATGAATTTTGCCAAGGGACCATGTTTCTCTATGTATTCATTGGTTACGTTTCAGATGCATTATAGTGAACACTTTACAGTGGAGATGGGGTGAATGCCATGTATATTAACTATGGGAGGAGCTTAGCTTCCAATCGTCCCAAGATATTTCAATTTTAGTACTTGTTGTGTGTTCTTTTCATTATTTACTAGCTGATTATCCTGCGTTGCCCGGGTATTTATTTATCCTAATCTTCTATTAGACAGGAAAATAATTAATTGTAACTATATTTTATTTAATCGTAAATGTCATCAATTAGCTTAGCGACCTCGAAAACTATGGATTCGACACTAATGTAGGTCACTTTTCACCCCCTCTCACCCCATGCCGATAGGTAATGAACTCAGCATTTACATAGAAATTTCGCACCTTCTGTGTAGGCAACCAAATTCGCCGTGCTGTGTGGCGGGAAACATAACTTGCAGGATTTGACACACGAAAATGCCACACAACAGAAAACTTTTTTATATCCCCTTCCCACCCCACCCCTAGGGGTGCCAGGGATGTCTTACCCCCACAGTATTTCTTTCCAGATTGCAAGTGATATGTGTACCAAGTTTGGTTGAAATCGCTCCAGGCGTTCGAGAGTTATGCCGGAACAAACACACACACACACACACACACACACATACATCCATTTATATATATATATATATATATATATATATATATATATATATATGTATATAGATTTATTGGAATTTCCAGTACAGCGAAGCCATTTTAAGTCCAAAAGAAACATTGGTAAAATAATAGACTTATGTTTATAGGAATACCAAGATAAACAGACCTACGTTTCACAATAGCATTACTTATGTACAGTTTCTTGTAGGTTGGTGACAAAAGACGAATAACAGATCAGGATATCTATTTGGTTTGAGATGATGATAAGCTGATTCGGTAGTCTATGGAATAAGAAACGTTGTACAGTCACGGACACTGCCGGCTTGTAATGAATACATTGACTTTCAATGGAATCGTTACAAGCCGGCAGTGTCCGTGACTGTACGGGTTAGAGTTGCAGCGTGGAAGGTTTCTTTGCTCCGTATATTATATCCAGGAACTCTGAAGGAAAGTTCGTGGAGAAATTATTATTATTGTTGTTGTTGTTGTTATTAACGATGTTCAGATTATTAACGTAATTCTAAACACTGTGATTCAAAATGTAGAATTTTGATGTACAGTCGCCGGCAATAATAATGGAGCACCTAGATCCTGAAATGCACGCTTCCCTGCAAGGCGATATGCGTGTTGCCCAACTCTAAGGCGGTGGTAGTAGTTGCCATTTTAAATTTGCTATTAAAATCCACTTCCCCCATATAACGCCTTGCAGGGAAGCGTACATTTCAGAATATAGGCGTTCCATTATTATTGCCGGTGACTGTACGTGAATTGTAATGTCAATAACAACTTCCAATTTTGATATTTATTTATTCGAATTTCAATTATTAAAATGTGGCAGCATATAGATATGCATGTTTACAAGAGCCGAGGTTGTCCTGACGGTAGGGCATCTGCCGGCCAAGCTAGATACGGGGGTAAAGACTGCTAGAGTGTGGTGCTGATTACATCATCTCTACATTTCGATACAATATCTCCACATTGGGTTATGACCCCTCCGCCACTTCACACGCCACTGCTACTATAGTAGGATTTTTCAACAATTTTTTTCCCCTCGAGTACAGAATTTTTTTCTTTTGCACAAAACATTACATTTCCTGTGCTACATATAAAATCGTTGTTTTGAAGATCTGAATCGGATTTAAAACTTTTTAATAGCCTACGAAACCCATGAATCGTTCCAGCATGGAAAGTTTCTAATTTAGACGGTGCTACTACAGCTTGATAAAGATCTTAAATGTTCTTTAATTGAAATTCTAATTTCATTATACCATAATAATACCCTATCCATCAGATCTATGATGGTAAACTTGATCTATGAGAATACAAGGTCACTGTTGCACGAATACAATTAAGTAAATGATTCGTATGAAGATAGAATATGTTGCAAGAAAATGAAGATAGAATATAATGCAAGATAACGCGTGTTGAGAAAATTACGAAACTGCTGTTTACCTCACAAATTTAAACAGAAACCAATATTTGATACGTAGCGCCATCTATGATTCATAAAGTAACAAATTTCTGATTAATTCATCATATTTCTTCTGTGAAGTCATGGTGCTGTACGGAGGCCAAGACGAAGATGGAGGGATAATTTTGAGATTGACCTGAAGGATATCGGTAAGGATGGAAAAGATTGGATTGATCTTGCCCAGGATAGGGACAGATGGAAAGATTGGATTGCTGCAGCCATAAACCTTCGGGTTTAAGAATGCTAGAGAGTTAGTTAGAAGCCATGGTCCCAGGTTCCAATCTTGGTGTTGTGTACACGTTATGTTTTTCCCATCTATTTCACCAGGTCAAGTCAATATACACCATCTGGTCAGGATTGACCTAGAACAATGACAAACATTAAATAATTACAAATTTATAAAATATTAAAATTATCTCCAGCACCACTCCCCCGTTAATCGCACCCTGTGTATTGAGGAAAATATAAGACAAATCTGCTTAAAAAAAAGTAATGCACGAGTCCCCGTGAACAGTCATATATAGTCCCTTTACAATTTCCCGATGTGCTTCACTGTAAACACTACATACCCATGAGAGGCGCTATAAAGCGAACTCATGTCATTTAATATTACGTATTCATTATTTATAAACAAATAAAGACAATACGCGTAACTATCTTGAGGTCACGTGTGGAAGTTAGGCGAGGACGTTTCTGATAATTATTTCACCACTGGCAACACTGGAATGAAATTCGCGTTAATTGATTGAGTCTCCTGGAAGGGCGACAACACGCCTTGCATTCGGGTGCGTTGCCCACAATTCCCTTCCAAAAGAGACCTTAATTATCCTCCCAGCAGAACCACAAATTTCCACGGGATGAATTATTGCGGATGGTGGGGGGGAGGGGCGTTTGCTGTAAAGTCTGCGTTATGAAGCCTAGCTAAAACACGTTCCCACCAAACCTGCTAATGCGATTTGCATTGTCAACTTAGCTTTTGTACACGGTGGACCGGGGACCACGTTTGTTTGAACATTCAAAGTTCAGTTGGCAGACACTGCAATGGGGTAGGGGTGGGTAATATTGAATCGCTAATGACGTTCAGACAAGTTTTGAATAAAATCTAATCATAAATATCTTTATGGCGTTAACGAGCTGGAAAATATGAAAAAAGAAGAAAAAACCGCGAGTGTTGATCGGAAAGTAAGATGCAAATCGGCTTGTGCGTGTTCAGGGTGTCGACTGGTCGAGAATTATGGAAATTGTGCTGAAATCGTTGAGACCATGAATTGAACATGAATTTGGGGACATAGTTGGAGAATTAACTGTACAGTAACACTTTTTCGCATTATTGTATATTTATCATAATTGTTTCTCGTTTCTAAATCACGTGGAAATATTGCACAAAAGAGGGCGCCCATGTAGTATGCTTCTAAAATTATGCTACTTAGTCTGCACCCTGAGTAGGCAATAAATGAATTAGATTAAATTTAGTGTCAGTTGTTAGAATATGGCAAAGCTCAGAATTTAAAACTGTTTTCGCTAGAAATGTTCTTAAACGTAAGGCAAGGGAAATGTTTGTTTCATAACAAATTTAGTTTTGAAGTTATAACACTTTTTTTTTATTATCTAATCAGAATCAATAATATTTCTCGTACATATTCTTCGTGACAGAGTTTGACGACTTTCATCTCCTCCTGCCCAGTAAAAACTGAAGCATTTTTCACTTCACTCACTAGATATGAGGAGAGTGACTTCTTGTCATTTTCCCGTAAGCGCAGAAGAGAGAGAGGACAGCAGCGAGAGGTTAAAGAATTGGTCATTTTAACTAAGAGGGACGTATCAACTGTGGAACGCGCTGAGGTTTCTGCGTGAAAAAGGATGGGACAGGGACGTCTAAGCATGTCATGAACGTTTTGGCACGTTTGATATGGTTTCTGATGAGAATGAGACATTTCCGCGGGTTCGTTTCGTGTGTTCGTGTTAGATATCTTCAGTTGTGGATAAATTTAGCTCTATTTGGTTGGCAACACTGGCCAACTGGGCTTGAATCACTGCCATGTATCACTGAGTAGAAGTACTTTTTTGAGATATTCTACTTACGTTTAGTGTGTCCACTGTGTATGAATGTGGGACCTTTAATCTTAACTTTGAAAGTACGGGTGTCATAATCATCTCTTATGGCATGCTGAGGTTACATTTCTTCCCTGGCGTGTAGAGCACGGGAATATTCTCACGGTAATCAGTGATTTTCAAGTTCCATTGTCTCTTGGGTGAATCCTTCACAATTGCCACATGTCTACACACTAATATGGGCAACGCGCGTGATAGGGCCAACGAACCATGTTAATATGCGTAACACTTTTGAGATATTCCTACATAATATTTCTTCAAATACAGTGCACATAGCCACCTTGTTGACCGATGCACGGTCAACTCAAAACTCGTCACAGAAGGTTCCAGGTTTCGAGTCCCGGATGTTTTATGATGTTCCCTTCATCATTCATCTTCATCGTCGCGACTATACCAGGCGCCTTCTCAAGTAGTGGGTGGAAAACAACGCATCACTTTGTCGCTACAGTTGCCACACTGATGAAGTAATAAGCCGATGTTGTTCCTAGAAATTGTCTCAGGGGCAAGTACGTATTTATGGAGGGGGCCCAGGGGGTCCGCCCCCCCGAAAGGCCTACTAAGTAAAGAAATAAATATTGAAAATAATGAAATAAAAAAATAACTCAAATTAAATAATGAAAATATACTTGCTTTCTAATGAAGTGTTATTTATTTCCGCAGAATGTATTGGAACGTAAGGATTAGCTATATTACGATCACACCACTTTGAAGGAATGTACCAAAGAAGATTTGTGCAAGATATATTATACTTATAATAATATGCATATAATCAGTGGCGGCGATTGGGTTCCAAAACCAGGGGGGCAAGGTACCAAAACTGGACGGGGCAAAGACAGTATATTTCCCTTTGTAGATAAGGTTTAGCATAGTGCGGGGGCAAAAGTTGCGATTAGTGTGGGGGCCACCACTGATATAATATTAATCAGGAACATTATTTTTCGTCAACTGAATCTAAGATCCTTTTTCGATAATCAATAAAAATATTCAATTCTTTATCCATTTGACATTAATTTCCTTGGCACGGCAGATGTTTTTCACAAATTTTGACAACATTAACTATACGTAAACTAGATAATGAATACGTGCTGTTACATCACTATCCTTATGCCGTATTTTTCCCTATTCACGTAATTAAAAAAAATAATTAATTTAATATCGTTTCCTACAACGTTATATCATGGGAGTGATGTTGTTCATACAACGTTGTCTCAGGGAAGTCTTATGTTGTTGCTACAGCGTTGTCTCAGAGAACCCATGTTGTTTCTGCAACGTTGTTATGGAAGCATGTGTCCAATGAACGAAACTATGTACCGAATTTTATTTCCTTGGGATATGTCACGTTTCATCTACTTTACCTGCAATAAGCTGAATTCGTAAATGTTGCAAGTTTCATGATGGGCAATGTTGCGTAATTGATGTATCTTCGAAATGATTTTTCTCGCCTAATTCGAGAGGTCTCGTGTTCGATCCCCGGTGGGAATTTCGGTGTTGCTGCTACATCGTGGAGCAATAACATGCTTGAAATTTTGAGAATACATTTTGTTGCTTTCCTTTTGAATTCTAGAGACTTTCTCTTAGTCACTCTGTCTTGTTCTTTATGTACCTTCTATTTTGTCCTTTATTCAATTTCTTTCAATTTCATTATTCCTTCAGTATCTATTCTTTTGGAAATTTCTACAGAAAATTACCTTTTTTTGTTCACAAACATGTTGGACATTCTAAATGATATTCCTGCATTCAGCTTTTCTGTTTTAATTTCGTTCTAGTGTTGAAATCGAATACACAACGTGCCCGAATCTAAATGGGAAACTCCCTTTTGTGGCAAACGGTCTATAAATATCAACAGGCTCAATCTTCCCTTTTCAATACTTTCGTTTCTTTATCACCGTCGAGGGCTAAAAAGGGGAGAGCGGATGAAAAATAAGGAGACTGGCGATGAATGGAGGGAGAAAACAGTGAAAGAACCGAGGAAAATGCGCAACAGAGTCTGGAAACTGTGAAATCTACCTCGAACGAGCCAATTCACGTTCGTTTAGCCGTGAAATCTTGAGCTTGTGCTGCCCTCCAGCGGCGACTGGCTGAACTACTTTTTTTTCCCACTCGCTTTCACGGGTGGGAACTCCAGGTAAAAAAAAAAACCTGCCGTAAAAGGCGTGTAAAATCGAATGTCACTGTGTTCCCCGAGTGTGGAAAGGGACCTGCTTGTGTTTAGAAAAAGGGAAGTTGCAAGTGCAACGTAGAAGGTGGTCAAATTTTTGTTTGCTCTTATTCGTAAATGATCACTTGTCGAGGCCATACCCCCTTTGAACTGCAACAAAACCGGTTTGCACGAGTTGTTAAATTTCCAGGCCCGAGCTGGTAGAACGAAATGTCACAGTGTGTGGGGTTTTGAGGGGAAATGTTTGTTTATAATGGAGCGTTTCATTTCCGAAGATGAGATGTTCCATGCTTCTTTTTTCTACGATGGATTCAAGCAGACAGTGTTGCAGCCCTACGATAACAGTTGTGAGATTAAGTGACGACATCTACCGGGCTTGAGTTTGGGCTTTAGTGCAGTTAATTAACCCACACGATATTCTTTTTTTTTCAAATTCTTTTATAGTATAGATGGAAGCGCACACAGAGGAGGAGGGAATCGTACATATAGAGAGGAGTCTAAGGCAAATGCACTGCATGTTGAGTTGAGTTGGTGTTATAAGTCCACTTTATGCACAGTATAGCTAATCGGGACTGGACCTACAGTTTAAAGTGGGATCCGAACCACTTGTGCCTCCACCGGGTATCGAACCCGGGACCTCTTGATTACAAGGCAATGACGCTACCACTGCGCCATGGGAGAGGCCCTCACTTGAATTTGAAATTATCGCATTCCTTCGTCGTCGTCCCCCCATTACATAAGAATTAATGTAAATTACTATGACTGGAATCAAATTATACGTGTGAAATATATATTTTTAGGTTGACATTCGTTTTCTAAGGGGTTGACATTCGTTTTCCTTGCCCCCCCCCTTCCAGACGTTCCATGACCGTACATTTTTATACTTTCACAAAGAAATTTAGTGTAGAGGAATCTTATCGCTGTTAATAAACGATATTATAGGAAGCAATGAAGTATTTTCAAGCCGATGAAAATTCAAAGCAACTACAGGGGAAGGGGCTGCAGTGGCGCAACCACAAGGGGGCAGAGGGGCATTGCCTTTTCCCAACCCTGGACGGAAATCAATTCTAGGGGGGACAAACATTGAAGTAAAAGGACTAGCAGAATCGAAGAGTAGCAGGACAAAAGGATTCTCAAGATGGAATTCGTTTTCACCTCTTTCTTGCATTATTTCTTCCAGACGGTCAGGAGCACCTGCAGGGAGCCACAGGTCTTCAAATTTTATACAAATAAAAATACATTTCGTAAGACATTCTTGCCCGCTTCGCTCGAAATATCTGCTTTTTTTACAGTCTTGTGGGACAGTGGGAGTACTCCCTGGGCGCCAAACAATCTGAATGAGAAAAATTGTAAAGGAGAATGCCATGGCGTCCCATAAATTTTTTGCGCCCTAATAAATAAATGCTGTTTTCAATTTGCAAAAGTTTGGATCGAAAAATGGATCTTGCTCGTTTCGCTCGCAATTTCTTTTCTGAATTGCATTGTAAATTACCAGAGAGAAGGAAGAGCATCTAAGTACTTTAGACAGTTCGGTTTGGAGGATGAAGAGCCCGCGCATGTTAGATATACAAGGGTTGGATAAAAAGTAATGGCAACACTGCTGTTCCGTGAAAGGGGTGAGTCACAGCGCCACAAGCGTTTCGTGGCTGATAAAGGAATGTCAGACGAGGAAGTATAGTGAGTGGGAGCGATTGTATGTTATCCAGTCAAAAACAGCAGTGCTCTGAAGCAGAGGACGAGAGTGCAAGCGCCCTAACAATATGTTTAGGCAAGAAGAACAACGTCTCTCAGGCAGACGGTCAACGCAGCCTACTTCTGCACCTTCTTGCAACACCACCTTCGTCTCGCATTAAGAAGGAAGCGATGGCACGGTGTCCCATCATCCTGCTTGACAATGCAAGGTGTCACACTGCGAACAATGTGACGGCGCTCCTGCATAACTGGTAGTGGGAGGTACTGGAACATCCGCCGTATTCACCGGTATGAGACCGTGTGATTACGACCGTTTTGTCAAAATGAAGGAACCACTGGGCGGGAAGCAGTACGACACCCGCGAAGCCATCATACGTGCTATAGGGCGGTCACTGCGGGACATCGACAGAGATGGACGCGCTGACGGTGTACGACGCCTTCCATACGTGTGACAGAAGGTCGTAGAGATGAGGGGCGATTACTTTGAAGGAATGTAACACGTGCTCCTCTGCCAATACAGTCAAGTACCAATTATACCAGTGTTGCCATTACTTTTTATCCAACCCTTGTATATATACCCATCAATGCAATAAAATGAGGATTTTCTTTCCCGATTGAACTTTCAAGGCTTCTGCACCCTCTAATCAGAGGGTGTGCGCACGCCTATGGTGCACTCAGATAGTCTCACCGGGAAAATGGGATCGGAACCACTGTACACTATATTTCCACCGGCGATCGGAGATAGGGATAGAAATAGAGAAAAGGAACGAGGGAATATAAGTAGGCGGAGGAATAGGGGTGTAGTAAAAGGAGGAAGGAAATGTGGAAAAGGAAAGGAGGCATGCAAATGGGAAACAGAGTTGTACGGTAAGAATTTTGTTGACAAAGAGAAAATAAGAGATAGAAAGAATATTAGAGAAACTGAGGGGGAAAGAGAGAGTGAAAGAGAAAGTATTTACTGTATTTGTATTTTTGTTATATTACGTCACTTTTTTTGCCACTTTTGCCTAATCGCGACGATGAGGATGCATCATGAGTACAGTATGAGCCCACCCAATAATTTGTCGTGTTGCTATTAATATATTTGTTGTGATTCGCGGTGGAGTGCTTGTCTAAATCAATAAATAACATATTTTTTTAAAGAACAGCCATTGCCCAAGTCAACGCTCGAACCTGGGAATTTCGGTGGCGAGATCGAAAGTCGACCACTCATTGCGTCACCACTCCGCCCTTCCCCAGACGCACACTCACTCATTCATATCTTGTATAACTTTATTTATTACAAAAGTTCACTCGTGTTCCCACCACGGCTGGGAAATATTGAAATCCCATTTCACATAGCACACATACACTGCTTAAAATGCTTAGTAATAGTCATAAGATAAATATAAAAATTAGTCCAGAGATGTCACTGCTAACAATACTTCATTCTCTTGCGTTAGTAAGACCATGTTGGATTTCATTTCCATTTGCATTATCGTTCCTTCAGTTCTTTTTTTTATATTTATAAAAACATTTACTCTCACGGTTCATTACTGCAGTGACTACTTTTGGCTTTTGAGCAGTGAAAAATGCTTGTGTTGAATTCATTTATCTTCTTCCTCTTTTACGTTCAACGTGTTTCCAGGAAGGCGGTGCGAGTCCATACCACGTTGTTATACGACTTCCGGTGCATCGACAGCCCCCCAAATGACCATCGTGGCCTCGCCCAGGCTTTGGCGCTTTCCAGAGACGTCAGGCGGGCATGTTCTTAGAACCACAATCACTGGAGCTTTTCCTAATGCATTTTCCCATGGTGACCGTCGGGTGCCTTGTGTGAATTGCTTGTGAACGATTTTTTCTTTCTTGGCGAGGGCAGTCCGTGACCTTTTGGGACACGCCTTGGTTCCGTTACGTCGTCCCTACTCGGAGAGACCATTCGGTTCTTCGGAAGGCGACCCGCTGGTGCTCTTTCTTTCCTTGGCAGGCATAAATAACGCCAATTAGTCAAAGGCTTTAATGAGTTTTGGTGGAGCCACGGTCGTGCTCTATGGAGGGGTCCTCTGAGGTCACGGTGTTCATTCAAGATGAAGGACGTCACTTCGATTCTTGCACGAAGTGAAAAATGTGTGGTTCCAATTGATTCACTGATTTATCCATGTCAGTGGGCTAAAATTTCGTAAAAAAGAGAAAGACTGCTGGTTGAAAAGTCTCGAAACATCTCCAGCTGACTGCACGAGTCTGGCTAGCGGGCCTACCAACAGTGCAGAGCATCAGAGAGAGGATCAGCGATAGGTGCTAGGTTGAGATGACGTCATCGGATCGGTTGTTGATTGGATGTTTCTGGAGTTATGACTCGCTCCGAAGATGAATATGCAGGAAAGTCGGATATGTTACGAAAATAATCTCACTGTGTAACGCGGATTGTGTAAAACTATTAACTAGACTAAATAAAGAAATGAAAGATACAAAGAATACAATGTTTTATTCATTTTGTTTCTAAGAGAAATCGGTTCATTACAGTGGAATTTCCCTCTGGTAATTTCTGAGAAGTGACGAATATCACAAACCTTGGGACACGAAAAGAAAAATGAGAGAGAGGGGCGGGGGTTAAAACAAAGACAGACAGAGAAGAAAGAAATGGAAAAGGTAGGATGTAGAAAAGTAGTTCCGGTTTTTTGCCACTTTTGGCTAATTTGCGAAGATGAGTATCAGTGATGATTAGACTTCGGATTTTTAGATTCTAAAAAGTGTGCTTTTAGGTTCCTAAAATAGACTCTAAAATCCCAAAATAGGTTCTGAAAATCCCAAAATTGGTTCTAAAATTCCCAAAATTGGTTCTAAAAATCCCAAAATAGGTTCTAAAAATCCCAAAATAGGTTCTAAAAATCCCAAAATTGGTTCTAAAAATCCCAAAATATTTTATAAAAATTTAAATTAGGCTAAAAAAATCCTGAAGCAGCTTCCAAAAAAAATTTAAAACGTTTCAAAATTCCAGAAAAATACTGATTAGGCATAATCGTTAAAGAGAACCGCAAGAAATCTTAATAGGTATATTAAGGGTAGGATATACAGTTACGCACCAATTGTGCATTTATTTCAATATCTTCCGAATGGGCACTGCTACTAAAAAAAACCCTTGGGTGTATTCAAGAGTATGAATTTCTATCCATGTTGCAAGTGGGAGCGTTATTTTTATGTTGATTATTAAGCTGGACATGATGTTTGAAAAATATGATGAATAATAATTCTCGGGATCCCATGTATTCCTTATGGGGAATCAACTTCAACATCAAGTTACAGCTAATCAAATGGAAGTTTCGACTTTTCCGCTGGTGAAATTCATCTTCAAACTGCCCTCTTCCCGTTGATATCTCTTTCTATTCCATCGGGAGCTTTATATTCCCAAGAGAACGAATCAAATCATACTCCCATATGATCAATGCTTTACTCCTTGCCTCCTGGCAGTGTTGCCAAACCTGATGCGCATAAAAGAACTAAATTTCACCTTAAATGGAGTTAAAACTGACTTTCATCGAGCTAGATTTACGAAGGCTGGATAAAGTGCCTTCTAGGGTAATGTTAGTTGTCAAAGGGGTGGGACACTGCTATTATCGTTAACTCTAAATTGATAATTTATTCTTAGTTTTAAACATCTTGATTCGGCGACATCGCCCATCTCGATAATACACAGATGGTGGTATTAAATCGAAAGTAAAGAATTCCCTGATAACAAAATTATGTCAATTTCACGTCAAACATTGAGCTATAAAGATGTAGCTGGGGATATAAGAGGGAGCGGAGCGACGCAGCCAATATAACAATATCACGTCCCGTCAAAATGTATAATCATCAAAAGTTGGTCTTTGTGGGCCGGAACCAGTGATGGCATCATAGTGGGAAAGGGGGTGGGCGTTCCAGTTCACAACCGAACGAGTGCACCAAAGAGCCAGATCTGGCTGCAAGAGAGCTAAGTTGGCACACTGCCACGGACGGAAGGGTTTGGGAAGACTACCGTGAAAACTGTATCGCATTCCCGTAAAAACCAATTATTAATTTCCTAACCAAATTTTCATTTGCATACATCATTTTCAAAATTATCCATAAATTATTGTAATACTATACTTGTGTTGTTAGCAAAAGTTACTTTGTTTGTATGATGAATCAATTAAGCATCAATAATTTGCTGCGCGATATCTGGGTGGCAACTCACCGGGAATTCCTTGAATCCAGGAAATTCTGCGTGAATTTCTCTCCATTACGTAAAAAATTCCACCTTTTATTAATCCAAATCCCATTGAATTTATTCATATTTATTAATGCCCTGAGGCAAGTTTTTCACATTTTTAACCGAGAACGGCTCGGTCTACGCGGGTTGATATCACTGATCGTAGGCTTCCTCATCATATCTCTTGGTGGAGCGGCGTGGGAACACTTGATGTTTCGAAGGAGATAGAGTTCAATAAATAACTATGATAATATGATTTACATTACAGATTTATTTGGGTGTGCACGTTCGAATAGGCAGAAGCCGCTACTGGATACGATTAAGCCCGGGATTCGCTTCAGGGACTCCTGGCGTCGTAGCACGCTGAGATAATCACGCCGATACGCAGGCCAACGGAAAAATGGGAGAAAGAGACTATGAACGAGAGAAAAGTGAAGAAAGAGAGTAGTGTGCTCTTTCCCTGACGCAGGGAGCACCCTGCTGAGGTGTGTCAAGTAGAACACTTTTACCTGATGCAGCACAACTAGATGATGCTTGGGTAGAAGTGGACTGGTGGCTCCTTCTTGCGTGTTGTGGTGAGAAGGGGGAAACTAAGATGGTGAAAAAGAAAAGCGAAAATGCAGGGAGAAGACTGAAAATGAAAGGAGGCAGAATGAGGGATAAAGATAGGGAAATAAGTAAGACAAAATGCAAGAAGGTAAGAAAAATGGAAGAAGCCAAGTACTGAGAATTGAAGTGGAACGTGGAATAGATCTGAAATGCTGGACGTATTACAAACTTCACCAGTATAATCGCCATGTCTGTTGTTCCCACAGGCGTAACTTGGCGGGGCCTAGGGAGGCACTTGCCCCCCCCCAAATTTTAGGTTTATTAAAATTTACAATTTAGGGTACCTGAGGAGCAAAGTAATAAACAGTAATATTTGTGATTTCGCAAACGTCACAGTTATTTAGCAAATAATCCTGGATGCTCTTTTTATTGGATGGAAAACTTTTCGATTTTTTTCTAATCTCACAAAATTAGGCCCAAAGTCTGATTCTGCCCCCTTAAAATTAGGCCGAGTTTGATTTTGCCCCCTCAAAATTAGGCCCAAAATATGATTGTGCGCCCTCAAAATTAAGCCCAATTTTAATTCTGCCCCCTCAAAATTAGGCCCAATTTTAATTCTGCGCCCTCAAAATTAGGCCCAATTTTAATTCTGCGCCCTCAAAATTAGGCCCAAGTTACGCCCATGGTTGTTCCTATACGTACTTATCGTGAGGCCCCAACCATATCGGAACAGACTCGGAAGCGATAACGTTATATGATTGGCTCATCGAAGCACTTGCTGCCTCGTGCAGGATTGGATTGATGTTGCAACAGCACAGCTCAGTGGCAGCAGACTTGAGGACAAGTTAGGACCAGACTGGGGATTCGGCTGTGGCAGTCCTTATCTCCAAAACTGCTACAGCTACGAAAATGAAGTTTGATATACTGATCAAATAATACCTCATCGTGGTAGATAATATTTCGACATGTCGGCCCACCTATATACGTCGCGGCTATTCTTCTCGCGATCTTTTCTGTTTTCTTTTGTCCGTTTTGCGCTCAATCCATACCGCTTTTGTATTTTCCTGGTTGTTCTCCGGTTATTCCTTAGTCCGTTTTTTAGTAAATGTGTTTGGTGGTTACTCAATTTACGATAAGTCAATTTCACGTTTATTATTTTAATGATTAATCTACTTCGTTGTCATTCAGTTCGTGATTCATATGTTTTGTGGTTATCTTTGTCACGAGAAATCCGTTACGGGGTCACTGTTTTCGTGATTGATTTGTTTCGCGATCACTCCTTTTGCGATTAATCCGTTACGACTACTTTCTTCGTAGTTATATCATCTCTTCGTTCTCACAGAGTATATCGCAATTGCCGCAAGTACTACAAGAACTAATATTACCATCACTGGTGCTATTACTATTTCCGCTCAAGCCACTCTTGTAACCAAGGGCATTGAAACACGTAAGAAACCAGTTTAGCTCCTCTGAGGAAATATGAATACGCTAGACAACCACATGTGAGGTAGACCTCGTGCATATTTGTATGCTGAATGTGTTTACCTTCTTAAGAATAGTTTTGAGAAGAGCATTTCCAGTTTGAGCGGTTCAAGCAAATCTTGACCCTCCGCCCCCTTCTTCCCCTGCTTTTCTCAACCACCTGCCAGATCTTAATTCCGGGATGCCTTTTGCAAGTTCACCCATACCAGTCCTTCGTCTCTCCAGCTGATGTAGAGGACGGGAATTACTCGGCTCTCACGTGACAAGATTGTTTCTTGGAATTATTTTAGTATTTATATTAGACTGGGAATTCTAGTGACTTGCATTTTCAAAATATCACTTGTTCCATTCCAAGCCGGCCTCCGTGAAGGAGTGGTTAGCGTTGTGGGCTGCAAGGCCAGAGGTTTCAGGTACGAACCGTGGTCAAGGCATCAACTTCATATGTTATAATTCTCTGTATGTTAACTACAATTGTTTTTATTTAGAATGCAAGGCTGATTGTACGTTATGAAGACTTTCTTTCTGCCCGTGGTGGGAATCGAACCTACGACAGACCTAAATTTTAACTACAAAGCCAGTGTGCTAACTACACTATTTCTACACTGGGATGGCTTATAGGCAGTGATGTGCCGCAGACTATAGGTTTACGTCTACATGCGTTGTCTACACGTAATCTACGCGTAGATTACATTGGGTTGTAGTTTACATAGACTACGTAGACAATCTAAAGTGCATTAAAATTAATTTTCAAGGGTTTCATGAAAGGAAAGTGACATTTTCAACTATATTGGTTCCTAACGAAATAAAAAGAATCCTATTTACAACAAATTTCTCTTCTCTTCTATTATCGACTATGGAAGAAGATAAATAGTATGCAAAAAAACAACAACAGATGGCAAAAGTGGTCTTTTCCCCATAAAACACTAGAATATTTCCTATATTAGGTTTCTTCCTAGGTGAGAAATTGTTCGAATTTGGAAGGAAGAGTATGAAAATTTCTTCTCACACATCAGCAACTGATACGCAGTATAATTTTTTTCATTCCACGGCGCCCTTTGCTAAGTTATCACCTTTCGCCATGTTGTTTACATAGATTACGTAATCTACGTGTATAAAATAGTCTACTTGTAGAATGTAGACTATCGTTGTTTGCGCGTAGACGCACATCACTGCTTATAGAGTTTTGGACCATTGCTATGAAGGCTGCTTCTTCGATTTTATTTCTAATTTCCAATTTGTTTCATTGTGTAGTACTGTTTGTAGTACTACACTTTTGTGTAGTAAATTATCTACGATCTATGCGTAGGTTCAATCCCCATTACCAGCAAACACTCTAAGCACATTTTTTAATAATAGATCGTTAACAAGGGCCTCCCAAACTACGGCACGCGGGCCACATTTGTTCCGCCTGGACCGTCGTACTTATAAAACCTAAGTTTATTCTGAGGCGTTTTGTTTTGTAATCGCTCAAGTAGTTATTGGGTATCTTGAACCATCGATGTTTAAGAATCGGTAGGCATTCACATGCAAATTACAACTTACATTTCCTAATATTCTCACATATTTATCAAAATGTCTTACCAATATATCTCTAAGTTTGCAATAATTTTCTCCATTTATATCAGTTTCTCTCACCTCCACATAATGTGCTACTAAATTTTATCTCTAATTTGCATCCTTATTAGTTCGAGTAGGTGCGTTATAATCAACCATTAATTCGTTGTATATAAATTCATATAAATTAGTACGCGAGACTAGAGACATCTAGGTGGTAAATATACACATTACAATAGACAAAGAGTTTATCACAAAGTTGATTCCAGACAGATTTTTTCTTCTTCAGATTAAATAAATTACTTACCAATGAGCATTATTTTTGATACTTTGATAAATTCGTGATTGAAGTTTCTGGTGAATGTTGAATATTTTCAATCGGAGGAAACTTGGTTAAATTTAAAGTTAAAATGCAAGATAAATGTTATTTTATTTTTTTAAAAAAATGTTTATAGTAACCCGATGAAACAAATCTTATCAAGATGACTTAATTAATACTTTTAATATTCGAAACACAAAAAATGTATTCAATAGTGAAACTGAATAGCTGATTATGTACTCACAAAACATGAAAATTAAGAGGGGAAACTTGATTGCGTAAGATTAATCGTGAATGAATTGCAAAAAAGAAGTACAAAATTAATAATCGCGAATATTAATAAGAGCGATTATTCTAAAATACTGTGCAACTCTCCCAGTCGGAATATTAAAGTTTAACGAGTGTATTGTCTCTACAGGTGTATCGGGAAGGGAAGCTGGGCGTTCAAGCACCCGATGTATTTTCGAAGTTATAATGGAACCTGAAAAGTGCTTCTTTTGTTAATAATATCTTATCAACACCTCCATCATTAAATTTTCCTCTGCTTGTTCACAGTGAAGGAAATTGGGACTGACTTGATTTACAGTAATACGAGGGGAAGCCAGTAAATAGGTCCAAACTGACATGGGATAGCTGACAATAGTAGTTTCTAAAGGCGTCGTTAGGTGGCAGCACAATCCTGCTTGGTTATATTCAGTTAGCCTTCGCTAGATAGCAGACGCACGCATAAGCAGATCCGTTTTCAAATGGCGACCGGACTCGAGTGTACGTGCATATGGTGCAGGTGGAGGAGATGATTGGAGCTGGCAGACGAGTGACGATATAGAAAGTATAGCAACTGCAATAGGGTATTCTATAGCATAACGCATGTTGGTTAGAATTTCCGAAAAGTGTGCGCACGGTGGTGGCCAACATTTCGAGGACGATGAAGCCATTGAACGTGAGGTGCGACTGTGGCTGGAACAGTAGCCCAAAGACTTTTATGCAGCAGGTTTTGGGGGACTGATAAAGCGATGAGACAAGTGTATCAAGGTTGATGGAGAACATGTTGAAAAATAGAAATTGTTTTCAAGTCAGTATCTCAGTTATCATTTTTTTAATAAACGTTTGTGACGTACTTACTCACTTAACTGTGTATGTGCTGTCAGTGGCAATGGAACCCATAATGCCTTCATTACAACGCGGCGATACAGTGGGCGTATTTCCGTTTTTAAAAGTTGGTTGGTTATTATTTAGCGATTGTTGTGAAGAATCGTTTCCCTGACTTCCATTGGCGTTGGCTGGTTGATGTCGTTCTTTTTCCAGTATGGGTTCTGCGACCCCTGTTCTTATCTCTTGGAGTCCATAGATTCTGCTCGACTCTCTTCTCTGGCTGATGGAAGAAGTGCCGTTTCCATGACTTTGCTTCCGGTAATGGCGTGCAGCTTACAGTTTGTTGGTGTGGACTTCTGCGTCTGTCGCTGTAAGCTTTGTCTCTGTTGATGAGTCCATCCTAAGTAATGGAATTCACATAGGAACGTTTACAGACACATCACTAAACGTTAATTAAGTTTTAACAGCTAATCCCCTGCAGCATCTTCCAGTAGGAAGGCAGCAGGTTACTTGTTTAATGTCTGGAAGGAGTGGAATTATTCATGACGTTCACATCCAGAGGTCACCCCAACCAAAGATGAGAATGCAGGTTTCATTTGCATTGCTCCCAGGTGATCTCTTGCGTTGGGTACGTCGTTAATGCGATGTACTCGGATCACAGTTGGGAGCGGTACTGGGACGAGACTTCTCTCGTTTCGTCGTTCAGGAGTGTTTATCTCGGTATCCTCTCGAAGTGTAAATTCTTCTTGTTCTTAATATTGTCTCCATTTCTAAATGCCTACTCGATCTCTTCTAAGAGTTAAAAATGTTGTCTTCTGAGTCCAGTCCCGAATTTCAAATTCTTGTCCTGTTCTCGGTCCAGTCCCGAGTTTCAAATTCCTGTATTTTCCGGTCCAGTCTCGAGTTTCAAATTCATGTCTTTTCCGGTCCAGTCCCGAGTTTCAAATTCCTGTCTTTTCCGATCCAGTCCCGAGTTTCATATTCATGTCCTTTACGGTCCAGTCCCGAGTTACAAATTCCTGCCCTTTCCGGTCCAGTCGCGAGTTTCAAATTCCTGTCCTATCCGGTCCAGTCCCGAGTTTCAAATTCCTGTCCTATCCGGTCCAGTCCCGAGTTTCAAATTCCTGTCCTATCCGGTCCAGTCCCGAGTTTCAAATTCCTGTCCTATCCGGTCCAGTCCCGAGTTTCACATTCCTGTCTTTTCCGGTCCAGTCACGAGTTTCAAATTCGTCTTTTCCGGTCCAGTCCCGAGTTTCACATTCCTGTCTTTTCCGGTCCAGTCCCGGGATTCAAATTCCTGCCCTTTCCGGTCCAGTCCCGAGTTTCAAATTCCTGTCCTATCCGGTCCAGTCCCGAGTTTGACATTCCTGTCTTTTCCGGTCCAGTCACGAGTTTCAAATTCCTGTATTTTCCGGTCCAGTCTCGAGTTTCAAATTCATGTCATTTACGGTCCAGTCCCGGGATTCAAATTCCTGCCCTTTCCGGTCCAGTCCCGAGTTTAAAATTCCTGTCTTTTCTGGTCCAGTCCCGAGTTTCACATTCCTGTCTTTTCCGGTCCAGTCTCGAGTTTCAAATTCATGTCATTTACGGTCCAGTCCCGGGATTCAAATTCCTGCCCTTTCCGGTCCAGTCCCGAGTTTAAAATTCCTGTCCTTTCCGGTCCAGTCCCGAGTTTCACATTCCTGTCTTTTCTGGTCCAGTCACGAGTTTCAAATTCATGTCCTTAACGGTCCAGTCCCGGGATTCAAATTCCTGCTCTTTCCGGCCCAGTCCCGAGTTTCAAATTCCTGTCCTTTCCGGTCCAGTCCCGGGTTTCAAATTCCTGTCCTGTTCTCGGTCCCGTCTCGAGTTTCACATGTATCTGTCCTGTTCTCGATCCCCATAGCCCAGTTAATGGCATCCGTGTTTACCTCACTGTAGTCTCGGTACCATCCACACTGACGCCCCACGGTTTGAATCCGTGTAGAATGTTCTTCCTTCATTCACCTTCTTTGCATCAAGGTAACAGTGGAATGAGAGAGAGAGAGAGAGCTTCGTAAAATTAAGCGAGCCCCTTGAACGTGTCCAGAATGCAAAGTTGGTCCTGGAGCTGGAAAAGAATCCAGCACGGAAGGCAGGTATTCGACCACGTGTTGGGCGGCGCCTTCGAAGTCGAGGGATAATTTGTCTGGTTCTTCATCAACTTTGGCAAGGACAAAGCGATCCGATGGTGCGAGAGCGAAATTCTCACCAAAACAAAACAAATGCAACCTTGCAGTGTGTTTCGAAAGTCACGGAATATTCTAATTTTGATCGTTCATAATGTAGAAGTCGTTAAGAGATTATTGCACGGAGTTTTGTGCATTGTGAACTCTTTTCCATTGAAATATTTTTCAAAACGCTTTATTTTCCAGTTTATTCGATACAGAAAATTCAAGAAATTCATTAATGCTGAAGTGAGCGAGTTTTATTCGCTCCTAGTGGTAACTTCGTCGCCCTGTAATCAAGTGGTCCAGGGTTCGATACCCGGTGGAGGCACAAAGTGATTCGGATTCCACTTTAAACTGTAGGTCCAGTCCCGATTAGCCTATCTGTGCATAAAGTGGACTTAGAACAGCAACTCTACTCCACTTTTTTATTCGCTCTGAAATCAAAACAAAATAATTTCAGTGAAGGAAACTGCTATTTAAGTACAGTCACTGACAATAATAACCGAACGCCCACATCGCAATGCCACGGCAATGACCGAACTTCGTTCATCGCCTTAGAATTAGGCAATACGTACGTATCATTATAGCCATGGAATAATTTTAAGAGTAAGTAATATTCCCATAATTACATACCAACGTTAATATTCAGTAGATTTTGATTGATGCATCATTTGAAAATAGGGTAATAGTCGTAACACAACACTGAATACAAAAATAATAGTCCCGAGAGTAATAAACAGATGGCAGCACCTGTTCTTCTCCAGGGAGATATCTGAAATATTTCATTTTCCGAGACTTTTTTATTGCTAAGTTTTTCGTTATTGAGGATATATTGCAGGATACATATTGCTTTTTTAAAATAAGAATCCATGTCAGTGCGTTTGAATTGTGTTAATACCTTGAGTTCTTTGTACACCAATCTATGTATTGAAACCAAACAATAAAGAAGTCCTAATTTCCGTTACATGTGAGAAATTACAATAAGTCTTTATTACATTTATCTTGAGGCCCAAGAAAGTTAATGAAAGTACCAATAAATTGTAAATTTTTAAACCTGATTTTTTTTGGCCACCCTCCCCCCCCCCCCCCCCCCCCCCCCCCCCCCGTCCATGCATGCCTTATGGTAAATATATGTCATCTTAATACATGTCAGTGTCACACATTTAATTTCACTTCGAACACGTAATTTGCGTTAAATATTATAAAGCACTGATAATTACAAATAAGGCTCGAACAAAATGTTGCAAGAACAGATACAACTGAAACAGTGTTTTTTACGGGAAGGGGGGGGGTGCATTGCTTGCACCCCGGAGTATATTCCTCGTTTACCTCTCCCTTGGAAATAAATCCTGCGGAGGCCCCGGCCCCCCAGCCCCTCCATCGAAGCGGCAAAATTCGTGAAGAAAGATTCACAAGTGGCACTTCGCACCGACCGCCATGGAAAAGACTCGTTTGTAGCCTAACCCTGTAAATTCGGTTTTTGTGGCACAGGTGCCCTACCGCCCGACTAAAAGTGAAAAAAATGGAGAAGGGGGAGGAGAATGGTGTAACGGTCGTTATAGGAACACACATGCGCGTGCGTGCGCCGGAGACGTAAGGTGCATTCCACCGCGGATGATGTGTGGCTGCGGTGTTGCCAAGTCTCTCGTGCGGTTCTTCACCCAGGGGGGATTTGGAGGGGATTTCTGAGTTTCATAAGGGGATGTTTAATTCTGCAAAACCCTAGGATGGTTTGTGGATACTAAAGATTTTGTGTTTTGCAAGAGACAACCTGATGATTGGTATGAAATGAATTCCATGTTCCCAGTACTCCGTGGCGGAGTGGTTAGCACATCACGCTACGACGCCAGGAGTCCCGGGTTCGAATCCCGGCGTTGACATGGGTGTTCCTTGTGAGTGCCCCTTCGTCAGTTTCTTGATACGATCACTCGCCCATATGTTCGCAATTAGCCAAAACTGGCAGAAAAGCGAAGAAAAATAAACAAAATCAATCAATCAACCTGATTGATTTGCTTTGTTTTACTTCACTTTTTGTGCCACTTTTGGCTAATTTGCGAAGATGGTGATGCCATGATGAAATTGATGAATGGACACTCGCAAACATCCATGCCCAGGCCGGAATTCGAACCCGGGACCCCTGGCGTCGTAGCGCGATGTGCTAACCACTCCGCCATGGGGGCCGGCCAATCAACCTTGAACCCAGTGTAAAGATTAGTTATATTCTGAAAGTACGGAAAAGGTAATAAAAGGTAAAGTGCTCCCCTGTGCATAGCACCACGCCATGAAGGCGTATAGGGGGTGTGGGGGTAACGCCCCACTCTTTCTTGATCCGGTCGTCAGTGGGTGTGATGTGATCATCATCACGCCCCTGACCGCCTTTACCCTCCAGGGTTTCCCCCAGGTACCTATGTTATTTGACGCTGGGTGGGCGCCGGGGCCGCTTCCATCGTTAGAAAAGTTCCCGGATTTGAACCGGCCGGCGATCGAACCCGGGACCTTTATCATGGTAGTCAGACGCGTTACCGACTGAGCCACCGCGGCCAGTCTGAATGTACGTAGCTATTGCAAAAATCCATCGGCAAAACATTGTGGTCATATCGATTTTTTTCGTTGCGGGTATGTCGTCGAGGTTGTCCGTCTGGGGTATGTCGTCGCGCGAATGTTTTCAAAGTTGAATATCGCGAGTATGTTGGCGAGGTTATGCATTGTCAAAATGCGAATTAAAGGATCTTCACCTTTGAAACAGAATCTTTTTTTGGGGGGTGGGGCAACGGGATCCTTAATAGGGAATTGTAACATAATTTTATTTTTTTAGAAATGGGAACTTTGAATATGCTGAAAGGAAGGTAAACGAAACTAAAGAAGGACTAAAATTAAATGGTGTGACTCAGTTGTTAGCATATGCAGATGATGTAGACTTACTGGGGGGATGATGTGAATACAATTAAGAATAATGCTAAAATATTTTTCAAAACTGCTAAAGCGATAGGTTTGGAAGTTAACAAAGAGAAAACTAAATATATGCTTACAGGCCGAAACCAAGTGTTAGGTAATAATCAAAATCTAATTATTGATAACAACTCGTTTGAACCAGTTTCCAAATTCAAATACTTAGGAGTAATATTAACAAATGAAAATTATATTAAAGAGGAAATAAAAAGTAGGCTTAATTCAGGAAATGCATGTTACTTCTCTCTTCATAAACTTTTGTCTTCTCGTTTAATATCTAAGAAACTAAAAGTTAAAATATACAAAACCGTAATTTTGCCTGTAGTATTATACGGGTGTGAAACTTGGTCCCTTACATTAAAAGAGGAACATAAATTGAGAGTATTTGAAAATAAGATCCTTAGGAAAATCTTTGGACCTAAAAGGGATGAGGAGACAGGTGAGTGGAGAAGGTTACATAATTTAGAACTACATAATTTGTATTCACGTCCAGATATTATTAGAATAATTAAATCAAGAAGACTTAGGTGGGCAGGCCATGTGGCACGAATGGGAGAGGAAAGAGGAGTTTACAGGATTCTTGTTGGGAAACCTGATGGTAAGAGACCTGTAGGAAGGCCAAGACGAAGATGGAGGGACAACGTTGAGATGGACCTAAGGGAAATCGGTAGGGATGGAAAAGAGTATATAGAACTTGCTCAAGATAGGGAAAGATGGAAGGCCTGTGTTGCTGCAGCCATGAACCTTCGGGTTTAAGAAGGCTAGGGAGTTAGTTAGTTAGAACTTTAAAAATCAAAGGAAATTTTGATTTCTACGAAGGAATTTCGGCAAACCTAACCTACTCAGAACTTAACAATGCGTTCTCTTCAAAATGGCGAACCGCGGATTCAGCAATTTCGCCGCCTTCAAGGCGATACCATTAAGCAGGCGAAATGTGAGCACCCGGGGACCTAACCGGGTGGTGGTGCTTGTTTTAAGACACCGTGGAACCAATGCCTTTAGCAATGGTTTGTTTGCAACTCTTGTTTATGTCGTTCATTCGACTCCGTTCATAATCGCAACTTTTGGCTGTTTGTCGGCTTTGCAGAAGGAACATTACTCTTCTCTCCCCCCGCTCATCATGTCTATACTTATATCGTTTTATATGTAGTGCTGTGGATGTGACGCCTCGGGAACAAAGCCACCGTCGATAATCAGCAAAGCTTTGCGCGGTGTGACGTCAGTCATCGGTCAGTTGTCATAAGACGTTACTGTGAATTCTCGAACATAGCAAATGTTACCTGTTACCTGTTAAGTTTACTGCTTGTGAAGTTTTTTTGTTTTTGTGAGTTTTAGTACCGTGGCGGGTTCTTAGAGTATTCAGCCTTTTTTGGCCAGTCTGAGGAAGTGTTTCCAACTATGGAATCAAAATTATTTCCAGTAGCGTCACGTGTGGGATTACTAGGGGTTCACAACGAAATTGTGATATGATGTCTCCGATTTGAGTGATCGACTTCTGAACTTGCCGACGAAGGTCCCGGTCCGAGTCCTGACCGCTTTCTTTCCGAATGTCCCTTCAAAAATGTCATCTAAACGCCATTCATTCTCAACGTTGCGATTGCAGAAGAACGACGTACGCCAGAAGCACAAATGCATTTTTTTGTACAAAATTTGAAACAATGATGCGTAACCCACCGCCAACACTCAAAGTTGTAACGTCGCCGCCTTATAATCAAGGTGTCCCGGGTTCGATACCCGGTGTAGGCACATGGCACGGTGGTTCGGATCCCACTTTAAACTGTAGGTCCAGTCCCAATTAGCCTTTCTGTGCATAAAGGGGACTTAAAACAACAAATGAAATTAACACTCAGGATGTGACACGGTGTGTATCCTGCTTAATGTTCACTAGAATCTGCAGTGTTGCCAACCCGCAGGTACTTTTAATATTTTTCCAGATTTTTAACCTGCGTAATAAGAGTCGCACTGGTCCTGTCGGTAGGGTGTTCCGGCTCTGGGGTTCACCCATCTTTTAATAAATGGGTATCTTGGGCTGTACCCTAAAGGGTAAAGTCTACCGGCGCGTGGTTCTAATCGCATCAGCTCCACTATAGCCAAGAAGTCCGGACCCCCCCCTTCCCCGAAAGACCAAGTACTCAAATTAAATAATGAAAATATGTTTAGCTTTTGTTGTGTAATCGATGGTTATCAATGTCCCCTGAACGTAGTGGAAGGCAAGGATTATGTTGCTATCACACGGCATGATGGACAGTTCGAAAGATTTATGCTTGCCCACTACTATTTATGATATTATGCATAACATATTAATCAGGAACTTTACTTTTCGCCAAATGGATCTAACATCCTTTTTTATTATTCAATAAATATTCAATTCTTCATCTATAACTCTGTCCAGGATATCTCTGGAGCAAGGCCGCACATAACGGCAGAGAAGAGGAGAAAGCGAGCATGCGTGCTGATGCCAAGGCTGGTAACTACAGTCGCTTCACCCCTCCACGCAATTCCGTTCCTCTCACGTGTTCATTGGTGGACCCGTCTCACGTCACTACTTTTGCAGACACTTTATTTCGTTTTCTTGCTCGAGAGATAGCCGGGACAGAGTATATTTCACAATTTATTTGCCAGGGCACTTGTTTTTATACAAATTATGCAGATTGTAACTACACACAAGCTATGTCCTGTTATATCTCAATTCTTATACCGTATTTTTTACCTATTCCTGTAATAATAACAGTATAATATTAATTAATTTATATATTTTATTTATATTTTTAAAATATAATTTTAATAAAATTGTTTTAAATATTATTTCTGAGACATTTGCGTTTGGACCCCTCCCCCTACCGAAATATATTTTTAGATACGTGTCTGATTATAGCCTAGGCTGGGAATATCTGTGGGTCTTAACTCCAACATTCGCCATATGCTTTCATGACATGTTGTAGCTTCGCCTTTTAATGTTTGATAACATTACTCAACCACCTTTCCCGAGCCACTGCTAAGCTCCTACAATGTAGCAATTTTTAGTACATCTGTTCTGAACTAAACCGAGACAGGCGTTTGTTTTATGAGTCTTTGTTCATTCCATCCTTTTCTGGGTGGCCATATCACCTTTGGAATGGAACATTTTTATAGGCTTCTGGTATATTATGCTCTTCTTTGTTTCTCCTTTTATTTTACGCCAGTCTCATCCACAGGTGTCTGCAGTCTGGGTTCCGAGAAAGTCATTAAGGGCGCGTAATGTGGTACCTCCCATATAATTTCTGAGTCGTTTAGTAGAAGAGATGCATAGATACGCATATAGGACTTGATAGTCAAGCCCGGACCTCGTCTGCTAACGGGTTGAGTTGTGGCTGGCGGCATGGGTCGAAGGTGACACCTTCCTTCTTGTTTTCCAGTTACGTGAACTCGTCCTCAGGGTGTGGGTTTTAATTCATTGGTTCTGATGAGCACCAGAAGATGGCAGCACTTTTCTGATTACCGAAGGTGTCGCCAGCGGGTGGGCAAGAGTGGGTTCTAGCCCCACACCTTCGGAATGATTCAGAGGAAGAATCACACTCACAGAGAGGTGAAAAAGGAATAGAAAGAAAATGATTGGAAGACAGGGAGAAAAGGGGTCAGAAAATAATTAAACTGGAAGAAAAAAGAGATAAATAAACGGAGGAAGGAATGTAGAAGGAAGGAAACAGAAAGGAAAACAGGAAGAAGAGATGATAAAGGAGAGAAGGGATTAAAGACGCTAATAAGGAAACAGAGATTGAAAGTTAAACAGGAAGAAAACACGTGAGAAAATAAACAAAAAGAAGAACGAAAGATAAATTCGGAGGAAGGAGGAGAGAAGCAGAAAGAAAAGAAAAGGGAGAGAGAGATAAAACGGGGGAAGAATGACATAAACAGGAAGACGAGAAAGATACGTAAAAACAGAGAGAAACAAGAAGAAAGAGTGAAGTGAGAAAGAGAGGGGGGAAGAAGAGAAGGTGAAACAATCTGAAGGGAAGGAGAGTGAATGGAAGAAGAGGAAAAAGAAGAGAAAGAAACAAAGAGAGGAAGAAAGAAAAAGAGTACTTTTGCCTGTTCAAAATCAGTTTGACTTTAGATACAGGGTTCTTGAAAATCGAGTTTAAAGAATTTCACAGAAAAGGTTTGTGCCACTATTTAACAACTATTGTTTTATCACCACAGAAGGTTACTCTGCGAACATCCTGCACGCAAGTTTAATTTCCCCTTAGATGTCTGCAACCAACTATACAATGCGGTATGTCTGGTTGCATACTACGCAGCTCATAGAAATTAGGTGACTGGAACTTTCAGTTCGACCGCAATTATTCTGAGTAACTTCTAGCCCTCTACCAGGCAACCAACCATGCAACAAGGTAAACTGAGGCTGCATACAACCCAGGATATAACAAGGGGGAATGGCCGTCTATCGTCATGCGCAACTATGATTAGGTTTGACAAGGGAGGTTATCTAAGTGGCCCCCTCCGATTTCCATGAAACTTGACAGGTGTATAGAGGGGCCCAAAGGAAGAAATACGTCTTTTTGTGTTTCAGCTAAAAAACTGTTCTAGGGGGCAACCCCCCCCCCCTCAAGTGTCAAGATGAGGAGAAATAGAAGTGGGAATCTGACCCCGAAACCACGTAAATATAGCATAGGAAGAACATGCACATATAATTGGAACACACACAGTACAGAACTGTAGGATTGTCGGTACCAAACGCAAATGCTATCGTGAAGGACGATGGCGGTTGAAGTTCTGTGCTAATTGTACTGGCAGATACACAAGCGGGACACTTGAGATATGAAGTGCATATCACTGGCAAACACAGCTTTGTGCTGTGTGTGTTCCAATTATATGTGCGTGTTCTTCCTATGCCATATTTACGTGGTTTCGGGGTCAGATCCCCACTTCAATTTCTGCTCATCTTGGCATTTGGGGGGGGGATTTATTTGCCCCCTAAAACAGTTTTTTAGCTGAAACATAAACACGTATTTCTTCCTTTGGGCCCCTCTATACACCTGCCAATTTTCATGGAAATCGGAGGGGGACACAGGAGTCAGATCCCCACTTCAATTTGTCCTCATCTTAACATTTGAGGGGGGAGGGTTGCCCCCTAAAACAGTTTTTTAGCTGAAACACAAAAACACGTATTTCTTCCTTTAGGCCCCTCTATACACCTGCCAAGTTTCATGGAAATCGGAGGAGGACACAGGGGTCAGATCCCCACTTCAATTTGTCCTCATCTTGACACTTGAGGGGCGGTTTGCCTCCTAAAACAGTTTTTTAGCTGACACACAAAAACACTTATTTCTTCCTTTAGACACTTCTATACACCTGCCAAGTGTCATGGAAATCGGAGGGGGACACTTACATAACCTTCCTTGTAAGTTTAGTCTGGTCTCCATTTTCTCTCGTCCGGCTTGTCTTACGTCAACTAGTCCAAAGGGTCACATCTGCACTTGATTCAATTTTTATATAGGGTTGCTTTTCTGCCACTTTTGGCTGATCGCGACGATGAGGATGAGTGATATGATTAAATTGATGAAGGGACACTCACAAAGAACACACAGTCCGGAATTGGAACCCAAGACCCCATACAGCACAACATGGTTTCAGATATGTTACGGATACGTAACTCGTGAAACATTGTAACATAGCAGCAACATTGCGAAACATTACTGTGATGTTTCAGGTATGTTTCAGCAATGTAAAAATGTCCGCGAATCTAACATAACATTCGTAATGTTACAGAAACATGTCAGTGCAACATTACAGAAGCGTGTCAATGTAACATTGCAGAAACATGTCAGTGTAACATTACAAATACATTTCCGTAAGGTTTTGTGATATTTCAGCTACATTACAGTGATATAATTTTACATTACGGTTATATTGAATAGAATCAGTACTGTATTCACGAGTGAAATATTTAAGGGGGCCTATCGGTGTTAAGCCCCTTTATTTCAATATTTATTTGTAAATCATTTCCTGAAAATAAAATTCACAATGTTTGATACCTAATTAGGAATGATATTTAATTATATTTATTTTACCTCTCCTCAAATGACCACGTATCTCAATTGCTACAATTATTCTCGAGGAGGGGAAAAGTGCATAAAATTACGAAATACACATTCATTCAAACCAGACAACAGTTACAACTAAAAAAAAAAAAAAGAAAAATACTCGTATTCGCCACCAAATCCTAAACTACCTTCAAATGTGTGTAAAGTTTTACATGTAATAATAAGCTCTCCGTGGTTTGTTGCACCCTGTCACAAAGAAGGTGGGGCCTCTCCCATGGCGCAGTTGTAGCGTCATTGCCTTGTAATCAAGGGGTCCCGGGTTCGATACCCGGTGGAGGCACAAGTGGTTCGGATCCCACTTTAAACTGTAGGTCCTGTCCCGATTAGCCTTACTGTGCATAAAGTGGACTTAAAGCACCAACCAACAAAGAAGGTGGGATTTGAGTGCTGTGATCAGCATAATGCTCCCGTCCCCTCTACTAATAGATGAGAAGCTGGAAGCATTTTAGTGTTGTATGAAATCCATTCATGATTCTATGAGTCACGGTCATCTGAAAATTCTACTCTAATGTGTCTGTATGAATAAACACATTTTTCCTGGGCAGAATACATGTTCCACATGTATGGTTTTCAACTTATATGGTGTTCGAACTTTCAGAATTACACAGCAATATTCCAAATTAATTTCAAACATCACAATTGAGCACATGTCTTCAAATATAACTTTCGGATACTAAAATTTACTATGTGACATTCTCACCTTTTACGTAACTCAAATAAAAATTCAAAATGAATGTAATAATATCCTATACACTTACATAATGGGAGAAATGTAGATACACTTTGACCACAAAATAAATTCAGTAAATGAACCAGTAACCACAACTGGGAAATAAATATCAATTCACAAGTGCAAAATGGAGACAAGCTAAACTTTAGCAATTTTTAGGCAGTAACAATACGAATAATATAATTGAATAATAACTAAAAATTTATAAATCAAAAGTTTTGACATTCTCTATAATATTAAATGTGCAGTGTGTATCAGAGGTTGTGGTTACTAGTTAGAGAAATTAATTCTCTTAATGTTACTTGTGAGCAATTTCCATTTAATTATTACTTCAAAGATATAATTATATGTTCTCATTTCTATTATTTTTTAATCATTTAATCATGACTTTCAACGTTGTTATAGTGGTTAAGATGGGTTGGTCAGTTTCAGAATACACTGAGAAATTGAATTAAGCTCCTTGTAATGAAGGGATTTCTGGTACGAAACTCTGGTAGAGGCACATTGCAGTGATACGGATCCCATTTTGAATTGTAGGTCCAGTCCCGATTAGCCTATTTGTGCATAAAGTGGACTTAAAACATCAATTCAAAGAACCAAATAAATATAAATAAGCATTTTTTGATACATTTTTTTTACACCAGCGAGTGATCAGACACTATCCATGTCACCATTGAACTCTAAAAATTGGACATGCATTATTATTATACGTAAAAATAATATTTTTCATAAAATATATTCTTTATTTGTCTAAATTTGTCAAAATACAATTGCTTCTGTTCTGTTAAGAAGTATTTCATTGCAGGTTCTCCGCTATAACCTCTTGTTGGAGTGCAGTAACATTCATTTTTTCCTGAAAGGAAATAATGTCATAATATCAATTCTGGTCAGAATTTTCATTTCAAAAAGCAATATTTTGCACAAGTAAAATACACATCTTAGCCTTGAAGAAAACTGCAAAGCAACATCAAGAATTTACATTCTTCATGTCAGCACCAATCAGTTTTTTTTAATAAAGGTCCCCTCGGAGAATGCCGTAAAACAGATTGAATTTTGGCAAGAAAAATTGCTTTTACTTCATATTATTTGCTCAGAACTAGCATAAAGATTTTTGTGAATGCTCAATATGTTATGTAACATCCAAGTCGTTGATATTAGTGAAAATCAGTGTTTCCATCTACTTTTTTAGAGAAGTCCTCGGCATTCCGCAGAAAAAAAAAATCATGTTTCATCTTTCTTTTAGCATGCCAAGTTAAATACAACATCTGCAACTTGTGCAATCGTGCAGTATCATAATTTGATTTTAACCTTTTATTTTATTTCTGTCAATAATCCATAATTCTACTTACCTAATTACAATGAAATGATGATTGAATAGATTTTTAGCATAAAAACAACTAAATATTACCAATTTTTTACCTCTTCAAACTTAATAATAACAATTGAACCACAAATGACCCAAATCTAGTATATTAAACTTGTATTGTTTCATAGTTTTGTATTACTGTAACTTGAAATCCAAATTTTGTCAAAAAATGATCATTCTTGCGAAAGAAATTAATCTTAAATCAGCCATAAAATACTCAATTACTGCTAAATCTGCATAAAAACTAACTGTGGGAGTCATAAACATCATAGCCTTGAAGAAAATTGCAAAGCAACATCAAGAATTTACATTCTTCATGTCAGCACCAATCAGTTTTTTTTATAAATGTAACCTCGGAGAATGCCGTAAAACAGATTGAATTTTGGCAAGAAAAATTGCTTTTGCTTCATATTATTTGCTCAGAACTAGCATAAAGGTTTTTAGTGAATGTTCAATATGTCATGTAACATCCAAATCGTTAATATTAGTGAAAATCAGTGTTTCCATCTACTTTTTAAAAAATTCCTCGGCATTCCGCAGAAAAAAATCATGTTTCATCTTTCTTTTAGCATGTCTAGTTAAATACAACATCTGCAACTTGTGCAATCGTGCAGCATCATAATTACATTTTAACCTTTTATTTTATTCTTGTCAATAATTTATAATTCTACCTACCTAATTACGAAAAAATTATGAAAATAATATATGGAGGGCATCACAAGCCTCATGAGAAGCAAAACTATACAAGACTACATGAGAGAGAAAGAGAGAGATTATTAACATAAGTGAGTAACCTATGTTCATTTGAGCTATTATTAAAGTTTTTTTTCATAGGATAATTTTATTCTTGATAGCTTGTGCAACCAATCGAGAGATGATCTAACAAGTATGACCGTGGCTGTGGTGCTTAGACTTACATTACGTAACGATGTCACAGAACAAATCAGTTGATTCGTAATTTGTATTAGATAGAGGCTCTGAACGTAACAACTTACGTGGTATTCTACGCTTCTTCACTACGCACAGGGAAGTGAGAAACAACATTTTTTAAAAAGAAGAGGACAAACTTTGTGCAAAATTTACGGGGGGGTCATATACCGTAAACGATAACTATATAGCTATTTTTAACAGTAAAAACATGCGTCTCGACCATTCACTTTTTCACTACACACAACGCAGGCAACTTATTTCTCGCGATTATAGTTTCATGAAGTGGAGAAGTTCTGTGCTTCTTTACGTCCACATATTTTAATTAAACAAACAAAACCAAATACTTCTTGAAACACTGGCTTGAACTGCCTTGTTTCCACTCACTTTTTCACACACGTTACACAACACGGATTAAATATATAGCGTGCATAAGTATAACACAATTAAACACACTTTGGCATTGATAATATTCAACTTACCACGCAATAAACAACATTATTCTTCATAAGATGTGAACGACTCCCGGTCAGCGTTGAAGGTAACAACATGGCCGCCGCAGAAAATGTCCTGGATGGCCGCCACGCATGAATGATGACTGAATCCAACGTTGCGGAAATGTCTCTGAAACATTTCTCAGAGATGTAAGAAAAATGAGACGTTGCAGAAACTAGACAATGAAACTATAACATTGCAATGTTTCAGAAACAAAACTGGGACTTCATGTGATGCTTTTTGTAATGTCAACGCGAAACCAGAATGTTAGAAACATAAATGAAAGATTGTAATATTTCTGAAATATGTCTGAAACTGGGTGTGCTGTATGGGACCCCTGACGTCATAGCGCTTTGGTCTTATTTCATATCCGTTCATCTTACTGAAGCGATTAACTTAAGCTATGAGAAAGTCAGAGTGAGTTATGGCAGAAACAGATTTAAGCATGGGTCTGAAATTGGCATAATTAATGTTCTCTAATTGCGCGAAGCGTTTTGAGATGCGAGTTTAATTTTATGGCAAGATTGATTCTCATCTCTCAAAGGTTTTGCTTGAAAGCCGATCGCTGAATGCTCCCTTTCATCCTCTTTGGAGTAATAAATTTCGACACGGCCCTGCGGAATGCCTGCGTTCATTTTCATTCAAGGACAACCGCTGGAATATTCCAGCTCTGGAAGATGCTCCCTGGAAGATTAACGGTAGAAAGCCTCGGTCTGTACGTTGTTGATGATCGGTGTACCAAACAAGTCAACAGGAATGTCTAATCGGCTTATGTTAATCTGCTGGTTTCACTTGGAGAAAGAAGTTGTGGCATGTCTTTGCAACACTGCCACACAGCATGTTGGAAGCGAGTGTGACGGGCGAGACCTACTGGTTGTAGTAATATCACTGGGTATTGTTTTTCTTTCCTTTTTTGTCTTTAACTTTGTACGAATTACCGGGGAAATGGTGTAGATCTGCCCAATAATTTTTTTAACATACAGTACGTGTATGTCGTTGAGTGACTCCATAGAAGTCAGTGCCCTCCAAAATGTAAGAAACTACACATATTCGCATGCCTTGGGTGGTCGTCCGTCTAAATTTTGTCTTCCATTTTGGAAGAAACGGCCGCCATCTTGAATCCTTAGGGATGTTTGTTTTTGCAGTTTCTCTTTCTCACTTGAGTTGTTATAGCTATTTTATTCGTCTGCATTGGCGAATTAGCGGTAGGGGTACGAGGGCAGGTGCCCCGCCGATATCAGAATTATGACAAAATAATATATATCCTGATAAAGTGGAACCACGAGCAAAACAACCTGCGCAGACCCGCGACTCCTGTGCACCGTACCCCCGCGAGTAGGGGTGGGGGAGTGTGGACCATGCTTCCTTATGGCCGGAGGTGGAGGGAAGAAGGAAAAGCTGCACGGGGACTTTTCGTCCCAAGGTTTTTTTCCTTGTGGTCTATCTATACCAAACTAACCTGTAGGGTCTCGCCGACGTCGACTTGTAATCAGTGGTCACCGGGTTCGATTCCCGGTGGCGGCGCATAGTGGTTCGGATCTGACTTTGAACTGTAAGTCCAGTCTCGATTAACCTTTCTGTGCATAAAGTGGACTAAAACAAACAAATAATACGGTAAAATATGTTCAATTGTAATAAAGGAAAAATAATAAACCAAGCTGGGAATTTGACAAATATGTTGTACTATTTAGCTTCGTAATGAACGCAATAAAAGTTCTCTAAAGTCGAATCTGTGGTAGAGTCGCCATATTGAAAAACTGCCGATTTAGACTTTTGGTCTGTCCTTAATTACCCGATGCTGTTTCGGGAAATGCTTCAAACAACAAATATTCTGTACAATGAATTGAGTATTCCTGTTCACTTTTCTTTTAAAAAAATATTCCTAACTGTTTCCATGTTACATTTTTCCACCCACATTTGCATCGCTGTATTTCAAATGGGCACCTCCCCTCTCCCGAAACTTCTAGCATGCTGCAAATTCAAAAACTGAATTAGGCAACTCATGTTCAAATACTTATTCGGAGCTTTACAGAAGTTCGATAGCTGAGAGAACCAGATCTTGAGACAATCGAATCAGATTTTTCAAACATTTGCAATTCCCGAGACTTGTGCAAAAACTGGTTTCATTCCTGGAGTCACAGCCCATCTGGAACTCCTGCAGTTTCACTTCTGGCCGTAATTTCTTTAGTATTGTTCCTGATTGCTCCAAAATTCCCTTTCTAACCTTTAATTTCCCTATGCTCTGTGATAAGGTTTTGATCTCTCTTACCAAGAGTTCAAACCTGGGACCTCTAGCTTTTGAGTCCATTACGCTCATCCCCTTTCCCCAGCCAGGATATTGTATATAGATTTAACTGTTAACAGTGCATAATGAGTTACTGTGTATGTAAATTGACACGTTCTTTCCTGGTCAACAAATATTTACTGTTGTTATTTTTTCATCTCTGCAATTTGGTATGTGATTGCTGTGTTCGTTAACTATTTCATCCTATTTCTGATCATCTCTAATAATGTTTTGTCTATGTATGAACATGTTGTGAAACTCGTTACCATAGGGTTTACGACGTGTTTTTTTTTTTGTTTTTTTGTTTTGTCTAGTCTTTTTAGTTTTGGGTGGAGTTGAGCAAAACTGAAAAGAGATGAATTATGATTTATATTGTGTAAAAACATAGGCTGAATTATAAGACAGTAGTGCAAGTGGGGGAGTTCTGCAACATCAAGTGGTGAGCTGAAGTGGTGAGCAGTGTTGCCAACTCCTCACTCGAAAAAATCACCAAGGTTTTTGTTTTTGGGTCTAACCTAACCTAAAGCAAGGAGCTGGCAACCTTGCTTGAGGTATTTTCTCGCAGTGTTGCCAACTCCTCACTCGAAAAAATCACCAAGGTTTTTTTTTTCTTGGTCTAACGTAACCTAAAGCAAGGAGCTGGCAACCTTGCTTGAGGCTTGCCTTACAGTGCATAAAGCAAGGTTGCCAACCCACTGGTATTTTTGCCATAGCCTTTTACAAGAAAAAAAAAAGAGAAAGGGAAGAGTTAAACAACCGACAGCTTACCCACAGCTTTTTTTGCTCTAACCTAACCTAAAGCAAGGAGCTGGCAACTTTGCTTGTGCAATCAACCCGGTCGATCGCCCTCAAGTGGAGATCAGTGTTGCCAACTCCTCACTCGAAAAAAAATCACCAAGGTTTTTTTTGCTCTAACCTAACCTAAAGCAAGGAGCTGACAATTTTGCTTGTGCAATCAACCCGGTTGATCGCCCTCAAGTAAAAATCAGCGTTGCCAACTTCTTACTCGAAAAAAAAATCACCATGGTTTTTTTTGGTCTAACCTAGCCTAAAGCAAGGAGCTGGCAATTTTGCTTGAGGCTTGCCTTACAGCGCATAAAGCAATTTTTGCCAACCTACACACACTAAACAAGGAGAGCCGACAACAAATATGTACTGCCGTAAAAGAGAGAGAGATGGGTGGATGGTAATATAGTATGTGTGTGCGTGTGTGCGTATAATATGTAGCATTATTAACTAGAGTGTGTTGGCAATTTACTTCCAACTAAAAAAATAGAGATGTCGACGTTGGTGTAAGATGAAAGAGAGAGGGAGAGAGATTTATGGCTGGCAAGAGTAATGAGCGAATGCGCCATATCGTAATTTTCCAACTCCGTATATCGTGACCTTTGTAAACCTCTCTCGGGGGAATATTGTAACGCAAACAAACAAACAAAATAATAATTGTTGTTTTTAGGAGGCCTGGCCCCTATAACCTCGCCAGGGTGCGTGGTGCCCAACCAAAAATGTAAAAGTTTTCTAATGGCTGCGGTTATAGATTACCGCACCTCTGTAGAGTTTCACGTGTTTTTTTTTTTCTCAAACTTCTTATATATTTTTTTAAATTTTTTTACAGGGTTTATTAAAATACATATTTGAGGAAAACAACACCACCCATATATAAATAAACCCCTCAAACTAACACTAATTAGAATTAGCCTACAAAATTTTTCTCGTAAGGTATTTTTTTTTGTAAACACTCTACCACCAACAGATCACATATAAATAAACATACCCCCAAAAAAATGCGCTCCATGAAAAGTTGTCCTGTGTGCAAGATAGCCATATCAAGCGCACATTTTGCAAGACATTGTCGTACCTGCGCACCTGGTAAGCGTGTAACCGCTAAAAAACCATGTCCCAGGTGCGGTATACCTATTACCATTAATAATTTGAAGAGGCATATAACATCATGCAAAGTTGTCGTCGGAGCACCTGTTCCCCAACCGTCGACCAGCTCGACCAAGAGGAAAGCGGAAGCCGACTCGCCACCACCCGCCAAACGCGTCAAGCCTGTGACAAAAACAAACCAGACTGCTTTCGAGCGGTTGTTAGAGGACTTTGTCATCACTTCGGAGGGCTCATGCGACGTGCGTAGCTTTTTGGAGAACGTGCAAGCCGAAATTATTTCCATCCTCGGCGATGCGCTTGCAATGCACTCCACCAAATTCTACGCATCGCTACGTTGCCAGTACAAGAAGCCGTCCGACGAAATTTACAGCTTCTGCCACAACACCAAGGCGAAGACGCTGCATCTGGCGGATGTCGACAACCTCGAGGTCATCTACAACCAGTTTACCAATGAGCTGGTGGCAAAACAGGAGGAACATCAAGCTAAAGGCTCGGGGGGTTCGCTGTGTGGCGAGCCTCACGAACTGTGCGTCAAACTTTGTAAGTTCGTGCCTCTCTCCGCCTCCAGCTACGCCGCCTTACCACCTACCATTGCGGCAAAGAAGGCCGTCCTGAACATCCAAAATAAAGATAACAAGTGCTTTCTCTGGTCGGTGCTTGCAGCGTTGCACCCTGTCGACAGGAAAAACCAACCACACCGAGTTAACCACTACCTACCCTATGAGGCAGAGCTGGAAGTTGCCATGGCTGGGATCGACTACCCGGTAGAGGTCCCGGACATTCGAAAGTTCGAGGCTCGTACGCGGTTGGCCATCAACGTTTACGGTCTCACTGACGAAAATGCGGTGTACCCCATCCGGGTGAGTGACGTAAACGTTGATGGTGCGCAGGAAATCCACCTCCTACTTATCAAGGACGAGACCCATCACCACTACACTCTTATTCGCTCGCTCTCTAGACTTGTTTCGAGCCAAAAAAGCAAGCATCATGGTAGCATAGAAGTTTGTCGCAGGTGCTTGTCAATTTTTGATGATCGAGAACAGCAGGATTACCAGCGCATCGGAGGTCCCAACATCGCTGCAGAGAAGCTTGCCAGCCACAAGATCTACTGCAATGCCAACGAGCCGGGTGTGACAGTCTTGCCCAAACCTGGCACCGTGGAGCGTTTCCACATGCACGGTGCCATGGTGGAGCACCCCGCTATCATCATCGCGGATTTCGAGGCCTTCCTCAAACCCCTGTCCACTTGCGATCCCGACCCTGAAGTTTCTTCCACCACCCCTTACCAACTCCACGAGGCTTCGAGTTATGCATACGTTGTGGTGCGACGTGACCAGCACATTGCCCCCGAGCCCTACGTGTATCGCGGTCCCGACGCAGCCAAACACTTCCTCGAGAGGATGGTTGTCGAGGCCAACGAGATAGGGAAGGTACTGTTGGCCCCCAAATCTATACTCCCACTGTCCCCCGACGATCAACGTAGACACGACGAGGCCATCGCTTGCCCTGTCTGCGTCAAGGAGTACACCACCAACAACCGTAAAGTCCAACACCATGATCACTTTAACGGTAGGTATGTTGGTCCTTGGTGCAACGGATGCAACCTCATGGCCCGGGACCCGCGATTTATCCCTGTGTTTTTTCACAATGGCTCGGGATACGACTTCCACCACCTCGTCAAGCATCTTGGGTACGACGACATGCGAATCAACGTCCTGGCGCAGAACGAGGAGCGTTACATCAGTGTGAGCAAGTGGGTGCGAATTTCAGGATCACACTCCACCGTCGAGCTTCGCTTCCTCGACTCCCTGAGGTTCCTCCCGGCCAGCCTCGATGCTCTTGCAGGGAAGCTTAGCGACGAGCAAATGCTTATTACCTCCGGAAATTTTCCGAACTTGGACGCCGGCCTCTTCAAGCGTAAGGGAGTCTATCCCTACGAATACGTCACAGACCCTTCCAAGTTCGCGGAGACGACGCTACCTCCCCAGGCGAAGTTCTACAGTCAGCTGCGAGGGTCGAACATCACCGACGAGGAATATCACCACGCCCAGTCCATGTGGCGCGAGCTGGGCTGTCGAACTCTCGGGGACTACCACGACGCCTACCTCAGACTTGACGTGACGCTCCTCGCCGACGTGTTCCAGACGTTCCGTGCGACCGCAATGAAGATCTACAAGCTGGACCCCGCCTACTTCTACAGTCTCCCCGGACTGGCGTGGTCAGCCATGTTTCTGGTGACGAAGATCAAGCTGGAGCTTCTTTCGAACGTGGACATGATGCTGTTTGTGGAACGCGCCGTGCGGGGTGGAATGGTCCAGGTGTCGCAGCGACACTCGCGCGCCAACAATCACCACATGGCCACCGGCTACGACCCCTCACAACCGTCCAGCTATATTATGTACACGGACGTCAATAACCTCTACGGACACTCCATGATGCAGCCACTCCCTTTTAGAGGCTTCGAGTGGGCTGACCCTTCCAACTTCGACGTCGAAAGCTTCGACGATTCGGAACATGGGTTCTTCGCCGAGGTGGACCTTGAGTTCTCCGAGAAGCTGCAGGATTTGTTCTGCGATCTTCCCCCTGCACCCGAGTTCAAGTGTCCACCCGATTCCAACCAGAAGAAGCTCGTCATGGATTTCGAGCCCAAAGAGCGTTATGTCCTGCACTACCAGAATCTCCGGTGGTTGATGCAGCGAGGGGTCACGGTCTGCGCAGTTCACCGCATCCTCAAGTTCGAGCATTCTCCATGGTTGAAGCCATATATTGAAGTCAACACCAAACACCGCACCGCAGCCACGTCCGAGCTTGATAAGGATTTCTTCAAGCTTATGAACAATGCGGTGTTTGGCAAAACTATGGAGAATGTACGGAATCGCATGGACATAAAATTGGTAACGAGGAAAGCACAATGTCGCAGGCTCGTAGCGAACCCGTTATTCAAATCGAGGACCATTTATAACGAGCAGCTTGCTCTGGTGCATATGAGGAAGGGTGAGGTAAAACTCGACAAGCCAATTTATGTTGGTGCCTCAGTATTAGACCTGAGCAAGCTGCACATGTTTCAAACATATTATGGGGTACTACGCCAGCACTATAACGACAATATTAGCCTACTCTACACGGACACGGACAGCTTGGTGTACCACGTTCGCACGGACGATGCGTACGGGGATATAGCCACAGCTCCATCTTTGGTTAACCTCTTCGACACCTCGGGCTATACCCAGCCGAACCAGTACGGCATCCTGCCCCGAAACAAAAAAGTGCCTGGCAAACTCAAAGACGAGAAGGACGGTGATGTAATTCTCGAGTTTGCAGGTCTTCGCGCCAAGGCCTATGCCATCAAAGCCGAGGGCAGCGTTACCAAGAAGGCCAAGGGTGTCGGCAGACAGGTGGTTCGGGAGCATCTCGCATTCGAGGACTTTGTCGATTGCCTCAAGACCAGGTCGTCGGTTCTAAGAGAAGAACAGCGCATCCAGAGCGTCGACCATATCATCACCACAAACAAAGTTAGAAAAATTGCCCTGGATCCCAACGACGATAAGAGGTGCGTCCTCGAGTGTGGTATTCACACATTGCCGTGGGGGCACTATCGCTTAGCAGAAAGCAAAACCTGCAACATATGTCCATCTTCAACAGAAGATTCATAAAAACAAAACAAAACAAAAAAAAAAACACTTTGACTGTCATTACAAAAAACTTTGACTGTATTCTTAAATAACCAGCATGCCTATGAATTTGTTCGGTTTCAAAAAACAGATCATTATGGAAACCATACCAGATCATGAAGTCTTACCTTCCGTGTTACCTAAACTCAACGGTCTGTTGATCATTCACCTCAATAGCATTTGGACGAAACTGAATGACGATGTGGGCAAGATGTTTTATGTTTTTAATAACAATTTACATTTCTACGAAATTCCGATCGACGGGAAACTTCAAATCACCGTGAATCCGGAAAACGCAGGCGAAATCAAAATTTCTACCGGCAAGAACATTTTTCGAATCAAGCACGACAAGATGCTTTCTAACATTACGTACGATGTGTCCGCAGGAGATTATCTTTACATGGAACTCCTCGGAGATTACGACAAACTTATTCCTCTCTTCGTAGAATTACGAATCGTCTATCCTATTATAAATAACCGTTAACAAAATGCCTAACGACATTTTCGGCAACACCAAGCGTGTGGACCACGCAGAAGAGATTCTCATGTTGGATATTCGAGTTAAGAAGTTGAGGACCGATTTGATCGCTTTGCAGGAAACCTTAAACAAAAGTTTAGAGTCGGAAATCGCTACGCTCCAAACGCAATGTCTCGACCCCATTCTGAAAATCGATTCCGAACTGAAAACGCTGATAAAAAATTATGTCGACGTACCTTCTTACGACAGCGTTCAAAATATACAGTTGAGCGTGGATTCGCTTCAAAATGATTTGGCCAAATTACAGCAATTTCAATCGAAAAATGAAGATTTGGAAAAATTGAAACTCGAAATCGAAGAACGAACTTCCGCAATAGAAAAGAATTTCTCTGAACTTCAAACCGTGGTGAACGATATTGATGTAGAACGCTTGCATGTCGTCGTTTCCAAATTACAAGAAGAATTCACCAGCACGTTGGAAGAAATTAAATCCAAGTTGCAGACTTTGGAAGATACAATGACGAACCTACCATCGTCGGACGAACTGCAGGTCATCGGTAAAAGCGTCGCGAACATAAAAATTCAATTGGAGGCCTATCAAGATTTCGAACACATTCAAACCACCATCGCTACGCTTCAGGCGTCCTTGGAATTGATCAACGAAGAAATTAAAAATATTCACGCCGAAGCGAGAGCGTTGACGAGCATTCAAGACACGTTGAGCACGGTTCAGCAGAAGATCGAATATTTAGAAAATTTGAACGTCGAAACGAATCTCGCTCATTTTCATCACGTACTCGACAACATACAGGGTGACTTGGAATCGTTACGAACGAGCGTGCCTTCGAGCGAAGATTTGGAAAAATTGAAAACGGCGGTGACGGCACTATCCGAATCGAGCGACATCAAAAGTTCATTGAGCGATCTCGAGAGTAAAGTGGCCAATCTCCCCACCTCCAAAGAATTGCACGCTTTGAAAAGAAACATATCTCGAATGCTGAAACGACTGGAAACGGAAACGGCGAACGTGGAACAAATTCGAGACGAACTTACTTCGCTGGTGTCGACGCTGCCCACTTCCCAGAGCGTCGCCGACCTTCACACGCAGTTTACAGAGATGCGAAGCATCGTGAACGATCTTACCGAGAAGAGCTCGAAATTGAATCAAGTCGAGAACCTTCAGAACATTGTCGTCAACATCAGAGATCAAGTTGGAGTGCTGGAATCCACGCAGGAATCGACGCTGGCCTCTTTCGGTGCCAAGTTGCAAGAACTCAACGAAAACTACAAGCAGTTGAACGTGGAAGTGAAAATCAAACCGTCGTTTTCTACCGTAACGGATACCATAGTCGAGCATTTGCTCCCCATCGAAAATAAACTCGGGCAAGTTCACAGTAATCTGCTCGGTGTCGACACTAAATTCGCTAAACTGCATTCTCTGCAAGCCATCGAAATCAACAGCGTACCCAATCAACAGAGAATCTCCACGTTCGTCGAAGGTAACAAACTGTACATGTTGCATCCTTATCATCCGTACTACAAGTTTCTCCTCGATGGCACGATTCAGATAAACGAATTTTCGTACTGGTCTCACGGTAGAAAAGCTAGCGTTCCCACCATGACTTTGATATCGAATCGTGGTGTCCAGAAAGCAGGAAACATTCCTCTGGCACGTTGGAACGAAACGCGCAACATATATGAAATACACGAAGACGAAGATCTCACCGTTTTCGACGTGAGTGTCGGCGATAAGCTGATCATTCAAAACGCGAGCGAAGTGCCACCCTCTTTGAATCCCATCACGCTTGTGCTTCTCTTGAAACGTAATCTCTAAGAAAAAAATGTCTAGGCAAGCCATCGTCGAAGAAATGCATAAACCTGCACGCCGTAACTACGAACGTTTGGCTGTGGTAACCAAGGGCATCGACGACCTCTGGCAAAGTGACCTCGTGGAGATGAGTAGCGGCAATTTGAAAAACGTGCATAAATTGAACAAGGGCAACAAGTACCTTCTCACCGTCATAGACACGTTTTCGAAATTCGCATGGGCTCTACCTTTGAAGGCGAAAACGGGAACGTGCGTCACGGAAGCATTCAAATTAATTTTTCGCGAAAGCGGTGGCAGACGACCACGGTTTCTGCAAACGGACAACGGTAAAGAATTTTACAACGCCGTATTCCAAAAGTTTATTCAAAAACACAAGATTCGACATTATTCGACCTTCAGTCACATCAAAGCCAGCATCGTGGAAAGATTCAATCGAACCTTGAAAACACACATGTGGAAACGATTCACGCTTCGGGGAAATTACAAATGGGTCGACATCCTGCCGGAACTCGTCGACACCTATAATGATACGGTACACAGAACGATAGGCATGAAGCCAGCCGACGTTACCAAGTCCGACGAGCAGCGTTTAATTTCTACAGTTTACTGTCCAAAGTACACACCCACGACAAAAAAAGCTAAATACAAAATTGGAGACCAGGTGAGGATCAGCAAATTCAAACGCACCTTCGAGAAGGGATTCACAAAAAATTGGAGCACGGAACTTTTTACGGTGGTTCGAGTTCTACCTGGAAACCAACATACGTATATAATAAAAGATAGTAGCGGCGAGATTTTGAAAGGAAGATTTTACGAAAAGGAACTCTCTAAAACAAAACACCCCGACACGTACCTCATCGAGAAAGTATTGCGTAGGAAAGGTGACAAACTGTTTGTCAAATGGCTGGGACTTCCAGAAAAAAGTTGGATCGACGCGGACGAAGTGATCTTGTGAGTACGTGGAACGTGGTGAAGCGTCTACCGGATCCGGAAAGTCAAACGAAGAAAAAGAACGGCGAGTTGCTTCCCGACAGCATCCGCTGTCTGATCGTAGGTCCTTCGGGGTGTGGGAAAACGACACTGCTCGTGGACAATTTTCTCCTCGCACCGAATTGGTTAGATTGGAAGAACAGGCACCTGTACGTGTTCTCGAAAAGTTTGGAGCAATCCAAATACCAGCAACTGATGAAACTGTACGATGGTCTGGACATTGCAACGTTTGCCTCGGAAATAAAACCACTCGACGATTGTCGTGAAAATTCAGTTGTTGTGTTCGACGACGCCATCCTGGAAAATCAAAATGAAATTCGCAACTTTTTCACGCAAGGTCGTCACAAAGGAATGGATTGCTTCTACCTAGCTCAAACGTTTTCCAAAATTCCAAAACAGTTAGTGCGCGACAACGCCAATTTCATATGTTTGTTTCGTCAAGATCACACCAACCTCAAGCACGCGCACGATGACTACGTAGGCGGAGACATGAACTACAATCAATTTTCGGAAGGCTGCTCTACTTGCTGGAACGGTGACGATTTCGGATTTGTGACGATCGACATGACGAGGAAACCCAACGACGGAAAATACAGAAACAAAATCAACGACTTTCTAAACGTTGCAACGTTGTGAGAAACGACGTATATAAATAACGTCATGACGAAACGAAAAATCGAGGACGAAAATCTCAAGTTGCGAAAATACCTCGCGAAACGCTTCAAAGGTTGGAAATCCGAGAATCGCGGATTCTACGAAGAGAAGAAACGTCAGGATCAACCCGTGATCGATGCCATCAGCAGTCTAGGTAAAGAAATTAAAAGTGTCACGGAACAAAATAAAAATTTGATTAATGAACTCGTACCGCTCGCAGCTAAAAGTTACGCCGTACCCACGCCCATTTCGAGCATTCCTTCGACGCCGTTCGAACTGAAGGATGCACCGGCAGGACGTCGAGCCATAGGCAGCACGTCGTCGTCTTCGGATAAGATTGAGTTGGGACCTTTGGCACGAGACTACCTGAGCACGGGGAAATTCGACAAAGATGAAGTGTTCGGATTGTATCCCAGCATGGAAACCAGCGAAGGCGGCGGTGTGGTGTGGAAGATTGGGAAATCGAAGGTGACCTTCGAAGGCAACGACATTAAAGTCAATTTAGGCGACAAGGATAGTTGGACCAGGTATCCGGGTACGGTGGGACTGTGGGAACTCGTCGCCAAAAAGCAGCCGAAAGATTACACCGACGAAGATTACCAAAGTTACAAGGAAATTCTGATCATGACGGATGCCTTGTACCAGAACAACGACGCCTCGCAGAATAGGGTGAAATCGAGCAGCGGCGAGAAGTACAGGAATCTCATCAAACCGATTTGGAACCAGGTCAAAACAGGCAGCGGCGTCAAACGTTACAACACGTTACCCAAAGAATTCGTTTGGGTGGACGACGTTAGGAAACTCGTGGACCGATTGTTGGTGATAGCCGGCGAAGAGAATGCAGGCAACCGTAATTTCTACAACGAGAAGGTTGGCATCGTGGACATGATCAGCACGAAACTTTCCAACTTCATCGTGAACGACGACAAGGGCATAGGTTACCTGATCAAAATCATCAACACGCTGCCTCCGAAATTTTGGAACGTGGCCGAAGGAAAGGGACTCGTGAACGACATCATCAACAAGTTACCTTTCGAGATGCATCTACCTGGCTACCAGTACTGCGGACCGGGTACCAAACTCGAGAAAAGATTGGAGAGAGGAGACAAGGGTGTGAATCCGTTGGACGCCGCATGCAAAGATCACGACATCGCCTACAACACCACGCAGACGGATCTGAATGCACGTCACGAAGCAGACAGAAAGTTAGAGCACGCAGCTTTCGAAAGGTTCGTGAGTAGAGACGCATCGTTGGGTGAACGGGTCGCCGCACTAGGCACCACCATCGCCATGAACACGAAACAAAAATTGGGGTGGGGTATATAAATAACATACAGTAAAAAAAACAACATGGATTACATAACTAATTTGCCACCCGAGCTACTATCTAAAATATTCAAGAAAGTAGTTAACGGAGATGTTAATAAACTTGTAAGCATGGCAAAAACAATGCCGGAATTTCGCATCCCTTGTGAAATGGTTCTCAAGGACCTTCTTCGGGAGATCAGCGGCCTGAGGTGCGATGATCTCAACATTCTGCTTTCGGCTGCAGGGGAAAAATTAAACGATAGGTCGGACGAACTGTACGAGGCGATGCAGGGAAGAAGACAGTATACTGATGATTGGTACAAGTCTATGCAGGAGAAGGAAGATATCCTTACGCACATCCTCGCGTTTTCCGAAGCACGAACTTTCTTCCTCCGTTAAAAAAATAATAATATATATACGTGCCAAAAAAAAAAAACTTGATATATAAATAACACACATCATAAAAAAAATAATCTTCGGTATATATATATATAAATAACACACATCGTGAAAAAAAAAAACAATTAAATTTCTCTAACATACACACTGAAAATTTTCTCTTCTTCGATATGACAACCGAAAAAATGAGTGATCTCCAAGCATTAAAACAAATGCTAAATTTGTCATTTGAGTATGTAAAAATTCGGGAATTGGAAGTCGACAAATCTTACACGATAACTTCCGGTTCAATCGTTTCTACTCAGTATGGTCCCAAGGTACGCCTGTTGCTCAACGCACAATACAGTCTATTTTTACCAGATCGATACGCTAACATGTTATCCGACGAGAAGCTATCTATTTTAATCGAGAACAAAACTCGAATCGTGTACAAGGGGACAAAGGAACTTCTTGGCAAGAAAACGAAGCACGTAATAGAATTTGTGTAACGACTGCGAGGCCTTGAAAATATATAAATAACATACCGTAAAAAAACTACACGAGAAAAAATCTCAGAATATATATATAAATAACATACCGTGAAAATAACACATAGAGCATCAACATGAAGCCCAAGGGTGTCGTGTACCAGATACCATATTCGAATCTAAAAAATCTAGGTGCTCTCGATGGGTTACTCACCAAGAAACAACGCGAGAAGAAACGTTCTTGCTTGTCGAAAGGACACGGAATGAAATTGCTGCTCAGCACACCTCAATTGAAAAGATTGCAGCGTTCGCGAAAACAGCAAAAGATCGGAGGTTTCATATTCAGCATCCCGGCCATCCTGGCAGCATTGGGGGCCGTTGGAAGTTTGGCCGGCGGAAGTGCCGCCATTGCGAAAACCGTCATCGACTCGAAGAAGAACAAGGCGGAATTGGAAGAACAGAAACGTCACAACCTGGCCATGGAGAAGAAGGGGAAAGGTATAACCAAAAAACAAAAAAGCAACCTCGATGCTTTGAAGAAATATAAAAAAAAGAAACAGAAGCACTCACCAACCGAGACATTGAATCTCTGATCGAACCGTTACAAATCAAACACTTCAGAGGAGTTTTCATGTCCGACTCGTTACCTTCAAGCGTCAAAAGAAGAGAATGCGGCGTAGTCAACTTGGACGGTCAAGAAAATCCAGGCACGCATTGGATATGTTACCACAAAAACAACAATGATAAAGCATTCGTTTTCGATTCTTTCGGAGGCGTTCCACCTACAAATTTAATTCATTATCTGAAGACGAACAAAACCTCTATATACTACAACGACGAACGCATTCAAAATTTCGGAGACGTGAACTGCGGCCATCTCTGCCTCTCCGTGCTCGCGTTTCTCTCTAAAATAAATAACCCTACGATCGAAGATTTCCAGAAAGCATTGTGGAACCTCAAACAGCATCACTAGGATGGGCGTGTTCCATCTCACGAGCGAATCTTCGATCTTGAAACTCACGCTGCACGACGACATCGTCTATCCTAAATCCGTGGCTCTGCGTGCATTCTACAGCATGTACCTCATACCTAACGTCACCCAGCACAACAACAAAATTAGCGTCGGAAGCGAACACATCGTCGTCACGCCAGGACAATACAATCTTTCCACTTTGCAAGCTCAATTACCCAAAGGCACGTACCTTTCTCAAAATTCGGTCACGCACAGAGTGGAAATCCTATCCGCGACAGAGACCGTGGACCTGGGCACCATGGGAGAACTTTTAGGTTTCGAGAACGGCACCAAACTCGAAGCTGGCATCAAGCACGTAGCAACCAACATTCCTAAATTCTTGGCCATAGAGACTCTGAACGTACACTGTAACGTGGCCGAAGGTATGATCACGAAATCTTCGGACGGATTGCTGGGAAGTCACAAGCAGACGGGAATCATAGCCACTTTCAAACCAAGTTCCGAGTTCATGGAACCGATCATCTACACGCCCTCTTCGCCGATCTATTTTCCAGTATGTCGCAACCGCATAGACGACATAGAGTTGGTGGTGACGAACGAGAAAGGAGACGTGGTGGATTTCGCAGGTGCAACAACTACTGCCATCGTGGAGATCAACGTATAATAAATAACCATACATGTAAAATGGAGCAAATCGAAAGTTACGAATTGCAATCTTTCCCTCCCAACCGTCGCACGTTCGCCAATCTCAACGAGGCGAACAGGGAGATCGAATACGACGTTGACGTAGGCGATGGGTTCATTCATCCTCACAGAGCGGACCTCTACCTTCAATTCGACGTGGTGAAGAAAGAAAGCGGAGACACGTTTCCCGCAGCAGCAAACTTGATACTCGTGGACAACTTCGTGCCTCACCTGTTCTCGCAGGTGGAGGTGAGGAAACACAACACCGTCATCGACAGAATCGATTATCCAGGCATCACGTCGACGGCAGTGGGAACGTTGAAATTATCCAAAACGGACGCAGCGTACTACCAGGCCGGGGGATTCGAAGCCGGGACCAAAATATCGACGAGAAGTCACACGGTGCTCTTTCCCATGCGTCTGCTGCCTGGTTTCTTCTCGGACTACAAGGAGATCATGTGGAAGGGAGGACTGAGGATCACGTTTCGAAGAGCGGCCAACGACAACGACGCACTGATGCGATACGCTACTTTGGGTCCGGACGGCACCACGCCGATAGCCAACACTTTACCCGAAGCGGCGAAATGCGTCATCCGGAGCATGGAATTGAGAATGCCGGTGGTGGAATACGAAACAAACTACGCCCTCAAGTACAAAGCGGAGATTTTAAAAAGTCCGCAGGTGTTGATTCACTTTCACGGTTACCAGTGCGTGCAGAAAATGGCGTCGGGAAGTCACATGGAATTCGACGTGACGACGCAGTTCAACAACATACAGTTCGACATGCCAGATTTCGTCGTGGTGCTCTTTCAGACCGGGCGCGATAACAATCAGGAGAAAGATTCCAGCAAGTTCGACGACTGCAAAATCAAGAACGTTTATCTGAAGAATGGACGTAACGAAGTGTTCCCGCGTGAGAATTACAACCTCGACGTAACCAAAGACGATTACCTCAAACTTTACGAAGCGTTTTCGGCTTACAAACGCGTGACCGAGGGAAGCGTGGACATGTACTACACGCCCAGCGAATTCAAAGCCCGGAGACCCATGACCGTCATCAACACATCTAAGAGGAAGAAGGTTGTGGTCAACGATCGAACCAACATCAAGGTCGTCTGCGAGTTCCACGATGCCTTGCCCGAGGATACCCTATGCAGTGTCATCCTGATTGCAGAGAAGTCCTTCGCCTACGACGTGAAGAACGAGAGGGTCACAGAGCAGTTTTAACAAGTTTTTTAACATCTATTTTCTTGCACAATAAGAAATTTTCTGCACTAGCACAATCAGTTACAATGGCACAATACGAATTTCACTAGTTCAGATCACTTACAAATGTTAATTTCATTAGTTATCAGTCACAATATCTTTTTTGCACTATAGCACGAGAGACAATCAGAAAATTTGCACAAAAAAATTTGTTGTTGTTTTTACACGTGAAAATTAACAATAATTTTTTTTTTATCGTTTCAGATGCTGTCGAAACATCAAAAACACATACACACACTAGAAAAAAGCATGCAACTTTATTTGTAACACACACATACATTCTCCATCTTCATCAAGAAAATATTATAATAAACATAATCATTTTTTATCTATCTCATAATAAAACTCTATATCCAAAAATATCACAACATCAAATAACACTAGAGTCGTTAGTACACGTTGCATGCATTACGGAGGTCCTCTGTAGGGTTTCATGGAAGTTTGGGGGAAAAAAAAAAAACACGTGAAACTCTACAGAGGTGCGGTAATCTATAACCGCAGCCATTAGAAAACTTTTACATTTTTGGTTGGGCACCACGCACCCTGGCGAGGTTATAGGGGCCAGGCCTCCTAAAAACAACAATTATTATTTTGTTTGTTTGTTTGCGTTACAATATTCCCCCGAGAGAGGTTTACAAAGGTCACGATATACGGAGTTGGAAAATTACGATATGGCGCATTCGCTCATTACTCTTGCCAGCCATAAATCTCTCTCCCTCTCTCTTTCATCTTACACCAACGTCGACATCTCTATTTTTTTAGTTGGAAGTAAATTGCCAACACACTCTAGTTAATAATGCTACATATTATACGCACACACGCACACACATACTATATTACCATCCACCCATCTCTCTCTCTTTTACGGCAGTACATATTTGTTGTCGGCTCTCCTTGTTTAGTGTGTGTAGGTTGGCAAAAATTGCTTTATGCGCTGTAAGGCAAGCCTCAAGCAAAATTGCCAGCTCCTTGCTTTAGGCTAGGTTAGACCAAAAAAAACCATGGTGATTTTTTTTTCGAGTAAGAAGTTGGCAACGCTGATTTTTACTTGAGGGCGATCAACCGGGTTGATTGCACAAGCAAAATTGTCAGCTCCTTGCTTTAGGTTAGGTTAGAGCAAAAAAAACCTTGGTGATTTTTTTTCGAGTGAGGAGTTGGCAACACTGATCTCCACTTGAGGGCGATCGACCGGGTTGATTGCACAAGCAAAGTTGCCAGCTCCTTGCTTTAGGTTAGGTTAGAGCAAAAAAAGCTGTGGGTAAGCTGTCGGTTGTTTAACTCTTCCCTTTCTCTTTTTTTTTCTTGTAAAAGGCTATGGCAAAAATACCAGTGGGTTGGCAACCTTGCTTTATGCACTGTAAGGCAAGCCTCAAGCAAGGTTGCCAGCTCCTTGCTTTAGGTTACGTTAGACCAAGAAAAAAAAAACCTTGGTGATTTTTTCGAGTGAGGAGTTGGCAACACTGCGAGAAAATACCTCAAGCAAGGTTGCCAGCTCCTTGCTTTAGGTTAGGTTAGACCCAAAAACAAAAACCTTGGTGATTTTTTCGAGTGAGGAGTTGGCAACACTGCTCACCACTTCAGCTCACCACTTGATGTTGCAGAACTCCCCCACTTGCACTACTTAAGACGTTATAATTTCACAGAAACAATCTGAATTACGCGTATAAGTATTTAGCTTCGCAAGAAGTGAAATATTGTTCTATATCTTATTAAAAACTTGAAGTGCCAAAGTATAGGACCAAGCAGTGGCGGCGATTGTGTTCCAAAACTAGGGGGGGCAATCTGCCAAAACTTGGGGGGGGGGGACAAGAAAGTTTACTTTCCCTCGTAGATAAAGTTGGGGACAACTGCCCCTTCTAATCGCCGCCACTGAGACAAATTATTCGTGACGCTTCCCTCCCCACGAAAGTTGTTTCTGTCTGTGGCCATGTACAGTTAACGAACTAAGTAATACTGTGCAATATATACAGTACAATTAGGATTCACTCATTTTAATGTTTTGTAAAATAATTTAGTAAACTTTTCACCTTTACTAAGACGAATTACATACTACACAAAGCAATAGAGAAATTCCTTTTAAAAACCATCCAATAATATCGGTCAAATTGTACCTTGGACGAAAATGCTGTGTAAGGGAGTGTATTGCGGCAACAAGGTCTCTCCCCAAATCACCAACCCCGCCGTATCACCCGATCAATTTCCTATAATTTCGGGATGAAAGATGTTTTGATAGGTCCAAGGCTCTTAACCTTTTTCCTCCTTTGTCCTTCCGCTTCACCAGCGAGCCAAAGTTCCCCCATTCACTTGTTTTTTCCGTTCCGGGCTGTCAAGGTCTAATAAGCATTTATAGTTAATTTTTACCTCCGTTACATAAGATTGAGCAAGCATACCGTCATGGGCGATGACATTTTTACCACGGCGTTGTGGGCGCGATGTGTCTGTTTTTATATTGCCTCGTATTTGTTTATAAACTTGGCAACGCCGCGCGGCTAGCCCAAGGCGTTCATGAGAAGCCCCCGTCCAATTGGATCTTGCTGTTCGAGAGGGAACACACAGGCTACTAACTTCGCCAGACTGCCGCAGTTTGGCGGTTGGCGCGGTTGCAGCCGGTGTGAACGTTCTGTGTTTTTCCGATGGTGTTTTGGTGCGTGTGTGTGTGCGCGCCGTGTGTTCCATAATCTCGAAGTTTGGGGGCCGAAACAAAGTGAATCCGATAACATGAGTCGCGAGTGCTTCAGTTGTTTTGACAAACATTACGTGCCCGCCCCCTTTATGTAGATATTTCGTGGTGGAAAAGTGCGCGAGTGTTTTGCATAAGTAAGATTATACGACCGAGTGTCTCTCTCTTGGTTTATATTTAATTCTGGCTGTGGATTTTTGTTGGTTTCCCCCTTGTGCATCTGTTGATTTGGACCTCGGCCAGGCAGGTTTTGCTGGTTCGGAATCTTCTGGCAATACCGAAAGAGGGCGACTCTGTGACGTGCAAAAAAAAAGTGGGCATAACGTCTGGTGGGGAGAAACATATGTTTCCGTACCTTGACATTGACTGTATGTACCAGCGACTTTCTGCAGTGACCTTGAGGTATCAAGTCATTACATGTTAAGGTAAGTGTCGGTGACCTTGTTGCTTGTTGAATCTTGCTGGTAGATTGCCGCAAAGCTAAATAAAATAAATGAATGCAGATGTGAAGCAAAATCGTGTTCGTCCTAGGAAATTTCACTGTAAATGTAAGTGAAAAATGGGGAGTATTGAGTGATAGATATCACCTGTAGGGAAATAAGCCCATGACATGTCGTTAAAGGACCAAAATTTAACCAAAGGAGAACATGCAAATGTAAAAAAACTAATTGAACAAAAGAGCATCAGAAATTGCTACACCAACCAGTACAATCAGCTGACCAGGGTCGATAGATTTATTTATTTTACGTTGCTTTTCTGCCCCCTTTGGCTAATCACGACGATGAAGATGAATGATGAAATGGGTGAGGGGACACACACAAGGAACCGAGTCCTGCCTAATGTTTGTAGATTTGGTTGTGTTCTTTTGTCTGTGACATTTCGCCATTGGTCCTCGCCATTGTGATTAACGAATATACATGAGCGTCCGGTAAGGGACCACGCCCTCTGTAAAATGAACATCTTCATCAAAACTATACAATTAACGCACACAATTCATTACAGTCACTGTAGTGAGAAGTACACCTCGTTGCAGGAACGCTATAACTTCAACCTGATGCAGTATTTGTTGGGTTGGAGGCACAGTCTCTAGTAAAAATGCCTTTTGTGCCCCCCTCCTCCTCCCGCCTGTTGTAAAAAAAAATCGTGCGGATGTCTACGCCTGTAAAGTTGTGCGCACCCTTCATGAACTGCATCTCATCGGTGCGATTAACCGAAATATACCGAAAAGACACTTTGCACAAAAGTACAAGATCGAACTATAGTTGTTTTGTTCACTTCCAAACAAAAATTTGAAGTTTAAGAGCGAAAAGTAGAAAACAAAACAAGTCGTTAGGACGTCTGACTTCCACGCTGTAGACCCGGGTGTGAGATTTTATCCAAGAAAACAAAGAACAATAATATAGATTATGTTTAAAGATTCGTAGTTTATATTTGATTAAAAAAAAACTTTAGCATATATAAGAAAAGCTACATGCAGTGATGTCATAAGCAAATGAAAAGGCTTGGCATGCTTTATTTGCTATATTGTGCGTCCTCTCTGGACTTGAGGCCCCTAGGCTATAGCCTAATGGCAACCCCCCCCCCCTCCTTCCCCTGTGAGATGTATAATTTGCTAAGTAATGACTGACAGTATGTGCAGGAACGTTATGAAAATAGCAAGTTTCCTCATTTCAAAATATGCAGGATGGGAATATCGTAAACCATGGCATGAGAATAAAATATCGAAGAATGCACATAAAATCAGGGTTGCTGAAGGTCCAGGAATATTATATAAATCCAATTCCGGTCCAGGGGAGAAAATCAGCAAGCGTAAATGGGTTCTGAACCGTAAGAAAACTTTTTATCTGTAAAGTATTTCAATTCGGTCCAGGAACCTTTATTCCAGGATCAATTTAAATCCGGTCCAAGTTCCGTATTGAAATGAAACAATACGCATATTGGATCGAATTTAAATTGTGCGAGAAGAAAAGGTTTCGGTCCTGTTGCGAAACCCATTAGAATTGATGAGTTTCTGGACCTTGAACACCCTCCATGAGATGTCTGTGATTGGTAGTGCAAGGGGTGAAGGAAGCGCGAAATCACAATTCTGCCTAGGACGTGCAAATATCTAGCTACGAGGCTGAATGTCGGGGGTCCCGTGTTCGAATTCCGGCCAGGCGCCAGGGCATAGGTGTTATCCCTGAGTGCCTCATCAAAATAATCATATTATAACACTCATCTTCGCGATTAGGCGAAAGTGGCGGAAACGTGAAGTAAAATAAACCAAATTAATCGATCAATTTCTCTCTTCTCCTCCTTTTCTCTTGCTTGTTTCTTTCTCCCCCACTTTTTCCTTTGTTGTTCCCTCTCTGTGCCTCTCTTTTCTCCTTTTTCTCTCTCCCCTTTCCCCTCCCTCATCTTCGCTTTTAATAGTAGGCGAATTGTAACCTGTTATCACTTTTTTTTCTATTCTACATCCTGTGTTGTTTGAAGAAATGACATTTTATTGATCCGAAGCAGATGTTGGTCTCTGCCTGTTGACGTTTTTATTTCAATTCGTCTATTTTTACTTTTGCTGTTGTGTGCACCGGTACTTTACCGTATCAAGTGGCTCAGAGGATAAAGGAAATATTTCCAGAATTCATACGAGGCTTTCCTCTTCTTTGTTTCTCATTCTTTTATCTTTCGTGCTTTTTCTCTCTTTGTCGTTTTCCATATTCTTCTCCCATTTTCTTTATTTTTCTTCATTTCTTTTCCTCTGTTTTTATTTGCTCTTTTTCTTTCTCTTTCTCTCTCTCTCGCTGTCATAATTTATTTCCTCTTTTCTCCATTTTCCTTTATTCTACCTTTCTTCTTTCTCTTTCCTTCACTTCCATTTCCATTTTTCTTTCAGTTTCTAATTTTTCTCTCCCTTCCTCTTTCTTGCGGGATTGTGGATAGATTCAGAAATGTTATTTCCGAGAACGAAAGTGTCTCAATGTCTCGATTAATAATAGTAAACAAAGCGAATCCTAACCACCTTCCACTAACCTTGAATGCTTGATAAATCTTGACCAAGCGATGAGCGTTCATTTGTGTGTTCTTTCGTTTAATCATCGTTCATCCTGATACAGACCTTTCATTACCTTTCACGCCCATCATCCATTTAAACCTAGAATGTATGAGGAGGAGGGGAGGGGGGCGAGGTTAAGAATCAAGAAACGAGGACGAGCAGATAAGTTGTCACGGTTTAGGCTCTGTTAAATTAGTTTCAGGCCTATTGTCAGTATGCAAACAATATATCTAAAAATAAGGTACCTGAACACAATATGACCTAGTACCCAAATATGGCCTGTTTGCTGTTTCCAAGTTGTTACAAGGTTAATTCAACAGATGGCGTTAGTATAACTTGAGGACAAAGAAGCGAAATATCTGGATCTCGTGATTGTGTTCTATGTGTTACAATTCTAGCCCCCTCTCAAACGGACGAAATTTTTAAGCCAGTGACCTGTCAGGTCTGGAGATTTCTACGTGAAAATATCTTCCCAGTAAGGAGTGTAGCCGAATTTGTAAGCTAAGAAAGATTTTTCAGGTGTTGTAGTAACACTCTTTCCCGTTCTTTTTATTCCGAATCTCCGATTGCATGATAATGTGCCACCTGCTGGCAGCATCTGGCACTGTCTCGAGTCACCTGCCTCCTACCTACACCCATTTTTCCTCTTGCTTAAAATTTCAAAAGCGTTGCCGGGAGGAAATTCTGTAAACGTGTAATTTTCAGAATCAGTCAATTCTAATTCCGTATCGGGCACAAGTTCTGACTGGGCCCAGTATCATTGGTAAAGATATTCACTTCCTTACCTCCGTCGCCTCCCCCCAATAAATCGCCGCCCGTGTGTGTAGGGAGAAGGGGATCAAAGATCATGTGTCATAAACGTTACACACTCACATATGACGTGGTCGAACTCATTGAGTGCGGGACACACAATCTCGCTACCGACGGTTTCATATTCGAGGACTGCATTTGTCTTCAATTTCATGTAATCATAATCACCGTTCATCTCCTATGGTCGCTAATAAACGAGTATTGGATGACTCACTTATTTTGTTTCAGAGCGGGAAGAAAATAGAAGCGAAAGTCGTATCGTTGTCATTCTGCCAACTTCGAATCGTGGAAAGAAGGAAAATATATTTCAATTGAAAGGAAATACAAAAAACCTGGACAAATCGGTGTTCTGGACAACCAGGATCGTCCCAAATATATTCATTTTTTTGCCAACAGATGGTAGGAACAACATCAGTATGTAGATCCATAAGTTTCCATGTTTATATTACTGTATAAAGTTATATATTTCCGAGTAAGTAAGCAATAAAATTACCGCAGAGGCAAAAGTCTCGAGTCTATACCTACTAGTTGACAATTATGTCTGTAATTTGTTTATTTAATTGCCGAGTTTCCTTGTTTCTTACTACTTTCTTTGAGATAAGTATTTGTAACATACAACAAACCACAAATTTAGCTAAATGTCTGCAATCCCATGGTTTGATAAGTCAAAATAAACATTTTAGTTGATTCTTTAAGAACATTTAATCTGCCGTTACGGATTTAATCTAGTTTGCATACTAGCCATGTCTGATGAAAATGTTAACTAGATGTTACGTCAAAGCAGTGGCGCAACCACAACCCCAACCTTGGACTGAAATGAGTTCAACGGGGGCAAACATTGACGGCCAAGTGTACCTGCAGGGTTGTTTATTTGTTTTAAGTCCACTTTATGCACAGAAAGGCTAATCGGGACTGGACCTACAATTTAAAGTGGGATCCGAACCACTGTGCCATGTGCCTCCACCGGGTATCGAATCTGGGACCCCTTGATTACAAGGCGACGATGTTACCACTACACCATCGGGGAGGCACAAAATTTGTAAAAGAGAGAATGCATTGGCGTCCCATGAAATTATTTGCGCCCTATTAAATCAATATTGATTACAGCCTGCAAGAAAATTGGATCCAAAAATGCTCGCTTGGCTCGCAGTGTATCATTCTTATCTGTAATGCATTGTAAATTATCAGACAGAGCAATAAGACTTGTCTTAATTGATTTTGTTTTATATGCATGAATAATTGTTTTGAGAAAAGTGAACGTGCACATTTGAGACAAAATTTATGTAATTTTTGCTGTTGGTTTATTGTGAGATGGATGATTAGGATGTGTAATGTATTTAAATAATATAACTTGTATATAATATGTATTAAAGAAACTTTGAATACGTACACAATTTAGTGTCCGCGTCGCTCCATGTTGCATAAAATATATGGGAAACATATATCGTGCATGAAAGTTATACATACTTGTTAATGTAAAAAAAAAAAAAAATTGGAATGCATTTATCAAGCATTTTCTGTCTTTCAAAAATAGTTTGTGTGTTTTGTTTTCCATTATTAATGTGAAATTGAACCGTTGAAAAAATAATTCAAATCGTTTGTTCGAACACAAATGCTTTAGCACCAACTTCTACACCCTTTTTGCGTACTTTACGAGGGTAATAACGTCTTTGATACTACTACTACTACTACTACTACTACTACTACTACTACTACTACTAATAATAATGTTGGTCCCTGGTACGAATCCCGGCTTGGGCATGGATGTTTGTGAGTGTCCATTCATAAATTTCATCATATCATCACTCATCCCCATCTTCACAAATTAGCCAAAAGTGGCACAAGAAGCGATGTAAAATAAAGCAAATCAATAATAATAATGTTATAATAATTACATTATTATTAACACTATTACTATTAAAATTATTATTATTATTATTATTATTGGTATGTTTTTTCTGATATTTGCCCCCCTCCCAGACAAAAATTCGTGGTTACGCCTCTGCGTTAAAGTAACGTTGCCGTTTATGTAAAGCGTTCATTCGTAATTCCTTTTCTCCAATACGGTGTCCGGCCATATGTTCTTTATTTGCTCCTGAAATTTCGTAAAATTCCAGATATTCAACAGATAGTGAGTGTCACGTATGTAGAGAAACAGATGTTGTACGTTATCAATGAGAATTCGAAATGGAAGTTCTTTTAAGTTGAGTACTGGCTAGAAAGAGCCACTCTTTTTGTTTATTGTCCGCGGACGTAAAGCGTGTATCAACAATCAAGAGTTACTCTACTGCACGAGTGTTTATTGTTGTTATTTTTTTTAAATATGTGAGCAGGTGGTCGAGTGGGTTCACAGTAACCGATATCGACGATAAGCAGGGGCGTACTTGACATGTTGAGCCCATCCGAAATGCCGAATTAACTTACCTGCTTCCAGGTGGTCACCAGTAGGAAAAAAAGTACCTAATCTGATGCCTTCATATACAGTTTTTCGTAAACTTAGAGTGTAAATTGTCTACAGTTATGAATCCAGTTGGAAGATTCAGTTGCTCAGCCAGTCTGTCTTTTATTGCCACACAGCAAGGACTTAAAGTTTGTAATTCATGAATTTTTATCACTAATGCTAATTTTACGAGTGGTATACAAGGTCTGTCTCAAAAGTAATGAGACAAATTTTTGGCGGGCCAGTCAGAAAGGTCGGAGGATGGATCTATTGGACAGGGCAGTTGGTAGGGGATGTCAGGTATACAGTCTGACGCAACTCAGTAAATTGTAATGTTTTTTATTCATTTTCTGCTATCTCCAATCCGCTAGGTGGTGCTGCAGGGACTGGAACATGTGATAGCTAGGGGTCAGATCAGGAGAATAAGTCGCCTGAGACAGAACTTCCCATACCAAATTAATAGTGTCGCCTTAGTTGCTTTTGCCGCGTGCGGCCTGGCGTTATCGTGCAGCTTAATTCCACGGCTGGTGAATGGTCTATCCAGTTTCGTTGCTCAAGCGAATCAGTTGACGTTGGTGTTTGGATTGTCTTTCAACAGTTGCTCCAAATCTTCATCCTCCACTTCCTTTCTTCTTTGTAGCTGATCAGTGGTGATTTATTCATTTTTTTTTTAATTTTGGACTTTTAACCACTTCCTTTGTCTGTCCAGGCCGCTGATCATCATCCAAATTGAAGTTCCCCTCCTGGAATTCTGAAACCACTTCTTGCATGCGCTGTATGGTAGGACACTTTCACTCAAGACCGAACAAGTAATTTCCTTCATCAGCGGCATTTTTAAAAGTTGACACGCAAAAATCTGCTGACATGCTCATTCTCGAACATCATGCTTACTACCGTTTATGTTACGTGATCTGCAAGTCTGGTATTTTATCTTTTTAGGTTGGTACTGAAGTTCACAAACATGTTAGGCAACATTGCAATTTGATCAATCGCAACAGTAAGGTACAATATGTTAATTAATTTAGGGATCGACAATTAATTTGTAAACCTGATAACAAAAGACGATCGACTATGTGTTACCGCCGCTCTAGTCTTTCTATTCTATACCGTGTGGTTTCACCATCTTGATGGATTCGTTTAGGAAATTACAAAGGGGTGGTACCTTTCGCGTTTAAATTAAAAAGAAAGAAAGTTGTGTTAGTTGAAAGTTCAGAAGAGAGAGAGGTAGAAAATGCCAGCCTTCTTCCTAAGCCATTCCTAGTTTTACGCAGTCGGAAGTGGCCGATAAAGCACGCTTGATTGATTTGCTAAACAAACTCCTGCCTTTGCATTGTGTTGCTACCTCACGAAAACTACATTCGCATAATCCCTTCAGTACAGTTTGCCAAATGTCCCGCAGCAGCTGTGCGCACCCATTGATTCATATCAATAACTGCAGACGGAAGGCAAGACCGTTTCCTTTCCGTTGTTGTGAGTCACGACTTCAGTCTTGGGTTGCCAAACCCTGACAAGGGGTCACAGGAAAGTGCATTGGCTGGACGTTGAACGACACGTGAGGAGTTGTAGCCTTGGTGTCTGTCCCTTTTCCGGCTGAAGTACAGGAAGGCAGACTTGCTCTGGAGTCTGTCTGAAATTTTCAGCATTGTGAAAGAGGTGCTAATCTATAGTGGAACCACGAGCAAAACAACATGCGCAGATCCGCGACTCCTGTACTCGCACGAGTAGGGGAGGGGGAGAGTTGACCATGGTTCCTTATGGCACGAGGTGGAGGGAAGAAGGGAAAGCTGCGCGGGGACTTTTCGTCCCAAGGTTTTTTTCCTTGTGGTCGATCTATAGTATTGTTGGCTCCATGTATTTGGATCCAATATGGCGGCCAAGACATTTTTGTTGTGAACTGTAATTGCCAAAAAGGTGTTGGCAACACTGTCTTCGTGTGAGCAGCGTTCATGGCTGCAAGACGTCGTTGTGTTTTGTGTATCATTATCACTTTTCATCTGCGACAGGGAATGTGTTTATGTAACCAGTTATTTGTGCGTATTCATTAAATATGTATTTCACATAAGGTGAGTGTATCCAACTCACACCTGCCCAACACCGAAAGTTTCGGATTACAAACTGGAACGTGGCTAACGCTTCCCGACAAGTATATATCACAAGAGTTAAATGTAAATATTAAAAGTCCAATAAGAATTCTAGGGCTTGTATATAGCTCGAATGTACATAAGGTATCAACTGTTATTTACAAAACGACCTTAAGGCTGCAACACTAATTAAGAGAGCTTCAAATTGTTATTGTTATTTTAAAGATGGCTCATCCTATACACACTTTCATCAGTGGAGAGGAGTGGTTTCTTTCCCTCGTGTCAGCCTTAAACTTACAGAAATTGATCGGCAAATGAAAATTCAATATCTCTGTGCATGCTTACCACACCAGCAAGTTTACTAATGGAGGAGAAAGTTCGACAATGGCCTCAATTCGCAGGCAGATGGGTAAAAGGACTTCGCAGTGAAATATAAGTGACTGCACGTGGACCCCCAAAGACTTAGTCCTCTTAAGGTATACAGGCACTAATTCAAAGTTCAAAGCTAAAATGCCTCGAACTTGTTCAACCCTACATACAGAAATTGACTAGATAAGAAACAGAAACAAATTAAGGTTCTCATTTGACTCTCCATTGAATAAATGTACTATTCTGTCCAACACATGCTGAAATGGAGCTTCTGATAAATTTCACAGATTTTTGCTAAGGATTTTATACACACGATGGCCTTTTTAACATCTGTATTTCATAACGTGATACTTATTTCGTTTTCAGTAGGCAACTGCAGTTTTCTGTTCCTCAGTCTCATAACTGGATCACTTGGGCTTAACTTCCCTCTCGTCCATGGCTCAGACTATTCCCTCAGAGGGTGAGGGTGTCTTCTGGAGGGTTAAGATGGGGGTCTGCTCTCATGAGGGGTCTCCCTCCAGACAGTGTTGCCACGGTAATTCTGGTAAATATTAAGGGAAATGAGAAATTCAATGATAAATATCAAAAGTGCAGGAAAGGGCTGATTAGGGAGTCCTGTGTTCAGTGTACAGTGGGATCCATTAGTATTACCGTGCAAATTGTCCATGACTATTTTCATTAATTTTTCTCTCCTAAGTGTTTTTAAGCGATGGATTTTTATGTATGCTGGTGCAGAAGTTATCAACAGCTTGTTTTGAGTTTTCTTTTAATTCTTGAAGCTCATATTGGGTTAAATAAAGTGCACGAACATGGTGATGGACAATTTGCACGGTAATACTCATGGATCCCACTGTACGGCAGGATGTTCTTTCTACACACTGGTTTTGGCATTTACTTTTTGCTATTGGATCGTATTTTGGAACTCAATGTTAGGCACCAGTTTCTAAATGATGCTTTTGTTATGCGCTAGGTAAGGTAAAGTTCCCCGTGAAGGCACATTTAGGGGATGTGGGGGTAGGGCCCCATACATTCTCGATCTCGGCCATTTTGGAGGTGATGTGATCAGTACCACTTTCCGACCGCCTTTACCCTACAGGGTTTCTGCCAGGTACCCATTGATTTGAGGCTGGGTGAGCCTCACAGAGCCGCTTTATCCGGGGACAAGGCTGGAACAATTTCGACCTTATATTAGATAACACACCCCAGGTCTCCCGCCGGGCAGTCAGACCCCCTGCCGACTTGTCACCAGTTGCCAAGTGGCGCCAAATTTAGACACCAGTCGCCACATGGCGTCCAAATGTTATACATTAGTCTTAGACGCCTAAGTGTTATTCAATGGACGCTAAATCACGTGTAAATATTTTAATTTCTCGAGTACAGCAGGGGCCATTTTAAGCTGGAAGGAAACACTAATGTAAGAAAAATGTAAAGAACAAAACAATAACTGACGAAAGAGTACACAAAGCTCAAAATTGAAATATGGGTTCCAACTCTGCTGCTGTTTCATGGTAAGCAACAGCCACATCATTGGAAGTTCTTCTGGAACATAGCCCCATAAACCTTCCCGTCTAGCCATCGCAGCATATGGAAGCAGAAGACCATTAGCACATGGAACACTCCACACTTTACGCAATGGAGTGACTTTCCACCGCCACACCTTCGAGCAAACATCATTTCCCTGTTGTCTTAGCCAAGGTCTCTCCTAGTTGGAGGACCTCGGCTGTCTCGTGGGCGACTAGGATGACCGTGACGTGTTCTTAAACACAACTGGTTGGAGAAAATCCGTCGGGCACACATTTTTCGACGCTTACGTAAGCAATTGATTGACTTTGCGCCAATTTCACGCGCTCTCTTTGGCTTCGGCTGAACAAAAGACACGGCCTGGTAACCTTTGGCATTATTAGATTCTAGTTATGAGGTGTTGAGTTTCATTCAGTTACCTAGGCCCGTTTCCACATTGGCATCCGTAATATATAGGACTGTTGCAGAGCCGGATGTGAAATATTACTGCTCCGAGGACAATGTAAAAATTTTATCTACGAGGTGTTGTGAATTGTGATGTGCTTGCTTGATTGGTTTTTCGTTTATTGCCCCTTTTCTGCCACTTTTGATTAATCGCGACTTTAAGTATGGGTGATGATGATGAAATTAAAAGGACACTCGCGAAGAACAACCATGCCCTGGCCGGGATTCGAACCCTTGACCGCTGGCGTTGTAGCACGCTGTGTCATGGAAGTCGGCTTGTGATGTGCTACATTGTTAGATAAGTGCACCACCCCCTTTACCTTCTCTTTCACTCTGTAAAGGATTGAATTTGAATTATTTTTTTTCGAGGATGCCTCAGTAACTTACCACAAAGTTCAGGGCCTTATGTTCGAACCATGGTTAAACCATGGACAATCATTATTTCATTATTCATCATAGCTGCGACTGTTTTACCCAAGAGGTAAAAATTGATCGTAAATAAAAATACACTCTACATATTTGCATCTTAATATTCCTAGATCTGCACGAGATAAAAAAAAATCCCTTTCAGAACGAACAGGCAAGTGCAACTTGAGACCTAGAAACAAGCCTAATTCAGGAGACATTCTAGCTGGCAACTCCAGCAACTCCAGATTATGGCTCCCGGAATTATTGCTACGTAAATGTACATTTACGTTATTTGTGCTTACAGGATCTCTCTCTATATTATGTGCATAATAGAGCTTATCTACCACAATTAAAAAAAATGTATATGTGAGATTGACGTTTCGAGAACATAATACGTGATACTGAAATCTCAGTGAAAAATCATAAACAAGTGACCTGCACAGGAAGCCACGGCTTCTTGGAAGAAAATGATGCAGGAAACAAACAGAACCTTCCGCTATCACTTCCAGTGATAGTGCTGCGTCGAACCAGCAAACACGACTTCTGTACAGCAAACAGTACACGTCTACCTAGCTTTACCGCTTGTTTGCTTTCCTCCAACGTGGTTTTGGGGTGTTCTGAAGGTTGCCCAGTATCCAAGAAGGGGATGTTTGTTCAGGCGTCAACAAAGGGAGCACCGAATACTTCCTGAGGTCATCATTCATGACGAAATATGCTGACCTTTTCATCGGCAAGTGCAATAATAAATACGTGCTAGTTTCCCTGCACTGCCGAATATTTGTTATTCAATTGTTTATTTAACAGTTTGGGTGACCAAGGGATGGTGCAGTGGTCCGTGGTGGAGTGGTTAGCACAGAGCGCTACAACGCCAGGGGTCCCGGGTTCGAATCTCGGCCAGGGCATGGTTGTTCTTTGTGCCCTTTTGGTCAGTTTCATCATTCCATCACGCATCGTCGCGATTAGCCACACGTGGCAGAAAAGCGACGGTCAATAACAAAAATCACAAAAGGCACAGTGGGTTGGATCCTTCTCTAAACTGTAGGTCCAGTCTCGATTAGCCTGAGTATAAAGTAGACTCAGAACCTTCTTTGCCTAACTTTGTTGACATAGTGTTAAGCTACAATGACCAAGTTGATGGAGTACGACTACATGTATTGAATTTTGCATTGAAGGAACAGCGGGGCCGTGACCCACCCATCCCCCCTCCGGCCGCCCCCTTTCTTGAAGGGAAAATAAATTCAGAAACTTCTCTCTTGATAGGAAGAGGGGTTGAGCAGCGATAACAAAAACCTTCCAGTAGAGAGGAGAAATTCGATTAAACTTGCCCACGGAATGCGAGCTGGAACAAGGAAGGCTTCCTAATTACGTTTGCCAATACCGGAAATTATGCTTGTCTGTCTGCCCTGCAACGCCGTCGTCGATCTGGGGTGGTCGTTCGAGCGTACCATTGTTTCCCTAATCGCCCTCGAATCACTTTCACGGCGCATTTACCCCTCCTTTCTATAATGGAGCGAAGTCTTGAGGGATCAGCCTCTGTCAATGGTAAAAGCCTTCAAGAAACATGGATTCCAATCCTGTAGGGAGAGTGCATAATCGTCTTAACGTTGGGAAGACCTGGGATTGTCAGTTGAGTTCATACAATCGATATCATATAATGGAAAGTTTAAAAACCTTACAGATCTTGTACTTGGATGGACGTTTTGATTTTTCTTGTTTCCTTAAAAGATTTAGTTGATTTTTCGATGGATGTTTGACAGAAAGAGTGATTCACTGTGTTCCAAATTAAAATTGTGCAGCTTGTTCATTGGAAGTTCCAAGAGAGGAATTGTCCAGTTCGTTTAGTGGATGTTCAAAGATATGAATTGGTCAGTTCTTTCAGTGGACGTTCCAGGGGAAGAATTGGCCAATTCGTTCAGTGTATGTTCCAGGAGAAGAGTCGTCCAGTTCCTTCAGCAAACTTTCCAAAATAGGAATTGGTCAGTTCCTTCAGTGGATGCTCCAGGTGAAGAATTGACCAGTTCCTTCAGCGGACGTTTCAGGAGAAGAATTAGCCAGTTCCTTCCGTGGACGTTCCAGGCGAAGATTTGGCAAGTTCCTTCCGTGCACGTTCCAAGATAAGAGCTGGCCAGTCCTATTACTGGACGAGCTGCCCAGTTCTTTCAGTGGACGTTCCAAGAGAAGAGCTGGCCAGTTCTTTTTCAATGGACGTTCCAAGAGAAGTTCCTTCAGTGCATGTTCCAGGGGAAGAATTAACCATTTTATTCAATGGACGATCCGAGTAGAGCTGGCCAGTTTCTTCAGTTCACTTTCCGAGGAAGATGTGAGGAATATTTTTAACAAACGTTCCCACGGATGATTTGTCCACTTTCTTTAATGAACGTTCCGAGGGAAATGTTGGCCAATACCTTAAATTGATTTTGCGAGGGAAGAGTGGGCCATATTTTCAACTGACGTTCGGAGAATACTTTCAAAGTGAACTGTTTCGTCAATGACATTATAGCCTCCTCTTTATTCAATTCAAAGAGATGAAACAGTTCTCGCCAATACACACGTGCCTTCAATGTAGAAACAGACACAAAAAAGGTCGATAAATCGTGTCATGTCGTTACCATGAAGGCAAAAGAGAAGATGAAAGAAAAAGAAGCAGTCACACCTTCGACAGAGGTATGGAATCGCAAGAAGTAATTCTTCCACACCAGACTTTTCTACAACTGCCATGAACCACTTCACATAAGAACTGACATAATGGCCCACTCCCCACCTATCGCTCATGTTCCACACGTATGAACACGCACGCACATGCTCCATCTCGCACTTCCATGCCCTCTGGTGTAGAGTTCCCCAGCGAACCATGAAGACAATGCACTTGGAGGGAGGTCATTCGTCCATGCAAAGTGCACCTCTGTGAGCGACAAGGTCAAGGATAGATGGTAGTGCTGCTGTTCTATTCGTTTCTTGGCTGAAATAGGGTGTTAAAGACAGACGTCCGTAAACAAACTGTGAGAAATATAAGTTGTCTCTTTCGAGGCTGTTAACAGGCAGAGTTTCACAAAGAAATAAAGGCACTGAGTCTAGTAGAAAGTTGATGCTATTTCGTTCTCCAGAAATCATATCCGATTATTCTATATTTATATTTGCCGATGCAATATACTCCAGTAGGGCATTCTAATGCATACTTAACGTTAAAGTGAGTAATCATTAGAACTCCCTATTGCAGAACGTAGACACTTTTGTACAAGACAAGACGTTTTCTAGACAGATCAACAACGGACGCTATGCAATGGATGATGGCACCTTAGCCCACCACCAGTAGCGTATACTGAGTCCAAGATGTGGGCTATCTCACTGTCACGTGGTCGTAGGCTATGAATAGAAATAAGTTTACCAACTCCTAGGAAATCAGGTTGCCAACTCATTGGAAATCAGGTTGCCAACTCATAAGAAATCAGGTTGCCAACTCCAGAATCACCATCATCATTTCACTGATATGAATAATTTTATTTACAATTTCTAATCAATTCTCCTCATGTATTTTACTCTCTAGACTTCACGCTTCGCAGATAGCCTAGTTAGCCTAGAATATACGCTCCTGCCCACCACTCATCTACAACGCCTGACTTCGACACACCTTTGTCTTGTTTTTTCATCGGCATCTTCAGTAGTGTTTTCGCTTTTAGATGCAAGGATTACCCGGACTCTCCACCGAAGTAGTTCAACTGTGACGAAGACATCAGTGACAATGCCGAGACACTAGCGCATAGTTCGCATCATTCAAATAGGGTGTTGAATACAGGGTGGCTAGGAATTCCTTGAATTGCGGGAATTATGCGTGTATTATTGGCTCCGGGAATTATGCGTGGATTCTGCTTGAATTTTTCTCCGAAGACGTGAAAAATTGAAACTCAAATCTCATTGCATTTATACTTATTTATAAATGCTCTGAGGAATAAAAGAAAGCTGCGTGGAAAATAAAACTGAGTTCTCTCAATATATCTTGAATTTAATAGTTAAATTTGAGTTGAAATCCATATACACTTAACAGTTATTCGTAGATTATTGTATCCCGTAACATTTGTGACTTGCATTTCGAATCTGAGTATGTGAAGTGGCAAATGTGAAGTCCGCACCTTAAATTAAATATTTTAAATATACGTATAAACCGTTTGATTGGATTGAAATAGGTTTTTATACAGTGCAATCACACAGACCCTTTATATTATTAATATATTTGTGTGTGTGTGGGTGATGAGAGGCGGTAATACGTAAAGTTGAAATAGAGAAATAGGAAAGTTCGCCTTGAAAACTAGGGATTATACATGAAGTTATCAGGGTCCTAAAGTGGCAACGCTGTGAATAGCAACTACATAAATCAACAGTCAGAATGTAATTTTTAATTTTTAGTCGTTATCAACGACAAGAAGCATTTTACAAGGAAATAGAAGCGCTGGACCAAGTTGATGTTATTTCGTTTTCCAGAAATCATATCCAATTCTTTATTATTTTTATTTGTCCATAACCACCATTATCACTTCATAGACAGAAGATTTTAAATGTAGTTAGAGATCGGTTAGTTCATTGAACTCTCCAGCCTAACTATTTCCTATTTTGGGGGGGAGCAGGAAAAGGTTTTATAAGCTCTTCCCTTGACTCATCTCACCCAACAGGTCGTTAGGTGCCGGGGCTTGCCCCGAATGGAGATGAGGCCTGCTCGAAAAGTTTAATAAGCACTTCATAAATACAGGATGATGATGAAATAGAATCAAGCATAACATGCAGTAATAACAGTTAGCAGTGTGGAAAGTGTTTTTACGAATTTCCGTTTTTTAGTGGTAAGCTGGTAACCAATAGAGAAACCTTGAAATCAGTGATTTTGCTTTATTCCATGTTGAGTATGTTCTTCAGGAGTTCTTTTGCTAAAACATCGTCAAACCTCGTTGCACCTGATCAGTGTTTGGCTGGAGGAATTCACCCATATATCGTACGAATGAAGTTTTAACAAATTTCTTGTCTGCCCAGGATTTCTTTTTACGGAGGTGTCAAATCCGAAAATGTCGAACAAAGAGAAGGGCCCAAAATGCTGTTGGATTGATTTAGGTTATTATGCGTAACTTTTCTGATAAGATGAGTGATGATATGATGAAACTGATGAAGGACCACTCACAAGGAACACCAATGCCCAAACCGGAATTCAAAGCCCGGACACCTGACGTCATAACGTTCTGTGATAACCGCTCCCACACGGCGGTCGGCGAAATGCTGTTGAAGTATTAGAGATGATCAGCAATGCTATGATAGTATTGTAGCTAGAGCTAATTGTACAATTGTAGAGTTGCAATATTATGGCCCAAAGTAACGGGGAAAAAATCAACTCGCCGGGACACCTCTTTGATGCAATGCTTATTAAAATAAAGAACATGTCTAATTCTGAGTTAACAAAAAAACGGGAAATTTTTGCAACACGACTGCAGCCCAAAGAAGATCGGGACAGTGATTAAAAAGAATGGACAGCCCGAACTACGTATGGTAGCCTTGCAACAATGCTTATAAAACTTACTTTTGGAGCCTTCCTCTCTCCACAACAAACCCATTCATTTACATGACGCAAGGACAAAATCAAAATTCTTGCACAATCTGAAAAATTGTCAGTTATTTTCGTAGATTTTATAGGTTCAGATTCTAATATTTCATTGTTCGAGGGGGAGCATGGCCCCCATGGCCCTGGACACGTGCTAGCTACTATCCGTAAATGATGTAAGAAAATGGTGCAGCCTGTGATCCAAATGCAATAAACTGGGGTAATTTTTATTCATGTCTTATTGCTGTGTATTTTCTGTAGTCGTTCCAAGGATCTCGGTGTTAACAGTTCCCTCCGTAATCCTCTTATCTTTTATTACAGTATTATCAAGTGATCTGTAAAGTGCTAAGTATCGAAAGTTTATCTCTGGAGATAAAGTTACAACCGTTAAACGTGGAAAATCTTCGTTTGTTGGGAGAAAGTGGTCTTGGAAATATAGCTCCCAAATAAAATCGTAAACATGATTTATGTGAATATTGATACGTGTATATTACATATTTAGAATGGAATATTATATATAATGTACATTTTGTTGCGAAGAAAAGCTTTCATAGATTCACATGTAGGCTATCAGAGAAAGAGAGAGAGAGAGATCAAATTTTCAGTGATATAGTTATTCCTCAGCGAGGAGTGCCTTGCTTCTAGTCAACAATGCAACAGTGTCCATGAAATTCACTTTCTAATCAATTATGCAATATAATTAAGTGTTTTTTTTAAAAAAAATAATTGTATATTAAATGGCGCATCAGCTCTCTGAGGGCCAGGATATGCAAAACGGCTTTTTCATTGGTGGACGGCTGGTCTTTGCATCGAGTTCCTTTCGAGAGCGGAGTTCTCTACTTCCTGTTTTCAGTAAGTTTCCCAATTGTCCTCACGATGTTGGGTCATTATCGACATTTTTGACCATTTTTGTCCGTTTCTCTGGCATCCATTGGCGGTGGCTAGTTTACTGGCATTCTTCTGTGACCCTTGTGTCTATCGCTTGGAGCCCATCCTGTGTACGAGTCTTAATCCTTACAATTCTTTACCACCAAGTTTCCCAAGAAGAATACTGTGAAATCTTCTTTCCTCTTCAATACGTGCCATGTTTTAATGTTAGGCGATTTCGCAGCTTAGTAGTGGGTAATCTTTATCAAAGCATTTTTCTATGAAATTTATGAAAGAAATAAACTGTTAATTTATGTTTCTCTTCGTGTTTCAGTGCAAGAAACAGTTTCACACAAAGGAACATTTTTGTACATTCCAGTCTTTAGATAGTTTAATGTTAGGCGAGAGAATATTGGTGAACAGAAATATAATATTCATCACTTCCAACCACCGTCTATTAAAGAAAATTGTTTATTTTTGTCCTAAACGTTGGTTAAATAATATTTTAACTGTAGTCCAGTCTTAATTTAGGTATTTCCCAATAGGTGGCAGGAAAAAAAATTATGTGCATATGGGGAAAATGTTCACTATCGTAAACACATTTTGACTGCTAATTCTTCAGAAGAACTGAAAACATTTGCCATCAATAATTTTTAATGTACTCGATTTGGAAAAAATAAACTCTTAGCTAATGTCTATTAAAAAATACGGCCTTCTTCCTTGAAATTTGTTTATATTTGAGATTAAAGTACCATTGCTTGTGTTTTTTTACTAAGTGGCCATGATAGATTTACAACCAATCTTCAAATACACGAAGACCTCGAGATAGACCAGATAGAAGATGTCATCAGAAGGGAGACAACCAGATTCTGGAACAAACTCGGAAGGCATCTTAACCCCGCAGTGAACCAGATAGGTACAGCGGCCATCTTACACTGCACCCCACGGCCAGAGTGAATCCAACGTAGGAAGAACATGAAGATAAACTCCTCGAGCGACAGTTGCAGAGGAAGAAACTGTAAGATCATATAACCAACATAGAAACGGGGGGGAAAGTCAATTAGAAGTCAAGGAAAGGAACTTCAAAAATTAAACGTCAGGAAAAATTCATTCATTCATTCCATACTAAATTCGCAAATTCACGCAGGTTTCTGCTCTTCAAACAACTCGATTGTTTTGGGAATTTGCAGTATGGTAGCGGTCTATGCTGATTGTCATTACAGCAGTCCCAAATATATGCAAGAAATGACGCCACACATGATGTACTCGAGAATTAATCTCGAACTTAAGACACACACGAACAGTTTAATTCTCTAACTATGCAACTAACAGAATCCAGAGCATTTGCTTAATGCATTTAGTTAAAACTGATACCTTTATTTGGAAAACATTATAGAATTAGTAACCTAGAAATCTTGAGATTATTTAAGAACTGTGTCCATGCGTTAGATTGATTGACTTGGTTATTTTATATCGTTTTTCTGACACTTTTAGTTAATCACGACGATGGGAATGTATGGTGATAGCATTAAATTAATGAATGGCCAGTCACAAACATAACATGGAGGCAACAATCACGTGTCCCACAGAGGATTATACTGGCTGTAGGTCCAGGCTAAAGAACCTCTACAGGGCAGTGTTGCCACAATCTGAGGGCATAATTTCCCTTTTCAAGGGTCGAAATTTCCCTTTTTCCCCCTTCATCCAAAGAATATAATTAATTATTATTATTATTATTGGTGGTAGTATTTTCGTTGGTCCATGTCCGTATGAATGGAAAATATTGGACAAATTAATCTCATCGCTTCCTAGCCAGATGTCCCAGCCCTGGTCAGGTATCCATTAATCGTTCATCCTCATCGTTGCTATTATCCGAAGATGAGGAAAAGCGACGTACAAAAATAGTAAAAACACATTATTAATAGATATAGGGTTATACTAAAAGTAGTAGAAATAATAAGGATCAGCAAAAAATGTACTAATATTGAGTCTGGTGTCTTCAAATTTTCCTGAAATTATGGTATTTTTGATCGAATTTCCCTGTAAGAGGGAAATTTCCCTTTATGTGGCAACACTGCTACAGGGTATGTACGTGGAAGTGGACTCTAACGTGGAAGTTACACTCTACCCCAACATTTGTGAATAGGCGTGTGAAAGGATGTAGGTTTTGGCAGTGATTGTTATTTTTGAGGTCAAAAGCTGGTCGTTGATGACTCACTTTCGTTGAAGTCGCGCGGATAACAGCAATTGGGGGATTTTGAGTAGGTTGTAAGAGCTAACGCTTGTGTACCTTGGTTCGATCATCGTCACGCTGCCTTTTGAAACGTTTCTGTCATGGTTATACCGACAGTTACACGCGGTTCCTTCCCGGAGCGTTGCTGTTCTTCGCTTCACGCACGTGGGTTTGCTTTTGCTTTCGACCTTCACGCCTTCTGGCACAGCTTGGGGCTTCGACTGTTGACACAGTGTTGCCAGCGTTCTGTGCGATACTTTACCTCTCTGGGTTAAATTGATTGATTGATTTGCTTTTCCGCTTCTTTTTGCTAATCGCAAAGATGAGGATGAGTGATGATATGATGAGACGAAGGACACTCACAAAGAACACGCATGCCCAGCGGGGAATTCGAACCCAAGACCCGTGACGTCGTAGCGCACTCTACTAACCACTCCTACACGGAGATCAGCTTGAATAGATTGTGCCTGAAGTAGTTTTAGCATACTGTAGTAGCCGGCCTCTGTGGTGGAGTGGTTAGCACAGCGCGCAACAACGCCAGGGATCCCATTTGTATCGTATCATCACTCACCCTCATAGTCGCGATTATCCGAAAGTAGCAGAAAAGAGCTAAATAACAAAAATAAATTGAAATTAAATCAAAAGTAAGTAAAATATAATTTACGAAATTCTCTCTACAGAGGTCATCAACGCGAACAACTTTTCTTTGTATCTAAGGGTTTGGTTGTAGAGGCTTCTTTGCGATGAGGCTACGAGCAGTGTGAAAAAGGAATATCCAATACTATGCAATAGCTTCGTGGTTGCCACTGGCATTTATTTGGTAAGGATGTCGAATTGACCCTTCCGAATAGAAATATGTATCATACGTCGTTGAAAAGAGTATGAATCAAGGATTCCAGAAACTTATGATTTAAGGTGAGGGAACACTTGGAAGTGTAAACATTTCATAAAAATTGCCTCCTACCGCTACCGCGACCCCGCCTTTTTCTAAAGATGTTAGAACCTGCGCAACAAAAAATACGAATGAAAACATGATTTTGAAAAAGTTCAATTCTAGTGGAAATTCGTATATATATCCACGTTGAAAAACAAAGTTCGACCTGGCAATACTGTGTGTTTAAAACATCGATTAGGTTAAAGGAAACCAACTATGGTGAGTAATGTAGTAGTATTTTTTTTTTTTTTTATTATTTCATAGAAGTGTAACTTCAAATTGAGAAATGAACAGTGGCAATTCGATGTGTGAAATACGTACTATTAGCGAACATTTTTACTTTCAAAACGGTAAAACACAAGGGTCGATTGTGCAGTCTAGCCATTTATTTTTCTGGTCGGACGAGATTGTATGCTGCTTATCGAATTTGATGCGTTTTAATTCATACGTTTTGAGAAATATTTACACCATACCTGTGCACTTTACTGTACTATGAAGGCGCGCAAACGTGTGGAAATGTAATACTTTAAAAAAAAAAAAATACACCCCTATCCCAGGAAAGTCTGGAGCAAGCGAACGAAAACAAGTCACTGCGCAAGTAGTGACTCGAGAGGGCTCGACCAATGAACTCGTGAGACGGAAAGTGAGGGCCGCTGCAGATACCAGCCGTTAGGATCAACGCGCATTGCTTCGTTCCGCCCACTCGCATTCTCCCCTTCTGTACCTAGATGCGCGGCGTTGCTCCACAGATTCTCGGGACAGAGTGTAGCAAGTTTCGTCTGGGATTTTATTTTGATGCCTCTATCCTCTGAAATTATCCATGTACTGGCAACCCTGCGGACGGTGAGGTGTAATGCAATTGTGTTTTATGGCTATTCCGTAATTCGACTGAAGGCAACGGCTATTTTTGTGAACAGGTTTGCTGATTCATTCCCTGCGAGTAGAGAGTGAAAGGGGAAGGGAGGATGACGGGGTACTTTGAGAAAATATTTGATGATTCCTGAATTTTCCGGTGAAAGTGAAAAATGTCCAAGAGTGGGGGAGGCGAGGTCGTTTCTGAATCTATATAAAAAAAAAAGCCTAACAAGAAAAGGGCCTTGAGATCCCTCAACAATGGCGGCGTTTAAGCATAAGTCAATGTGATTGTAAACAAGAAGAAAAGAGCTTTACAAGCAAGAAACGAAAGGATACGGAAGTGTGTAAAGAAGAATTTGCCCCAAAAGCAACCCTTGAAGTATAAATTATTTGGGGGGGGGGGGTGTTGGCTCACGCCTTGGGGATTGATCCTATGTTTAACATTGTAAAGAATTTCGCATAAACCGACTTTTGAGGTATGCCCGTTAATAATATAAAAAATGATATAATACTAATTACAATTTCAAACCCGACAGGAAAGTGTAAGGACGACTATCGAAGTTCGTCTACTTTTGAAGTAAAATATATATATATATTAATGAACATTTAAAGACGGGAACTTGAATTAAGTTTTGTGATGCAGTAGTTGATCACCTGATAGGGGTTTGTAAAAAATTACAATTGCTACTAATTTTATTTCGTAAAATTTTCAGTCACCATTAAAGTGAAAAATAATATTCATACCCATCATATGTTGATGTATTTCTTTTTTTAAGCGTGGTGCTATCTGGCGACTAGATTTGAAGCTTTAGGGCCAAATGGCGCTTAGATATCAAGATTCAGTATTCTAGTGTAACTGGGGCATTGTAATGTTTCGAGAAGTAGGCTAAATGAGTGAAAAGTGCGCTGTATGGTTAAGTGAAGAAATAAGTTCTGTCCTGGAAATGTCTCGAGCAAGCAAACGCAAATAGTCGCTGTGCGAGTAATGATTCGAGAGGGCTCAATAAATTAATTCTTGACGGGAAGTGACTACACGGGACGGAAAGACGCGGCTGCAGCTACCAGCCGTTTTCATACTGATTGCTCCGACCACTCGCTTTCTTCCTTTTCTACCGTTATGCGCGGCCTTGCTTAACAGATTCCGGACACAAGAGTGTAGCTGAAATCAGTGGCTGACTTCGAATAACATATTAGCACAGACAACATCAGGTTGCTCTCATGGTGGTGATGAAGTGAGTTGGTATTTCCGGTATTTCGAAAATAATATTTTTGACATCTACTTTTCCGTCCCTGCATGGAGCGGCTCTGGGGTTAACCCAGCCTCATATAAATGGGTCCCTGCTGGCAGCGCTACGGGTTATACAGGCGGCAGGAGCGTGGTGCTGATTATATGATCTCAAAAATTGAAGAAGATTGAGCGGCTCGACCACCACATTGCCCCATATTGTTGCACCAACGAATATGAAAATTTTGACTTTTTCACCCAGTGCAGTTTCTAACTACTTTTTGTTGATAGATTGCTATGATCACTTATATGACTTAATAAACAACCACAGGCAGGGACGTATTTTACCGATGACAATATTTATCCAAATGTAAAACCTGTTTTTTGTTTTCAGGATCTTCAATATTGAAATGCTTTTATCTCCACAGTATGATTCCCACATTCTTAATTTAGGCCTTCGCATAACTGCAGGTTGCAATGTGTAAGTGGCAGCTTTAACTTTCCTATTGGAAGATTTCGGCGTTCGAAAGTTCTGTAACTGAACATGAGACAGTGCTGCCACCGTCGAAAATGCGGCAGGACACTCGAATTATTCCAATCGCACCTCGTGTTTTATCAATGCGGCCAATCATGCGAAAGGCAGCAAATGTTACCTCAAGTTGAGAACGTCTGATCTGAAGTGTTCGTTTAATCCGGAAGAATGATTTTGATTGGCGTGGAGGCTTTTCCAGGCATAATGGCAGCTGCTTGTTGCGTGGATGTTGCGTCTGCTTGTTGAGTGGCGTTACAATCGCATTAAGTGGTTGTGTGTAATCCTTCTGATGGGATGATCCTATGCTTGTTGGGCTCTCCGTTCGAGGGAGGGGTTGCTGGGTTGTCATCGATCATGGGGGAGGCTTTTGTTGCATCCTTGTTCCCTTGTCATCTCGTCTGAAAGTTGAAAAATTATGAAATTCAGTGTTGGCAGTGGAGCTCATCCATTCCCATTTTTTTCCCGTGGATGTTGGAAATGTTTTACTGCATCGGTGTATGCAAAGGATCAGAATTATTTCAAACTCCACATTCATTTTTTTGTGGGACCTGTGCCTCCAGAATCAGGGCCGGATTTGAAAGGTGGGCTTAGAGAGGACTACAGCCCCAGTCTACTAAGTACAGGGGCCTGAACGGGAAGAAATTACTCTGAAAGGGACTACAAAATGAAAACGAGATATCTGAAATCGAGGGTTTATACAGAATTTTTAATTCTGTTTTAGCGCTGGGGGTGTAAAGGTAAATATTGTGCCAAAATGGCCATATATTGGGCTTTGGGGCGTGTTGCGGAAAATGTTTGTCCCTTTGGGGGTGTCTTTTTCACACCAATTTAGTGTGCTTTTTAATACTTCACAATGACAATTTTATCTTCAATCTATAACTCATGAAGTAGTATAAATAACATTCAGATAGGTACTATGAATATATTTGCAAAACACACAAAAGTAGTAATTTTAGGGGTCTGGCATGAATGGGACAGAAAGGAAGAGTTTACAGGATTCTTGTTGGGAAACCTAATGGTGAGAAATCTTTAGGAAGGCCAAGACGAAGATGGATGGATAACGATGAGACTGACCTAAAGGAAATCGGCAAGGATGGAAAAGATTGCATTGATCGTGCCCTGGATAGGGAAAGTTGGAAGGTTTGTGTTTCTGCAGCCATAAACCTTCGGGTTTAAGATGCTAAAGCTGGATGTTCTTATGTGAGGTCAAGACTCTTTGAAGGATTTCTTACATGGAAGGGAGAGAAAGACATTTTGTCTTCTCTCAACACTGCCAGGATTTGAAATGTTGTCGTTCTTGTGATAAACTTCTATACTCCTTAATGTAGGTCTAAGAACATAGAAACTCGCTTGATTGAGACGCAACAGGGAGACAATACTCGGGTTCTTCCAAAGCCTCGAAGAGAACATCCGGAAGAAGAATGTGCAGAAGGACGAAGAAAGGGAAGTCACAACAAAGAAGAAGGTCAAACAATAATACGAGGTGAAATACTGAAAAGAATGGACCGTGAGTTCAGAGTCTATTGATCAGAAATCCTCGAGAGGGTGATTAGAGAATCATAAACGTCCCTTCCTCTTGAACCGTTCCTATTGTTGACTTCTTCTTTGAGGTACTAAAATGATATTACGACATGGTGGAATTAAGTAGGAGAAAAATATTAACCCGTGCTTTGGGATACTATGAATGAGCCAATAAAAAAAAGAAAGAACAGATAAAAGTTTCCCAGATATTTTTTTATGTCCTGTGTGGGTTTCCTCCTATTTGATTTGACCATAGTATGATTTCCGTGTTGCTGACTATTAGTGTTTCTTTGCGAGTCCCTCTTCATTAATTTCATCTAATCATTACTCATCCTCATCGCGGCGATTAGCCTACAAAAGAAACCTCGCAGAACAATTGCAATTAAATTAACCTGTCATAAATAATACCTAAATTCTAGCTTCACTTAGCCGAATGTTTGGCTCTCTTACCTTCGATACTCCCATAATTTAGGTGCTGACCCAGCATATCGATTCATGACATCACTCAACCACAAGTCCCGTGTTCGAGTCCCGCCCTGCCGTGCGTGCGTCTTTGCGGGTGTCTCTTCATCAGTTTCATCTAATAATTTTTCATTCTCGTTACGTATAATGATTCAGAGAGACAGAGCGATTTATTCCCCTCTCTTTCAGAAGCAAGAGATAAAGGAGCGAGATAAGAAACGGAAGTGGTAAGATTTCTCTTTCTCCCTCTCTCTCTCTTTTTCTCAGAAGAATGAACGGGAAAGGAGAGAAAGAGAAAGAAAGGAGAAAAGGAAAAAAGGAGAGAAAGAAAGGAAAAAGAAGAGAAGGAAAGGGGGAAAAGGAGAGATGGAAAGGGGAAAAAGGATAGAAGGAAAGGGGGAAAAGGAGAGAAGGAAAGGGAAAAAGTAGAGAAGGAAAGGGAGAAAATGAGAGAAGGAAAGGGAAAAATGAGAGAAGGAAAGGGGAAAAAAGGAGAGAAAGAAAGGGAAAGGAGAGAAAGAGAAACAAAGGGAAAGAAGGAAAGAAAGGGAAACAAAGTGAAAGAATAAGAGAAAGGGAAAAAGGAAAGGGGAACAAGGAGAGAAAACGAAAAAGGGGAAAGATGAAGAGGAGAAAAATAAATAAATAAATAAAGACAAAGGTAGATAGAGATAGGGAAGAAGAGAAAACAGAGCAAGAAGGAGGGAAGTGAACTAGAGAGGGGGAGGACAGACACACACTCTCTCTTAACCGTTCCTTCCCTTTCTTTTATCTCTTTTCTCTTGAGATAGAGAGGAAAGAGCTAGGGAACCTAGAGCGACAGGAATGGCGTTCAATAAGAAAAATGGAGAAGAGAAAAATAACTGAGATGAACCTATTGTCACTCTCAAATGCAGTATTGAAGAATTCCCGTACTCTGAGAAGACTACACAACTGCCAAATCTACTATGCAACGTTTGTCACTAGCATTCAGATAAGTATTAAATTACATGTTGCTTGATCCACAGGTTAGGATCTGCAGTGCATTTTTACAGCGCATGTACATTTCCGCAATATTTTTTTGCTGCCATGTAGTAATAATAGAGTAGAGAGATTACGAAACACATCCGGAAAGAAGTGACATTACCTGTCGGGGAGAAATTTACATTGCCAAATGATCCATATGTTCAAGCTGATCTTCCTGTTGCATGCCTGCTGCTACGAGATCCAAGGCAAGACCTTGTGCGGTAGTTTTTGCCGTATTTGGCTAATCGTCGAGCAAGCATCAAATCAGGCAGTCACAACGACCATGTTGAAATGAGCACGCTCGACAAACGTACTCCTTAGAGGTGATTTTGTAACGTATGGTTTGGACTCTTGATATTTACGGGAGTTCATGATGGTGGGTGATCTCTGAGAAGGGTGTGCTAAAACGGGACTCTTGGACCATCCATATGTTCTTCTGTACAAATTTTAGTAGGTTTGTGAGACGTCACGGTAGGATTTTGAGGTAGGTGTTAATGGTTGGGAACTTCAACATTCAATCTATTGATACTGCATGAGAAACTAATCCATAGCGTATGGAAGAGAAAGTATGCTAAAGAGCTTCACCACCGGGGGAGGGGGGAGGCTTTAGCCCATCTTGAAATGATCTCAATCCCGCCCACCTGTTCACTCAGTTAGCTTATAGGAGATGGTTTCAGAATAATTAGAGTCAGAATCTCACACGTTCAAAGAGGAATAAGTTATAGAAATAGGGAGAGAGGAAGTGATAGAGAAACAGGAAAAAGAACGAGAGAGAGAAACAAAGGAAGTGATAGAAACATAGGATCAAAAAGAGAGGAAGATAGAGACCAAGAGATAGAAACAGAGGACGTGATAGAGACCGAGGGAGAAAGAAATAAACCGGAAGGAAGAGACCGATAAAGAGAGAAAGATAGGAGCAAAGCAATAGACTAAGGCAGAAAGAAAGAGAAGAGAGGATACAAAAATAGAGATAGGAAGGAGACCACAGGGGAAATTGAAAGAATGGAGAGGGAAGAAGAAAGAGAAATATGATAAAATGGAAGAGGAACAGGAAGAAAAGACCGAGAAAGAAACAGATTGTGATAGAGGGAAGAAAAGAGAGAAACAAGATTGAAGAGACAAAGAGAGAGGGAAAAAGAGAGAAACAGAAGAAGTGATAGAAAGAGAGGGAGAAAGGAGACAGAAATGACAGAATGGAGACCGAGGGAGAGAGAAAATGGAACATAGGAAGAGAGACGGAGGGAGGAAAATGGAAAAGGAGGGTAAAGAAATAAAAATAAAGATAACAGAACAAAGGAAGATAGAAAAAGGAAGTTATAGAGAGGGAGAAGGGAACAGGAAGGAAGAGACAGAAATGATTGATTGATTTGTTGTTTTAAGTCCACTTTATGCACAGTAAGGCTAATCGGGACTGGACCTACAGTTTAAAGTGGGATCCGAATCACTTGTGCCTCCACCGGGTATCGAACCCGGGGCCCCTTGATTACAAGGAGACGACGCTACCACTGCGCCATCGGGGAGGCCGAGACAGAAATTAGAAAGAAGAAAGGGACAGAGGAAGTGATAGAGAGAGAGAGAGACCAAATGAGAAAGAAACAGGACGGAGACTGGGGAGAGTGAAGAAAAACTGAGAAAGAACAAGAGAGGATCAGAAAAAGATAAACAGGAAGGAAATAGAAATAGAGAGAAACAGATGGAGAGAAGAAGGAGAAACAGAAAGAAGAGAAACATTAAAATAGAACAAGAGAAGCAAAGGAAGATAAATTGGAACTGAGGGAGAGAGAAAAACGAAGAGGAGGAGAAAAGACAGAAGGGTTGCGATTAACCTTAATAGATAGAAAATGAACTTAAAATTAGAATAATTCCACATGTAGTATTGTGTAGTTAAAACTTTGTCTAACCTTTCCTTTAATTGTTTCCCGTATAGATTGCGTCTTGTTAAAAAAGGACACACTAATTTTCCGTTAAGATAACTTCTGACACAGTACGGTTCGTGTCACCACCGTATGACTCGACTTGTAACGGGAAACATCGGAATACCTATTGCGAAACAATTGCAGTGCTAAACAAGTATACATGGTAAGCTCAATCGTTCTTTTTGTATGATTGTCTTATTGCATCACAACTCTGCTCCTCAAGAATTCACGTCCCGTTAAGCGAGCACATTGTTTCGAGTAGGCATTCCGCCATCTTATGTCAAGTCATATTTATATACCTGAAATATCCGTGGTTCCTTATATAGACTCTCTCCCGTTCCGAACAGCGGTAACCATAAAGGGTCGCGAGGCTCGTTCGCCAGTTTTTAAATGCTTTGAATTTGACAATATCAAAGGTTGATTTGCAATGCTTTTCTCCTCTGTATCCCCCTCGTCTCCACTCCTCTCGCCGTGTTCCTCTGTCCCATGTTTCGTATCGAACAAGATATAGCATGGGTATCTTTCCCCTGGGCAGTTAGAGTAGTGTTGCCTACTTCTGCTCAGTTTGTATTTCTACCTGGTAGTTATTGCTTTCTCCAAATATTTCAAGTTCCAATGTCAGGATTCAGTTTCTCCTCGCTTTACACTTTTATCTATATTCAGTTCCTCTCCTCTTTACACATTTATCTGGATTCAGTTCCTCCCCCTCTTTACTCTTTTATCTGAATTCAGTTTCCACCCTCTTCACTCTTTATCTGGATTGACCTCCCTTTTTTTAGTATTTTATCTGAATTTAGTTTCTACCCTTTTCACTCTTTTATCTGGTTTGACCTCCACTCTTTACTATTTTATCTGAATTCAGTTCCTCCCCTCTTTACTCTTATCTGGATTGACCTCCCTTTTTTTAGTATTTTATCTGAATTTAGTTTCTACCCTTTTCACTCTTTTATCTGGTTTGACCTCCACTCTTTACTATTTTATCTGAATTCAGTTCCTCCCCTCTTCACTCTTTATCTGGATTGACCTCCCTTTTTTTAGTATTTTATCTGAATTTAGTTTCTACCCTTTTCACTCTTTTATCTGGTTTGACCTCCACTCTTTACTATTTTATCTGAATTCAGTTCCTCCCCTCTTTACTCTTATCTGGATTCAGTTTCTACCCTCTTCACTCTTTTATCTGGATTCAGTTTCTACCCTCTTCACTCTCTTATCTGGATTCAGTTTCTACCCTCTTCACTCTCTTATCTGGATTCAGTTTCTACCCTCTTCACTCTTTTTCAGGATTCAGTTTCTACCATCTTCACTCTTTTACATGGATTCAGTTTCTACCCTCTTCACTCTTTTATCTGGATTCAGTTTTTACCCTCTTCACTATTTTATCTGGATTCAGTTTCTACCCTCATCACTCTTTTAACAGGATTGAGTTTCCCTTCTCTTCAGGCTTTTATCAAGATTCGATTTCATCTCCCTGCAAAGTATTTTCAAGCTCTGATTCGTATTATTTTCACGCTTTAAAATAATAGTTCATATTCTCTTTTCAAAAGAATTCTTATTAACTTAATTTTTTCTATTAATAATTGCATTTAAAAAGTTTTTTTTTTCATTACTTGGGGTGAACACCACTCAAGAATTCCTGTGTGCATGTATAATCCGCTGTATTCTGTTTCTCGTTTTAATGGGGCATTTCCTTGAGAGATATTATATCAGAATTCGTTTATCGAAATGTTCGTAAACTATAATATTAATTCTGAAAGTGGAACTCTCTTAAAATATTCTCAGTTTTTATTCTGAAGAAGTTATATAACGAGAAACCGTTCAACAATGTAAACATCGTTTGACATATCTTTGTAACCACGTCAGGAAGTAACATTTAGAGATGAAGCGATATATCTGGACAAAGCAACGAGGTGTAGGTATTATGTAATGTGAACAATCTCATGTTATTTATCATTATTTGTATGTATTATTTTGAGCTTCGAGACAATAACTATTGATGTTTGGAATCGAGACGAGACCGAGGCATTCATTTGTGACTAGAAGACCGAGACTAACTAAACTAACTAACTCTCTAGCCTTCTTAAACCCGAAGGTTCATGGCTGCAGCAACACAGGCCTTCCATCTGTTCCTATCTTGAGCAAGATCTATATACTCTTTTCCATCCCTACCGATTTCCTTTAGGTCCATCTCAACGTTGTCCCTCCCTTCGTCTTGGCCTTCCTACAGGTCTCTTACCATCAGGTTTCCCAACAAGAATCCTGTAAACTCCTCTTTCCTCTCCCATTCGTGCCACATGGCCTGCCCACCTAAGTCTTCTTGATTTAATTATTCTAATAATATCTGGACATGAATACAAATTATGTAGTTCTAAATTATGTAACCTTCTCCACTCACCTGTCTCCTCATCCCTTTTAGGTCCAAATATTTTTCTAAGGATCTTATTTTCAAATACTCTCAACCTATGTTCCTCTTTCAATGTAAGGGACCAAGTTTCACACCCATATAATACTACAGGCAAAATTACTGTTTTGTATATTTTAACTTTTAGTTTCTTAGATATTAAACGAGAAGACAAAATTTTATGAAGAGAGAAGTAACATGCATTTCCTGAATTAAGCCTACTTTTTATTTCCTCTTTAATATAATTTTCATTTGTTAATATTACTCCTAAGTATTTGAATTTGGAAACTGGTTCAAACGAGTTGTTATCAATAATTAGATTTTGATTATTACCTAACTCTTGGTTTCGTCATGTAAGCATATATTTAGTTTTCTCTTTGTTAACTTCCAAACCTATCTCTCTAGCAGTTTTGAAAAATATTTTAGCATTATTCTTAATTGTATTTACATCATCCCCTAATAAGTCTACATCATCTGCATATGCTAACAACTGAGTCACACCATTTAATTTTAGACCTTCGTTAGTTTCTTTTACCTTCCTAACAGCATATTCTAAGGCAAAATTAAAGAGCAATGGAGATAATGCATCTCCTTGTTTTAACCCATCATGAATTGTAAATTTGTCAGACACATTAATACCCACACGAATTTTACTTTCTGTTTCACTGGTGCATACTTTCATCATACTAACAAGCTTCTTAGGTATTCCAAACTCTACTAATATATTATATAATTTATCTCTTTTGACCGAATCATATGCTTTTTCGAAATCAATGAATAGCTGATGGACATTTTGATTATATTCCCACTTTTTTTCAAGTGTCTGTCTGATGTGAAAAATTTGACCGAGACATGCTTCGTAAAGAGGAGATCGAGACAAGCACTCGTTACGAGCAGTCAGAGACGAGCAAATGTTACGAGCAGTCAGAGACGAGCAAATGTTACGAGCAGTCAGAGACGAGCAAATGTTACGAGCAGTCAGAGACGAGCAACTGTTACGAGCAGACAGAGACGAGCAACTGTTACGAGCAGACAGAGACGAGCAACTGTTACGAGCAGACAGAGACGAGCAACTGTTACGAGCAGACAGAGACGAGCAACTGTTACGAGCAGACAGAGACGAGCAACTGTTACGAGCAGAGAGAGACGAGCAGTTGTTACGAGCAGAGAGAGACGAGCAATTGTTACGAGCAGAGAGAGACGAGCAATTGTCAGGAGCAGACAGAGGCGGGCACTTTTTACGAGCAGACAGAGGCGAGCAATTGTTACGAGCAGACAGAGGCGAGCAATTGCCACGAGCAGACAGAGACGAGCAATTGCCACGAGCAGACAGAGACGAGCACTTTTTACGAGCAGTCCGAAACAAGATGACAATGCCTATAGTCTCGTTTCGGCACGATCTATACACCAAACGCTCCATTTGAAGTCGTGTACAGTCAAGGACACTACTGGGTTCCAATGGTCCCATTGGGGGTTGTTACAACCCAGACGTGTCCATGTCTGTACTTAGTGTAGCATGAACGTGATAAAGGATCAATAATTGTTAAAGATCCTAAACTGTATTCTTCTCTTATTTCGGCTGCTATTCAGTTCCGCTGGGAAACGTGGCCGTCCTGCAAAATTTTTCGGCGGTGAATTCCGCTCTCAAGAGTTGCAGTCCTTGAACAGATGCCCAGTCGGCAGACGATAGCGTCAGAGGGCATTGACTGAAGAAAAGGCACACACAATCTCGTGCACGTTCGCACACAACACAACACACACCGAACCTTCCGGCAAGTCTTGGCTTGGGCGCCAATTTGTGACGTCACCTCCAACGCCCTCGTGACGCATCTCTGCTAGCTCAAGACCGGAGATGTTCCACGCGCGCTGCTCAACATAGTCGAATCCATTGTTACCGATTCGTGCAACTGTGTTGGGTGTACGTGTACACAGTGCAAATGAAATGAGTCTTCAATGAGGGGGTCCTGGCAGTCCGTGGTGAACCCGATTGCAAGGTTTGTAGTGCTATTTTTTTGCGCAGTGTTGCCAGTACCTCCGTTTTATCTCGCTTGCACAATAGCGACAAATTTCAACTTCTGGAAATACACTTTCACAGGACAGTCATACTCATACAACAGCATTCGGAATGTGTTTAAAGTAAGAGATTTAAGTACAAATGCGAATTTCATGATAGAGAAACTGTTTTTTTCTGCAACTTCTCTTGAGCTTGACTTTTTAAGTCCACTTTTAAGTAGGCTAATTGGGACTGGTCCTACTGTGGCGCAAAATTCGTGAGGGCAAGGGCCTACCTACCTCACTCCCCACCTATTGAGGTGGGAGATCATCTAACTAGTTACAGGGTGACGTGTGGTTAGCACAACGAACCCCTAGTTGTTGTAGGTTACCATGACCGGGTACCGCTACCCATTCGTAGCTTCCAAATTTCCTCACGATGGTGGGTGGCCACCGGTTCCATACACAGGCCGAAATATCAGGAGAAAAGTTGTTACGCTTTCCCCAGGAGCCCAAAGGATGACGCCTTAGACCGCATTAGTGTTCCATATAAAAATGCAAAATTAGCGCCAACGCGGTTAAAAATTATCGGAAAGAGGTTTAGAAGACTTCGACCTGAATAATGCAGAAAAGATGTGCAATCATTTATTTATTATTATTTTTACTGAGTTTGTTCAAATTTAGACTATTCTGTTTACCAGTGTTTTAAATTACCTTACCTGATTCGGATTGCGAGCTCTGGGTTCACAGTACCAGACAGACCAGTCACTCGCAAGTCTTAATAAGTTAGTAAATAAACAATAGACTCAACAAATTAATAGACACAATGTAGAAACACCAAACAAAGAGAACTTATACCTGTTTCTTTTACTCTTATATTTAAAAACAAATCTTCCTATCCATTTTCACATTAAACTTAATCATCGAGGGTGGTCTTTACACTTCGAAATGTCAACTTTTCTTCTTACGCTGTTCTTCTTCTTCAGTTCTTCTTCATATCTCGGAGAAGGTGCTGGGGGTTTACGGTGGTAGAAATCACATCCAATAAGCACTCTATATAGAAGTTTAGATTTATTTTCTTTTTGTGTGAGCCATAGGCTGTACGCACTACATAGTTTTGATTTTTCTACAATATTTTGTTACATTTAGTTTTCTTTTAAGCTGTATCTTACTTTGTCCTCCCTCAACAGTTCTTCTTCCTCGCCCCACTTCTCTTTTCCTGCACTCTCACCAAAAAACGCATACATTTTACTTTACACACACACTATAAAGATGGCTCGTCTGGAGCATGATCACTCATTTCGCTGCCTTCTCTAATAGCTTTACCCCGCCGTTCTCTTACTTCTCCCAGGTATTTCCCCACTTGCTACCCCGCTTCCTTTATCTTTATTCTGTCGTCTACCACTTCTATCACCTCCCTGTTAAGTTTTTCATCCATTTGTCCCTTAGGTCACGTGTAGAAGGACAGTTCAGAAGGATATGCTTGTCCGTCTCCTCCCCATCGCACAAAGAACATATCGTTTCCCCTGCTTCGTTTCTCTTTCTTAGTTGTTTCCATCCCCCTAATCTGAACCATGCCAGTGCGCCTCTTTCATTTTTTTCTCACAACCTGGATATATTTCGCTGTATGTCCACCAACAGCGGCTGCAGCCTAGCAACAGCTCCTGGTTCGACACGAAGGAATGGCGAACCCTTTGCTCTGGTTGTTTTGGTTCCACTAATGCTAGGAGCATAGCTCAATACTCGAAAATAAATAGGCAGATACGCTCCTTGAAACCAAACACCCTTCCATTCTACGCATAATTTCTGCATGATCCAAAAGTAATCGGTCATAGGTGCTGAAGCTGAACCAGAATAAGCTCAAATCATTATTGGATTTTCCAACGACGCCCAACTGAAAATTTAGATCAGTGAGGCCAAACTATGAACTGCAAAGGAAGAGGAATGGATGAATATTCCCAGGAATTTTAAGGTCGAGTGTTCAAAAGCTGCACTTTTGAACCCGCGTCAGAACCTTGTTATAAGTAGGCGATCTTAACATTTTAACCTCTCATTCCTCCTGGCATCGCAACGTGCCATGCATCGAAGCTTGGCCTTCTGGTAAATCCCCAGCAAAACTGACCGCGTATGTTCACATATGACCCAAGCGCGGCCCCGTGTTTAACGTACCATGTGTGGAAGATTTGTCCGTGCCGTGCTCACGACATTATGGTCGCGAGAGGTCATGTCGGAGTACCTTAAATCACTCGTGAAATACAGGCAGGCACCTGACCATTGTGGGCAGTGGCCAAACATCCTGCTTCAACAAGGGTTTTGTCTGGTCTCGCCGCAACAATTAACTGCTCCGTGATTTTTCGTGGCTTGAATTAGCATGACAAAAGCCTTTCTGAAGTCTTTGCCGTGGCCCTCCACATTCATTTTATATTTGCCATTTGGGTTCGGTTTCATTGTGTCCCGCTGGAGGGCATCTGTGGTCATTCAAGGGAATTTTAAAGAGGAAAGGGGAGATCAGAGGCAGATGTTTTGTCCTTTCCTGCCTTCAACAGCTGGTTTGCAATGCTACATGCGAGGCAGGAAATCGAACCACAAACAGGAGATTTGTGCCTCCTTCATGATCGTTCATTGCAAGTTTGTGGAAAGTAAGCTTCTTCTCAGCAGTTCCTTCGTCTGTCCAGAGTTCGTTCAAACAGCAAATTGACTACCCTCAGACTTCGTTGAAATCGCAATTTGACTATGCCCAGAATTAGTTGAAACAGCAATTTGACTACCCCCAGAGTTAGTTGAAACAGCAATTTGACTACCCCTCAAAGTTAGTTGAAACAGCAATTTGACTACCCCTCAAAGTTAGTTGAAACAACAATTTGACTACCCTCCAAAATTAGTTGAAACAGCAATTTGACTACCCCTAGAGTTAGTTGAAACAGCAATTTGACTACCCCCAGAGTAAGTTGAAGGAACAATTTGAATATCCTCAAAGTTAGTTTAAACAACAATTTGACTACCCCCAAAGTTAGTTTAAGCAACAATTTGACTACCCCCCAAAGTTAGTTGAAACAACAATTATTTAGCATGACAAAAGCCTTTCTGAAGTGTTTGCCGTGGCTTTTGTCATGACTACCCCAAAGTTAGTTTAAACAACAATTTGACTACCCCCAAAGTTAGTTTAAACAACAATTTGACTACCCACCAAAGTTAGTTGAAACAACAATTATTTTTTATCATGACAAAAGCCTTTCTCAAGTCTTTGCCGTCTCTTTTGTCATGACTACCCCAAAGTTAGTTTAAACAACAATTTGACTACCCCCAAAGTTAGTTTAAACAACAATTTGACTACCCCCAAAGTTAGTTTAAACAACAATTTGACTACCCCCAAAGTCAGTTTAAACAACAATTTGACTACCCCCCAAAGTTGGTTTAAACAACAATTTGACTACCCCCAGAGTTAGTTGAAACAACAATGTGACTACCCCTCAAAGTTAGTTGAAACAACAGTTTGACTACCCTCCAAAGTTAGTTCAAATTGCAACTTGGCAACTCTCGGCGTTACTTCAAACGGCAGTTGCCTACTCTCGGCGTTACTTCAAACGGCAGTTGCCTACTCTCGGCGTTACTTCAAACGGCAGTTGCCTACTCTCGGCGTTACTTGAAACGGCAGTTGCCTACTCTAGGCGTTACTTGAAACGGCAGTTGCCTACTCTAGGCGTTAGATCGAACAGACATTTGGCCGCCGTTGGAGTTCGTTCTAGCAGCCATTTGGCTGCCTTCGGAGATCGATCGAACAGTCACTTGGCTATTCTCGAGTTCGTTCATGTAGCGAATTTGGCTTCGTTGCAAATACATCAACCGCTATCATTTGACCAGGACACATGCAACAAACACGTCCATTTACAAGAAGAGCATCATTGAGAGAAATCTAAGCGACGAGTAAATTATATTAAATTAACGCGTAGGTAATGGAGCGGATGTTGGAAGTAAAGACATTTGCGGAACGGGAGCGGAAAATTACAATTAAGAGAAATTAAAGCAGAAAAGAGTAAATGAAGCGGCGAAATAAAGCAATTAATATTACTTACTGCAGTAATGAAGGAAAATGCTTAAGAAGCGGAAAGCAATATAAGCTCTTCTCAAGGAAAGTTTACATATGGACATTGTAAACAGTGGCGTGCCCAAGAAGGGGAGGTTGGTGGGGGTTATAACCCCTCCCTTTGGCCTAGTATTCCTAAAAAAAGGAACGTCGAAGTAGGAAAAGATGGTAAAATGTGGGCTGACTACCAGAAAAAGTGTATATAACCCCTCCCTTTCGAAAATCCTGGGCACGCCACTGATTGTAAATACATTTGTGGCTACTTTCCATAAGGTCTCATTCCTGTTTCCACCTTACTTACGCCTGTTTTTTTAATAAATATTCTTTCATACTGTCTGAAAGACCCACAGTGAAGCCTGTTAGTTCACTTCCTTACCAGAGAAAGGCTCACTGCGACCTTTTTAAAATAGGATCCCCGACAAGAGCCCGAAGCCATGTTTTCTCCCAAACACAGCATTCTCTATCGCTATGGGAAATCAAAACAATGGGTATTCAAACGTCTTTCATTATTGTTGGAAAGTACGGACGCTACGATGTCTGCCTTATCTACATTATCTGTGAGCAAGGGAAAAAAAAAACAAGATTTTGTGGCTGGGAGGATGGGGTGGCAGTGAGAGGACAACAGTCTGCACCTTGAGCGTTTCATCGTCGTGATGGATTATTAATCTATCATTTTACGGGTTGCCAGGTATCCTGATTATATCGGATTTATCACAAAAGTTTTTTTGTTTATTATTTACGCCGCAACTTAACTAGAGAGAACACTCGAAAAGCAACAATTTATCTTCAGACTTCAGCCAACCAACAAGCGTACAGTACAGCCTACAAGCTTTTGTATAGTTTTTTTTTACTATGTAGGGCATCAAGCCATTATTTGTATTAATACTGTTCTAAATGAAATGTTGTATGGCTTAATTGAGTGATTGTTTGAATTGTTGTTTTAAGTCCACTTTATGCACAGTAAGGCTAATCGGGACTAGACCTACAGTTTAAAATGGGATCCGAACCACTGTCCCATGTGCCTCCACCTGGTATCGAACCCGGGGGCTTAAGAAACTTGCTTACCTGAGACGGGGGGGGGGGCACACGCCCATATTATTTTTGTCACTAATATTCAAGAATCATTTTGTTACTGAATTACTGGTTCCTTTGTTGATTATACAATGTGCAGCTATTTATTAATTATAATAATTACAAAAAAATAATAATAACCATTTATTGCATGAGTGTCGCACACATACTTTACCATTAGCTAAAACTCACAAACGACCATAATCATTTTTCATTAGTGTTTTTTATAGAGGTGCAATTGTTTATTAATTATAAAAATTACAATACCATCATTAGAGGCCAATTGTAGGCTGTCACTGGCATGAGTGTCTCGAATTACACGCATTCAAAGATGGTGCCCGACATTCTCACCATGTGCATTTTGCCTCCTATGCACGTAACATTTATGTTTTTGGGAAGAAAGAAAGTAAATCAGAAACATTGTGAACACACTAGTGAACAATATAATTTACCCCTCCCCCTCCTCTCGGGCAAGCTAGGATTGAGATGATAAATGTATGGGCGCTAGCCTAATTTGCAATTTAGACATGGATTCAGTAATTACTAAGAAACAGTTCTTTTTTCCATACTTAGAAACTTTATGGTTTTCCAAGAAATCTGTCAAGACGGATCACTTCCCTTGTCTTACTGGGAAACTCTGACTGCCCCCCCCCCCACCCTCTACGCACACAATCGGCGAACAACCCGGGAATTACAATAATCTTCCAATTAATTAGAATAATTTTGTTTCACGCTCAACTAAACCTTGAGATATTGATCATCATTCGACTACTAATAAAAGTAACGAATTTTAGGGCACAAGTCAGTTATCAGCAAAGTTGTGCGTGTCAACTATCTATATCTTGGTAACCACCAGTGCTATCAAGATGAATTTTGTGGCACTAGAGTTGACGAGCTGTATCTTTGCGGGTGAACCCTGTCCAAGCCCGGCTGCGCAGTAGCAAGGGGGAGGAGCTACCGGCTGCGCGTCATTACCCTTGCGTTCTGTCCTTGCTGTCGACCACCCAAAGGACGAGTAGGTGGCAACTACATAAACGTATCTCTCTCACACTCTGCGCGGAGTAGCCAAGGCCACCCGCAAAGATACAGCTCGTCAACTCTAATAGACGTACCAAATGGCAGTAATACAAAAGAACACTAAGCCTACAAGTCATTTCAATCTGATATATTCACTTCTTAGAAACTAATAAATATGAGGATCTACGATTTTCTACATTTGGAAACCTTGCTAATAGAAATTTCACACGATATGTTGTTTTTGGTTGTCCCTTCTGTCCATTTATTACAAGAAAAAAATTCCATTGCGTATTAACGTTTTTATGAACCAACACATTATCACAATTCACCTTTGGTATCTCGCCATGTAGTTTCAAATGAGAAAAGTAGTTCCATCTCTCGGCTACTTTGGCGGTCTCTGCATTAATCGGTAACTTGATGTGATTTGTTTTCCATTGCGTCAACCTCTGTAGCGAAGTGGTTATCACAGAGCGCTGGGACGCCAGAGGTCCCGGATTCGAATCCCGGCCCGGGCATGGGTGTTCCTTGTGAGTGTCTCTTTAGGCAAAGTGGCCAAAAAGCGACGCTAAGTAACAAAAATCAAATCAAATTTGTTTTCCATTCTTGCTCCCATACTAACATTTAGCCTAGTAACGGTAAAAGCATGATTTCAGGACCAACACTATGTGTATCATAGTGTCTTTTCCAACATTCCCAGTGCATTAGAAATAATAATAATAATAATTAGGCACTATTTCAGAAGGGGGCCCTGTAAACCCATACCAGGTTACCCAATGTATTAATATGTATGTCAATCCATTCGTTTTGTCCAGAAGTATTCACTCCTGAGGACGATCTTTGGCTTGTTTTCTTGTACGTGTACCGTCACGGACACTTCTGGCTTGTATCTACATAATTCATTTTCAATGGTAACGTTACAGTCCAGATGTGTCCGTGACTGTACATGTATTATTCCAACAATAAAATAAATGTCAGTGGCAACCATGAATCCCCGTCACGTAGTTGCTTACTTACAGGATAAAAGATACACATTCGAGGACTCGTAGCGTCGAAATGATATCTTAAAGAGCAAAATTGAGAGAAGTTGTTTTCCTCTACACACACTAATTGTTTGTAGGCCCATATGTGTGTAATGTATTGTACCCAGTGGCGTGCCCAGGATTTTTGAAAGGAAGGGGTTACGTTACGTAAATTTGTTTTTAGTAGTCAGCCCTGAATTTGCCACCTTTTGCTGCCTCTGAGGTCCTTTTTCAGGAATATGGGCCAAGCGGGGGAGGTTATGACCCCCCCCACCAACCCGTCTCCTTGGGCGCGACACGATTGTACTCCATTATACGTATATCGTACCTGCACATAAATGAGAAATTTCACCGAATATGCAAGGGATTGTGCATTTTTACCTCGTTCCTGTCCAAAATCTGTGCCATCTTCAGAACCAAGAGGTCAGGTACCTTTTTTCGCGGCCTTTTACTCTGAGCAAACTTCCTTTTGTCCACTTTAGGATTGGGCGTTCTCCTTATCTTTTTCTGTCTTTTGGCTAACAGAAGAACATCGCAGATCTTCGGCATCGATAGAGGCGGCATCTACCTTTGGGTTCCTGACATTCTTTTCCTCCTACTCTGTCAATGCGCGTGGGAAGCGAGGCAGTGAACGGCAGGCGAAAAACTCTCACGGTGATCGATGCAGTGTTGCTATACCTCTTTAAAATTACACAAGTTTGGTCTTTAAGTTTTTTGGTGAAATTTATTCGAGCAGGATGGTAGGGATTTCGTTTCGACACATAGTCAAAAGATTGTCGTGCTGTGTTGGCAGATTAAAAAGCGATAGAGTTATGCAGGATGTCTACAAATGATTGAAGCGGTTTCACGACGTTACTGTACGTGTATTATTGATAGGCTTACCATACGTCCGGGATTATCCCGCACAGTCCTGGTTTTTTAGTGCTGTCCGGGGGGTGATGTCCGGGATTACAAAATGTCCGGGGTTTTGAGAATCTGAACATGAAAATAGCTACCGGTATAGAATATTCACGACCAAAACTTATGACCGGCAAGGATCGATTATACCTTTTCTGATTTACAAGAGAGTGCACAAGTTATTAATGGAATTCTAGAAGATGCTGTAAATATTGATGATCTATTTGATTAACGTACATTGTTGAACAAGGTAATTCAAAACCAAAAGGTATGTTGTGGTTCAAGTTCTAAAAAAGTACCAGATACTATTGAAGAGAAGTGGCAAGCAATTATTAAGGTGTTTCAAAAGACTGATATTTCATGTACCAACATTTCTAAAATGATTGAGTTTGCTATGTCTTTGCCTCGAACATCTGCTCCAGTTGAGGGAGTATTTTCAATTATGGGGAATATTTGGTCTGCAGAAAGCGGTAGACTTCTAGTATCTACTGTTAAACATCTGCTGAATGTTCAGATTAATTCAGAACTTTCATGTTGTGAATTTTATGATGTTATTAAAACAAACAAGCCATTTCTGAAAAAAAGTCATGACTAGTGAAAAGTACAATTGAGTCAACTAACATATAATGCTACCTAGAACAGAGAGACTTCCTAAACATCAGAAAATGTGTTATTCAATTAAACATTTGAAAATTAATTGATTGATTTTAGAAAATAATGTTAATATTTTTTCTTGTACAATTTATAGTTTAATGTTCCAATAAAATATTAAGGCTTTAACTGAAATTCAGCAGTAAGGAGTTGATCGCGAATATGTCCTAGGTTGGACCCCAAGAAATATGGTAAGCCTAATTATTGAACATATCGTGAACTAACTTTACAGTGTTGTAGAGAAACTGAACAAGTTTTGTGACACATTGCAAGTATTCAATGTCCCCTCTCCCTCCGCCTTTGTGATTCTGCAAACATCAACTCCATAAGAAGTTCTTCCCAAACGCGATGCAGCATGTCGCTATCAATTCGATCAAAGGCACTGATGGTATGAGCCCACAGTTCTGCTAGATCACTCGGTAATGGAGGCACAAACACTAAATCCTTCACATAACCCCCACGCGGAGTAAGTCGGGAGAGCGTGGAGGCCATGACAGCAGTTGTTGATCATCATTTCCACAACGACCGATCCATCGCTTTCGCACTCTGGTGGCTAAGTCGAATTCGTGGACATCGCGATGGAACTGGGGCGGAACACCATCCAACTGGTGGATAAAGTTCTCACTGTGCCGGTATGTCTCCAACTGTGGCATGAGCCAATTTTCTAAAATGTCAGGATTCCCGTATTCTGTAATGGTTGTTCGCTGAAGAAGATGAGGCCGCACTCTGCAAATTTTGAGATTGCACAAAATGCATTGAGTTTCGGAAAGTCACGAATATGCTTAACGGCGCCACGGAGAACAGAAAAACCCCATAAATTGTAATGTGTCACAAAACTTGTTGATTTCTCTACAAAACTGCAAAGTTACTTCGTGATATGTTCAATAATTCATGCACAGTAACGGCAAGAAACAGCTTCAATCATTTGTAGACACCCTGTATTTTCGCGCGTATTTTGTTCGCCGTCCAATCTTTTCGCGCTTATTGTCTTGCTTTAATTCCTTTCACATTTTTTTATTTACTTTTCCGCTTATACACCTGGTGCACAGATGCTATTTCATGGTTAATTAATTCATTTCTCCTTTCTTATTGCATGTTTGTTCACTTGAAATTATTTCACAGTTATTTATACATAATTTCAACAGTGGCGTGTCCAGTATTTTCGAAAGAAGGGTTACGTATACTTTTTATAGTAGTCAGACCACATTTTGCCATATTTTGCTGCCTTTGACTTTTTTTTTAAGGAATACTGGGACAAACGGACGGGGGTATGAACTAGGGATGGCCAAACGGATCCGGATCCGAAAAATCCGGATCCGTTTGGATCCGGATCCGGATCTGCTTGGATCCGGATCCGAGAAATCCGGATCCGTAAATTCCGGATCCGGATCCGAGAAATCCGGATCCGGATCCGAAAATCCCGGATCCGGATCCGAAAATTCCGGATCTGGATCCAGATCCGAAAGTTCCGGATCTGGATCCGGATCCGAGAGTTCCGGATCCGCGGATCCGGATCCGAAATTTCCGGATCTGGATCCGGATCCGAGAGTTCCGGATCCGCGGATCCGGATCCGGGTCTGAAAGTTTCGGATCTGGATCCGGATCCGAAAATCCGGATCCGGATCCAAGAGTTTCGTATCTCAATCCCATTATAATATTACCACACCTTAGTCCTACAAGAATTTTTTTCAAGTGTTGTTCCTAAAATACTTTGCTACGCATCGGCTAACACACTCGTGCACAAATGTCCGAAGTGATTTTGTAAATGCCATTGAAACGAATATGTATTCATTCGAATGTATTGGAAATGAAAACACACATAAATGTGAGACATTCCATTCCAGGATGAAACCTTTAACACATATAACAAGATAGAAATGTTATAGAAAAATTATACAATTGTTCTACAGTTACAGTTTTACAAATTAAAATAAAACATTATAATATATGCAGTGTTAAATAATTACAAAGTGTAAGACTAACAAGGGAGGTTATCTAAAGGTCCCCCTCCGATTTCCATGAAACTTGCCAGTATAGTGGGGCCCAAAGGAAGAATTACGTGTTTTTTTGTTTCAGCTAAAAAACTGTTTTAGGGGGCAAAACCCCCTCAAATGTCAAGATGAGGACAAATTGAAGTGAGGATCTGACCCCTGTGTCTTTCCGATTTCCATGAAACTTGGCAGGTGTATAGTGGGGCCCAATGGAAGAAATACGTGTTTTTTTGTTTCAGATAAAAAAACGGTTTTAGGGGGCAAAACCCCCTCAAATGTCAAGATGAGGAAAAATTGAAGTGAGGATCTGACCCTGTGTCCCCCTCCGATTTCCATGATACTTGGCAGGTGTGTGTATAAACGGGCCCAAATGAAGAAATACGTGTTTTTTTTTGTTTCAGCTAAAAAACGGTTTTAGGGGGCAAAACCCCCTCAAATGTCAAGATGAGGACAAATTGAAGTGAGGATCTGACCCCTGTGTCTTTCCGATTTCCATGAAACTTGGCAGGTGTATACTGTATAGTGGGGCCCAATGGAAGAAATACGTGTTTTTTTGTTTCAGATAAAAAACGGTTTTAGGGGGCAAAACCCCCTCAAATGTCAAGATGAGGACAAATTGAAGTGAGGATCTGACCCCTGTGTCCCTCCCATTTCCATAAAACTTGGCAGGTGTATAGTGGGGCCCAATGGAAGAAATAAGTGCTTTTTTTGTTTCAGCTAAAAAACGGTTTTAGGGGGCACAACCCCCTCAAATGTCAAGATGAGGACAAATTGAAGTGAGGATCTGACCCCTGTGTCTTTCCGATTTCCATGAAACTTGGCAGGTGTATAGTGGGGCCTAATGGAAGAAATACGTGTTTTTTTGTTTCAGATAAAAAAACGGTTTTAGGGGGCAAAACCCCCTCAAATGTCAAGATGAGGAAAAATTGAAGTGAGGATCTGACCCTGTGTCCCCCTCCGATTTCCATGATACTTGGCAGGTGTGTGTATAAACGGGCCCAAATGAAGAAATACGTGTTTTTTTTTGTTTCAGCTAAAAAACGGTTTTAGGGGGCAAAACCCCCTCAAATGTCAAGATGAGGACAAATTGAAGTGAGGATCTGACCCCTGTGTCTTTCCGATTTCTATGAAACTTGGCAGGTGTATACTGTATAGTGGGGCCCAATGGAAGAAATACGTGTTTTTTTGTTTCAGATAAAAAACGGTTTTAGGGGGCAAAACCCCCTCAAATGTCAAGATGAGGACAAATTGAAGTGAGGATCTGACCCCTGTGTCCCTCCCATTTCCATAAAACTTGGCAGGTGTATAGTGGGGCCCAATGGAAGAAATAAGTGCTTTTTTTGTTTCAGCTAAAAAACGGTTTTAGGGGGCACAACCCCCTCAAATGTCAAGATGAGGACAAATTGAAGTGAGGATCGGACCCCTGTGTCCCCCTCCGATTTCCATGATACTTGGTAGGTGTGTGTATAAACGGGCCCAAATGAAGAAATACGTGTTTTTTTTTGTTTCGGCTAAAAAACGATTTTAGGGGGCAACCCCCCTCAAATGTCAATATGAGGACAAATTTAAGTGGGCATTTGATTTGTGTGTCCCCCTCCGATTTCCATGAAACTTGGCAGGTGTATAGTGGGGCCCAAAGGAAGAAATACATGTTGTTTTTTTTTGTTTCAGCTAAAAAACGTTTTTACAGGGCGAAACCCACTGAATTGTCAAGATGAGGACAAATTGAAGTGGGGATCTGACCCCTGTGTCCCCCTCAGATTTCCATGAAACTTGGCAGAAGAAATACGTGTTTTTTTGTTTCGGAAAAAAATTTGTTCTAGAGGGCAACCTCCTCTCAAATGTCAAGATGAGGACAAATTGAAGTGGGGATCTGACCCCTGAGTTCCCCTCCGATTTCCATGAAACGTGGCAGGTGTATAGAGGGGCCCGAAGGAAGAATTACGTGTTTTTTTGTTTGAGCTAAAAACTGTTTCAGGGGGCAAAATCCCCTCAAATGTCAAGATGAGGACAAATTGAAGTAAGGATCTGACCCCTGTGTTCCCCTCCGATTTTCATGAAACTTCGCAGGTGTATAGAGGGGCCCAAAGGAAGAAATACGTGTTTTTTTGTTTCGGCTAAAATACTGTTTTAGGGGGCAAAACCCGCCTCAAATGTCAAGATTAGGACAAATTGCCGTGGGAATCATCTGACCCCTGTGTCCCCCTCCGATTCCCATGAAATTTGACAGGTGTATAGAGAGGCCGTATGCCCCCTGTTTCTTCCTATGCCATATTTACGTGGTTTCGGGGACTTCAATTTCTCCTCATCTTGACATTTGAGGGGGGGGGCTCTATACACCTGCCAAGTTTCATGGAAATCGGAGGGGGAGACTTAGACCTCCCTAGTAAGTAAGTGTATTAATTAATTACAAACCGCGCACGCGAGCACACACACTATATATATATATATATGTGTGTGTATGTATATTATATATATATGTATATTAGCAGGTAACAATATGTTATAAGCACATTCTTACTTTCCAAAGAAGCGCATGTGGGATGGCAAAACGGATCCGGATCCGAAAATTCCGGATCCGGATCCAAAAGTACCGGATCCGGATCCGAAAGTACCTGATCCGGATCTGAAAGTACCGGATCCGAAAGTTTTGGATCCGGATCCGAAAATTCTGGATCCGGATCCGAAAGTTCTGAATCCGGATCCGAAAGTTCTGGATCCGGATCCGGATCCGGATCTGAAAATTCCGGATCCGCGGATCCGGATCCGGATCTGAAAATTCCGGATCCGGATCCGGATCCACAGATCCGGATCGGAAAAATTTTAGGATCCGGATCCTAAGGATCCGGAACCAACCGGATCCGGATTTCGGATCCGCTAGGATCCGGATCTGGCCACCCCTAGTATGAACCCGACCAACCCCACCTTGGGTACGCCACTGAATTTAAAACCTTCATCTGCATATAGCTAGAAACCACGGAGGCTCATTATGGTGTGGAGGTAGGAGCTTCACACATTCCCGATCTCGGTCATTTGAGGATGTGTGTGATCACTACCTCGCTTCTGATGCATTTACCTCAGAGGGTTGTCCAAATATGTACATTTTATCAGGCTGAGCGACACCCGGCGGCACCTTATGCACGCACATGGTCTTAAAATTTTCCGCCTGAGATAATCTACCCTGGGTCTCTCACGTGTCAGTTAGACGGCCTTTCGACATAACCACAGTGGCTTCTATTTTTATGTACAGTAATTATTCCGATATTTAATTTTTGATTTATGTGTGCAGTGTCCGTATTCCTTTCGCACTTGCTCGTGTGTTTTCGCGCTTCTTCCAGTTTCCACAGCTCTCCTAGTTTATGTAGGAATAATTGAAAATATGGTTCTTTTTCCCAATCTCAATTGGGAGTCCTTTTTCAAAATAAGTCATTAATGAAAAATGTACGTATTATATTGTCGTTTGTGGTACACTACAATGACAGGAAAAAGTGTGATTTTTAATTCACTACTACATTATGTTACTTGTAAAATGACCGTTATTTTTTAAACTGTAATTTCTGTTTTCATTTTTTACACTGATTCCAGCAGTTATACAACAGTCATAGATTGACGATTAGAAATAGTGATTGGTCTGATATTTGATGCTTTCTGTGATTAGTCCCCATTTCTGATTTTAACAAAAAACGAATCTTAAGTGTTTAATTGTTAGGTATTGAAATGCTTGCTCGAGCTTTGGGGGTGGGGGATGTGTAGATATGCATTCAGCGAGATACTTGCAAAATTTGTGACAAGATGGAAGAAAGAAATAACATTTAATTACAATTTGATGTTATAAGCTACCTGAACCCAATATGGCGTACCTAATGTTTGCGTTTGTTTCTAATGGCGTACAAAGTGTGAAAGGTAAAACTAGTTGCAAGATTCAAAAGAGAGAACATTTATGGATGTTTATTGAAAATTGGAGCCAATTCCAAATAATGACATGGGTGCTGGAAAGATGTTATTAAAAAGTTACGTTTAGGCCAATATGTACCCAACATGGCCTAGTCATATATTTTGTTTTTCAACATCAAAATATGAAACTGAAATTGTAAAGAAAAGTACAACTATGTTGTTTTTATAAGTATATTGATACACTTACATTTTATTTACATAATGACACATGAGATTTGCACAAAGAAATAACATTGTTTACAAACCAATAAACAATGAAGTGACATGCCACAATTTGTTACCAGAAGACCATGGATTACACATCACAGTCTGGGCAAATGAAAGCTCCTTCATCACCCTGAGTTCCACACATAGTACGTGAACATAAGAGTAACAAATGCCACATTTGAGCATGTCTTTCACGATATATTCCTATGTAGTGTTCCTTTTTCCTTTGTTATAAACAGGAAAAAAATCTAAACTACGTACATTGTTGCAAAGTACAAATTGAGCTATCAAAATATTTATTAGAGATACAAACACCTATCACTTGGAAGATGTAGTAAGTAATAACTTGACTACGCAATATTTGATCACGTAGAACACAATCACGAGATCCAGCTATTTCGCTTCTTTGTGCTCAAATTTCTGTACTATAGTACTATAGGTATAGCTAACAGGTTCAATCACGTCATTCGGACAGTCTAAATGACATACTAACGTCATCTGTTGGATTAACCTTGTAACTACTTGGAAACAGCAAATAGGCCATATTGATTACTAGGCTATATTGGTTTCAGGTACCTTACGTTGAATAACAATTGTTTGATTTTCCTAATATCACAGTTATATTGACTCATTGTGTTCTTCCTTGCAGGTAAGAGTTGCTGACGTCTTGTCCAAACTACAATTGGGTGCCCATGGGTGAGTTAAGTGTACTTTCGAAATTCCAATCGTAAAAATGACGTTATTTATGAATAAGAAAAAATCAACATTAATTTGAATGAAGTCAAATGTTATTGTCATGGTTACACCATTTTATATACATTAAAAACTCATGGTTTTGGATTAAAGTTTTGAAAACGGCTATCATTTTAAATGTATTGTACATTATATATTGTATTTAAGTATATGTAATGGAAATCTTTTGGATATCCAATAGGTGTCCAATGATGTCCAGTAGACATCCATTAGATGTGTCTTATATATTCATGTGCCCGTCGACGAGACATGCATGGGATATGTAAATGAGCAATTTTTATATGTTCTTTATAGACATGCAAAAGACGGCCGATGGATGTCTAATGGATATATAATGGACGTCCAGTAGATATTCATAAAATCCATGGATCTGATCTTATCATGGATATCGCTTGAAGAGTTGTACTTTGTGGCTTGTTCCTACTTGCCACAACACTCAGCTGATTAACCCTTTTTTTCGCGAGGAACCAACCCGCTAGATAATAACATATAGTAAGAAGCTAGTGGGGATATGGTAGGAAGTTGCTGTATAATGTAGTCGCCATGAGGTTTCATCTGTTACATTGTGTAGTTCAGTCAGCACGTCAAGAGTTGAAACGTCACCCTAGAGATTATGCAACCACGCTTAATGCTAAAGTAAATAGGGTTGCATATACGTACGTCAGTGTTTCACGTGCGCAACCTGCAGGACTACACCATATCGGTTGTGTGTGTGTAGCTTCCTTGCCATTTTCATTGGTCATTGGTTGAAATTCTGTATCAGCAATGTTTCTGGGGTAAGACCGCCCGCAAGGATGGTCAAAAGGAATTGTCTGCATCCACTTGAATGAAAAAAAAAAATTACCGGTTTTTCCATTTATATTTTATTTTACTCTTTTGTATCTCTTTTCCTGCTTGGAATCTTTTTTGAGTTTTAGTATCCATGCGTGGAACATTATAATACCGTATCTCACCGTATAATCGGCGCACCCTGTTTTGCGAGTCCAAAAATTGGTTTACAACCTTGTATCGCGTAATCGTCAAATTGGCGCAATCGTCGCATTATTATTATTTGCTTCACGTAATGGTCGCACCCTGCTTCCTTTGCATAAAATTTTGTAATAAAGTCTGCGACGAATATGACGTGATATACAGAACTACTGAATTATGAATAACACTAAGTGTGCTATTAAGGTGTGCCTAGTTTGAATAGCATCAAAATATTTCTGTTAGTTAGAATATTCATTTAAACCATTGAACATCAATTGCACGAAACTCTTTCACTTTCCTAGTCCTGTAAAATGCCATTCATTCCTTGTCTTGCGTTATCAGAGGACAGTAGGCGTAAGAGTATTTTTTAATTTCCTCTTCCAGTGTACTTGTATTCTTGTCGGCGGCCATTTTCGGTGTACTGGACCTCATAGAGGTTACTGATTGGCCCTCCGTACAATTCACTTTCTCTGAAACCTCTCCATGCAAATCCGAAAGTACTTGGAACTTGATGGATGACCCATGGAGAAGAGCGACCTCATGTGTCGCCGCTTTGCAGCCGTTGACATTTTTTCATGACTTCCGTTTTCCACTTGTCGTTCGCCTTTTGCGTTTTCTTGCGACAGGACGTGCCTCGTCACTCCCACGCACCTCTCTGGAATCGAACATTGTCCTCTTGACGTCTCTGCGTATTTTCCTGTAGGCAGACAAGGATGTTTGTTTGTTGTTGCGAAGCTGGTTCTTCGGCTTCTTCATTGTTCCACGCGTACGGGATTCTCAACTGCACCCACATTTCTTTCTGTTGTGTTACGTCATTGTTTACTGCAAAATTCCATCTTGGGAGTTGCGGATGGTCCGAGAGGAGATGCTACTCAATCTCTGGTCGGCGAAACAAACTTCAAAATTTGGCTTTGTCCAGTTGTCGTGATGAGGGGAAGTTCTCGTGGTATTCTGCGTTGCCAAATTTTTCGTTTCGAGTAGTTTTTCTTAACAAGTGGCACCCTTAACAAGGCCAAGCACTGCGATGCCTAATGGTTGCCGCTTCGTAGCAAGCGAATGGGTCTCCCGATTCCCTGCCTCTCCCTGAAATGCAAGCAATGGGTGCATATTGACAGCAAGAGGTGTCATGTACGACTGGACAAGAATCAGGCGTGTTGCAACACCGCTTCCCCCCTTTGAAACTTCCACAACTTGAGGCGAAGAGTCTGGATTTCCTGAAGTTTTTCTTTGGCTGGTCGGGCTTTAGGTACCAATGCTTGCCAATCTAGGGACGGCCCAAGATAAAATTTTCACCCGAGATTTTTAGCGCTCCACCTCCTGCTTAGTGTTGCCCACGAGACGAGACGAGACGAGACTTTCGTCTGTCCCGTCCCGTCTCGTGAAAATGCTGTCCCGTCTCGTGTCTCGTCTCGAAAATATTCGTTTGTCCCGTCTCGTGTCCCGTCTCGAAGGGTTCTGTCTCGTCTCGTCTCGTCTCGTCTCGTAAAAGTGATCCGGGATATCATGCCAACAAAAGTCAAAAGTAGCAGAAACACGAAATGCGTGGTGAGAATAAATAAGGTTCGTTAATCATGAAGACATTATTATTAAAAATGCAGTTTGTTGGTTACTGATTGCTAGGTATCTTATGAAATCTACTTTGTGGTTTTTCTCGCTTCCATACAACTGTCTATCTGTCATTACTGATAAACCTTTAGGAAGTCTTGAAATGTTTTCCAATATACCTTCTTTCTTTCTGAATGTCGAACTTCCGTGCACTATGAAAATGTAAATTTTTTCTTTAAATTCTAAGCTTGGCGCTGGGGAGCAACAAAAAAGTTTTTAAATGTGTAGTACGAACACAAAAGACTATTTAAAATTTCAATATTTAGTATATTACAAATAGAAAGCATTTATTGTTCTTAATATTGTTAAACATCTTCTATGACATAAGTTTCAAAAAGTGTTTCTTTGTGATATTGTGCTGTTTCTTGTACTCAGCTTATGACGCACATACTTCTTTGTATGATCCCAATAGAATCCTTGTTTTCTAGTAAGTTCGGCAGGAATAAGTAACCCTCGATTATGCTAAACAAATATATTTTTTGTTTAGCTAGAGCAAGGCCCAAGGAGGATGCAAGAAACCGTTCCTGCAAAAGTGTATGTTTTACGAAGCGAAGAAAACGTGACAAAACCACCACGTATGGAAGGCAAACCTGCATTTATTTTATATCGCACATTTACAGAGCCGTGCCTCCTGAAGTTATAAAAATCCCAACTTCAATGATTCTTTTAGATATGCTATAGTTGAAAAAAATATGTTTAGATGCACCAAAAGTGCATCATTATCACATTATGCATATAACGTGTTATTGGAATCAACATATTTGTGTAAATTGGGTGCCTCCCCGATGGCGTAGTAATAACGTCGAGGTCTTTTAATGAAGGGTCCTCGTGTCGATACTCAATGGAAGCACAAAGTGGATCGGATCGCACTTTAAACTGTAGGTCGGTTCGCGATTTAGCCTATTTGTGAATCAAGTGGACTAAAAAAAAAAATCAACCTTAAGAATATTAGAATCCACTAATTCACCACTCTTCATCCTCGTTCATAGACTTCCTGCAATACTCTTGTGCATGTGTGTTGCATCCCACGAGGTGCGAGAAATGTGAAGTTATTATTTCCCTGTACATACTGCGTTACTTCTTTTCATAACAGTAAGGCTAAATTCTCGTTTTATCTGAACTTTTAAAAAATGTGCAAAATACGTCTCTATCTTTAAACAACCACCCTTTCTCATGTTACTTTCCACGTCCTAATAAATGTACTTCCAACCAGTGACGGCGCTAGGGAAATATGACTGGGGGGGGTGCTGGCAACAAAATATTGTAAGAGGGCAGTCACATTAAAACGCCCGAAAACACTACACATATATATACTTATATAATAATAATAATTATTATTATTATAATAATATTTTATATATTATATATTATTGTGTATATTCATGTATGGTGTTTTGTGTTTGTCTTTTATTTAGAGTGGACGTTTACTGCCTAAATTTACTTCTTGATTACGAGTTTATCTCCACATGATTCGTTTTAATAAAGACATTAATTCTTTTTTATTGGTAAGTTGCGTTGTCTCTAGTGGCCTATTTCAGTAGTATTGAAAGACATTCATAATTTTATAATTATCGTCTTTCTTGAGATGAAACTACTGATATAAATATTTAAGTTATAAGATAATAATATAAATGACGAAATAAATGCTTCGAAGAGTTTATTTTTCTTGCAAAATAAACGTGACGTTGGAAGAAATTAATCTTCTTAAGTATTAGAAACAATGTGAGGCACTTAGTGAAGTGCAATTCTCCTGTAGGAGAATTCTGCTCTATGAGCTTTGGAGAAGACATTGCCCACCTTTGGTACGTCCAGGACTTGACATTTCTTCTCAATGGCAAGAACAGCCAAATGAGGCAGTTAGCATCCAGCATCCTGTTTCGAGCAAGCCTTTTCAAAGATTTTAAGGACAATCATCTTCGTAATGCTGAAGAGTTTTGGGCAAAATTTGTGTTTCACCTTTCAGGGAAATGTTATCACAGGATAAAAAATCAGACAAAGGTTACAGTTATCTCATAATTCAAGAAATATTCTGACCTTACATTACTTACTCTTACTCTACCACTCCAACGTATGTCTGTGCTACACAATTACAGGCACCTATGGAGTTCGTGGGAAGAAGTTCTTCGATTTTGATATGTACCAGAAAGAGCGAACCTGCATCTAATGATTGAAGAGTGGCAAATCCTAATAAGCGTTCTTTTACCTGCCGGCGATATGTTTTGAATTGAATTTTAAGTGTAATTTGCATTTTAAGGTTCACGTTCAATACATTTCCAAATAATATCCCCTCATTAACTTCAAGAGTATCGAAGAAATTCCCTTTGTTACAGTTTCCTCAGACTCATCATCTCGAAATTCAAGTCCCTGAATAGTAAGAAACCGCGATGAATCCACAACAACTGACATGTAGTGTCGGGTTTTCTTCGATCACCTTTGGTCCTGGGTTCGATAACCAGTGGAGGCACTTTAAACTATAAGTCCAGTCCCGATTAGCCTTACTGTGCATAAAGTGGACTTAAAACACCAAATCAACCAACCAACCAAATCTTGAATCAACTTTGAATGTCTTTTAATAATTAGCGTTGTCACTAACAACCACGATTAGAATAATTTGCCCGTACTACAGATGATGTCTTGTGGTCCTGAAAATATTCGTGATGTTTTAAAACCATCCACATTCAACACTTTCTCCCAGTTCTTAAGACTGGTTAAAACTTAGGTTAATCTCGGCTATTACAGGACATAAATGAATGAGAAATCACCTATGCCCAGGTCGGTGCTCGAATCTTGGACGAAAGTCACACACACATAGCTATATATATATATACTAACCAAATTAATATTTGTTAATCAAGTTGGTATTATAAGCAGAATACACCACTTTGAAAAGGTGAAAATCGTCATACTCTTATAAATGAACTCTCTTATTATTCGATATTTAATTAACTTCAGTTGGGTGGCCCGGGGGCGGGGGGGGGGGGGGCGAAGTGTCTGCCTGCCCCCCTCTGGCGTCGTTACTGCTGATAGCCTCACCTTCGAAATGGAAGCTTGTGTGTCGGCGAATAATACAAAGAACGTGTGTTCACTGTCCCTCTTTCATTCCAAGTCCGCCGTTTTCCTTTTCAGCTTTTCCTGCAAAACTTCCTGTCAGCAAGCAAACCAAATTACAGAATTTTTATTGCCCTCCCTTGCATCAACTTTCATTCCTACTTTAGGCCTGGATTTATGGCACTTACCCGCTACTGCAGGTCAACCTCGCCCTATGTTTGGGCAGGTCAACCTCGCCCCCTGAAGCAACGGTGTCCATTGTTCAAAGCGAAACTTCTGTCAGTGAGGAACGGCGAAAAATAGTCTCGGAATACACCCTGGTCGTAAACAAGCTCCCGCCACCCTGACATTGCTGTCAGCTTCCCTCTGAAGTTCGATAAAACTACTTTGTGAAATGTGTTTAGTAACTAGTGAAAATGTAGACAGTAGATACTACATATATTTTGATCATAAACCTGAAGGCTAAATTTACAGAATAAAAAGAACAGCTACAACATTCCTTCATCTGACTTACAGAAAGGCTAATCGGGACTGGACCCACAGTTTAAAGTGGGATTCAAATCACTATGTGCCTTCACCGGGTATCGAAAACGTGACCCCTTGATTACAAGGCGACGACGCTACCACTGTACCATCGGGGAGTCCCCTCATAGAACAAAGTTTCCTTCTACGACGATTATACAGAACTTAGTGCACTTCCTTCATTTGAAATCTATTCTATATCAGCCTCAGTATTTCGTTATTACAATCCAAGGAATAGTATTCTCCTTAAATAAGAAATAAAGATGTTTTAAAAAAAAGCATGGGAAATAATCTTCAAACGGACGTAAAAATATCGAATCCAACCACCTGTATAATGCCTGAGGGAAACAACAAGAATTTTCTCAACAAAGATATATCCGAAATGTCCATAACATTCTAATAATTTCGTAACCTGTGCAAATAATCATGTGGTAAAATCTTGTCGTGGTTCCCCGTAAACACTAAAATCACCAAATTACTTCTTTCCATATTTCCCGTATTTTCTCCTCCTCTTTAGCTCTCAGCTGTTCGGAGTGGGATAATGCAAGATTATTTGTCCCTAATTATCTCCTTCTCTTAGTCTTGCTAATATCTTGGACTCCTTAATAACTTTCCCAACAACTCCTTATCAATTTGTACTGCCTGTTTCCCACAATGTTTTTCCTACTTCCTAATAACATTAACTTCTGTACACCCTTTGATGTAAAAATTAAATAATAATAATAAACCATATCCGTCGGTCCGTTTATCTTTCCAACCTATAGAGCTGAGACTATTTTTACAAGATAAACCTCGGACGCAGACATTCCACGATGTTTTGGCCCCTCCTTCCACCTTCTCTGCCTGCCCTTTTACTTGATGTTATTCACAATTGTATTAGTATCTGGAGTACTATCGTTACATAAAGTTATTAACCTGGAATAAATTGCTATGTTTCGAAAGAGTATTGAAAATAAGTTTAAGTATTCAATTCATTCATTACTCTCTCTAGAATAGTCTTCTTTTGACTTAATACACGCTTATCAACGTTTCTAATTGAACTACTTTATTCCAAGCAAACAAGTATTTGCAACTGATTAAAAATTTTGCTTGTATTTTTTCGAGACATTCGAGACGAGACGAGACTTTTCAAAAGCCGTCCCGTCCCGTGTCTCGTCTCGAAAACGAGACGAGAAAGGCGTTCCGTCTCGTTCCGTCTCGAATTTCAAAAGGCTTGTCCCGTCTCGTGTCTCGTCTCGAAAACGAGACGAGACACGAGACGAGACGGGACATGTCCCGTCCCGTGAGCAACACTACTCCTGCTTTCCACACTGCTATCTCTAACTTTCCACTCCCAATAAGTACCCTGGCTATGTTACATATTTACGGTTTCAAATAAAAATATCATAGCCATATTTTTAAATACTTTCTTATGCTTATACGAATATGTAGGTATGCATTTTTTTAAATAATTTGTATACATAAGGATATCAAAACAACAATAATATCTTATGTAGTTTAAATTGCTACATGATTTTGCAATGTTATTGTGTTATGCAGCACTAAATTAAACATTTACCTGTTTCGGAAGATAAAGATAATATTGAACTGTGCTTCTAACTTCTTACATTTGTACTTCTTTGTGTGTGCCTAACAATTGACTATAGGCTTGAACTAGTTGAGTGACGAAAACCACTTCCATTTTATCTTTTCGTTCACAGTATATTTTTAATACATTGCTTTCATTGTCTCTACACCTTTTTATCATATTTTAACTTTCACTAAATTGATACTTATCCTCCAACAATTTATTTGCATTGTTTCATCTTGTGCTGCCATCTATTTTTCTTTTTCGAAACTATTTTCTTTTATCTTGTGTTATTGTTTCCAATACCTGGTTTGTAATAAGTTCTTGAAAACAAATAGCCACGCTTACATTATCAAAAATAAGGTTTTGGCGTTACTCAAGGACGCCGCCCCGGGCCTGTCAGTATCTACACTGTAGTCACATTCTAGCCGGGAAACAATAGAGAGAACGTTTTTAACCCTATAGTGACGTGAGTCATGGTGATCCTCTGGTATTTTTCTTGAACTTTTAGCTGAATGATTGGAATGATTTTAGCACGGAGATCGGCATTTGGCGGAATGAAAATGTTTTCATTGTTGCGAGTTCTTGTCTTCTCTTTTTAGTGTAAGACTCCGCAATTGTGTGTGTTCGGGTGTCTCTCTTAAAACAAACAACAAAATAAACAATGTGGGATGTTTTCACCCAAGTCAACAAAGTAAATTTATTATTGTACTTGACGTGGGTGTGGACTTTGAATTTTTGTTTTTTACTTAAGAAGCTCTTCTGGTATAATACTTGCATTGGTCCAGTCGATAGGGTGCCTGACTGTCACACGGAATATGTGGATTCGATTCCCGGGTGGGTGATTTCAGTTGGAAATATTTCCATCAATGTCCCTGCATGGAGTAGCTCTGAGATTCACAGAGCCTCTAATAAATGGGTACCCATGGCGGCCGGAGCTTGGTGTTGATCACATCACCTCCACAAATGGCCGATATTGTGAATGTGTGGGAGACTGCCAACTCTTGTGTCTTCTCGATCCGTCCTTAGTTCCTGATCCTAACGATTCTACTTTTGATGTCACGTTTCCAGCCGCCTGTTAAAGTACTTTCCAAATATTTGACATATTTTGCTTTGCACTGACCTGAAATATATTACAATACATACATTCCAATGGTGCAGATTGTTACGGGCTCCTGCTAATTTAATAATAACTAATTAACTCAATTGACTCAACTGAACTGAGCTTAGCAACGCAACAACGAAGAATCTCTCGCCTCACCTGCTGGGCGAATTAAACATTACATGAAATATAATACGGTCAGGATAAGTGCCTAACAGTCGGTGTTACCAAGAATAAACCTAGGAGGATTTGATTTTAAATACCTGAAATGACGTTACATAATACTACGGTGTTTCTGAATATACATATATATTAAAGCACAGATAAATACACATTACATCTTGCCCTCTTTCACTCGATCTCACATTCATACTCTCATTCCATGGCATATGGCGACAATATGACAATTACAAAGGTTAGATTATTTACTACTTTGACCATACTCTTGCTATGTCTTGGCTACATTGCCTTTTACAATTTATCGTTTAGGATTTTAAGTATAAAGTGAATAATTGTTCCTTGTGCGAACCCCTTCTATCTTTTCTGAAGGTATAAATATATTCAATGAACTATTCTTTGCTGTTAACATAAACTCTCATCTTTAACATTTGATTACTCCGCCGGAAAACAGATGTCTAGGGTTGCCATAGCACTGATTTAAGTTATGCAATGATTTGATTCACGCAGATTCGCGGTAGATAGTCGTCATCTTTCTCACACACGCACATGGTTGGATCTTACCTTCGCTGCATTCCCTCTGACCTGGGTTGGGTGAAAGTGGTCCTACAGTTCTGGAAGGCCTCCACGCTCCATTGTTGCACCTCGCGGTTATCCTGGTTGGCGAAAGTGGATCAGTCGGCAGCTCCATCTGGCATCCTCGGATCCTGGCTTCTCTCGTGCACTGTCGACTCCATACGACAACTTGCGCAATAATAGGTCAGTTCTTCGCGGTCACTCGTAAGTACAGATACGTGACTTGGGCGATGAGACGAACATACGCGATGAGCCATTCGCGGTTTCACATGGATATCAAATATTATTAACTTTCACTACTTTGGACGTTGTTTCGGACGATTGACACGGAATATTATTAACTTTGACTACTTTGGACGTTGTTTCGGACGCTTGACACAGGTGGACGTGTCTGGCGTTATTCTCACATAACCACATGTATGTGCACGGATGCGTTGACGGCAAGGGGGAAGGACCCCCTGGTTCTATTCTGCTCTACTCCATGGCTCTGAAACACTCACTCGAGAAAAAACAAATCCAGACCTCGAGTCTGCTTGCAACTCGCAGCTCGGTCGCGCTTAGCTCACACTCCGGTGGCGATTGTAGGCAAAACTGTGCAAAACTGTCCCAAATCATCCCTTTTATTCCAGATTTGAACGTAGTGACGCGCTACCCTCTATGATCAGGTGCTTGTTTATTGTTTCTGGTGCTTTGACCGTTGTCCTCCTATCCTGGCCAATGCTCACTCAGGTCCTTAACCTCTGGCCGCAGCCCCTCGCGCAGAGATTAGGCTAACTCTTTCTCTTTTGTATTCGACACGTTCAGAGAGGCCAACTCAGTAGGGTTCTGTCTTCCATTCAATCCAGCAATGAATCTTTAATAATTCATAACTCCCGTATTTCTGTTCTGATTAGGCTCAAATCTTGGAATCAGTACTTTCATGATGTGTTCTTCCGCTGGTGAAAATCTCATCCAATTCGGTCCATTGGTTTAGAAGTTGCATTTTTCTTGATATTCCCATAAGAATGCATGTAACTCCGAATTCGGGCGGAAAACTGTTGTTGAGCAAGCTAGTGCTGGCTAAGGCAGTTCGCTAGACACCTGTATTCGCGACGGATATTAATATTACCAATTGTAATTAATTCATACTAACGGGCAATTAGATTAATTACTTGTCACTCAATATTTGACCGTTATAACATTCCCCTCCTTTTAATTATGAATTTTTTTCAGAACGAACTTGCGAGTGACAGGAAAAAATTCATACCACATATTAATGATATTTGTTAGTGATCGCACACATAGGCGTCTGAATAGGGACTCGAACCCTGGACTGTATAACTTTTAACTCAACATTAGAATGAAGTTATACTTTCTGCAATTGTGATATAATCATGAGAATATAAACAAATATAATAAAGCATACAAGAATACAATATAAAGTACATTTTAACACCAAAATCTCAACGTATATTACCACATATATACTAACTTTGGATACACCCTGTAGTTTTATACATAATAATGTGAATACTGAATAATAAGCTAAATAAGATACAAGTAAATAATAGATTTGCAATTTGTTTCCTCTCACACATATGTTTGCATACTTCTTGCATTAATTATAAGAAAGGTCTACATTTTTTGCCTTTTAATATACAAAATAATCTCTAATTTTCCTATTGTTTACTTTACAATCGGGGTGGCTCTAGTGCAATATTTTCTTCAGTGTCTCCTTTGACATGAGCCGGACTGACAAAGGAGTCCGCTAGTTTCCCGTCGGGCCTTGAATATCGGTTATCTGCTCCAGAGATCGCTGTTCTTGCCTCAGTCCACTTCGTCTAGGTTGGTAATCTGGGGAGAGTGGGTTCACGCTACGGCTAGTAGACGGTCTATTCCAGTCGGGTAAATTACCACCAGTCTGCGGGGTCACCATTGTTCTAACTGCATTCACAGCACGATTCCTCTCATCTTGTCTTGTGTTGTTTTGACCCCGGCAGTGTTGCCATCTCGCGTATTCTCCATCCCTATCGTCTCTGAAGTGTTGTTGTTGTGGGCGGCGATTGCTGTACTGGCCTCGCTGGGGATAAGCTTCTCTATAGTTCCTCCCAGAGTTCTGTCTCCGACTATTGTTCGTTGCCAAGTTTACTTTCGGGAATCCCCCTTGCCTTCCTTCATCAAAATCTCCATACTTTCTCCTGTGATTCTTGTTTTCCCAGGATGCTCGTTTCTCTTGCTCCAGCGCGTCCAAATCGCAAAGAATCATCGACATCGTGTCCAGGTTGGAAAGTGCGTCTCCGGTTAGCTGACGTTGCACATAATGCGGAAACATTGCGCGTATTGCGGCTAACATTTCAACTGGCTCAATTCCGGGCTTCAGGGCGTGGAAATCACTCACTCGCTGCCAAAAGAATTGCTTATAGGTGATTTTCTGGCTCTCATCAAACCTGCGATTTCTAAGCAAAGTGATTTTGCGTTCTACTAGCTGGCGACCTTGAAATTGTTGTAGAAATGCTCGTTCAAATTCTTCAAAGCTATTGAACTGTGGATTCCGCTGCTCTAGCCAGATCCTTGCACTCCCTTTGAGTAATTTTCGCCTTAGCCTCAAGCAGTCTGGGCTATCGACACCGTACAACAAACAATCTCTCTTGAAGTCCCCTATGAAGATTGACGGTAAAATCTCGTCGTGATCGGGGCTGTACGTTTGAAAATGATCTAGGCTGACCTTTGAGAAGATTCCTCGAGTACTCGACTCCGGGTTGGAAACACTGCGTGTCTCCTGCTGGGCGAAAGCGTTCAAGCTCGGCGAGCTCCCGCTCCGGCCGATGACGTCACGCGCTGCTTGGCGATCCAAGGAAGTTGGTGCTGATTGACAGGTCAGCTGGTTGGTCACGTCTGCTGCGACGAGCAAAGGGGTTGGGTTCGCATCCCTGGACGTTGTCTCCAATCGGCGAATCTCTTCGTCCTCGTTTCTTCTCCGTTGCGTGATTTGGAAACCCTTCAATTCACGTGTCTCCGCTTCCATTCGTTCCAATCGGCTGGTTAGGCTCGTCCGATTCTCGGTCATTCTTGCGTCCAGCGTTCCAATTGTTTCTTGAACCTGACGTAACTCTACACGCAGATCTTTCTCCATTGTGACTACATTAATGTTTGTCTCTTCATGTCTCCTTTCGCAATCCTTCTCCGACTGAAGTACTTTCTCCTTCATTCGGTCATTTTCGGATAGCAGTGCTTGGAAACGGCGGTCCCATCTATCTTCCCACTCTTTTCTTCTTCTTTCTTCCATTTCTTCCTTCCTTTCTTCCTGCTCTCTCCTCTTCTGATCTCTTTCTTCATCTCTGGCTTGGATATAGCTGATTAGCTGAGAGAACATGGCCTGCACGTCCATCTTCTCTGGAACTGGCAACCCTGTTGCCGACTGATCTTTCCCTAGATCCTTATCGACGTTATCGGTTGAGGAAGCGCCTGCGTCTGTGGAATGCTCAACACCTGGGCGGTCCATCCTATTGTCGGCTAATCTCTTGCGGTAACGAGTGGTCCTTTGCATGCCAATCTTCTTCTTCTTCTTCTTCTTCTTCTTCTTCTTCTCGTGGCTGGCTATCGCCGAAGGAAAAAGATATCAAAATTCTTTTCCTGGTTTCTGGTTTCAGATCCCGGGGATCGCTTCCCCTCACCTGCTTCCGTGTGTCATAACGCGTGTCCTTTTGTCCTTTATCGTCCGAAGTTAATAACGCCCATTGTTAATAAAATAATAAGATCCTCTAATAATTCTGCTATGAAAAATGCTATAGTCGCGACAAAGTATTTTCACTATTACACCATAAAAAACACACAAAATGGTTCTAGCTACACATCGATTGTATATTCAGTTAATTAAAATCACCGTACAAATTACACATTAATACTTTAAATGAACACGTCTTTATAGATTCTTATCAGGATTTTCAGTTACAGGTTGCAATTATTTAATTTTCAACAAAAAAAATCTTAGTTCCCCCTTAGCGTTAAATTCTGGTACCCTGTCGTAGACATTCGTAGGCTGGAGACTTCTCTTTAACAACAAGTATTAAATCCCCTTGGGTAATAGACATAACTGATTGTTAACCATTACAATCAAACTTCATAAAAATTCACATTGAGTAGATAAGCAACTAATTAGAATACTCGTGACCTCCAGGTTCCTTACTAGCCTGCCTGTAACATCGTCCAACGAGCCTAATTCCTATTTGCTTCCTATTTGCCTACTCTTCTATTTGCCTATTCGTCGATTATTTGGGCCTACTTTTTACACCCCTACTTGTCTATTCACATACTCGTCGATTATTCGGCGTACTATTTTACTTGCCTACTTATTTTATTTGCCTACTCGTCGCTTGTTTGGGCAACCTTTTATATGCCTACATATTTTTTTGCCTACTCGTCGAATGTTCGGGCGCCATATTTTGTTACGGGCTCCTGCTAATTTAATAACTAATTAACTCAATTGACTCAACTGAACTGAGCTTAGCAACGCAACAACGAAGAATCTCTCGCCTCACCTGCTGGGCGAATTAAACATTACATGAAATATAATACGGTCAGGATAAGTGCCTAACAGTCGGTGTTACCAAGAATAAACCTAGGAGGATTTGATTTTAAATACCTGAAATGACGTTACATAATACTACGGTGTTTCTGAATATACATATATATTAAAGCACAGATAAATACACATTACATCTTGCCCTCTTTCACTCGATCTCACATTCATACTCTCATTCCATGGCATATGGCGACAATATGACAATTACAAAGGTTAGATTATTTACTACTTTGACCATACTCTTGCTATGTCTTGGCTACATTGCCTTTTACAATTTATCGTTTAGGATTTTAAGTATAAAGTGAATAATTGTTCCTTGTGCGAACCCCTTCTATCTTTTCTGAAGGTATAAATATATTCAATGAACTATTCTTTGCTGTTAACATAAACTCTCATCTTTAACATTTGATTACTCCGCCGGAAAACAGATGTCTAGGGTTGCCATAGCACTGATTTAAGTTATGCAATGATTTGATTCACGCAGATTCGCGGTAGATAGTCGTCATCTTTCTCACACACGCACATGGTTGGATCTTACCTTCGCTGCATTCCCTCTGACCTGGGTTGGGTGAAAGTGGTCCTACAGTTCTGGAAGGCCTCCACGCTCCATTGTTGCACCTCGCGGTTATCCTGGTTGGCGAAAGTGGATCAGTCGGCAGCTCCATCTGGCATCCTCGGATCCTGGCTTCTCTCGTGCACTGTCGACTCCATACGACAACTTGCGCAATAATAGGTCAGTTCTTCGCGGTCACTCGTAAGTACAGATACGTGACTTGGGCGATGAGACGAACATACGCGATGAGCCATTCGCGGTTTCACATGGATATCAAATATTATTAACTTTCACTACTTTGGACGTTGTTTCGGACGATTGACACGGAATATTATTAACTTTGACTACTTTGGACGTTGTTTCGGACGCTTGACACAGGTGGACGTGTCTGGCGTTATTCTCACATAACCACATGTATGTGCACGGATGCGTTGACGGCAAGGGGGAAGGACCCCCTGGTTCTATTCTGCTCTACTCCATGGCTCTGAAACACTCACTCGAGAAAAAACAAATCCAGACCTCGAGTCTGCTTGCAACTCGCAGCTCGGTCGCGCTTAGCTCACACTCCGGTGGCGATTGTAGGCAAAACTGTGCAAAACTGTCCCAAATCATCCCTTTTATTCCAGATTTGAACGTAGTGACGCGCTACCCTCTATGATCAGGTGCTTGTTTATTGTTTCTGGTGCTTTGACCGTTGTCCTCCTATCCTGGCCAATGCTCACTCAGGTCCTTAACCTCTGGCCGCAGCCCCTCGCGCAGAGATTAGGCTAACTCTTTCTCTTTTGTATTCGACACGTTCAGAGAGGCCAACTCAGTAGGGTTCTGTCTTCCATTCAATCCAGCAATGAATCTTTAATAATTCATAACTCCCGTATTTCTGTTCTGATTAGGCTCAAATCTTGGAATCAGTACTTTCATGATGTGTTCTTCCGCTGGTGAAAATCTCATCCAATTCGGTCCATTGGTTTAGAAGTTGCATTTTTCTTGATATTCCCATAAGAATGCATGTAACTCCGAATTCGGGCGGAAAACTGTTGTTGAGCAAGCTAGTGCTGGCTAAGGCAGTTCGCTAGACACCTGTATTCGCGACGGATATTAATATTACCAATTGTAATTAATTCATACTAACGGGCAATTAGATTAATTACTTGTCACTCAATATTTGACCGTTATAAGATACCATCTGTAGGTCCGATGTGCATTTACTGTTAACACCCGGAGAGAGAAGGTCCTGTTTCGAATCCTCGCCAATAGATGTCACAAGTTGCCCACCACGCTCTCGTGCCGCGCACTTCAAAGATCCCGCCGTTGGGCTGTCACATTGTCATGGAAAGAATAACGGGGACCTTGCACGTAGAAAAAGAAAACAAGAAAGAAAGGAAAGGCACAAAAAGTAGAGGATGGCGAAGGAAAGCTTCTCGACTCATTGTATAGAAACTTCTCGAACGATTTGAATGGACGTCTGTGTTCCTTTGCTACGCCTCTTTGTCCCCATGACGTCCCGATTCTGTTTGTATTGGTATTTTGAAGTGTGGCCCTTTTTTTCCTCTGGCATAGAAATGTGCCTCGAGGAGTATTTATTGGGGGAGTGGCGTTGTTGGCTTTATAATCTGTTTGCTTTGACCTGGAGGTGCGTGCTGTGCTGTCCGCTTGGATGCATTGACTTTTTTTTCTATAGGGTGCAACGTTGTCTTCATACCTGGAACGTGCTCCTAACGGTATTGTGAATTGGATGGCGGAATGAGCGCCAACAGTAGTGTTGCCAGAAAAAAAAAGTGACAGGGGGGAGAGGGAAGTCATATTCTTCTAAAGTACCTCTGCTGGGGCCGCGGTTGGGCGCCTCCCGATTGCGCTGTGGTAACGTCATCCTTTTGTAGTTAAGGGGTCTCGGGTTCGATACCCGATGGAGGCACATGGTGGTTCGGATCCCACATTAAACTGTAGGTCCAGTCCAGATTAGCCTTCCTGTGTAAAAAATTGTGTTAAAACTAAAACTAAGAAAAAAACTCAAGTCTCTTGGGCGTCTTGACTTCATGCAAGACACCTGGGTTCGATTCAGACCCTGTCTCTGCATAAAGCGACTCTGGGGTTCACTTTTAATAAATATGTGACTGTAAAGGAGGCTGGAGCGTGGTGCTGATCACATTTTAACCAAGAAATGACCTGAGATTCTGAATGTGCGGGGCTCTACCTCCATGGCAGGGTACATAGGGCACGGAGAACTTTACCTTACCGTACATCTAAGTGTAAAATGTGTATTTGGTGTGCAAGTACACATAAAAGCTATTTTACCTTTTTAGAAATAGGGAGAAAAACGGATGAGAAAGTGACACCGTACTCTCTGACACCAAAGGGGCAGGGGCCATAGGCGTGCGCAGGCTTATTTATTTGGGGGTATCCAAGAACGTAGTCAAAAAGGGGAGTTCGGGGGGGGGGTTCAGTCTACAAATATATAATTTATATAGTGCATCGTGGTAATTAATTTTACTTAGCAGGATTAAAGATCTTGTACAATAATTGTAATATACTGAGAAATTCAACATCAAGGCCCCCCCCACTTTTTTGACTTTCGATGGCGGACGCTTATAAGGGATGAGGTCCCCCTGGGAATAAAATTTTGGCTACAGTCCTGGGGGTACCGTAAGTGGAGTTTGAATCGCCTATCCTGGGAATGTTAGACTAATTGTAAATTTATGTACTTTTTTCACAGAAACTATTGGATATATAGTGATAAAATTTTAGCATAGCCTCTGAGTATTCGTTACCACTTTAGCACGGGTTTTCCCCATCAATGTGACGATTTTGAACAAAGAAAGTAAACAATTTAGAATCAAAGCAAAGTGGATTGCTTTAAATCACGTTGATTTGAATCGCGATTTAAATGTACATAAGGATTTTGTAGATATCAGAATCACTTTTGGTAAAAGTACATTAATCTCATAATTATTTAATGGTGTTTTTTAGGCTCTTAAGAAAGGAAACAAGAATATATGTACTGATGGGGTGAAGTTCACACGAAGGGAAATGTAATGTACAGGCCATTCGGTTTAGCTTGAGCTCTGGCCTTCAGCTGCGCAGAAGCCTGCCGTCAGCGCGACGATGCGAGAGTTCCACTGAGAGCAGAGTTGCTAACCGCCTTAACAATTACCAACATCCATAATCTGACTTCAGGGGGTGTTAGGTACTTACTGCTGTCTGCATTTTTTTTAAGCGACAGTTTGAGAAGGTGATAGTTCAAGGAAAAGAATGACATAGGATTCTTTGTATCGGCGAATTCCCCATTTATTAAGCCCCCTCGGCGAAAGAGGCATCCTCCCTCTCCTCTCCAGGGGGGGGGGGGGCAGATAGTGTTACCACGAGTAAGGTGATTGTTGGCCTGTGTAGGGTGTTTTAATTCAACGGAAGCGGAGGTGAAATCTGGATAGAATATTGGAGAAAGCAAAGTGATTCACGGTCAGAGTAGAGAAATTATCTCAACGTGCATTAGTTTATGAAGAAAGAAGCTGACAGTGGTCTTACGTTGAATGTTAACAAGTGCAAAAGCGTGATTTCGCGGCTCCTGGTGGGCCAGTAAGTACTTTGAAACGCATCTTAAACGAAAATGATCGCAACAAAGTAACTGGGAAGGGATTAGTAACGCCTAACAAACCACGCAGAAGAAAAAAACGTGATGCGGACCAATTTGGCAAGTGTGTTATTGGTAGAACTATTATTGAATTTGCCGATCATGAAGGACATTGCCCTGCTTTAGATTCGTAGATATATATATATATATATATATATATATATATATATAGATATATATATATATATATATATATATATATATATATTTAATGAGACAACAGCACAGCATATAGGCTTTGCCAGTTTCATGTCTAGTGGAATTGTAACTTGCGCGAATTGCAACACTGCTCCTATGAGTCACGTGACGTCTTCTGCAGGCGACAAACATTTCCCGCTTTGCGCATGCCAGAGCTCAGGCTAAACCGAATGCGCTGTAAACTGTGAACACACTTAAATTTATCTTGATTTAAAATTCAATAATTTTTATAGGCAAAAATAGCAAACGTTTGGTGTTGAATAATCCTTAAACTGTAAATAAACATGGCTGCTGATATTTTGCAAACTATAATTTAAAAAAAATGCCAAACCTCAGCTACAAACACTAAAAAATATATTAAGTTATAATTATATAGCTACATCCAGAATGTTTTATTTTCACTGGAAGAAAACTTACTGAAATTATTACAGTTTCATTATACACTCAACAAACATTTCCATAGTAGGTTCATATATATATACAGTATCAGAAACAGAAAAATGTGTATTTATATATATTTTTGTGTTTCCTTTAATCAAACTGTTCAAATATTTTACACGGCCGTTTACCAAAAAAAGCCTTCCTATGTAAAAGAAAACATGTATCTGTATGTATGGTGCCAAAAAACATACAAGCAATTTTAAGCGTGTTTTTTAAAAGTTAGAAAAACATTAAATAAAAAATCCTGGTTTTTATTCACCCTGATTGAAAGTAAACAATTGAAAATCAATGGTATTTAATGGTAGTTCCTACATTTGATATTTCTTGAGGACACATTAGGCGGTTCATCACAGACACTCTTGGCAAAACCTCCGTGCCCACGCCTATGGCAGGGGTGGCGTGTAATTTTGGTTTCTTTGAAGTAATCATATTTGCTCTTCCCAATTGATTCATTGTTAGTGCATAACACGGAGCAACATCTCATAAAAGTACCGTTTCATGCGTGTGGTGTATTTTGATGCACTAAAAATGCATAATTAGCAGTTTATGCACTTTAATGTGTCACTAGAGTGAACATATTTGTGTTAATTGAAGGTTTTATCTTTTTAGAAGTTCTATAGATCCTGGTCACGGCTGCGTTTCCAGTTCTTTTGCGGTTAGATAATGCGTGCAATTACTCATTGAAACGTGACATACACAGGAATAATGCACTGTGAGCAGAGCACCGTGTGTGTCTCAGAATGCTTAACAAATTTAATAACCTTCTCCCTCTAATGCATTCACCCGAATTCCTCCATTAATAAGACCCGAACAGCGGACACCACCACTTACACAAGAACCACTTTATGGTACCTTAATTAACGCAATTATAAATCCCGTCTTTGCCTTCCAGAAAAAAAAATATATAATAGTTGCACAAAAAAGAGCATGACTTCCTCTCCACAAGGGAATCCTCTGAGAAATTTCCCACAATTCCCCGCGCCGGAAGTCAAGGGTTACTTTGGTGCATGAAGAGGGCTGCGGTGGGTGTTGCTTTTCCCAACGGCATAGTTCATTGAAACTCATGCAGACCCATTTGTCCGACACAGTCCTTTCTTCTTTTCAAGGTCGCACGCATGGTCGTCGATCGAAACGTAATTAGTGAGGAACCGAGCTTTGAACTCACGTTCGGGAGATCATTGTTCTTCCTAACACTGCTGGATTTCCGCTATGGTTGATCCGTAATTTTGAACACGGCGATTCGGGTACTTTCGGCAATTTCCGGAAGTAGCCTCGTTCGTATCGCTGCAGATCTTTCAACGAGAACAAGAATAGTGCCGACACAAGATTAGTTATAGTAATTACAGTTTGTCATTTGCCGTGGGTACATTGGGCCCTGGTCTCCCGAAATTTTGCCAAATTTATGCCCCATAATGAAGTGTTATAGCTGTTATTCGTAGATTTTTGGGGATTTTATCGATAATATTCTGTAAAAGCAGAATTTTATCAATACAGTAAAACCTCGTTAATCCGGACTAATGGGGGGATAACGAAAGTCCGGATTAACTGAAATAACCTAAAAGAACAATATAAACTGCATTAAAACTCTGTTTATAGCAACAAAACACGTTTATTATGGTGTTTTTAAAGGGCATAGGCCTAAATACACTATACAGTAAAGTACAAAGTCTGCGGGAAACTGAATTTCATCACTGGTTGGCTGCCTTTTCTTTGGGAAGTTCTCTTGTTGACTTCTAGCCACATTTAAAACCTTGCATTGGGCTATTTCCTTTCTTTTTCGGGGGGAGGAGGGTGGTCTTTTGACTGTCAGGATTAAGCGAAGTCCGGATTTACGAGGTTTTACTGTACATATATTACAAGTCGCCTGAAATAAGAGGCGGCCCTATCGTAAGGCACCCAGATGTCAACCTATCTTCCACATAGTACACTATTGACTGCAAAAGTGAAGGAACATTGTAAGTTGCTATTTTATAACCATTTTATCCTTAACGATTCGTAACTCCAAGAAAATGCGGTTTTCAGTTTTGTTTAAAGAAACTCCTCTGAAGAGTCTGTTTGGAGTCAGATTGACATACCTCCACTTCTAATCCTTAGCAGTAAGGTCTCCATTTAACTGACTCTTTTTGAGAGTCAGATATATTCCTAAGAATACATTCTCTGCTGTAGATTTGATAAATTTGAGTTTCGTCCTTCTGGTTCCCACAGGACGAATTTCTCCAACATGCCGTATCGAAGACCCCATCCGAAAAAAAATCCTAGTTATGCACCTGGCTTTTGTATCCCCTTGGCGGAGTGGTTAGCACATCGCGGTACGAAGCCAGGGGTCCCGGGTTCGAATCCCGGCCTGGGGCATGGATGTTTGCGAGTGTCCATTCATCAGTTTCATCGTATCGTCACTCGTCCCCATATTCGTAAATTAGCCAAAAGTGGCACAAAATGCGAAGTAAAATAAAGCAAGTCAATCAATTTTGTATCCAGTAATGACATGGCAACTATGAGCCCGTAGTGTGTGGTTGCATATATATTTAGGATAAATTTGTTTTTCGAGGACTTGTAGCATCGATTGATTGAATTGGGGTTTTAAGTCCACTTTATGCACAGTAAGGCTAATCGGGACTGGACCTACAGTTTAAAGTGGGATCCGAACCACTGTGCCTCCACCGGGTATCGAACCCGGGACCCCTTTATTATTGTAGCATCGAAACAAGGTACCAAGCAAATATGAAGGAAAGTTGTTAGTCTTGATGGCTTCTGTACGCGGTAACACTCTGTATACAGTATGTTATTCATACTACAAGTATATACTTCGATTGATTTGATTTATTTTACTTCGCTTTTTGTGCCACTTTTGGCTAATTTGCGAAGATGGGGATGAGTGACGATATGATGGAATTGATGAATGGACACTGAAACATCCAGGCCCAGGATGGGATTGGAACCCGTGAGCCGTGGAGTCGCAGCGCGACGTGCTAACCACTCCTCCACGGGGACCGACTATATATTTCGAGACGAGTGTTTTTTTTTTTAAAAAAAAAGAGACTGAAAACTAGGCAGACAATTGCAACTCAGGCTAAAAGCAGAAAGGCGTGTACAACTCCAGGTTAGAACGAGACGCTGTTAAGTTTCGCCTTGTCTCCATACCATCTTTTGGTGAGAATGATGTAATGTCCGAAAATTAGCTGTATTTTACGTTAGCTACCAACAGAAACTCTCTTTTGGGAGGGGGACATTCCGAATAGCGGTTCGATTCTTTTGATAGTCAAAGATAGAATCAAGGCCGAAGCTATTTGTCCTGTTCGAAGACGAACTCCCATCTTGTCCGTGAACTCTTGAGTACTTCCAGTCATCGTCCGAAAAGATAAAGATACTGAAGTTCACAATAAGAGTTTTCCCTCTAGCGAATGCGTCTGTGGACATTACTGTGAAATTGCCGTAAGATAAACAACAGTTGCCTTTTCCCGACAATGCAGCTCATGACAAAAATCTCCCAACAGTCCTCCTCCCCCCTCTGGAGAGGTGGAAGCTCGTTGACATGAACCTTTCATCCTGTTGACGTCATCCTCATCTTCAAGAGATGAGTGGAGGAGCCCCGTGGATTCCGAATCTGCTTTCATTGTACCCTGTTCCTGTGTTCGTGACCAACGGACCGGATGTCTCCTTGTCTGCAAGTTAAACAACAGCCCCCTTCCATTTTCCAGTCGTTCCTGCAGTTTTATCGTTGCAGAGTTACCATCTGTGGATGTTTTGTCAACAGTTTGGTGTTTTTTTCAACGGCGGTTCCAGTGTCAAGGGAGCAACCCTGCATTCCATCTTTTTAAAATGTTTTCTTTCAGTTACTGCAAAAACCCGACATGTAAACAGATATGACACAACGTGACGAAAAATGTCCATAAGGGCCGCGTCAGGATTTGGGCTCGAGCCACTGTGGAGGGAAGCGTAAAAACTTCTCTTCTGAGATTTCGGCCTGCGTATGGGACAGGTGGCCACCCACCATTGTGAGGAAATTGGGGAGCTACGAATGAGTAGCTTAACCCGGTCATGGAAATCTACGACGGACTGGGGGTTCGTTCTGCTTGATTTGATTTCATTTTTGTAAATTTAGTGTCACTTTTCTGCCCCTTATGGTATGATGAAATTGAACACAAATGTTCAGGCAGGGATTCGAACCAGGCACCCTTGTCATCGCAGCGCGCTGTGCTGGTTCGTCGTGCGGACCCCGTGACTGATTGGATGATCGCCCACCTCTGCTGAAGCATGTGGGAGTGAGGTCGGCAGTCGGTGGGTAGGCCTTGGCCCTCAAAGGCTGTTGCACCACGGTTTATTATATCTTAGTAATGGATAGATGAGAATTGGCCTGGTTAAGACTTGGAGATGGATACAAACGCAAATTGTTGACGCATTGTCGTCCAGGGCAAAGTCAATGCAGCAAGAGGATGAGAACCTCTTTTGGAATGAGAAGAAATATGTTTTCTGAAAATTGGAGATCGTTCATCTTTGATTGATCCAACATTCTTGAGGAAAACCAGGGCAGTTTGTTCTTCATAAATGATTATGCACCATGTTCCTTTATATTGCCTGCCTTGTAAAAGTCTTCATCAGTCTGTAAAACAAGTTGTAACCAAACTCTTGTACCAACAAGAGTAATGATCCAACAGGCATTATTCGTAGCCAGAGCTTGTCCCGCATACCTCAGCGTACGAGATTCAACTTTTGCTTACTGTTGAAAAGAAGAAAGGGAGGGGGAGGGGTAAAATGCATTTGTCTTCAGTCCACGTTTAACGAATTTCGAAATGGAAATTTTCTCAGGATCCCACCAGGGAATTCTTTGGTGACGAACAATTGTGCAATCATAGTTGCCAGCTAGTGCAAACGTAAAGGCGCTAAACTCACAAAATGCACATTTTTGGTGCTTTCTTAATAGTTTTCCAAGTTCGAAAATATGATTTCCGTTGTTATGTGTAGAAGTTAGTAGGTATTTGCACTTTTGGTTATTTGAAGTAGTTTGTTTATCTCATTGGTTTGGGGCCTCCTCTATGGCCCTGTGGTATCGTCGTTGCCTTGTAATTAAGGGGTCCCGGGTTCGATACCCCGTGGAGGCACATAGGTGGTTCGGATTCCACTTTAAACTGTAGGTTCAGTCCCGATTAACCTTACTGTGCATAAAGTGGACTTAAGACACCAAATCAATCGATCAATCAATTTTATTGGTTTGATCTAGTTTCTTTTACGTCACCGTTCTCTCACTACTAGCAACATCTCAGAGTAGACTGAAGCTTAATACCCGTGAAACGTATCATAAGGGACCTGATGCGAATTAATAATTGATAGTGTGAAGTGCAAATATTTTTTTATTAACACACCTTTTTACATACCTTGATGTAGAAACTCTAGAGTTTAGGAAAATGGTCAATGCAACTCGATGTGCAATATGAGGGCAAAATTTCCCTCTCCTAGGGGCAAAATTTCCCTTTCCTAGGGGCAAAATTTCCCTTTTTGGACCAATTTTTCCCTTCACCTAAGCTAATCATACAATAATAATAATGAGCATTAGTAGTGGTAGTAGCAGTAGCTGTAATTATTATTGTTATTATTATTATTAGTGGTGCTGGTGCTGGTGAAAGCAGTAACAGTATATCCGTCGGTCTGTGTCCGTGTGAATAGAAAATGTTAAATTTTCACATACATGTCACTTTCATCGCTTCCTGACCAGATGTCCCAGGTTTGGATCCTGGTCAGGAATCCATTTAATCGTTAATCCTCATCGTTACTATTATCCGAAGGTGCAGAAAAGCGATGTACTTAACAGAAATATAAATAGATGCAGGCTATATTCAAGGGAGCAGAAAAATGAACAGAAAAAATGAAAATTTGAATATGAAACTGGAACTTAACATAAACTGTAATAATGTAGTCAGATGTCTTAAAATTTCCCTGGAATTGTGGTATTTTTAATCAAAATTCCCTTTTCCCTTTTGGCTAAAATTTCGGTCCAAATTTCCCTGCAAAAGGGAAATTTCCCTTCATGTGGCAATATTGACTGAATAGTGCCAGGCTTGTTCCCGGATTACACATTGGCGCGCATGCGTAAGCACGTGTATTCACTATTGATGCATAAACTCTTGAGAGTTTCTGTATCTTGAGAAATTAAAATCATAACAATATCTTCCTTTGGTTTTAAACGATGAGCATTTATTTCTCGATCCCTCTAAGCAGAACACGCTGATATGCTTTGGAAAAATTAGGGCATACACGGAGTGTTCCTCGCATTTGTATTTTTTCCGAAATTAAGACCGTTTAATGGACTCTCGTCGTGATAAAGGATTACGCAAATCCCTCAGCTAAACACGCACGCACACGCACGCACTAACTCTTCACTGTCGAGTGTCCACTTTCAGACGTCGAGTGGCTCTTTGGAAATAGGACCTACTTTTTTTTTTCGGGCGGAGAAGGACTACTTTCTACCACGATGAGAACGAACTGGAGCATACTCTTTGCTCCTGCTAAGTTTAAAAACAGCGTTCAAGTTGAATAAAACATCGCACAGGTAATTTGGAAGGGGGTTTCAGGAGGCCTGAGCCTCCGCCGAAAACCGAAAATGAGTTGTATCTTTTCTTTTCGGAATTGCCGAAAGAATGTCTGAAAGCCAATTGGATCTTCGTGTGGATATTTTCAGTATTGATTCAGTTTTGTGTAATAGAACGAACAGGAATATATACGAAAAAGTCAGCTTGTCATTCAGGGATGCCCACAGCGGGGATAATGAATGGCACCTTCGAAATTCTGAGAATGATATAAAGTTGAACATGTATATATTTTTCTAAAATATACATACAAAAAGTGTGGGCACCCCTGTTATGATTCACGGTTTATACGTTGTTACGTTCCCCGGTTTATTCTCAATGGATCTACTTACTTTTATTCCTCGACGGCGAGCATGAGACTTATCAGTACCTATACTATGAAACCCTCAGGTTGTGGGAAAACAGATAAGGGTATGTTTACGTAAACTTTACTAACTCTCGCACACAAAAAATATATTTAGATGTCAGTTAATCTTAATATATTAAACTTGCACTGGCAATTAAACTCCTTATTTCAAACAAAATTGTATTAAGATCATAATTGTTCTTGACTACACAAATTAACACATTCACATTTCCAAAATCACTTCCATCATCCCGCAACATTCATAATATCTCTCTCCTAAAAACCCACAATCAAATGTTTTAAGGTTAGTCCATAACCATAACAGACTACCCAATTGAACAAAACAAATTACGTCATCATAGACATTAAACATATTAAACACTTAAAATGATACAATAAGTGGGTGCGTATCAACGTGTTATATTTTGGCATGTCCACGCGATTAAAGTTGGACTTTCCGCTCCCAAGTGAAGGGTGAGTACAGCGTTGCTTTCTCTCAGTAATATTTAAACCAAGCTTCGATCAAACAGCATCTGGTGTGCCCTCGCAGTTGAACCAAGAAGGGCGGAGAGAACAGAGGCATTCCATAAAGTTACCCACCCCCTATTGCTAAACCGCCGAGGCTGTTAGATTTGGTACTGCAGTACAAGGCAAAAGCAAATCGTCTCCATGAAAACTTGTTGATTGGTTCGAGGGTCAACACCAGCGGCGTGGCGTCCATGTAACCGGTGTTACCGCAGGTAACAGCAAAACGTAAAGAATTAAAAAGTTGCTTCAATAAAATGACAGCATTGTTAGATACGTTAACCAATAACGTTGCCGTTGAGTAGATATTGCAGAGTACATTTTTTCTCTGCAGCCGACACAAGCGAAGAGGGAGGCCGTACCGCTACCCTCAAGAGTTAGAGTTGACGAGTTGTATCTTTGCGGGTGAACCTTGACCACGACTGGCTGCGCAGTAGCAAAGGGAGGAGCTACCGGCTGCTTTAGCCAATGGGTGTCATTCTCCTCTAACGTTGTAAGAGCTGTCGACCACTCAACGGCGAGTAGGTAGCATCTACGGACATGTATCTGCGCGAATTTGTCAAGGTCACTCGCAGAGATACAGCTCATCAACTCTAAGAGGAGAAGGCGCCAATACAAGGGAAGAACGTGAAAAGACTTTGGGGCAAGCGTGCTTGGGGTTATTCATATTGGGGGCGGAGGGGGGCAGTTACCTGTATGGCCTGCCGGACACAGGCCAGTGTTGTCACATTGGATTGGCAGTAAAACTAAGTACCGCCTAAAATGAGGATACTATTTCTGTGAAGCGACTAGAGGTAGACTGCAGAGCCAAGGCTGGATTTTAGGGCCTCCCCGATGGCGCAGTGGTAGCGTCGTCACTTTGTAATCAAGGGGTCCCGGGTTCGATACCCGGTGGAGGCACATAGTGGTTCGGATCCCACTTTAAACTGTAGGTCCAGTCCCGATTAGACTTACTGTGCATAAAGTGGACTTAAAACAACAAATCAATCAATCAATCAAACCAAGGCTGGATTTAACTACAACCGAGACCAGTTAGGTATTAGACGAAAAGATAGTTCCTTGGTGCGATTCGTGATTTGGACAAACCTTGCTCCAAAATACTAAGTTGGCAACAGTAGTACGTATAGCTGGGCTGGCTTCCCTTCCACAGTGACTGTCACTGTGGGGGGGGGGGAGGGGGAGTTCTGTCGTCTGCTCACCACACAAACGTCAAACTGATCCGAGAATAGTGTGGTTATTCCTCTTCCCCTTTGCACCTCATTGCAAAGAAACAGAGACAGATGAATTGACAAGGGTCTGCCACTATTAATTGGATTTTCGCGGAAACTGTTTCATGAGTGGAAGTTCTTTCTACGAGTGTTTGTGGCTAAATCACTGTGCGGATTGAAAAAAAGAAAACAACCCGAGGTGAACAAAAATCTAGATCGAAGACGTTTTTTTTTTCTGGGGGGGTGATAACGTCTAGCAGGTCAACACACTCCTTTTCTACCCGCCTACAAATGTGACAATAGTTCATTGACAGTGTTTGGTACTCCTGCCCTACCTCTGGAGTGTCGGCGACGTCGAATAACGAAATGGATTATAGATGTCCTCAAGAAGACAGGAGAGTGATGTTGGTGTTCCTTCGACGGGACTGTTCGGCTCCACTGCAACAATGCTCCACTTTTCAGTCGAAGAACAAAACTTTCTGAACTTCTCCGCCAGAACTTTGTTGGGATGTTAACCAAAAGAATGTGGCGCCGTAGGAAATTGCCAAACCCTTACCCTTCGGAGACTAGGGACGCTGTTGTTGGAAATGGAGTCATACTAGCGTAAGCGCAAATACAACTTCAGACTTCTTTTGAAGTCGCAAGAGAAGTTCGAGAACTGTGTAGCAAATCCTTCTCTTGACATTATTGCCGCCAACTTTCGCAAAGTCTAAAGTAAAGCCCATACCTTCACAAAGTTCATTTCGGAGACTGGAACGAGCAACCGAGCACACAAGTCAAGAACTGCAGGTGTATGCCAGCAGGCAGACAACGCCGTATATACCAATTCTTCGGCATCGTAGCCAAGAGGAGTGTTGGGGTTCGTCTGGGTGACCGCCTTGGGACACCATGATAGCTCAGTCGGGAGACCTGGGTTCCATCCCCGGGCTGATCTGAAGGGGGAGGGGGACTGGCGGCCAGAGCGTGGTATTAATCACATCAGCTCCAGTACGGCCGAGATTTAGAATATGTGGGGCCTTCAGGGCACGACGAAACGCGCAAGTGATACCTTTACTTATCAGGAGCGTATATTCTAGGCTAGCTAGGCTATCTGCGAAGCCTGAAGTTTAGAGAGTAAAATACAGGAGGAAAATAGATTAGAAATTGTAAATAAAATTATTCATATCGGTGAAATGAGGATGGTGATTCTGGAGTTGGCAACCTGATTTCTTATGAGTTGGCAACCTGATTTCTTATGAGTTGGCAACCTGATTTCTTATGAGTTGGCAACCTGATTTCTTATGAGTTGGCAACCTGATTTCTTATGAGTTGGCTACCTGATTTCCTATGAGTTGGCTACCTGATTTCCTATGAGTTGGCTACCTGATTTCCTATGAGTTGGCTACCTGATTTCTTATGAGTTGGCAACCTGATTTCTTATGAGTTGGCTACCTGATTTCCTATGAGTTGGCAACCTGATTTCTTATGAGTTGGCAACCTGATTTCTTATGAGTTGGCAACCTGATTTCTTATGAGTTGGCAATCTGATTTCCTATGAGTTGTCTACCTGATTTCCTATGAGTTGGCTACCTGATTTCCTATGAGTTGGTAAATTTATTTCTATTCATAGCCTATGACCACGTGACATAGTGAGATAACCCAGATCTTGGACACAGTATACGCCACTGTTACTTATATACTGAAGGTAAAGCTAGGCAGGACTCCATACATTCATGTCTCGGACTTTTGTGGAGGTGATGTGACCAGCACCACGCTCCTGCCGCTTCTACTTCTCATAATTGTTCCCAGGTACTCGTTTATTGGAGGCTGAGTGAAGCTCAAAGCCACCTGAAAACGTGAATCGAACCTTCGTCTCCTGCGTGGCAGTCAGATAACCTACAGACTGGATCATCGCCACTCTCGTACATCAGTCTACATTCCCTCACAATCCTTTCCTCTAAATATTGAAACTGAGTTTAGTCCCCACTCCCAAGTGGCGACGATATGGGGGATAGGATGGACCCTCGCCAAAGATGCTCCAAATTTTAGTTTTCAGAAAAATAATATTTTTTGGGGGGTTTTAAGAACGGCCCATAAGGCGGAAATACCATTCTATTTCACTTACACGAGCAAAAATGAAGGAACGAACCTTTTTCTATTTATCATTTTACTGAGTGGGCAGAGTTAACAAGATTGCCAGTGCCTAACAAAATTTTATTCCGCCGTCGCCTTGTAATTGAGGGGTTCCTGGTTTAATACCCGGTGGAGGCACATTGTACAGTGGTTCGGATCTCACCGTAACCTGTAGTTCTAGTCCCGATTAGCCTTTCTGTGCATAAAGTGGATTTAAAACCGACTTAACCAACCATCTAAAATTTTACTCATAGTTCGTCACTGAATGTAATAAGTGTCTAGTGCTGATCACAGAGTAGCATAAAAATACAACACTAATCTCTTACCAATGTACATTACATATTTTAAAAAATGAAAGATAATCAAATATGTCACTATTAACCATAGCAGTTATACTTGAACAATGTCCCAGTCCAGTCGGTAGGGTGTCTCTCTCGCTGGAGACCCGGATTCGATTCCCGGGCTGGGTGATTTCAGGTGTCTCTGAGGTTCACTCAGCCTCTGATAGATACCTGGGGGCAACCTCACGGGCTAAACGCGGCATGAGCGGGATGATGATCACACCCCTCCACAAAGGGCCGAGATTCTGCCTTCACGCTACGTTAAAATGTGTGCAGGGTGTAGCTTTACCTTGATCTAAATCGAATGATGTAACAGAACGTTTACACCCATTTGAGCATGTAGTACACCTAGAATAAACCGCTCATCCAAAACGGTCTAAAATCGGTCAGAAGATGCAGAAATTGAGGCGGAAACATTGACGCAAAATTCCTAGCGAATCAACAGGAGGGGGAGGGAGGAAGCATCAACGTTGCTTTGTTCTGGTCACGTGTTGTCAGTTTCAGAAATAAAGCAATTAATCTTCAATTTTTATGAACCACATCCCCTCATTAAAATATTGTTAAGGGTATTTTCTCCCAGGGTGATTTAGATTGATTGCAAAGTACAATGTGTAATTTTGACGTCTTCGGCGAGAAAAAATGTTTAACAGTTTCCCACCAATTACCTTTATACCCCTCCCACCTCTAATCATCAGGTATTTCCCATGTCAACTTAAGAGGAATGATTGGTGCGCTGTTGTGTTATAAATGCTGGAAATGTTCATTTTAGACACATTATAAAGGAGTGCATTGTAGCCAAAGTAGGCAATGACTTTGCAAATAATATATGGATAATAAATGTCTTATTATTAGAGCCCGGAAGTTCAGGCATTTATTTTCGTTAAAATAGGCAGGTAAAAAGGCATTTATAATGTGGAAAATAGGCACTAAAAATGAAAAAAAAGGCAAAATAAACCGAAAAAAGGTACATTTAGAAGTCGCTTACTTTTATCTATAATTTTTGGCAAAATGTTAAAATCTAAATTGGGAAGAGCATTTCAATTTTCTCCGTCTTGATTGCACATAACTACAAGGTGCTTTTTAAGTTCTAAACATTCATTGATAGTCGTCTGTCAGAGAGAATGTTTTTCATAATAGAAAATGATCTTTCTTTCTACTTCGACAGAAGTTATTGGAGCATACATATAACAAGCTAATGTAGCTGGACTCATTTTGGTAACAGCATTTTCACCTTTTAGAATATCAGAAATTGTTTTCAATTGTTTCAAGTCCTCATTTGCACTCACTACCCGTTAGCACTTTTCCGCAACAGCTCACCCCTTTTCTCCTGGCACTTCCATCATCTGCTGCATAGATTCCTCGAACATTTTCATGGATGCTATAATTGTAATTGTCTCTGGAAATGCACCATAATGTGCAAAAGTAAACTTGAATAGCACAGGAGTTTTTTCACTACACGAATTGAAGCCGCTTCATTTTCTGGAAGAGCATCGATCACCTCACTGATTTTTTGAAGGTTGTTAGCATAATATATAGCTGCTGATATCCAGGTTCCCCATCTCGTCAAGACTGGTTGCTGAGGTAAACTAAGCTCAATCGCAACTTCCTGAAATTTTCGGGTTCGAGAGAGAGATTTCAGAAATATTTTCTTTGTGTTCGAAATCAACCTGTCCACTTCAGCAGTCAATCATGCACAAGAAATGTTAACCGAAAGGCAATATCCTGACTCAGCATGAAATACTTTTTTCTCACACTTTTCTCCTTCAGCAATGTTGAAACATGCGTGAGTTCAATATTACTTAAATAAGGCGAAAATTATTCACATAATAAACGGAAGAAAATTAAATGCCAACAACGTTTTTTGGGAGAAAAATAATTTATATACACATTTTTTTTTAAAAAAAAATGTCAAATTTCATTGAAAAAGGCAAAAAAAAGGCATTATAATTAAAAATAGGCAGTGGGGTTCCAAATAGGCAAAATGAAAAGGCTTCCAAAACATTCGAAACAACATAAACGTACATCCGGAAAAATTTTATCAATATATGCAGTAGATAAAAAGAGACATTTTGCCAAACTTCCGGGCTCTACTTATTATATTTTAAGCTGTTTGGGTGGTATTATGCACAGCACACGCCCTCTTCTATAAATTTGGTAACTCAAGGGAACCATTTGATTTTAGCAGTCTATATCCTCCCCTTTAGTTATTTGTGCAAAATAGTTCTTGTCGCTACTGGCACAAAATTTAATATGCAGCTTATTTACCTTAATAAACTTTGATGAAATCCACTGGAACACAGTCCCCCAAAGCTCCAGTTCGGTCGTGACGTCGGCAGAAGCATTTGCCGTGAAGTACCTTGTTTTCTCGTATTGTTCAGTAACTGCGAACTATTGACATTATTTTAACTTTCCGAATGCAAGTTGTACAGCTAGTAAAATTCTATTTCAGAAAGATTCTGTCGTTTTCATCGTACCTGCGAGCGTTTTTACACTATTTCAACACAAAATAGAAACCTAGAGGCTTTTACAATCCTCCCTATACTGTATAGTGAAATTTAGATTTCGTATAACCAGTGTGGAATTGAAAATTTTCGGGTTATTGTAGTAACTAGACTTGAAACACTGTAGTAGTATGTATGTATTGTAGTTTCCCCCCTTATGAGTAAAAAATTGGCAAGCAGGATGGTGATAGGAGAAACCAGAGGGTGAATTTTCCCTCACCCTCCTAATATAGAACGGACACAAACAAAAGAACCTTTGGCCAAGATAACAACTTGGGACCGATTAGGATGTTAATTCCTCCATGGTTCAGAAACATTCAGTGGTTTGTTTTCCTCCAGTTTGAAAAATGAAATTGCTACTGTTTTCACAAGAGAAAGGTGGCAGTTACTGTGCCTGTAAGGTTTGTCTCATTAAAACAGATATTTCTTGTGTTGCATTTAAATTCCCCGGTTTTAGTGAAACACCCTTCATGTACATATGAAATTTTTTATTGGTTCCTGTCTTCTGATATCTTCATTTATCTAACTTCGGCAATTCCCGTCTTGAGGCATTTGTTTGATACTAAACTGGGGCACATTTGAACACTCAGCGATTTATTGTTTTATATCTTAGTCGAAATGATTTTATTACTTTTGAATAGAAGAATAACTATAAAAACAGTCTTATCGTACATGTAAACATATTTTTCACACAAAAATCAAAGTCATTTTGAAGTCATTTGAAAGTTAAACATCGATAATACGTTCAAATCTTCCCATGTATGGGATACATTTGAACACTTGTGCGGGACTTTTGAAAAATGCATTGGTTTTATTAATCTTACTGGAAAGGAAATGTTAACATGTTTTACGTTTACATAATCATAGCTTTCAAAATGCTAGATTCGAAACCGAAACATTTCAGTGGCATGGAAGCTGGGGTTCGAATCCCGGCCAGGACATGGGTGTTTTTTGCAAGTGTCCCTTCATCAATTTAATTATATTCGCGTTTAGTCAGAAGTGGCAGAAAAGCGAAGTAAAATAAATCTATCAGTCTATTATAACTAGACCTCGGATTTTAGTTTTTTAACCTATTTTTTTCCTTTACAGGTATGTAAGAAATAATAAGGTATGTCAGCGTTTCGTTAAAAAACGCAACAACTGATGAAGTTTTATAGTGCCTAAAAAAAACTATTTTCCTTTTTAGAACCTATTTTAGGTTTATGCGCCTAAATGAAGCCTTTTTTTAGGTTTTCATATATTTTTTAAGGTTTTACAGGATTTTTATGTCACACAGAGGCATTTGCTTTGTTTGGTCACGAAAAAATTGAATGACGGACGTGTTTCAAACGTGCTCTCTGTTATTTCCCTTCCTCCAAGTCCATGGTGATTTTTCAAAGATCAAATGTCTGGTGCCACTGTTACCTAATGGTCTGATCTGTGTGGTCTTGCTCACTTTTCGCGTCACTTCGGTGCTTTGCGGCATTCACGCCTTGCAAACTAACATTTCAGCATTGATGTTTGCAGCACTGACTATGTTTCTGTTGAAATATAAGATGATCCTCACAGACAAAATTGCGGAGTTTGACTGTGGATAACATGAAAAAAGATTGTTGCCTAACTATACGGCGAAGAGTGGATTTTAATAGCAAATTTCCAATGGTAAGTTCTGCCATCGCCGAAGGGTTAGGCAACACACATAACATTATGCAAGATATAGGTGTCCCATTTTAATTGCCTATTCAGCATTTTTCAGGAATTTTGAACTATTTTAAGTTTCTTTGAACCTAACTTAAGATTTTTAGAACCTATTTTAGGATTTTTAGAGCCTATTTTAGGAATCTAAAAGCACACTTTTTAGAACCTAAAAATCCGAGGTCTAATTATAACACATCCTCATCATCGCGACTAGCCAACCGTGACACAAAGGCGACGATAAGTAAAAAAAAAATACAACACAATACAGTGACATTTTAACACAGTTCCGTCCAGACGAAATATATAATCTTCGACTGAACGAGGTTTTGGAAGAAGCCAGTCAAGAACGCAGAGAAAATAGAAGTTCGATTTATGGCTGTCACGAAATCTTCTTGCTCGAACCTTGTCCAAATTTTTTCACGTGCTCCTCCATCGGATAGTTACAAGTACAAGTGGAGCGAATCGCTGGCCAAGACGGACTTTTACAGAAGGCAGGAAAGGGTTTGAGAAAACATCCCATTATTTTCCCCCGGTCTACAATTAGACCAGACGCAACCGGTCATCAAGGAGACATTAATTAATATCGAATTTCGTCTGATCAGTAGCCATCGGGGGCCTTACCCCGTGGTTCCACAGTCGTAAAGTTAAACTGACAAAATGGGAATCTGTCACGGGGTTGGTTATTAACGGAAGAGCTCCAAAGGGAATCACGGATTGGTCGAGTCCTGACTCTTCCTTTGTTTTCTTGTAATTATTTGCATTTTTATTGTCGGATTGACCGTTATACCTCCTATCATCAATTACAGGGTGTCTGCAAATGAATTGACCGTATTTTACCGAAGGCTTGGTATGTAATCAATTCATGGATGAGTGGCTGTGAATAAATTTTACGTACAGTCGACGGCAAAGATGAGAGAACCGCCACCTGGTGAGAGAACCGATCCAGACTTTTCGTCTCCAGATGTGGGAGTTTCCAGGTGCAAAAAGTGGTGTTACCACAAGCATAATTTTTGTCCAGTCGTAAATGGCACCTTCTACTGTCTGCATCCACCCTTCGCTAGCAGTTTAGGTAGACGCAAAAAATGGGAGATCCTTTGTTTGCTTATCGTCATTCGCTTACCGGAGGAGACCTTTGACCACCAACTGTGGGTGTGAGCCATAGGCTTGGCAATGCAAGGTATCACGAGAATTTCCCGTCACCATGGTAACTTTACCAACCTGATTGGTTCAAGGGTTCAAGTATCCCTCCCTACTCTCCTATGCAAGAGCCAAAAACAGAATTTGAAGTCTATTCTCTCATCGCACAGAGAATATCAAATAGCAAATTATCCATTCAATGTTGATCACGCTTGAGTACGTACCACCATGTGAAGTTTCTGAACTGAAAACGGCAATGAGCCAATGACCAGTAGAACTTCCTTCCTTGGTGTCAACCTCACTTCCACATAGTACACCCTGGACTGCATTTTCCACACGAACGAGGCTCTGGCGACTGGCCCTGTTTTTTGTCCTTGTGTGTGCTGAGTGCCCCTTTACAGCCTCAGCTTTTAACGGAAGTCAGAAAATTTTAAGCTTTTAAGATTTTACTTATGCAACGTTAGAGTTGTTCTTTGTAAAGATAAGGGGCTGGACCCCGTATAATGTGACGGGTGCAAAATAGCCTAAGTGCCGACGCACCCAAAATTTTATAATCAAAATAATCCCTGTAGTTGCCAGTAAGTTTGTGTTAAGTCGTTTCTATGATGCATTGTAAATTACCAGAGAGAGAAGTGAGACCAAGTATATGTACTTCAGACTGTTACTGCTAAGTAGTTTGGTCTTTTATGCATGAACAATTGTTTGGACGAAAAGAAGCGAGTACATTTGAGATTTAAATAATTTTTGCTGTTGGTTAGTTACGAAGCGGATGAATTGATTATGTAATGCACTTAAATAATATATATACGAATATATGTGTGTGTGTGTGTTGAAGAAACTTTGAATACGTACACAATTTAGTGTTAACATGTTGCATATGCATGCTCTTATTTGTTACGTCGCTCCATGTTGCATATGTGTAAAACATATGTTGTACATGAAAGTTATACATGCCATATGTACAAAAAGATTAATATTCGTCATGCATTTTCTGTGTTTCAAAAATGCAAATTATGTGCTGGTTTTTAATTGTTAGCTAATGTGAAATTGAACGTGAGAAAAAGTATTTCAAATCGTTTGTCCAACTCAAATGCTTTAGCACCGACTTCTCCCATTTTTGGGTGATGTTCGAGGATAATAACGTATTTGATACTACTATTATACTACTACTACTACTACTACTACTAATAATAATAATAATAATGTTGTTATTATTATTATTATTATTGGCACGTTTATCTTGGTACTTGCTCCTCCCAGACAAAAATTGTTGGTCGTCTGCATGCATGCATATTTTTTGCTTTCATTATTTTCAACATCGCACCCCCTAAATTTTATTCCGCACCCCCTCAGCACCCCCAGATGATTAATTCTGGCGCCGGCACTGTCTGGAGTGGATGTACTGTTTAAAGTGGCAGCCGAACCAGTGCAATGCTTCTCCACCGGAGATCGAACGCGGACTTATTGGTTATATAAGGCGACGACGTTTCCACAATACCATTCGGGAGACCTTTTCTATCCACGTATTGGAAGCACACACTAAATGTAGACAATAGTGGGGGTGATGTGATCAGCGCCACGCTCCTGACGTCTTTATCACTAGTTTGCCCCAGATACCCATTGATTAGAGGCTGAGTGAGGCAAGGAGTCGCTTTATTCTTGAAATTTGTCGGGGGGGGGGGGGGGAATGGGGATCATTTCCGTCGTCCAGTGCAGCACCCGAGAACGAAATCTGGTTCGGCATGCAACGACTTCAACTTGCATTTCTAGTCGGCATCTACCAAGAAAATCACATTCCATGCATTGAATTCGAGGAACATTAAATTTCGTTACTGGAAAACGAGATGCCTTCTGCAGAAATCTCCAATGCCAGTGATTGGAAATGGGAAACTCGCTCACGTCTTCACCAGACAAAAAAAGGCACCGTTCCCGACCTTCAATCGAGAAAGGCTGATTTGTATTCAGTACATCTGCTTTTCCCAATTAACTTCTGGTAGCTTTCGGTTTTGCTCGCGGAGAAGAAAAAAAAAGTTCAGCTCCTGTTACAACCAACAGAACACGCTAATGACAGTGGCAGCCGTCCCTCCCCCTGGCCATTTACCTGGAAGACCAAAGGAAAAACAGGGTTTGGCAAAGGCGAACGCTACCGCAGTGGGGAATTTCTGCACGCGGATGCTTCAATTTGGAGTCTCCCGAGAAGTGGCCAAGCAGGAGACGGGCTTCCGCATGCTATGTTGCCTCTTCATGCAAGGCAAAGGCCAAACATGGCAACGACTGCTCTTCCGCACCACACTGTTATCAACAAAAAGTGAAAATAAAAGGACCTGAAAAGCAATGCTAGAAGAGGCCAGACAGCACTAAAATAGAGGCAAATGGACTCTTAGAACTGGTGAAATTTTCAGCAAGATATATTTTACTTTTTCATGAACATGTGCATGTGTTCAACATAGCTGTAAGCTGTGGTTGCGTGAAACATTTTACTTCTTGACGTATTGGCCACTGTAGAATTATTGGCAGTAGCCTTAAGTTCTATGCAGCCACTCTAGAGTGGTTGCATGGAACATCTTCTTGATGTATTGGCCTTCAGTTCCACAGGCTCCATGAAACATCTCACTTTTTGACGTATTAGCCTTGAGTTCAGCACATACACTAGAATGGTTGCATGGAACATCTTCTTGATGCATTAGCCTTCAGTTCCACAGGCTGAATGAAACATCTAACTTTTTGACGTATTAGCCTTGAGTTCAGCACATACACTAGAATGGTTGCATGGAACATCTTCTTGATGCATTAGCCTTCAGTTCCATAGGCTGCATCGAACATCTCACTTTTTGACGTATTAGCCTTGAGTTCAGCACATACACTAGAATGGTTGCATGGAACATCTTGATGTATTAGCCTTCAGTTCCACAGGCTGCATGAAACATCTCACTTTTTGACGTATTAGCCTTGAGTTCAGCACAGACACTAGAATGGTTGCATGGAACATCTTCTTGATGTATTAGCCTTCAGTTCCACAGGCTGCATGAAACATCTCACTTTTTGAGTTTTTTTTGTTCAGCACATACACTAGAATGGTTGCATGGAACATCTTGTTGATGTATTAGCCTTCAGTTCCACAGGCTGCATGAAACATCCCCCTTTTTGACGTATTAGCCTTGAGTTCAGCACAGACACTAGAATGGTTGCATGGAACATCTTCTTGATATATTGGCCTTGCGTTCTGCACAGCCACTGTTAAGTGGCTGCACGAAACATCTTACTTCTTGACGTATAAACCCCGAGTTCCACACAGCCACTGTAGAGTGATTGCATGAAACATCTTCTTGATAACCTTGAGTTCCACAACTGTTGTATAGTGGTTACTTGAAGTTAGTAGATGATACAATTGTGCATTATATTCACAACAGCATATAATAATTATAATCATTGAACCTCCGTGATGAAGGTAAGGCTGTTGTCTTGTAATAAAGGGAACCCGTGTTCGATCTCTGGTGGAGGAACCACAGAGGTTCACACATTGAACTGCAGATCCAGTCCCGATGAACACATCTGCCAATAATTATCATTATTGCACTTCTTTGACTAAATCAAGGCTAACACTCCTTAGAATTCATATCCTGTTGGCTCTTATATATTATATACTAGCTGGTTGCCCAGGTGTCCAATGAATTCTAACTATAGCGTAATATGTAACTATTTTTATTTACAGGTATTTAAAAGTATAAATACAGTATACAAATTATAAAGTAATATATTTTACGAATTCGCTATACTGTAAATTTAACAACATTTTTAGTTCCACCTCCAAGAGCAAGAATAAATAAATTGAACGGCATTTGGAATATCACTATTCATCTTAGCGACCCGGAAAACTATGGATTCCACACTAATATCGGTCGTTTTCGATTATTTTTGCGTCACCCCCTCCCATCCTACCCCCAAGGGTGTCTTGCCCCCACAGTATTTCTTTCCAGGTTGCAAGTGATACGTGTTCCAAATTTGGTTAAATCGCTGCAGGCGTTCGAGAGTTATGCCGGAACACACACACACATATGCACGCACACACACACACATACATCCATTTTTATATATTAGATATATACGAGCTTTTGGATCTGGAATCACTAAACTACGAGGGCCATTTTTTTTTGTAGTGGCAACACTGTTGGTATGCGCTTGTCAGTTGTCGCTGGGACAAAAGACGATCGGGTCTTGTTTAGTCTTGTACTACGGATTGTGTGTAGATGTTTAGTGCTGAATAGTACTGTTGTGTGGTAGTTAGAAGACGTTAAATTGAAGTGTGTGTATAATACCGCCCTAGAAGACGTTAAACTGAAGTGTTGTGCATAATACCGCCCTGAACAATGTTCACGCGTGAAGAACAGCAAATGTTCACCAAATTTCAGGTGAAAGGAATGCACGGCAAATTCAGAAGGGCTTACGCGAGGCATGTGGGGACACCGCTTTACCGTGTCGTACCGTTGCCAGATGGGCCAAACCATTTGAAAGTGGTCGTGAATCAGCCGCGAAAGAACATGGTGGCGGGCATCGTCGCACGGCAACAGTTCCACACACAGATGTCATAAAGCACAAGTGGTGCAGAACGTACTGCAACAATGGGGTTGGGAGGTGTTTGAACACCCACCTTATTCTCCTGACATGGGTCCCTGCGACTTTGATTTGTTTGCCAAGATGAAAAAAACGCCAAGGGGGAAACGCTTTTCAGACGTCCCGAGCATCATTTCGGCCACAGGGAGGTCTCTATCAATGGCATCAAACGACTGCCAGATGTTTGGAAACGTGTTCACGCAGCAGCAGGAGATTACATTGAATTATTGTAAATTTTTCCAGGTGTGTATCTTCTTTCATGTCCCTTTCTCATACATGTTGCCACTTCAAGAAAAATGGCCCTCGTATTATAAGAATCCGGGAGAAAACTGAACATGCAATTCACACGAAATTTGTTTTGGTTGCTGAACGAAGAAGAACGTCGAATTTAAGATTCTGATAGGGTTTGCAACACTTCTTGTTCAGCAATGAATATTGCTCCTATCAATGTACCATCGGTAGGGAGGAGGAGGGACACACGAACACACACGTTCTGGTCTTGGCAGCGGATGTTAATCACGCGCTCGGACCGTTACTGCAAAAAAATAAGAAGGAAGGTTGCAAAAATACGCCTCGGGCAAATTGGCAATGCGATTAGACACGATCATAACAATTGACTACTCTTCAGGTTGTTTTTTCGTCTACCCCCCCTTTTTTCTTCTTTTTTTTCCTTTTCATTCGAGAGTTCAAGATGCAGGGCTGTGGTTCCTCATCCTTCGTGAAAAACAGAAAACGTGTTTGAACAGTCCTGGGTTAGGTTTCCGGGTAATGCATGAATTTGGTGTGGTTGTTCGCCTACAATTAAAGATGAGCATTACAATACGAATTATCCGAAACTTTAGTCCGATATTTGAATCCGGAATCCTGTACCAGATATCAGATTCCCGAGTCCTGTCTCATATCCGAACACAGTTTATTGTATCCCTATCCTGTTCATTCTTGAACATGGTCGCCATTTTCGATACTGAGCTGCGCGTGCGCAGAAAGTATTATCTGCTACCTCATCTATCAAGCTGGGTTGTACTGCCATCTACTGACCACTTCGAAACTACTATCATTAACAACGAGTGCACACGACCCACTTACTGACTTCCCTCGTACATACACGTCAGTAACCACAGATAATAAGGACAAATCTGTAACAAGGCAACTGTGTGGCTTATCCTCAACTTTTCGATGCTTGCAAGAGAAGAACTAGACACTTACTTCGGATACAGAAAAGAGAATTTTTAAATTTTATTAATTTGTCAAAAGACTCATACAAACTGCATTGACTGTAAAAAAATGAGATGGAAATTAACCGAGGTACAGGCAAATAATTAATGTAATATAAAAATGGCCGCCATATTTAAACACCGCCATTTTGAACGTAAGACAAGTGCATCTTCACATTCACATCACACACAGGAATAAAAATAATCAGGTTCCTTTTATTTTGTTCCTCAAGGAACATGGAGGATACGTGATGGTTCCTGACTATCTAACTTTCTTATTCTTTCGAAGCTTGCTCAAGCATCGAAAGGGAGTTCTATACCCGGTCAGTTTTATTTATTTATTTATTACCGGCCGAAGTACGAGGGAAGTCAGTAAGTGGCCGCGGTGGCTCAGTCGGTAACGGGTTCGATCCCCGGCCGGTTCAAATCCGGGAGCTTTTCTAACGATGGAAGCGGCTCCGGCGCCCACCCAGCGTCGAATAACATGGGTACCTGGGGGAAACCCTGGGGGGTAAAGGCGGTCAGGGGCGTGATGCTGATCACATCACCCCCACTCACGACCGGATCAAGAAAGTGTGGGGCGTTACCCCCACACCCCCTATACGCCTTCATGGCGTGGTTCTAAGCACAGGGGAGCACTTTACCTTTACCTTTTATTACCGGCCGAAAGTATTGTCCCGTGGACATTTGGCCCAAACCATAGACGTAACTTGGGACCTAACTTTTGAGAATCAAAAAGTTTTCAACCCCATAAAAAATATCATACTGTCACATTTGCAAAACCATGCAATTTACTCGTTACTTTGCTCCTCAAGTTCCAAGGTGTTCACAAAGTATCATTAACTTGTACATTTTCATAAACCTGAAAATTTTGGAGTACAAGTGGCCCCCTTGCTTCCGCCAAGTTACGCCTTTATGCCTATGCCCCCAAACCAAAAAGTAACGGCAACTTTTACCCTCAGCTAGCAACACTTGGTCAGCAAAATGAGCAATCACGAAGGGCCCATAACAACATTGCCCATGGAGGAGACGGGTCAGAGGTCAATGGGCCTGTGTTACCCGAGGTCAAAACAAGCGGACTTCTAGTTTGGGTAATTGGACTCGGTCTGTCTTCGTTGTTAACTTCCTGTGCCCTCTTGCCTCTTTTTTCGAAATGGGCTTTTCGTGGATGGCATTTTTATTGTCCTCGCGCTGATGCCATCTGCAAAGGCGCCAACTCTTTTCTCTCCCTTTCTCGGCTCCGGGACTTCCAATTCTCTTCCTTTCTGCCGAACTCTCGGTTGAAGAAAAGGAGCAAGGCGTTTCTTCATTCATTTCCAGTGGTCTCTTCCAGAGAGTTAATCTTGTTCAAAACTCGTTGGAGATTTGGAAGTGGATGAATGAAAAGTCGAGTGAAATTTTGCAACACCAGAGTTCTGGTCAGTTTTGGGATTGATTGGTATGGACACAGAATACAATCCGGCCTGTTCTAATCCAGTTGGGTGTAAATCGTACAATTTTAGACAACAAGATTTCTTGCATTGTGTTTTTATTGTTTTGCGCCGATTTTTTTCTACTTTGGGCCAATCGCAACGATGAAGATGAGGGATGGATGATTGAATGAAATTGATGAACACTCGCAGAGAACACCCATGTTTTGGCCGGGACTCGAACCTTGGAACTTCAGTGGCGAGCAGGCTACAGTTTGTTGCAGTTCGCGACGATCCTCTGTTACTGTGCCCTATCCACTGCAGCTACCCCTTCTTGAACATTTTTCATTGACACAATTCCCTGTCAGTGGCGGCGATTAGGAGGAGGGTCGGGGGGAGCGGTTGCCCTCCACTTTTTGCCACTTTTGCCCCCACACTGCTAAACCTTTCTACCAAAGGAAAGTAAATTGTCCTTGCCCCCCCCCCCCTAGTTTATGTACCTCGCTCCTCCTAGTTTTGGAACCCAATTGCCGCCACTGGTCCCACTTACAGCGTTGGCACAATGTAAGGGCACAATTACGCTTTGGAAAGGACAAATTTTCCCCTTCTCAAATCATATAATATAAGCAGTAGGTATTAGTGGTGGTGGTGGTGTTGCCGTGTATCCATGTTCGTATACAGGGTGTTTCTAAAGGTCGTTTACAACGCTTGGGAGGTGATTCCTCACACGAAAACAAGCCAAAAGTCTAAGTTCCATTTTTACGACTGAGGCTTCGTTTCCGAGATAGGAGCCTCGCAAAAGGTGACAAAGTGAACGTCACACCTGACTGGGACGAATACTATAACAGATAGAGAGGCGGTTCCAAGGGAATCATAAAGGAATCGTATGTGCTCAGTCCGGAAGTCACTATGAAAAGTTCACTGCACGCATGCGCAATGGAGTCCTCAAAGGAATTGGGGATTTCCAGCAATAACAATGCATGGAAAGTGTATGTAACGCAGCAAGAAGGACCGTGACAATGAGAAATGCGTTCAAGACAACACATCCCGACCTCAAACATCAAAACATGAGCACCGAACACAAAATCCGAAAAGTTGAGCACGGTTGCATACCCCAGTTACACGCGAGGAATGAACGAATCATGTCATGTGGCATACGAGAGACAGGAGGAGGGAAAGAAAAACACAATATCAGATGATTGCGACAACGTGTAATTTTACACGCGACAACTGCGTAAATCCCCCTCCCCCCACACACACACAACAAACAACAAATGCTACAATGTCTTGCGTGTGCGTTTCACTGTACACCAAATGAAGATGTCACTTTCAACATACAAAGGGGGTGGGGAGCAATACCAAGAGTGTTCTCACTGGGATTTGCCGAGAACGATAATCACAGTCCGTTTTCAAAATGTCTGCCGTTCACTTCTACGCAGAGATGACAGCGACGAATCAAGGATTGTCGAGTACGAGCAAACAAGCTAGGTGTATATGCTACCGTCGCGGCGGCGACGTTCATGCGAGCAACGAGGTCCTCAGCTGATGTGACAGGTGTGTCGCATACGAGGGTTTTCATATCTCCCCAGAAGAACAAATCGAGAGGGTTGAGATCTGGCAACCTCGGTGGCCAAGGCATAGGTTCATCCCTACCATTGAACCTATTACGAAACACGTCATGCAGGAAATGTCGTACATTACGATCGATATGAGCTGTTGTCCCATCGTGTTAGTACCACATTTCTTGCCGCAGTGCCAAAGGTACGGTCTCCAACAGTTCAGGCAGAACCTCACTAAGAAATGCATGCTACGTGCCATCAATCAGGCGAACAGGGAGAATGTATGGTCCAATTAAATGATCATGTACTATCCCGCACCACACATTCACTGAAAACCTGTGCAGGTGATGGGCCACAAAAAGTGCATGTGGGTTGTCAAAGTCTCAGACATGACTATTTCTACTATTGAAGACATCCATCCTGGTGAAAATGGCTTCATCTGCCCACAATACCTTTCCCCAGAAGTGATGGTTTGTGTCCAGCTGATTCAACAACCATTGGCAAAACTCAATACGAGGTCGAAAGTCACGAGGTAACAGTTCTTGTACTTTTTGCAGTTTCAAAGGGTGCATTCCTTCTTTTGACAACACTCGCCAAACATTCACATGACACGTGTTTCGTGCCCGAGCGAGCACGTGCGTACTGGTGCCAGGATGTTCTGCGACCGCTGTTAACACATCTTCTGCAAACTGATATGTGCGTACACTTCGAGGTCTTCCAACGTCTTGCCGCGGTGGTAAGACTGACCCTGTTTCACGCAGTCGACTGTCCACTACCTGAAAGAAGGCGTGAAACGGTAAACGTTTATGTGGAAAGCGTTCTCCATAAAGACAACTTCCCTTACGGCTATTAGCACGTGCCTCCCCATACATGAGATGCATGTCTGCTAACTGCTGGGTCGTATACGCAGCCATCTATGTAATAGGGAGCTGGAACTGCAAAGTATCGTTTTTGTTTAACACTGGCACATTGCAAAAATTGGCCGTATCACCGTACGAACACCAAAGACCAATTGTTGCGATACTTGACTTGCCCACTCCACCACGTCAACTTCTTTAAATACAACATACTAGTACTCTTCAATGCGTATGACAACCTAGAGCGAACTGCTGATCATATCCCAGCACCTGCAACACGATTGGGACGACTGCCGGAGAGAACCAACCTTTCGAGCTCCTCTCGCGGGTACAGCAGCCATGAAGGTCAAACGTAGACTACGAGAGCCAGACTTGCCTGCGCAGCGCTTCCAAAACTGGTCTCTTTTACGTCACAGTGATCGCGCGCGAACACTCTTGGTATTGCTCCCCACCCCCTTTGTGTGGTGAAAGTGACATCTTCAGTTGGTGTACAGTCACACGCACTGTCCGTGCGTAAGATATTGTAGCATTTGTTGTTTGTTGTGTGTGTGGGGATATTACGTAGTTGTCGCGTTTAAAAATACACGTTGTCGCAATCATCTGATATTGTGTTTTTCTTTCCCTCCTCCTGGTGGAGTGATGTGTCTCTCGTATGCCACATGACACGATTCGTTCATTCCTCGCGTGTAACTGGGGTATGCAACCGTGCTCAACTTTTCGGATTATGTGTTCCGTGCTCATGTTTTGATGTTTGAGGTCGGGATGTGTTGTCTTTAACGCTTTTCTCATTGTCACGGTCCTTCTTGCTGCGTTACATACACTTTCCATGCATTGTTCTTGCTGGAAATCCCCAATTCCTTTGAGGACTCCATTGCGCATGCGTGCAGTGAACTTTTCATAGTGACTTCCGGACTGAGCACATACGATTCCTTTATGATTCCCTTGGAACCGCCTCTCTATCTGTTATAGTATTCGTCCCAGTCAGGTGTGACGTTCACTTTGTCACCTTTTGCGAGGCTCCTATCTCGGAAACGAAGCCTCAGTCGTAAAAATGGAACTTAGACTTTTTGCTTGTTTTCGTGTGAGGAATCACCTCCCAAGCGTTGTAAACGACCTTTAGAAACACCCTGTATATGCAATTACATATATGCTTATAGCCAGTCCCCTCGCTTATCTGTCAGATGTTTCATGTTCAAACCCTGGTCAGGCATGAATGTACAATATAGAGAGATATAGGCTTTTATAACACAAACAACTGAAAGTAAGAAGTATCAGCAACAAATTATGTATGTGAAACTGGAATCTATAATCTGTACAGATCAAATTTCTCTGAAATTTTGGTATTTTTCATCGAATTTCCTTTTCACTTAAAATTCCAAATGAAAAGGGAAAATCCCTTAATGTGGCAACACTGCTCCGTTATGCACTATACACTGCACGGTGATCGACAGGCAGTCAGCCAACGTGAACATTGAAGTCTGACCGACATTTATTCATTTCTGACATTGCAGACTGACTTGCAAGCAAGCGGCCCATGCTGACATTGCATGCTGACTTGCAGGCAAGGAATCCATGTTGACAATGCAGGCGGACTTGCAGGCAAGCAATCCATGTTGACAATGCAGGTTGACTTGCAGGCAAGCAATCCATGTTGACAATGCAGGCTGACTTGCAGGCAAGCAATCCATGTTGACAATGCAGGCTGACTTGCAGGCAAGCAATCCATGCTGAGAATGCAGGCTGACTTGCAGGCAAGGAATCCATGCTGACATTGCATGCTGACTTGCAGGCAAGGAATCCATGTTGACAATGCAGGCTGACTTGCAGGCAAGCAATCCATGCTGAGAATGCAGGCAAGGAATCCATGCTGACATTGCATGCTGACTTGCAGGCAAGGAATCCATGTTGACAATGCAGGCTGATTTGCAGGCAAGCAATCCATGTTGACAAAGCAGTCTGACTTGCAGGCAAGCAATCCATGTTGACAAAGCAGTCTGACTTGCAGGCAATCAATCCATGTTGACAAAGCAGTCTGACTTGCAGGCTGACTTGCAGGCAATCAATCCATGTTGACAAAGCAGTCTGACTTGCAGGCAAGCAATCCATGTTGACAAAGCTGTCTGACAATGCAGGCTGACTTGCAGGCAAGGAATCCATGTTGACAATGCTGCAGGCTGAGTTGCTGGCAGGCAATCCATGTTGACATTTTAGGCTGACTTACAGGCAGGCAGCGAACGTTGACATTGCGGGCTGACTAAACAGCCAACGTTGATATTGCAGGATAACTTGCAGGCTGGCAACACATGTTGACAATGCAGGCCGACTTGAACCCCCCCCCCTCCCCTTCCTCTTGGACAGTTTCCATAAATATCAAATCTTAAATCTTTTCGATTCTGTCTTTCACTGTTTAAATTTTCAACGCATTGCATTTTGATTTAGAGATCCATGATGTTGAGAAACCACTGGGGTCAAATTATCATTTTCAGGTTAAATCTGAACCTTTCGAATTTCTTGGAACATTTTTTTATAACTTTTCTTTGCATTTCAAAGATATCTGAGGTATACAAAGCCACTCGGTGCCTATATTTCAACGACCAAAGAACCATATGGATCGATTCTGGACGATCCATCCTTCTGAATCATCTCCGCCTCTTGTGATCCATCGGCTTTGTCGGTGGGATAAAAGGAAACCGCATCTTCATATCTTTCCTGCGATGACTCTGCTGATCAGCAGGCCAGTCAGGCGCATAAGCGAAGCCGGTGCCTCTTTTGGAAACATAAAACCTGCGATTGCCACTTCGCACGAAAGAACAATTGATGTTTAGGCCTTTTTGCAGCCAACGATGGTACCGTACATGTTCAGTCTGCCTTGAAATCAGTGTTGCCATAACTAGTGAACACAATTTCCCTTTCCTTAGGCCAAAAATTCCCCTTGCTCTTAGAAAAATAAAACTCCATTAACAAAATATTCTGTTATTATTGTTGATTGAATGAATGATTGACACCGTTTATTATACTTCGCTTTTCTTCCACTTTTGACTAATCGCAAAGATGAGGATGAAATTGATGAAGGGACACTCACGAAGAACAACCATGCCCAGATCGGAATTCGAATCCGAGGACCCCCCCCCGCCCCACCCCCCAATATCGTAATTCGCTGTGCTAACCACTCCGCCACTGAGGTCTGTTACGTTCCCCGGTTTAGTCTCAATCGATCTACTTACTTGTATTCCTCGACGGCGAGAATGAAACTTATCAGCCTACTATGAAGCCCTCAGGTTGTGGGAAATCAGATAAGGATATGTTTACGTAAACCGTAATAACTCTCGCACACAAAAAATATATTTAGATGTCAGTTAATATTACACTTGCACTCGCAATTAAACTCCTTATTACAAACAAAATTGTATTAAGATCATAAATGTTCTTGACTACACAAATTAACACATTCACATTTCCAAAATCACTTCCATTATCCAGCAACATTCATACCACAGTTCATACTATTTCTCACCTCACAACCCACGATCAAAATCTTTTAAGGTTAGTCCATAACCATAACAAGACTATCCAATTGAACAAAACAAATTACGTCATCATAGACAATTAACAAATTAAACACTTAAAATGATACAATAAGTGGGTGCGTATCAGGTCGTCGATTGAATAAGTGAACATAAGTCGATAATAAGATAAGATTAAAAAAAACAAATTTCTATATTTTGCAATAAATACGATATATGAAATGCGAGCATTTTCATAACATTAGATGGCGTTAGGTTAATAGTCTGTGTTATTGAAATAACGTTACAGGATAGATAATGAAAGGTATTCTTTGTTCGAATTCCAAATTAAAGAAATATAATGATATTTGTTCAGGGAGAAGAAATTAAGCGACGTAAACTAATGGAAAGTATCTTCGGTTTGATTTTTGTTACTTAGCGTCGCTTTCTGCCACTTTTGGCTAATCGCGCCGATGAGGATGATTGATGGTATGAAATTGAACACACATGCACAGACCGGGATTCGAACTCTGAACCCGTGCCGTTGTGGCGCTTTATGCTAACCACTGCACCACGCAGATCGGCGAGGAAAGTATCTCTTACACTTCACAAGAGCTTGAATCTAATCTGGTTTGTTCTTCAAATAAACCTGCAATTTTGATATTTTTAATAAATTTTCCCTCTTCACTTAAAATTTTACGAAAATTTCCCTGCGCCGAGCGAAATTTCCCTCCATGTGGCAACCGTGCCTGAAACATTTGACAAGAGCTACAGTTTTCCATATTAGCTTGAAGCAACCCGGCTCACGCGTCCAGTAACGAACCTCGCTTGCGCATGATTGGGAATAACAGTAATTATGAAATACCCACGGAGATGCTCGCTGAATACCTAATGATCGCATCGAGCGAAAGGGTAATTTGTACCTTATTAGTTTTGTGTGCTTGCGTACGGTAGAGTTCCTCTTGTGGAAGTACATTTTACAGTTATGTGGGTACGCCGGGGGCACTTGCCCCACTGTAGCGCGTCCTCTTGATGGTCTCGCCCGATTGATGCAGGGCCGATGCTCATATTGATGTTAGGCGCCATGTTGTTGCTCAAGGGAGCTCCTCGGTGACCTATCTCGCTAAACAAATGAAGCCTACTGTACTCTAGAGGTTGACAGAATGTATTGCAAAATCAGAATTTCTGGGTGTGGATACTGGGTAAAGCATCTCATCCATTCTCGCTACCTAGAACAGAGGACTCTCACAATTTTTTCACAGTAATGGCGTTCAGAGCATGGAATGAATATACATTGCCAACCTTGCTCTGAATACTATAAATTGACACTCCATGTTTAAAGGAACCCTCAAATCTGTTGGAACTGGGGATAGCCACAAAATCCGGATAACGGATATCCAGATTTCAAATTATCCGATATCCGTTTCGGACGCAACGGATAATCAGGATACCAGGATAGTACAGATTCGATGAAGGACTAGTCGAAAATCCATACAGTGAAATATGAACATGACGTATAAAAATAATGTATGTGGATAGCCCGTAAAATGGATAAACGATAAAACAGTCCGGATAATGCACACATTCGGATATCCGGATATTTCGGATAATCCGAATATCCATATATATGATATCCGGGTAATTAGGACATCCGAATATCCAGATAATTAAGATTATCCGGATAATTCGGATATCACAATATCCGACATCCGGATATTTGAAATTCTGATAGAAAATTATCCGATATCCGGATAAAAGTTTATCCGTATTTCATCATTCCTATTCGAAACAGGGACAGAATGAAAACTAGTCAAAGGGCGCTACGAAAATGTATATATCTGTCATTTCTCTGCCTCCTCCTCATTATTATTATATTATATTATTGCATACCTTTTAATGTGTTTTTCATTACCTTCGTTTAGTCATGATGCATTTCTGATACATGTGTATACGAGAATATTCTTCCTCATGTATGAGACCGTGTATATAAACCATTTTCGGATACAAATTCTGTATTAAAGTTAATGGGATATCATTATACGGGAGTGCAACAATGGGGGAAGTAATCCACAGAATAACCTTTAGGCGACCTAATGCATTGTTGTTGAAGTGTTACGATACATGACCCACGATTGGCGCAGTGGGTGCCATGTGAGTTCATTGATCGCCACAGCCTTACTGCATTGTCAACAGTGCATCACATGTACACATGTCCCACCCGGAATAACAGGCACGGCATGTATGTTGATGTGTTTAGTTCTGAGGCGGATTGGTATTGTTCGCAAGCAGCCACGAATGAGACTTGGTACTTCCAGGATTGTATAAGTCTTTTCATCGTAACCCCGTTCTTCGATTAAATAATAATAAAATAAAAACTGGTATTGAAACTAGTATAACTGTTTTCAAACCCCAAAAACGGTATTGAAACTAGAAGAACTGTTTTCAATCCCCAAAAACTGTATTGAAACTAGAAGAACGGTTTTCAAAACCCCAAAACTGTATTAAAGCTAGAAGAACGGTTTTCAAACCCCAAAAACTGTATTGAAACTAGAAGCACGGTTTTCAAAACACGAAAACTGTATGGAAACCAGAGGAACTGTTTTCAAACCCCAAAAACGGTATTGAAACCAGAAGAACTGTTTTAAAAACTCAATCGGTATTGAAACTAGAAGAACTGTTTTGAAGACCCAAAAACGGTATTGAAACTAGAAGAACGGTTTTCAAAACCGAAAACTAGTATTGAAACTAGATGAACGGTTTTCAAAAGCGAGAAATGGTATTGAAACTAGAAGAGCAGCTTTCAAAACCTGAAGAGAGTTTTTGAATTGCGAAAATTTTCCGTTCTGTTTCAATTTTTCTAGTTTTACGTCGTTTTTCTGCACTTCAAGGGCTAATCACGACGACAAACAGTAATTACCAGATAACAATTGATGAAGATGCTCTAAGGGACACCCATCCCTAGGGCGGGACTCGAACCTGGAATCTGTGGCGGCGAGATTGAGTGAACAAATCAATTTGAAGGAAGATTCGTGAAATGGATAACTGGACAAAAGATCGAGACACACACATTTTATCAAGTGACTACGTTCTTGTCGCCTCGTTGGCCCAGAGCTTCAGTGCTGGGCTCACATCTTGCCACCAACTATCAGAAGTACGATCCTGTCGTGAGCATCGGTGTTCTTTCATAGTGTCCCTTCATCGTTTTCATATAAAGCAGATGGTGCTCATTTTGAACATGCACTGTAACTGTAATCAATATATATCAATCAATCATACATATGTTTGTATTTGTATGCACCACTTTTTTGTTTTGTTTTCCTATGTAACCTGACTTTTGACTTAACCCTGTATTTATTGTTTATATGGACTGAATATGTTGTGATTACAGTGCTAATATCACTTCCAGCATGGAAATCGCCACATTTTTAAATGAGAGAACAAAAGTAGTCTAACGTGCTGCCATCTACAATTGGGTTCGACTAGTGGCTACGACTATGCTGATCTTTCGACACAACGTTAACCCCCTTACCTTCCTTTATTTTTTATGGATTCTGTTGACGCCAACAAAGCTGCTTTTCCTGCGCGTGCTTGTGCATGAATTCTTGTCGATTTTTGAATCCTGTTCTCCGCGTCCCATAAAACGACAGTCCTTTGTTCCAAAACATCTGACCACCATACAAACTGTTGTGTTCGGTTAGGGACGGTCTACTCTCTGGCGCGTTATTCTGTTTGCAATTTGGGAGCAAACGCATATTGCCGTTAGGTTGACTTTGAATAATTTCAGATGGGGCTAGATTGACATTGTATGTGTTTATCAGTGATTTGTCCACACACCCCGAGCATCCGCTCCCCTGAGAGTTATTACAAAACCTCAATTTTATTTTATTTTTGGCCATAAATATGCTTTTAAGGCACAACTTCAAAATAAGTTTGTTTCAGACGATAAACCGCGTTGGACCTTATATATATTTTATCTTATTGTTGATGAAGTAGTAATCGACGTAAGTAATGTGTGTCTCCATTAATATACACTGTCTGAGTGTCTCTTTATGTGTGGCCAGTATTTTTCTAAGAAGGGTGGTGCTGGGTGATGGCATCATTTTTTCTGTCCACTGTAGGCTACATTGTCTCCATTTTATCGCTTTCCCATTTATTACCCCCAAGAAAACTTTAACCAAAGATATACAACTCATCGAATTGTACCACCCATTCCCTAAAATAACAATACTGTCTGACACATTGGTGGTGATTAGGTGTTGGTGGGCAGTTGCCCCTCCACTTTTTGCCACCTGCACTATTACCTCTTAATACTAAGCCTTGTCTACTAAGAGCGAATAATCTTTTCTTGCCCCCCTAAGTTTTGGTACCCAACCGCCACTGGTCTGGCAGCATATGTAGTATGCGACGCCAAGGGTCCCGGGTTCGAATCCCGGTCGGGCTTGGTTGTTTGTGAATGTCCATTCATCAATTTCATCATTTCATCACTCATCCCCATCTTCGCAAATTAGCCTAGAGGCACAAAACGCGAAGTAAAATAAATTAAATCAATCAATCAATCAATCAATCTGTCCACTGTAGGCTACATTGTCTCCATTTTATCGCTTTCCCATTTATTACCCCCAAGAAAACTTTAACCAAAGATATACAACTCATCGAATTGTACCACCCATTCCCTAAAATAACAATACTGTCTGACACATTGGTGGTGATTAGGTGTTGGTGGGCAGTTGCCCCTCCACTTTTTGCCACCTGCACTATTACCTCTTAATACTAAGCCTTGTCTACTAAGAGCGAATAATCTTTTCTTGCCCCCCTAAGTTTTGGTACCCAACCGCCACTGGTCTGGCAGCATATGTAGTATGCGACGCCAAGGGTCCCGGGTTCGAATCCCGGTCGGGCTTGGTTGTTTGTGAATGTCCATTCATCAATTTCATCACTTCATCACTCATCCCCATCTTCGCAAATTAGCCTAGAGGCACAAAACGCGAAGTAAAATAAAACTAAATCAATCAATCAATCAAGCATATGTAGTATGATTGGATTTATGCATTTCAGGGTAAGTGTTCATTTTTTTTAATTTCGTAGCTCTTATACAATTTTTTTTTCTTCTTTCCAGGTGAGTGTTGGCGCAGTACATGGTTCGGTTAGCTGTATATTTATCGCCCAATTGGTAAGTACCTGTAAGTTTTAAAACATGTTACAACCTGACCTAAGTCACTGATTCCTTGTTATAGGCTCGACTTTAGCTACCTGAACACTTTTTTGTGGCTCACCTCTATCGATAGTAGTGAGGCAAAATCGTGAAATAGGAGAGTGGCAGAAATTTTATTTGTATCCTCTCGCGCCAGTTGTTCCGATACTGATCTCTGGCTCTATCTCATCCTCGAAGTTGGGGTCATCTTCCGTGAGAAGGCTTCATTGATGTTGGTACTGTCCTGCTGCTGGACGAACTGTATTTCGCTGGTATCAAGAACTTCACACAATCCTTGAAGTACAAAGTCTCGTTTGTGGTTGTTTGCAAACAACAGCAATTCCAGCTCTGGCTGCCTTGTTGTAACTTACGCTGTCCTCCCATCCCAGTTTTCCTCCCTGAGGGCCACTGCCGAGGTATGTACTTCTAGATGAGCTGGAGGGATGGCATCCTGCGCTCCTTTAAGTTTCTTTAGCAGCAGAATATCGATGAAAGACTAGACAAAGGTGCGATACTTCCTGCGGCTGTCACTGTGAGGCCCGTGGCTGTGTTGTAGTTGGTGGTGCACTGAACCGCCACAGGAAACCAGCAACACGGGGATTTCACACCGAGGAGGCAAGCATCTCGGGCCTCTTCAGCTGCACCTGTCGCTCATGCTAGGATGTGTTCTCAATGGTGAACGCTTGCGTGTAGACTGAAGGGGTCCATGTCGCTTGCGGCCTCCCCGATGGCGCAGTGGTAGCGTCTTCGCCTTGTAATCAAGGGGTCCCGGGTTCGATACCCGGTGGAGGCACAAGTGGTTCGGATCCCACTTTAAACTGTAGGTCCAGTCCCGATTAGCCTTACTGTGCATAAAGTGGACTTAAAACAACAAATCAATCAATCCATGTCGCTTGTCTCTTCGTTGTGTTGTGAACCTCCGCTGTAGCTTGTCGCCTGCCACGTGTCGCTTCGGTCTGAAATCTTCCTATGACACCCCATTCATCGCGCATGCGTGAATACTGTTGCTTATTAGACTGGTCTTCGTCATATGTTGCTTCTTTTATTTATTACCGGAGTACTGTAAATGATAAGTAAATACCCATACAACACCCAGTCTCATTCGTATTAAACGTTACAGTACCCCCCCCCCCCCTATAATATATGTGCTGTGAGGGTGAAATGTCACAAGACTGGCAACCGCGCGAACGGAAGAACCAATCATAGATCCTCATTAAAGGATAATTGAAGCTGATTGGCGGCACGTTATCAGGTCAAACTCTTTTGGCGGGAAAAGAACAAATGCTTTACCACGTGGCCCAGGCCTCCATACGCATCTGATTACTCCGTGGATAGGATCTTCCCTCGCTACTGGCAAAACGAGTTGAACATTTCGAAATGAACGTAAGTTTCAAGGTTCCGCACGAGAGGGGGGACGGGGGGGCGTAACCTAAGAACAATAACGGAACAGGGCGCATTCCTCTGGACATCTGTGTTTGATTTCTTGCCAAATGGCCGACGACAGCTTCAACGAGCGTCGTTAGGCTGACGACGAGCTCTTCCCGTTGGCAAAGATGCACTTTGGAGTCGTGATGTTGTCCAAGCAGGCGCATATAGCTCTGATTTTGGTGCCGGAGTGTTTGTTCTTCCAGATGGTCCGCTCGGATTCAACACGCTGCATGTTGAGCGGCACCTTGACCTAGTGAGCGGTGCGGAGAGAAAAGGATCGCGCGATGCAGTGTTTCCTACTCTAGCGCTGCTCTCTAAAATGGTGGTGGCGATATTGTTTCTCTCTCTCTCTCTCTTTCTCCCTCTCTCTTTTTCCTCTCATAGAGAGAGAATTGATTGATACCGAGCCAACATATCGTGTTTGGAAAATATTGTTATCGACAATATCAATGTAACTATCTTTTAATCTGTAGTTTGAACTGTAATTTTAAATAGGCCCAAAACCCTATGAGGGCCTCCCCAATAGCGCAGTGGTTTCGTCTTTGCCTTGTAATCAAGGGGTCCAGGGGTTCGATACCCGGTGGAGACACATAGTGGTTCGGATCCCACTTTAAACAATAGGTCCTGTCCCGATTAGCCTTACTGTGCATAAGGTGGACTTAGAACATCAACTCATCAACAGCAGCAACAACCCAAGAGCCTAGGTCATTCCAGTGCAGAAATCAAGCAAATCAGAAAATAGAAATAATAACATAGTGGATCAAAAAGTAGTATAAAAGTGTGAGAGTGTGTCATGGAGTACTTGGTTAGCGCGTCTGTCGTTGGGTCGATCCCGACCATCGCTGGGTCGATCCCGACCATCGGCAAAAATTAATTTATTCATCTGAAGACAACAGCAGAGATGTAGGGTTAGAATATGTATAGTTAAAACAGGGTGTCTACAAGTGAAGAATGTCAAGAAAAAGTCAAGAAATCAACAGGAGGGTAAAAAAAAGTCAGGAAATTATGCTTTCGGTCAAGAATTTTTGCTATTTTTTTTCCAGTATAGTGAACTCTATTATATACCTGGACCTGTGGCGTATACTGAGTCAAATGTCTGGGCTATCTCACTATGTCACAAGGTCGTAGGCTATGAATAGAAATAAGTTTACCAACTTCTAAGAAATGAGGTTGCCAACTCATAGGAAATCAGGTTGCCAACTCGTAGGGAATCAGGTTGCCAACTCGTAGGGAATCAGGTTGCCAACTCGTGGGGAATCAGGTTGCCAACTCGTGGGAAATCAGGTTGCCAACTCGTGGGAAATCAGGTTGCCAACTCGTAGGAAATCAGGTTGCCAACTCACAAGAAATCAGGTTGCCAACTCCAGAATCACAATCATCATCTCACTGATATGAATAATTTTATTTACAATTTGTGATAGATTTTTCTCCTGTATTTTATTCTCTAGACTTCAGACTTCGCAGATAGTTGTATTGAGTTGTGGTTAAAACTTATTCACTTTGTTACTTAAGAATTATATTCTTGTATGCGTGAAGTTTTGTAAAAATATTAAATAAAGTAATGTGGCCATAGGATGAAGTCTGAGGCACTATTTTTTTACGTGCAATAATATTTAAAGCAAGTTTTAAAGTACAACTTCAGTTTTCATCTTAACCGGCCTTGAGGTAGCGTTTTCTTAATTGAATAAAAGTCTATATATTCTTAATTTGCAACCATACCTAAGTAGGGGGAGATTAAATAAATAAATGTTAAGAAAAAGGGGAGGAAAGGTCAAGAGAAAGGATGGAAAGGTCAAGAATTTTGGATTTGTTATTTTGGTGGACACCCTGTAAAAGGAGTAGACAATGAATAATGTCCACTTAACATTACATGCAAATCACAAGTTTGTTTTGTCATTGCTATCATCGGCCGATAATATCGATTTCGACATCTATTATATCGATATAGGGATATCCCGCAACTCCAAGTAAAAGGTGGTTGATAACAGAAATCAAACACGAGAATGATGTAAGCGCCGAACGAGAACAAGCTGGAAGGGAACAACCGCCAGGCGAAGAGAACAAATTGTGAAACAAATGGCGAAATGGATGCAAAGGAATAAACAAACAGTGCATCGGAAAAGCATGAAATAATAATTTGCATTAGATTCAGGTCAAAATTACACCTTGACGCATAATTCGCATTGCATCACAAATGAAACTGCTTTTATTTTGACTTATGTGGTTTCTGCACGTGTGTTTTACGAGCAACGTCTTAATTTTTTATTGATCTAATGTTTGCCTGCTAACGAGGATTTAGGTCTGAAAATCCATGTTAGAACATAGTGGTAGTGGAAAAAGGAATATCATTGCAACACACGCTTTTCTAGTTCAACCTAAAGTATCTTCAAGTAAAAGGCACCTCAAGGTTTTTTTTAGGCCAAGGTTAGGCGCGTCCGTTGGCGCCACTTTGGCTCTGAAGATTCTGGGTCTGTACCGATCGGAGTAGAGCAAGAGGCTTGTTTTAGCCTACAGTAACGAATGTAACACGTGAACCAGTAGCGTGCCTAGAGCCTGTCGTTGGCCCAGCTTTCACACAATAAGAAGCGTCAGTATGCGTGAAAAGTTAGTAAAATATATAATCGAGTACTAAAAAGTGAATTCGTAACACTCATGAAATTCCTTTGTATCACTATCGTGGTGTCGCGAAGATATTCGTGTTAAACATGTTGCTTCTTGTTGTAACAAAGTCAGAGTTTGCATTTTCTGCTCAGGTAGGGTAATCGGAATTGCATGCACCTAGGTTGGACCCCAGCCATTGTACAGGATGGCGCGCGGAAGTGGGAAATTTTGATAATGCCGTAATGCACAGTAATAATATATACAGTATATTGTTACATAATTCAGGACATAAAGAGATACATGTATGCCATTTGCAAAAAATAACGTCCTCTAGATGGCGTACCTCCCTGAGGTAACATTCCTGCATTCGGGAATGAACGTTTCTCATAACTTTCTGCAGTACGTCCGCAGTGATAGACCGGATCTCTTCACCTATCGCAGCCTTTAGTTCCTCCAGTGTATGAGGACGAGTAGTAAACACACGATCCTTTAAATATCCCCATAAAAAGAAATCACACACTTACAGATCTGGCGATCTTGCAGGCCAGTTCATATCGCCGTTCCTGGACATGATACGCCATTTAGAGGACGTTATTTTCAAACCGTGAGTTATGTTTTGTTTCTTGCAAATGGCATACATGTACCTTTTTATGTCCTGAATTATGTAACAATATTACTGTGCATTACCGCATTTTCAAAATCTCCCACTCCCACGCGCCACCCTGTACAATGTTTTTCGATCGGTGTTCGAACATTGGACCCTTTGATTACGAACCGTTACCGAATCACTATTATAGTCAATGCGTGCTGTTAGTGTATGAGACTCAGCACTGGGGAGGGCTTATGTTCTGTGCTGTTCATTTGTTTTTGTCCCATCATTCATTTAATCTTCTCACCATTCATTCTCATCGTCACGCTTAGCCAATACTGACAGAAATGCGACGTTAAATCGACCAAATCAATCATCTGGAAGAGTGGCCTCCCCGGTGGCGTAGGGGTAACGTTCAAATTGCCATGTTCGATACCCGGTGGAGGCACATTGCCAAGTGGTTCGGATCCCACTTTAAACTGTAGGTCCAGTATAGGGATGGCCACGAAATTATCAAATTATCCGATATCCGCTTCGGATGGAACGGATAATCCGAATATTTGAATATTCGGAGAATTCGGATAAAACAGATTTGACGAAGGATTTGGAGAAAATCCGATATCCAGATATTTGAAATCCGGATAGAAAATTATCCGATATCCGGATAAAATTGCAGCTGGGTTTGGCCATCCTTAGTCCAGTCCCCAATAGCCCATCTGTTCATAAACTGGACCAAAATTCAAACATTCGTCTGGCAGTTTTGTCATCTCGCTTCGAGTAAACTGCGTGGTCTGTGCCTCGTCGGGAGACCAGGCAGAGTCTTGTGTCGGGCCGTCTTTGATAGATGTCCATTCACTTGGTTCTTCCACTCGCTGCATGTTCGCAATAGCACACACCATGCGTGGTTGAAACGACAAGTCAGCATGCACGCCTCCCCCTCCAATCGCAAGCCTGCAGAGATTCCATCACGTGCTGGAGTCCAGCTGCCACCTGGACTGATTCTCACCTGTCGCCGGCTCCAGACGACGCTCCAGTGGGCATCGGTGACATTACAGTCACGTACAGGCTCTTCGCGAAGAGGACAAAGAGGATAAAAACGAAAGGAAGTTCCCATGTGCTGATGGCACCGGTTGTCCATTCTTTTTTTTCATCAATGACCACAAACAGCTGTTGCAGGTAGTGACGTAACCGATCACTCTCTCGCGGAACTGTTCCTTAGGAATTTCTCGGTTGATTCTAATGCTTCCAGTTGTAACAGTGAAAAGCGAAAGTAACCGCCTTGCGCTCATGGATACCCCTGTTTTATTTCTGGCGTTACCATAGCAATTATCAAATAGGGTACGAGTCAGCAAGGGCTGAAAGAGTACTTTTGTGGGACTGTCGTGTTTGGGACGGTGGATTAACCGATGTTTATTTATAATAATAGAGGAACGTATTATAGACGAAAGGGAGCAATAAGGGAAAGGGCTGAGCCTGAGACTAAATAGATTGCCTCAAACCATCTTCCACGAGCCTTCACGCCTCCTAGATTATATCATCCTCATCCCTTCTCTTCCTTCATCACTTCTTTTTTATATATTTTTCATCGTCGTTCTTAATATTTTTGTCTAATACTTCTTCTCATCCGATCCAATCATATCAATAAGAATTCATTTTAACTTCAACTTTGGGTGCTGCTATCTCTATTTGATTTTTGTAAAAGTGCTGTGCTCAGTCGCTTGTAACAGTTGCATTGAGAGACATACACTGTTCCAGTACTTACATGATATTAAATATCATGATCGATCTGCCCGTTTGAAGTTTACGTTGAGAACAGTAGCTTTGTAGCGACCTAAAAGAACGAAAAAATAAGTAAATTTTCCCTTGCACATTGCAACATGCTCTGAGACCCCACACATTCACCACCTCGGCCATTGTGGGAGATGGTGTGATCAGAACCGCCTTTAACTCCTCCCCCCCCCCCTTTTGGTGTTAAGTAGAGACCGGGTGAACCCCAGAGTCGCTTCAAGCAGGGACCTACCCCAGGAATCGAATCCTGATCTCCAGCGTGGCAGTCAGTAGAGAAGAGTCAACTTTGAATAAGAATAATATCCACTATCCTAACAGTCAGGCAACCAAAACTACACAGCGTATTGGCATGTAGCGTAAGTCTCAGGGGATGGGTTTCGGTTTAGTATTTATTCACTAATGCAAGTGCTAATGCCAACAACTAAACGCACGGCTATGAAATTAGGCGGCTGGGCAGAATTGCGCTGGTGCCACATATGGGAAAAGCACAGCGAGAGCGGGACAAAAGTCGCTGGTTCCCGCGCACTGTGTGGCAACGTCAACCAGGCTGCGTTGCCTAGTTCGAGCCTCAGACCGACATCTTTCCGGGGACTTTTGTGTCATCCCTGACCTTTCGAGCAAAAACTGTCAGTTTGTATCACATGGATTACAAAGTTCAACTCTATAACGAGATCTTTCATTCTCTTAAATCCCCGAACACACGGGGTTTTGCTCCGACGTAGCTACAGCGCGAACTTCTGCCACCCGCCTAATTTCATGGCAATGCGTTTAAGTGATAATGAGAGTAAAACAATAAAATATCTTGGGATAATACGCTGCATTGACCTCACGAAAACAATTTGTCAAACCCTCAACCTCCATATATTTGTTTCCGAGGGGAAACAGTTGTAGTTTCTTCCGCACACAAAGCCTTGTAACGACATTATGCATTGAAAATATGGTTTAATTGTTACGAACAGCTGCTTATTGTCCGCTACAGGAACAAATGCCCTTTGCTGTTCTTGATTGGTTTCATATATACACACATGTGGGAGACTTTCGGAGTCATTAGGAACGACAAATTACAACCCTTGAGATTTTCAAGGCAAGCCACGGCCTCTCTGGCGTCTTGTATCGGAGTTACGAACCTTCAATTGTATCCTATGTATGCAACCACGAAGCACAGGTTTAGAAATTGCCACTAATGAATTGACTTAATAATAATATCTATAAATAAGCGGCACATAGTGGTTCAGACCCCACTTTAAACTGCATGTCCAGTCCCGATTAACCTGTCTGAGCATACTCTGGACAGTAATTACACTATATTTCGTAAATAGTTGAAATATTCACTCTAAATTTAATCACGAATCGTGGTATAAAGCTTTTTTATATTCACTTGTGTAAAATACTTAGGCAATACATATCAAGTAGAAAGCAATGTATATTTTTAATTGGTATACGGTATAGGAACATCGAAAGAGCATTCACTAATAATCTACCCTCCGACATATGTGATAGTTGCAAGGGACATGCCATAACAGGGTGTCTACCAGTCATGAAAGTCAAGAAAAAGTAAAGAAATCAAATTTAACAATAACTGGTTGATTATTGATTTACTTTATTTTACTTTACTTTTCTACTATTCCCTTTAGCTAATCGCGAAGACGAGCATGAAGGGTAGCAAGATAAGATGGATGAAGGGACAATCAGAAACATATACGGAGGATTACACAACGCCCATATAAGATTATACTGGCTGTGAGTTAAGGCGCCAGAGCCTCGCTAGTCTGCCAAATGCAGTCCAGGATGCATTAAAACGCGCTTGTTAAATACAGCTTCGGTTTTCATCTTAACTGGCCTTTTGGTAGAGGTTTTCATTAAATAAATATTTATTTTGTAATTACTAATTTCGAACTTTATCTAAGTAGAGATCGAATAAATAAAGGTTTACAAAAACTAAAGAAAAGTCAAGAAAAAGTCAACAATTTTGGATTTGTTATTTTCTTAGACACCCTGCATAAGGATCACCCACGATTGAAACCCCTAAAATTCTCGACCTGATAGCGCTACGCTAACCACTCCACCATGGAGACTGGCTGTTGAACATCTCTGGATCTCCCCAGGGCTAATCCCAGTCGGTTGATTTCACTATCTTTTTTCTTGGGCCTTCCGTGTCATGAAAATGTTTACAGAGCTGTTGATCAGGTTGTAAGACGCAGACGGTGTGAAGAAGCAGTTAAAAATTTTGATCAGTCTTTTTCCTTGCGTCTGCGATTAGGAGGTTCACTGAACCTCATGCGGTTATTACCCTTGCGGTGCCTGTAACTTTACCGCTCATAAACGGAAGAACTTTTGTTGCCGCGCGTCAGGAAGACATGGACCAAAAATCACACTCTCACGCGCGAGAGGGATGAGCAAATGAGATCGTCACAGCAACCTGAAAATTCCACAAGGAATGCGTCGGGAGTCTCGAGAAACCGCCGCGTGTGGGCGGCAACGTCGTGAAACAATAAACGTTGAAGTGTTCTGCGTGGGTGCAGGAGGCATATAAGAGGCTTGAAAACACCCAACAGGTAGGCCACAGCCGCGTTGGCGGTCTTGGCTTCTTGTGTGGGCAAAATCTCTCCTGAGTGTACTCCTGAAATCGTGGACAGCGCCAGGGGTGAGATGTCGACCATGTAAACATTTCTCTTCCAACTGTTTGCCCGCCTCCCAACAAATGGAAGAAGTAATCCAGACACTAAAAATTCTAATTAAATGATGATTTCTGTCTCTTGACATTGTCTAGAGTTTTAATTTTCGGCGTGTTTTCTTTCCGTGGCACATCTATACTTTTATTATTGGGAAGCTGAAGGATGAAAGCAGCAGAAACTAGAGAGAGGTGGGGGTTAAAGGAGAACGAGATAGGTGATACAGGTATGGACAGAGAATACAAAAGTCTTGTGGTAGAGAAATTGCAAAGAGAGTGGAATAAGAAAAGGGAAGATGAAAATAGAGATAAATAACAAGTCGGAGAAGAAATGAGAAAAATGACAGGGTGGAAATTGAAAGAGAGCAATAATCAGTCGGGAAGAGAACAAGATAAATGGACACATGGAGGAAAGCAAAGAGAAAGGGGGTTGAAAGAAGATGGAGAGGTGGTCGTGGCAGAAATTCGATGTAAAATAACAAACACGAGAGGGAGATGCTAAGAGGTAAATGCCAAGACAGGGAAAGGATATGAAGGGAGACAGAGGAGAAAGAGGGAGATAGGAGATATATATATATATATATATATAAATGCCAAGATAGGGAAAGGATATGAATGGTAACAGAGGAGAAAGAGGAAGATGATAGATGAGCAAGACATAAAAGCCAAGACAGGGAAAGGAAATGAAGGGAGACAGAGAAGAAAGATGAAAATGGTAAAGAGAAGAGCAAGAGATAAATACCAAGACAGGGAGAGAATACGAAAGGAGAGACAAGGGAAAAAGAAGATGATGATAGAGGAGCAAGAGGAAGATGTTAGAGTGATTGAGAGTAAAGAGGGAAGTGAATAAGTGTGTGGGACCTACAGTATAGGGAGATATTATTAGTAGACAAATCGTCCTTCATCATATTGAATCATTAAAAATTCTTCAAGGTGGGGCTCTAAAATTACAACAAGCAGCACGAATGAGAAGAAGACAATCTGTTCTCCAACGCACAAAGGCAATTCCATTCCTTTGAAACAAAATGAAGAAACTTAAATAGCGATGGACAATTTAGATGTTATCTTACGGTTGATTGTACATAAAAATCTAGTTTTACATGCCCATCCTGATTTCTCTATATCCACTTCCTGCTCACTCGCTGAAAATTTTCTAACTCTGTCCTCGCACGTTCTTGCCCGTCCGCAATGGAAACTATTCTCGCACCCTTGACCTCGTGGTAAAGATATCTGGTTCGGGTGCTCTGCAATGTCGGTTTGGGTGGGGAAGATGTCCCCGACTGTCGCGGAGCCGAATCATGTCAACTGCCGAAGAGAGTTCTCGGTGATGTTTGCACGGCTGAGAGCTTCGCGACTCCTGAAGAAACCATGTCGGATTGTTGGCCAAATATATCTCGCACGATATGCAAACACGAGCTGAAATGGTCGTGGCAATTGCACCCCAGTGACACAGCGTCGACTCCTCAATTATTCACGAGTCGGACAGTGGACGACGAGTTGGGACATGAATAACGCAAGGCTTAGCAGAAAGAGGTCTCACACCTCGGCTATCGTCTCAGGAGCGTGTATTCTAGGCTAGCTAGCTAGGTTATCTGCGAAGCCTAAAGTGTAGAGAATAAAATACAAGAGAAAAATCGATCAGAAATTCTAAATAAAATTATCCATATCAGTGAGATGATGATGGTGATTCTGAAGTTGGTTACCTGATTTGCTATGAGTTGGCAACCTGATTTTCCTATGAGTTGGCAACCTGATTTTCCTATGAGTTGGCAACCTGATTTCCTATGAGTTGGCAACCTGATTTCCTATGAGTTGGCAACCTGATTTCTTATGAGTTGGCAACCTGATTTCTTATGAGTGTGTAAACTTATTTCCGTTCATAGCCTAGGACTACGTGACATAGTGAGATAGGCCAGATCTTGGGCTCAATATACGCCATTGTATATGAATTCGCAGAGAGAATTAGGTATCAAATTTTTCAACGTTATCCCGAACAATAGAGAAAACCTGGTAGAGGATGAAAGGGATCATTAGAGAATTTACCGGGCCGCAGGCTCACGAAGGTTCAGAACCACTGCTCTATCAGGTTTCTCTATTGTATGATTGTACAGAACGGTGAAGGATTGTACCGAGCAGGGGCGGCGCCAGAAATTTTCGACCGGGTGGGCAGAAGCTCCATAGTGATAGATTAGGGTGGGCAGTATAAATGTTAGACCATGTATGTGTACGTAAGACGTATGTATCCCCCTCTCTCTCACCTTCCCGATTTTCTTCTTACTTTTCTTCCCTTTTCTTGTTTTCCTCTTTATTCTTTTCTAATCTATTCTCCCATCTTGTGGAAGTGGCCGCGGTGGCTCAGTCGGTAACGCGTCTGACTACCATGCTCAAGGTCCCGGGTTCGATCCCCGGCCGGTTCAAATCCGGGAACTTTTCTAACGTTGGAAGCGGTCCCGGCGCCCACCCAGCGTCGAATAACATGGGTACCTGGGGGAAACCCTGGGGGGTAAAGGCGGTCAGGGGCGTGATGCTGATCACATCACCCCTACTCACGACCGGATCAAGAAAGTGTGGGGCGTTACCCCCACACCCCCTATACGTCTTCATGGCGTGGTGCTAAGCACAGGGGAGCACTTTACCTTCACTTTTTTTTTTTACCTTTTCTCCCATCTTGTTCCATTTACTTTCGTTTTGTCTCTGATGGACACAATTATTTCAAGGAAGTGTTTACCCATGCGCAGCCATACCTCAGCCATACATTCTAATCACATTCTTTCATGCATGTTAATACAGTGAAATAAATGTGAAGTAGGTTTAACCTTGTGTTGCAAATACAATACTTGATTTTATGTATTCGGCGACAATGATAGAAAGTGCGATGGTAGACAATCGTGAAGTTTCTCGTAATTTAAATGCATGTTCCTGAGCATAGTATTTTCATCGTATAAGTTTTTGACTGAAAGAGTTTTCTTACTCCTTGGGGGTTACTTTTCTTAGCTTACAAGGTTTGTACAACTGACAAATCTATCTGAATGTTTGTAGTAGCAGCGATTGGGTGCCAACATTTGAGGGGTAAGGACAATATACGCAGGGGTGCCCATCCCCCCCACCCAAGGCCAATGGCGCATCCCCACAAAAATCATGTCCATGTCATCCGTCCCCCCCCCAAATCATATCATTTGCGCCCTGAAACTATATCGTAATCCCTCCACCCAAAGTAACTTTTTCCTTAGCTTTTTGTTACAAATGATGCACCTGCTTTAAAATAAGCAGTATACCAACACTAAGCACTATATGTGATGTTACTCATGAATATGGAGAATATCGCTCATGTCTTTTAATGCAGCTATAGCATAAAAATTCACATCCACCTCAGTAAAGTGCCAAACACGCATTGTTGTAACAAACACATTATTGCCAGCGAAGCAAGCAAGAACATATTTACATCCATTTCTTTGCAGACTTTCAAGAATATTAATTTAACGGGGTGTCAATACTTTCTTAGGATCCCGGGATATTTAGTCTTTTCCAACTTCTGTTTTGGCACGTTTTTGGTCGAGGCTAAAAGAAGCAATACACGTATGGTTACATGAACATATTTTTTGAGGTAAAAAAATGATTTAGGACACAAGGAATTCATCGAAGTTGATCATCGTACCAGTAATAAATACTTCATCTATTTTTCATTGGGTTGTATGGCGTGACCATTTCGAACACACTAGAATGTCAACCTCTATCCTGTGCAGCATACCCTGGAAACTTTATTATTTCAGGCAACGAGTCCCTGGCGCCTGGAACCACTGTCAAAGTAATAATTTATAAGGGTTTGTATTTTGAGTGGCCACATGTGTTTGTTTTCGCCCCTTCGTTACGTTCATCTAATCACCATTGAACCTTATAACGTCGTCATTATTAAAATTAGCAGAAAAATGACCTACAATAAAACAAATCAACCAGAACTTACTCTTCCAAAAATGGAGTTTCATTAGTTTATACCTCTTAGAAAGTTGAGGTGGTAATTTCAAACGCACAGCGTTTCATTAGTGGATCAAGGCAGCTCATTCCGTGAACAATAACGTTGTTTTCCGAAAGTCTCAAATATTTTTCTCAGGCAATCACCCTCTTAAAATAGACGCATCTTCTGTGGTGATAAGATGCCACGTTTGGTGCGAGTTCTTTCTGTATATTTTTCCCCAATGGCATAACGCTGTCGCATTATAATAAAGAGGTCCTGTGTTTGACTCCCCCCTCCTCTGGTGGAACACTGGTTCGGACTACACGTTAAACTGTAGGTTTAGTCCCGATTAGCCTATCTGAGCAATGAGCATGAAAGTAGGCTTAGAAACAAACTAACAAAATCGTCTTCTATATACTTCGTGACATAACTTTTTTTCTTTACTTCAGCTGCATCTACAGATTCTGTTGACCTTTTCGGCTGATTCATGTGACAAAATTTATGTGTGTAACGAGGATTTCTAAATAGGATAAGCCACTCATTAGCAATTGACTAATTCTGTAGCTTTTTCTATATATAACTGATTTATTAAAATATATACACTTCGGTATTGTAGTGATTGTTGTGATTCCTTCTTATTAGTAGAACGAATATAAAGTTGATATTTCGTATACAATATTGATATTTGAAGACGACACGTATATAAAAATTGTAATGAAAAAAAAGGGACACTTCTGGAATTTCAATGCAGAGCCAATTAAAATTATATTATACTCTATAGCAGGCATGTCCAACTTCAATGAAGCAATGATCTACTTTTTATTGTCACAACAGGCAGTGAGCTACTATTAATCGTTAATCTTTGCAAAAATTTTTACCTACTCAGCCATTATACATTATAGAAGTTGAATTTAAATAACTATATTCGTATAATTGCAATAGATAACTGCGATCGACCAACAAACGCCCCGCAATCGACGCGTTGGACATGCCTGCTCTAGCATACTTAAACCCGAAGGTTTATGGCTGCAGCAACACAAGTCTTCCATCTGTCTCTATCCTGGGCAAGATCAATCCAATCTTTCCCGTCCTTACCGATTTATTTTAGGTCCATCTCAACGTTATCCCTCCATCCTCGTCTTAGCCTTCCTACTGGTCCCTTACCATCAGGTTTCCCAACAAAAATCCTGTAAACTATTCTTTCCTCTGCCATTCGTATCACATGGCCTAACTAAGTCTTCTTCATTAAATTATTCTAATATTAATTAAAAAGTCGAAATAATTTATTGTGTTGCTGGAGGAAGTAACGCTAAGATGATGTTTAGATTTGTTTATTTGAAGATTATTTTAACCAGCCAGGCCGGAATATATATACGTAGTGGAGGCCCGGAGCTGCAGCCCTCAAGTTCACTCTCAATTCTGATTTAATCTTGATCATACCCTGCATAATTTTGAGCCTCCTAAGCCTACTAGCTGCTTTTAAACATGGAAGTGTTAATTTTATCACAGTTTTTGTTCCAACAATGACAAAAGTGACTTTATGTGTTGATAATATGTGAACATTTCCAGCATAGATAATATTCACAAGTAAAATATACATGTTATGAACACCAGGTTACACTTAAATATTTAATCATTCATGTATCCCCTATTATATGTACTTATTGAATTTGATTGGGTGGGCACAGGAATTTTTGGGTGGGCGCTTGCCCACCCGTGCCCACCCCTGTCGCCGTCCCTGGTACCGAGGGACGAGAGGGAACTGTAGAGGAAGTAGGGATGACCACAAAATCCTGATTCTACGGATAATCTGAATATCCGGATAGTACAGAATTCATGAAGGATTTGTAGAAAATCCGCACTGTGGAATACGAACATGAATAAGAGAATATGCTGATAACCCGTAACATGGATAAACAATAAAACTGTCCGGATAATGCACACATTCGGATAATCCGGATATCGGATAATTAGGATAATTATTGGTTGAACGCTATTACCTTGCACCAGCTCTACAATTTTTGTCAAAAAGTGTAGCGAATTAATCGGGCCTAATGTGAACAAAACTACCCGAGGATAATGTAAGTTCTCGCATCTCCAATATAGCAGCTACGTTGAGAGGTATGGGTCCATCACATGCAATATTTTCCTACGCTTAAGATTCCTGTCAATGGAACAGCCAATAGGATTCCTCAAAAGCCATGTGCATTTCTTTACATTAACTTAAAGTGAAAAGAGAATAGTTCCGTGGTGTTGTTTGGATTATTTCCATAAAGTACAAAAGAACGATATTCAAGTAGCTGCTTAATAAATGCTTTACTGAACACTAGTTTGGGGATAAGGTATTTTTATTTGCAAACGTTTTGAAACTGCTTGATTTGAGTGTCATTAAAGAATAGGCACTATGTCAAGAACTTTTGAAGTCGACCATATCAATTTCCTACTTTGCTCAAAGATTACATGGTTACGGAAAGCTCTAATGCAAAGAAATGAAATTTTCCAGATTTTAACCACTTCTTAAAAGCTGAAAAATATTATTTCCCATTGTGAAAAATCTTCCAAATACCAAGTAATCCACAACGGGCGCAGAAAATTCATCTGGACTGCAAAAACCTATTAGGGTGGTTACACTGAGAGGGAAGGAATTTTAAAGTAATTGTTAAATTGCGTATTAAGAAAAAGAACCCTTGGAGAAGATCAATCATACACTGTTTCCCCCATCATGATCGTCAACCCCTCTCATTTCTTCCGGACCTCCCGGAAGACTAAAGGGAAACGAATTATAAACCCTTCGTCCGCATCCCTCTTCGTGGCGGTAAAAGAGCAATTTGGATAAATGACCGTGCAAGGGAGGAAGTGGATTAGATTTTACTTTGCGTCGTATGTTTGAGTAGAATTGCTGGTTGTTTCAAAGATGGAGAAATTACTCTGGCCTCGAGTTCCGGTGGCAGAAGGACTGGTGTTTCTTGGCCGTTCGTGGTGTGGCCACTCGTAATACAAGATGATGTCTTAATGGTGATTGGTCTTATTTTCATGACTTTGCGGTAATTTTTTTGCCCCTTGTCTCGAGTAGAGCGAATAAAACATCCGCAAGACGAACGAAGAAAAATTAAACGATAGGGGAACACACTGCAGTCGAAAGGGAACATTTAGAGTAAAGGGATGATAGTAACAGGAAGAATATAGGAACGAACTGAAAGCGAAAAGTAATAATTAGAGCCCGGAAGTTTGGCAAAATGCCTCTTTTTATCTACTGCATATATTGATAAAATTTTTCCGGATATACGTTTTTTATGTTGTTTCGAATGTTTTAGAAGCCTTTTCATTTTGCCTATTTTGCCTATTTGGGACCCCACTGCCTATTTTTAATTATAATACCTTTCTTTGCCTTTTTCAATGAAATTTGACCATTTTTTAAAAAAAAATATGTTTGCATTTATTTTTCTTCCGTTTATTATGTGAATAATTTTCGCTTTATTTAAGTAATATTGAACTCACGCATGTTTCAACATTGCTGAAGGAGAAAAGTGTGAGAAAAAAGTATTTCATGCTGAGTTAGGATATTGCCTTTCGGTTAACATTTCCTTGTGCATGATTGACTGCTGAAGTGGAGAGGTTGATTTCGAACACAAAGAAGATATTTCTGAAATCTCCCTCCAGAACCCGAAAATTTCAGGAAGTTGCGCCTGAGCTTAGTTTACCTCCGCAACCAGTGTTGATAAGATGGGGAACCTGGATATCAGCAGCTATATATTATGCTAACAACCTTGAAAAAATCAGTGATGTGATCGATGCTCTTCCAGAAAATGAAGCGGCTTCAATTCGTGAAGTGAAAAACTCCTGTGCTATTCAGAACTGACGAATGAACTGTCGTTTATTTTTGCACATTATTGTGCATTGCCAGAGACAATTACAAAGCTAGAAAAAAGAGGTGAAACTCTTGTTGCATCCATGAAAATCTTCGAGGAATCTATGCAGCAGATGATGGAAGTGCCAGGAGAAAAGGGGTCAGCTGTTGCGGAAAAGTGCAAACGTGTAGTGAGTGCAAATAAGGACTTGAAACAATTGAAAACAATTTGTCATATTCTAAAAGGTGAAAATGCTGTTACCAAAATGAGTCCAGCTACATTAGCTTGTTATATGTATGCTCCAATAACTTCTGTCGAAGTAGAAATATCATTTTCTATTATGAAAAACATTCTCTCTGACAGACGACTATCAATGAATGTTGAGAACTTAAAAAAACAGCTTGTAGTTATGTGTAATCAAGACGGAGAAAATTGAAATGCTCTTCCCAATGTAGATTTTAACATTTTGCCAGAGATTATAGATAAAAGGAAGTGATTTCCAAATGTGCCTTTCTTCGCTTTATTTTGCCTTTTTTTCATTTGTAGTGCCTATTTTCCACATTATAAATGCCTTTTTGCCTGCCTATTTTAACGAAAATAAATGCCTGAACTTCCCGGCTCTAGTAATAATAGAGGAACGTGTTAAAGACGAAAGGGAACAATAGGGGAACGGGCTAATGACGAAATGGAACGATAGGAGAACGGGTTAAACACAAAGGGAACAATGGCCTGAAAACGAAATGGAATAACAGATGAACGGACTATAAGCGAAAAGGAACAATTGAGAGAGGACAAGCCACGAACACATTGAAGTAGAGAAGTTAAAGAGTATTAGTTATAATTGCAGAAAAGTATAAACCTGAACATGAGAAACACGGTTACATGCCCTCCCAGATCCACACTGTTCAACTACAGTGACTGACTTCCCTATCAACAGATGTCAGACAAATTAAATGACAAAAATTAAAAACAAAAAGGAATGTAATCAGAATGTGTTTCTCAAGAAGGAAAATTTGAATTACGTCTGTACGGTTGACCCACAATTTTTTGAGGAAAAAAATCGCATCATTTGTAGTTCGTTTGCGCTGAATAACACTGGAGAATATATAAAAGTCTAAAAAAATATGCAGTTTGTTGTACTTCAAGATAAGTTCGTATAAGGTCGGGATGGCCAAATAAGTTCGAAACCTGAACTGAAAATCGGGTACCCAAGGACCGGAACAGAGAAGCGGGCACCCGAATCCGTGATCGGGCCATTCCTAGAGCATGTTGGAAGGAAGTGACTTCATTCTGGGGGGAAGGGGGGTGGGAGAGAGAGAGAAAGAGAGAGAGAGAGAGAGAGAGAGAGAGAAGGTTGGTAGGGAGAAGGAGAGAGAGAGAAGGTTGGTAGGGAGAAGAGAGAGAGAGAGAGAGAGAGAGAGAGAGAGAGAGAGAGAGAGAAGGTTGGTAGGGAGAAGAAGAGAGAGAGAGAGAGAGAGTGTAGGTTGGTAGGGAGAAGAGAGAGCTTTCTCTCTCTCTCTCTCTCTGTCTCCTTCTTCCCTCTCTCTCTTTCGTTCCCTCTACCTTCTTCCTTTCTCTCTGTCTCCTTCTTCCCTCTCTCTCTTTCGTTCCCTCTACCTTCTTCCTTTCTCTCTGTCTCCTTCTTCCCTCTCTCTCTATTTCTTTCTCTCTTTCACTTTCTCTTTCTTCTTTCCCCTTCCCTTTCTTTCCTCTTTTACCTTTCTTTCTTCAGTACTTCCTTCTTTCTTTCTTTCCTTTTCCCCCTTCTCTCTCTCTCTCTCTCTCTCTCTCTCGCTGAAAGAAAAAGAAAGGGAGAGAGAAACAGAAAGAAAGAAAGGAAGAAGAGAAGGAAAGGATAGAAATTGAAGTATAATAGCATCAACTAAATGCCTGACAACGCTGAAGATAGATAAATTTCTGCTACCTTTCCTTGGAAACTGGTGAACCAAACTCTCCAACCTTTTTCCCACGCTAGTCACATTGGATCTGCCGCCATTTGAAGCATGCCTTTTTTAAGTTGCGGAGAAGAGACTGTTTATCAGACGCTCCTTAGTGTTGTGGCAACCGAATAGCTCTTGGGTTTGTTTAGGAAACGAGATAGATTAAGAGCGGCGTGAAGAGCGTCTCTTCCGCCGGACCACCCTCAAAACGACTGCAGCAGTCGGCGGAGATTGATCCTGAGAGCTTTCCAGAGTAGCGCTGGGTGTTGGGATAACATATCCTTCATTGGAATGGCACCGCAACAAGAGCGCTACTCGAGGGTTGACAGAAAGCAGGCAAGAACAGGAGATAACCTTTGATCAACTTTCACGGCCAAATCCACAAACAGAAATCTGACCTCCGGCCTTTGGTTTTTTTTGGTTGTTTTGATCTTTTTTCCCCTCCTCCTCCTGTTCCCTTTCTTTGTGGTGGAAGCCGCTGGAGAGGCAGTTCTTGAACTCTTTTGAACTTCCCTTCGGTTCCACTACTTCTTTATATCACCCACTCGTATCGTCACTTTTTCATCATCCGTGGTTTCCGTCGACATTTTCTATTTGAAAGATTCTTCAAGTTTTCCTTCTCAGCTTACATCTAGCACCTTGCCTTGCACAAAAATCACTTATTTGGTGCGTTAAAGTATCTGTAAGTAAAAATCAGTTTTCTCTGCTTTTATTCAATAAAATGATATTAAAGAGGAAATAAAAAGCAGACTTAATTCAGGAAATGAGTGTTACTTTTCTGTTCATAAACTTTTATCTTCTCGTACTGTATAGTATCTAAGAAACTAAAAGTTAAATATACAAAATAGTAATTTTCCGTGTAGTATTATGTGGATACTTGGTGCATTACGTGAAAAGAGGAACATAAATGAAGATTATTTGAAAGTAAAATTCTTAGAAAAGCTTTGTACCTAAAAGGGATGAGGAGACAGGTGAGGAGAAGGTTACATAATTTAGAACTGCATAATATGCATTCATGCCCAGATATTTATGAATAATTAAATCAAGAAGACTTAGATGGGCCGGTCATGTGGCACGAATGGGAGAGGAAAGACGAGTTTACAAGATTCTTGTTTGGAAGCTTGATGGTAAGAGACCTGTAGGAAGGCCAAGACAAAGATGGACCTAAAGGAAATCGGTAGGGATAGAAGAGATTGGATTGATCTTGCTCAGGATAGGGTCAAATGGAAGGCTGGTGTTGCTGCAGCGATAAACCTTCGGGTTTAAGAAGACTAGAGAGTGAGTGAGTTCGTTTTTTTAATCAATATACCTGTTAAAGTAACAAGTTTACCATTTCAAACCTCCGAGCCTACGCTGTTAGAAGTGACCTCAATATTTACAATGGTCTACCATTAAAATTTAACAGTCTGCCTGTCAAATTACAGAAATGGGAAGCAACCGTTTCATTATCTGACTTGAATATTTGATCATGCATAAAGATTGCAAATTACAGTTGAGTGCACTATAAATATATTTTGAAAAACTAAATCATTAAAATTACATTAATTAGGTTAACTATGTAGTGGTGGTAATCAGTTTGCGGCGATTACGGGGGCGAGGGGGTATTTGCCCCCAAGTTTTTGCCACTTTTGCCCCCGCACCAATTTGGGCACCTTGACCCCCTAGTTTTGGAACCTAATCGCCGCCACTGTGGTTAATACTTTAACAACAATCACGGTATCTTTTTTAACAAAATTGAATGGGAACTATAATTGATGGTATTGAGCCGTCATTTATCCAACTTATGGAAAGGAAATCACAATGTCTTGTCAACGATTTCAATAAAGAAATACATGACTCTTATATTGAAAGCATGGTTACAATGATGTTACAATGGAACCTACAATTTCGAATTCAACTGTTGGTCTCCCCGACTAGCCAAAAATGTGCATAATGTGGACGCAAATAAAAATTAAAAAAACTTTCCAAGCTTCGGTTATAATCAATCCAACAGAAAAACTTTTGATTTGGTAGTACATTTACGGGATGCTACGTTCTGTTTAAAACTCTGCACAAAGAGGACTGCTTTTTTTCTGGGGTCGGACGTGGCCCATATTGATCCACCTTTAGCGTCGCCACTGTAAGTAACATATTTACCTGTAAGTGACCAGACAATCATCATCATCATTTGGGTCTCCCCGATGGCGTAGAGGTAACATCATAGCTTTGTAATCTGACGCTCCCGGGTTCAATCTACGGTACATGGTAGTTCGGATCGCACTTTAAACTGTAGGTCCACTTTCTATTACCCTGCCTGTACACAAAGTGGACTTTTAGAACATTACATCTGAATGAGTCTCATTAAAACAATAATTGTCCTTTAAGCGAAATTTTCACAGACACATACATGTACGGTATTTCCTCTTTATGTTAATAATGTTTGATAAAAATTTCGTAGGTTTTTCCATTTAACTGGAGATGTAGTTGCGGATGTAGTTCCCACAAAGAAATTTACATTCTTTTTTTTTTTTTATGGCCGGGTAGAGTCGAGAAATGAAGCGTTGTAAAATGTTCGGAAACGATTTGCTTCTTAGAATAGCGAGGGAGGGTCTCGTTTATGATATGACAAATCATGCCCATAGGCCTTTGTGGAATATTCAACCTGGGAGCCATCGTTTCTTTCCTCCTCGGGATTTTCTCAGCGGAAACAGGGGCCATTTGGTTGCTGGGTTTGTGTACGCGATCTTATCTCGTTCAGTGTTGCCAAGTAAGAGTTTCGAGACAATCCAGCGGCGTTTTTACCTTTACAGAAGGCAGAGCTAAGCAGTACAGTTTCAAAAGCCAAAGCTTTAATACGAGCAGTCACTGCTTACGGATCAGGAACGTACACTGACGGAAACTGGTGAAAACTCACTGGGAAGGATTGGGAGAAAATGCTAGAGAATATCTATGGATCAATTATAGACAATGGAGCTTGACTGAGGGAGAGGATCTAGTAAAATTTATGAAAGCTAAGATGTTGCAATGACCGGTTCATGTTGAGAGAATGGATGAAGCTGCACTGCCCAAAAGGACACTGAAAGCAAAAACATATGCATCCAGAAGAATGATATGACCAAGATGGCTAGAAGATAATGAAGGTGTGAAGGGATGGAATGAGATATCAATTAAAAGACGGAGGACGATGGAAGCTGATTCTTGACAATGCCGCATATCGCGCTACGACGCCAGTGGTCCCGGGTTCGAATCCTGGGGGCATGGATGTTTGTGTGTGTCCATTCTTCAATTTCATCATACCATCCTCATCATCGCAAATTAGCCAAAAATGGCACAAAGAGCGAAGTAAAATAAAGCAAATCAAATCAAATCTTGAAGCCAAAGTACACCCAGGGCTGATAGACAGAAAAAAAACAAAACACAAAAGAACATGTGCTTGCAGTATGCAAAACCGATGATGAGATTGGAGGATAGCCTTAGTACAGTGGTTCTCAATCTTTTTCAGTCCAGGACCCATCTTGAAGGATTCTACACTTCATGGGACCCATTAGCATGATCGCCGGCAGAATTACTTGTAGGGGTGTGCACCCAGTTCATAATCATATTTTTGCTAACGCCGAGAACTTCAAGAAGCCCTCTTCTAAGCTTGCTTAAACAAATTACGCATACTTCGTTCTAGAAAAGTAAATAACTAAACTTTGTCATTTTAATGTAATAGGTTTTTTAAGACACAATAAATAAATTTTCGATCCCAACTTCACGACCCACCAAACGACCCCTCAGGACCCAACAGTGGGTCCAGGGTGGCTACTCACCGGGGATTCCGGGAATTATGCGTGAATTTCTCTCCCTAGACATGAAAAATTGCAATTTTTACTAATTTAAAGCCCACTGCATTTATACATATGCATAAATGCCCCGAGGCAAGTTTCTCGTAGTTTAGCTTGCGTTTTTATCGAGAAAGAAAAGAAAGCTGCCTGGAAAATGAAACAGAATTCTCTCAATTTGTTTACTTTGTTAGTGTTCTTTGCAGAAAAATCTATCTGACAGACGGAAAATTATTGCAAGATATCTTGAAGTTGGTTATGTAAATTTGAGTTTGAAATTCTTATACAATTAACATTTTTCGTAGATTAGTATATCCCGCAACATGTGTGACTTGTGTTTGTAGATGTATTTCGAGTCTGAGTATGTGCAATGGCAAATGTGAACTCCGCACCTTCAATTAAATATTTTAAACATACGTATGTACATTTCAATTGAATTGAATTAGAATTTTTGGATACATTGGAATCACACAGATCCTTTATATTGTTAATATATTTATGTGTGTATGTGTGGGTGGGGTAGTGAGAAGCGGTAATACTTAAGGTTCAAATAGAAAAAAAAACATTTTTTTTGAAAGTTCGCCCTGAAAACCGGGAATTATACTTGAATTTTATCATTGTCCTGGAGTGGCCACCCTGAGGTCGCGCCCCATAGGTTGAGTAACAATGCCTTAGTTTTGGCTCCACCCAAGTCTTGGGTTCCACCATGTCTTTGGATACGAAATGGCGGCCAAGACATTATTTTGTGAACTATAATTCTCAAAAAAGGTGTTGGCAAAACTGTCTTCGTGTGAACAGCATTCATGGCTGCAAGACGTCGTTGTGTTTCGTACAGCCATTATCCCTTTTCATCTGCGACATGAATTGTGTTTATGTAACCAGTTATTTGTGTGTGTTATTAAACATATATTTCCCATAAGGTTGAGGGTTTTCCCAACTCTCACTTGCCCAACCACCGAAAGTTTGAATTACAAACTGGAATGGGGCTAAAGCTCCCCGACACTTAGGGTATTCATAATATGCGACCAGCATTTGGCAAACTAGACATTTTTAAGTAAAAACGTGCTTGCCTTATTATTATTTTTTGTTCAAGCGAATTCCAGGTACTCACCCCCCACCCCCCACTCTCTTTGCATTGAATACGTTACTGGACTAAGACTGTCGAGAGAGTCGTTTTTCTTTTTAAAAAAATCCTAACTGCAGTCGAGACGTGAAAATATCCAGATCTTTGTCAGTATATATTCATTCATGTCCTTTTTCTTCAAGTGATAAGATGAAACTGATTAATGGACGATCACAAACATACACATGGATAATACAGCACAAATTTCGAAGAGGATTGTATTGGCCGAGAGTCCAGGGTGCTACAGCTTCGTTAGTCTGCATCAATTGGGTCTAGGGTGTACTACGTCGAGGTGAAGTTTGTTGACTTTCGTGTGTTTTACACTTTTTGGGGGGAAGGACCGAAATTTTGTTGTTGAGAACAGCAGTTTGTAATGCCCTGGACATTACATTATAATTGTTTCTTATTTAGTTGAATTATTGTGTTTGTTCGTTTCGTAATTTTGTATATATATGATGTCATAGACAACTACTGTCAGATGGACAATGATTGACCTTGATGTGCCAACCTGGCAACATGTAACAAACTTAGAGATTTATAAACAAACAAGAAATACCATAGCAACAAGAGACATAGTATTAAAAAAATGTCGAGAATAATTGTAATATGTGGTATAAAGTTTATGAATTGCTGTTAACTGCGTTTATCTAAAAATAAACCTTATTTAAGGTGAAATTGTACATTCTGTTTACCACGCCATGCGAGTGCTGGAGACTTTTGCCAACGACATGAGGAGCGAAGGAATAATTCCTCGTTAGACTGAAAGGTTGTTTTGAAAACTGGTTTTGCGGCGTCTTTTTCTTGAAAAAAAGAAAGCATTCTTTGGTTTTTCTGTTCCAATATCAGTTTTTCACTTTTCTTAATTTTCCCCATGTTGGAAAAGAGACGTGGGATGGCAACACTGCGCGATGCAAGTATCCAAACAGTCAACCCCCGTCTCAAATGGGGGAGGAGGTAAAAAAAAACGAATGGCGGCTCCACCTATGTAACAATTGACAATTACAGAGGCACCGCTGTCACACCTTTTCCTCCGCCTCCCCCGTCCTCATCATCTCCCATCATGAGGCAATCTGTGTTTCAGATTCATTCATGTGTCGCCGCTTTCGTAACATCGACGCCACGCTGCAACGTGGAAGTCTTGCTGATCAGTGGGCAGACGGTTAGGCGTGGCTCATCTGTATGTAAGCGCTCGGGAGTAATGCTAGACCGGTCAGCGTCCCCAGACAGGCAACGGGATAATGAATGAGGGAAGACTGGGAGAATGTTTCGACACACTGATGCTGAAACGTTCATCGGTTTCTAGAAAACCAGCAGTAATCAACGGACAGATGGTGCATCGATGTCAAGCGCGTCGCCTGATAATGTTCGCACGAGCACGTGAACACTCATATATGTGTCTTAAATTACGTACATATTAAATACACACACACACACACGTATATTTATTCGAAAAAATACTGTTTGATGTACGAGTATACACACACAATTTACTCTGACAAGACTTCTTTCACGTCTGATAACTTCTCTAGATAGTTGGTAACACTGACTCCCACGGTGTTCCACGAAGGGCGTTGAACACAATTGCTGTGCGCGTTGCATAGAGCGGACAGCTAAGGGGCTGTTGGCCACTATACCCCGAAGATGTTCACTTCCCTGTGCGAACACTGATGCAAGCGGCAATACTTCTTACATTCGGCACCAGAGTGCAGCATATACAAGGTACGTCTAGGGGACTCGAATGAAAAGATCTGTGCTACATAGTTGCAAACTGTAGCAAGAATTCGCTAAACCTGACGGATTTTAAGGGGGAGAGGGACAATTTCCCCTAGGCCCTTCTTCTATTACTTCAAACATAGCGTGATTTTGGGGGAAATTGTTGAAAATAAATTGAACTGTTATTCTCACTTTTTCAATTGAAGATTAAGTTACAAGGGAGAATAGTAAATCTGCATTAAGTACAAAAACATTATTGTGAACACTCGTATGCGAACCGGACATGACGCCACTGATCGATGTATAAGATAATGAATACTAGTATTCTTCTTTGTTGCGAAAAAATAGAAACTTGTTTTATGTACCTGGTACCACTTTCTGCAATGAAACGATAAATATTCGTCAAGTAAACACCCGTTCAAATAATAAACACGAATTTGAATCTAGACGTAGGATAAGCGAAGAAAGATTTGCATGAAATATATGCCTAAAATTCAGCTCAGAAACATGCACGAATTAGACTCGGCGCTGACAGATGGGCGCCAAAATTCGACGCGAACGGAGAAGCCGCACGAAGGTTGGACGCTAACTCTAACTTTTATTTTATGCGGGTTGATCAGCACTAATTCAGCACTAAATCTTAGCATGTTTCGTGATTTGTGCTGTTGTGGATAGGGCCTGACCGTGAAGGTATCCTCACCCAGGATCATTTTCATTTTCCTGGTATATTAAAGTAGCACTAATTTTTTGGATTGCATATTTCGATAGCACTAATTTGGCACTAATTTTTAGAATATGTCTTGTAATTTGTGCCGTTATGGGTGGGGCTGTCTTCACTGATCTGGTGTGAATAGATATAAGCGCTTAACTTTCACTTCCACCCTTTCTAACTAACTACAAAGTCAACCAAAATACAAGGACCAAATTTTCTGGAACACCTTCATACATTCTATTTGATATATCATTGATATAAAATAATATATACGTGCGTTAGCGCCAGGCGCGTAGCTAGAATAGATATCCAGGGGGTGGGGGTCACGGGTTATCAGGGGGGGCTTTGTAAACCAACTCCATTTAAAAAAACAGTGAAGGTAAATTATGTGTGTGTGTGGGGGGGGGGGGGAGTGGATACAAATTTTCAATAGGCCTACCACATTTTCTACATTTTTAAAACATCTCTTGAAGTGTTAATTGATGCTACTGGCATCGTCCCTTACTACACACTCCATACTACTTTAGATGACACAGATATTTATATCGCACAAAAGAAAATGCACAATATTTAATCACAGTGCCTGCAGTACAGTCCACCCCCGGCCGAAGCAATGAACTTCCCTTTGTTCCCAAAACTTGGGAGCTGTTCTGTTTACCTTTGATGTAGATGCGAAGGGAATTTGCATGATGACATCAAAGTCACAGATTTCTGTCTAAACGAGAGGACGCACCAGGGACAGTGAAGGTACACAAACTAATACTTGTTTTGTTGATAGAACATTTTCATTAATTAATAAAAGTGCTTAATAGGCCTACATTACAAAGCATTCTGCCCTCACTGCAGTTAAAATTTCAAGCTACATCATTTGGTTTTATTTCTTAAAAACACAATTAATGAATAACAGAGAGAACTATTTGCAGAAGTTTCTTTTCTGAGACCTACACAAGGGTTTGTGTTTGCCACAACTTTTTTTGAGGGATAATTCATGTATATATTTTTCATTGCTCACCACGCCTCCCCTGAAATTCTCCAACGCCTCCCCAGGGAGGCGCGTTCCCCAGGTTGAGAACCCCTGGTCTAGATAATCTTCTAGATACTTGCAGCTACTTAAACTACAGCTCATAAACAAGATGAGCGAATGTAATAGTAATAGCTGATGTTCATGTTCTGTGGATTGATCCTTGAAGTTGTGAGCTGTCTACATTTTCAATCTTCACTGCAAACAAATTATATAAAATAGTTTTACCTATGGCAGTGCCCGCGGGTGGGGGTGGGGGGGGGCTACTGGCCTGGTTAGCGCTTAGGTCATTTGCACATGTCATGAAGTGACATGACACTCATCAACAACATGCAGAACAGGTTCGTTTATTAATTTGTCTTGAGAAAGAGATGAACATCTTGTGAGAAGACACAAATCGTTAAAAGTACCTGAGGTTATGTACGGACAGGGCACATAACAAACAACACACAACTCAACTGAGAACTATTCTTGCCCCGTTAACCTTCTAGAATGCTTCAGATTGCACTATGACGAAGAAGTGCATTGGAAGTTCCTTTCGTCCCTTCAGTAAAATAATTCCATCCTGCGTGTTCATAATGTTTGGTATACCTCTCCTCATTAAAAAAAAAACAACAACTGTATACTCTGTCCCGGAAATCTCTGGAGCGAGGGAACGGGATTACATGGAGGGGGAAACGGGACTGCAATTACGAGCCTCTACAGCAGAACGTACTGCTTCGCTCCGCCCATTGGCTTTCTCTCTTTCTCTGCTGTTACGCGCGGCCTTGCCCAGAGATTCCCAAAATAGAGTATAGCAGATCTACTCAGTTCGGGGTTCGAACGCCAGAGTCTGTGCATAAAGTTTTCCCAGTTTATTTTTATTGTCTTTCTGATACATACACATGAACCTTCCTGTTTTCGTGGTGTAGTGTTTAACATGGCATATCGTGAAAATCGGTCAAGAATTCCAGATCAACTCATGCATTCTCTTGATCGCTGTAAACCTGCAAAGGTGAACAAGATGAGAATGTAACAAAAATAATTTTCAAACCAATAGCATGACAATGTAGGGTAGTGAGTCATCTTTACCAATTGCAACTGGCTATGTCTTTATTATAGACCGTGTGTGGACACGACGTGTACCGGATGTCGGTTTCCGGCGTGCCAAGCCGCATAACATGCGTGCATTAATATCCTCACCTACACAGCATGCATTGGAAAGGTTGTTGTGCACGCAAGGGGTCTCATATGTGATAAATACGTGCTTCCTCTGTGAAAAAAGCTGCTGCGATGACATCTTGTAGCGGTTCTAAAAATGATTTCGTCGAAAGCTGCGCAAAGAAATAGCCGAAACTGTCCAATGTTAGAGAGACTGCTGTATAGATCGTTGCATATTACATATGAACAGATGTAGGCAGATCCACGCCATCAGATTACGTGTGTGAGTGCGAAGAAATGTGTGCACGAACATGTTCTTGTCTTGCACCATCCCAGCGTGCCAGAGTTTACAGGTCTAAACAAGTCCCATCTTGTTCAGTTTCAAACCGTCTACGCACTGTCCTCCAGTCATTTGGCCATCAACTGGCATTGAAGCTATTTGGCGACGTAGAGTTCTAGATTGCAAGAGCAATTCGGAGTGGATCAAAGTATTGTACAGTACTTGCGAACAAGGTAAATATATATCTGTATTTCAGGTTATCGTTGTTACCACTCTGTGCTAAGAGAACTAGTACAGGGACATTCAACCAAATATTTCTGGATTCGCAACGGGTTACGGTAACTCCTAAACCCCATATGTATGTGGCAAATTGTCTCAGCAGATGAGAGTAATTTTGTTCTAGAAAATCATTTCCTGCATACGCGAAGGTTTGTCGCAAGATATACAGGATGGCGCATATTGTATCTACCAATTTGAATTGGCAACCCTGCCAGAATGCTCATGTGTGCAGGCATATCTACATCCGTGGAGAGCTGGGAGTAGAATATTTAATATACCATAGAGCGTTGCCCGTGTTTGCCGGTGCAGACGCGGATTGCGATGGTGGAAGGCTTCATCCAAACAGGCACCGAGCACTGCGACGAAACAATGAAGATCGCCATGCACCTCTTCCATAGACACACCGCATTTTGATGTAGATTAGACAGTGGAGAGCCACGGGTAATGTTGTGAACTGCCAGTCGTAGTGAAATACGCGCCATTCCACAGGACATGTTGAGACGCGCGTCATGAAAGCCTTCTCGCATCGCCTCGAACAGTGCATCCAAGCAGAAGAAGGACATTTATAGAGGACATTATATTCAAGGTGCACTGATGTCTGTATTGTTCACAATATACACTGTATTAAATGCCTATATGTATACTTTCTTTTCATAACCATTTAAAGTTACTACAGGCACTCACTGTATTTCCGTTCTCATTTGAAGTTTGTGGATACAATACGTGGCACCCTGTACTACTCGAAAATATAATTGACGCGTTGCGGATCTGTAGTTTTCCAAACGTCTGTCCTATTCTAAAGCAAATTTCAGAGTATTAGAGGCAACGTAAATTCCTGTCAGACGTTGCATGAGTTCCTACAGTCTTCAATGTATATGATACAACATTAAAAAAAAAAAATCGACCTTAATATCCACATATCCTCAATTATTAAAATCTTTATTTTACTGCTTCCATGTTTTCTTCAATCTGTCAAAACTGGTTGTTTATATTGCTTACCCAGACATATTTTATTAACTTCTTCCCATTGTAATTTTAACTTGCTATGTTCCCGGTAGATGACGTATCGAAGTTCTCTTATTTGAAGTTGGGGCTGCTGAAATAATACAATATTTTTTTGTATGGTAGAGCAAGGTGAATATAGACTATATTTTATGCATGTACGTACATATTGATGCATTTGGGGAGTAGAAATTACCTTACCCTCTTTCCCTTCTCAAAGCCAGCGCCAATTTAGAAAGTATTAAAATTTTTTGTGATATAAATCAAATATGTGCGCTTTTGATGTAATGAAGTATATATCGCGTGCGCATATAAATGATTTATTTTCCAATGTAACACAATGCTTCGATTTCACCTGATCTAGAAATCAAAAATTGTCCCAGTCATATTTTCTCCAGTCTTCCCGGGGATATCGCGTACCAGGGTACAAAGCAGAACTAGATTTAACTATTCAGTCGAGTTGTTCCATTATTGCGTATTTTGGGGGGAGCTTAGTGTAAAGTTTCAACGGATTACCAGATGCCCCGACTTGTCTAGTGTTGTTCGCTTCCCCAGAGAACGAGCGCTTCTCAAAAGCTTACCGAGACGTGCTGTCCAAGCAAGAGTAATCAAACTTGTTTCTTTAACCACTTGCTCATAGACATTCCGACGGGATAATGAGACAAGAACGAGAATGAGTCGCCCTCCGTGGCGGAGTGGTTAGCACATCCCGATATGACGCCAGGGGTCCCGGGTTCGAATCCAGGACTGGACATGGGTGTTCTTCGTCAGTGTTCATCAATTTCATCAGTCATCGTCGCGATTAGCCAATGTGGCAGAAACATTGCTAAATAATAAGAATTATACCAAATCAAGAACCAGATGGAGAGAGAATCCCTCACAAAATCTGCCAAGTCTCGTCTCGCCTGTGTTCGATCCCCCTGTTCGTTTGTCCAGCCCGTTGCTAGATATTTTGGCGCCATAGGCAGGATTGTAGGTTGCCCCGCCAAACCCTCCTCCCGCACTACCAAGCACCGACATTTTATGATTGATTGATTGAGTTGGTGTTTTAAGTCCACTTTATGCATAGTAAGGCTAATCGGGACTGGACCTACAGTTTAAATTGGGATCCGAACCATTATGTTCCTCCATCGGGTACTGAACCCGGGACCCCTTGTTTAAAAGGGCGCTACCACTGCGTCATCGGGAATGCACTACAGACCTTTTATGTGCGTCCGAAATTAAGAAACAAAGAAAAAGGCATTAAAAAGAAAAGGCTAATGTTTATAGGTTCATAGATTGCATTTCAAATTGAAAAAAAAATTAGTATATTTAAGAATATTTTAGATATGCCTTAGTATCTGCAAGTACTGTTACTACTACTTTGGCAAACAGAAAATTCCAGCAGTTACCAAAAGTAACTGAAGAAAAATACGTTAAAAATTATAATTAAAGTAAATGATACAGTGTGCGGTATGGTCTCAGCAGAAAAAAAATGTAATTTAAAGTTATTCAACTCTGCTATAAAAAAAATTACGTCATTATAAACTATGTATTACACATTTAAGTACAATTTACAAAATATTTATAAAATCAGACTGATATGGCAGCAAAATCGTAAATTATCCTTACCTCTGCCGAGTGTGTCGCATATTCTGACTGTTGTAATAAAATAAAAAAATGAATCTCGCCCTCTGTGCATGAGACCTAGACTTTATCTACCCTACTCTACCTGCCCTTCGCTAAGGGCCTGCGTTTATCTAATACCATGGCTCACTTGTTTCTCGGTCCTCAGCCGCCCTTTCCTCACATACCGGGCGAAGATGTTCCTGGGTAAGACCAACCATGCGTGTAAATGCGGGTTCATGCACCTTAACCATTGCGGCAGACACGCATAAATCTTCAGTGGTGGCAATCTGGAGCTCTATCTCGGCGAGGGAAGCGTGGAAAATCAGCCTGTTGTCTTCTCCTCCTCCACAGAAATAAATCTAAGCGTATTGGAATGCAGATTCTCGTTGGCAAAGCTCAGGCTCTCGCTAGCTGTGACGTGATTCCAGTGAAACTATTCGCTTTTTTTGTTCCGCACCCAGGAGTTTGCGCCAACTGTGTATCAAAAGGACACTAAAGTTTCAAATTGGAAGAGGATATACTTGATTTGAGTACTACAGTACTAGAAAACTTAAGATATGGACTTATCAATTATAAATGCATTGAATAGAGAAACACGTATTTATGAAAGCCCTAGAAAGGAGTCGGATTCTTGGAAAAGCACTAAATTATAAGAAATGGGACTAGAGCATAGGTAGAAGCGCTAGAGTACAGTAAAAGCGTTTGGGAAAATGCTAGAGTACAGCAAGAGACGTTTGGGAAATTGCTGGAATAAGAGGAAGAGGCGTTTGGGAAATTGCTAGAGTACGGGAAGAGGCGTTTGGGAAATTGCTAGAGTACGGGAAGAAGCTTTTGGGAAATTGCTAGAGTACGGGAAGAGGCGTTTGGGAAATTGCTAGAGTACGGGAAGAGGCTTTTGGGAAAGCGCCAGAGTACAGGAAGAGGCGTTTGGAAAAGCGCTGGAGTACAGTAAGAGGCGTTTTGGAAAGCGCTAGAGTACAGGAAGAGGCGTTTTGGAAAGCGCTGGAGTACAGGAAGAGGCGTTTGGAACAGCGCTAGAGTACAGGAAGAGGCGTTTGGAAAAGCCCTAGAGTACAGGAAGAGGCGTTTGGAAAAGCGCTAGTGTACAGGAAGAGGCGTTTGGAAAAGCGCTAGAGTACAGGAAGAGGCGTTTGGGAAAGTGCTAGATTACAGGAAGAGGCGTTTGGGAAAGCGCTAGATTACAGGAAGAGGCGTTTGGGAAAGCGCTAGAGTACAGGAAGAGGCGTTTGGGAAAGCGCTATGGTTCAGGAAGAGGCATTAAACATAAGACTCAGCTCAAAATAGAAGATTAAACACTGAGATACCTAAAGAAGAATGTACAAAAAACATGTACCGGTTAGAATAGGCAGTGGGACGCTAAACCCACATTCAAACAACCCTTTCATACGAAGTCAAGTCTTTTTAGCACTGATATTGTGAGCGCTGCTGGTGGAGTAGAATGCAAGCAAATTCAGTTGACGCACTTTGACTCCGTTGAAAACAGTGAGCTGCCGAAAATCATTCTGGTTGTCGTAATGGGACATATAAAAGGAATGTTGAGAGTATGTATCTCCTCTAAGATTGTAGTGGTTCACATTTAAATAATTAATTAGAGAAAAGAACAAAGCAACACTCACTTAGAAATTCCCTCAAAGTGAGAGTGTGGCCACCACTTGCGGATTTACTGAAAGTGGTGAAGAGAGGACTTGGAAAAGTTACAAACGCACGACTGAAAAGTTTAAAACTAGAGTTAGCAACACTAATTTCAGGATCCAAAACTTTGTTTACGAGATGGCCAGCCATGAATGCGAAGCAGCTGAGAATCCTAGATGATCACAAGCCAGGAAGACAGACGGGGCGGTCTACCCCATACAACCAACCCTTTTGTAAGACCCCCAGCGATACTAATCCGCGGTTCAGCTTTAATTGAAGCACTCTGTACAATAAGTGCAATTAGCGATATTCACAACGCATCCCGAAATGCATTATGGGGCGGTTGGTCAGAAAGCCCATGCCTGGGAGCACGTGTGTCGGACAATGGCGACACTGTTACTGGCTTTCGTTGCGCCTAGTAATAATCCAGGACTGCTCTGTGGTCTTTCAACAAGGCGTGACTAATGGGGGGAGTGATCTCAGCCCCCCACCCCTCCCTTCAGTTTTTGGGCCTTGAGTGGGTGGCTCGCTTGTCCGTCATTATCCAAAACTAGAAACATCTGCCCCATTCAACGGCCATCTTTGTTAACCGGGTTGGGTATTATCTGCTCGAAGCATGCCACGTCAGCCAAGGTGTAGTCTCTTTTGACTGGCGCCCACGAGACATCTGCTTTCTGTGATTTGTTGAAAGTGTCTCGGTCACAAACAGGAGACAGGTGAGATTTGTCTTTGTAAACAGTTCTCATATGTAATGAAAAGTAACATAATGCTTTACGTGCGTTATCTTTATACGCCTGGATGACCGAACGGGTTGGGTAGTCGACTCTTGATCTCGCCACTGGACATCTCTGGTTCGAATTGCTACACGGGTATGAGTGTTGCCTTAAACTTAGCAGCCAAAACCTCCTTCGGGAGGTACAAAATTTCCATTTTTATTCAAATTTTCCCTTCATGTTAGAAAAATTGAAGTTGCGACCACAACATTTCAACAAAACGTTCAATATAGTAACTACTTTTGTAGTTAATAGCAGTAGTAATAGAATTATTATTATTATTATTTCCACTGTCTCAAAGATTTTTATATTTCACAGAACTACTAGGGTTTATGACGTGAGAAGTGCTTGATTGATTTGGTTTATTTTACTGCCCCTTTTGGTTAATCGCGAAGATGAAATTGGTGAAGGGGCGTTCACAAAGAACACCAGTAGTGGTGTTTGTGGTGGGATAAACCCGAGAAAGTATGAACTCTCCTCTAGCAGGTTTGGCTATACTTAAAACTTGCTCAACATGGCCATATGAGTTTTTTGTTCAAGTGTGGAACCCCTGTTTAATCCAAGATTTTTGTAAAAATGCCCTCATGGATTCCATGAGAAAGTATGACCCCCTCAGATTGATGAGGCTACACTTATAAAAGGCACTTCTGAGAGATTGTTGTCCATAAATTTGTTAAAAATATGCCCCTCTTGTAGCCACACTTAAAACTAGGCCATCCACACACACACACACACACACACACACACACACACACACACATATTTACTTCCTAATAGGGCAAGCATACAATGATATGGGGATATGTGAATTGCTGGTTTCTTCGATTCAGATAAATGGATTGAATTGAAACTGGGATATTTTGCATCCAGTTTGTTTGTTCTAATCTATTCATATTTAGAGTCAGGCATATATCAATACACATGGCATTAGGTCAGTGCCTTCTGGGACATGCATGTCTGTACAGGTATTTGTGCTAGGCCAGTTTCTCAGATTCCCGCGCCACGGAGTTGTGGGATCAATATTCGGGGCAATTTCTCGGCGCGGCAGGCAACAGGTGGGATCGGATCGATATTTCGAGCAGAACAAGTTCTATTGCCTGCATGTACTCTTATTGACAAAGCTCGTGCAGTTCTATTGACTGATTGGAGTAGTTCCAGACAATTCCGCTCCCCTAAGCGTGGAGGCGCTGCGGTCTCGATTGCATGTACGCTCAGCAGAAAAATGGGATGTACGCTCAGGAGACAAAAATATAAGAAAAGGTCTCATGTTTCTGAATGCACCCCCAACCCACCCCCACACACCCCCAACCCACCCCCACACACCCCCAACTCACCCCTACACACCCATATACACACCTACCCACCCCTAACCCACCTGTACCCGCACCTACCCACATCTATACATATTTACTCTCCAGTCACTTCTATTGCATCATGTTGTAACTATTTAATCAATTAATATTGTACGACATAATGCGATGTGTGGTGTTTTCTGATTGGCTCTGCAAATCTATAAAAGCCAGGGCACAGTGCAGATTCTTCACCATTGCTGGATCGGCAGTGGAACCCACAAGTGGGGGATAGAACCTGAACAGGCTCCACCAAAGTATAGGAGACTTGAAGCATATAATTTGGCGGAATAGCCCAAGTAAGGTCATAGAGACAATATACACTGATACAATAAAAGCCAATTTTTGGCAAGGGGGCCAAAGTGGTTCCTAAATACAATATCTCAAGAACTAATTGACATAGAGCTATGCAGTTTTTTTTGTCTGCACTGGAATAACCCAAGTAAGGTCATAGAGACAATATACACTGATACAATAAAAGCCAATTTTTGGCAGGGGGGCCAAAGTGGTTCCTAAATACAAAACTCAAGAACTAATTGACATAGAGCTATGCAGTTTTTTTTGTCTGCACTGGAATAGCCCAAGTAAGGTCATAGAGACAATATACACTGATACAATAAAAGCCAATTTTTGGCAGGGGGGCCAAAGTGGTTCCTAAATACAAAACTCAAGAACTAATTGACATAGAGCTATGCAGTTTTTTTGTCTGCACTGAACTCAACTGATCCAGCATAGAGCTTTGATTTGAACCCCAGGAAATTGTATATAAATACCAAAACCAAAAATATTAATACACATACACACATATATACACACACAAAGCACAGTGCTGAACTCAACTGATCCAGCATAGAGCTTTGATTTGAACCCCAGGAAATTGTATATAAATACCAAAGCCAAAAATATTAAGTGTATACACACATACATACATACACACACACACAAAGCACAGTGCTGAACCCAACTGATATTTTTTATTCAGTATAAAGTTTTGAATTGAATCCCAGGAAATTGTATATAATAAACAACAGCAAAAATGCCAAATCAAAAATATTGTAATCAGTGCAATAAAAATATATCCAGCCCCAATTGGGCCAAGCACCAAAAAATTTGTAACTCGGACAAATACAGAACTCCTACAAAAATTTGCCCCAAATGCAATAGAAAATATAACATGGAATATTTCACATATACACATAAAAATACTTGCTCTGCACAACCATCTACATCTGGTCTGAAAAGAAGGCACGAAGCACCTCTTAATGCCAGAGCAGCAAAGCAGCCACGCTATGAACCTATCCGTAGCAGTTTTAATGGACAATTAAGGGATCACCGGTTTGTATCAGAGCCAAGATGCGGCATTGAGAATTTTTTGAACAGTAAAAATTCTGATCTCCAGGCAATTCTAAATGCACAAAATGGCTCTTATAAGCTCTCCCTCAAATTGTTTGTACAATATAAGAAGCCAAATGGCACAAAATTTACACATCCCCACTTAACAGAAACTGTACCTGTATATTCAAATTCAAATTCAGATACAATAATAGGCAATTTGATAGATCAATTAAATATCAAACACTCTGAATTTGCGGCAAAAGAGTCCGGATGGAGCCTATGCGGTTCATCACACAAGTTATATGTTAATATTTCTGAATTCAGCCCATTAAAAGGTTCTACATATCTGCCATTACCTGCCAATATCAAAAACAAAAGAGCCGTGGTTAATATAGAAAATACCGACCAGAAATGTTTTCTGTGGTGTATATTAGCTGCTTTGTTTCTAGTTTCAAGGCATCCTGAGAGAATAAGTTATTACAAACAACATGAACATCTTTTTGACGATGCATTGGAGGGTTTAGAATATCCAATGTCAGTTCAGAATATTGATAAATTTGAAAAAAGGGCCAGGCACATCAATGGCAAACAATTATCTATTAATGTATTTACTTGTTCCACTGGCAATTGCTTGATAGCACCTCTCAGAATCAGTACACTTGATGATGAATCTGCAATTCCGATTGATCTGCTCTTAATTGAAAAGGATGGTACATATCATTACACTCTGATACATAATCTTGAAGCTTTGGTGAGAACACAACTAGACAAATATAAAAAAATATTCAAGTTGTGCAGAAGATGTTTAACTGAATTTGATGGTAGAAAAATGGTGAATGGTGTTTGTGAAGAGAGTGCAGAAATTGCAAAAAACAAGTTAATTGAGCATCTGAAATACTGTGGGAACCATAAACCTGTTCATATGGTGATGCCCAATCCAAGTGAAAATTGCAAATTCAAAAAGTATGAAGCCTCGTTGGAACACCCAGCATATATTGTCTGGGATTCTGAATCAAATCTCAAATCTCTTGCATCCTGCAATCCAGATCCAGAAGAATCTTCAATTACACCATACCAGCAACATGAACCTTCCAGCTTTTGTTATGTGGTTATACGGGATGGTGTTGTTATTAAAGAATATTCATACAAGGGACCAAATGCCATCAAAATATTTGCGCATAGAATAGAAAATGAGTGCCGTGACATAGCATATAACATCTTATTAAAATCAAAACCCATGTTGCCTTTAACAGAGGAACAGATTGAGGATTTCAACAATGCAGAAAAATGCCCGGTATGTGATTGTGAATTTTCAGATACAAATATCAAGGTTCATCACCATTCTCATACAGATGGTAAATTCTTAATGGCCCTGTGTAATAGCTGTAATATTAAGATCAAGAGACCAAGATTTGTCCCCATATTTTGCCACGGAGCATCCAATTATGATTTCCATCATCTGATCAGGTACGAGGGGTTTGAGAAGCAGAATTTAAATATTTTAGCTGAAAATGATGAGAAATATATATCTATTAGCAAGATAATTAAAGTTGATGGTGTTCCTATTCGCATAAGATTTCTTGATTCTTACAGATTTTTATCTGCTAGCCTGGCTACACTGGCCTCTCAATTATCTGATGATAAATTAAAAATCACACGTGCATTGTTTCCAAATCAGGACCTGAAATTAATTAGGCGGAAGGGTGTATATCCATATGACTATGTCACAGATTTTTCTAAATTTGATGAGTGTTCCCTACCACCACAAGAAGAGTTTTACAGCAGAATCAGAGGATCTGGAATCACTGATGAAGATTATCACCATGCCCAGTTGATGTGGAACAATTTAAAATGCAAGACATTTGGTGATTATCACATGGCATATTTGAAACTTGATGTGACCCTCTTAGCTGATATATTGCAGGCATTCAGAAAATCTTCCATGCAAAATTATGGACTGGACCCAGTGTATTTTTACAGTGCCCCGGGCCTAGCATGGGCCGCAACGTTTTTCAACACCAAAAAGCAATTGGATCTGATCCACGATCAAGATATGTATCTGTTTATGGAGAAATGTATAAGAGGAGGGATGGTGCAATGTTCCCAGAGATATGCCAGAGCAAATAACAAGCATATGCCTGATTATGATCCAGCACGGCCATCAAATTATATACTGTATGTAGATGCAAACAACCTCTATGGTCACGCTATGATGGATAAATTGCCATATGCAGGGCTTGAATGGGTTGAAGATTTTAATATTGAGGATCTTCAGGATTTTGATGACAGTAACTGTGGCCTCTTCTTAGAGGTTGATCTGACATTTCCTGATCATTTACACAATAAATTTTCTGATCTGCCCCCAATACCCGAGGTTCAGTGTTCACCTGGCTCTAAACAGAAGAAGCTCATGATGACTCTGGAGCCGAAACAAGGCTATGTCATATATTACAAAAACCTCCAGTTCCTGATGAAACATGGTGTTCAAGTGCCCAAAGTTGGAAAAGTCTTAAGGTTCAGGCACTCAAGATGGTTGAAACCATACATTGATACAAACACGGAGCTTCGAACATCTGCAAAGAGCCAATTTGATAAGGCCTTGTTTAAATTGATGGTGAATTCAGTGTATGGCAAAACAATTGAAAATGTCAGAAAACATACCGATGTTAAAATAATTACTGACCCCAGCCTGAGCAAAAAATTGGTTGCAAAACCTAATTTCAATTACAGAAGAATTTATGATGAGCACATGGCACTTTTCAACATGAAGAAAACAAAAATCAAATTTGATAAACCTATTTATGTAGGGGCTGTGATATTGGAATTGTCCAAATTACATATGTTAATATTGTATTATGATGTGCTGAAACCTTTTTATGGTGATCGTGTAAAATTATTGTACATGGATACGGATAGTTTTATTCTTGATATTCAAACAGAAGATGTTTATCAAGATATTGCACAGCCTGAATTGTTTCCATACTTTGATACCAGTGAACATACAATAATTCAACCCCACAACAAAAAAGTGCCTGGCAAGTTAAAAGATGAGACACTTGGTGATGTTATTGTGAAATTTGCTGGGTTAAGTGCCAAGATGTACAGCTTTGAAACATGTAGTGGCGCTGTTGCCAAAAAGGCCAAGGGCATTGGCAGAGTGACTGTTGAAAAAGATCTTGTATTTGAAGATTATAAAAATTGCATCAAATCACAGAGTTCAATTAGAACATCAGAAAATAGAATTCAGAGTGAGGATCACTTGTTGACTTCAAATATTGTAAGAAAAGTGGCCCTGGACCCACATGATGATAAGAGATGCATTTTATCATGTTGCATACATACTCTACCTTGGGGGCATTGTGATTTGAAAAATGGGGATCAATGCCCAATTACAGAGCATGATTTGAAATAAATAAACATGCCTATGAACTTATTTGGGTTCAAAAAACAGGCTATTATGGAGCTGCCAACACCACAGCCCTCTTCTGATATGCTGTCTAAACTGAGTGGCTTGTTAATTATTCATCTGAACAGCATACTTACAGATGTTGATGATGAAACGGGCAAAATATTGTACATATTTAACAATAATTTAAATCATTACCAATTACCTGTAGGTGGGCAATTGCAATTTATTACAACCCCTGAGGGTGATGTTAAAATTTCAATAGGGAGAAATATTTATAGAATTAAGCACTCAAACATGGTTTCTGGCACTGTATATACTGTTTCTGCTGGTGACTGCTTATATATTGAGGTCCCTGGATCCTATGACAAGCTTATACCCTTTTTTATAGAATTAAGAATCAGATACTCTATAATAAATAACCAGTAAAACAAAAATGCCTAATGATATATTTGGCCATACAAGGCATGAAGATCACAGTGATGAGATTCTGATGCTTGATGTCAGAGTCAAGAAATTAAGAAGTGATTTACAAGCTTTACAAACCACACTCAATGCCAGTCTTCAATTAGAAATTACAAATTTACAATCACAATGCATGGACCCTCTCCTTAAAATTGATTCTGAACTCAAATTGCTGCTTCAGAAATATACTGATTTGGCTACATTGGATAATTTTCAAAGTTTAGAAGAAGCTGTAGCAGCTCTTCAAGCAAAATTTAAGACCCAGGCCACCAACTCCGAGCAATTGAAACAGCAACTGGAAGAGCAAATAAATAATGTCCAGACACAACTCCAAACAATTGTCAAAAGCATAAAATCACAGGAAGATTTTGATCTAGTCATTTCCACTCTAAAAGAACAGATTCAGTCACTCCAGATACCTAATCTGGATCCTCTGCACAATGCCATAGCCGAGGTTAAAGAAAAAATTGAGACACTTGAAAATTTTATGAACAATTTGCCATCTTCTGATGCTTTGAATGCAATAACTCGGAGTGTTGCAAATATTAAGCTGCAACTTGAAACATATGAAGATTTTGGAAAAATTCAAAGTACCATAACCCATCTTGAAGGTATCATAGCAGCAGTGCAAAGTGATTTGGCAAATGTACAAGAAACTCGCCTGCCCGGTATTGTAGACACTCTTGTTAGTGTCCAGCACCAAATCACAAAGCTTGAAAACCTCAACACTGAATCTGAACTATCTCACTTTCATCACTTGATCGATGATATCCAAACAAAGCTTGAAATTTTACAACAATCAACACCCACTCAGGCAGATATAGCCCTGCTCCAAAATGCTATGCAAAATGTGGCTGATGCTTCTGAATTAAACAATGTAAAATTGGCACTTGAATTTTTACAAAATACAGTATCAAATCTTCCCACATCACAGGAACTTAAAAATATTAAGAGGGCAGTGAATCGCATATTGAAATCAGAAGATATCAAGAATATCCAGGCAGAGATCAAACATCTCACACAGACAGTGGCCACTCTACCAACAAATCAACATATTAATGAACTGCATGCCTTGTTTGAGGATATCAGAAGACAGGTCCATGATCTTACTGCTCAAAACTCAAAATTGTCAGTTGTTGAAAATTTACAGCAAATTGTAGCTAATATCAAGCAACAGCTAGGGACCATGGAATCCAATCAAGCAAATGCTCTGTCTGTTTTTGCCACCCAGCTACAAGAGATTGTGCAACAATACAAGAAACTTATTGTGGACATAAAAATCAAGCCAGGCCATGATGATGTTGTTAGGACCATCAATGAGCACCTTGAATCTGTAACAAGTAGATTGCTCACAGCAGAAAAGGAAATAACAGGCATAATCGAGAATCCAAAACATACAGTAATTCTTGAATTGTACAGCATCCCCAACAAAGAATATGATTCACCATTTACACCAGGTGGCAAAATATATATGCTGTCCCCTGCACAATTTTATTACCAGTTTTTTGTTGGGGGCACATTGAGACCAATCAAAATCAAATATTGGCATCAGCCACAGGCACACCACTACCCTACCTTATCAATAACAAATGCTGACAACAAAGTGAAAATCACCAGTGTAGAGTTAGAGGATTTTACAGACCCCAATACATTAGAAACAGCCTATACTGAAGATGATGGCACTCTGGAATTTAAAATACAAATAGGGGACAAATTATATTTAGAAAATCCTGTAGTATCAGCTGCTGAACACCCCATAGTTGCAATATTCTTGTTTACATATTATGTCTAGACAAATTATTGTTGATGAATTACACAGACAAGCCAGACATAATTATAAGAGACTCCCAGTAGTCACAAAGGGCATAGATGATTTATGGCAGAGCGACTTGATTGAAATCGCAAGTGGACAGTTGAAAAACTTAGACAAAATCAACAAGGGCTACAAGTATCTACTCACTGTCATAGATACATTTTCAAAATTTGCCTGGGCTGTGCCACTCAAATCCAAGACTGGAACATGTGTTACAGAAGCCTTCAGGACAATCATCAATCATTCAGGAAGATCACCGCGCTATTTGCAAACAGATAATGGCAAAGAATTTTATAATTCTGTGTTCCAACAATTTATTAAAAGCCAGTCAATAAAACATTACTCGAGTTACAGTGACCTCAAAGCCTCAATTGTAGAGAGATTCAACAGAACCTTAAAAAATCTTATGTATAAACAATTTACCCTGCAAGGTAATTATAAATGGCTTAATATTCTTCCAGAACTTCTACATAAATATAACAACTCGGTCCATTCCACAATCAACATGAAACCCTCTGAAGTAACTTCATCTGATGAGCAAAAATTGATCAGGACTGTTTATTATCCTAGATACCAGCCAACAACAAGAAAGGCCAAATACAGGGTGGGCGATCAAGTAAGAATCAGCAAATATAAGCACTTATTCAAAAGAGGCTTTACAAGAAACTGGAGCACTGAATTATTTACAGTGGTTCAAGTTAAACCCGGGACCCTTAACACATATATAATAAAAGATCATCGAGGAGAAATTCTCAAAGGCAGGTTCTATGAACAAGAACTCAGCAAAACTAAACAGCCTGACACATATCTCATAGAAAAAATCATCCGCAGAAAAGGCAACAAGTTACTTGTCAAATGGCTAGGACTCCCAGAACACAGCTGGATCGATGCAGACAAAGTGATAATATGAGCACCTGGGATGTTATAAAAAGGCTGCCAGAACCTGAACAGCAGAATAAGAGAAACGGCAAATTGCTACCTGATAATATTAGGTGTCTTATTGTTGGGCCATCTGCTTGTGGTAAAACTACACTAATGATTGATAATTTTTTATTGGCACCCAACTGGTTAGACTGGAAAAACAGGCACTTGTATGTCTTCTCTAAGAGCTTGGAACAATTAAAATATCAGCAGCTGATGAAGCTATATGATGGATTGGATATTGCCACTTTTGAATCAGATGTTAAGCCATTAGATGAATGTCTCGATAATTCCGTTGTTGTGTTTGATGACGTTATACTGGATAATCAAAACAAGGTTAGAAATTTCTTTACACAGGGCCGACACAAAAACATTGATTGCTTCTACCTGGCACAGACTTTTTCTAAAATACCGAAGCAACTGATCCGAGACAACAGCAATTTTATATGTGTGTTTCATCAAGATCATACCAACCTCAAACACATACAAGATGAATATGTAGGTGGGGACTTGAGCTACAATGATTTTTCCAAGTTTTGCAGCAGGTGCTGGAACCAGGACAGTTATGGGTTTGTCACAATTGATATGACAAGAACACCCAATAGTGGCAAATACAGAAATAAAATCAACGATTTTCTAGACGTTGAAACATATATAAATAACCATGAAACGACCAGTCATTGATGATCTTAAGTTAAGAGATTATCTTGTAAAAAGATTTAAGGGATGGAAATCAGAGAACCGTGGAATTTATGAAAAACACAAACAAACAGAACAGCCTGTAATTGATGCTATTAATAATTTAGGTAAGAATATTAAAACTGTTACAGAGCAAAATCAAGATTTGATCACAGAGCTTGTGCCTGTAGCTGCAAGGAACATATTAGATTATCCATTCACCCCACTTTCCAGTATTCACACACCTAGTCCTGTTGCTCCTAGAAGAATTGAAGCTAGTCAAGATCCTATTGAATTGGGTCTTCTTGCTCAAAAATATTTAAGCACACCTAAAGACAACAAAGATGAGGTCTTTGGCTTATATGCTGACACAGAGCTTGATGGCAGCATCATACATAGAATTGGCAATTTCAGAGTAACTTTTATGGGGGATGATATAATTGTATATTCAGAATCTCGTCTCGGAGAAAAAGGTGCTTTTGTTAAGTACACCGGCACACCTGGATTGTGGGAACTGATAACTAGGAAAAGGCCTGGCAGCTATACAGATCAAGATTATGAGGATTACAAAGAAATATTAATAAAATCAGATGCTCTATACCAGAACAATGATCCCACACAAAAAAGAGTCAAGTCTAGCAGTGGAGCAAAATACAACAATTTAATCAAGCCCATATGGTCACAGATCAAGACTGGCAGTGGAATCAAACAATACAACACCCTGCCCAAAGAATTTGTTTGGGTTGATGATGTCAGGAAACTTGTAGATAGGTTATTGGTGATAGCTGGGGAGGAAAATGCTGGGAACCACAATTTTTACAATGAAAAGGTTGGAATTATGGACATGATAAGCACCAAATTGTCTAATTTTATAGTGAATGACACTAAGGGGATTGGATATCTCATAAAAATTATTAATACTCTACCACCCAAATTTTGGAATGTCTCTGAGGGTCGGGGGCTTGTTAATGACATTATAAACAAGCTGCCATTTGAACTACACATTCCAGGCTATCAGTATTGTGGTCCAGGTACAAAATTGGACCATAGATTAAACAGGGGTGATCCTGGTGTAAATCCCCTAGATGCTGCTTGCAGAGACCATGACATAGCATACAACACACATTCTGATCTTGACAAGAGACATGTTGCAGACAAGAAATTAGAAGAGGCTGCATTTGGCAGATTTGTAAGCAAAGATGCTTCTTTAAGTGAAAAAATAGCAGCATTGGGAACCACCATAGCTATGAGCACCAAACAAAAACTGGGGTGGGGGTTGTGAATATGTATATAATAAACCTACGATGAAGGCCAAGGGTGTTATGTATCAAATACCTTATGCAGGTCTCAAATCTCTTAAAACTATTGATAGCCTTTTGACCAAAAAGCAGCGCAAGAAAATAAGCTCTTGTATTGCAAAGGGACATGGTATGAAATTGTTGCTTAGTACCCCCCAATTAAAAAAATTACAGCAATCAAGGAAAAAATCACATGTGGGGGGTTTCATATTTACCATCCCTGCCATCTTAGCTGCTCTCGGGGCTGTGGGGAGCTTGGCTGGGGGATCAGCTGCCATAGCAAAAACAGTAATAGATGCCAAGAAAAATAGGGCAGAATTAGATGAGCAGAGGCGCCATAACCTGGCCATGGAGAAAAAAGGCAAAGGTGTTAAGAGAGCCATGAATAAGTTTAAAAAAAACAAGAGCCGCTTACAAACCAAGATATTGAAGCTTTAATCAAGCCACTGGGCATCAAACATTTTAGGGGTGTGTACATGTCTGATTCTTTACCAGAACAACCACTCAACAAAGAGTGTGGCATTGTTAATTTGGATGAGTACAAAAATCAGGGCACTCACTGGATCTGTTATCTTAAATATTTAAAAAATGAGGCATTTGTGTTTGATTCATTTGGAGGTGTTCCACCTGAAAATTTAATAAAATATCTAAAATCACCTAATCTTTATTACAATAATGCCCGTGTTCAAAACTTCAAAGATGTTAATTGCGGACATTTGTGTTTATCAGTTCTCAGATACATGTCTCAAATAAATAAACCATCAATTGAAGATTTTCAAAAGGCCTTGTGGTATCTGAAACATCATGGGGGTATTCCATCTCACCAGCCAAAATTCAATATTGAAACTCAAATTGCATGATGACATAGTGTATCCCAAAACAATAGCTCTCAGAGCATTTTACGGCATGTACTTGATCCCTAATATTACGCACCACAACAATACAATTGCAGTAGGGGATCAAAAAATTGTCATCACTCCAGGGCAGTATAATCTATCCACTCTAAATGCTCAATTACCCAGAGGTGTAGTGTTAAGTCAAAATTCTGTCACTCACAGAGTAGAGATTGTATCTGCTACAGAAACGGTGCATCTGGGTACTATAGGAGAGCTGTTAGGCTTTGAGAACAACACAAAACTCGAACCAGGCATCAAACACACTGCTATGAATATACCTAAATTCTTAGCCATAGAGACTCTGAATATTCACTGTAATGTGGCCGAGGGTATGATCACCAAATCAAATGGCATAGGCACTCACAAACAAACCGGCATCATTGCAACATTCAAACCTAATTCCGAATTCATGGAGCCAATCATCTACAATCCATCCCCAACATTATATTTTCCTGTGTGCCATAATAGAATAGATTACATTGAATTGATTGTCACTAATGAAAAAGAAGAATTAGTTGATTTTGCTGGAGCCACAACAACTGCAATCATAGAGATTAACATTTAAATAAAAATACATACAATGGAAAATATTGAGAGTTATGAGCTACAATCATTCCCTCCAAACAGGAGGACATTTGCAAATTTAAATCAACCCAACACAGAGATCGAGGTTGATCTTGATGTAGGGGACGGATTTATACACCCTCACAGAGCAGATCTATACATCAAATTTGATGTTGTAAAGCTCGATGGTACAGATTATCCGGCAAATTCGAATATAAGATTGGTAGACAATTTTGTGCCGCATCTGTTCTCTGAAATTGAGATCAGAAAGCATGGCGTTGTTATAAACAGAATAGATTATCCCGGCATTACCTCCACAGCTTTGGCCACATTAAAATTATCCAAAACCGAGGCTTCATACTACAAAATAGGTGGATTTGAGGCTGGTGATAAGATATTATCCAAGAACCACACAGTGCTGTTCCCGATGCGCCTGTTGCCAGGATTCTTCTCAGATTACAAAGATATCATGTGGAAGGGTGGGTTAAGAATTACATTTAGAAGAGCTGCAAATGATAATAATGCTTTGATGAGGTACAGTGCAATAAACCCTACAGGAGAAGCTCTGCCCAATACCTTACCTGATGAGGGCAAATGCATTATTCAGACTATGGAGTTAAGAATCCCTGTTGTTGAATATGAGGCCAGTTATGCTCTTAAATACAAAGCTGATATAATAAAAAATCCACAGATTCCTTTACAATTTTATACATATCAATGTGTACAGAAGCCTGCCGCTGGTACTTACTATGAGTTTGATGCTACAAATTCATTTTCCAGCATACAATATGACATGCCTGATTTTGTAGTGGTATTGTTTCAGACTGGAAGACACAATAATCAGGAAAAAAATTCAAGTAAATTTGATAACTGCAACATCAAGAACATATATCTTAAAAATGGCAGAAATGAGGTATTCCCTAGAGAAAATTACAATTTAGACATGTCCAAGAATGATTTCCTCAAATTATATGAGGCTTTTTCGGCTTTCAAGAGGGTCACTACGGGCAATACGGATATGTATTACACACCAGATGAATTCAAGGCACGGAGACCCATGTTTGTAATCAACACTTCAAAAAGGAAACAGGTTGTGGTGAATGACAGGACAAACATTAAAATTATCTGTGAATTCCACGAGGCATTACCCGATGACACCATATGCAGTGTCATTCTCATAGGTGAAAAATCATATGTTTATGACGTAAGAAATGAGAGAGTCACAGAGCAATTCTAGAAGAATTACATTGTTTTAATATTAGATAAACAAATTGAAGCTGGTATCCAATTGAACTTAAACCAGAAATAAATATGTGTGTGTGTGTGTGTGTGTGTGTGTGTGTGTGTGTGTGTGTGTGTGTGTGTGTGTGTGTGTGTGTGTGTATGGCCTAGTTTTAAGTGTGGCTACAAGAGGGGCATATTTTTAACAAATTTATGGACAACAATCTCTCAGAAGTGCCTTTTATAAGTGTAGCCTCATCAATCTGAGGGGGTCATACTTTCTCATGGAATCCATGAGGGCATTTTTACAAAAATCTTGGATTAAACAGGGGTTCCACACTTGAACAAAAAACTCATATGGCCATGTTGAGCAAGTTTTAAGTATAGCCAAACCTGCTAGAGGAGAGTTCATACTTTCTCGGGTTTATCCCACCACAAACACCACTACTAACACCCATTTCCAGGCCGTGATTCGAACCCGGGAACCCTGCCGTTGGAGCGTGCTGTACTAACCACTCCGTCACCGTCACGGAGGGCTGCATTTGGTGTCGAATTAAGTACCTTTACAAGTACATGCAAGGGTAAAGTTTCCCGTGCCAATGAGGCACATTTAGGGAATGTGAGGGTAGGGCCGCACACATTCTCCATCGTACATTTTGAAGGTAATGTGATCAGCACCACGCTCCGGCCGCCTTTATCCCCCTCCTCCACCCAGGTCCCCGAGGGTGGGTGAGCCCCAGAACCCGCTTTATGCGGGGACAAGGCGGGGAAAATTCCGATCTTAGACCACCCACCCCGGGAAACGAACCTGGGTCTCCCGCGTGGCAGTCAGATACGAGTACTTGACTTGACACTGTCTGTAATAGCTTCCCGTGTTCCATTCGGAACAAGGACTGTTTCTTTCTTCAGGCTTAGCAATAGGGTCTGTGAGAATAATTTGCGAGCGACATCAATGTGCCCGTCTAAAACCTTTGGGAAAAGAACGCACCGCACAATGGAAAGCCTGGCTTGCGCACCTTGACCCTCATACTGAAGTTCTTTACCACTTATGGTCTTCAGTTTCCTTTGGGAAAGTCCCTTTTCCAGATGGTTACATTCGTTTAATGAAGTCTTTAGGCAAAATGACTTTTCACATTCTTCAAGTACGCCGCGTTCGCAAATTGAAATTCGTTTCGAGTTGTTTTGAGATGCCAATTTCTGTAGCTCACAACTACTTGTGGGAAGGAAAGGAGTCTTTCCTGCCGATTGGAGGATTGAAGCAGTGGTGCAGTCTCGTTATTTTCTTTCGTCTTGGCAATCCCTAAAAATATAGGATTTTAATATACCGGGTGTCCACAATTTATCTTTTCAAGTCTAAATAAATACTCCTGTGGAGTAGTCATTGTGTGGAAATGTGACCTCATCACTTACTCAATGTACTTGAAAAGACAGTAAAAAAACAACAAAAAAAAACTTTGCGAGTTTCTCTTTTAGATCAAGGCAACAGAACTGAGATACCTCGTTCCATTATTTACTTTTTAGATTTGAAGTTGTAAAGATAAATTGTGGACACCCGGTAGAATTGGGCACGTGGTTAGAAACAGATAGAGGAAAAGGTCTAAATATGGGCCCCCCTTTTTATTTTGTCATTTTCGGAGGAAAAAAATTGAAATATCAAGCATCTGCCTTTAAAATGCATATCTATGAAATATATACTTAAATGTGATAACATGCTAAAGTATAGAAGATCTCCATTTTTTTTTAAAAAAAAAAAAAGAATTTCCAAAAAAATGGTAAAATGATGTGTTTCAAAATTGTGTTCTAAATATGGGCTACTAGTGGCAATATCACAAAAAGCAATTAAAATTTTTAAAACACAGTCATTTGTCGCTAAAACATTATAAAATTCATATTTATGAATAATCTGCTGTTTTGAAAATCACGCGGAATGGGAAAAATCGAAATTAAGAACAACATCCAAATATTTGTTGGAAATGTGATTTCAGCATTAGACCTCATGTCATAGCCCATATTTAGACTATGACGCTATTTTTCTTCTTCAATTTATTTTCGCTCTGTGTGGTACGTATTTTACAAACAAATCATGACAATTTAAAAGCCCACATTTATTGTATGTACCACTAATATCATAACCTATACAAAGCAGATGAGAATTCAGAAAACGCTGAGTTAAAACATACCTGCAAAAGGTTTTCGAGGTCGCAATTCTATAACAGAGTCCAAGGCCGAAACTAACCGCTACTTTCTCTTGCGAATTGGCGCCGCAACCTTTGTCCTTGACAGATAACCAGTTTCCATAGCATAGCGCTGATAACTCCAAAACCCATATTTAAACCTTGGCCCATATTCAGACCTTCTCCTCCAATATTTGACGTTAACTAACTTGTTTCTAATATTCTTGAACAGTTTAGATTGTAAAATTATGAATATTACATTTTTGTGACATTATCTTGTTGTTTATGGAGTAATCAGGCGCATTTAGTTACAGTTGACGGGATATATTTTTCGGGTCTTCCTTATCGCACAAAGCGAGAGCAACCTTCTGTTCTGACGTCACCGCGGAATGCTTTCATTGTTACGCTCAATGTCTAACTTGTTAGGTGTAGTACTCTTAGCATAATACATTTGCTGTGTATTTATGCTAAAGAACCTAACCTAACAACAGACCTAACCTAACAACGTAGTCATTCCTCGTCTGATGTCAGAACATAAGTTCGTCTCGCGTTGTGCGATGAAGGAGACCCATATTTTTCAGTATTTATTTTCCTCACATTTGCGCACTTGTTTTATTCCTCCTAATTTTAGCGTAATGTAAATCGTTACAATTTACAGGGACCGTAGTTATGGCATTAGAACCTTATGAATCTTAGGGAGAATTCAAACCGAAGCGACAAGAGACGCATGTCGCTTGGCAACGAGCCAATCAACAACAACGTTTCACACGACAGTGGCATGACAGGTCTGCGTTCGACTGGCGAAATCTTCAAGCGACACGTGACACTGTCCCTTGTCGCTTTGGTGTAATATCTCTTAGTCCTCTCAACATACTCATTCCATGTCTTGTAAGTAATTATAATTACGCCTTTTGTTTAATAATGGCCACCCACCATCACGAGAAAGTTGGAGAGCTACGAATGAGTAACGTAACCCTGTCATGGAAACCTACAACAACGACTGGGGGTTCGTCGTGCTGACCACACGTCACCCGTAACTGGTTGGATGATCTCCCACCTCGGGTGATAGGCCCTGGCCCTCACTGGCTGTTGCGCCACGGGTTATTATTATTATTTTCACGGATGTTACACATCAAAGTTAACAGCATTTCAAAATCTATCTGCATATATTGAGATGCTTAACAGACGTGTTTTTCCTTAGTTTCAAGAATGTGCAATATTTTTATATAGTTATTCGACGAGTGATTTCTTAATTCTCACGAGGAAATTTTGGACTTGAACCAGGCTTTTGTTTATTTCGACGAGGGAATAGTTTTTTTGTTTACTTCAATAGGAAATTTTTAAACTTCGACGCATATTTTTTACTTCGAAGGATTTTTTTTTTTACATCGGCCGATATTTTTTACATCGGCAATTATATTCTTCATTTCGACGGATATCTTAGATTCAGACTTGTTTTTTTTTTTTTTTTCGTTGGAGAATGTTATTATTACCTTGAATAGCTCTCCCCTGCCTGCCGAAGATTGTTAGCAAAACAACCATGTGAGGGCGCCACAGGTAGACAATGACCCGTTCAAGATATGATGACCTTGAGGGAACAATTCTCCCACGCCGCTTCCTGTCGTGCAGGAAACAAGCTGTATTTTTAGACAAAAGGCTGCAGTTGGCGCTCTTTTTATCCTAATGCCAACCTTTTTTTCATCCCCAGAATATACAGTACAATTATCCCCTTTTTAGTTTTTTGTCGCAAAGAATAAAGACGTTGGATTTTGTTACTACATTGTTGGGTTTTGTTCCACGGTTGAAGAGTTTTCTCGCGTTGTCGTGAATGGGGTTGCAATTACCTGATGAGCACAGCTGCAGTACTTGTATGTCTACAGTCGTACCAAGAAGAGCAAGACCACGGGAAAATAGTGGACAGTCATTTGTTTACTCATCTCTCAGTCGCAGCAGACGAAAATGTTTCCCCGAGTGCCCTCCTGTTGCCATATTTACTGTATTCTTTCTACTTCCTCTATATATTTTTGCCCGAGAATCAGAGAGAGAGAGAGAGAGTTAATGGAAAGAGGAAGAACAACCGAGAATGAGAGGGAAAGCGAGAGAGAGGTGGAGAGAAAGAGAGGGAAAATAAATTTCTCCCCCCCCCCCTGTTCTTTGTATTTCCTCTTTTTCATTTTCCTGTGTCCCTATCAATTCTCTCTTATTCTCTTTGTTCTTCCTCTTTTCCATTTTTCCTCTCTTCCCCGAGAATGAAAGAGAGCGAGAGAGGGGGATTTAATAGAGGAAGAACAGCGAACGGGGTGAGAGAGATTTATTCTCTCTCTCTCTTATTCTCATAGAAAAAGATAGAGGGAGTAAGAGAAAGAAATGAAGACAGACAGAGAGAGAGAGAGAGAGGGGGGGGGACAGACAGACAGACAGACAGAGAAGGAACCAGTTTCCAGTCTTCTCTCTCTCTCTTTTCTTAGAAAAGAGGATGAAATAGAGAGAGAAGGAAAGAAATGCAGGAGGAAGTGAAAAAGGAAGAGAGGGGTGTAAGAAAAAGGAGAGATGGAGAGAAAAGAAGAGAAAAAAATTAAAATATATCTGACACTCAGCACACATATGTTCAAAACAACACACAATCTCATACATTATTATCCTGATTGTGGACCCAGGCGCCAGCGGCTTGTTATGCTGTCCAGATCGCAAACTGTATTACGTGAGACACTTTAGTACACTTTTGAGCTGGACTTATTTTAAGGGAACCAAACTTTGAACCACAAGGCCAAGGGCATCATATAAAATGTTGCTTCGTTCGCCTTACGGTGCGTGCCCGACTCCCGCTGACAACACGTGTTGGAGACACGCATGCGTGCACGCACATGAATAGAACAGGACGCGTTTCCTCCTCCTGTGTACGGTGAGAAGAAAGGATTCTTCCACCCGACAGTGTTACCACCTCAAGTTTAATTTACAAATTACTTCCTTCCAAGAGGAATTTTATGAGGAAATATCGAATTTGGAGAATATTTTCAAGGGCATTGGTATTCGAAACTGGTTTGTTTCTCCTTTTTTCACTTTTGGTGTGTTTCTGTATAAAGTTAGTGGATTTCAGAACTAAATTTGAAGATTGATAATCCGGATAAAATTGTATCTAGTTATCGCAACTTTTACCCGGATTTAAAAAAAAGAATATTTATTCAGCAACCATTATAATGTCCCAGTGAACCGGACGGTACAGGACTGGGCTTACAGTTTAAAGTGGAATCCGAAGCACTACGTGTCTCTACCGGGAATCGACCCCGGGAACCATTGATTACAAGTCGACGCTGGGGAGAACCTACAGCATAATTTGAATCAGGATCTATTTTTTGGTACCGGTGCATGTGTGTCAATAAGATAAAACATTGTGATTGTGCTGTTATATTTAGTTAATGCCGTCATTTTCCATACTGTGCCTGTTAATCGGATGAACGGCGATGAAGTTGGCCATGAAACAACAAAGGAACAGCCGTTGTTCGAACGCAGATGCGATGTGTTAATCAGTAGGCCTACTGAAAGTCAAGGCAAGAACTTGGGAATGTTTCAGTAACGCCAAGTAAAAACTCTTCACGTGCCGATCTGAACTGCCCACGGATGAGGAGGTTCGGACATTTAGTGAGTATCGTGCAAGAAAGTCTTCACGAGAGCAAACATACCAAGGTGCGCGCGATGTGGAATTAGCAGGTAGTGGAGAATGGGATAGAACAGGAGAGGATTGTAGAACAACAGAAAATGTTGAACAGTATAGAGTGTTAAAAGGCAAGGCGGGTATTGCAAGAAAAAGAGATGAGAAAGGAAGATGACGAAGACTGGAGTATGGAAAGAAGAGATTAGGATTGAAACAATACAAGGAGAATATTGCAGAAAGTAGAGAAAGATAGAAACTACTGGAAAGCGTGAGCCGACTTGAGTGGGATTTAAGTAGAAAGAGAGGAATGAGAAGAATTGAAAGTGTAAGAAGTGAGTAGTATGAAGTAGAGAGATAAGACTGAGAAGAGTGGAGATCCAAAGAAGATTTGAGCAGGATAAGTAGAAAGAGAGGAGCGAGAAGAATGGAGAACTGGGAAGAGTTTAGCAGGATTCAAGTAGAAAGAGAGGATTGATGAAACAGCATAAGTTTATGGAGTAGCTTTGAGAATGGGACAGAGACAAGATTGGTGAAAAGTAGCGATAGATCACCTATGGCAATCCAACCAGACACTTGAGAACTGTGAACAGATGAATTTCTAGGAAGAATTCTAAACGGACCTACCAGCGAGGTTTCTCAAAACGATAGAATGCTTTTGAAAAATCCATTGTTGGTAGGCACATGTTCCTATCGTTTGTTTTTTTTCACATCACCATCCGAAAACCTAGCAAGTTCATGATCTTGGCACAACTTACCTGCGATCAACTTTCACCCTCACCGTTGTTCATCCGTCCTATCGCCGCGGTTTTAGGTGGAAAGTGAGGGACATGAGGTAACCAACGAACCAGACAAAGAGCCAACCGTCTTGTCCGTCAGTCACGCTGCGCTTCAACAACTGACGAGGTTCTTTATGCGTTCGCCGGGACCGTTACATTGTTCGGCTTCTTCTGTCATTTTGACCTTGAGGTCCCTGCTATAAAAGGTTCACCTGCCTCCCGAGGATTATTATTTTTGGGTGGAGCCACCGTCTACACCTCGGTGACGTCACTTCCTGTCGCGAGGAGCACATGTGCGGGAAGTTCTGTCACTTTCGTTTTCTACGACCCTTCCGTTCATTCTCACGACCATTCATTTGTCTGCAGCACACGGCAGATAGCAGGTCTAAAGGTACACTTTTGCAGTAATTCTTGAACGACTAGCGCATTCTTCTCTCCTTTGTTACCGATAAGATTGCTCGTCGTTCTTCAAGCTAAAAGCTGCACCCATTCTTGCTTTGTGGTATGTTGGAAATTTACTTGCACACCTGAAAGAAAATTTGCCCAATTGATGTTCATAGTGCGTGCACACAAAAAAATGGTTCTATGGACCAGTCGTACAACACTCACGAACACTTCTGAGTTGTAACGATTCCTTCAACTTCTAATGAAATTGGTGCAACCCTGAAGTGTCCCCCACTGTACAAGAAATTACTTGTTAGCAGTAAAAGAAAAATCTCATTTATTTGGTACTTTTCCCAAAACACTAATCTTCAGTTTGCTGAAGACTATTGGCTTGAAGACAGTGGGCGTAATGATGGAACCAATAACCTATCCCGATTTGTTAGATGACCAACAGTCAGTGGCGACAATTAGGTATGAAAACTCGAGGTGCAAAATTACCAGGAATGCAAGGTAGACAAGGCTTAGCATTAAGAGGACATAATGCAGCTCCCACCAACCCTCCCCAATCACAACCACTGACAGCAGTGGGCGAAATGTGGATGGTGGTAGCTAGAAATAGCCTATATTGATTTTTGTTGCACCACTAATGGTAGTAACTAAAAATAGCCTATCTCGGTTTTTTGTTGGATCGCCAATGGTAGCAGTACAGCGCCTTGAATAACGTAGTGTGGAAAAGGACCCAAACTGGTTCCCCGAGACGATGACAAGTAGATGGCAGTGCGATCGACCCAGGTGCTAATTTTGTTATGAAAGTAATGCGGCTTAGTTAGTTTTTGGAATATATTGTGTAGATTTGTTTCTCTAGAAAGGCGGTAAGTGAATTGATGGAAACAGTTATATTTGTGGAGTGATTTGCAGTCACGAAATGGCATTAATTTGGAAAGAAAAGTAAAATAAAATTAATAAATAAATAGCATGCGTAACACAAGAAGAAACATCGCAATGTGATTCCGGACGTCAGGTCTTGGACTGTGTATTAGAGTTTATTTTTCTATGTTATTAGAATATAAATAGTATCCTGAGAGATATTTCATACCGAGGCGACAAACCACAAATGTCGCTTGAAAGCGTGCAGTCGGAAATCAAAGCAGCCTTTCGAACCGTAGCAACACGCGACAAACGATACGAGGATTTCACACCAAAGCGACACGGGTCCTTCGGTCCAAGGCAACTTTCACACCGAAACGACACATGTTTCTTGGAAACGAGCCAATCAAGAGCAACATTTCACATCGTAGCGGCATGACGGGAAGCACAGGCCAGCGTTCGGTTGGTGAAATCCTCAAGCGATAAGTGTCGCGTGCCGCTTGTCGCTTTGGTGCGCAATCTCACTAAAGCAAGACACTCATTGCATCGCGTATGCGCGAACAACAAACCACGGCAACATGTTGCAAGCTATTGAGGAAATGGCCCAGTTTGAGCGACGCACAAGCGACACGTGTGGCTTATCGTGTCGCCTAGATCTGTAGTTGTAATGTGCGGTTTATCGTGTCGTCTATCTGTTGTTCGCAAGCAACGCTTGCTAATAGACTGAAGGCACCATGTCGCTTGTCACTTAGTTGGGAACTCCCCCTGTAGCGCGTCGCTTCGGTCTCAGCACCCTTCCCTTAAGGAGCTTTCCGATCGAAGTAACAAGTAGCACGCGAATACGCCATATGAACGTGTCGTTTGCTGTTTGTACCCTCATGTGCAATGAATGCTATTTTACAGTCTGGAAGTGTGTGTCACTAGTGTGACAGTGTGAACATCCCGTGTCGCTTGTCCCATTGGTTTGAAAGTTTCCTTACACTCATGTCGATGGCACTAAGAAAGTTTTGTGGGGTTCCCCTTGTCGTTTCATGCAATCATCATTATCATCATCGCCGCGATTAGTTTAAAGCGGAAGAAAACAGACAGTAAATATCAAAAATACAAATGCTTCAGTGTGTATATCTTTAAAAGAAATTATGATGATAATAATAACGAACCTAATTCATACACAAAAATTTAGTTGCCAAGAGCATTCCACGCGTATTTTTTCTCCCGTATTATTAACGAAAGTATGACAATAACAGGACGTGGTCGAATGTCTAGAATGTTCGTTAATATCTTCGCGACCACTGTACCAAATATCATAGCAATTATCACATTCATAGAAATGCTTCATGTAAAAGAATCAGACGTTGCAGCGAAAACTCCATTTACTTCCATTATAAGCAGACGAATACCAAGCACTGGGGTCAACACCAGCGCCTCTAGCGGATCATTTTCGAGTGGAACCAGCCAGAGAGCGCAGAAGCATGCCGTTTTCCACACTACGTTATTCTAGGCGCTGTAGTAGCAGATAGAAATAACCTATCTCGGTTTTTGTTAGATCACCAATGGTGGTAGCTAGAAATAGCCTATCTCGGTTTTTGTTGCATCACCAATGGTAGTAGCTAGAAATAGCCTATGTTGGTTTTTGTTGGATCACCAATGGTAGTAGCTAGAAATAGCCTATGTTGGTTTTTGTTGCATCCAGCTAGAAATAACCTATCTCGGTTTTTGTTGGATCACCAATGGTAGCACCTAGAAATAGCCTATCTTGGTTTCTGTTGGATCACCAATGGTGGTAGCTAGAAATAGCCTATGTTGGTTTTCGTTGCATCACCAATGGTAGTAGCTAGAAATAACCTATCTCGGTTTTTGTTGGATCACCAATGGTAGCAGCTAGAAATAGGCCATTTTGGTTTTGTTGGATCACCAACAGTGGGCGAAATGGTGGTATATTATCTCCCTTTCCTTTAGCAGTAGATTGAGCATTGGCATTTTCTTTATCGAACTGCTATTCTTCGAAATTGACCCTGTAAGTTTATTGCAATTGCCGCAGGAGTAGTGATGCTTCAATTGTTAGGCTTATATCAGAAACATCATGGCGGCTTTTGGTTATGCTGAGGGCTTTGGCATTAGTGTTGGAATTTACAAGTATGTTATCCTTTGTTGGATTGACGTTAAAAGTTGGTTAGAGTTAGAACTGTAGTTCCTGAATTAGTTAGATAACTGAATCTTCATAGGATAATTTCCAGCCTTTGGTAGGTGAAGACGGTTCGTCAGAATCGGTAGCAATGAAGATTGACTTGGCATAGGCCAATCTCGAATGAAGGGAACAGAGGAATCATTCTATAAAGGTTACGTTTTGATCTTGTTTCACAGCTGGAGTTTCTTTGGAGAATGCTATCAACTCATGCAAGGAGGAGGGGCGGAAGATGAAGCAGTTGCGAAATTAATAACTCTCGTTCTGGCACTTTGGTTATGGTTGCCTCATATCAAGCCCACTGATGCCGCCCACCTACATTTAGTGGTCACGATTTCGATCTTGTTTTTTTATATTCTGATGGAACGAGGAGCGACAGCTACAGCATCTCTTCCTGGACAAGTAGTAGTCCCTGCTTTCTGGTGGCCTTTCACCAGCTGTATTCGTTTCTCGCTTGCGGTTAGCTAATCTTCCTTTAATGTAAATTGAATGCCACAATTAATTCGGAGCTTGCCTCATTTGATGATCGTCCGGTGATGTTTCAAGCAGATCATATCTCCAACTGCCAGAAGTTCTCACTAGTGGCACGTAAGTCAAACACCTTCTCGGTCAAGCGCCGCATTTAGTCTTCTGATATCAGGCTACATGCTTAGGCTAAATTTAGTGTATTTATGCTGATTTAAACCTAATATAAGCCTAACCTAACCACGAAAGATTTCCGCGTTTACGACATAATATGAAATACGGCGCTTGACCAAGAAGGTGTTTGTCTTGCGTGCGATGAGTCATACCTGTGCTCTCGTAGTTTTGGCCGGAGAGCAGTCAGGCCTGGAGGGAGTTATTTGTCCTAATATAAAGACATCACTTCTCTTCTTCTCTCCCTCTCTATCTAAACAACATGCTTGAAGACAATAGCGACCCTTTTCTCCAGAAGGTAGAAACAAAATAATTTTGTGCCCGACCCTGTGGCCGAGTGGTTAGCACATCGCGCTGCGACGCCAAGGGTCCCGGGTTCGAATCCCGGTCGGGCTTGGTTGTTTGTGAATGTCCATTCATCAATTTCATCATTTCATCACTCATCCCCATCTTCGCAAATTAGCCAAGAGGCACAAAACGCGAAGTAAAATAAACTAAATCAAATCAAATCAAAATAATTTTGTGCCGCGAAATTTATTAGTCCCACATTAATTCTAGAATATATGGGATAATTATGCATCTAAGCTTCGAGTTAAAGATAGAGTTTAATAAGATGAGGCCGGATGCTGTGTCTGGTGGAGGTACATTGCACACTGGTTGTGATACCAAGTTTGAGTGTAGGCCCAGTGCCGATTAGCCTATCTGTGCATAAAGTGAACTTAAAACTCGCAACTCATTAGATTAGGATTGTCGCTCTCTATTTTTTTAGTGAATATGGATACTAATGAACATTAATTTCCTTCATAAATGTTAACTTCTTATAATAAGATACATTTTGTACACACACTTTTTGGATAGGTGCTAAAAAATGCCGGGAACTTTTACATCCCGTAACCATATCAACATCTTGTGCTTCTTGACTTTAGTCTTACTTCCATTACCGTAACTACACCATTTTCTAATACAGGGTGTTGCGTAAAAAGGTAACTGAACATAGCATGTTTTGGATACTTTCAGTTACTTTCTTATTGCAACACTAATCTACTCTTAGTTATCGCTCCAAAAAAGCACGATGGGAGATGATTGTCCAAGTGGTGACACCATTTTGAAATTGAATTAAGAATGGGCAAAGTAGTGCATAGCGCTGCAAATACGTTTCTTTAATGGTATTTAAAGTAAAGTCAACACTTTTTGTTGAATAAATTCTATTTTATACACCGTCGCGATGGATGACAGGGGATCCGGGACTGAATATTGGAGATATATTTACCAAAGTTGGTTACTGTACTTCGTGACACCTTAACTTGGCAGTGACGTATGCACAGATTGATTTCTTTTATAAAAATTAAAGCAACAATCCACGTGCTTGCGAATTCAAATTCGTTACGTCATTTATGGTTGGTTGGTTCTTCAGTGAAAACACAGGTAACCATGTCTGATAACAGATGGCGTATGGTTATATTAGTACATTTTGGTAAGGTTGGTTTTTCTTCGGATTGAAATTTACCTTTACAAAGGCCTACTTAAATTGATCTCTTAAATAGCTTCTTTTCCTAAGAAAATACCAGAACTCCTTTTCGAAGAGAATGGGCGATGTGTTCCCTCATGCTTGCCTCTTTCGATATAATACGACAGGCTTGCTTTTGAGTTCGATGTGTTTTGATAACAACTTAGTAACTCCGGAGTTCCCTCTATGGAAGAAATACCTTTTGTCCCTCACTGTGTATTTAGAAAATGTACACGCAATATTAATTGTTTGTAGCTACGTGTAGCTAGCTCTAAAGTTGAACGAAGTTTTAGGATGCTAGGAATATGTTACATATCGTTCGATGTCAAGTTGCAATCTTACGATATATTTCTAGTCCACCGTTTCTAATGAAGTTATGTCCACGTATCCGTATTCAATCACGATACGTTATGATAAGGGTTCTTCGTATTCAGCACGTTCGTAACCATATCATGCATTCGTATTACTTAAAGTTTTCCACAATATTTTCCATATCGTGTACATAAAGAAGTTCTCGAATTCAGAAAATGTGGTGAATACTGACAACTAAATCAGAAATACAAAAAGCCTGAGCAAAGTGGCTGAAACATTCCAGAGAAATCTAAGAACTTCAAATTGTATGAAATAATTTATATAAAAACTTTAGTCCACTGTCGGAAGAACATAAAATATTTCCCTGGTTTTTAAAATTTTATATTTGAATTTGGTTATTATTTACGTGACCTTTTTTTTCACTTTTGGCTAATCGCGACGATGAGAATGAATGGTGGTAAATTCTGGGTGACCACAATTAACGTTGCCATGCCCTCTGGAGCCGTATCGAAGCATCGGTTTTCGCTGAAACTTGATAGGCTATAAGGACCATATTCGATGCTTTGAACGGGCTTCAAAGGTCCTGAGTAGGGCAACGTTAATTGCGGTCACCCTGTAGAAGAGACAATCACAAACACATACGATCACTAATCCGACAGAGGACTCTGTGGGTTCAGGAGCCAGAGGCAGGTCGTCAGCCAAAAAAAAAATGCACTCCACGGTGGTAAGATAAGGTGGATGAGGGACAATTACAACTACGAATATAAGCCGCAGCCTGTATGAGACGTAGTCATTTGAATACCTTCCGAGAAGTTCACCCCTTGCACCCCTTCAGATTTTATAAGCGGAAGAGGCAGTTGCAAGATATAGGCGATGTTCTGGATAGCGATAACGCCATCGTTTTGTAATCGGAAGACAGTGGGTTCAAACCTGGGCTAGGCTGAGTCCTAATTATCCTGATACACACACTTCGTGCATTCAATTCCTTAGATCGCCTCTGTATTTTGTATGTTAATTTGCACCTTTACTGTAGCACTGTAAATGCTATCCAGACTATGAAATTGGAGTTCGCAGTACGGTATCGAATAATTAACACCTTGTGCAGAAAGGTGATAGTTTTGCCTACCCTTTCCCATTGCTGGAACTGGTCTCCAATCACAGAGCAGAACTGCTATTTTGACAAAATCCTGTTTCCCTGCTGGTTGCCTCGGGTAGGAGTGGTAGGTCTAATTGGCTGCTTGACCGCAAGTTTCTTCGTAGGTAAACGCGGCAACAGAGGGTCACTGTCAAAGGCGGTCCTCGCGCCGGCTATAAGGGCGGCGGAACTTTAACTATAGTATAAAGTCAAATAAGACTAAATAAATAGATTGTATGGTATAGTAGGAGTTTTCCTTTCAAACACTCAAATCTTTTTTTTTTTTTTTTGGTAGATCCACACTAATATACTTGTGGACAGTGTGCGAATTAACGGGATGGATACCGGGGATTACAAAAAAATGTATCCCCCGCAAAAAAAAATACTTTTATTCTTGCCAGGGATGATTTGAAGACTAAAATTGGTAAACGCTGCAAGTCCCATAATAATTCAAACACAGTTTTCCACGTTAAACTGTGAAATGTGCCATGCTTTATAATGTGGTAAACGTGTAATGTCGCTCGTAGCCCTCTAAGTAGTTCAAAGGGCGTGTAAAGAGGTCACTAGTGTGCACGTTTTTACGGGCTGATGTGCGGAACGATGCGATTTCCCAACACTTTCGCTTTTGGCACTTACAACGTTTACCACTTTTAGTCCTCATTTTATCCCCTTCAAAGAAAATGGAATTGATATCATACCATAACTATGTAATAAACACAATTGAAGAATCATTCGTGTCCATTAATGTTCCAGTCATCAAAGATTTCCCTGCCGAAAAGTATGCAGCCTTGAGGATTAAAGAAAGACATCATTATGAAATTGACAAACCTTGTCCGAGACACCGATCTGAGACATCTGTAGCTTGTTTTACACTTGCCAAAGTGCTCATAATTTTAAAGTGTCCACAAGAAATTTGTAGGCAGGTTATCATGGGCTTTAAGTCTGAACTTGGTAACAGAAATTTTGACAAGTTTTCGGTGTCACGAGTTCGATAACTCCTTTTGTATATGATTTGGTGTTTTGTTAGAAAATATAAATAAACTAAGTGTTTCTAAATTACGTGTATTGTAAATATTACATAACGTAATGACCTAGGTTATATCCAATGTTGAAGGGTACTTAGTTTTCTGACTGGTAACATATACAAATTTTCATACCCAAAAAATTCCAGCTCCCAAAAATTAAATCAGAAATACGGCACTGAGTGCCTCCCCGCCCCCCCAAGCACAAACCTTAATTCGCACAGTGCTTATGGAACTTCAAAGATCTGAAGGAGTTCTTACTTTGTGAACTTCAATATCCATCACAACGCATGCATATGAACGACATGGAGTTAGTCATTTTTCACGTGTCTCCTACAAACATTCCTCTGTGGCCCAACCGCAACTCTCCAAGACTTGCTCATCCGAAGGGCAGAAGAGGAGAGGTCATTGGAACACACAGCCCAGCGGACAACGGTTCTTCGGCATATGATCCCTTGCCTTTTGTTTCACGTTGCATAATGGATTCTGTCGTGTGGCTATTTCCGGAAACACGCAGCCTCTGCATGTTCTCGTGTTACGCGGCTTGTTTGCATTAGTTGTCTCACCTCGTTTCTCCCCCGTTGGTTGTCACCTTCAAGTTTAGGTTACAGTGGGTCAGCAGTGTTTGGTTCGTATTTTTTTCCCTCAAATGCCAACAAGCTGAGGATTAATGTGGAATTATGCACCTTGCAAAAAACAGTAATGTCAAACTAGAAGCATTAGAAAAATATACTAGAAACCCAACGCAACTATCGCACACGATCAATCCTTTGATGGAGTTTACGTAGCAAACAGTTGATCTCATGGCGTATGTTAGTCGTAAAGAGTCGATCCAATGACTCGGTTTTGGGTTAAACGGGTCATCTCCTGGTTCGGTTTGGGGGCTCAAACGCTCCATCCCCTGGCTCCGTTGTGGGCTCAAACGGTCCGTCCCCTGGCTCGGTTGTGGGCTCAAACGGTCCATCCCATGGATAGGTTGTGGGCTCAAACGGTCCATCCCATGGATCGGTTGTGGGCTCAAACGGTCCATCCCATGGATCGGTTGTGGGCTCAAACGCTCCATCCCCTGGCTCCGTTGTGGGCTCAAACGGTCCGTCCCCTGGCTCGGTTGTGGGCTCAAACGGTCCGTCTCCTGGCTCGGTTGTGGGCTCAAACGGTCCATCCCATGGATCGGTTGTGGGCTCAAACGGTCCATCCCATGGATCGGTTGTGGGCTCAAACGGTCCGTTACCTGGATCGGTTGTGGGCTCAAACGTTCCGTCCCCTGGCTCGGTTGTGGGCTCAAACGGTCCATCCCCTGGCTCGGTTGTGGGCTCAAACGTTCCGTCCCCTGGCTCGGTTGTGGGCTCAAACGTTCCGTCACTTGGCTCGGTTGTGGGCTCAAACGGTCCATCCCCTGGCTCCGTTGTGGGCTCAAACGGTCCATCCCCTGGCTCCGTTGTGGGCTCAAACGGTCCGTCCCCTGGCTCGGTTGTGGGCTCAAACGGTCCATCCCCTGGCTCCGTTGTGGGCTCAAACGGTCCATCCCCTGGCTCCGTTGTGGGCTCAAACGGTCCATCCCATGGATCGGTTGTGGGCTCAAACGGTCCATCCCATGGATCGGTTGTGGGCTCAAACGGTCCGTTACCTGGATCGGTTGTGGGCTCAAACGGTCCATCCCATGGATCGGTTGTGGGCTCAAACGGTCCATCCCCTGGCTCCGTTGTGGGCTCAAACGGTCCGTCCCCTGGCTCGGTTGTGGGCTCAAACGGTCCATCCCATGGATCGGTTGTGGGCTCAAACGGTCCATCCCATGGATCGGTTGTGGGCTCAAACGGTCCGTTACCTGGATCGGTTGTGGGCTCAAACGGTCCATCCCATGGATCGGTTGTGGGCTCAAACGGTCCATCCCATGGATCGGTTGTGGGCTCAAACGGTCCATCCCATGGATCGGTTGTGGGCTCAAACGCTCCATCCCCTGGCTCCGTTGTGGGCTCAAACGGTCCGTCCCCTGGCTCGGTTGTGGGCTCAAACGGTCCGTCCCCTGGCTCGGTTGTGGGCTCAAACGGTCCATCCCATGGATCGGTTGTGGGCTCAAACGGTCCATCCCATGGATCGGTTGTGGGCTCAAACGGTCCGTTACCTGGATCGGTTGTGGGCTCAAACGTTCCGTCCCCTGGCTCGGTTGTGGGCTCAAACGGTCCATCCCCTGGCTCCGTTGTGGGCTCAAACGGTCCATCCCCTGGCTCCGTTGTGGGCTCAAACGGTCCATCCCATGGATCGGTTGTGGGCTCAAACGGTCCATCCCATGGATCGGTTGTGGGCTCAAACGGTCCGTTACCTGGATCGGTTGTGGGCTCAAACGGTCCATCCCATGGATCGGTTGTGGGCTCAAACGGTCCATCCCCTGGCTCCGTTGTGGGCTCAAACGGTCCGTCCCCTGGCTCGGTTGTGGGCTCAAACGGTCCATCCCATGGATCGGTTGTGGGCTCAAACGGTCCATCCCATGGATCGGTTGTGGGCTCAAACGGTCCGTTACCTGGATCGGTTGTGGGCTCAAACGGTCCATCCCATGGATCGGTTGTGGGCTCAAACGGTCCATCCCATGGATCGGTTGTGGGCTCAAACGGTCCATCCCATGGATCGGTTGTGGGCTCAAACGCTCCATCCCCTGGCTCCGTTGTGGGCTCAAACGGTCCGTCCCCTGGCTCGGTTGTGGGCTCAAACGGTCCGTCCCCTGGCTCGGTTGTGGGCTCAAACGGTCCATCCCATGGATCGGTTGTGGGCTCAAACGTTCCGTCCCCTGGCTCGGTTGTGGGCTCAAACGTTCCGTCCCCTGGCTCGGTTGTGGGCTCAAACGTTCCGTCACTTGGCTCGGTTGTGGGCTCAAACGGTCCGTCACCTGGCTCGGTTGTGGGCTCAAACGGTCCATCCCCTGGCTCCGTTGTGGGCTCAAACGGTCCATCCCCTGGCTCCGTTGTGGGCTCAAACGGTCCATCCCATGGATCGGTTGTGGGCTCAAACGGTCCATCCCATGGATCGGTTGTGGGCTCAAACGGTCCGTTACCTGGATCGGTTGTGGGCTCAAACGGTCCATCCCATGGATCGGTTGTGGGCTCAAACGGTCCATCCCCTGGCTCCGTTGTGGGCTCAAACGGTCCGTCCCCTGGCTCGGTTGTGGGCTCAAACGGTCCATCCCCTGGATCGGTTGTGGGCTCAAACGGTCCATCCCATGGATCGGTTGTGGGCTCAAACGGTCCGTTACCTGGATCGGTTGTGGGCTCAAACGGTCCATCCCATGGATCGGTTGTGGGCTCAAACGGTCCATCCCATGGATCGGTTGTGGGCTCAAACGGTCCATCCCATGGATCGGTTGTGGGCTCAAACGGTCCATCCCATGGATCGGTTGTGGGCTCAAACGGTCCATCCCATGGATCGGTTGTGGGCTCAAACGCTCCATCCCCTGGCTCCGTTGTGGGCTCAAACGGTCCGTCCCCTGGCTCGGTTGTGGGCTCAAACGGTCCGTCCCCTGGCTCGGTTGTGGGCTCAAACGGTCCATCCCATGGATCGGTTGTGGGCTCAAACGTTCCGTCCCCTGGCTCGGTTGTGGGCTCAAACGGTCCGTCACCTGGCTCGGTTGTGGGCTCAAACGGTCCATCCCCTGGCTCGGTTGTGGGCTCAAACGTTCCGTCACTTGGCTCGGTTGTGGGCTCAAACGGTCCGTCACCTGGCTCGGTTGTGGGCTCAAACGGTCCGTCCCCTGGCTCGGTTGTGGGCTCAAACGATCCATCCCCTGGCTCGGTTGTGGGCTCAAACGATCCATCCCCTGGCTCGGTTGTGGGCTCAAACGATCCATCTCCTGGCTCGGTTGTGGGCTCAAACGGTCCGTCCCCTGGCTCGGTTGTGGGCTCAAACTGTCCGTCCCCTGGCTCGGTTGTGGGCTCAAACGTTCCGTCCCATGGCTCGGTTGTGGGCTCAAACGTTCCGTCCCATGGCGCGGTTGGGGGCTCAAACGGTCCATCACCTGACTAGCCTAGGTCGAAAGGAGCCGATTCTTTAATTCTGTTTGGACGCAAAGAGTCGATCCCTGACGTGATTTGAACGGAAAACAGGAAACAATCTTTCCTCTTACATTAGTAACATTATATTTTCTTTGCTTTTACTTGCTGATACGACATTGATCTCTATAATAGATTTCATGAAGAAATTTTAAAAGCACGTATTTTATTTTTGTGTACGAACCCTGAAAACAGTTTAGTCTCTGTTAAAGGACCTGTCCTCGTACGCGTCTATTATTTAAATATCAGTCAATGAAGTTATAGCTACTACAATCAATACAAGCACAACTTAAATCGGTTTCCAAATAACTTTTCTTGCACGAACGTGAAGCGTTGCTACCACATGCAGCTGAGGTTGGGTAGTTTTTCCACCATCATGAAGGTCAATGAATGCTTCTATAGAAAGATCTGAGGGGAAATGTAGCTGACACGGAACAATAATTTCAATGGGTGTTTACTGGAGTTTGCCCCCGCTGAGGGAGTCTGGAAGCACGTGTAAATCTCATCTGACATTTCTCCGCCTTGGTAGGCTGCCAGGACACCGTCCTCTTCCAAATATCGACAAGGCAAACAAGAGGAAGCATGCACGGGTAGGCAACGCTTCGTGCGACCGAGAACCCTCGTCGTCTGCAAACGGGGCTTCCATTTCATTTGATTTGTCTCGTCATGTGTGAAACTAACCACGAGCTTTTCGCACATATTGTTGATAGCGCGGTTTCTAAACTGCACTCGATGCGAATAGTGTACAATTCCTATTTCCGTTTGGACTTTTTATTTTTTTATTGTTGTTGTGTCAAGTGTTGTGTACAGTCACGGACACTTCTGGATTGTAACAAATCAGTTTACTTTCAATGGGTTGGTTACACCAACCCACAAGTATCCGTGACTGTACACAGGCACCTTTTACATTTACTTAACTCTAGCCTTCCCAATGACGTTGTGGTAAAGTCGTCGCTTTGTAATCAAGGGGGTTCCGGGTTCGATTCCTGGTATAGGCACTTAGTGGTTCGGATCCCACTTTAAACTGTAAATCCAATCCCGATTAGCCTTTCTGTACATAAAGTGGACTTACAACTAAACTCAAAACAAACCTTTGTTTACTCAAATAATTGTAAGTATAGAAATGCTAGTAATGATTCCACTTTACAAGAATGATACTTACATTCAGAGACGGCAGGCACGTAACTTGAAATATATTTCGGGGGGGGGGTTCCGAACGAAGTATCTATCTAATAATAATTATAATAATATTATTATTATATTAGTAGAGTTTGGAATACCTAAGAAGCTTGTTAGTATGATAAAAATATGCACCAGTGAAACAGAAAGTAAAATTCGTGTGGGTATTAATATGTCTGACAAATTTACAATTCATGATGGGTTAAAACAAGGAGATGCATTATCTCCATTGCTCTTTAATTTTGCCTTAGAATATGCTGTTAGGAAGGTAAAAGAAACTAAAGAAGGACTAAAATTAAATGGTGTGACTCAGTTGTTAGCATATGCAGATGATGTAGACTTACTGGGGGATGATGTGAATACAATTAAGAATAATGCTAAAATATTTTTCAAAACTGCTAAAGAGATAGGTTTGGAAGTTAACAAAGAGAAAACTAAATATATGCTTACAGGCCGAAACCAAGTGTTAGGTAATAATCAAAATCTAATTATTGGTAACAACTCGTTTGAACCAGTTTCCAAATTCAAATACTTAGGAGTAATATTAACAAATGAAAATTATATTAAAGAGGAAATAAAAAGTAGGCTTAATTCAGGAAATGCATGTTACTTCTCTCTTCATAAACTTTTGTCTTCTCGTTTAATATCTAAGAAACTAAAAGTTAAAATATACAAAACAGTAATTTTGCCTGTAGTATTATATGGATGTGAAACTTGGTCCCTTACATTGAAAGAGGAACATAAATTGAGAGTATTTGAAAATAAGATCCTTAGGAAAATCTTTGGACCTAAAAGGGATGAGGAGACAGGTGAGTGGAGAAGGTTACATAATTTAGAACTACATAATTTGTATTCATGTCCAGATATTATTAGAATAATTAAATCAAGAAGACTTAGGTGGGCAGGCCATGTGGCACGAATGGGAGAGGAAAGAGGAGTTTACAGGATTCTTGTTGGGAAACCTGATGGTAAGAGACCTGTAGGAAGGCCAAGACGAAGATGGAGGGACAACGTTGAGATGGACCTAAGGGAGATCGGTAGGGATGGAAAGGAGTATATAGATCTTGCTCAAGATAGGGAAAGATGGAAGGCCTGTGTTGCTGCAGCCATGAACCTTCGGGTTTAAGAAGGCTAGAGAGTTAGTTAGTTAATAATATTATTATTATTATTAACTTAAAATAAAATAATTTAATTAAATTAATTAAATGTGTATATTAATTGATATTGTATTTGTATTACATGAGTAGGTAAAAAAAAACTATATGAGCATAGATATAACAGCACGTATTCATTACCTAGCTTACATATAGTTTAGACCAGGGGTTTCCAACTGGCGGCCCGCGGGCCGCATGCGGGCCCCGTTGCCTTTTTCTGCGGCCCGCGAAGCCAGTTTGCAAAATACATGAATTTTACTTATATTTATTAAAATACGTTCTTTTTTTACTGAAGGAACGGCTGCTCTGTGAAGAAAGACAATATCACAGGTAGAATTGATTTTGCAGTCACTAATGATAATCAGAAGAATCTAAAGTGACGTAACTTTCTCTTCACACCATGCATTCCACCCTTCGCTATGTGGAATGAACTCGTCTGCTTCCACGAAGGCTTCACTCTTTGTGTTCAGAAACAAACTGCAGAGAGGCGCTATAGAGATCTGTTTTACTACGCACGAAGTACGAAGAGATTTCCAGTGTTCCAACTCTGATTGTACTGTGACTGATCGTTAAAGTTTGTGCAAATATCGAAATGAGCAATATCTCCAAAAAACGTAAGATTGAAAATTAAATTAGCTTCTCTCCAACTTGAATTGCGTGATTTGCAAGGCGATGTGTTCCTTCAAACTAGGCAAGAAAAGGGGCCAGAGTTTTTCAAATACCTTTCAAAAGAACGCTTTCCAAACCTTCGTAGTTTTGGGCAAAGAATGACATCGATGTTCGGTAGCACATACACGTGTGAAAGTGTTTTTTCTTCAATGAAGTTCATCAAGAACCGCTACAGATGCAGACTGGCAGATTCTTCACTGCTTCACCTTCTGAGACTTTCAACTACAGAAATTCAAATACAACTTTAATAAAAGAAGCAGATCGGGCTCAATTTTCACATTGAACACTTACTATGAAGGATTCTTATTTGTATGTTGTGTCTTTAATTTCTTTCATTTCATCAATAAGAACTGGGTTTTTGTGAAATAAATTGTAATTATACAATTTTGATTTGTAATTCCATTGTTTTATTGCCTCATTTTAGAAATTTAGGTCATGCGAAAGTACTACACTTTCAGTTCAGTACTTACAAATTTTGTAATTTTTAATCCCCACCCCCCCCAAACAATGCGGCCCGCCTATCAACTGCTGGATATAATTTTGGCCCTCGGACCTTTTGAAGTTGGAAACCACTGGTTTAGACGGCCAAAATTAAGGAAATTTATGTAAAATACATAAAGAATTGAATATTTATTCAATAACAAAAAATAATGTTTGATCCAGTTGGCGAAAAGTAAAAGTTCATGATTAATATTTTATGCATATTACTATAACTACGTAGTAATGTGCATAAATCTTCTTTGGTACTGTCATTGATATTTAAGATCCCAATATAATCCTTGCCTTCCAATAAGTTTGGCAGAAATAACCATCCACTAAACAACAAATGTTAAATAAGTGTATTTTCACTATTTAATTTTAGTATTTTATAAATCTTTCCAGGGGGGTCCGGACCCCCCCCCCCCTTAATACGCCCTTCAGAGAAGGTGAGAAAAAAATACGATTTTTCATTTACACATGACAGTTTTACCGTTTGACAAACGTCTCAGAAAGAGATTACGGAGATGTTGGAGCATTCCTCTTCATCAATTTCATTATATCATTAAACATTTTCATTGTCGCAATTAGCCAAATGTAGCAGGGGCCTCTCCGATGGCATATTGGCCTTGTAATCAAGGGGTTAGATAACCTTTGAAGGCACATAGTGGTTCGGATCCAACTTTAAACTGTAGGTCCAGTCCCGATTACCCTATATATTCAGTAGTAGGGACTACATTCTGCACAGAATACATCATCCTAGGCTGTGGTTGAGGTTTCCACCAGATGACTCTATATGGTTCTTTCCCTTCAACACGCACCAATGGCAGTACACGATAAAGAAAAACGCAGTTTCGACCTTGCTAATTGTGATTTTTGTCATGTGCTATTTGCTATTTCTGATAAATTCAGGAACACTTTGTTCTACAGCTGAATCACAGTTGTGATTTAAGAATCACAGTGAAAAAGTCACAGTCCTGTGATATATGCGACATCGCAATATGCAATATGATTTTAATGTGACAATAATCGTAGACACACATATGTAAAATATCCGGCCTGGCAATTTCAGCCCATAATCATCTGTTTCATTTTCATGTATTACTGTATTGGTAAGATAGACTAAAGTACCTTTTTAACTTGGAGATAATGACTATGTTTACTTAAGTTTCAATTTCACCCCGTCTTTCACCTCACGATCCATATTTGAGGGCCTACTACCACAGGCAAATTACCGTTATATGTCTACTACTGGGCTTCGAGCGTATACAGCTCGTTTTGACTGTTCGAGCGTTATTCGCTCGAGCGAAGAAGCTCTCAATTCCATGCGCTATCTAGCGTCATCCGTGCGAACTATTTGGCGCTAGAGCGAAGTGCTTTTCCTGCAGCACTCTACTCACTACTATCCTGCTGACCTTCAAATAGGAAAACAACCTTTTTATCTAATGTAATAGGGAAGCAGACAGACACGGTTGGCCCTCTATGGTACTAATCTTCCTTTCTGAGTGTGTTCACGGTACTTAAAAGCAGTAATTATAGTCTGGGTGGATTGTAACGACGAAACAGTACAACTAAACCGCAGTGCGGTTATGTTTTAACACACCGTGGAGGCAGTAAACAGATGACACGAACAGTTTCCTTTGAACCCATCACCACTGCACAAATTCCAAGTGGTACATTTGTTGTCCTCTGTAACTGCTTGAGCCACAAATTGTCATTTTTCTTATAGCGCGGAGGAACAGCTCGTAAAAAATCGCGCCGGTGGTCGTTTCGGTTCTACCGCCAGCACTGAAAGTTCCGAACCACACGTCCTATCCCACCAAGATGTCTGTTCCATCGGAAAACATGCGAACTAAGGGACTCTGAGATGTTTACCCTGGCGTTACCAGGTAATGACAAGGCCTGTCCTTTCATTTAATTGTCACAGAGCTAAACATATCTACTTTCTGGCTTATTAGATTTACATTTTGATATTTAAAGTAACTTTATTGTTTTTAAAATTTTAGATCAACTACCGATCTAAGGTGGTTTTGCTTTCTTGATGCACTTGTGATGTTCCCTAAAGGTTAATATCTCCTCACACGGGCCTCCGTGGCGGAGTGGTTATCACCTGACAACGCCAGGGGTCCCCAGTTCGAATCCCGGCATGGGTGTTCTTTGTGAGTGTCCCTTCCATCAATTTCATCATATCATCGTTCATCTTCGCTTTTAGTCGAAAGATAGTGATTGCTGCTACAACCTTTTCAAGCATTCCCATTTGCCGGTAGCTTTTTGGGGTGGTAAATAATCTAGGTGGTTAGATTAGGCTAGTTGGGTTTGGTTCTCTTAGAAGAAGAAGACGACGACGAAAATGGTTGTAGCAGCAATACCGACCTAGTCAAAAACTCAGAAAAGCGAAGTAAAACAACACAAATCAATCCATCAATCCAATCTCCTTTCGCGATAGTGTTATGATACGAGACTTAAAATTTGACTGTAGGACATGATTCCAGTAACAAAGATGATTATCATTAAGCAATGTTTAATGAACCTTATTAACCGCATTACAGTTAATCTCAGTATCTCAGTATAATGATCTTTGTAAATTGTGTCGTCTTTATCACAGCGAATCTGGTATCTCTCCTTCAATAAAAGCCACTGCACTTAATCTTGTCTCGTCAAGTCACTACCAACAGACTCCGAAGATACCCCACTTTTCTGGAAACTTCTGGAACCCGAAAATAGCCTCTGCTTCCGGTGCAGATGCACTGGGCATCTTGGTAACCCCATTATTGGCTTCACAAGGGTCTTCCATCAATGCTTGTTGTTGGTTCCATTCGGATTGTTGTCAAAGCCGCATCAATCTTTTTTTTTTTAATTTTGTGAAATTTAAAAAGTGTTATTAGTATTAACTTGTAAGCAGCTGTGCCCCAGGAACAATAGTCCGATTTTGATTAAACGTACGGCAATCTATAGATAAGAATTTATTCTTCTCGCTCCATAGAATAAATAATAACAGCATATAAATGTAATAGCCTGAAGTAAAACTATGAGTAGCACATTAGATATGTACAGTAAAACATTGTACTTACGAGTTTTTTTTTCTTTCTTTCCAGACTTGGGATGTCGTAGCCCCCTTTGGTTGGCCACTAACTCTGGGAACCGGCGTATGTGTGCATTTAGGAGAACTGGACCCAACTCTCCTTCGCAATAAGGACTGCTACCTGTGCGTCCGCCCCTGCGACCGCCCAGGGGCTGCAGTTGCTCAGCCAGACGGAGACGTCGGTCGGTCCCCGAGCGTCGAACTCGCGATCGTGTGGAAGAACAGGAACGTTGTCCACAGCCGCATCATCTCGCCGGACCAGCTGGACGTCCTGTCCACTCCCATCACCATGGAGGCCGCTTTGGAGTTGGAGGAATGCGAGGTGACTGACGAAAAGTTGACGTCGCTGCTCCAGAACCTTCTGGTGAGCGTCGAAAAGGCGATGGAGCGAATCCCGCTGGACGATTTGTCGTTCCCGTGCTGCTGCTGCGAGTGTCAGCACCATCATCATCTTGTCCACTACTGTCGCATGCCGTACCAGCAGCCGGAAGCGGACGGCGAACCGGATGCGACGGAGGATGGCGTCCCGGGATGCACCTGCCGCAGACCCAGCTTGACGATGGACACGTGCCAGTGCCAGTGTCATCCGACGGGTGGCACCGTGGTGCAGAAGAGGGACACCTCGATCCAGACGTGCCCGATGTTCGAGTTCGTCGGCTCGATTCCGCACATCGACAGCGACGACGAAGAGGACGGGACGGTGTCGTCTGCGGGGTGCGTGAGCTTGCGTAGCGACGCTGGGAGCACGCAGGGGTCGCCCGCATCCAAGGCAGGAGGTAAGTGTGCACTAGCCTTAATAATTTATTATTCTTGTTTTCATGACTGGACCTTCAATGTATTGCCTAACATAACCAACATCCTCCTAGTGCTCGTTCAATTGTGGATTTCACATTGAAAGCTACAACACGTGATGCGCACACGGATGCGCACTAGCCTTCTACTCATGCGCATTAACAACGAGTAGTGAATATTGGGCATGGGCACACGTGATAGATCGCTTCGGATGTCTGCGGGAGATATATAGGTACGGATGTTCCTGAGCAGGCCAACGCCAGCATTTCGGACTGATATCTACCTTACAACCACCGTGAAAAATTGACTCACTGGAAATTAAAAATTGGTCTGAAAAGTTCACACTCATCGCATGCCATTTTTAGAAGAAAAAAGTAGATTTTTTTCTCCATCTGTAGTGAATATAGTAAACTGCTGTACGATCGTGTTGCAGAGAACACTACAATTTCAGAAAACGTGTAGTGGTAAATGTAAGGATCTCATATTTCATCGGAGAGTTCAGAATCAGTAACTGCTATATTATAATGGGAGAACTTATATTTCGTATTAATTTTACAGAGGGGATGCAAAAACAGATGATCGAACACGTTTAGTATACAGGTGTACTTAAAATTCGATACATGTATCCAGTTTTAGTAACTTCATGGCGGAATCGGTTTCTTTGCCGACCTCCTTGGCGGAGTGGTTAGCACAGGGTGCAAAAGGTCCCAGGTTTGATTCCCGGCCTGGGCATGGGTGTTCTTTGGAGCATGGCCGTAGGCAAGAAAAAATTTCGGGGGGGCTTCATTCATAATTGTTTCCATGGGCGTCGCCAGAAATTCGAATAATAGAAATAATAACAATAATTATACAATAATAATTAAAATTTCATAATAATAAAACAATTTTATTCCAAAATAATAATAATAATAATTATTATTATTATTATATCCTTAAGGGGGCTTACTCAATTCAGCAGATGAGTGAATATCGAGCACAAGTTGTTTTTTTTTTTTTTTTTTTTTACGTTTCGTACAGTGTGTACTGAAATGCACAATTATTATACTTTGTTATCAAATTTTAAGACACCTTCAAGAAACAGGAACTAAACTGGAAAGAGGACAGCAGAAATGAAAATGGAGGGGTCGCGGGTGGGCTGCGATTCCGAGTAAATCCTGTTTCACTCAACTTTCAGAATTCCAAATATATGAAAATTTAAGCTCGATCGTTTAAACATTGTCTCCTTGTATTTTTGTGATGCTTCGAAAAAAAAAATTGAAAATAGTTACAGATTTTGGTTTCTGAACTTCCATTAATCCAACATGTCAGATGTTTCGGGGGGGTTGAACCCTAGCAACCTCCCCCCCTCTAAATACGGCCATGCTTTGGAGTGTCTTCATCAATTTCATCATATTATCACTTGTCTTCATCGTCACGATTAGCCAAAAGTGGAAGAAAAGCGACGATAAATAACAAACAACAAAATCAAATTATACGTAGTTCCAATTCAGTAATAATACATGTATAATATACTCGTAGTGTGTGGTTTAAACAAGTGTCTTCAAATCACCACAGTTTTGATCACGTTAAGTGTCGTTAGAACTTTTGAGCCGTGTCAGGTAATATGTCTGTGATTACTTTCGTAACATCTACGTATACCTGTTCTGTATTTGGAACTTGAAAGTGAGATACACTTCCCGAGGCCTCCAATCAGCGAGCGAGGATGCTAGCGGACCATTGACGTCATCTCAACCCAGCACCTATCACTGTCCCTCTTGCGCACGCTGGCATTGGTCGTAGGCTCGCTGACTGTACTCGAGAATTACCCGACTGCCTCGGAGGATTGCTGTGATATTCATTTGAACCAAGTCGATCAACGCGTTTCAAGATGGCGGAATCAAAATCTACCGTAACAAAATGCCTCGCGTTTGATGCGCGAAAGGGAATGTGGTTTGATGCGACACATTACAAGAAAGTCAGCTGCAACAATAAAATATACGAATTTCCAGTTACAGAGGACAAGAACCGAGATCCGTTCTTGTTTTTTCTAGGAAGAAAAGGATTTATAAGCGAGAGTGATTGATCGTGTCTCAGGACCGGTTTCTTGTTTTCCTTAAACCACAAATTATATAACCGTCTCAGACCTTAAACGTGAGAAAGATTTATGGAAGAAAAGAAAGCAAAGCATAAGCAATCCAGATCCAGAAAGCAGCTGAAGATAATTCATAATATGATGAGACAACAAAAGGTCAAGTTCACACGAAATTTGACTCTCGTCTTTGAAGAAGGGGACGACTTATTAAGGCTAATTTCCTGTCTACCTGTAAGTTTCTTGCGGCTTTCTCATTCTTTCTGTTTCTATGTGTTCTAGGAAGAATTGACACTACTTAGTTGTAGACCCATACAGCAGGAATGTTCAAAGGACAGTCTGTGGTTTTATGTAAAGAAAACTACACTCTTTTTCAGTGTAATGACAGTTTAAAAAAAACACAAAATCACACTGAAAAAAAATATCGAATAATACCAATTATAGTTTAACCATGATTTTTCTTTCCATCGCTAGTGGCTATTTTCTTGCTATAATTGTGTCTGTTGGCAATTGTCGTTAGTGATTGTTGTCTTTTCACGTTTTATCGATTGTTGTCATCTTATTATTTATTGATTGTTGCCCCTTATCTTTTAGTGATTGCATTTTTTGTTATTTTCGTGTCATTTTTGTGCCTCTTTAGGCCAATTGCAAAGACAAGGATGAATGATAAGGTGTAATTGATGTATAAATATAACCTTCCAGGACTTAAACCCAAAACCTTCGCTGGCGAGATTTTCAGTCCAAAACTCGTGTGATCGGTAACTGCGGTGACCTTTAGCGATTGTTGTCCGTTTTTAGTGCCCTGTCTTCCCATTTTTTTTTTTTAGCATTTCGTGTTTCTTCCTTTTTACAGCCAGTTTCAAGCTTTTAGGATACTTGTACTTTTTGTGCTAGTTTTCAAATTTATCTCTTATATTCTTTCTAGAGTTCATATTGTTTCACTGTATGCCTATTTAAATTTTTCATTACTGTAGTCGTCGGTTTCTGGTAAAAATATCACGTACCTGACGTTGAATGTCATCTGCAAACTGGACTCTCAGAATTAAGTATGCGCGTGCCAAATATTAAGCAGAAACTACTGACCTCGTGATCTGCTGATTCCCTCTGCCAAACCAGTTGAAGACACTTCCAGGTCTTACGGATAAGACAGGGTCAACGTGGCAATGCGACACCCACAATACAATGCGGAACAATCCTGACGCCAGAGGGCAGGCCACGCGCTCAGAAAGCTCGCCGTCTCGAAACTTCGATATCCTTGATAAAGCTGTGTTGCACTTCATTTCGATGGTTTGGGTAACTGTGCATCGTATCTCCAGGGCGAAAAATCCTCGTTTCGTGTTGTAACAAACCGCTGAAAAGTATTTATTATGATTTAAAACTAGTCTTTCGATGTGGCCGAAGGGACATATACTCAACGTTTCACTTTTTTCTTGGGGTTTCTCTGATAAGTTATAGCAGTATGAGGTATACCTCACAATCTCACAAAGGAACAGTGTTGCCAGACACTACAGTGAGAGCATGTTAAATTATTCCACTACTGAACTGTGATTGAAAGCAGGGTTGTTTTTGTAGGGAACAAGAGTGAAGCTGAATCTCTCCTAAAGTTACTGGAATTTTTCCATCACTTTTTATTTTTTAAAAAAAACTTTTTTCACATTTTTTTTCAAATACCACACAGGTTGAATCGATAAATGAGGGAAGGGGGCTCGTGATTTTTCTTGGAGAATTATTGAAGTGTTAGGAGTGGCGAAAGTAGTAGGCTATTTTCGGAACATTTCCTGCTGACTATTCCAGTCTGGCGACGTGCCTACATGTTGGTAGGCTCGTTCGCTAGAGCTTGTGGTTGGCTTGTTTGCCTAAGCAAGAGAGGTAGCGATAGGTACTGCGTTGAATTGACGTCAGCGGATCACTTGATTGGATGCTTCGGGAGTTGTGACTCGTTCCCAAGCTGCAAATCCATAGTATCCGGGGATGTTATGAAAATTATCTCACTCTACCAGATGAGCCGGGCAACTAGCTCGTTTTTCTCGTCCTTGCCCCCCCCCCCCCCCATTCAGGTTTGGAATCCAATCGCCGCCACTGCTCGCAGGTACAGACTTGTAAAATACAGAACCATTGCAATGAACAAGGACTCATTTTTTTAGACACATCAGTGACTCTTACTGATGACGTCAGCAATACAAAGTTAGGATGGCTTTTGAAACATGCTTTAATCAATTTAAATCAAATTGCACGGAGTATTATTGATTCGTGATGTTGCCTTTGTTTATTTCAAGTCTGAATAACAGAAACCATGATATTAAAGACACCCTTTACAGCACAAATATTTATTGAACGTTTGGTTCTACAAAGTTAATGTACTGATCAAAATCGTGCAAATCTTTATAGTTTGTACGAGGCCTGGTGTACCCGTCGTATTTGTGAAAAAGCTGTCTCGTATACACGTGTCGACTGCAGAGCGAGCAGCGATACTGTAGCGTAAGCAAGGCAGAAAGGAAGCAGGAGCCTTTGAGGTCATGTTCGTACAGTGAGAAACCTCACGTCAACTGGTTAGTAACAGTACAGTATGGCACTGTAAACATGGCAGAGGAAACAGGAGGTGGTTCCGTGACGGAACTCCCCCACACCCCGGTATTTTTTAAATCTCAACGCCTGCAGCTCGCCCACTTCTGTTTTGATGCTTACGGATCTTGAGCTGTAGTGTGCAGGTGAAGCTCGCTCGGCTGCCCTCCCCCCCTTCTCGAGTCTATACTGTTAGTTATCTTCATTTTTCAGTAAGAGTAGCCGTAGATGAGACATTTAGAAATTGTAACTGTGAAGCAGACATTTTCCAATATGGCGGTCATAAACCACACTGGATTTTAAATTTAAATTAATTTAATATCTTGGATCATTGGAAATAGAACAAAATTAATTTATTTTTAATCCCGACCCAACTACTAACGTTAGATGACGATTTATTGTTAATTTTTTACGTATCCGGGAAAGGTTAATGCATAGCCTATTTTGTGATACTAAGTGAGGTGTGTTCGTCTTTTTAGATGTCCCTCCACTACACCCTGTCCTGGAATCTTCCCATGTTACTAATCAAGCTTCACTTCTTTTAGGGAGAGAAAGAGGTCTCACTTTTGAAGATTTAATTTTACTAAATCACCGTGGCAGGAGTCGTGTAGCATGTTTAAATTCCCGATGCCCTCAGAGATAAAGAGTTATGTTTTAATTGTCGCTGACTCAATTGGAAGTCGACATAATTAATTAATCAACCTTTTGATTGTTGCCACGAACAATTAACCTGCAGGTTCCGCAACTTTGAACGGTTAACGTCGATGCGAGCAGAGATTGGACACCATTGTTATCATTGTTGGAGATCTCCTCTATACAGCATCTGCGAAGTAAGCTGATATGTATCTCTGCAACAAAGAGACTGTTTTTCTCTTCCTTTTTTGATGTCTTGTTATCTTCCCTGATGCCCATTCATGACTTCGATCTTCCCGCATTGTCCATTCTTGAGATGCCTCCGCGCTTGCATTGTTGATCAAAGGGTGCGCGTTTATGTATAAATGCGCTTCCAGATGTCCCTTTGTATATGTGACCCGCATGCGTATCATTACACATTCTCCCCCCTCTTCCTTGTGGTATCTTGTTAGGGCATTGATCAAATACACAAATCAGAGAGAGGGGGAAATATTTTTGGTTTGTTGAAGGGCATGATTGTTTAATTAGGTATTTGCCGAATCTATCGTTTTTTGTAGGTTTTGATTTTCTTTCATTCGATGCCGCTGACAGGACGGACCTCTCTCCTATCTGGCCTGCAGCTGTCCGTAATAGCTTTGAACTTCAGTAATCTGTCAGTTTTTTTTTCATTTGGGCAGATATGTTTGCAAGGGCAACGAACTCTTCTCTTTTTTGTGGTTGCACATGCCCAGAACTATACTGCTTGTATTGTTTTCTTGTCGTTGTTTAGATTATTTACCACAAAGAAGCAACCGCTCTACCAAGAAGATAAAAACCCTCTGCTGCTGTCGTCGAATTTTCAACCCTAAGCGATGCAATCATCTGCTTACCATGTAATTGCGGCGTTCCTCAGCAAGTGTGACTTCGGCGGGTTCGGAGGTTCTGTTTCCTTATTTCCATTGTGATTATGTCATCTTCACCATCCATATTTCCCCGTTCTTCTTTGGATTCATTTTTCTTATTTTTTCATTTCTTCTATCATTATTGATCCCAGTTTACTATCTTTTTGTAACCTAGCTGTTCCTTGTTGATTACTCTCCGCGTTCTTGAAGAATTCTGCTATCGTCATCATCATTCTTCATTGGTCAGAGGTGGTGTAAGTGCCGTCCCGTAGGACTCTGCTTTTTCCGCTGCAACTGCAACAGCGGGGGTTTCTAGTGTAGGGAGGAGTGGTTTGCTCCTGTTATCTTGTTTGGAGCGATGATGTTGAGGTTGTTAGGCCTCGCAGAAATGTAGTGTTTGCCTCCTTGGAGGCTGAGCGTATTGGCAGGTCGTTTGGGTGTTTTGCTCCCTCAGCTTGTGTGGGTGTATTGGAAGAATTATGAAATGCAGTTGGTGTGCATCCTTATGAGATTTACATGAAGACATACAGATGTTATACATACATACTTACATACATACATACATACAGGGGTTATGTGGAATACAAGGAGGATATCGTTTGCAAGGTTAGATTATTCATAAGGGGGCATATGAGGAATATACTAGGTTATATACAAGGTAGGTAATTCAGGGGTTTTCTATGAAGGTGGTAATGCAGTGGGTGTGGGTGGAAAGAGGGCTGGAGTATGCGTACGGGGTTAGAAGATCATTTGGTGGGTTATTTCATTGGGTTTTGCTCTCGTCAGGTTGTGGGGTTCATCTAACAGTTAATAGTCCCACGGTGGTTCAGCATCTGCAGGTTCATGTCTTCGTGGAGCTGGGTAACTCTGGTGTCTCTGCTGTGGCCGCTGATGGTCCTTGCCGCCCTGTTTTGGATAATCTGGAGCTGTTGAAATGTTGATGCCGCAACCTGGTGCCATGCCGGTATGGCGTAGAGTAGCATGGGCCTTATGCACATCTTGTAGACGTGTAGTCTGGTTTCTAGTGTGAGTGAATAGGCTCTCAGAACAGCATAGAGTCCTCCCAGCCTGCAGCCTGCTTTTTGCCTCACCTCCTCCACGTGGCGTCTGAAGGTGAGTCCTTTGTCCATGGTCAGCCCCAGGTATTTTGTGGTTGTTTTGTGGGGGATGGCGTCTTCTAGGAGTTGTAGTCTTCTCTGTCGGTGAACTTTCCGGGCTCCGAAGATAACCGCCTCATTTTTGGTGGGGTTTGGCAGTACCCTCCATTGCTTGGTCCATGTCTCGTATGTCTGTAGTTGATTCTGCATCCTTTCGTAGCACACCTCCAAGTCGCGGTGTGTAGTGAAGAATGCAGTGTCGTCTGCGAAGATGGCTGGGAAGGTCATTCTGTGAACTGGTACATCTGCTGTGTATACTGCATACAGAAGAGGAGCGAGGACCGAGCCTTGTGGAACTCCAGCATGGATCCTTCTAGGTGTTGCACTGGCTCCCTTGTGGCGCAGGATGAAGCTCCGATCTTGGAGGTAGTTGTCTATGAGTCTGACATAGCAATCCGGGAAGCGGTAGTCGTGTAGCCTGTACGTCACTCCTTCCTGCCAGACCTTGTCAAAAGCACTTTGAATATCCAGAAAGACGCCCAATATGTAGTGCTTTCTGCTATCGTCTCCAGGGATTTTAGTGTTATGACGAGCGCGGACTGCAGAGAAGGCGATACATGCGACTGGCCCGCCATCTACAATCCAAACACCTAATTCTCAGCTCATTGTGTTTGGGTCCTGGAGATGAGAGTGACGTGAGTTCTGGAAAACTCTGAAGCCTCTATAGAACTGAGCACATCGATAGAAGAATTAAGATCACCGTTCACCGCCAGGAAACTTTCAAGACCAAGTCGACATTGTTGTTTTTCTCTCGTTGTCAACACGTAATATCTTACACAGCACGTGGAGAACTTCGAAGCTAACAACTTTGCCCTGTAACATTCTATTCGTCAGCGTCTCGTTTTCACGCAGACAGGTTTCTTAATCGTATGTATGCAACCACGTCGCACAGATTCACGGTTGCCATTGACATTTCAATTTTTATTTGGGGGAAAGGATAAAATTCTTAGAGCGCTACGGAGCAAGAGCTATACTTGAGATGATGATATACTTGTGGAGAAAACGCACGAACCCTTTACTTAATGCGAAAGATTAAAGTGAGATGTGGAACGTATGTAATAACCAGTGGCGTATACTGAGTTCAATATCTGGGCTATCTCACTATGTCACGTGGTCCTAGGCTATGAATAGAAATACATTTACAAACTCCTAAGAAATCAGGTTGCCAACTCCAGAATCAGCATCTCACTGATATGAATAATATTTACAATTTTTGATCGATTTTTCTCCTGAATTTTAGCATGCCATTCCTTAACTACGTAACAAACACAATTGAAAAATCATTCGTGTCCATTAATGGTCCCAGTCATTAAAGATTTCCCTGACGAAAATATAAGCAGCCTTCTGGATAAAAGGACACCATTCTTCTCTGACCAACCTCGCCGAGCTGTGTGTTTTCCACTCAAATTTTCATGCCATGGTGCAGATATTTCACGAGTATTAAAGTGTTCACAAGAAACTTGTACGTTCATTAGATGGACGTTAAGTTTGAACTTGGAAATACAAATTTGGTCAAGTTTTTAGTGTCACTAGTTCGATAGCTCTTTTTGTGCACGAGTTTGGTTGTTCCTAGACTGTAAATATACTGTGTCTAAATTACGTGTATATGTTAGCATACTCTTTAATGTCTTAGATTAGATCCAAAGCACTTAGGTTCTAAGCAGGAGCGTACATTCTAGGCTAGCTAGGCTATCTGCGAAGCCTGAAGTCTAGAGAGTAAAATACAGGAGGAGAATCGATTAGAAATTGTAAATAAAATTATTCATATCAGTGAAATGATGATTGTGATTCTGGAGTTGGCAACCTGATTTATTATGAGTTGGCAACCTGGTTTCTTATGAGTTGGCAACCTGATTTATTATGAGTTGGCAACCTGATTTCTTGTGAGTTGGCAACCTGGTTTCTTGTGAGTTGTGCAACAGTTCTTTAATTCAAAGACATTTTACAATTATATTTTGTTATTTAGTTTTGTGCATAATCTGAAAAGAATGAAGAAAACTTCTGTTGTGTTACTCTATTCAATGTTGATGTTATTTTGTTTGTTATTCGTAACTATAGTGACTGTAGAAATTGGTTAATATACTAATGTGTTAAGTAACATTTGAAAAGTTATTTTTATTCAAAATATTGCAACAAACTGCTCCACACCGGGGACAGTTGCAATAAATTGGCGACCCACAGCCAGGATTCGAAAATTGTAAGTTGATAAGAACTGAACTGATAATGCTACAATGAAGAAAAGAGAAGTGCCTTACGTGCTTCGAAGTAGTGTGTGCCTTCAACCGGATCTCAGTGATGTTGCTGAAGTAAGCAACGAAGAGGACAATTCTGGTAAGCAAATGGAGGATTTACTCTGTTGTAAGGACAGATTTTCTGACACTCGCATGATTGAATGCACGTCATGCAAGAAATGGGAACACGTAAATTGTAGGGGTCTTACTGTTATTCACTGGGTAATATTCAGCTCTATGAAAGAAGACTATTACTGTAAGGCATGCAAGCCAGAATTCAATCCATTCACTCTAAAATCATATTTGGATACAGTAAATCCCAATATTGACCAAATTTTATCTGCTTTTCACTTGAGTTTGGCCCAACATGAGAATAGGTTGCAAGACAAGTTGCTCCAGAATACCGAAACTCTGGAGAATAGGTTACTCCAGAATACTGAAGCTCTGGAAATTAGGTTACTTCAGAATACTGAAGCTCTGGAGAATAGGTTGCAAGACAAGTTGCTCCAGAATACCGAAACGCTGGAGAATAGGTTACTTCAGAACACTGAAGCTTTGGAGAATAGGTTACAAGATAGACTTGATCAGAACACTGAAACGCTGCGCGAAAGTTTACAAACAAACTGTGAAGTTTGGGGCACAAAATTGGTTAGGTTGCAGCAAAGTACTGAAAAACTGAATGAAGGGCTCCAACATGTAGAAAATAAGTTGCAGCAGGTTTCTGATGCTTGTCAATCAGCTAATAGGTTACTAAATGAACGTATAAATGATGAAGTAACGTTATTAAATTCGAAAGTCAGTGATCTGGAATCAAAGCTAGACCATCAGGATGATGAGTTAAAACAACACTTATCAAACCAGTTGTGCCAACATGAAACTTCTATAAGTACACTACAAACAAATATGAATACTACGCAGGTAAAGTTGCAAGAATTTGATTCTATGCTTAAGGATTTAAATGAGAAATGCAATAGCTTAGAGCAAAGCGATGTTATTTGTACTAGTATGGTTAGAGACGTTCTACAACCAGATAAAGAATTAAGTAATGCACTTATTAATGAACATAGGCACATAGCATGCCAAACTGATACAAGATTAAATTCTAAATTAAAGCATGTTGTTTTTAGTGAACACAATAAATGCGAAACATTTCATACAGGTTCTTCTGGCTATGATACATCTGATGCTGAACTGAATTCTGCAAAGGAAAATGTAACCAAATTGTGCAAGGGCAAATCTGCTCACAATAAAAGTAGAAATAAATTTGGTAAAGCTTTCACTTCACAAGGCAAAAATACATATGCATTGCGGCATTGTGTTCTAGATAATACTGAATTTACTAATAGCAATCCTACTGTTGACAAAATCCATTGTACATGTTCACTAAATAACCATTCATGTCTTTCTTCGTTGAACAACTCTTTGCTGTATGATAATGAGCACGTACATACTTGTGATATTGAAAATAATGCACCTAGTTCTTTATGTGCTACAGACACATCAAAGCAAATTTGTTCTACATCTAACAGAAATTCCATACCTTCTAGAACTTATGTTGCTTGTGATAATAAAGAAAATTTCACAGGTCTTGGAACTTCAGTATGTGGTTGCCAACGTCAAAGTACATGTCATTCCTTAATCCATGATCAGTTTCCTGATGACTTAAATGTAAATCATTGTCCTTGTACTAGAACAAACTGTACTTATAACCCGATGTGGCTTAATAATGATTCTACATGGAATTCTTATAATCAGTCTGATAAATGCTCTAATAGATTTTCACGAGTTAGTGAACTCAGTCAATTGCCACGTTTTGGAGGAGATGTTTCAAAACAGTCTGCTAGAGAATTTATCGAACAACTAACTACAATGTTGAACATAATTGGTGTTCCTCCCAAGTATAAATTATGTATAATTCGTAAGTGTTTTTATAATGTAGGCGCTTACTGGTTCAACAGTGAAAAGAAGAGTTTCATTTCTTATGAGGACTTTGTACATAAATTTCTTGATCAGTTTGCATCTAATGAGTTATTAGAAAGTCAGTTGACATTGTTACGATCAAGAAAATACAACCCAGCTTCAGGTTTGTCATTGGAAGCATACGCTTTAAAAACGTACTCTGCTTATTGTAACCTTGTGGAAACTCCAAACAAAGTTGAAGTAATACGGATGATTTTGAAGCAGCTACCTGAGTCAATTTCAAAGAATGTGGGCTGCCATAATATTACAGATCTTAAGCAACTGACGCAGAAATTAAGGACTATTGATTTGTATTCGAGCGAAAAGAATAAAAGTTTATCTTTGCCCGGTGATAATACAGATTCTGATGACAAGGCTAATAAGAAGAGAAGTTTCGACAGACCAAAATACTTCGTCAGGCAAGTAAATGTGGAGCGGAATTCTTATGATTCTACAACACAGACCGAAAATGCAGGAATCAATGTAAATCATCGCCCATCTCCCAGAAGATTTGAACGCAATCCCTCAAGAAGGCAGTTTGTAAGGTCTGAAAGAATTAATAATAACGTAAATAATTCGAATTTCAGACTTGGCAATACCCCAACATCTGATAACAGAAGATATAGTAGAACTGGAAATTACAATGAACAACCAATAGAGTATGGTAATGCATCTCATAGTTCACAGGAAAACAGTGTTACAGTAGGCAGCACCAACTTGCAGCGTAATTCTGCAAATATGGAACACCTAACTCCGACTGCTACTACTACCACAAGTGCACATTCTTCTAACTACTTAAACAACTAAGGCAGGGTGATATGCTCCGATTTACCTTGCCACAAATAAATGCAAAGGAGCTGGATGGTAGAGTTAATAACCCTTATTTAGTACATGTTAAGGAATGTCTGAACGATTATAATAAAATTAAATCTTTAGGCGTTACCAGAGATAAAGTTTTATCTGTAGCATTTTTATTAGAATGGTACGATTCTGAACCAGAGTGGATTATGTCAGAAAACGGTACTCCAATACCAAAAATTGAGAATCCAGAAATACAAGGTAAAATTGCGGATCTGTCTTTAAATTGTTTAATTGATACTGGAAGTCAGTGTAATTTATTAGATTATAAAATCTGGACAATTCTAAGTTCAATTATACCAGGAGCAAAATTGGAACAATTAGAAGGAATACAATTGGCTTGCTTTGCAGGAGATCAACGTATAAAGGTAATGGGTTTCAAATATGTAACAGTTCAAATAGCAAATGAGTTTTTCCACATGGGACTGTATATTGTCAAACAGTTACACGCTGATTTAATTTTGGGTTCGCCATTTTTGTGGCAATATAAGGCGATTATAAATTACAGCAACGCAACCGTCATGCTTTCGAATTCATTAGGTCAGGAAATAATTGCTCCGTTTTTAATGCAATCTGAAGAAAGTCTTCCGTCAATGAAGGGAATAGTACGTTCTTGCAAATTACCAATTTCAACCACTTCACAAATTGAAGGAACATCTGACATCGCTTCGGAGGAAGATATTCGGCGTGCAGCGTTCATGAACAATACTCTTCCATCTGATTGTTTGGATCAGTTATTTCATCTTCTTCTCGAATACCAAGTTTTATTTTCTGACAGACCTAAAAAAGCAAATGTGGAAGCTTACGATATACAATTGGATACTGATGTGCCAATAATAGCACCAACTTATCCTGTTCCTTATGCTAGACGGGATGATATGGAAAGAGAGTTACAAAAATTGCAACAGTGGGGCGTTATACAAGAAAGCACATCTCCCTATAGGAATCCACTCCACATAGTCCCAAAGGCGGGAGGTTTATGGAGACCAGTGGTCGACTTCCGTAAATTAAACCAACACGTAATTTCTCCGATGACACAGGTAGAGCCTATCTCGGAATTACTACAAAGATTGAAGGGAGCGAAATACTTCACATCTATTGACCTTAGTTGCGGTTATTTTCAGATTCCTTTGACACCAAGGTCGTTTAAGTTTACGGCATTTTCTTATAGAGGCATTTTGATGGAGTTCCATTTTTTGCCTTTTGGAATCAAAAGTGCCGTGAGTGTGTTCGTTGATAGAATGCATAAAATATTTGGCAATCATACAAATTCTTTCCTGATTGTTTATATTGATGATATTTTAATTTTCTCTCCATCAATTCAAAACCACTTAGAACATTTACGTTATGTTTTATCAACTCTGAAGACAGCTAATATGTCTATTAAATTGTCGAAATGCAAGTTCTTCCAAACTGAAATACATTTCCTAGGCCATGTGATTTCTGGAGAAACCATTCATATTGATCCTGAAAGGAACCAAGCAATCATGGATTTTCCAGTTCCTCAAAACAAGAAGGCTCTAAGGAAATTTTTAGGAATAGTAAATTGGAGGAGAAAATTTGTTCACAAATTTGCAATGATAGCTGCTCCTTTGTATGATTTACTAAAATCAAATAACAAGTGTGACTGGAAGGAGAATCATCACCAAGCTTTTAATGATTTGAAACAGCTAGTTACATCTCCTGATGTATTAGCTCAACCGGATTTTAGTAAAATTTTCCATCTTAACACTGATGGAAGCAAAGTTGGAATTGGAGGAGTTTTATGGCAGTTATCAGATGAAGATGAAACGTTAGTAATACAATATGTTAGTAGAGTATTGCGTGGTACAGAATTAACTTATTCAACTCATGAGATTGAATGTCTTGCTATCCTCTTTTCAGTAGAAAAGTTTAGTGTTTATCTTAGTGGAAGAACATTTGTTATTCATTGTGACCATCAGTCACTTTCATGGCTGCAGTCGGCTAGAAGTTTAAACCCAAGACTAAACCGCTGGGCATTAAAACTTCAAAGTTTTGATTTTACTGTTGAACATATTCAAGGTTCTACCAATATTGTGGCTGATGCCTTAAGCAGATATCCTGCAAGGGCACAGGGAGATTTATTCACATCGAAACTCTACGTTAATAATACAAGTATCGATCTCCTATCCCAAGATACTCCACAATATTGGGTACAATCTCAACAGAACGATGAGCAGTGTCAAAAGTTAAGAATTGCGATAAACAAGGGAGATTCTAAGTTCGAAATCAGAGGACATTTTAGAATGCATGAAGATATCTTATTCTATAAATCTATTGCGTCTGAACACTGGAGAATATTTGTACCTAAAAAAGCTGTGGAAAAGGTACTGTATGATCATCATGATTTATGTGGACATTTTGGTTATTCAAAAACCTTCAGAAAGTGTTCAAAATTTTTCTTTTGGCCGAATATGAAAGCCAGCATTAAATTATATCTGAGAAATTGTCTTGAATGTGCCAAGTCAAAGCAGAGAGTGCAACGTATCACACGAGAAGATCTTCACATATTAACTCCTAAAATACATCAATTCCTTTCATTAGATTTGATTGGTCCGTTACCAGCTTCTCAAGGTTATCAATATATACTAAGTATAGTGGATCTTGCAAGTAAGTTTATTATGGTTTATCCTTTGCGTAAAGCTTCATCTATGGAAATTATCAATAAACTAAACCAATCGTATTTTCATCATTATCCTGCATGTCTAATTATATTAAGTGATAATGGTTCACAATTTAAATCTAAGGAGTGGCGAAGTTTTATTACCTCCAAGAACATCAAGCATATTTTTACTTCGCCATATTCACCACACGCTAATCCAATTGAACGCTACAATAAAGAGATTGTGCGTTTACTGAGGTTATTTTGCAAGGATAATCATAAATCTTGGGCTAAATGTTTGACAAACGTTGTCAAATTGTTGAACAATTCATATTCTGAATCTATTGGTTTTACACCTGCGGAACTATTTTTACACGATCAAGTTAAAGATAATATAACTAATATTGTCGATTGGCCTGAGAATATTGAAGAATTATCCTGGAAGGCAAAATACTTGGAGCTAAAAGAAAAACTTAAACATCGAAGAAATTCTAAAGGTGTTCAAACAAGCTCTGGTACTAAAAATATTGTCAAAGGAGATTTAATCATGATTAAAAATCATGCTAAGAGCTCTGCTTTAAACAAAACTATCTACAAATTATATGATTTGTTTATTGGCCCATTCTTGGTAATAGAAGTAAGAAACAATTGTGCGACTGTAGTTTCTCTAGATGGAAAGGGAACAAAAGGTAGACAAAACCTAGAAAACATTAAACCTTTTAATTGTTCGGAGGAGAAAAGAAAGGAGTTGTTAAGAAATACTGATTTATGTTTTAATTGTACATAAGGATTGAATTTGTTGTAATTTTGTGCAAAAACGAGTTCAGTTGTTTGCATTATGTATTTTATTATCATGTGTAAACCAGCATGAATTTATTATCTCTGTTCTGTTGATCATCATATTATCTTTTATGCAAGAACTTACGTTTGGCTTCTATTCTCATCAGTATGGTGTATGTCAATGTATTGAGGAAGAGTGTTGACACGAATAACAAAGGGAGAATTATACAAAGTGTCTCTCTGGAAGAATGATAAGAAGGAATATATATATAATGTAAGTTGAATGTAATGTGATTCGCATTTTTATTGAAGGGCTTCGTTTGCACATATAGTTTCAAACGGAAGAAGTGCACTCGTTAAGAATAAAACCCTTTTAAATGGACATAAGATGGTTATGAAATAGTAATGGTAATGAGATTGCAGTAAAGAAGAAATCTACTGAAGATGGCTGTAAAGAAGATGTGAAAGGAATAAGATTGGTGCCAAAGAAGTAGTAGAAGAAGAAGTGAAGATGATACATTGAAGATGTTACGTTTGAAAAATATACGTATTTCTACATCAAAGTATGATATCAAGGTTTTCAACCGGAGGAGGAGGCTATTGCAACAGTTCTTTAATTCAAAGACATTTTACAATTATATTTTGTTATTTAGTTTTGTGCATAATCTGAAAAGAATGAAGAAAACTTCTGTTGTGTTACTCTATTCAATGTTGATGTTATTTTGTTTGTTATTCGTAACTATAGTGACTGTAGAAATTGGTTAATATACTAATGTGTTAAGTAACATTTGAAAAGTTATTTTTATTCAAAATATTGCAACAAACTGCTCCACACCGGGGACAGTTGCAGTTGGCAACCTGGTTTCTTGTGAGTTGGCAACCTGATTTTTTGTGAGTTGGCAACCTGATCTCCTATGAGTTGGCAACCTGGTTCCTTAGGGGTTGGTAAACTTATTTCTATTCATAGCCTACGACCACGTGACATAGTGAGATAGCCCACATCTTGAACTCTGTATACGCAACTGGTTCTAAGGTACTACATAAAACCGCAAGGCAATAGTTTAATTTACTGACTGATAACATATTGCCTACAAATTAGCATACACCTCACGAAAAAAAAACACAAATACGTCACCGAGTGGGCATCCCCCAAAGCAAAACGTTTAATTCGGACAGTGGTTCCAGCATCTCTGCTCGGTTCATAACTTTCTATCCTGTTCATTCGACAGATTTCTTCTTTTAAAAAATGTTAATGTGAATCTGTGCCGCGAAGTTGCATACCTGCGAGGGTAGCGTCGAAACGAGGTGCTGTGAAAGTTAATAGGTGTTGTACGGTGACACCTTGTTGCGTAATGCGTGTGTTCAGAAATGATTGTTTGCTCGAGTGCAAGGAGTATCAGTTTGTGTGCACTGTGAATGCTGAGCCTGGGCCATGATGTCACGAAGACGCAAAGAGAATCGAAAACTGATCAATCCGTCTCTCGAAGTGAAGGACCTGCTGCATTCCTTCAAGAAGGGAAGGAGAGAGGTTATTGTTAAACATTCCTGCAACTCCATTGTTCTGAGGAGGTAGCCGTGTGCCTCCGCCTTCTATTTTTTTTTTTAAACTCCCGTCACTTATCTAGCATATCTAAGGTTTGTTCCAGTCGAGAGAACTGAACTCATTACAGCACATGTTTTCGAGACGGTTGCCTACCTGAGAATGCATTAAATTGGAACTTTTTGAAGGGATGGATGTGTGTGCAAACGTATTCGTAATTATCGTTCTGGGAGTTGCCGTTTTCTGAAGACGAAACTATGTCCGTCAGGAATTTCTGTTTGGGGACCCGAACGTACTGTTGATATTACTTTAACCTTTCGAGTAGGACTCATTCTACAGGAAGCCATCAATATTGGGCAAGTCCAGGCATTTGGCGATCCGTTGGATAAGAATGAAACGAGCGAGCCCACTTAAACCTTCCTGCTCGCCCCTAAACTAGGCAGTGAGGTTGGATTGTCCAATGGACTAACCTATTTTTTTTTACCGTTGAAGCAATGTAAAGGCACGGCCGCTATTAATTGACTGTTACAGTAACAAGTTCTGTTATATATCAAGTTATGTTATATATAAGCATGGATAAAACCTTCAACTCAATAGATAAAAAGCTTTCTTTCAATTTTTTCTCGTTTCTGACCATCAACACAGTAAAACGAATAATACTACAACTCATTTTATTTGTATTTTTTAAAATTCCAATCAGAAGAGTCTTGGTATGTTTAAAATACTTTTGTCACACACATGGCTTTGGAAAACTTTCTCCTTCAACTATTTTCTTCTGATTTTTCTGCGTGTGTATTTAAACATCTGCCAACATATCTGTCCTGGAAGCAGTGGCGCTAGTGTCGAATATGTACGTCATAAGGAAGATTTGTAGTAGGCACATAGCTTGGCGCTACTGTTGAAAGGAAACAAGGTTGAAGAACATACGAAAAACCAAGAAATCCAAATACTATAATGTAGCAGAGGAAAACTGAAATAAGAAAATAAATGGGCAAAGAAATTGGATGAAGAATGGTAAAAAGTAAAATCAGAATTAACAGATAAAGTAGAGGCTGTAGAAGCAGCAAAACAGTGAAATCAGAACCGTACAAAACAAGGGGGAAAATAGTGAAGAAAACGAGAATAATATTGAAAAAAGGCAAAATGTTCTTGGGAAGGAACAAAAGTACTTGAAGATTATTTTCCTGCCCTTTCCCACAATTCTAGCTGTCCCCACACCAGTATGGGAAAGAATGTCAGTCTGGAGACTATATATGTAGACATTTGTATTTTTCTTCATTATGTGCATTATGCTATGACTCCTTGCGTCAGCAGTGTCATCTAACAGGCGCATAGATGCCTATCTTCCTTTTGAAAACATAGAACGTCTTAAATACCACGATGTTAACCTAGATAAGGTCGGGTAGGGAAAAAATCATGAGATATAATGGAGGGGGAGGGAGATTTTTGTAACGTTATTCTTGCTTTCGAAAGGGCCTTGACCTCTTTTTAAGGCATTGCCCTTGTTTCGAACATGCGATAACCGTGCAATGCACTCCAGGAGCTTTGCTTGCTCAGCATTAAAACTACTCAAGGGTGGCTTATGTGTGAGACTTTGCCGCTCTTGAAACTCCCCCTTCCCCCCCGTGTTTGTGTGAAAACTTGCGATTGCCTGGCTTCGTATGATTCATGGGAGAAGGGGGGAGGGGAGAAACAAATGAAAGACTTAAAAGGGTCCTTCCACACACGGATAGCTGTTTGCACTCGCCAGAGTGTGCAAATAGAAGGGTTTCAGCTATCAAACGCTGCGGTGGCGTGGGCGGCCTGCCTGTATTTGCGAACGCATTAAGGCGAAGAGGATTCTGGGAAATACTGTTTTTCGGCCTTTTCCGAGGCCTTGTGTCGTTATATTTTGTTTTGTGCACAAGTGAGGACAGTCTCGTGGTCGTTGCGAAAAGGGGGACGGCGCTGACACCATTCATTGGATTGTTGAGAAAAATAGCTTATATTTTTTTGCTAACTTTTGGAGAAAAATAACATTGGATTAGCTAATATTAATATACTTGAGTTAAATTCACAAGAAAATCTTATAAACCCTCCCTTATGTACACTATCTACCAAAAAGTAATTGGGCACATATGATGGTGGTTAATTTAGTATCTAATTTGAATCATTTAGTATCATTTAGTGGGGCCACTGGTGGTTGTTCGTGGCACAATGAACTCACAGGCATACTGCACAATACTAGACAATGAAATGCTCCCAACCTTGTGGCGTTTTTACGGAATGGACCCCTGTTACTTCCAGGATGACAATGTTAGGTGGCATGTTTCGGAGGCTACTATGCAGTGGTATGCCGACAACAATGTTCACCGATTTGTCTGGCTTGCACAGAGTCCTCATCTCAATCCCATAGAACACCTTTGGGAGGCATTGGACTGGCGGGTGAGGTCTCGGGGGATGCGGCCAAATTCCATTGTCCAACTGAGTGAGATCTTGCAAGAGGAATGGCAACACATTCCAATGGACGTCCTCCACGAACTAGTCGAGAGCAAGCCTGACAGATTGCCTGCTGTTACTAGCAGCAAGAGGTGTCTCAACGAGGTTCTAACAGCGTTCGTACCAGCAGACAACCATTTTGTACACGTGCCCAAATACTTTTTCGTAGATAGTGTATTATGAATGATACAATGCACACCAACAATACATCCTTAATTATGCCATTTACTGATTTCAATATTCTTCTCTTTTTATACTGATTTCAATAAGCAATTCACCACGAAGCGTTATAACAAGAATATATAATAACAATAATAACCAGTGGCGGAGATTGGGTTGCAAAACTAGAAGGGGGGGGGGGGCATGGTGCCAAAATTGGCGGAGGCAAGGACAGTTTACTTTCCCTTGGTAGATAAGGTTTAGCATACTGCAGGGGCAACTGTAGCTTGCCCCCTCCCCCCTAGCCGCCGCCACTGAAATAACACAAATTAATAGTTGGCTAGGGCCGTTATAAGTTGGCGCCACTGCTTATATTAATGAATTAATGATAGTCGATATAAGAAATTAATCGAAGATTTGTCAGGGCCTTGCCACAGTGCTGACATTAAGCGGGAAGATTCTTTGTGATTAAGGGTGATTCAGGGGGTTGGCATTATGAACACTTTGTTTGCATATCCTTGTATATTGTTGGTGGTGGTAGTAAATGTTCTATAAATGAAAAAGAAAATTGTCCTGTTTATTTTCAAAAACCGCAAGATAAAATGAGTTGAAAAGTAGAGTGTAAATCGCAGGAACCAGGGGAGTTTCATGGTTGTACATTGTACTGTTTACACCACGCCTGGGCAGCCCGTTGTATTTGTGAAAGGGCGCTCTCGTATGCACGTGCGGATTGCAGAGTGAGCAGCAGTACTGTAGCGTTGTAAGAGTGGCGGAATGGAGGTAGGGAGTTAGGCATGATGCTTCGTCGGTCGCGTTCGTGCAATGTGCAGGCGGGGAGTTCACACCGCTGCTCGCTAGCCCCACAAGTGCAAGCATGTTGCTCAACTCAGATTTGCAACAAAGAATAAATGTTTCAAGAATTGGCTTTTTATGTGGGAAGTCGCACAATATAAATTTCGTGACCAAAATTCTCTTCTTAAAAAAAATCATTGTTTAAGGTAGTAGTAAAAACTATGAGAGAAAGAATAGTGCGAGATATTCGATCATTCGCTGTATCTATTTGGAAGTCTTGCTATTCCACTTATAATGATCGAAACAAAAATATCAGTGTTGCCAATAATTGAAACTCAAAGGTTCTCCACATAAAATCCGTATATAAGTCTGCAAGTGAAAAATATCAAATTGCAGATTTTTCTTTAAAAATTCTATGATGTCCGTTTTCTCAAATTTGTTACAAAGAAATGCGAAGAATATATTGCATCCAGTTGAAAATTCTCAAAATTTGTGATTGGTTCTTTCAAATTGGCACATGATATCAACGTTGACAATAACATAACATTAATCGATTAATATTAGTGGAAGAATTCTAACTATTCCGAATTTGGTGGATTATTTCCCCCGTTTATGAAGAAAATTCACGTTAAAATTTAGATGAGCGTGTTCGTCTTTTGCCTTTGTAATTTTATTTGGTTTTAGTTGTTTTCTTCGTTTTTTAGGCAGTGAAAGAATTCCACTTGTTTCCAACATTTCCGAAAGAGATGAGAAACACTATTTAATACTCTACTCTAAAGTGTATTTCCATCGCATGCGAGAGAAAGTTACATATGTCCAACTGCGGATGTGTGATAATACGTGTATACGTAAAAAATCCTCGAGATTAGATACGTAAAAAGTCCTCGATATTAGATACGTGGAAAGTCCTCGAAATTAGTCATGAGGGAGTATCTAAATTAGGCAGAAAAGTCACTTGTTGCTTTTTCATAAATATACTCACCAACCGGCATAACATATACATAGAGTTATCAAATTCTCGCTGTAGTTTACAACTACGAGAGGTATTTTGTGTTGTTAAATCTGCCACTGCCATCTGTTGTTGAGTACCTACACTTTGAGATTTTCTGAATAATCCACTGAAAGAAGAATTTGTGACCACATAAGTTCCACACGATATCAATTCAAAATCTCTTTTAGAATTTAATTGACATCCTGTATGCGCCTTGTTGTCACTGTTTCCAGATCGCGAGGATTCGTCTCGTCCAAAGTCACACACGACCGTCGCGTACTCATCTCAAGTTTCAAATTAGTAGACACACACACACACACACAACTTATTAAAGCAAACATAAACAACCCAATTTAGGAGAGATTTGAGCGGGAATTTCCTCCTGTTTACTTTCATCACGAATTTAGGGGGATATAAACAAAATACTCCTCAAAAGTATTTTGTGATCTTGTTATTTTAGCAACTTTCTCACCATGATACTGTCGCTGGTGTCGAGAGTACTAAATTGAATTCTTCGGAGAAAAATATCAAAGGCGGGCCTGTGCCAGATGTGAACAATGACCGGGTGTATGTAGCAGACGTTATATCGCACATAGTGCTTATATATGTTAAGGGCTTCGAACTCATGTGTGCTTTTCATTCAAGAACATCTCATGCATCTGGCTCAGAACATGTTTACAAAAGAAGACGAGTTTAAACACACCCTTAGAAATCACTGCAAATACTCAAACGCCCACAAGTATTTCACACATGTTTACGCATTTGCTTTATTGTACTTTGTGGGAAGGGATAATGGAGGAGGAGAAGAAAAAAGCATAAAGGCAAACCCGTATGACCGGTTATTGGTGTTCGATCGCTCTCACGGCTGGGGACACAGGTGGCAAAAACTTCTAGGGACTCTCACTTTTGTTTTTGCGAAGACAGGTTAATTGCAGTGTTCTAGATGGCGCTGCCTCCTCTAATGAGTACGTGTTGTTCCCGTTACTGTTGCCAAAACGACGGCACGCGAACCGCACCGGTTGTCTGCAGATTGGATATGATTACGGTACCTATGAGAAAGGGAGCTGTTGCTACATATTGGATGTCAAAAACAGATTGATTTACTCTGTAGCTGAGTGGTTAGCTACAACGTCAGAGGTCCCGGGTTCGAATCTCTGCCGCGCATGGGCGTTCTTTCCGAGTGTCCCTTCATAAATCTCATCGTATTATCAGACCTTATCGTCGCAGTTAGCCAAAACTGGCAGTAAAGCGAGGCCAAATAATTTTCCGATGTATTGTTCCTTTAAGATAGCTCTGGGTCAGTCACCTCTCCCCCCCCCCCTTGTTCAGATCAATGGGTCTTCCTTTCTAAATAATTTCTTCCCTTAAAACTAGTAAGTCAATTTATTCAGAAATTATGATATCAATGTTATTAGATATGCGAGTTTTTTCTTCCCATTCCACTCATTGATTAGTCGGTTGTTATTAATTTTAGGGGTGGATTAGCCTGCTCGACTTCAGGAAGATCGGTCTTTTTTTCCCGTTGCGATTAACCGATTAGTGCAAATAAGTCAACAAAAACTATCGTCACTGATTTGCCATTATTCTTCACCTCCTTTTTTTTATGGAACAGTGTTGCTAAGTCATTTTTGTAAAATTCCTTTCCACAACGACAACATTTCCCTTTCCATAAAAAAAAAAATCTTTATCACTTTACGGGTGCTTCAGATAGTGCAAAATATTTTAAATATATTTAGGCAAAATGAAAATACAAGTTGGTATTTTAAAATAATTTTAAAAGAAGCCTGTGAAACAACAATAAATCTCAAAAGCAAATATTCTCCGCAAGTTATCATCTATTTCAGTGACATCTATGGAGGAGTATGGAAAGTCGTACCAAACGAGCGGCTATGGACATCATTAGTATCTTGGGAAATTCGTGCTGACAGCACCAAACCTGGCCTGCTTAACCTATCCACGCAGGCATATAATAGCATAAATAAGCATATAGCTGAGTTTCGCAAGTTATATTTTGTTTATTTAAGCAATTATATGCAGGCCATGTTTGGTGCCGTTAACATGTATTTCCCAAAGTGTTAATGCTGTCCCTAGCCGCTCGTATCTCTTTCCGCGTAGTTGTCGCTGAGGCCGCCAGATGGAACCACTAACTGTACAAGGCGTTATGGACAATCTGAATATACCTGTTCACATCAGTTTCCTTGATTTACCTACTGATTTCTTCCCAGTAAATGAGATCTGCTGGAAAAGAAGATTAAATTCTATAAAAGAGCAGCTTTCATGTGTAACGAGACTGCTACTTCTAGACTCATAAGTTTTCATAATGCAATAATTGGTATAAAATTGTAGCCGAACAAAGATCACGTTAAAACGAGATAGTGGATATTTTCTTTCGCCTTTTAAATATTGTGACGTTTTCCTGTATTTATCGTTCCTGGTTCCTACTACTACAAATACGATAATGCCTAGCAGATATCGTTTATCTTGTAATGAAGGGTTCCCGGGTTCGATCCGATGGGGCAGAATGACCATACGTCTAGAAAAATCCAGAAGTTAGCTCCAAATTATATCTAAATGTGAGACATTTCATGCTAAAATAAAGTATCTGGCATTTTCTAAACTATTGTCATGGAAACACTGTTTCAAGTTATTTATAGAAATTTAACATCGCTTTTCTGCCACTTTTGTTTACTTGCGCATAACAATCCAAATGCTACAATTTCGTCGTGAAGATTCGAGCAGGCATAAGTTCACTGCTAAGATAGCTCGCGTCGCGGTTTTGGTTGTTTCGTATGAGTTGCGTTATTTGTAGAGCAAATGTAAGTGTGACCAAAAAAGTGTACATGTTGTTTCAATGCGGGCCTGCACGATGAATTTAAATTCTGCGAATCCACACAAACTCAAAAGAAAATTCCTAATGAATTGGTGAATGCTAACATATTTTCTAGTTTAACTTATAATAATAATAATAATTGTTTTATGATTCCTTTGTAGGTCAAAATATTATGGTCACCCTACGATGGGCAAGGTGCGAACCTCACTTTATAATGTAGCTCTTGACCTTATAGGCCTGCCTTTTTTGGTGGCGTAGTTGTAACGTTGTAGCCTTGTAAAATCAATGGGTCCCAGGTACGATACTCGGTGGAGGCACATATTGATCAAATCCCACTTTAAACTGTAGATTCAGTCCCGATTAACCTATATGTGCATAAAGTGACTTGTGTACTAGCGCCAAGATTTCTGAAACCTCGGAAAATATGCGAACTACAAGCTTTTCCGTGAATTAAAACTAGCAACACTGCTTCTATGCCAGGGTTTCAAATATGGTAGTGAAGCTACTACAAAAACTCAAAGAACAATACAATGCGCATTTATCTGCTACAAATAGGAACTGTTAATTATGGGGTGTTAGGGTGTATAGATAAATCACACACCTTATAAGACTTATTCAAGGTGAAAGTGGAAATTTGCACGTCAGATTCGCACTGAGACACACTGGAGGAGTTGGAAACACTGACTGGAAGCGGGCAAAATAAAAATGTTTGCTCGGCTATGTTTATCGCCTTCCCTCCCTCCCGCCATATCTTTCTTATGCCCTGCGCCTATGTCAGAAGGTCCCTGTCCGTAATTTTCCACGATGTATGGCAAGTGTGGGTTTACGAGCAGAGAAAATCTGTAGCTGAATTTATGGAGGCGGCAAGAGCTTGTTGCGCTTGCCTCGGCGCTTCGTGATATTCGACGCCATATTGTTCCGAGGAGGGACGTGATTCGTCCATTGTGACGCTCACACAACGACTACGGTACTGGCCGTCCGTTCTCCTGATATATGGCATAGTGGAAATGACTTCTTCTTCTTCTTCTTTTTTTACACACATCATTATGTTTTTGCACTGTGCACACATAGTGTGTTTTCGTGTTATTTGCTAACGTTCTGTTCTTGGTTTGAAAGATTTCTTAAAAACAGCAAAAATTGTTTTTTTCAAAACATAACATTTATGTTATGTTTTGAAAAAAACATAACATACACGTGCTTTACAACACGTGTTGTTGTAAAGCAACATTTGTAAAGCAAATGTTGCTTTACAAAAAGCAACATTTGCTTTTTGTAAAACAGAGAATAGTTTTTGGAAAACTACAAATAGATTTTTGAAAATTGAAAAATCTGCTTTCGATAACAAGCGTAGTTTTTGTAAAGAAATCAGTTTTTGAAAGCTGGAAATAGTCTTTTGAACATAGAGGAATCGGCTTTTGAAAGCTTGAAACAGGTTTTTGGAAATAGAGGAATTTCATTGAAAACTTTTTTTTTTTAATAGGAAAATATTTTTTAAAGTTGGGAAGTACATTTTTGAGAATGGAAGCCATATAATCGATAAAAGTGATCTCACTTCCCGATTGTTCTGGCTTCAAGAAGCGGCCAGGTTTTTATAAAGATGTAATTGTGGTAAATTAGAGGTAGTGTTGCCCACGAGACGAGACTTTGGCCTGTCTCGTCTCGTGGAAATGCTGTCTCGTCTCGAAAATATTCGTTTGTCTCATGACACATGGTCAATCTCGTCTCGTCTCGAATTTTTAAAAGCCTGTCCCGTCTCGTCCCGTGGGCAACACTAATTGGAGGATTATTCAAAATGTTGTTGACAACTAAAACAAACGTTTATTGTAATAGAAGATTATAATATTTTTTTTTAATTAAAGATTTATCAAATGGAAGTTTGCATGTAGGAGAACGTACTTAGTAAAGACGTATGCTTCACATGGAACCATACACACGTTAGGTCGATGGTCAGATCAGCCCATTCTTTCTCCAACACCTTCACTTTTGGTTATATGTCCTCTAAGGGTAACAAGGCAGGGCAGGTTAATCTTTCACAAAACTCCAAAGAAAAAAATACATAGAATGAAGGTCGGAAATCGTGCAGAGTGGGCCACAGTTGTACGAGATTAGGTTAGATTACTTTTCCGCTATGTTGTCTAGTTCTTTTTGAATAACCCTGTAGATCCCTGCTGAAAACTTTATTACTCACAGTTTAGAAGAAATAATTTCTTGTGCTGAAGGGAAATAACCATGCTGCAGACGCATTAAAAATTAATTAAAATACAATATGTGAATTGTTGAGTTTTAGTTTTAGTGCAAAATGTTATCTTGGTACCTTAATCATAGCACTGTTTTTTTCTCTTCTTTTCAGAATCCGTCAATCCATCTAACCAAGGCCTCATCCCTCCCTCCAGCATTACGGAGTTGTCGGACAAGCAACTTTTCTCGGGTTTATATTCACCAGGTAAGCACTCGTATATGCATATTTTCCAATTTTCGAGAAATATGATTCAATTTCATTTTATCCAGATCACTCTGGCGAAGTTTTGTAGTGTACACATAAGCATAATTAAAGTGTTAGTGCACATTTTAGCTCCAGGTTAATGTAATGCATTTGAAACGTGTGTCCTTTGACAAAGGATGGGAGGGCGTATGTGTACGCACAATTTTCATGTCAATAGTAATAATAACAACAAAAGTAATACATCAATATATATGAGAGAGGAGGATTATTTTAGTGCGCAGTGAAACTAAGTCATTTGCTCCTTCATTCCATTGGCGGTATACATATCCAAATTGTAAATTCAATCACTATTGACCTCTCTGTAATATAACTGTCGTAGTGTTAACTACGATCCAAAAATATCCAAAGCACTCACGAGCAATTCTTCCTTTGTGTCATGTATGCAAACTATAAAGAACATTACTTACGCTTTTTTTCAGATTGCATTACTTCCCTTTTCGTTATCTATATTTCGCTTATACAGTATTAGCATATAATATGCAGATAAGTATTAGAGACCTTCTCTCAGGATATTAGCCGTGTGTGATTCTGGAGGCATAATCCGTGACATGAACTATAACCTGACAATTTAAGTCCCGATATGCGCAGATCGCTGCGGAGCACTTCCTATTACGTCATCCTCCCCACCACTCTTCTACGTACTAGTCTGGCCTTGAGAGTACGAGTGGTGCCAACTCAGCAAAATTAAGCTAAAACAAATATGACAAACGACTTTTAATGTGTAGATTGACGATGCCGGCTCTTATCAGTTTATCAGTGGTTCATTTGATTTAATCCGGTCTTTGAAAATGCGTGCGGTGCGCGTATCGTAAACTGTAGTATTACGCACGCGCGTTAACGTTTATAACGAAGAGAAACTACTGGGCGAATGACTTCATTTTCTGAATGCGACATCGAGCAGTGGCCTGGTTTTTTTTAAAGCCGAGTAGGGTGGGGGTTCTTTTGTTTATCGTACAACAATCGCTAAGAGAAGGCAATCTGATAACATGCTTGCCTGTGTTATTTTTTAAAGCACTGAAATGTTCTTGCTCTTTACTCTTGGCTGCATATCTTTGAAATGCAAAATTCAAATCATGCCGGGTCCAACGAAATCCACAATCTGCGCTAGAAAGCCCCTTAGAGGACAGGCCAGATAAATTGTTTACAATGTTGCAACATATTTGCGAAATCAGAAGGAGTTACATCAACTTAAGTATAATATGTTGTGGAGTCCACAAGCGCCGCCACGGGAGTATCTAAATGGATGGAAGTTTTAAAAGAATTAGGTTGAATTGATTTGTTGTTTTAAGTCCACTTTATGCACAGTAAGGCTAATCGGGACTGGACGTACAGTTTAAAGTTTGATCCGAACCACTATGTGCCTCCACCGGAAATCGAACCCGGGACCCCTTGATTACAAGGCTCCATCGGGGAGGCCAAGTTTTAAAAGAAGGAAATGAGTCGTTGGCGATAGGTGAGCTGAATTTCTGTACTCCGACAGGTAGAAAACAGCCCAGGAGAAAGCGAATACAAATTTCGTTGAAAATCCTCAGACCATTTCGCTCCCTCCAGGTTGCAACACTGCGAACCAACGTCGCTGCAGAGAATGGAGTGGGGAAATGTGGTGCGAGATGCGCAACAGCTATTTGCAGCGTCTTGTTTATAAACTTGTCAAGTTATAGTAGGTATTAACTTTTAACGTGTAGGGCATAAGCTATATATTTCACGATATCTGCAACACCAAACATGCAAGGGTATGTGCAACCTTATTGCAAACAATAATAATAACGAACTAAGTCACTGTGATTAATGTTTAATAAACACATAAATAGAGGTGCTTTTTTATAAAATGAACATAATACTTGTCATAGCAAGCTCATATGATACCCGTAGTATCGATATCCGCACCATCTTATGAGATACTGGGTACTTAAGTGCGCCGAAAATTTGGCCTGTGGGGTAGCAACTAGCAAATTCGAAATTGTCTCTTCTTTGGAAATACTACCATGATATTCAAAGGACTGAAAGATGTGAAAGTTCGATCCCCCCCGTCCCTTGTTTTAATCCGGCCCTCTGGATTACTTCCTACTTTAATCCCTCAAATCTCTCCTTTCACCTTACCCTGGGTACCAAGCGAGCAGATTATATTTGCGCCGGAATTACGAAAGGGGGGTTTCACAATTTATATTTTTTTAGTCCCTGGTTCGTTACACATGTACAGCAAGTGAATAAACAACTGGTTTTAAATGGACAGTACCGTAATTCTTGGAATCATAACATTTTTAGTAGGATTATATTGGTTTATTATACGTTGTTATATATACACATACATATTTACATACTGCTTCCATGTGCGAATTTACATAATCAATCAATTCCCTTAATTCAACATAATTGCGCACCTATGGCTTACACCATCGGCACTTTCTTTATCGTAGAGTTAGCATAACTATCTCTGCGGGCCTACCCTCAGCGTAAGTGATATTCCGTTCATTACAAATGTGTTTCCTTACGCCTTTACTCTATCTTATGGGCATCAATTATTCAATACGGAAATATCCACATATTCAAAACTTTTTCTAAAAGGGGACTTGGGACAGCAACAGGGGTTGGCTTACACCAAATGCTACATTATTATATTAAGTCTAGCCACCAAAAGTGGACTAAACTTGAGGAGACGTTCCTCGACGTCGATCAATGGGGAAACACTGTTTTTTTGCTAAAGCCCACTGGCCTTTTTTATAGTTGGGGTAAACGTCCGTGGACGTGGACCCCGTAGCTTTGGAAAATTCCACTGCCAACGGTCTTTTGAGAGACAGCTAGGTCCCCCAACCGGGGAGATAAAAAACAGGGCGAATCTAATAGCCAGTAAAGCACAAACCAATAAGCACATACCCTTACATGCAATAATAACATAAAAGTACACTCATGGAAACATATTACTCAACCCTACACCTTGTAGCTGGCCAGCAATTAATTATTACAACATATCAAAACCAGTAGTGGTCAATCCGACCATTACAAAGAGTACATCTGTTAACAATTTCTTCCAAGTATTATATTTCTTCACCTTGAGAATTTAAAACTATAATATCTCGAAAACGGTGCATTGTAAATAAAATGTGAAAATAACCTAAATAAAATAGCAGAAAATTTGCTAAATTATGTTTTTTGTTTAATAGAGCTACCATAAATCTTAATTGAATTAGAAATCTTCAAATATTTTATTTAATTTTTTGAATTAGCTAAGGAATTGGTTTCCGACACAAATAAGTATGTAACAAACTATGTAGTTTACGTCCTAAAGTCTGTCACTGGATCAAATTACTACTGTACGGACGCGATAAGAAGCGGCGTGCAATCAGAACGCAGAACGGTAGAACGTGACCAAATTCTGTCTCCTCGTTGGCTGACATGTGTCTGGGGGGGAGGTTCTACGTTGCCACGTTCGCACAAACACACGGACAGGCGTCAGCTGTTGGCAAGCTCGGGAAAAAAGCGTCACGCGAAATTAAGCACGTACGTATCAGTATGCTAATATATATTATTTCCGTCGTAAAGTGATAATTTAACGAATCTAGAAGTTTGAATCTGAAGTTTCCTTTGTTGTGTTTTTATTATGGTACATTGCAAGCATCAGCTACCGGCATCTTTTTACTTATGTTGTATCGTATCACAATTACCAACAAAAGAAAATGCGTCTTGTGTTATGAACAACACTGTGGCAAATCGTTCTCCTTTGATTTCATTCCGCCTCTCTTTGCCTTCTTTGTCACGCCGCGATTGTTGAAGCTTCAGAACGTACAAATGAAATGTATTTCTTGAAAATTAGGGCAAATTACGTACAACTTCGTTTCGTTAACACGTTTTTAAATTATATTTTGAGCAACATACAAAAATTCACCTCTAAAACAGAATTTTACAGAACTGAGTTACTGTATTACGGAGAAGAATTTATCAAGAACAAATCAATTGTGTGTGAATTGATTGATTGAGTTGGTGTTTTAAAGTCCACTTTATGCACACTACGGCTAATCTGGAATGGACCTACAGTTGGAAGTGGGATCCGAACCACTATGTGCCTCGACAGGGTATCAAACCCAGGACTACTTGATTACAAGGCGACAACACTTACCCTACATGTGGGTGTGTGAAGTGAGATAATTTGGAAAGCTATATGAGAATACAGGCTCTGGCAATACAGAGTTCAATAAATTACAACGAAACGCTTGGCAATTGCTCGATTTCCTTAACATTAATGATACATTTGGTACATGTGTGATTAATGCTTCGATCTACCTGTATGTAAAAACATAAAAAATGAATGAAAGTACAGAAGTAGTAGTTAAAGAATCAGTTGTTTTTGCTTACCGGCTACCATTGCAGTGGCGCTATCCCAAGATCATCTTCATTGTTGGTTGGTAAAGGAACATCTTCATCTGAGCTACTACTGTCAATGCTGTCTTCCCGCCCAAGTGAAATTACAAAATCCTCCATTTCCTGATCTTCAACTCCCTCCTTTTCCCATGCTTCGGAATTAATCTTCCTTGTGTGTTCTATAGCCGAACGCCACCTATCTGCTGTCACATCCCCGATAGCCTGTTCTGTCAATTGCAAAATTTTAGACGGTGTAAAAGGTGGCAAAGTGTTCCTCTGTGCTACCAGCCCTTTGACCTGTGCCCAAGTAAGTTTGATGAGAACAATGGAAGTGTCCCGTTGTTGACTGTTTAACCAGATGTTTAATCCTACACGTGTTTCTGTGGGCTCGCGAAAATCCTGAAGTAGGTCAATCCGGCAACAGCGCGTCGCTACCAGAGTGGGTGGTTCCACGCCCAATCAAGCTTCAGGAATTTCCCTCTTATCACTTTCATGTTGCGAGACTCATACTTGCGCCCAATGGTTTATCCAGAATTTTTTTCATCTAGAAAATGAGGGGGGATGTAAGTTCGTCTTAAGGGGAGTTGAAGGGGTAAATTTACAGCTAAAGTTACCACAAATTGGCCCTTCATGGAAAATTGTACGCGGGAAATTTGGGGTTTGCTAGGGGAGTGTGGATAAATCCCTGCCTGCGCCGACAAACATTCCACGATATCTAGACAACACTAGATCACCCGAATGCATTATAAGGAATTATAAACGGATGTAATCTTCCGAGTTTATCAAAGCGGTCAGTGGCGTGGTGTGACATTCTCGAAACTGTAAGCAATCCGAGTAATATCCATATCATTGATCAGTGCCTTCTTTACTTCAACTGCCTTAACCACTTCAAATATAATGAATTTCACAAGAGCCTACATTAGAGGTACAATATTTGGCTATAGATCATTATACATATTTACCTGCACAGGTGAGAACGTTATAAGCACAAGTTCAGTGTCTCATTCTTTTTCCGGTTGCTTACACAACAAGATACAGTGGCATGCTGTGGCGTGGCGCTGGCTGGCAGAAAGCAAGAGCCGGTATAGTATCTGGCCGGAGTGGCAAGCGCGTTGCTTAAATGTGTCTTACCACTCCATCTGTTGGCATCATCGAAAGGCAGGAAATTTTCGAAAATGGTCCACCACGTGCTAACGGAAAAATTCTATTACACCACATTTCTAATATTAACAGTAGAGTACTGAAGGGAGAAGATTTCGCTCGAGCGCCAATTAGTTCGAACGGACGACGCTAGATAGCGTACGGAATTGAGAGCTGAAAACGGTCGGTATACACTCGAAGCCAAGTAGTACACGTATAGATAATCGTAATTTGTCAAATATGGGTCGTAAAGACGCATGGAAATTGAAACATAGTCATCATCCCCATGTTAGAAGGTAGTTTAGTCCATCTTACCAATACACAGTGAAAATGAAATAGATGATCGTGTGCTGAAACTACCAAGCCGGATATTTTACATGCATGTGTCTACCACTACGATTATTGTCACATTAAAATGAGTATGGTTTTTGGCTTCTTTCAAACATCGTTCAAATTTAAGCATGCACTTCAAGGCGTAGTCACTGATATGTGTTCAAATACGTTGAATCTCCAGCGTTTCAATCTCCTTAGAAAAGCGAATCGCTCTTAGGACTTGAAACGATTTATTGAACTCTAGGCCACACACCTACTACCCCCCCCCCCCCCGTCCCTCCTCCAACACCATTTTATGTTACCAGTCGACATACTTTTTAATTGATATCGCGGAAATTTTGGGGCTCTCACCCCCTCTTTAATTCCACTTGCCCGCGAAGACGTTAAATTCCATCTCTCTAATGGAAGTAATATCGAGGCTCCCCGAGCGCTCTTGAGTTGATTTACAGTCCCCCTAAATGCGACGCCGAGGCCCCGGGAGGGAGACAAAAAGAGGCTTTAAGAGGATTGGGACGTTGCCAATGTTTGGGAAGAGGAAGATGATAAAAAGGTTAGGATGGTATTTTCGGCCGCTCGTTCCTTGTTGAATTTATCTTATAATGAATGTTGCTGCGTGGGCGGAAGCTAGGTGGTTTAAAACTGAGCCAACTTTTTGAACATTGTAGTGGTCTGCTTGCTTGTTGAAGATTTGCGTTCGCTTAATGAGATCAAAGAAGTCGTCAATGGTTACTGGGCTTTATATCGGCCAGTAGTTTCGAGCTTAAAGATGGTTCACTTCATTCTCATTCTCGCCTTGAGCTGAAAGAACGCTCTTCATTTTCGTGGTAGTATTCTGAGCTAAAAAAAAAAAAAAAAAAAAAAAAAAAAGCCAACTTCAATCTCGTTCCTAAAGGAAATCGCTGAGGATGGAAAGGATTGGATTGATCTTGCACAGGATAGGGACAGATGGAAGGCTTGTGTTGCTGCATCCATAAATAAACCTTCGAATTTAAGAAGGCTGGAAAGTTAGTTAGTTAGTAAAGAAATGCTTGCTTGTGCCTATGTAGTTTAAAATGGAGTTTCGAGGCTTTCGCTCAAGATAGCTTGTTTAGAACGAGAATTCTATACTCTATTGGCCGTGTTTCCAATAATTTAGTTCAATAAAACTTGAATCGAATCTTGAAAATTCTTCTTCAATATTTCTTGCATCTCGAAAGTGTCATATCATCTATCTGAATTGATTGATTGAATTGTTGTTTTAAGTCCACTTTATGCACAGAAAGGCTAATCGGGACCTAACCATTATGTGCCTCCACCGGGTATCGAACCCGGGACCCCTTGATTACAAGGCGACGATGCTACCACTGCGCCATCGGGGAGGCCCATATCAACTATATGGAACTAATGCTGGTCGAAATACATTGGAAGGAACAATGACTGGAACTTGACCAAAATCGTCATACCCTTCTGAGCCAAAATCAGGACCGTCATTGGGAGTGTGCAACGCTTGTCACCTCACAGGCAGGGTTGTTGAAGGTCCAGGAATTTTAAATGAATTCAATTCCGGTCCAGGAGAGAAAATCAGCAAGCGTAAATGGGTTCTGGACCATAAAGACCCTTTTTATCAATAAAGTATTTCAATTCGGTCCAGGAACTTTTTTCAGACCAATTTATATCCGTCCAGGAACCTATTTTTTTTTCGGTGAATTTAAATACGGTCCAGGAACCTTTTTTTCAATGAAACAATGAACGTTGAAATTACAAAGGAGTGTGTGAAATGATATTCTGAGCAAATATTGGTGTTATTTCCCGATTTTTAATTGAGAATGGGTGTCCCAATCCCGTGCCCCCACCTGGTTACGCCAGTACTTACGTATCGTTAGTCTTCAGTTCTGCATCCATGCACATTGCTGCTCTTAATCTGAAGCGGTACATTAAGAAATATGCATCAGAAATGTAGAATTGGCCAGTATTACTAATTGACCTCCGATGCTTGGGTCATCTGCAAATACAACAGGTTGTCCTACGCTGCCCGCGCATTGTCGTTATCCGGCTGAAGATTTCGTATTCGCTTCCGGACTATTTATTAAGTAGCCGTAACAGTTTTATGAGCAGACAGTAGTGGGTCCTTTTAAGTACACAATGGACTACTTAGGCCACTCCGCCCAGGGGTCGCCGTCCGCAGAGCCCAAGTTCAATGGCAGTTCGGAAGGGTCCCAAAGTGTCTTTCAATCCAGTCTCCTTTTTTTTTCGCTCTTGTTGATTCATGAAAAGAACCTCCCATTATGTACACTTGTCCGCCCAAATAATTGATTACCCGGACTGGGGGACCCTGAAAGAACAAATGTGGGATTCCCGCGAGGGGTCTTTGGCTCAACAATTGCCGTCGTCGCTGCATGCGAAAGGGATTGTTGCAGCGCTTCCGGGTAGGCAATAATGCGTGATCCTCTGCCCACGTGTAAGTTATGGCCACTTAAGATGTTCCCGGGTGTGGGAAATGTGGCGCTGATGGCGGAGGCGATAGGGATATTCGATGTCCTGATGAAGATGACGATTTTGGTTGTGTTCCAAATTGAATTCTTCAGTTCCGTTGCCTTATTCGTCCAGCATCAGTTCCGCAACCGTTGAGGCATCTGAGATCGATACCCGGTGGTTCGGATATCACTTTAAACTGCAGGTCCAGTCCCAATTAGCCTTCCTGTGCATAAAGTGCACTTGAAACCAAACTCATTTATTTATCCGAGAGAGTTGATAGGACATTTTTGACATTCAAGAAATATTGAACAAGAGCTTTCAAGATTCAAGTTTTCTCGAACGGAATTATCGAAACTAGGGCCAATTAAATGCACATATCTTTTTCTAAGTAAGGTGTCTTGAATGAAAGCCTCAAAGTCGAAGTTATTGCGATATACTGACACTTCTAGCCTTATTTGAGTTTGTCACTGTCCAGGTATGGGTATCTATTTAGAATATCCTTACATCAATTTCATCAAATTCCCCTTCACCCTCTTCGGGATTAGACAAAAGTGAAAAAAAGCGACGCGATATGGGAAAAAATACTGTACAGTCATCGACAATAAAATGCAATAGACATCCTGAAATACTACGTAGATTTCCAGCATGGCGTTATGTGTGTTGCCTAACACTACGGCGATATCCAAAATTTCCATTGAAGTTTGCTCATCGCCTTAGGGAACACACACAACGCCATGCCAGAAAAAGAGAGTATTTCAGAAACTCGGTGCCCCATTTTTAATTGCGGGTGAGTGTACTTATATATAAAAAAGAAAGAGGAAATACAGAAATGAACTTTGCAAGACTTTTCAAGACAGTGAAAGAATGACGCAAAAGTATTGCAAGCTCGTGCGATAATAAAGAAAATCTTTGCAACTAATCTTGAAGTCTTCTCTTCTGTTCACGTCGGTTACGGTGTCTTTTGAGAGTACCTCCTTGCAGATTCAGTAATGCTCAAATGACAAGGTGCAATGCCACGTAATCTCCCCTTTGAATGTGTTTTGCAGCGCGTCTTCCTCAAAGATACCTCTCGCGGTGATGAATGCCGAAACGACACGGTGACGAGAACGTACGGAGAATAATGATGGTGTCTTTATCTTCCCTCCAGTACATGCCGAAACGAGAATCTGCCTGCGAGCTCTTTGGATTGAGCAATTTCCATGACCGCCCGCTGTTTCCGCTTCTCTTCTTCCGTATTGCAGAAAACTTTCCACTTCTTTTAAGGTTTTTCAGCGCTAGTCCTTCTGCGAGATGTTATTCAACCTGCATGGGAGAATCAAAAGATACTTTCATACCAGAACCCGCTGTTGTTGTAAATGTCAGAAAGCATCAGGATGTAAATTACAGTTTTAACTTCTTGTTTCCTGTGGATTCTTCCTCCCCCTTATGTGTATTACATGTGGAGCTCCACTGCTGCCATCTATCGGGTGTCTTTTCCCTTCATCGAATGAAACTCCAATCAGGCAGGTTGCAGTTAGATGGCGCAAACTGGTAAAAATATTGATGCTTTTTATGTGCGGAGAAATACATAGATACGTATAACTTTTCTTACTAAAATAGTTCACATTTTTAAGATATATTTTCCCCTGGTAGGATGGGATTGAAAATTCTACTTCCGTCGTATTTTTCTAGACAAATTTCAAGATATAAACACAAGACTTACAATGTTGAATATAAAATAGCGCTTCTCAAAACAATATTATTTTAGTCAAGGATTGAGGACTAATGAGGTACCAAATTTAAAATTAAAATTATAAATTCAATTTATTGGAATTGACGTTTTAAAAAACGAACACTTATTAATCAGCATGATACTTCACTGGAAAATTAAAATGTCTTCCAATAGATCTGGATTGGCTAAATGTTTGTACGAGTTTCTCTCCTGCTCTTTTTGTAAAATAGTTTTCTTAAGTGTCCTCGCAACGAGGGAAATGTTCCTGTAAGACAGGGGCGTGCCCTGAAAAAAATATCGGGGTTTCAGATGGGGTTACTAATTTTCATACATACACACGTGAGTGAATATATATGTGTGTGTGAGAGAGAGGTTTCCACGCACTTAGCCCGTCCTTGGTGCAAGAAGAAGAATTTTCCGGCGAGAGAAATTTCCCAGGAGGGAAATTTCCTATCGAGTGGTAACACTTCAGAGTACCTGAATTTTGACCTGGTAGCGAATAAGGGCCAGGCGCGCTTAGGTGTTCTGTTGTCAGCGACCTCCATTCTATTGTCTTTGGCTTCGATGTGACTAATGTAGTTTTCCTTGTAAGGGGCGTTCCACCATTTCGCCATCTACTTTGTCAGGGCGAGAAGGAGGGAAAAAAAACAATATCCCTTTGCGTGACAAATGGTCCGTCTGAATGTCGCTGACAGCATCCGAACGAAAGACAAAGCCCGAGATCATGTAGAGAAGGACAGGACAACAGTCGTGCCGCAAAGTCATTGTTATTAGGCTGGTTTTGTTTCTGGTGTCAGTGGGAACTCAGCCTAGGTTGCAGAAACGAATATCTTTAGATCTCTTTCCATTGATCAGTCATTCCGCGGGTGGAATGAGTAGCAGTTTGTAGCTGCTCCAAAGGACAATTAAGTTTGCTTTGCTCTGTATGTCGTATACTCAGGATTGACACGTTGGGGGTTGGCTATCGACGCTGAGCTCCTGTAAAACAAAATAGATTGGATTGATTTGTTGTTTTAAGTCCACTTTATGCACAGTAAGGCTAATCGGGACTGGACCTACAGTTTAAAAGTGGGATCCGAACCACTATGTGCCTCCACCGGGAATCGAAACCGGGACCCCTTGATTACAAGGCGACGACGCTGCCACTGCGCCATCGGGGAGGCCCTTATATCCAAAATAGAATCCAGAGTGTCTACCAGTCTGGAAAATGTCAAAGAATTTACTTTTTTTTTCTGGAAAAGACAGGGAAATTTTCGTGTTTTTCTGCAGAAGTTTAAGTTTTTGTAGTAGTGCACTAAAAATAGATTTTTGAACAAGGAAAGAAAGCAGAAGCAAGTTACTTTTAAATTGTTGTGGACAAATTACTCGTATAATGTAGGAAATGGGTTATGTTGTGAACTGTGTTCATCTAGAACTCTTACAATAAGTGGCTATTGGAATTTATCACTTCCTCGTTTTGGGGGGAGGTGTGTATGGTAGATAGTTATTAGGATTTATATTTATATTACTTAATTGTACCATAATGATGTACTATTTATGCTAAAATTATGATTTTTTTGTATAAAATAATTATTTGTCCATCATTACTCAATACTTGATTCCCTCTCCTTTCCCAACATCCAATTGCTGTTGAGTTTCCTTACACATTGTTACCTTTACATGTGAAGTTAATATTTTAAAACTTGATTAAGTGGGATTCTGAGTGTGAATGTTTAGCTAAAAATTTTGTAATGGTCTTCAAGACATGTTCGTGTACTAATTGCCCTAATGACTTGGTCTGGAAAATTTTGGTTCTTCGTGTGGAAAAGTCATGGAATTTTGTTTTCTTGCAAAGTGGTAGACACCATGAGGCACTGCCCACTAAATGGATGTAGCACAGTGATATGCAGAAAATTTACAGATTTCGATTTATTGGCAAATATTTTTTTAGAAAATTACATGACACCACCCAAGTTATTAATAGAGCACATTGTCATGTCGTGTTCCGTATATAAATGCTAGAAGATATTGTGCTACTGTAAATGAACTCAGATTTTCATATTGACACAAAGTATTCGTATCGTACGTAAGAGAGAGGTACAAACTGTGGTACTACTATAGTATGGGGGTGACACCTATAAATCATATATTTCGCACTTTTTTACATTCATGACGTACTATTTTGGAATGCGGAACATTTCCTAAGGTGAAATAATGCATTTCTAACTAAGATAATGTCTATTTCTTACATTTACGAGTACTTACTGTTACTTGTTATTTCGATTCTCTAACACACTTTTTGGCGACAGTGCTGGTTCATCGCGCGTTGTGCGACTGTTTTGTCGATTTATGCAGTGTTGCAACCTCGTTCACCCACAAACCATTGACGTTAGCCCTTAAAACCATTTTCCGTAGGGTTAGGTCAGTTAAGTTAGGTTAGGCAAGCATATATGCAACTATAGTTAAAAAAAATACTCGACACGTCATGTTCTAGTGAAAACACGACGAGTTTGAAACACTGACTACGGGGCTACGTCATCTAACACACGGAACATTGTGCTCTCGTGCAGAAAGCAAATGGCGGCAGCAGAAACAGCGTGTCTGCCAGAGATTTTCGTAGAAAACAACATGAATTCGCATTAAAATGGATCAAAACTACATTCACGAACTTCCACAACGCTACACAAAATGATTTCCGTAAGTACTTTCTCCTGTATATTTTAAGAAATCCGTCACCACTATACTATAGTGTTACTCAAAGTGTGAAGGATTTGAAAGCATTATGAGAAATCGTATATCTTCGATTAGCCCTTACAGGAGAACAATAAAACTCTGTATTGTATTAAAGGTGAACAGTGCGCCCTCTTTTGTTAAGATTTGAAATATAATAAAATGAATAACTGAATCTGTTTAAATATCGATGTTTATCGATTTCGTTTAACGATTGCCCAGTTGTGATCGATATTTATAGATTACTATAGTTAACGAGTTGTATCTTTGCGGGTAAATCTTGTCCAAGTACGGCTGCGCAGTAGCAACGGGAAGAGCTACGGGCTGCGCACCATTCTCCTTTTACTTTGTAAGAACTGTCGACCACTCAAACGGCCAGTAGGTGGCAACTACAGAAATGTACTCTCTCTCTCTCTGCGTGGAGTAGCCAAGGTCATCCGCAAAGATACAGTTCTTCAACTCGAGTGTTATTGAAAAAGACGTATTGCACATGTTTGAAATGATTGTTCAAATTTTGCATGTAAGTAAATTGTAAGTTTCAATTCAGATTTAATCTGTTTTGCGATGGTTCACATCTTCAGTGCTCATGTCTATAGGTTAATATCTTGCATACCTTACCCTCAAGTTAACTGTGCGTGAATTCTGATTATTTCCCTTGTTTCCTTCCAATCCAGGAACACACGACGTGACGGGAAATTGCCTCCTTGTGCTGGACGCTTCAAAGATTCCGGAAGCAGAGCTCGAACCTCGGGACCTCGCATTGCTGATGTTGTACTATACCTCTGCGTCCCGGTAAGTAGCCACGTGTTTCCACAATTTCCGTGTATGTATCACTTGAATTTCCTGCTGTTCAGAAAGAGCAGGGCTATGATATTATATGTATGCATTTGTGTGTGTTTGTGTGAATATAAAATGGTCATTCAATTTTCAAGAGTAGGCCACTCAGTTTTTAAAACAAAACTTCCAGTAACAAGCCGTACTCACAAGACAGGTACAATTTCGGCAGTAGCGTATACTGAATCCAATGATCTGGGCTGTCTCACTATGTCACGTGGTCTTAGGCTATGGATAGAAATAAGTTTGCCAACTCCTAAGAAATCAGGTTGCCAACTCATAGGAAATCAGGTTGCCAACTCCTAGGAAATCAGGTTACCAACTCATAGGAAATCAGGTAACCATCTCACTGATATGAATAATTTTATTTACAATTTCTGATCGATTTTTATCTTGTATTTTATTCTCTAGACTTCAGGCTTCGCAGATAGCCAAGCTAGCTTAGAATATAAGCTCCTGAATTTCGGAAATGATAAAGCTCTAGCAAGGCTGCCCTCAGGATTTTTTTCTCGGGGGCAGCAGTGTTCAAAGTGGAGGGGGTTAAGAAAATTATCATAAAGCACCCCCGCTCTGACAATTTGGGTACCTCCCCCACCCTCCGCCCACTGCATTTTCTTCATATTGATCCATACAAGCATCCTTCCACCTTTCCCTAAAATTTGCAAAGAACCTTCCTTTTCTTCCCCCGCAAGGTAGGAATTTTTACTTCTAGCACTGGGGGCAGATTAAGATTTAACTTCTTGTCCTTCAGTCACAAAATTCATATTTGACCTTCTGTTATTATTATTCAAATCATAAAATTCAAATTGCAATAACCTTGACGCTGTTTTCAAGTTTAGACTTGAATCCACCATTTAAATAGAAACCGGATTTGACATGTTTCCTTTCCATAAGGAACATTTTAAACATTTTTACTTCCTTATAAAGATTTCCGTGAGAATAGACCAAATGAGGTAAAATATAATACCACTATGTACGTAGAATAGCGTAGGTTTACGTTGGTTTGAATTTTTAATTTATTCGAAGATAATGCAAACGTTTAGTTGCACTGCGGCCCCGCCTAAAAATTTGGGGAAACAAAGTGCCCTGATCCCCTCGTCCCTCCCTCTGTACGTCGTTCCTGACAAGCAAGGTGTTTTTGCAAACCGGCTTTCGTGGCACGGGAGCGTCACACCTGAAAAACCTATCATGTGCAGCTGACAAGTACGATTGAGCATGTCTTAACACGATAAGGTGGCGCACCTGGTGGCGGAACGGTCAATTAACGTCGTGATCACAACCAGCTGGTCTTGAATCAGTGAGAGCAAGTGCACGCTGGCCTCCCGTCGCGGCATCCCAGCTGCTTTTGACAGTTCGGGGGGCGGATAAAGATTCTTCCTGGAAGAATAGAATTACATGCTTTCAGTCTCTGGAGTTTTCCATTAGCTAATGAAAACATTAGGAGTGCGTGAAGGGGGAGGGAGGGGGCGGCCTTGGCTTTAAATGCTAGAATTGTGTCAAATGTTCGCTGGGGGTACGGATTAATTATGCTCTGGTAATGTATTGGCTAGGAATGGACCCGTTTCATGGGATTTTAACTAATACAGCCCATTAATATGATTTCCTCCAGCTGTGGTCTTGAAAACAAAAAATGGCGTTCTTCTTGTTCAAGAAACAGACTAGCAGTTTTTCACAAATTGTCTTGCACACAAAACACAAAATGTGTCTATTTATTTATTCTTTGTTTTGGATGGCGAAGTTAAGGCACAAGCCTTTTCTTCCACTTAACCATCTCTACTTTAAATTTTATAGATTTTTATAGCTAACTGTATGTGAAATATACAGGGTGTTTCCGGGCCGATGATACAAACTTTCAGGGATGATGGAGAAGGGCACCTGTATCAATTTGAGATACGGAACCCTGGTCCGGAAACGACTTAGTCGAAAGTCATAAGCGAAAATCTGTGCATGAAGATGTAATACTTTTATTACCTGCACAAGCTGCTACATCCACAAGATTTGTTCGAAGTTGTTGTCCCCCCCGGCTTCGCTGCAGGCATGACATCGCGTCACAATGTTTTGGCGTATAAAAACATTAAGATACCAACAAATGAAATATATAAAAACTAAGAACATTAAGATACCAAAAAAAGAAAAAAAGACGCAAAAAAATCATAAAAAATAAGTAAAAAAAATACAGGTAAAACACAAAAACACACTCAACAAACATAGTCAAATTACATAAAAAGTCGGTGGGTGTTGGTCCTACAAGTTTACACGAAAGTTTAATTTTATTTCCTTGTTTTCAGTACTGGTAAGTTGGCAAAAATATGCATTATTCTTTATTCCAATAATACATTACAGTGCATAAATGATAAGGATGCAGTTATGGGGTACATTTTGGCCGCCTGTACCCCATAGGATCGCCCCCATTGAGGCCTTGAGAGTCCCAGAGTCAGTTGCATCCCCACTTTTTTGTTTGCCAATTTTGCCTCTGTACTATAACGTTTTAATGATATGTCACCCAACCGCCGCCACCGATGGGGGTAGTCGCAAAATTTTCCACGTCAGTCTTTCCATCTCCGGGAATCGAGAGCCATCGTTACGGCAGTCAGACACCTAGAGAGACGTATGTATCATCTCTCATTCACAATATCCTTCTTCTTATCTTCTTCTAAGGTGTCAAAGCTCCTTATAGGTTTTGGCCTGCTCAATTACATTCTTCCATCCATGTCTGCACTTTTCCTCCAGTTTTGCATCGTCATGTTTCTTATCATTTCTAACATCGTCTATACATCTAGTATTAATTCTTCTCTGTGATCTTTTAGCAATAGGTTTCCAATTGTATATTTGCTTTAGTATTCTTTGTTCGGGCATTCTTTCAATGTAACCCAGCCAATTCCATCTTTGAACTTGGATGTACACTCACCGGCAATAAAAATGGGATACCTAGAGCCTGAAATACTCGCTTCCCTGCAATGCGTGTTGCCTAATTCTACGGCATGCCTAATTCTACGGCAATAAGTGGTAGCAAATTTTCAATAGTAAATTCTACCACCGCCGTTGAGTTAGGCAACACGCATTGCAGGGAAGTGAGTATTTCAGGATCAAGGTGTCACATTTTTATTGCCGGTGAGTGTATCTTATATTTCATAATATATCCAGCTAATCATTTTTTTTTATTCGGATATGCCATTAGCCTGTCTTGTTAAGCCATGATATCTTTCTCTCAAATATCAGTTTCTGTATTATATCTTCTTCGAGAGTGCCCATATTTCACGCCCATGTGTAACTACAGGTCTTATTATACATAAATTTGACCTCACCACTGAATTCCTGCTGAAATTTTAGCCCAAAACCATACCCCACATGCCCCCCTTCCCATTTAAAGAAATGAAGTTGGATCCAAGATGGCGGACATTGTCATGACATGCACCAAAATGTTTCCCCCTTAGGCCTAACGTATTACTACCATGACCAATTGCTGCAATCTACACTCCCTTTCATTTTATAAGGGGTGGTCAGGGACTTTTGTCTCACCCTGTAGATTTAATGTTGTTTCCCTGGAAACTCATTTAACATGGAATACTTTTATATTTGCATAGTATGCTCTATTTCCGTCTGCAGTTATTTATTTAATCTCTTATTCAACTAGCTCACCATATATCATTCGCTAACTGCAACACACAATACGCCTTCTGCTGGTCACTCGCCATTTTGCCACACTAGCGATCCTGGCGGAGCTGCAGCAAAGCAGCATAAGGGCGCCAAAAATTTCCAGAGTTTTTCTTTATGTTGATGCCTTGTTTGATTTTCTATCATAAATAGTTACAACATAATAACCGTGTAAAGTTGTGTCATTCGGTTTGACTTTCCCTGTATATCGAGTAATTTATAAGCAGCATGAAATGCCATCCCCCCCGCAACCCCTCAATTCGAGCACTGCTTGCTTATAAGGCTTATCGAAATCTGAACCTCGTTTTTGAAGGCAGAATCAGCACAGTGCGATAATATCATATCTTCTGGCAACACTGTCCATCACGTATTTGAGAGTACATTGTATGCACCTGAGAACAATCGCCACCAGAGGGTGTTGTTGATTACAATCGAACGCGGAACCCCTTAATTCGTTGCGTTGTTCGCCGCTCGACTGTTCCTTCTACCACACTTTGGCCTTGTTATTCCGGAGAAAGCTGGACACGTTCGTGTCGAATACTGGTTTCAGTTTATGGAAGAACTTCCGCTTTACGTTAAGTTCCATTGACACTTTTATCTTGTTATTTTTAACCTACAGTAGCGTGCAAATTAATCCGAATAAGATGCATACTTTCCATGTATACAATAATCTTCAAATGCGTTGCAGTTTTAAGCTTTAGTTTCACTTTTCTTTTCTTTTCTTTTCTTTTTTTTTTGTAAATAACTGCACATTTTCTCTCGATAATGCCCTGTGCTATGAACAACGATCCATTTTTACTCAATAGTTCATTGTTGAAGACCCGAAGTGGAGTCTATTGTTGAAGTATTTTGTTATCGTTGACGGACGAAGAGTCGGTTGTGTTGCAAGTTATGTGCCAAGCGGAATGTAAGTTGTTTTTTTTGTGTGAGTGACTATTTCGGCTGCTACCCAAATGGATACAACTCCACGCAAACGGTCGAAAATTTTTACGTTGCCACAGCATACTTCAATGACATAGAGACAAATTGCTACAAAATGTGGTGTTGGATTGGGTACGGTTAATTCAATTTTGAAACAATACAGAGACACTGGATCCATCGAGCCTCAAAGAGAGGGAAAATGTGGTCGCAATCGGAAGACTTCGTTGCAGGATGACCGAATTCTTATTAAAAAAAAAGCAAACAGAACCCCAGACTGACTGGTTGATTTAACACGTGATTTATTGTCAAGTGGAGTGGACGTCCACGTTACAACAATTGCCTCGCAGACTGCTTGAATCTGAACGAAAAACTTGTAGGCCATTGAAAAAAACAGTTGCTTACCAAAAAAAAAATGTGTAAAAAGCATGTAACGTGGGCAAAACGTCATCGGGAATCGGGACTGGACCGTGAGTGACTGGAAGAAGGTGCTTTTTTCGGACGAATGCCATTTTGAAGTGCATGGTCACAAGGTTTCGTTCATTCGTAAAGGAAAATGTGAAAAACTTCCACCAGAACACATGCAACAAACTCCAAAACACCCCCCGGAAATAATGTTCTGGGGTTGTTTCACATCTGAAGGGCCTGGACCAATAGTTCCTGTTAAGGGAATGATGAACGATGATAAATATATTGACATACTGCTACGAAAAGTCATACCTCATCTCAAGAAATCTTTTCCTGATGGTCATGGTGTTTTCCAACAGGACCTAGCAAAATTCATACATCTCGAAAAGTCAATGAGTTCTTTGATAATAACAATGTATAAGTACTCTCCTGGCCAGGGAACTCACCTGACGTAAATCCAATTGAAAATGTATGGTCTATTTGCAAAAGAAGGATGTCAAAAGTGGATTGCAAGGAGAAAATGCTTTGTGCCCTTGTTAACGTGTGGTACCATGATGAAGAAATTAAAAACATTTGTGCAAATTTAGTGTCATCCATGCCTAAACGTGTAAAAGATGTGATTACAAACAAGGGAGGTCACATAAAGTACTAAGGGTTATTCTAAATACATGTATAGTTATGTATATTGCAGCAATTGCATTAAATGACAAAATGTGTATCTTGTTCGGATGAATTTGCACGCATTGCATATTTTCAGTCTAACCACATACTTTTCTGAATGAGGAAACTGGTTTCGTTCTCGGGTCTCGAGACGAGACTTAGTGTCAAGAGACTCATTCTCGTTCAAGACTTTGGTATGAACTTGATAAATTTACCCAAACCAAATAGTTTACAATTCTATTTGTTGAGACATACCAAACGGATATTTACCTGATCATTTAGAGATAAGCAGTTTAATATTTGATTGTTTTCCAGTGAGGGTGGTGGGCGGAGGATATCAGTAAATACTCATAAAGTATTGGGATGTGATATACATTAAGGTAGATAGCCTAATTTCGTTCCCTTGTCATTTTTTCCTACTTTGAGATTGTCAGTCAATGTCAATAACTGGTAAATGAAACTTCCTAGAGTAAGAATAGTGATAAACTATAAAATAATTAAACAGGTGACAGACTTTGTATATTAGGGAAGCCATATTTCACAGTCCGAACATCAGAAAGATGTCGACGGTCCGTACCCCCGCGATAAGGTGATGATTTTTGTGTCATTTATGAAGATTATGTTCTATACGAACGATTTGTGTTGTTTTTAGCTTTAGGAGATGTATTATAGTGGAGTAATGAGAGTTTTTTGATGGGACTATTTATGACGTCATTTTCATCGTTGCCAACTGCATGTGATATGAAGGAAAACGTTGTTACGTTATTTGTGTTTTGTGACTTGGAACCGTGTTGGAAATATCTGAGATTGAAGGTTGGTAATCCTGGTGTTACTCAAGGCCGCGCGAGATTTACTGCAGACGATGTTTTGGTTCATGTCACATGGTACTTGGATTTTGTTTGCAATGTGGGCGTGCGTTTTTAGTGTGGTAAGTGCTATTCATTGAAAATGCATATTGGGGAGTGTATCGACATTTTCAGTATCGTGGCGTTCTTCGGCCGGGAGCCGGAGGTGTATATCCGTGAGTTGCAGGAGGATGGTTTAGTGACCGGAAGAAAGAAATGTGTTAAATGCAGTGGACGATATCGCAAGAATGTGTGGATGAAGTTAAAAATACGGCAGCGAGCATAAAAAAAAGTCGACGTAATTCTCGAGGGAGTAGAGTGCCACACACGTAAATTTGCCGTTGCGTAGAAACGTATTTTCGTTTCGTCTCCCTCTCTCTTAGCATCACGTGTTCTACCATGCTCGAAAACCTTCGCTATTGTTGCCATATTGTCATTCCATTCCTGGACACACTCGCGCAAACTTCATTGAAAACAATTGAACAGCGCTCCAGCTCGCGGTTCCCACCGGTCAGCAGGGACGGCAATGTGGCAATATAGCACGGCGGAGTCGTTGCTTCTTTTATGCAGTGCATGTTCATTGGCTAGCTAGTAACTAGTGTTGCCAACTGTAATAATGAAGCACTATTTCTGTCACGGAAGGGGAAAGCAGGTAAAGTGGCGGTGAGTTTTGTTGGATTGGAAGCACCATATTTTTATTTTATACTAAGTATTTGACCGGTTTGACGTTGTGTGCGTGTATTGCGTGTGTTTATGTAAAAGTGTGTGTTTGCTGATGAACGTTAAATTCCATAATGCCTCCAGTTCTGTCGAAGTTGAAATCAAAAACCTTGCATAGCCAAGCTCGGGAAATTCTAAGCAACGTGCACGAGTTCATGAAGGAGGAAGCCAGTCATGGTGTTAGCATCCCAATAAAGCATTTTGGCAAGAGAGCAGCGAACAGCAGCAACAAATTGTTCATATTTCATAATTTTGGAATTATTCAAAATAAATAAATTATGTGGCTCCAACATCATTTCAACTCTGGCTCCGGCACGTGTTCTTGTAGAAATTGCATAGAGGAGGCTGTCATTTTTGCTGCTTAATGCGATACATATTGTTTTCTGTGTTAAAATTGCCATGCTTTGATGGGTGACCAAGTTCATAGCAGGGCCGGCGGAAGGGGAGGGCGAACCGTCCCATCGCCCAGAGCGGCAAAATTTGAAGAGAAGAAAAAAATAAGCCTATTGAAAACTGTGATCGAGCGAGATATTCTTTTGCGCTGAATAGTATTGAAATAGCATAAGAAGTCTCATTATTTATTTTATATTTTGATGTTTTAGTTAGGAATATATTGATTTTCAATTTTCCGTTGCTGCGTAATGACCGGGGGGGTCGAAATAGAGCGGCATCTGCCGCCACCTCCCAGGGAGGCAAAATGACTAGCGCCGGCCCTGGTTCATAACAAAAGAAAAAGCCGCGCAGCTTATCGTCTAGTGGCAGTATATGTACTTGTTATTGTTGTGGAAGCCGGCATCCTTTGTAAATGTACAACAAAGGCAACCGACTGTCGCCGATCTCAGAGAGGAAATAATAATACTGCTTCAGGAGGAGTGTTATGGTGCAATTGTAGCGGTTTAACACGTTGGCATGTTATTATCTGCCGTTGCAGTTCCATACCAGTGTATACGGGTTTTGGGAGTGAAAAGTTAGAACGCCACCAGTGCATTAATGCAATGAAAAATAATATATATATTTTTTTATTTTGTTTGAAATCACTCAAATAAGGAATCGTATGAAGAAGTCTTCTTTGCAGCATTTTTGGTAATTTTACTTATGTGTTAGTTCATATTTTGCGAATTTTTAGTCCATATGTATGTAGCTACATACATAGTCACTTGTTAGTACATATTAATCCTAGTCCTGGTATAATGCATGACGTTTAAAACTCAACGTTAGATAGACCTGAATTCTCTAATTTTATTGTTGTACGTAACAGCTGTGCATCGGCGCACCGCAGCGATTTTTCTATCTGCTCCATTAGCAACACTGCTTCTTTAGTTCTGTCGCGCATTGCACGGCAGAATTATCTGCGCTGGACTCTACAGTGGGTCGACGGCGCCGTCTAAATTTGACGCTGACGTTATGCACGGGTAGCCCCACAAACCATTCACGGATACCCCACGAACTATGCACGGTAAGGTTAGGTTAGGCAAACATAGTTAAAATTTGGGGTCGTAGTAATGTCAGGATACGCCAGGAGTGTTAGTTTTGCTGCTGTTTGGAAATTTTTTACGGGAAAAAATCCGGGATAGGAGTTTTGTGCTTACGCGGGTCATACTTTGCGATCAAGTATCTCCGTTATTTGTGGTTTCCTAACGCTGAAACCACTTTTATATTACGTAAAACGTTGAAATCTGTCGATAAAAAAATCGACTTAATTCTCGAGGGGGTACAGTGGGTCGACGGCCCCTATAATAGATTAAATGGAATTTTGAAAATAAATTTTGGAAAAAAAATTACAAAAGAAATTCAAATTAGATACCATAACCTAATTTCAAAACCGTCTCTTCTGTATGGTAGCGAATTTTGGATTCTTCGTCAACATGATAGAACTAGGATAAATGAGACTTTTGCTGTCTTTAAGTGGAATAACCTTACGAGACAAAATTAGAAGTGAATAAATCTGAAATGAATGGAAGCTCAAAGCAATGCTGGAAGAAATTTAAAAAAAAAAGATTATGTAAATGGTGAATAGTCACTACAAATATGTAAAATCTACTGTATTGATTGATTGACACAGTTCTAACTCATCAACGTTTTAAGTTTTTATGCTACAAAACACGCTGGAACAGTGGCGCCAACTTACATGGGCCTGTAGGGCTCGAGCCCACCCGATAATTTTCCAGTTATATTTTGTTTCAGAAATGAATTTCCCGCCCTTAAGAAAACAAAACGTTTCATCATTATACACCTAAAGAATTCTTTCATGAAAAAAAATTGTGACATCTTCAATATGATACTTGCCGTCCTCCGTGACGGAGTGGTTAGCACGACGCGCTACGACGCTAGAGGTACCGTTCTTTGTGAGTGTCCGTCTATCGATCACTCATCATCATCTTCGCGGTTAGCCAAAATTGGCAGAGAAGCGAAGTAAACCAAACCAATCAACCAATGTGATGCTTTTCAGTGTCCTATATTATTTAATCTATTCGCGATCATATCGCTATTAGGAAAGTTAAGGAGGACAAGGACTTATAACCAGAATGAGGATTAATATGCACTAAAATCTCTCAAAATAGGCAGGCAAAAAACACCGAAAATACAAAATTGGCACTAAAATTTATAAACATCGGCAGATTTTTAGTCATTTTCCCGACTAAGCACTCAAAAAGCAGTTAGGCACTTATGAATAAAATAGGTAAACACAGCCACTATAAAATTCGTGTATTCCCAGGGAGGGATTTACATAATTTAGGCCACTAGGCCATCCTTTGTTTTGTGCCTTGCCGATATTATTATTATTATTATTAATAATAATAATAATAATAATATTTGTTATGATACTTCACCTTCACTAATTGAATATTCTGTATTAATAACACTTGCAAACTTTAAAATATGAACATATTTGATAAAAAATATTCATTAAACTTCGATGAAACAATACATTTAGATTTAACAAGAGAACGCTCCCTAAAACTGTTCCCTTCTGGCTTGTGACGGTCCTGTGAATCCGCACAATATGATTATATGTTTATTGAAATTATTAATTTCATATTATAAAAATCACTTTATATTAACGTTTAAAAATATGTATAATTATTACTTTGTACAACGTTAATTATGTTTTATGTTATTTATTGCACTATACGCTGTATAAACGAGATATTTGGAATTCTAATGTTGCTATAGCAACAAGAATCAATAGTCATTGTGTGGTAATGTGTGTGACTAAAAATGGAAATATAGGGAATAGTGAACTGCATATTGCTCAGTTATTTCACTAATAGAATAGACCCATAGAAGTTGTATCTTCACCTTCGCGTTTTAGTTTCAAATATATATGAACGAAATGTAATCGTGCAAATGATTGACTTGTGAATGTCACAGTATAATTGGTGGTCCAGTATTGTGGAACGTTATCAGCACGATCTTGAGTGATGTGTTTTGCGTAAGTGTTAACTTACACCATTGTTCTCGTGAATCTAGTTTGTACATAAATTTATATTATGTACGCATCAAGCAATCTTTATAATCTGAGATCCAAAACAAGTCATACAGCTAGATCTATCAATTGTGGTGATGAACCTGATGAATCACAAAATGAGAATGGTGCCATGAATATGGTGAAGTGCTGCAAAGACCCCGATAAGGAAAGGTTGGTAGCTTGTGAAAATTGTGGCCATTGGTATCATTTACAATGTTTGGGTTTGTCCGATAAGCATTGGGAGTTATACCAGTTAAATGAAAATTATTTCTGTACAGATTGTGATCCATCTTATGATCCGTTCAGTATTGAAGCTTTCGTGCAATGGAAAAGAAGTCAAGAAAATGTTCAAGAAATTGACATTCGTTCTTCTGTGTTGGCAGACACGTCAACGGGGCAAAGTAATGTTCCTTTTCAAATGTTTGATCTGCTGGCAGAGTTAAGAAAAATCAGCGAGTCACAACAGATGGAATTTACAAAAATTAGGGAAACTCAAGAGTCTCAACAGCTTGAGTTTACAAAAATGAGGCAAACTCAAGATTCTATGAGGCAAACTCAGGAGTCTCAACAGCTTGAGTTTACAAAAATGAGGCAAACTCAAGAGTCTCAACAGCTTGAGTTTACAAAAATCAGGGAATCTCAACAGGAAATTCAAAATTCACAGCAACTACTCAAGCTTGACTTCCACGAATTGAGTACATCGTTACGAAAGGAATTAGCTGAAGTTGCCGAGTCCTGCAAATTAGCAACACGTTCATTACATCAGGAAATGGAAAGAGAAGTGCAAGGACTAACAGAGAAAATCGAGGAAGTCAACACTACTTGTACAGAGAATTCTGATAAACTTGCTGGATTGACTGATCAGATTACAGAATGCCAGAACAATGTTTCAGGGTTGTCTCGGCAAGTTCAAAGACTTGAAGTCGTTGTGAGCAAGGACGAAGTAACTAAGCGCGTGGAAGCATGTGAGGAAAATATTGCTAAGTTGACATCTAATATTTCGACTAATGTTGAATCAAGTAATCCTGTACAAGTTTACAGCTCTCATGTGAATAGTAACTGTCAACCTGGTATTCCTGCACGGAACCTAACCTCTCCTAAATTATCTGATTCTTCAGCGTGTGATGTTTCTGATGATGAACACAATCGCATTTCTTCACAAAGACACAAACGTTCTAGAAATAATCGAGTGAGAACTAGTAATACTAACAAGTTATGTCAATCAACCCGTTCCTTATATTCTGATGGTTCTGGTCAGGAAAGAAAGAGGCAAGTAAATCAAAGGTCAGCAAATCCGCAGAATCATCGATGTGATTATCCTGACAATTGTATGCGTTCGCTTACTCAAGAACCTCGACGGTTGGTAAGATTGAATGAACTTACTGTTCTTCCTAAATATTCTGGAGATCCTGAAAAATCAAGTCCACGTAAGTTTATTAAAACTTTAACGTCCTACTTAGACTTACTGCAAGTTCCTGACATGCAAAGGCTTGAATGTATTACTATTTGTTTTCAAGGACCTGCAGAAGGGTGGTATAATACTCATGTCGATTCGTTTACATCGTACAAACAGTTTGTTGACGAATTTCTGAATCACTACACGTCTTATTCGTTAACTCAGGCTCAATTATCTGAACTTAGAAGTCGTAAATATGATCCTAAATCGACGAGTAGTATGGAAGTTTTTGCTATTCGTACGCATTCAGCATATTATAATTTAGTTGATCGTCCGAATGATGCAGAAGTTATTGATATTTTAATCAATCAGTTGCCCACATCTATTGCACAAACAATATTAGCTGCTAGATTAGTTAAAATGGATGATGTAATTGCGTTACTAAAGAGGTTGGATTTAGTGAATTCAAGATCAAACAAGAGTTTTAATGTTCATGATAATGTACGTGAAAAAAATTTCCGACATGATGGGAATAATTCTAAAAGTTTTACCGACAATAATAGTGCAAGGGCAAAACTTAGAGTTCAGAGTGTTGCTAAAAGTTCATCGTTTGTGAACGATGATGAACCTAATGGAAATCAAGGTTCAAGACGTAGCGTAAGACCTAATGATACTGTTCATTTTATTTCTTCTAGCGATGAAAATAAAATAAATAAGATTCCACGTACAGATGTTCCGTTTGTTGCTGAAAACCAACAATCAAACTCCAGCCAGAAGACGATGATATTTAATAGAAATAATAATTTTGGTAAACCTAACCTAACTAACAGACCATATAATCGTTACAGACGTAATGGTGCAGGAACTCAAAATTTCCGGCAAAATAGAAGTCCACAAAGCTCACGATACTTTAACAATAATGGTAGATTTATGAGCAACAGTTTCAATGCCAGAAACGAGCAAGAACAACAGCAATTTACACTGCGTCCTCACTCTCAGTTCTCTAACAATAATTTCCACTCATTCCAACCATGCAGTGTATGTGCCAATTGCGGATATTCGTCTTCTCAGTTGTCAACGGGAAACAGTTGCAATGCAACTGCAGTGGCGAATAGTCCATTAAACGAAAATGCTCCATCTTTCGATCCAAGAGAAACTTCTTGTAAACAGTTCATTTCTTCTGTCCCTGAAGCAACATTAAACGAACGTCGCGGGTGAACGTGGACCAGTTTGCTCGCACTAACATAATGGAGGGTCCGTCTAAATCATATCGTAGTGATAATATAGGCACAACTTGTCAGTATGCTGTATTAAGTAATTCCGTTTTACCTGAAGTTGATCATTGTTATCCACTTTCAATATTTTTTCAATTAGATTGGTACGAAGATGAACCTACTTGGATTTTAAATGATACTGGTATACCTACTCCTATTACTGATCAACCTCTGATCACAGGAACAGTTTGCGGTATTACGATACAGTGTGTCATCGACAGTGGAAGCCAGTGTAATTTAGTCAGTTATGAATTATGGTGCAGTATAAAATCAATTATTCCGAGTGCCAAACTGGATACAGTGGATCAACTTAAGTTATTGCCGTTTGCAGGACATCAGAAGTTTCGTGTTGCTGGTCGGAAGATTATAAGTATTTCAATTAACTCGGAAGTTTTTACTTTGGAGATGTTCGTATTGAAGCAACTGCATGCTGAATTAATTCTCGGAATACCATTTTTAAGGCAATACAAAGCTGTACTCGATTTTAGAAGAAACGAAATTAGTTTGATGGCGTCTACTGGTTCCGAATTGTTTCAGCCATTTAACTCTAGCAAAATCACAACTGATAGGGATCGCTGCCAGATGCAGGAAGTTACTATAGTCAAAGAAGCAGAAAATGTACTTGTCGTTTCTCTAGATCAGATCACAACGAAGGTGCGGTCGTGTGAATCACTCAACACGGAGCAGCAGTCTCAGCTTGAGAATCTAATAATAGAATATCATAGTTTGTTTTCTGATCGACCCCGATCTGCATTCGTAGAACCTTATCAAATTGAACTAGACACAAAGGAACCAATCAAGGCACCTATATATCCTGTACCGTTCGCCAAAAGAGCAGCGTTGGAAAGGGAACTAGAGAAATGGAAGGCCTGGGGAATAATTAAAGAGATGTCTTCGCCTTATTTAAACCCAGTACATATCGTCCCAAAATCTAATGGTGAGTGGCGTCCAGTGGTGGATTTTCGTCGCCTAAACCAACATGTAATTTCACCACTTACCCATGTCGAACCGATAAACGAGCTACTTCAACATTTTAAGGGTGCAAGATATTTTTCTTCGATTGATCTCTCCTGTGGATATTTTCAAATACCACTTACGCCCGACTCATATAAGTACACAGCTTTTTCGTATCGAGGACGACAGCACGTGTTTTGTTACTTGCCATTTGGTATAAAATCAGCTGTTTCTGTTTTTGTTGAAAGAATGAATAAGGTGTTTGGACCAGAGACTCATTCATTTCTGATGATATATGTGTATGACATTTTAATATTTAGCCCAACAATAGAGAAACATTTTGAACATCTTGATTATGTTCTACAGACATTGCAGAAGACGAACATGTCCATAAAATTTGCCAAATGCAAATTTTTCCAAACGGAAATTAAGTTTTTGGGTCATGTGGTGTCTGGTTCTGAGATTAAGGTCGATCATGATAAAGACTCAGCTATTCTACAGTTTCCTGTTCCTCAAAACAAAAAGTCACTTAGCAAATTTTTAGGACTGGCAAATTGGAGGAATCGTTTTATACAGGGATTTTCAGATATCGCTAGTCCATTATATCATCTTTTACGCAAGAATGTGCCATTTTATTGGACACCTCAGTGTCAAGAAGCTTTCTTGTTATTAAAGAATGCTCTAATTTCAGCACCAGCATTGAGTCAACCCGACTTTGAGTTGAGGTTTTGTGTTTCTGTTGATGCAAGCCAGAAAGGATTGGGTTGTGTACTTTGGCAAGTTGATAATGATGAAATTCGTGTCATACAATATGGCAGTCGTGCTCTTAGAGGAGCAGAGATTACATATAGTACACACGAATTGGAATGTTTAGCTATATTATTTGCTCTGGAGAAATTTGCTATATATCTTAAAGGAACTGATTTCAACTTATATTCAGATCATAAGTCGTTGTCTTGGCTTAAAACTACACAATCACTTAATTCTCGTCTCACGAGATGGGCTCTCAAACTGCAGTGTTTTGATTTCACGTTATATCATGTCCCAGGAGTTTCGAATAATATTGCTGATACGTTGAGCAGATTTCCGCCTTGTACTACTTATTCTGCACTTGATGATAAATTATATATCAATCAAGTAATTATGGAAGATTCACAAGATGATACTTCTTCTATTTGGTTAAAAGCTCAACGAGCAGATGAAAAATGCAATAATATAATTTCTCACCTGGAAGATAGTACAACGGATAAAGACTTTACAAAGTATCTTCTTCACAACAAAATTCTTTTTTATAAACCCAATTCAGATGAAATTTGTAAACTTGTAGTGCCGCGTGAGCTTATACCTTTGGTATTACACAAAATGCATGATTTAAATGGACATTTTGGTTATCAGAAGGTTTTAACAGCTTGTAGAAGAGCATATTTTTGGCCGTACATGAGAAAATCAATTAGAAATTACCTGAAAGATTGCTTAGAATGTGCACGAACAAAGATTGTAGGTCGGCCGTTGCGGAGAGATGAATATCACGTCGTTTCTCACAAACCACACGATTTCCTCTCTATTGATTTAATCGGAAAATTACCAAGATCACGTACATATGAATATCTCCTCACAATTGTAGACGTTATGTCAAAGTTTGTTATGATTTATCCGTTAAGAAAAGCGACTGCCAGGGAAATTATCAATCGTTTTGAAGAACAATATTTTAAACATTACCCTGTATGCAATGTATTATTATCAGATTCTGGAAGCCAATTTACATCAAATGAGTGGAAAGCCTACATGGATTCAAGGAAAATTAAGCATATTACTACCACTACATACAATCCGAAATCTAATCCTATTGAGAGGTACAATAAGGAGATTGTTAGATTACTGCGATTATTCTGCAATGATAATCACACCGGTTGGTATCCAAAAATAAATTCTATTATTCAGTTATTAAATCATTCATGCTCTTCAGTTACCGGATTATCTCCTAGTGAACTTTTCTTACATGAAGATATGAAGGACTCAATATTTGAAGAAATCGGCTGGCCAGAACAAATTAAATCTTTGCCATGGAAACGTAAATTGTTTTTAGCAGAAATCAAGACTAGACAATCTAGAAGAAGTAGAAAGATTAAGAATGCATTGAACTCGATCAAACTTCAAACAGGAGATTTGGTTATGATAAAAAATAGGCAAGTTAGTTCTAAAATTAACAGCCAGATTCATAAATTGTTCAACTTGTATATTGGGCCATTCCTTGTCAAGGAAATTAAGGACAATAATGCAATTCTTTACACAATGAACCAGCAATATTATGACAAGGTGAACTTTTCAAATCTTCGAGTGTTTAACTGTTCGGAAGAAAAGAGGAATCAACTCTTGTCTGAAAATTAAATTTATGAGAGTAGATACTGGAAAAAGGAAATCATTCTGTTTATTATTTTGTACAATTGAATGTTGTATTATGTTCTGATTTGTTATTACCTGTTAGGCACAAATCTGTTTATGTGCACGTTGTTGTCGAATGTCAGATAATATTGTCCATTTGTAACTTTGTTGTAGTTATGTTGATACACATCTGACTGATTTATAAATGAAAACTCCTCCTCGTTGTTTCGTAGTTTTCATTTTCCCGGAGGAGGGGAATGTTGTGACGGTCCTGTGAATCCGCACAATATGATTATATGTTTATTGAAATTATTAATTTCATATTATAAAAATCACTTTATATTAACGTTTAAAAATATGTATAATTATTACTTTGTACAACGTTAATTATGTTTTATGTTATTTATTGCACTATACGCTGTATAAACGAGATATTTGGAATTCTAATGTTGCTATAGCAACAAGAATCAATAGTCATTGTGTGGTAATGTGTGTGACTAAAAATGGAAATATAGGGAATAGTGAACTGCATATTGCTCAGTTATTTCACTAATAGAATAGACCCATAGAAGTTGTATCTTCACCTTCGCGTTTTAGTTTCAAATATATATGAACGAAATGTAATCGTGCAAATGATTGACTTGTGAATGTCACAGGCTTTCATGTCCGCAAACTGACGAATGAGAGTCGCAAAGTCAATTCTCTGCCCCTTCAGAGTCTCATTTTTGTCCTTCTACCCTGGATTTGCGTCCCCTACACTGTAGCCTAGGACAGCCTAGTGGCAACTACCCTCCCCCCGTGTATTCCTCTCAGAAATGGCTCATATTTTTTGGCCAAGGAACAAAAGAAAAGGCAGTTTAACGTATATTTTATTGTAATGTAAATGGTCAGCCCACCGAAATGTTTTTTTTTTTTCAAAAGTTGGCGCCACTGCGCTGGAACATAACCTGAATATTTTTGTTCTGGCAACCCTGCGTCCACAATCTGACTGCATTAAGATCATATGCGATGTACCCCATTAGATTAATTTCTCCCGTGCATTGAAAACTGGGCGAGCAGGTCGCTTAACGTATCTTTAATTGTCCGTCAGAGGGCAGGTGATGCGTATTAATTTATCTTCTGCCTTTTAATAACAATGGGCAACAGGAGCGCCGTGGCCAGTAGCCGCAACAATCGTCCTGTTTTCCTTTTGTTGCGATTGTGCTCCATTCGACCTCTTTGTGGCACGTGGGCCGTTGATAGGATTTGCCTTTCTCGCTAATTGCTTCGGTTGCGTCCTCTTTTGTGTTCTTCTTTGTGAGGGGGACATCTTTCGGCTACGAAAGAAGTTCCCCCCGGCTCCAAGACGAATGATAACTCGAAGTCCATTTACTATTCTACATCCTCTGCAGAAGCGAAGTTAATGTAAACAAAACCACTCTATTCCTAAGAAGTAGTTCAGGGTGTCCACCAGTCAGGAAATCCTGGAAAAGTCAGGAAATTTACTTTTTCTGGAAAAGTCAGGGAATTTACTTTTTCTGGAAAAGGCATGGAATTTACTTTTTCTGGGAAAGGCATGGAAAAGTCAGGAAATTTACTTTTTCTGGAAAAATCAGGGAATTTACTTTTCTGGAAAAGTCAGGGAATTTACTTTTTCTGGAAAAGTCAGGGAATTTACTTTTTCTGGAAAAGTCAGGGAATTTACTTTCTCTGGAAAAGTCAGGGAATTTATTTTTTCTGGAAAAGTCATGGAAATGTTAGGGAATTTACTTTTTCTGGAAAGCCATGGGAATTTCAGGGAAATTTACTGTGGTTCTGGAAAATTAACTTTCTTTGTGATAGTGCACTAAAGTAGGTTTTTGGACAAATTAAAACTAGGATTAGCAGGAAATATGAAATTTGTTGTGGACAAACCATATTTCTGTTAGATATACTGAGTAACAGTAAAATTGTATATTACATACTCTAGGAAAAGGTAATATTTTGAACTATTTTTCATGTAGAAATCTGCCCGACCCTGTGACCGAGTGGTTAGCACATCGCGCTGCGACGCCAAGGGTCCCGGGTTCGAATCCCGGTTGTCCATTCATCAATTTCATCATTTCATCACTCATCCCCATCTTCGCAAATTAGCCAAGAGTCACAAAACGCGAAATAAAATAAACTAAATCAAATCAAAAATCAAATCATGTAAAAATCTACTACAGTAAGTGGCTGTTGGGAATTTCCCACTTTCCTGTTGCAATATTTGGGTTGTGTTTGGTAGATATTAGGATTAATACAGATACTGTTAACCAAATTTTACTTTAATTATGCTTTATTTTTGCTATAATTATGATTTTTTATTTAAAAAATCTTTGTTAACCATAAGGCAACATATGTCAAGTATGACATAAAAGCTAACCTCTGATGCCCCTTTTCAACAACCAAATACTAGTCAGTATCACTTTTACATGTGAAGTGAATATTCTAGAAACTACGTTAAGTGGGATTCTGACTGTGGTGTTAAATATAGTGAACTTTTTACACATGCTTAAATGCACGAATTGCCCGAATGGCTTTAGTCTGGAAATTTTTTGTAATTGATCTAGAAAACCTAGAAATGTCAGGGAAATTTGTTTTCATGTGTCATGTTTCCCCATGTGTCACTTCTGATGTAATTTTGCCCATGAATGTTATTGGTCCTAGTTTTTAAGCTCATAATACCAGTTCTCACAACTTCAACGTTGATTGGTAGGGCTTTATCACATGCACAATATCAAGATCGTCGTCAGAATTACAGTAAAATCTATCTATCTATATGTGTGTGTGTGTGTGTGTATATATTTGTTCCAGCATAACTCTCGAACGCCTGGAGCGATTACAACGAAACTTGGTACACGTAAGACTTGCAATATGGAAAGAAATAGTGTGGGGGTAAGACACCCCTGGCACCCTTAGGGGTGGGGGAAGGAGGGGGTGCCATGCAATTATAATCGAAAACGACCGATATTAGTGTGGAATAAATAGTTTTCGGGGTCGCTAACATGAATAGTGACACTCCCAATCCCGTTCAACTCCCAAGTTCATCACCTATTGGGATGGGGGTGAAAAAAATGTCAAAAATGATCTAGATTAGTGTAGAATCCATAGTTTTCGGAGTCTCGAAGCTAATTGCTGGCATTCAGGATAACCAAACTTGGTACTACACATATGACTTACAATCTGGAAAGAAATACTGTGCGGGTAAGACACCCCTGACACCCCTAGGGGGTGGGGTTGGGAAGGTGTGACATGTAAAACGACCGATATTAGTGTGGAATCCATAGTTTTCGGGGTCGCTAAGATGAATACTGACACTCCCAATGCCGTTCAACTCCAAGTTCATTTTACACTATAATTAGAATTCATTATATTCCTGTCTAGTAGAAGATTGGGATAAATTAATACCCGGGCAACGCCGGGCAATCAGCTAGTAGAATATTAAAAATTATCTTTGCTACTTACCATACTTTACACGAGACAACTTGTAGATACCATTACTTCAACATGTCTAGCTCTGCCATCTGTTGACGAAACGAAACACTAAGATACGGTTCGACTCCATTTACGCCTATTTGCTGTTCCCAAATAGTTACATGGTTAATCCAACAGATGACGCTAGTATGTCATTTAGACTGTCCGAATGACATGATTGAACCTGTTGACTTCGCCTATAGTACAGTAACTTGGAAGACAACGAAGCAAAATAACTGAACCTCGTGACTGTGTTCTACGTGATCTAATATTGCACAGTCAAGTTATTACTTATTACATCTTCCAAGTGATAGGTATTTATACCTCTAGTACATATTATGATAGCTTATAATTTTTACTTTACAACAATGTACTTAATTTAGATATTACTCTATTGTACTGTTTATAACAAAGGAAAAAGGAACACTATGTAAGGTGTACTCAATATGGCCTAGGAATATATCGTGAAAGACATGCGCAGATGTGGCATTTGTTACTCTTATGTTCACGTAAGGTGTGCGGGACTCACTAAGCATGATAAAGGACATTTCCCTTGTCCAGACTGTGGTGTAATCCATGGTCTTCTGGTAACAAATTGTGACATGTTTATTGGTATGTAAACAATGTTATTTCTTTGTGCAAAGGTGCATTCAAATGAAAAGGTCCATTTCCTTGCAGAAACTTTATTACAGTAGTTGGCTACACATATTCACTGTATGAGGTAAGACACTGTTTCCACTTTGAAACAAGGTTAAGAATTCCTTGGTAGAACAAGTCCTTGTGCTGGGAATGAAACTATTCCCTGACAGCTTCCTGCAGCTCAGGACTCGAGGCAAAGCGTCGTCCTCTGAGGTGTTTCTTCATAGGTCCGAAAATGTGAAAATCACATGGACTCAAGTCAGGACTGTAGGCAGGGTGGTCTAGCACTTCCCAATGGAATGATAGCAACATATCCTGTGTCTGTCTGGCTGTATGGGGACGAGCATTGTCCTGGAGTAAAATGATACATTTGCTGAGTTTTCCTCGACGCTTATTCTTGATTGATGTCCGTAGACGATGCAGTGTTTCACAGTACATGTTTGCGTTAATTGTGTGTCCCTCCGGAAGGAACTCCACTAGCAGTGGCCCTTGGTCATCGAAAAATACTGTCATCATAAGTTCGCCGACTTTAGGTAGTGACTTGCTTTTCTTTGGTTTTGGTGATCCTGTATGCTTTCATTCCATACTGTCCCTCCTTGATTCTGGCTGGTAATACGGGCAGATGGATTCATCTCCAGCAATGATTTTGCTGATAAAGTCCTCACCTTCATTCCTGTATCGCATCAAATGAGCCAATGACATTCCCATTCTGCACATTTTTTGTTCCTCTGACAAACACTTTGGCACCCATTGTGCGCACACTTTCCTGTAACCCAGTCTGTGCCTCATAATGTCATGCACACTACCCAATGACACGTTCACTTGTTTGCTAATGGCTGCCAGGGATATTCGTCTGTCTTCTTGAATAAGGTTGTTAATAGCAGCCACTGTCCAATCAGGAATGTGATTTTTCAATTGTCCCGGCTGAGCATCGTCCTTCAATGTGTTTCGTCCACCACGAAAACGCCTACACCATTTTCTCACTGTTTTGTCCGATACACATTTTTCATACACAACTTTCATTCTCCTATGAATGTCCGCTGGATGTACTCCTTCGGCATGAAGAAACCGAATGACACCCCGCTGTTCTTCCTTGGACACGTCCCTTAATGGCAGCTCCATTGTTCAGCACAGCGTTCCACCTGGAGGGAGGAAAGTGAAGGTGATTAGATAACAGACACGTGCTACCTGAACACACTTGCGCATGCGCAGATGCCTCAATACTAAAACGTCACATATACCTGTGGGTATACAAAACACATGAAATTACTGTCTCGTATAAAACGCTTTTTCAGAAAAAATAAAATGGACCTTTTCATTTGAATGAACTAAGTAAATAAAATGAAAGTGTGTCAATATACTTATCTACCTATAATGACAACACTTAGTTGTACTATCTTTAAAATTTCTGTTGTATATTGCGATGTAAAAGAACAAAATGTATGGCCTAAACGTATCTTTTTCATAAAATCTTCTCTGCATCCATGTTATTATTTGGAATTTGCTTCAATTTTCAGTAAACGTCCAGAAATGTTACCTCTTTTTAATTTTCCCACTAGTTTTATCTTTCTGACTTTGTACACCATTAGAAACAATTGCAAACTTAAAGTAGGCCATATTGGGTTCAGAACTAATGGAAATAAACAAATTTATTTCAAATTTATATTATTTAATATTATTATTATTATATCCTTAGGGAAAGACTTCTATTCGCCACGAGATAAATGAATGAATATCCAGCACAACTGTTTTTCATTATTTGTTTTTACATTTCATAGAGTTAGTATACTGAAATACATAGTTATTCTATTTTGTTACTAACTTTTATAAACAAAAGTTAAGGGGAAATTTTAGTCATCAAATTAATATTGTGACACCTCTCACACTAATACTTTTGGAATTTTGAGAGCACCGAAACAATTTATTATTTGAATTAATTGGTAAAATGTGAAAACATACTGTTATTCTACATTTTTTTTATTTCTATCTAACGCAGTGTTTACTTTGGAATAATCAATAAGATTTCTCACAAGCCCACGTGTATTTGTTTACGTAACTACGTTCTTCAGACTGACAGGGAATAGGTAACCAACCATACGTGGATTTAAGAACGAATTACGAGCATTACCGAACTGGTGTTCAGAACAGTCGTACAAATTATTATATGTAATGTTGTGCCCAAGGAGCTTATAAATAAACACAACAGATGGCTCTGATTGATCGAATTCTGATAGTACCCGGGTGATTAGATTTTAGATGGGAAGGAACGATGGAAAATTCGAATAGTTCTGTGTTCCTATTTGGAAAATAAATATATGGTTATTCAGTGTGGTGTAAGATTGAAGGAAATTGTCTTACTTAACACTAATGTTAAACGACCACTCTGCGAATGCGTCTAAAAATAATACATTTCCAATTAACAAAATAATAAATAGCGAACCCCTTTGGTACACTTCGATATCCCTAGTGATGTAATAGATCGTTCATTAAAACTGTGAATATCTCGATCCCCAGTTCATTATATGGATATCCGCAAGATATAAGAAATAACTGCTTCAGTTAGAGTTACCTCGCTACTGCGACGGGGTGCCGGCATAGGGGGAAGGGGACGCCAAAATTTTCAGGTTACTAAATTTAAAAATTAAGGATACTTTTCTTTACCTCCTGGAACCTGAGTAGCTAAGTATTGAAGAGTATGAGGGGCGATCAGGTTGCTCCGACCCTAACATAGAAGGAATGACGTCACGATTGATTTTTTTATTTTGTTATTGTTTAGTTATCCTTTATATGCTTTCAATCTGAATTGCAAGTCTAAGTAACGTACAGATTTCTTTTTACAGGGGTTTAACTGAGTGAAGTTGTGTCAATGTGCCAGAATGGAGAAAACTGAGGTGAGAGCGGTGACCAAATATTTTGTGAAGAAGAAGTGGACGATATCCAAAATTCATGAGGACTTGGTGGATACATTAGGGGACAATGCTCCTTCATACAGTATGGTGAAGAGATGGTGTCGTGAGTTTAATTGTGGGAGAGAGTCGTGTGAGGATGAACATGCAGGTGGAGCACCAAAAACTGTCATGACGACCGAAAACATTAACAAAGTCCACGAAATTGTGCTGAAGGATCATCGAGTCATCTCCGTCATGTTGCTGAGATGTGTGGCCTGTCATATGGCACTGTGCAAAACAATTACCCAGGAATTGCAAATGAAAAAAATTGCTGCAAGATGGGTCCCTCGAAACCTCACCCCAGATCAGAAGCGCACCGAGTGCTCATCAGTCAAGAACTTCATGGCAAGTTTCATGCTGATATAGACGATTTCCTCGCCCGATTTGTAACTATGGATGAAACATGGGTCCATCATTTCGACCCAGAAACAAAATCACAAAGCATGGAGTGGAAACACCCACATTCTGCACCAACGAAGAAGTTCAAGGTGCAAACGTCAGCCAAGAAGGTGATGGCCTCAATTTTCTGGGACTGCAAGGGTGTCCTTCTTGTGGACTATCTACAAAGAGGCCAAACCATCACTGGCACATACTACAGTGACCTTATCAAGAAATTACGTGATTCCATCAAGACAAAGAGGCGTGGGATGTTGACCCGTGGTGTGCTCCTTCACCAGGACAATAAAACTGTCCACACCTCACGCATTGCGAGGGCCTCTATCGCAGATGCATCGTTCGAATTGCTGCCCCACCCACCCTATTCACCAGATTTGGCCCCCAGTGATTTCCATTTGTTCAAACATTTGAAGAATAACATTCGTGGGAAAAAATTTCTGATGATTCTAAAGTGATAAGGGCTGTGGACTCATGGTTGGAAGACCAGTCGGAAGAATTTTTTTGCAAGATATCCACGCGTTGGAGCACCGATGGGAGAAGTGCATTGGAGTTGCAGGGGAGTATGTTGAAAAAAAAAAAAAAAAATTGAAACCCCATTGCCGCTCTTTCTATGTTAGGGTCAGAGCAACCTGATCGCCCCTCGTATATTTTATGATTGCGCAAATGTAAGTTATTGGGCAAAATAGTTCTGGGCTTTTTACGGGATGAAACACTTGTCGATTCTGGCTCCCAAAATCCCAAGTTTGATTCTGCCCGTGAAAGTTAAGTTCCAAGTTTCATTCTGTACCCAAAAGTTAAGTTCCAAGTTTCATTCTGCCTCTGAAAGTTAAGTCCCAAGTTTGATTCTGCCCCCGAAAGTTAAGTCCCAAGTTTGATTCTGCACCCGAAAGTTAAGTCCTAAGTTGTGATTTGTGATTCTGCACCGAAAGTTAAGTCCAAATTTGATTCTGCACCCGAAATTTAAGTTCCAAGTTGTGATTCTGCACCCGAAATTTAAGTTCCAAGTTGTGATTCTGCACCCGAAAGTTGTCCCAAGTTTCATTCCGCACCGAGAGTTAAGTCCCATGTTTGATGATGCACCGGAAAGTTAAGTCTCAAGTTTGATTCAGCACCGAAAGTTAAGTCCCAAGTTTGATTCGGCACCGAAAGTTAAGTCCCAAGTTTGATTATGCACCCGAAAGATAAGTCCCAAGTTTGATTATGCACCCGAAAGTTAAGTCCCAAGTTTGATTATGCACCCGAAAGTTAAGTCCCAAGTTTGATTATGCACCCGAAAGTTAAGTCCCAAGTTTGATTATGCACCCGAAAGTTAAGTCCCAAGTTTGATTATGCACCCGAAAGTTAAGTCCCAAGTTTGATTATGCACCCGAAGGTTAAGTCCCAAGTTTGATTATGCACCCGAAAGTTAAGTCCCAAGTTTGATTATGCACCCGAAAGTTAAGTCCCAAGTTTGATTATGCACCCGAAAGTTGTCTCAAGTTTGATTCTGCACCCGAAACTTGAGTCTCAAGTTTGATTCTGCACCCGAAAGTTAAGTCTCAAGTATGTTTCTGTCGCCTCAAATATTAAGTCCCAAGTTTGACTCCCCGAAGTTAAGTCCCAAGTTTGACCCCTCCAAAGGTAGGCCCCAAGTTACGCACATGGGTACCGGGACATTTACTGAAGGCACTCATGTGTCAACTTCTCTTCAATCCTGGGCTACATTTTGCAGGCTATCGAGTATCTGGCGTCTGGTGGACTCGGAAACACCAAAACTCCTCTGTGGGTGCTCAGTGTCCTGTCGTCCATATGTGTTTGCCATTGTCACTTCGTCCATTTTATCACCACCATTCATCCTGTTGATCCAGAATTCCAAGAAAGTCGGCACAAATAGAAATTTTGACTTTTCGGTAAGGGGATAAAACATGAACACTTCTATAAACAACTAAATAATTTCAGTTGGCTTTGGTGTTTGTAGTTGTTCTTTCTTCTACTCTATGTATGCAATTTATCAGTTTTGAAGAAAGTAACGACAGAAGTAACAAGCTATAAACTGAAGAACTTCGCCGGCAAAATCCGTCTAAGAAAGTCGCATTCACCACCAAAGTACAATTAAAGGTGAAGGAAAGATATCGGAACTAATGAATAAATATTATTTAATGCTTTAAAATACATTAATTTATCTTGAAATTGATTTTATAGGAAGACTGGTTTCCTGGCTTTAAATATTTGTTGTGCATAAGTTCATTATATATTTTTCACAATTATTATTATTATTTAATCTATTTCTGAGAATGTGTTCCAGTCTTCCAAGTGCATTGCGTGTATTGTTTACTTTTACTGTGGACCCATGTGTGTATTGGAAAATAGGTAAAAATTAAACTTTTTTAAAAAAAATCAAAATAATCAATCTCATGTGAATCCTGTGGACCCAAAAATGTCAATTTTACATTAAAGATGCTAATCTTACACATTTGTATTGGTTTAGGGGCCAAATAGGGAGCTCCTATTTTTATTATTATTATTTTTTTTTTTTTGGCGTGACTATATCCTTGGTCCACACCACACCTATCACTTCTATCTCGACACTTCTTCTACACTTTACAATTACTAGGCAGCTTGTAAGAGGATTACATTTTTGACAGTGTAAAAATGGTTGAGTGGAAGGTAATACCAGTACTGTAACTGCCATTGTAAATAAGAAACAACGGTCACTCCAGGCAAATATCCAGAATTTTTTTTTTTTGGGGGGGGAGCGAGGTAAACATCATCTCTTTATAGGGGTATAGATAGAACCTTACAAGTGTGTTTCTGTTGAAATACATGAACACGTGTGTGTGAACCCACTTTACACTGTATCCGGTCCCGATTAGTCTTACTGTGCATAAAGTGGACTTAAATACTTGAAAATAATAATTAAAACGAACACTTCTCCCACTTGGTTGACTCCGCCTCCTATTCAAGAACGTTCCCCTCTTGCTATCCAGTGAATAAATAATCCAACGACTACCTTCAACAGCACTGGCGTACGCAGAGGGAGGAGCTGATGGGGTTACAGCCCCCTCCGAAATTTTGAGGAAATCAATATTTTCAAATAAAAACCCCTTCCATTTTTGGGAGTAGAAAGTTCTAGATATACGAAATGTCTTATTGTGTATACCGTTCCCCTTGAAAACACCTATGTACTATCCTCCTTTACAATTCCAGTCCTTTCCGAATAAAAATCCTGCGTACCCCAGTATTCAACAGTGCTTTCTTGGTCTGGTGTTCAGCTTCGAAATGCTGAGAAACAGTGGCAGCGATTTGAAGAGGGTGTGGGGGCTGCCCCCACATTTTGCCACTTTTTCCCCCACGCTATGCTAAACCTTATATAACAAGGGAAAATAAACTGTTCTTGCCCCCCCCCGCACCGAACGTTTTGCCTCCTTGCCCCCAGTTTTGGAACCCAATCGCCGTCACTGCTGACGAATGTTAAACCATGTTCATTCTCGCTGGGTGAAAACACTGGAATCGCAAGAAACGTTTCGTTTAAGTGTAATATTGTCAATAAGAGGATTATACCTCGGGATTCTAGAACATTCTCTTCCTTGCCTCTATAGTTATTCATCTCGTTAAGTTATCGTCACAATATTTGATTCCATACACACGAAAAGCCCAAAACCTCATTTTATCTAGTGTAAATCGCAAAATTTTAGGGAGCTATAGCCCCCTGAGCCCCCCTTGTCCTACGACGTTCCGTATCCGCCTTACTTGTATCAGTCCCATAACACAAATTACTGCAGCTGACAGCTAATTTGCAAGGGAGGGGGCTGGACACCATTGTCCCCATTCGGACGCCCATAGTTTGACGTCAGAAATCACGTGACAATGTCTAAAACTGTAACATTGAACCTGGAGGGTAACTTCTATAAATATATAATCTTCTGGTTGGTGTTCCTAATATAAACTAAATTATTTCGGATTCAGCACCTTTTTTATTCCCATTTCGGCTCGATTCAGAAGCTTTGTGATACAAGTTCGCCATGTTACCGCCAGGTGGCTGCGTATGTCTAAACTTGACGCGCCACCTGTCGTTCTTTGCGAGTACTAAGAAAAGTAAACCTCGCGCGGTACAGAATCTCGACGAAGTGGAATATGAAACCTTTTTCAAATGCGAGAGTAAAAACGTGTGATGTGTGAAGTTTTCATTTCAACAATGAACATGATCAAATTTTCGTTTTTCCATTACGCAATTTTACCGCTCGTTCTTTTATAACAACGTACAGTCACCGGCAAAAGAAATGTGACACCTAGATCCTAAAATACTCGCTTCACTGCAAGTGCTGCTAACTCTACGGAAGTTGCCATTGACAATTTGCTATTAAAATCCACTTATCACATACCACTTTGCAGGGAAGCGAGGATCTAGGTGTTCAATTTTTATTGCCGGTGAGTGTACAAATAGTCGGTGGTGCGATTATTTGCTTGAAATAATATAATTTGGTTTTCTAACCAGTAGCGACGCCAAAAAATCACAGATTGAATGGTACACAAAAATTCTCACATGTTTGAACTTTAATGCAGAGTATTGTATTTCGTAATAATGATACCATTATATACGAGTATTTACAGCCAAAATATTTCACGGGAGGTTTGTCTTTTCTGGGGGGTCGTGACCGATCCTACCCCCGCCCCCCCCCCTGTCCTTAGCATCGCTACCGAACATAGCGGACTGTTTCATGGCAATAATAAGAAACCCCAAGAGAAAAATCACTTACTTGAATTACATGGCACTATACAGCAATGCATTTCTATATTTTCTCTAGCCGTACTGGACGCGTTCGTTGAAAACCTTTTGATCTCGCCATCTCATCATCATAATTCATACTCGTCGCTGCGATTAGCAACTGTGATCAGAAAAGCGACGTAAAATAAGAAAATTACAAATACTCTCCCTCTAGTGCGTATTCTTAAATATCAGCAACAGCGACCTTGCTTTTTCAAAACACCTGGGATAATACCATTGCCACACCATTTCCCTAATTAATGTATGTATTATTTCTGCTTTTAGTTTTTTCTACATAATATAAATTCAGTGTAATTTCATTTAATGTTAAATTATTATTGAATGATTTCTAACAAAGACACTGTTATTGAAAGGGGAAATTTAATAGTCTCTAAAAAATTTAAGGTTCATTTGACTGTTGATAATTTAGCTGATAATGATACATTTATTTATGTTGTCAAATAGCCTATTAAAATAAAGGATGTCCCAACAAGAACAAAGTACCTAATTTTGTAATAATACGCACCATTTATTTGAAAATTGCTGATCGAGTTAGTTCAGAGTCCTCTCAAAGTCGCTCACAGTATACTGCGGTAAACATGTTTGTTGAATTTGTATTTTCTGATTATGATTTCTGTTTTCATGGTTTTCTTTTTCGTTCTCTAATTGGTATTTATATTTTTATCTTTCAGGTCAAAAGATGGCATCACACTTCTAGTTCACGATGTGCGGGCGGAGAACAACAATTGTCTTGGTCTTTTGGACAAATCATTACAACTCATTAAGGTAAGACATTATTTTCTTGATGCAACATTCAAAGAAACACTATCGGATAAAAAAGAAATAGGCAGTCTCAATAATATATTCTTCATCACGTACAGGAGATGGAATTGTATCATTTAAATATAACCCTTTTTAATGCTTGTGTGAGATCAGACCCCTAATATTTGTGATCTTACGAGTTTCGTATTTTTAATTTGTATTTGTGATCTAGTATTTACCTCTGGATTGGTCGAACTCAGAATGTATCTTAAGTAATTTCATGTTTCATACGGACGAACTGTCCCGACCTTGAAACCATACGCTAAATGTATAGTCCCGGAGAGAATTTTAGATATTTTGAAAACAATTTGTTATTGCATGTCAATATTGAGTTGAACGAACTTTGTGTTTGTTTAGAAAAAAGTCCTATTCACTTATCCAATTACAAGAAATATGAGTATTATCTAACCTCGAGTTCTTACTTATAGCGTGACTTTAATCCAAATCTCAGCAGTAAATTGATTTTCATTACAATACAAATAACCTTTTTCTTTTTGCGTTCTTGCTTTTGGACACGAATTTCAGTTTACAATTTTTTCCAGTAGTACAAAAGAAGAGTAATAATGTAAATGTTATAATAATAATAGTAATATTTTTTAGAAGCACTGGGAAGCAGGCCGTGCCCCTACTTTAGGGTCAACACTTTCAGACCATTATGTTGTTTATTCTGTAAAAAAATATAATTATATCATAATTGTATTGTGTATTCGTAGTCTGCATACTAGAAGATTTATTTTAGTTATCCCTTGTATTTTTTGTGGTATCTGATTTTTTTTTAACTTTACAGGGGCAAGTTGCTTTAAAGAATGTGCTGATTTGGGCGCCTAAGCAAGCGGGTGACCTAGGAAGGCGAAATAGCGTGTTCCAACAATGTAAAGCAGAGGTGAGTGATTGTTGAAATGCTTGTGGTACACCGCCTAGAAGTTAGTTTGGCATTCCAGATATGCTGCTCGGTTTTCTACTGAATCCGCTAGTGGCGCTGGTGACTGCATTCACCCAAAGAATTCACTGTAAAACATTTGACACGTTCTTCTCTTAAACAAACAAACACACTACTTTTTATAAATACAAGAAAATGCGAACATGAGACTTCATAGCTTACACTAGATGGCACCCTGGGTATTGAAAATTCTTCTTCGTTCATTTCTAGATAAAATCATTATAAGTTTTAAGAAATTTAATTAAGTATAGTTCACTTCTTAACGCGCACTATGTTTATTGTACAACACGGAAGTTTTATACTAAAACATAACTGCTTCACAATTCAACATATCAAGTTTTTACAACATTAAATTGTTCTACCTACTTTATTTATTCAACAAAACAAAAATTCATCGTAGAGCCCACATCAAGCATGTCAACATTCTGACATCATCAGAACGAAACTAAAATGTTTGAAAAAGATATCAACCATGCGCTAAGTAGCAAAGATTGCAAAATAACAAGAACTACATAAAACACTTGAATATAATAGGGTCTCACATAATTTGGTGCACTTGGGTTTTGGTATGACCCAGAGGTTAAATTTATGAATATGTTAGAGGGGTTTTATTGTTAAATAATGGATTGTATTAAGAGGATTGGATTTATCAAATTGAAATTTGCTGTATTGTTATTTGGTTCTTGTGTGATTCAGGTGAAGTGTGTAAATATCTTTAAATCTTTATGGTTACAATTAAGTAGTAAGCATTTTCTGTACAGTAAGATATGTATGTGTGTGGAAGGCAGGAGGGAGAAATGGCGTGAGAGAGGGAGTGTGTGCGTGTTTGTGTTTGGTGTGCACACTGTGTATATATTATAAATGTAAATATTTAAATACTAGGTTACTTTCCTTGCAACATTTACATTAATGCAATTTTGTCTTCATTACTACCATTGACATAATAATAATCTTTCATTGTTTTTTTCTTTCTAGTGCCGTTGTATTAAGGACGAGACATCTCTACGCAACTTTGTCACAGTCGACCAACTGCCAATCAGCTGCGGAGGAAGCGTTTCCCACAGCCAATCAGAATGGGTGGCATTTCGCAAGGTAAAAACAATCATTTCATACTAAAGGGTGTGTGAGTGTGTCGAAGAAGAAAAGTATTCTGATTGTAGGTTCTGTATATTTTTCACCCTCATAAATAAGATAGTTTCACACTTCAATATGCAAGATCTTGGCTCTCTACCTAGGAAGTTTGTTGTGGTTGAAAGTCTGGTCGTCAGATGGCACAACTGGAAATATAGATTCTTTTATATTTTGCTTTTGAATCAGCAGAGATGAAGGGAAAAAGTTGGAGAAGTAAAACTCCCAAATTATTAGTTTGAATAAACAGAATGGAATCTTTTATGTGAGACTGCTGAATTATTTCTAGATCCTGCTTGAAATTCAATTTTTCACTTTAGTAATTGTTCCATGTGTACTTAAAAAAATAAGAAGAAAACCATGATGTGTAAAAGAATTGTGCGTTTTGTGACGATGAATCAAGGAGGTAAAATAAGGAACAGTGATCAAAAACCAGCAAGCTATTTTCCCAGGGTTTCATGGAAGTGAAGATACCTGAAAGACATTATCTGAACCGTCTTCCAAGATTCTGGGGGGGTGGGGGGCACAGTGAACCACTGTATAGTAGCGCCAAGCTTTCTGAAACTTCGGAAAATATGCGTGCGGACTACAGTTTTCCTGGTGACTTGACATAGCGACACCGTTTCCATGCCAGGGTTTCAGATGTGGTAGTGGATCTAAACCCTCCCCTCTTTCCTGTGCAATTGTTGCCACATTCTGTTTGGGTATCTCTAGAAGTAAGACAGCTAAATTCGGGTGCGTAGGTGTCTATAGTAGTCTCCTCACTTTCCTTCCTAATTAGGCCAAATGATTCTGTGTTTGTTAATTACCTGTCCTCAAAAGGCACATTCCTTTGTTACGCCCACTTCTCCCAATTGTATCAGCGTTTGTCATAAGGGGTGAAAACGCACGGCTCACATAACAGGTTGATTTCGACATGGAAAGTTCGAGAATCGCTTTACTCCCGCTTTTTTTTCTGTTTATTCTTTGTTCGTCTGGCCACAGACCATCGTGGCTGTCGATGATTTAATGTGTTTTTAATTAACCTTGCTCCTTCGGTTCAATTAATAAGGCAATTGTTTTCGCCATTTCTTCCACACTTTTTTGTGCGTGTACGAACCTGCTAACGAGGTGGCGTTCATTAGCAAATTGGCGCCAAATCAGGAGCATGATGAAGCAGCTGCACGCAGCAGGCGATAGATGGCGTTGACGGCGACTGTTATCTTGTGGGTAGCTTCTGTGCACAGTCTGAGCGTTTATAATGCCTTTGGAAAGTGCTTGATTTGTGTCCGCGATTAATCTATCTACTACTCTGTCTATTTCGCATCGTTAGGGCAGTTTTCTATATATTTGAACCTTGTTCTCTTAACCTTTTACTTTCTTCTTGTTATTTACTACTAGATTTAATGTTCGCACCTCTCTGTTCTCTAAATTGCATTCGTTGTTCATGTTCCCTTTTCAACATTTTCTTTTTATTCTTTTACCGATCTTCATCTTCTATATTGTTTACAATGAGTAACGACTTCTACCAACGTAACTTGTAAGTAAATAATAATTTTGTATGAAATCATAGTGTTTTATTGTTGTTGAGACACTTTTTGCATACAATATTTCGATTGCACCGACATTCACTTGGGCATAGACGCAGCAAAGGGATGGCTGTGGGGGTGAAGATCCCCCAGTTCAAGAGAGAAATATTGACCATATTTGATTGATTGATTGGCATTATTTTACTTCGACTTTTGTGCCACTTTTGGCTAATTTGCGAAGATGGGGATGAGTGATGATGAAATTGATGAACGGACACTCACAAACATCCATGCCCAGGCCAGGATTCGTATCCGGGACCCCTGGCGTCGTATCGCGATGTGCTTAACTACTCCGCCACGGGGACCGGCTGACCATATTTGAAACAGTTCCAGGAATTTGTATTTTTTACGTCTTCGTATGTGCTTGGCCAATTTGTGTAACTTATTTTTTCATTGGGTTTTTGACACACATGGAAACACTGAACCATAATCAAAATATTGAGAGTATAACAAACTTTGATATTAATGTATATATCCGCATTCTTGTACAACATAAAAAAAAAAATATTCCCATTTGTGGAGCAAATCACAGATTTATACCAATTGTTATTGAAGAAGAATAAATCCACTGAAACACTTCCTGAACTTTGTCTTTCGTTCATGTGGTAGCGTCTTCGCCTTGCAATTCAAGGGGTCCCAGGTTCGAAACCCAGTGGAGGCACATAGTGGTTCGGATTCCATTTTAAACTGTAGGACTAGTCCCGATTAGCCTTACTGTGCATAAAGTGGACTTAAAACATCAATTCAATTCAACAACAATGTGGTTGAAGTAAAATTATGTTTTAGTACCCTATATATACACTGCTCCACAAAACTTAAGGAACACAAAGGGAAGAGAAGGAAACAAGCACAAAAACAGGGTTCACCCTGTGTACCATTTTACAATATTGCTGGTCATTTTCGTAGCACGTTGCATCTATACCTTATTGGTGTTCATAAGCCCTGATCAAGAGCATCCCAAACAAGAAAGTCGGAATATGCGATTGAGAATTTTACAATTGGCAGAGGTACGTTCTGTTAACACACTACTAAAATTTTCAGTTTCTCAAAATTAATTGAACCTTTCTTGAAGATATTGAATTGTTGTGTTAAGTTCACTTTATGCACAATAAGGCTAATCGGGACTGGACCTATAGTTTAAAGTGGGATCCGAACCAGTATGTGCCTCCACCGGGTATCGAACTCGGGACCCCTTGATTACAAGGCAACGACGCTACCACTGCGCCATCGGGGAGGCCTCTTTTTAAATATATTGTTTAGACACTAAGACATAGCTGAAATATTCTTAAATATGCTATTTCTTAAAATCAGAAATGCAAACTACGAATTTTTAATTTTATATTATTTTTAATGAGCTTTTCTTTGTTTACTCATTTAAGAATTTGTAGTATGTAAATATAACAAGCCTTGGCATGAGAATAAAACATGTCGGTGCTTGGTAGTGCAAGGGGGGAGAAGGGGGAGTCATATCCCTGCCTAGGGCGCAAAAATATCTAGTTACTGATCTACGTCATGTAGATATTAATAAATTCTGGAACGAGTTTAGATTTTGTGGAAGTCTGTCTCCGTCTCGTCGAGAAGAGACGAAAACTTGTCTCTGAACCACTCCTAGTTGTCGTTCATATGTAGAAATGTACGTACGTATGCATTGAAAAGCCTATTTTGACGAGAGCGTTACCAACGTATCATAGCAAAGTTATCTTAATGAATCTTAAGGTAGTGTAATTGAAAAAGAGGGCCGACATTCCTCCTGTATAATGAATCTACATTAGTTGCCGTCTCGGAGCCCTTAACCTTGATTGTACGAGTAGGTCAAGAACATGAGGGGATCACCCCATGCATCATGTGTGATATGGAGGATATGTCAGTCGACTTCCTGTTTGCATATGTTTCAGTGTGACCTGTGGGAATAAGAAGCGACGTGGGATCGTGAGATGCCCATTAGTTTCACGGCCCCTTTTCTTTATTCGGGATGGGAATCGACTCCTGCGCTATTAATTGTGTCGACCATCTTATTATGTTGAACGTTCGTTACGGCATTAGCTTGCGTGTCTTTTAGAAGTCTGCGAGAAATGAGTTCGTTGCCTGGTCGCGGTAGTCAACTGGTTTGAAATCACGTTTCCCTTCATAACATCTCACTTCTTCATCAGTAAGGCACGGATTGTTATGTATACAATAATGCGAAACAAAAAATAATTGAAAATTGGAACTGTTACCCTAAAATTTACGATATTGTACCGTTAAAATTAGGGATGGCCAAATCCGGATATCGGATAATTTTTTATCCAGATATTCGGATAATCCTAATTATCTGATATTTGGATTATCCTAGTTATCCACATATTCGAATATTCGGATTATCCTAAATGCCCAGATAACCGAATGTGTGCATTATCCAGACAGTTTTATCATTTATCCGTTTCTACGGGCTATCCACATATTATTTTATTTGTCATGTTCATCAAATATGTATACTATCCGGATATCCGTGCTGTCAGGATATTCAAATTATCCGGATGTCCGTGCTGTCAGGATATTCAAATTATCCGGATGTCCGTGCTGTCAGGATATTCAAATTATCCGGATGTCCGTGCTATCAGGATATTCAAATTATCCGGATATCCGTGCTGTCATGATATTCAAATTATCCGGATGTCCGTGCTGTCAGGATATTCAAATTATCCGGATATCCGTGCTATCAGAATTTTCGAATTATCCGGATTATCCGTTGCATCCGAAAGGGATATCGGATAATTTCAAAACCGGATATCCTTCAACCGGATTTTGTGGCCATACCTAGTTAAAATTAAAATCGGCCTGTAAAAAAAAACAAAAAAAACTACACAATGTGAACCAAAGCTCATTGTCGTCATTTCTTTGTTCTTTGGCTAGAATAAGAAGTAAATATGACGTATAGTCATAATGACCACATGCACACACTCATACAAGCATTGAGACAAAAAAGATTCATATTTAAAATTGAAAATTTTATCATCCACAAAGATAAATAAAGATTATAAATTTCAGTTTTGTACATATTGAATGCATTTAAAAATGACTAAATGAAATTGTATTAGTTGCAATTAACTATGTAATAGCCGTTGATACTTAAAAACGATAGTTACATGGTAGCCAAAATTGACGGTCTTTGTGTGTGTGTGTGTGCAGTGTAGTGTATATTATAATGTGTATAAGAATATATTGTGTAGTCCTCTTGTCATTTCCGTCATTCCTTTTGTATTATTTTTTAGGTTTCAGTGGCTTGATTGATTGATTGATTTTATTTCACTTCACTTTTCTGCCACTTTGGCTAATCGCGAAGATGAATGATGATGTGATGAAATTTATGAACACTCACAAGAAACACCCATGCTATGGCCGGGATTCGAAAATGGGACCCCTGACGTCATAACACGCTGTACTAACCACTCCACCACGGAGGTCGTCTTCAGTGGATTTCTCAGAAATCCCGCCACAGCCATTATTTGAGAAATATTGCAGTAGTGAAGTCCAAAGCCACAATTTTATGCGGCATGGCTTGAAAAGAGCCTGCCACAATCAGATAGAAGCTTTCCTATTTTTTAATAAAATCAAATCTTCAACGTTTGCTTCATGTCTGCATTACCCAATGAATTTGAGAGAAATGGCGCAAATACTTTCTTTTTTGTGAAGCTTGTGATTTTTGCTTGGCTACAGACAAACGAAGAAATAATTGCATAGAATCCTGGTCGTAATCACCAGCTGCTCTCCGTGTCGACAACGAACCTTTTTTTTATCCCATCTTTCTGTATTTTCTCTCCATGTTTTTATTGACTCTATCTGTTCACTTGCATGTTAACTTTCCCACTCCTTCTTATGTGTTTAATCAACCCATCGCTTTGACACTCTTCTTGATTGTACCTGCTTCCTTCTTGAACTTCTCTTTAATCTTTTTGTATTTAATCGCCTCCAACATTTAATTCCGCTATTTTTTGGCTATATCCACTCACCGTGTCTTGGTTTACCTCATGTGTCTTTTGTATTACTCATCTTTACCTTTCCTTTCATCTCTATCTAATCTTGTATCTAATCACTTCTAACTCTTTTGCATTTAATTGTTCTTACCAAGGCCGCCCCCAGGATTTTTTCACAGGGGCGTGTGGGGGAGGGGCAGCAATGCTTAAGTGCGTGATTGTTTCCCCCATTTAACGTATCCCTAGGATAATTTGCAAAGACACTTAATCTGCTATATTTCACGGCACCCCTCGTCCATGTTTTCACGCTAAAATTTCAAAATTTGAATTAAATGAAGTATTTCTATATATCTCGGGGGGCACTTGCCCCCACCCCCGGTCCCACTCTGCAGGCATCCTTGGTCCCTACCTATTCTTCCACTTCTTTCTTGGCCTTCGGTACTACTTTACTATACCGGAGACACCTATCAATGATTTATTTCACAATTTTTTACATTGCTAACGTACTATTCTGCATTGCGGAACATTTCTTTAGGTGAAATAATGAATTTCTAACGAAAATAATGTCTATTTCTTACATTAACGAGTACTTACTGTTGTTCCTTATTTCCCACAAACCATCCACGGGTAGCCCAAAACTTCACGATAGCCCCACGAACCATCACGGGGACGAGGTATGCCTACTAGGTTAGGTTAGGCCTGGCCTGTTAGGTTAGGTTCCATTAGCACTCCTTTCGTTCAATTTAGCATATACGGACAATACAAGAGCGTATTGTGCTCTCGTGCAGAAAGCAAATGGCGGCAGCAGCAATAGCGCGTCGGAAATAGATTTTCGTAGAAAACCACATGCATTCGCATTAAAACCCTTAGTTCGCCGCCGTAACACATATGTTACAAAAAAAGTATGTCCCTTGTAGCCGCTGTAACACATATGTTACAAACAGCTTTAGGTACAATTATTGAGGGTTTTGCCACACTTATATTTGCATATTGAGGTTGAAACACTGGCAGTTTGTTCGGGAACAGGTTTTGCAATCGTGTTTACAAAAATTCCAAATCCCCCCCCCCTCCTTTCTCGGAATATGTCTCGTGTTTGGGCTCACCCAAACACATGTTGGCTCGACACTTGACAGACACAATGAATGCTTGGTATTTACGATGCTGTTTTCCTCCAAGCTTCCAACGCTTCTACACAAGATTGAAGTGCGAACGAAAAAAAGCAAAAGTTCGGGTTTTCTCCCCAAAGTAGCTGGAGAAGAGGGGGCAAACTCCACATTTTTATGATTTTTTCATTGAAATTCGGGGGAATGCAGCCCTCACCCATAAACCCCCCCCCCCCCCCAACGGTTGGGGCATCCAAATTTTACATGGTTGCATGCACCGATGTATTACCTGCAAAATAAAAGTTATCCGAAATAGATTGGTCCCATAGTGCCTGAGTTATTACGATTTTTCTCCATTATGTATACGAATTCAAATTTCCCGCTCAAAGCCTCGGCGATACTGGGCTTACTTTCGTCAGACCGCGTGGCGTACTAAGGGTTAAAATGGATCAAAACTACAGAAAATGATTTGCGTAAGTACTTTCTCCTGTAAATTTGAAGAAATCCGTCTCTGGTATAGTAAAGTGTTACCTGGTCTTCTCTATGGTCTTTTCACCCGGTAGTGGTTCGGATCCCACTTTAAACTGAAAGTCCAGTCCCGATTAGCCTTTGTGTGGATAAAATGGACTTAAAACACCAACTCAATCAATCAATCAATCTATGGTATTTTCGTATTTAATCGACTTTACCACTCCTTTTCACGTTCTCGAATATGTTTGCAAGATATACATAATGTAAATAATAGAGCTTCATCAATCAGTCTGAAAGGACAAAGTAACATGTACGTTAGTTTTTAACGAGAAGGTGTCTTAAAGAATTCAATTGCAGACTTATTTGGGTACGTCTATACTGCAGCTCCGTTACCGGTATATAGATGATATACCGACAATAAGTGTTATGATCTTTATAAGAAATGTGTTACAGCAAATTTATTTTAAAAGTTTTTTAGAAGAGTGTTGCAGATGCTGACATCTGGTGGACGCAAATTACGCTGCAACGTTAAATCAACACTGCTGTTGAAATATCCTTGTAATATATTACGAACTATAAATTTGAAAAACAGTCAAGTGTAATCCGAAGAAAACTAATAGCAACATGATTCTCTCAATGGAGGAATGCAGAGAATTCAATTTTGTTGACAAAGTATTCTCAGAAGAACTAATTATGGTAGGGATCTTAACTGTGGTCGCATATCGAAAAATCAATAGATTTGTTACCATGATTATAGCTGCAGAACAAATACCCCGTATAATATCCATTATTTTGTTTAATCATCGCGGTGGCGTAGTCCGTAAGGCGGCTGACTGCCACTCTGGAGACCCGGGTTCGATTCCTGGGGCCGGCCCCCTTGGCGGAGAGGTTAGCACATCGCGCTACGATGCCAGGGGTCCCGGATTCGAATCCTGGCCTGGGCATGAATGTTTGCGAGTGTCCATTCATCATATCACCACTCATCCCAATTTTCGTAAATTAGCCAAAAGTTGCACATAAGACGAAGTAAAATAAAGCAAATCAATCAATTTATTCCTGGAGTGGCTGGAATTTTCATGGCCTTGTCCTCGCATAAAGCGGCACTAGGGCTCAACCAGCCTCAAATCAATGGGTACCGGGGGGGGGGGGGCAAACCCTGGGTGGTAAAGCCGGCCGGAGCGTGGTGCTGATCACATCACCTCCAAAATTTCCTAGATCGAGAATGTGTGTGGCCCTATCCCCACATCCCCTAAATGTGCATTCATGGCGCGGTGCTATATGCAGGGGGAACTTTACCTTTCCCTGATATCCACACTCTGAGAACTAAATGCATCATATCGATTGATGCAGTAAAGTGTGTTTTATGGCTTCTTCAAAGAATCAGATTCACATTTGATTCACTTGGGTGCATTTTAGTATCTCGTGAAAGAAACGCCAAAGTGTATATTTTGATTCAAGTGAGGACTTATTACAGTCGAGATGCACTTAAATGCATCAGTTGATGCGTTTTGATATACCTTGATGCACCAGAATGCTTCTATTTTGATGATGCACTTAAACGTATCGTCTGAGCTACATAAACTCTGTAACTCAGACCAAACGTTTAAGTGCATCATTCAAAAAGATGCAGGAAGGTGCATCAAGGAACGTCAACTCATGCATTGAAGTGCATCTCGACTGAAATAAATTCCCACTTGAATGAAATGATGCACTTTGGTGTTTCTTTCACGACATACAAAAATGAACCCAAATGCATCAAATGTGAATCTAATTCTTTGAAGAAGCCATAAAACACACTTTAGTGCATTAATCGATGCATTCTGGTGCATCAATCGATATGATGCATTTAGTTTTCTGTGTGCATATGCATAGCTTGGGGATATGCGAGCAGCGCAGATGCATCATAAATATCCCAGTGTGCCAGATAGCTTCGTCTAGTTGGATGCATTTTTTGATTGTCTTTAGTTGGTCACGTGGTGCAACACCGACTAAGTAGACAATACTTAGTTGGTTTGGTGTCAAGTAGTGTATTTTGTTTGTACACCGTTTGCACTACGTATGGTCACGTGGTGCGTGCTAACTAATCAAATTAACGTTTAAAGCAGCATGCAGGCATTTGTTGAATCTTCTGAACTTAAACACCGCTATTCGTCTACACGTCATTTCCTTGCACCAGCCTGACACCGGGATACACCTGCACGACACCTAGTGTCGTAAAGTGCTGCGAAGTAGACGGGGCTAAGACTAATATATCCAAAACTCATGTACTAGTGAAAACGAAGAACCTCATCAGACTCATTTCTTATTTTCCTTACAGGAGGTTGAGCCATTTGTGGCGACCTGCCACGCCGTCGGTCGACGCTTGGTCGACGCCATGTCAGAAATGAGGTCAGCGGACGCCGTACAAGGTCAAGGTCACCATAGCTCAGCTCGACGCCAGTTGCACCAGCAACAGCGTATCGTAACGCGCGCCCTTGATGACGTAGATCTTCAGCGCCTGCAGAGAGAGGGACAGGCAACACTGCAGAGGCTGCAGGAAAAAGCAGAGACTCTACCGGCGAGCGAGGAAGTCAGGTATTCTCTATTTATGTTTGTACGTATATACAGGGTGATCACAACTTACTGGAACACATTTCAGTGATTAATATTAAAATACTCTTAGAATTTATCACATCATATAACAACTTTTTATTATTATTCAGAAATACCAAATATTTAATGAAAATTCTAGGCTACGCAGGAAAAATGTATTTTATTAAAGAATGCAATTTTACAGCAGACAGTTTATTAATGTTTATTCTTATAATAGCAAACATTACAGACATGTTGGTTCATCACTCTTTGGAATCTTCACACATACCCAATATAAAATTATACGACTCCTAATATTTTCTTTAATTGATTCAGTGACAACAACAGAAAACGAGACTCTTTTACAAACACCTTAGAATTCAGAATGTGATTCGTTTGTAGCTGAGCACGAACTGTAATATCCAGTTCGTGCTCAGTTTCTGACAAGGTAATCCTCAACCTGGTTTTCTTTCCTCGACACTTTGGACTGTGTTAGCAGAACAGTGATACTATCAGAGCAAACAAAAGAAAAAAATATTTACAAAGAATAAAATCAATTATTTTCTGAAATGAATTGCACTAAGGGAAAGTTTTAAAACGATAGTTTGATAGGAAAATAACTTTTCAACGCTTGCACAATTTTTTTTAAAAAAAGAAAAAGTGCTTGGAATTTTACCCAAAAATTATATCTCTCGAAAGGTATGAGATTTGTAGAAGTGTAAAGTTGCATCCTCACTATGCCGATCTGCTTTGACGAAATCCGTGCACGTTCCCACAGCACTGTGCTGTTGAACGTGCATCGTTCGAGTACCATGCCTAGTTAGGCCCTCCCCGATGGCGTAGTGGTAACGTCGTCGTCCTGTAATCAAGAGATCCCGGGCTCGATACCCGACGGAGGCACATAGTGGTTCGGGTCCCCCTTCAAAATTGTAGGTCCAGTCGTCCCAACTAGCCTATCTGTGCATAAAGTGGATTTAGAAACTCAAAACTCTTTTAAAATACCCCCCTCCCCCAATTGCCATCACGATGCTGCGCCAGCAGAGTCTATTTTGAGCTCCCATTGAAAAGCGAACCTGGGACCACCCATACCAAAAGCTGTGGGAATTCCAACGTTGTGCTACGTTCAGCCAATTCTATGCGTACATGGTAATATGGCAAGATTTTGTTTTGAAAATTTCGCTTTAGAAGATGTTAAATGTTCTGCAGTTTTTTCAACTTCTCTAGCACTCACATTCTCTTACAGGAATGACGTTGAGCGCGCCAGGTTGCTGTTTTCTGAAGTTGACAGGGCTGCAAAGCGGCTGGATCAACTCGCCGAGCACCGAAGAGTTCGCTTGCTCGATATAGCTAGACTCCGAGCTTTGGAGGAAGAAGTCACGCAGGTAAGTGTCATCTTTCTTGTACTCTCAAATTTTTCTGTCTGATCCGAAAGATCAACATATGACCATAGGCGTAGCTAGAACATTATATTTGGGTGTGTACAAGGGGAAAAAAATGAGGTCTTGTACCTTTTTAATAGCATATTTTTCAACACAATCACTTGGCTCTTTAACTGCACTGATGTTTGTAAAGGAATATAAATTCACTAAATGACAGTTTTGAAAATTTCTGAATATATGTAGTAGAAACTACACACACACAAAATGTTCATAAATGTTACAAACAAATACATCAAAATACACGTCATCTATAACAAGAGACGTGTGTCAAAAGGTACAATGTTCTTAAACTCATCGATAACTTCATTTACATCAATAGACTAAGCTTTTTTCTGTTCTACAAATAGCAAGAGCAGGGCTTCCAATCTATCCTGCTTCTGAGTTGCTCTTAATTTAGTTTTAACTTGGGTAATCTTGGAGAAAGCTCTCTCACACGTGCAGCTTGTGACAGGTATAGAAGAAAGGCGCTGCAGTACACAGTAGAATGCAGTAAATAGTGTTGCCCACGAGACGAGACTTTGGCCTGTCTCGTCTCGTGGAGTCTCGTGGAAATGCTGTCTCGTCTCGAAAATATTCGTTTGTCTTATGACACATGGTCAATCTCGTCTCGTCTCGAATTTTTAAAACCCTGTCCCGTCTCCTCCCGTGGGCAACACTAGCAGTAAATATCTTCTTTCTCCAATTACATCAAAAAATCGAAAATCTATAGACATCAGCGATAATGCACACGTTTGTACGTTCCAAGTAATGACATTTTCAACTTCTTACAAACTGCCGCTTATTTTCTCTCTTATTGAAATATTTGTCTTTAATTCTCTTTGATAAAGCAGCCCATTAGGGTGTGCCTAGGCACATCCGGCACACCCCGTAGCTACGCCTATGCATATGACCCGTTCTTGTTTCTAGCATTCCTGCAGCTGACAACCGAGCACATGGGGGCAAATTTGCACCGTATCCAATCTACGGTCTATGGGAGGAGCCTACACGCAACGTCTGGTTAAAGTTGGGTATGACTCATCGCACGTAAGTCAAACACCTTCTTGGCCAAGCTACAGCGCCTTGAATAACGTAGTGTGGAAAACGGCACGGTTCTGCGCTCTCTGGCTGGTTCCACTCGAAAATGATACCGCTAGAGGCGCTGGTGTTGGACCCGGTGCTTGGTATTTGTCTGCTTATAATGGAAGTAAATGGAGTTTTCGCTGCAACGTCTGATTCTTTTACATGAAGCATTTCTGTGAATGTGATAATTGCTATGATATTTGGTACAGTTGTCGCGAAGATATTAACGAACATTGTAGACAGTCGACCACGTCCGGTTATCGTCATACTTTCGTTAATAATACGGTAGAAAAAATACGCGTGGAATGCTCTTGGCAACTAAATTTTTGTTTATGAATTAGGTTCATTATTATTATCATCATCATCATTTCTCTTAAAGATATACACACTGAAGCATTTGTATTTTTTATTTACTGTCTCTTTTCTTCCGCTTTAAACTAATCGCGGCGATGATGATTGCATGAAACGACAAGGGAAACCCCACAAAACATTCTTAGTGCCATCGACATGAGTGTAAGTCAACTTTCAAACCAATGGGACAAGCGACACGGGATGTTCACACTGTCACACTAGTGACACACACTTCCACACTGTAAAATAGCATTCATTGCACATGAGGGTCCAAACAGCAAACGACACGTTCATATGGCGTATTCGCGTGCTACTTGTTACTTCGTTAAATAAAGGGTGCTGAGACCGAAGCGACGCGCTACAGGGGGAGTTCCCAACTAAGTGACAAGCGACATGGTGCCTTCAGTCTATTAGCAAGCGTTGCTTGCGAACAACAGATAGGCGACACTATAAACCGCACATTAAAACAACATATCTAGGCGACACGATAAGCCACACGTGTCGCTTCTGCGTCGCTCAAACTGGACCATTTCCTCAATTGCTTGCAACATGTTGCCGTGGTTTGTTGTTCGCGCATACGCGATGCAATGAGTGTCTTGCTTTAGTGAGATTGCGCACCAAAGCGACCAGCGGCACGCGACACTTATCGCTTAAGGATTTCACCATCCGAACGCTGGCCTGTGCTTCCCGTCATGCCGCTACGATGTGAAATGTTGCTCTTGATTGGCTCCTTTCCAAGCAACATGTGTCGCTTCGGTATGAAATTTGCCTTGGACCAAAGACCCGTGTCGCTTTGGTGTGAAATCCTCGTATCGTTTGTCGCGTGTCGCTTTGGTCTAAAATCTCCTTGAGGAAACGGTGCAGTCAGAGCTTGTGTCCCTACGGTTCGAAAGGCTGCATTGATTACGGATCGCTCGCTTTCAAGCGACACTTGTGGTTTGTCGCCTCTGTATGAAATATCTCTCAGGATAATATTTATATTCTAATAACATAGAAAAATAAACTCTAATACACAGTCCAAGACCTGACGTCCGGAATCACATTGCGATGTTTCTTCTTTTGTTACGCACGTATGCTATTTATTTATTTATTCATTGTTCCAAATTAATGCCATTTTGTGACTGTAAATCACTCCATAAATATAACTGTTTCCATCAATTCACGTACCTCCTTTCAAGACAAACAAATCTACATAATATATTCCAAACACTAACAAAGCCGCATTACTTTCATAAGAAAATTAGCACCGATTCTGACCGCACTGCCATTTATGTTCCCAAGCCGGTCGGGCTTGGTTGTTTGTGAATGTCCATTCATCAATTTCATCATTTCATCACTCATCCCCATCTTCGCAAATTAGCCAAGAGGCACAAAACGCGAAGTAAAATAAACTAAATCAATCAATCAATCAATCATCAGTCGCGGGAACCAGTTTCTTGGGTCGTTTTCCACACTACGTTATTCAAGGCGCTGTAGCCAAGCGCCGTATTTCATCTCAGACGCGAAGGGAAAATGCTTTCTTGGTTAGGTTAGGTTTGTTAGTTTTAAATCCCTAAGAATAAATACTCTACATTTAGCCTAACTAGGAAAGTGTGATAATCACTCTGGCAAGGAGGTCGGCGGCAGGAAAGCGAAGTGAAATCAATAAACAATAAATCACTGGTTTCCTCTTGTTTACGGTTCGATACTGCTGACTAGAAACTACTTACATATAGTATAGCAACAGATAAATTAAGAAATGTACAGGGAGCCGCACATAAGTTAGAACGTTGTATAAATAGAAATAATCAACTCAATCTCTTTTTCGACTGGCATCTACTGCAATATTGACAACGTAAGAGATGAAGAGGCAAAGAAATCCACAGGGAACCTGCGTAATTTAAGACGCTGTATAAATAGAAACTCATCAGCGTTCCTTCAATGACCTACGCGGAAGTAAAATAAATTAAGACTAAAAACGATGTAAGTGCCAAAAAAAAAAAAATATTCAAACACCGTTTTCCACGTTAAACTGTCAAATGTGCCATGCTATATAATGTGGTAAACGTGAAAAGTGGCTGGTAGCCCTCTAAGTAGTTCAAAGGGGCGTATAAAGAGGTCGCTACTGTGTACGTCCCTGCGGGCTGATTCGGTGAACGATGGAAGTTCCAAGCGAGGTTACTGAAATTCTCTTAACAATAAATTGAAAAAATTGTTATTAATTCAGGTTATACATCCCCTCTTGTCGGTCAAGAGTTAGCGGGAAGTTGGCAAAGTAAGAGTTGAACAGGTAGAGAAAGATTTCCACAGGGAACCATACGCTTTTTAAGATGTGTAAAAACTTCCAAGAGATTGTGTCGCGATTCAATTTCATTTAACGTCTTATATTGTAGCGCATGAGACTAGATATACAGGGTCAGGCGTTTTCGTGATGTTATCCAGCCACTTTAAGTACCATTTCTTGTGCACTTTCTTACGGTGTGTGTGTGTGTGTGTGGATTTAATTTAACCAGACTCTCAGGAGACGATACGTGCAAAACGTGGTTACATCAACATAGCAGTAATGACGGCCATTGGCAGGTAGGCGTTAATATATGAGGGGAGTAAGTAGCTATTATCGCCCACTTTTTAAAGCACATTATCATTCTGTTAGCGGTCGGCGAAAGTTCCATTAACACACGGCAGGAAAATAACTGCTACACGGTGTTGCCAAATTTCCGCAACTGTTTGATTACTTCGAACGGTTCAGTGGACCTTTCTGGTTTATCACTTTATAATGTTTACATTCAGCCTTGATTACTTTGTTGAAATTCATTTTGGGGATTCACTTGAGCTAGAGTTTTCATTAGAATCAGATATGCCCTCACGCGGAATCGAACTCGCGACTCGTTGATTACAAATGGCTTCGTCAATGGCGTAGTGTCAACGTCGTTGCCTTGTAATAAAGGGGTCCCGGTTCGATTCCCTAGTGGAGGAACATTGCACAGTGATTCAGATCCCACTTTAAACTGTACGTCCAGTTCCGATTATCCTTTCTGTGCACAAAGTGGACTCAGAAACCAAACTCAAAGTCTTTGATTACAAAGCGACAGCGTCATTAGCCTTGAATATACAAATATATATCCAGCTACGAGATTTAACTTCGTAATGGACAGTTTGCTTTGTATGAAAATAATTTAGCTTGTTTTTTTTATCATTCTTGGCTCGCGGAACAGTGAGCATTCCGTAAATATTTGACATGCCGATCGTGAAGTGGAATGCACGTATGAAGCAAATTGTCCATCACGTGTTCATTCACTTTGTTTAACACAATTAGAAATTCAGTAATTGGAACAAACTGCTGACGATTACTTCACCAGCATAAGTGAAAAATCCATTTTAAAAAAGTATGATATGAGGCAAAAAAAATCATGGACAATTTGCCTAGCAAAATTTGTGCATCGCACTGTACAACTGTCGCTTTGTTTCGTTATATTTGGGTCCTAAAACTATAAAATGAAGGGTTCGGGAATAAAACAGATGACATTTTGGTCATTATTGAATTACAAAACAAAAGAAGCCATCCTTCAATTTTCGGGTGTAATTGCCATGCCATGCAACTTGCATTGAACCATTTTGAAATTGATAAACACAACACAAAAACAATATACGTATCTACAGTATAGCTTCTAATAACATTTCTGCGTAATAAACTCAATAATAAGCAAAATGTCATTATTGACATTAATAATAATAATAACCATGACTGATTTCGACGAATGCAAATCTGAGGAAGGAACACTGCTGCTCTATTCGACAGTCTTCCGTCGTCAAGGTGTCCCGGTGGAGGAACATATGGGTTCGGATCCGACTTTAAACTGTATGCCCAGTCCTGGTTAGCTTTTCTGTGCATAAAGTGGACGTAAAGCACAAACTCGGACATTCTGCGTTAATGCGATGTGAGCATTTATGTTATATGTAAGATATATTCCGCACACCGTTCTAGCATTTTAGCCCAGGGGCGTTCGTGACGCATGTGGTGATTCTTGGGTTGCAAATCAGGATCACCATCAGCGACACCACGTTCCGCTTTGGGAACCAGAGACTCGGGGAAACGCTTTGCGACTTCTGCTCTCGACGCCTGGAGCGTCGCAACCCGGAGTTTGAGGAACCAGCGATCGCGGCCCGTGATTAGGGAAGAGGGGGAGGGGAGTCTGCTTTTCATTTCAAGAGCAGATGTAATGAAGTGGGTGGTTTTGGGAGCGAGCGATGCGTGAAAGTTCTGAACTCAATCTCACAACAAGCGGCGTGACACTTAGCCGTCCCTTTGCAATAGGCTATCAAGGGAATGGGCGAGATATAAAACGGCCGCTCTACAATGGCGGATGGAGGGACGTCACTCAAACTTGCGAGCTGATGTGTTTTTTTTTCTTCTTTCTTAGCTGGAAGGGCATTTTTGGGAGCATGTGAAAATGGCTTGTTATGCAATTGATACTTCGTGCACCTTCCGGATCTGGGTAAAGCCAAATTAACTGGCTTCGTTCGCATAAAGAGGAGAAAAAAGTGGAGAGCCTCATTTGAAGTGTGATGGTCTCCATGCCTAGCCCGGTTCCAACAAACGTACCATTCACTTCGGAGAAAAATGACGAACGACAAGAGAACTGCAAGGTTGCGGTCTCGATGACGAAAAAGTTCAGGAGTCACAAAAGCCCGGAATCACAGCGAAAAGGGCCGCCAGGGGTCCCGAGTTATAACGAATCCCAGAATGGGTGTTCTTTGTGACTGTCCTTTCATCAATTTCATCATATATCATTCATCCTCATCACGGGTGGCAGAAAGGCGAACTAAACTAAACCAAATCAATCATTCAAAGCTAAAGAATGGAAGTGGAGCAGGGATATTTAGCGAAACTTAACGTAGTTCTTGTTAGTGACAGTCTGCTATACAACAGAAGCATTACAATGTATGCAAGGTAGCTGCATTCTGGCAATAGTGCTTACAAGGTTCATGGGAGAGGTGATTAATTTGAACGGTTGTCGCCGAAATTCTATCCCTTATTGACGGGAAGTGCGTTTACATTAAAATAAATACATTCTATTTATGTTGCATTTCGGTTAATTTTCAAGTATAGGAGTTGAAGTGGTATCTATTAAACCAGCTTGAAATAGGAAAACACGACTATTGGCAAAAATGGCCATATACTTCATTATCCTGGGACTGTAATAAAAGTTATTGAATACGAGTCAACAGCCTTCTGTAAAAAGTGACAGCCAGTCTCCGAAATCGATTAGTGAATAATGTAATTTTTGCCCAAAGGTCACACGCAATATTTGTGTAGGAAGATAATTCAATCGTATTTGTGCTATGTACAGGAATTTACTTTCTTGCGTCTACATGCTTGTATTTCAGAATCGAGATTAATTATAATGATTACAAATGATTACTTTACAATGATTCACGTGTTGAAGAAAACCAATACTCAAGAAATGCTTTCATCACTGGTAGGAAATATGTCTTGCCTTTAGTTGAATTGAAAGAAACAAAGGAATCATATCAGTGGGAAGTGAGGTGTGAAGTAATTGAGTAACAAAATCATAAAAGTAACAAATTGCAGTCATGCAAACACAAAAATACTCACTTTACTGACCATCTTTTAAAAAAATACTGGCAAATTACAGATTAAGATGAAAAAACTTACTTTTACTGATTTTACTGACCATTTTCCACCCCTGCATACATCGACAATGGAAGTTAAAAATAGCTTACATTCGTGTGGAAAACAAAGGCACATATTTTTATATGAACTAACTCGCTCAAGAACACTAGTACTACAATATTTCCATACTTCTTCCTCTATTCTTGCACATAATATACCATGCGTTTTCCGTAATTCACTGTATATTTGGAAAAAGAAATACTGAAATAGGGTAAACGCACAGCCACTCTAAACTATAGACGATCAACTGCATGATCACATTGTTGGTGTGCCCATTTCCGAGCAGAATCTCGCGTAATTTCGCACCTATTGTATGGAAAGTCCCTGCATGCAAAACCTTTGACCTTTAATAAAATAAATAATTCAAACTAGAAATGGAGTAAATAAGGACCTAAATGTTCTCACAGAGAGTCTTCAAATAATTTATGAAATTTCCATTACACAAATGATATTTTGTTACAACATAAAATCTTGTTGAAAGTTATACATTGGACCCGTTTCGGCGGCCCTGTCCAGGAGGGCCAGAGCACCCCTCCCTCCCCGAAAGACTAACAAAGTTCAAAGTTAACAAAGCAAAATACTTGTTGCTGTTGTATGATACAAAGTTGATTTATTTTAGAAGAACTTACATAAAGATAAGGAATAGATTGTGGATATACAGTTTGCGTTAACAGAGAAAAATTATGCATACCACTACGAATAACAACACACATAAATATATTGAGCAGGAACTTGATTTTTCACCAGCTGTACCTAACAAACTTTTTGGTATGCAATGAGTAATCCATTAAAACCTTTGATATGAATTTCTTTGGTAGGACAACTTTATTTATACAAATATTCGTGATCTAAACTAGACATAATGAATACATTCTTCTTTTTAACCTGTTCAAGCAGTGATAATAATTACTATTATCAATTTAGCTGTTTTAATAATAATATTCCTTTAATCTTATTAACTTATTGATTATAAAGGTTATTATTATTACATGTGAGTCACTTGGTTCGGATCCGCTCCCACCCTCAAAATGTAGTTCTGGATACGTTCTTGGAATAAGAGTAACTAACTAACTTGCTTACTTTGAGGCGAAATAACTATAACTGTCTAAATTCTCCATAGAGATTGTAAATAAGCTGTGTGGCTGCCTGACCAGTTAACACCATCCATCCCTTCGGGGCAACGTAATTATAACTCTCTCCGCACTTAACCTGTGGTCGGCACCGCCCTCCAACTACAATGCTCGAACTGGAAACTGCTCGTTACCGGCTCGGTTCCTTAACATCTTCGCTCTCATTAGACCTGTAATGAAGCCGCCTTTTTCAGTGTCCACTGGTTTTTTCTTCGACTTCCAGGAATGGTCTAGAAAATTCCGTGCGAACCGTTCTCATTAGAACCAAACCTGATGATTGCTGTGACGTCATCTTCTGCGACAATTGTGTGGGACGTTACGGGTTACATCCAATAATTATAAGATTCCAGCTTGAACTTTTGGACAAAAAAGTTCTTGTACATTTCTCCTCAGTTTTTTGTTGTCATTTATGTCATAGAGAACCCTCTTGAAACATTCATTAACATATCTTTGTGAAAATACATTATTTTAAGGGATAATGCACACCGTCTGAACGTGTTCCTCAACAGTTAACATATTATATGTAAGGGGTGTGTTAAAAGATCCGAAAAGCAGAAAAATATCTGTTGCTTGTATTAGAATTTCATATTAGAATTCGAAAAAAACTATTTTATCCAGATCTTAGTAATTCATCTGAATACATTCAGGTCCCTCACTCATAATAGTTAATAATTATAAACAATGTGTAAGTTATTATAGAGATTACAAATTGAATAATAGAGTTCATCTAGCTGTGCGTGTCAAATCATTGTTCTTTTAAATAGTTACAAGCAAAGCGAAATGTGAGGCGTGTTCGAGAAGTAAGTACTGTTTGCGAACATCTTCACTTCAGTTTTACGGTTGATTTCGCGCATGCGCGCAGGTTTTCCTCATAGCTTTGCTGTGTCCGAATCGGTAACTCCTGCCACCAAGAGCACCTTATAATGTTGACCTTGTTCCCTTCCTAGTAACTTCAGCTTTTAACAAACGTTTCAACTTGCCAAGTTAGTTAAAAAAAACATTGAAATAATTAATGGTATATAAAAACTTAAGCATAGCGTAAAAAGAGAGCTCCAAATTCGTAATAGTTTTTTTCACTAATTCTAGGCTATTCATTTTTGCATCTTTCGAATAAACTGTTTAAAAGATGGAGAGTACCAGATATGAACGGTGTCGTGTCGTTTGCGCCGAGGGTTCTTATCGGTTCATTTCCGCCGCGAAATATGTCAAGACCTTCCTTGGCTGGTCTTCCCATAATCCAGAGTGTCATCACCGCCGCGCACGTGTGTTTATAGGCATATGTGTTTTAGTGCATAAAGTGGACTTAAAACATAAAATCAAACGTGTGTTTATGAGGATGCACAGGATGTGTTTTTACACTGAAATGTTAAACCTATCGAGAGAGTCAAGTATGACTTTTCTTTACTTATTTCAAAAGACATTACACATGATTACTTGTATCAATTTTATTCCACAACACAAAATACATCAATCAGTATCAGCCTATTAACTATTAATCATTTATCGTTAATCGTCAAAAAAACATTGTAAATACAGTATTGTTAAAATATTGAAAGCATTCTACAAGTAAATGTACACTTTGGAAGCAACATAAATGTGCCAGTCTATTACACTTAATTATTATACACTACATAAAATCGTCAAAAACATTATAAATACAGTGTATTTTTTTGAAAACATTACATACGTAATAGCTACGTATATATAAACACAATATTTCGATTCACTTGCACAACAACAATACAAACGTTATTTGAATTCTTGTAGGTATGCAAATGCTCGAAGGCATTGCACGCGTTGTTTCTATCATTTCCATATTCTCAGCCATCTTGTCGTCTCTCTCAAGTTTCAGTTTTACATAAATACTGAATATATACTTTCATCTTACATTCATTTACCAATCACCTTCCTTTTCAATCGAAAATAAACACAGCTGGAGCTGGCAACGTCATAAACACACCTGCGCGCGGCGGTAATGACACTCCGGATTGTGGGAAAACCCACCAAGGAAGGTCTTGACATATGTCGCGGCGGAAATGAACCGATAAGAACCCTCGGCGCAAACGACACGGACTCGATATGAACAAGAGACATTATTTTCACATGATCCAATTGGCACCCTGAACTGTAGCATTTTGGCGCCATCTTTCAGACAGGGAAAAGTGAACTTATTTTTAAAGAAATAAACATTCGTCGATAAAGTGGTCACTAGCAATTCTGTAGCGACAACTTATAGATTTAGCGTTACATATTCCAGTGCAATATAAAATTGGTAATTTGATTGTGAATGTAACTTTAGAAAGAATGTGGAAAGATGTATCTAGTGACTTGGTGAGATACACAACAATCTTACGCCACACAACAATGTTACGCCAACACTGCAGCGAGGCGACTGTGATGTGATGTTCTGAGAAGTAGACAGAAGGAAGATAAATGGTTCAAGGAGGGGGGGGGATAAGTACTTTTCTACTCATGTAACCCTATAGCCAGGGAGGGGGTTTATAAAATTTGGCCCCTAGGTCATCCTTTTGGCCCTGCCAACATTATTATTGTTAGTAACAATTTACTTATCATGGTACTTTACTTCCACTAATTGCATGCTCTGTATTAACAACACTTGTAAACTTTATTACATAGACACGTCTGATTAAAAATTATTCATTAAATTTCGTTTTTGGTTTATAAATGCCACTCAACTATCAGTTGTTGACATTTTAAGTACATTGTTTTCTTCGAGCAACAATAGTTTATATTCAAGCAAGCATTGTTATGCGATCTGTGAAAATAGGGTTATGATATAAGACGCTACCTTCTGTCATGACATATGCAGGGCAGGGTTTTTTGGTGTTAATTTTTTAAAAAAAATCGTGGAAAATATATAAAATGTTGTGTTTATAGTTAGAAATATGGCAGTAATTTCGTGAAAATTTCGTGGTAATTTATAATGATTATACTGGGTGATTTTTTTAACCTGAATCATTTGAATATCTTGAAAAAAAATCATCCTACAAAAAAATGTTCCAAATAAAAAGTTGATAGTTTGGAGGGGGAAGTTTAGTGGTGCAACAAAAGAACACCCCCTCCCCCTCTTGTAGGTGGGGCGGGGGGCCAACTTTGAAATTTCAAATAGAAACCCCTATTTTTTATTACAGATTCGGATTTTACGGAAAAAAATACATAAAATTTGTCTGAAACATTTTTTTCGATTCGTGATAGATGGCGCTATAATCGACAAATTTTCATTTCTTGAATGTTTACACTTTAAAACCAATGTATTTAATTTCGCAATTAATTTAAATTAAAAAAATAAAACATTCTCGTGCATGAACTTTGTACTAATTCTTGACAAATCTTTTGAGATTTCATTAAGCTGGTAATTCGCCTATTTACAACATTTAAAAGTTAGATTCGATATTTGTTTAATTTTTTTTATCGTTGTGTCAAAGATGCTTAACAAAGCTACAACAGAAAAATAAAATAAAAAATAAATAAAACAATGTCAAGAAACAGTTCCTTTTTAGACTTTTCCTGTTAAATCATTGTTTGTTTTTCATTGTTTTTTAGATCACAAAAATGCTCCGAGCGATTAATTTGACTAAGCAATTGATACTTTTTAATATCAATGGATGTATTAACTGTAGAAGAGAAAATTGAAATGGTTCTCGTGTATGGAGAATCTGGCAGGAATCTCCGTCAAGCTGTCGTTGTTTATGCTCAGCGTTTTCAAGACAGGGTGCGTTCTTTCGCTTCGATTCAATGTACAGTCAATCAATTTACTACTGAAGGAAGTGTTAAACCTAAACAAAGGACCCGTCGAAGAACAGTTACTGGAGAAGAAAATGAAATAAATGTGTTAGCTGCTGTGGCCCATGATGCTCATGTCAGCTCGCGAGAAGTAGCTTGAAATTCCGGATTGTCCCAGAGCAGTGTTTTGAAGATTTTACAGCGTCATAAATATCATCCATATCATGGCGATGATTTTCAAAATCGAATGACGTTTTGTCAGTGGGCACGTGAACAAATACAAATAAACCCAAATTTCTTTCGTTTGGTATTGTTCTCTGATGAGTCATCTTTTACAAACCACGGAATGGTGAATCGGCATAATATGCATTACTGGAGTGTCGAAAATCCGCACTGGCTGCGCCAAGTTGAGCATCAGCGTCCATGGACTGTAAACGTGTGGTGTGGAATTATTGATGACAAACTCATCGGTCCCTACTTCATTGATGGAAATTTGAATGGTCAACAGTACCGCAACTTTCTTCAAAATGAACTGCCAATATTACTTGAAGAGCTTAACCTGGAACTGAGACAGAACATGTGGTTTCAGCAGGATGGATGTCCAGCGCACTATTCGAGAGCAGCACGTGAAGTACTCGACCGTGACTTCAATGGCCAATGGATCGGCAGAGCTGGTCCTGTAAATTGGCCTGTCAGATCACCAGGTCTTACTTCACCAGATTTCTTTTTGTGGGGCTACGTAAAAGAGAAAGTGTATCGAGAATTGCCAACTACTCGTGAAAATATGATAGAGCGAATCCAAAATGCTTGTGCCATAATTGAACCAGAGGTACTTTTGAGTTGTGTACATTCATTCGAAGCGTGGATCAATAAATGTATTGAAGTCGAAGGTCACCATTTTGAGCACTTAATGTAATTGAGAAGTGAATGTAGTTTACTAGCCATCGAGATATCTAGAGCTAAGAATTGTCGAGTAATTTTGTATTTTCAAAATAAATTTATTTGTTTTACAACAATTTCAAGTCCTGGAACAAAAATGTTTTATTTTTTGAATTTAAATGAATTGCGAAATGAAATACATTGGTTTTAAAGTGTAAACATTCAAGAAATGAAAATTTGTCGATTATAGCGCCATCTATCACGAATCGAAAAAAATGTTTCAGACAAAACTTATGTATTTTTTCCCGTAAAATCCGAATCTGTAATAAAAAATAGGGGTTTCTATTTGAAATTTCAAAGTTGCCCCCCGCCCCACCTACAAGGGGGGGGGGGAAGGGGCGTTCTTTTGTTGCAATACTAAACTTCCCCCTCCAAACTATCAACTTTTTATTTGGAACATTTTTTTGTAGGATGATTTTTTTCCAAGATATTCAAATGATTCAGGTTAAAAAATCACCCAGTATACATAATGTTACTAAATCAAAAAATGATTTATAGAAGGCATAATATTTGCAACATTTATGGGAAAATAAGCTCAAAAATAGTAAATAATAAATTTAACCTTCTGAAAATCAGCTTTACTCAGTTATATTTATATTTTAGGGAAAGTGGAATGTAACTTTCGGGTTACTGTGCCTTTCCTTTGCAACCAACATCTTCAAATCGAATATACTTCTTAAAATGAAATTTGTAAAAGGTGCAATTTTTTCGATTTTATCGTAAAAATGAAAATGTTCGCAGAAACTGTCAATTTTCGCGAAAATTCGCGATTAAATTACAGCCGTAAATCAGTCACATTTGTGATAAAACTTGCATATACTACTTGCTGCATCTCTCCGTTACATTTCGCGTTTATCGCTAATACCAAGAAAACCCGGCCATGGACATATGCAAGTAAAAGGACTTCACATGTTGTTTTATTTTGCTATTATCATAATATTAAGGAATTTTAATAGTCGATGGTTATTGTCAGTTCTGCTCCTTCGTCGTCTCATTTTTGTGCGCCCCCTGGACTTGTGGCCCCTAGGCGATAGCTTAGTGGCAAATCGCACCCTGGGTAAGCTTTCCGATTACACCTTAATATCCTTTTTTATGTGACGGATAGAAATATACTTAAAGAAGTAACAATGTAAATGCAGCTGGCAACACTGCCAATCTTGCGGGATATGTTATATTTTTTGCTTCTGACGTTGAATTCCCTCTCCGAAAGAACCGGAACGAAAGGTGTTGATTTGACGTTTGCCCCCAAAGGTTCGTAATGGATTTGAATGACGCTGGTTGTCAGGCTTTTAATAAAACACCATCGCCGCCCCGTTCAGCGTTTCCCTCCGCATAAACTCTGGAAGTTGTTGGGCCGCGGTGAAAGGTAGAGACGTCCTCGTGAGGCACCAGGGTCAGAAGGTGACGCGGAGGTCAACTCGGACACTGTTCTTGGCACGCTTTGGTCTGCGGTGATTCCCACGAGTCGTCCTCCTGGCATTCAAACACGGTTTACGAATGCTAAGGAGCGTTTTGAATGTTTAGTTTCGAATTGTTGCCGTTGTGGCAAGTACGGTCTTCTTTTCACAACCAACTTTGTCATTCTCTCAGGTGTGACGTCTCACTCCGCATCCGGACCAATCAAAACTCCCAGAATAAACTCTTCCTTTAAGGATGGCATCTAGACGAGACTACTAGCTTGGTACTCTATCGTACTATATTAGTGTGACGTCATGCTGCAAGATTGAATCCAAACAAAGTAGTCACGTGGTTTTAGAGTAGCTTTAGGAATTGTGACAGCAGTTATGAAACAAAATTGTGATGCGTATCGTACATCAATGTAAAGATGAGATTTCAGAGAATACGTCGATTACACGTACCTTACAGAGGAGAATGAAAATAATAAATGAATTAAGAAATCGAGTAAAGCTAATGCTCCTACCGGCTTCCGAAACCGAAACCGCAGCCAATAGGCAGCAGCACTGCAGTCACGTGAGCGTGCTGAACGCCCAGAATTCATACCGGCAGCATCCCTGAAGGTGAGCTCGGTCTGGCTCGGTTGAACTTCGGCTGTGTTCGGAAAGGGAATAGCTCGATTTTCTTTTAAGGTGAGGTGCACCAGGCATTTATTCAAATATCATCGGAATAGGCACTCTACTAAAGAAAATCCACGCATAATTTGAGAGTATGAATTTCTCCCCATGTTGCAAGTGGAAGTGGTTTTTACATTTGGGTATCTCGATCGAGACGCTTGGGATCCTAATTAAAGTCTATTATTAAGCTAGATACCGTGTTTGAAAAATATGATGAATAACTATTTATAGAATCCCATGTATTCCTTATGGAGAGAGAACTTCAAATTCAAGTTACGGCTAAACAAATGGCAGTTTCAACTTTTTCTAGCGCAAATATCATCTTCAATGGATCCTCTACCCGATAATATGTTTTTCCCGCCACGGAAGTTTGATATCCCAAAGAAAACGATAAAGTGCCTCCTAGGTTAATTTTAGTTGTCAAGGAAGTGGGGGCGCTGCTAATACCGCTAACTTTAAAGTGATAACAATCTATTCTTAGTTTTGACCATATAGATCTGACGGCATCACCCATCTCAATAATCCACCAATGGTTGTATTAATCGAAAATAAGGTATTACCGGATAACGATTTTTTCATCTTCACCTCAGTCAAGGCGCTAGTTGGGGAGGTAAGAGGGGATGGGATGACTCAGCCAACATAATAATATCACGTCACGTGCAAAATGTATACGCATGGCAAAAGTTGGTCTGTGTGGGCCGGGGCTAGTGATGGCATCATAGTAGGGCAGGTGGCGGGTGCCACAGTTCACAGCCAAACGATTGCACGAAAGAGCCAGATCTGGCCCCAAAAGAGCTAAGTTGACAACAGTGCTCCCAGCTGCCTCGGAGAGAAGGACCTGGGGGAAATTGCCTCCCTTCCCCTTAAGATGCTTGATTTCCTTACTCGAGTTATTATTTACCTTATGCTCCAGAAGGTATGTATAATAAATATATCAACGTTGTTCTGTATATGGCCCTTATGTACCGAAATGTGGATACGGCACTGTGGACTAAATGTGTATGTCTGTTGGACTGAGCTGAGTCTGTAATTTTGCACGATGCACGCGAAGGAAAATCAGCTTACTTACTGCGCGTCACGTTTAATACAAACCCTTGCCTCTGGAGTGGAGGACCATAGGTTGTGTTCCATTGGGTTGATTCAACTCTGATGTTTGCGGAATAACACTCGCTGATAAGAAACGGTGATATATTGATTAAAAACAAATGATTACATGTTTATATAAACTTGCTGTAATGCCTCTGCGCACTGACAGAGCGTCACTCTCTCCTGGGTTCGAGAGTATGCATAGGAATGCAAAACTGAATTCCCCTGATATCTATTGATAAAAATGACACACGTCTATCAATTGTGATCTGAGACATACCTATTGTCCGAAATCTCATCTTAACATCATAACTGCTGTCACAATACTTAAAGCTATCCCTTCCGATGGAAAATTGGATGGATTGAATAATTGAATAAAGATTACATCCAAAGGATTCGAACCCGAGACGCTTAGGATTTGAACCATGTAAAGAAAAGAAACATGCCAGACGAATCTCACCAAAAACAAGACAGAATCACGCACACATATAGAACTCTTAACTTACCCACTTCTATTAATACTATTATTCTATCACCTTCTTGTTTCATAACCTTGCTATCCTGATGAATCCCAGGATTAACCTCTCCAGGAGTTCCCAGAATAGTCAATATTGACGCTCTCTCAATATACCATTCCCCGTACCTAAAGACACTCACACAACATAATCCCCCTTATATATAACGCTACTACCACACTTCATAATTTAGCCAAAATCCAAACTGTTAACCCTCTCACTTCTTCTCACTGCCTTATTATTTCCTTTAATAAAATAATCTTCACCCTCCCTTCACACACTTACACATAAACTCACCAAACAACAATACAACATGAGAACACGTCCACACAACGTCACATCTACCCACTGAATCCCTAACACTATCTCAGTGAAATAGACGTACTGAAACACACACTGCATAGGCTACCTAAGAAAACGACCACAAAACAAGTATCATATCGTAACGAACTGTGAGGTTCGTGGGATCAAACCAAGAATCTTCCATTATGCTTGGGTGATGTAGTTTTGTCATTCATTCATCCTCACTGGTGAGCACTCGCCCTTGGCAGATAACTTGATGGTAATGGGCGAGAGGTTACTTTTCATACATGGAAATGGCACAACACTAAGAATTTGGGTTTATATCTTCTAGTTTAGATCAACATGGTTAGAGAAGGATGTTACCTGTCTATTCGATGATGAATAGTTCCTCGGAGAAGACTCTTAGAATCGCGCTATGCAGGCTCGCTCAAGCTCTCCGATGTTTCTCGTTCCTCGATCCAAAGCAAAAGCCCCCACGTCGCCCGGTACACTCTAACTTATCCTTTCTTCCACCACCTGGTTATTGCTCCCAAATACCAGTTAATCAGCAACTTAATTCCAATGAACCAGGAGGATTGATTTAATACTGACCTAGCATTCTTTGAATGCTTGAGAGAGTAACGGCCGACGAAGGAGGTTATTGCTTCTGGCTTGCTACTTTTCTCTAATCAGGGGAACCTGTTAGGATATTAACAAAGTTTGTAAACCGTGTTTGTTCTTGACTGCCGAACAACCCCAGTACCAGATCCTGCGATTTACATTGTAACTCGTAATGGAAACTGGGGAACCGATATTCCGTGGAAAAGACGTTCTGGTGTTTTTAGGTACCAACATTTAAGCGCATACCCTCTTAATATATGCGGGTGGAGGCGGGCACCTTCCGGGGGTTCCCCCCGTTTCAATATTTGGGGGCTTTGGCCCTTATCGGCACGCCCTTGTTAACCCTCATTTGACTGCGTAAGCTTTTCACAAAACCGATCCGAACTGTACTTCCTGTGTATCCATTGTACAAAGCCTTCCAGAGGTAGGTTTACATCCACGACAGAAGATATATGGGACGCGCTTGGCGAACCATATGACAGGAGGAACAAGCATGGAGTGCGGTGAAAGCCCTTAACAAGAGAGAGGAATTTTATCTCCCAGCCGTAAATAATCTCGGGGTAGACATAAATGTCCATGTACAGTCTCAGTAAACAAACATCTTTACAGGTGCGCCGCTCCTCAAGGCGAACAATTGAATATCGCGCGAGAAAATGAAGACTATCTTAAGGATGCGAGGCTATACGTTGTGTAATGGTGACGGGTGAACATCTGTTCTATGTGAATTAGTCCATGTGCTGCTTTTTTGCGCTTTGTATGGATCGTTTGTTAAATTGCGTTACTGCCACATCATGAGTCTCTGTCTTGTTAGCGGTGGCGCGCGTCTTTAAAAGACGAAGAGAACAATCTGTACTGAAGTAAAGATCACCAACAAGATCTCTGCCACTCTATTATTTTTTTTTCGGTTTCGCTTTCTGGTCTGTTGTCAAATGTCTTTTCTCTTTCGTTTGGTTTGGTTTAAGTCTACTTTGTACACTGGTAGGCTAATCGTGACTGGACCTACAGTTTGAAGTTGGATCCGAACCACTATGTGCATCTACTTGGTATCAAAGCCAAGACCTTGTCTCTAAATATTTGATGCTATTATCTGTTGTTGATTTGGTTTATTTTACTTCCCTTTTCTGCCACTTTAGGCTAATCGCGAAGGTGAGCATGAGTGATGATATGATGGAATTGATGAAGGGCCACTCACAAAGAACACCCATCGTAGCGCGATGTGTTAACCACTCCGCCACATAGGTCGACGTATTGTTCTGTTCTAACTCTCTGTTTTATATTTGTTCGTCTCTTTGCACATTGTTCCGTTTTCAAGGAGTGGTAACGTCGTCACCTTATAATCAAGAGATTGCGGCTTCTTTAAACTGTAGGCTAGTTCCGATTAGCCTATCTGTGCATAAAGTTGACAAAATAAGCATTCATATTCAAAAATCTTCCGTTTTCAAATTATTTCGCTTCATTACAATTCCTTCTGTCTAGTTTCGTCTTCCAGAATTGCATCTTTTCTTTCCATAGCCCTATCGGCTCCTACCATATTTTCGTATCTTGTTCCATTAGTACTAATCTCGTCAAGACTTCTCGTATTCAATATTTTATTTTATAGATGGGTCACATGACGTCAAGACTTCTCGTATTCAATATTTTATTTTATAGATGGGTCACATGGGAGCTTTCAGATCGAAGCGACACGCTACATGCGTAAGGGAGACCAGCGACACGGTCCAATCTGTACGAAAGCATTCACTGCTCATGCGCTCTCAATAGACCGAGAAGATAATATGCACAATGGACTGCGACATTCATGCAACATGTACAGCTTGTCGTCTCGGTCCTGTACGAAAGGCTATAATTATTTCTAAAGGTTGGTTTCCAAGTGATACGTGTAGCTTGTTCCCTGTCGCTTCGGTCTGAAAACTCTATATCTTTCACATATTCTCATCAACTCTCCAAATGTTTTGGGATAAACATTTTAAAATTCCGCAGATTTAGCTGTAGCCAGGGCTGTTGTCGAGGGTTTACGGCGGTCAATTGACTCTTATCGTTAAACGCGACAATTGAGGGCTCTTTTATTTCAGTTTTAAACACTGAGAGAACGAAAGAAGGGGAATTGTTGCTTTTGTTGCAATTCCCCTAGTATTTACATAAATATTTTTCCAAATTTTTAAAAATATTTTTGGTGTCATTAGCAATATTATGAAAATTGTTAACAATACAAACTGATAATGCTGAAGAGCAATATCAACAAGAAAATACAATACAATAACATGCTGTGCTGTGTACTATGAAATACTTGTAGCCTTTATGTTTAAATGTATTCATGAAATACGCGTTCATAGTTATTTATTTCAAAAATTCCTTCTCGATTGAAATATTCCTCTTTTATGGGTATATCATTGTCATCAGTATCCTAACATGAAATACATTTTTTGTAGAAGTTAATCGACGTCATCCGTTATTTAATGGAACATGGTCTCCGCTTAACTTTTAGTCGTATTATGGTCGATTTTTCGACCATCGACAATAAGGTGCTCCTCGTATTTTGGTCAATTTTTCGACCATGCAGCTGATTACAAAATTCCTGTTTTTTATTATCTTGATACTTTTCTGTTATGTCGGAAACACTTACATTGGGTTGAACGAAGCTTTGGCACGTCATGTGGATGCACCCCCTCCCCCGACTCCAAATTTACGTATGGAAGATGGCGCGAATTTTAAATTCGTACACTTAATTGACAAAAAAATGTTAAAACTCGTAGACTATTCGACCAATCTACTTCGGGTAACTTTTGTTTTGCAGCTACGCGTATAACATCAGGGCATGCAACTGTGCAGAAACCAAAACGCCAAACCCAATAAGAGGGGTTCGGTGGGCCGCGGCCCCCAACTTTCAATGAAAAAAAATCATAAAAATGGGGAGTTTGCCCCCACTATTTTGGGAAGGGTACGCAAATTTACCCTTATTTTCAAAGAATGGTCCTTTCTCAACCAAATGAAAGTCTTTTCATGTTTCTGGGTGCATTACATTATTGAATATGTGAAACAAACTCCCCATTTTTATGATGTTTTTCATTGAAAGTTGGGGGCCGCGGCCCACCCAACCCCTCTTATTGGCTTTGGCGTTTTGATTTCTGCACGGTTGCAGCCTTGATGTTTTAGCTGCAAAACAAAAGTTACCCGAAGTAGATTGGTAGAGTAAAGGTTGAGGTTTCATTAAACTTAGCATACACCCTCTGAGAATTCTTTTGGGACTACTGTACTGCCTGTAGCCCCTCAAGATTGGATATAAATCGTGTCAGGTTATTGTCTTTTCGAAGTTTGCTTGGGTTTCGCATTTCACTCTTACCTTCATTCCCGTACTGCGTGTTCAGGTCATTTTGCAAACCACAAGATCTTCCTGAGAGAGAGAACAACAGATTTTTTTGTTCTTGCCCCTCCACTCCTTGTTGAAGCCAACAGAACCAGCAACGGCGGAGAGAATGAAGTGCTAAGTGAAAGGAGTAGATTACACGAAATTGGCCCAGGTACTGCGAGGCCCTCCTGTAGTGGGTGTTTTGCCAGCTGTAATTTTACGCTGTCTTTTCAACCGTTGCGATTGGCTGTGAAGCCATTTTCCCAGGCACTTCTCCTAAGCGACGAAGCACCCCGCTTCTAGGTCAAGGTCACCATCACGTGACCTCCGGCCCACTTCGGGTCGGTATAATTTTTGCCTCCCCCCGTTGTTCTTGCGCGTGATATATGAAATGGAGTGCGACTGTATTTGCAGAAAAATACCACCCGGTGTGATGAATTCCTCTTACTCTCTTCCACTAATGGATCTTCTTTTCTTTTATATGTCTTTGGCGTCTTGTCGTATGTTAACTCGCGTTGCGGGTGTTGTCAGGCGACCTCTGGAAACATCTTTGGCAAGGCGCCTGGGCGGCTTTTCAATTGTTTTATGGTGCAGGTAGAAGATCAGGGAAAACATATTGTACTTTCGCCTTTCTTCTGACAGTGGAGATTTGCTTTCTTTTGCAGTTTACTTGCACTCCGTATTTCGAAACAGGTTTTCTCCAAATCCCATTGATGAAAATATGCATGAAGCAGCTATCCAGATGGTTTACATTTTGACTGTGTGTACGGAACGGTAGTCATAGCAACTGACATCAGGAATATCATCAATTTACTAATGAAAAGTTCGCTGAGCACAAACGATATCCTTGTCATTGATTGATTGATTGAACGGGTGTTTTAAGTCCACTTAATGCACAGTAACGCTAATCGGGACTGGACCTATAGTTTAAAGTGGGATCCGAACCAATATGAGTAGGGAGCGAAGTTGATGACTTAAAAAAATATAGGTATGTGACCTATAGAATGTCCTAAAAAAATTGGAAAAAATGACGTAACAAATGCAAAAATGACCATTAAATTTGTTAGTTTCAGGTTAAATATTGAAATGAAACGGAAATTAAACAAAAATGAATCTTGCTTTAAAAAAAAAACGCGAAATGATAACACATGCACATTCAATTACGTATAATATGCAACGAGGATTTCCAATGGAAACAACCGAATAATTTTAAAACAATTTAATCAAAAAGTCCTATACACTGAATGAATACACCAGTTCAGCATTTCTTTGCTCGTAAATTGAAATCCTGCGAGATATATATAGACCTATGTTCACCTTGGTGAAAAGACTTAAGAATATTACCAAAATGAAAGAAGTGACAAAATATGACGAAACAATACACCGAATATTGCGAAGAATGACGGGAAAATGCCGAATATCGGGAAAAATGACCTAAAACCTGAAAATTGTCAAAAAATGCAAAACAATTCAATTTAAAATTATCTCTTTTGGGTTCTAAACGAAGTGTAGTATTGTGTATATTTAATGGATATCGTGTCAGAGATGTCAGAAAAAAGATGACATTTCATCAACTTCCGCTCCCTAACTATGAGCCTCCACCGGGTATCGAACGAGGGACCCCTTGATTACAAGGCGACGACGCTACCACTGCGCCATCGGGAAGGCCTGATATCCTTGTCATCAAGGGCGCGAGGTTTCATTCCCTGTGGACCGAACTCCGTGGCGGAATGCTTAGTAGAGGGCGCTACGACGCCAAGGGTCCCGTGTTCGAATCCCGGCCTGGGTGCTTTGTGAATATCCTTCATTCATTTCATCACTCATGTGTTATCATCGTGGCATATAGCGAAAATTGAAAAATGCGACGCTAAATTACAAAAACCAAGTCAAACTAAATCGCTTCCCTGTGGAGGTAAATTGCATACAGGTTAGATCCCAAAGCCTAGAGCACAGAGTGACCTAAATTCTACGGATATCCAAATTGTCCCTTCACAAAAGTCATTAACTTATAGGTATAGTGATTATTTGTGGATAAAAGTGAGACAGATATTGAGTCCTGGCGTGAGCATGGATGTTCCTGTGTGATTATCCTTTCATCAAATTTATCTAATCAACATTCGTTCTCGGGCCTCCGCGATGGAGTAGTGATAACGTCGTCGTCTTGTAATCAAGAGGTCCCGGGTTCGATACACCGTGGAGGCTCATATTGATTCGGATCCCATTTTAAATTGTAGGTTCCTGTCCCGATTAGCCTGTCTGTGCATAAAGTGGACTTTACAACAGCAGCTCAAACCATTCGTTCTCATCGTCGCGATTAGCCAAAATAACGGAAAAGCGACGACAATCATGTTCTATCATTGCTCAAATTACTGATAGTGTAATAGTATCCAAATGACAGATGTAACAGTTATCTTCATGGCTTACATTCGATGGTCCCAATGAATTATCCGAATTAATGATAATCGCATTGTAAAGATAAAAATTATTGGAATATCCATATGAGCATAAGACAGTCTCGCTGTTGACGGGTTCGTGGATAAAACAATTCTGCAGATAGAGGTGTGCTGAATATCCATGTAAGACACTTACTCGAACGGCGTATTCCATAATCAACCACATGAAATTAATGAAATGACGAAAGTCGTGTCTGAGTTATCTCGATGAAACAACTATAAGCGTGTTAATGAATGGTCTATTTTAATACACAGTTGCTGATGTGTTCCTTTAATGCAAAGTGAGGCAAAAGTCAGGTTACGTAGTTACTGGCCAGCACGATTGCCAAACCTTATCTCTGGATTTTTACTTGTTTGAACACGTGAATGGGTCTGTTACGTTAAGAAATTTAAAAGTTTGTGCTTGAACAACCTCAAAGAAAGGATTCAGATGATATCACCCAAATCATTCAAGACGTCTTACGCAACTGTCGGCGTCGAGTTGATAACGTGTTTTTTTGTTGTTTTTTGCCTCAACTTGTAGATTGCAAACTATTGCTAAATATGATTAGGTTCTAGCTAGTTCTGCCTTCAATTTACGTTTATTTTCCAGTTGTCTTCTAGCAAGATGACACAAGTTTGTAGATCCGCATAGAAGTACAGAACGGTTACAATCAGCTAGCTTCCTTCCCTACTATACGGGCGCAAAGTGCCAGCTGCAGTTTTTGCCTCTAATGGGTATTAGAGGGTGCGAAATACAACCCCCACGCTACATGGGAGACACGTGGATTGTTTCACCACGTTTGTTCCCCGTTGAAATCTCATTTTCAGCTAAAAATATCCTTAACTCTTTTTGCTTCCCTGTGCTAATTGTCTTGAAACCCAAGAAGACAGACGCTTGAAATGTGAAACTTTTAAATGCCCATTGGTTTTTGTTTTTCTGTTATCTTTGTTGACATTTTGAGCGTGCAAACAGTTTTGACTGCTGGGTATAATTGGATCGCATTTGCCCGTTGCCGCTTTTGCAGAAAGTTTTGTGTGTTCCCCCTTCATGTGTGCCCTGCTGAGGTAATGGGGAGATTTTGTTTCGTTGTTTCCCCAAGCGCAGCTCTTCTTTGTCTTTCTGTTACTTCTACTTTCCCTTGTTTTTTCATCTCTATTGCGGTTGAAACTTGTCAACTGTCAAGCCAGCGGGACTGTTACCGAAGTCGACAGTGGGTTTTCTTCTTTTAATGGCTTCAAAGTGAATCTTGTTGATTTCAATCACAATGGTGACTTTGCTTTATTGCACAGCAGTGCTGAACAAAAATAGCTTTCAGGGTTGCGTTTCAGTAGATACAGCGCTGCTTTTTTTTACATCATTTTTGTTGTTTCTTTACTCGTTTTGTGTTGCTTTTGTACTTGATTAGCTCAGTTGCGGATTGACTACCCAGCCTCTCGATCACCAAATTCGTATTGCTAAACCTGTACTGGATGCTCGTCTTGCGTCTGCAAAGTCGTTTTCAAAATGCCCCTTCTTTCAAAAAATCTATCTCATATTCCACATTCTTAAAATTCCATCTGTTTATAGTTCCTTCTACATCATCATGTGGGTTGCTTTCACTGTTGTCTAGATACTTGACTATGTGGTTGATTTTTTAACAATTTACACAATTTGAGGAACAGTTTCGTGGCACCATGAAACCAATCGAAGATATATAGACAACAGCTAAAGCATACCACGCAAAAATTCACTTGAATTCTCTTGTAGGGATTCTAAACAGGTTTAGTTCATAGAATTGGAATATAAACAGCTGTTTTTCGAAAGGAAAGGAATTTTTGAAAAGGATTTCGCTACCGCAGGATAAACGTCTGTAATTTCAGTTATAGTTTTGCGAGCGTTGTCCGCTTAATTTTAGAAGGTATGGGAAGTTGAACCTTGTTTTAGGCTCCGGGGCAGGGCGATTTACTTTCTTGATTGAATTGTTAAGTTTGGGGTACGTCAAAGTGGTCACCATTTACTCTTAATCGACGATCTTTGTCGGCTTTAGACATTTCTGGAAGAGGTGATAGTTTTAATTTAGATCTAAAGAGAGACATGTTGCCTTTATGACGTCTCGGGGTGTACCATTAATCCATGGGCACTTACTTTTTCTGCATGATTTTGGCCCATGTTACATCATATTTGCGCCAAAGTGAATGCATCAAATTAAATTTAAAAGTTTTATTAGTGGTAAGTGTGTAAAGATAATGGCGAGTCAGATATGGCACGTGCGCTTTGCACTAGCTTAACCGCGACGGTGAGCATAAGCCAAAACTCCTGAAGAAGGAGCACACACGTCCACGCTGGAGCTTGAACCCTTAACCTTCGACATCGATATGAATCTTTAGTATTGTTTGAAAACGAAAACTAGTAAGTAATGTTAGTGTTTGTAGATACCGTAATTGAATAAAAGAATCTAGAATCCAAGAGAAACGTACTTACAACAAGAATTACAAAGAACGTAGCCTAACCGTAATTGTTTCTAACTTGGTGTTGCTTTAACTTGGTCACCTCTTTTACTAACTTAGTAATAGGCCTAACTCGATTGTTACCAAGGTCCATTTAAGTATCGTATGAAAACTCACTCATTATATTAACAACAATGATTACAGTAAATATTGTAAGTTGCATTTATAACAGAGAGTAATTAAGAAATATGCCGTTTTGTTAATTACATATATAATTTACAATAAATGCATAAGATAATCAATTCAGACAATAACCATGAGCTGATTAATTGCAATAATTACACACATACATTATGAAAATTTAAACACTGAAACAGCCAGGATCAACTGTGAAGGAGGGGCATGATCAGTGGCGAACACTCGATTTTCCCAGGTGCAGCGTACGCTACCTATAAAGGGGTGGTCGGTCAGCTGGTATTGCGAATAGTTTTTTCAACATACTGAATGTAAATGAAAGCTAAGGTGTCATACATGTACGTACATACTTGAAATATGAAGGGGTTGCTTGGTGCTTTGTAGCTCCCGAAAGGAGTTTTTGCCTCTGCCCACGAGTTTGACATGCTGGATTTAGGCAAAGCTTAAATTCAGGTGTGCAAAATAACTATCTATATCCCTTCCTCTGGGTTGAAGTCCTGGTATGGGCATGCCTGACATTTTTCAACAGTCCTCTCATCATCTTCATCCTGTCGTCGCGATCCGCGTAAAGAGACAGAGCGGCGCAAATGTGAAATGTACAAATTCGAAATATTCAAAATTACAAGACCTGTTGTCAAGCTGTGTGTAGATGATTAAAGGTGAAGTAAACCTACCACGTAATCGTAATATTGCTATCGCTCACGCCTTTGGTAAAATCGGGAAGTTAGTTGAAAAGAAGTATCGTGCTTCGGGTCAGAGAATCTAGATAACGGAGGCTGCGAGGTTCGATTCACTAATTACGTGTCACCCTTTGAAAGCGACTTGGCGAGACTGGCCATCAACGGACTGTTGTGCAATGGGGTTTAGTTTCATACCCAGGGCAACCGCTCCATATTCCGGAGCTTTTTATGCCCTCTGTGATTGCTCGCAATAAATCTGATGCAGAGGAAGATGTCACTGAAAGGAACCGCTTTCTCTGTCCTGGGGCTGGATAGCCGATTCGGTCTCATCAAGAGAGAGAATTGCAGGCAACATTTATATGCCAACGGGATCCGCAAAAAAAGGGGGTTGAATTTGAAAATGGAGTGACTATTAATAGTTAATTAGGGTCGAATGGTACTTCTTCGCCTTTTGTACTTATTTGTGTGTTTGGTTGTGCTTGTTTCGTTCTCGTATTTGTGGTACTGCATTTTGTTGATTGATTGATTTGATTTATTTTACTTTGAGTTTATACCACTTTTGGATAATTGCGAAGATAATGATGAATGGATAAGCGCACAAGTCCCATGGAGGATTATTTTGACCATGAGTCCAGACGCCAGAGCCTCGCTAGTCTCCAAAATACCGTTCATGGTTATTACGTGAAAGAGAGGTTGACATTTGGTTGTTAGAGCAAGGGCTACCCCTTACACCACAGTCCTGAATTTGGATATACTGACATGTGCAAAGGTTGACCTTCAAAGGCACTCAGTTGTCAACATTTCTTCTGGATAGTAAAACCTGGGCTGCATTTTGCAGGCTAATAAGGCCCTGACGCCTGGGTTCACAGCCTCTGTGGAGGTTTGTATTGTCTTGTTCATTTGTGTTTGTCCCTTCATCCATGTAATTTCATCACCATTCTTCCGCATCGTCGCGATTAGCTGAAAGTTATAGAAAAGAAACGTAAAAAAGCTTAATCGACAAAAAATAACATCAACTAACATCTATTGTTCTGTTTGTATTGTTTTATATCGATCTGTGTCAAAAACAATTTTAAAAGTACGTGAGAACTAATTCTTAATAATTTATAGCCGACCCCCGTGGCGGAGTGGTTAGCACAGCGTGCTACGACGCCAGGGACCCCGGGGTCGAACCCCGGCAAGGTATCTCGGTCTGGCGTTAGTTTAATAGTATCATCACTCATCCTCATCCTCGCGATTAGCCAAAGTGGCAGAAAAGCGAAATAAAATATGCAATCAATCAATCTTAATAATTTATAGAGTTCTTTTTCTTTTGCTGAGGTACCATCGGACAGGCCTCTAGGTTTTCTACATGTTAGCGATGAAAAAGTGTTGTTAGTTAATACAATTAGTGAATGTTGCTACAATTTGTTTCCACCTAACCTAAATCTGTAATTGCAATACTGTTATTTGTAAAACGTATTGTATTTGTGTTGCTACTTTGGCTATTCTCTTCTGCCCGAATGTCAGAATTCCTGAATTCTGGACTCGATACGAGGCCTATGTGCGGGGAATGTCATTATGCATTGTCTCCGTTATTTGAAATTATATTACATTAATTCTGTTTCGGATACGGCCACCCCTTTTCAAAACTCCAAGCACATGTAGTGAGACCATTATCGATCATTAAAAGAAGCATACAATGCTAGAAGTTGAGAACCAAAGACTTGGGTTGACTACAGCACGTATGGAAATCTCAATATTCAAAAGACAAGTGTATCCAATTTCAAGGGCCTCGTAAGCCTGCCATTTCAGCAACCTCCTAGGTTGGCAGTTGCTGGGTGGTCTTTCACGGCACCACCTTCTCATATCCAAGAAATGAATGGTTGCAATAACTTACCATAAGAAAGACGAGAGAAGTATGCTCAATGCGTAGCCTGCCCTCCTCCAACTGTAGGCAACATCGTTTTACTAAACTTGTTTCCCAAGCATTTCTCCTGCAAACTCCAAATAGTCGGAGCATTATCATCCCACGTGCTCGAAGTAGAAACTGCTTTGAGGTTCCCGAGGGCAAGCTAGTGAAACCCTTGTATTTGCATCATTGGAAGTATCCTACCTCCTGCTTCACCGTGCTTGGGAAGAAGGTAGAACACGTTGTCCACCAAAAAAACAAACATAAAAGCAGTGAAGTGTTACTAAATTGGTGTGTTTACCAAATTGTTGAGTTCCGTTACGTTCCCCTCCCCCCTCTTTTGGCTCGCCGTGAAACGTGTAATCAGTGCAGGATTGCTTTTTAGGTGCTAAGTTTTCCAATTTTCCAAGATGGCCGATTATCCGGGCGTGAGAAAGTGAGGATAAATATCAGTATACTTTCCCGGCCCACCGACGAAATCTCTTGGTAAATCGCCACCCGGTCCACAAGAAAAAAAAAGAAGTTTAATTGTCCCACGATCCATGGAAGGACCCACTTTTTCCAATGATAACGGCGTTGTGGGTGAAATCGAGGAGTGTGCTCGCAGCTGACCCATTGAAGGGGAGATTTATTGTTGAAGATGTGGCTGAAGAACAAACAAGAGTCACTGTGTTACCAACAGGACGGCTACGGGTTGGCCCACGGTTACCGCTGCAGGTGGGCGAGGAAAGTTGTTCTCTCCTGGGCACTTGGCTTTGACAATTTTGTTTTTTGTTGCCTGGCTGCAACAAGATTCATTGATTGTTGATGATACCCTTCGTTTAAGAGCTTTGAGATGTCTTTACGTGACACACCCCAACACTCCATTACAATGTTCTACATTACGGACAAACCTGAAAGCAGTCCAGAGGACATTGTGCAAGAACTCATTAGTTGGTTTGTCAGACTTTACTGTCTATAGTTCGTTTTTCACTGAACTGGAATTAGTAACTCTAAATGCGCAGGATTGTCTTAGCCAGGTTTCAAGGATAATAAGGATAATATATTTCAAAGGAATTTCCGACACAAACTGCTATGTCTATTTTTAAGGCTTTCGAAAATGAAACAAATTTATACCCGTAAAATATGCATTGGCGCAAACAGGTATGGGCTCATGGAGTGAAATTCTTGCCCCGCTGAATTTTTCCAAATTTCCACTGCTCTACAAATGAATCTGTGTTACGGAAACAAATGTAGCGTTTCTTTATAGATTTTAGTGTGTTGATTTACAAAGTGACATTATTTCTTCGCCCATGGTATCATGTTACTCAGGGAAATTTAAGAGAAACCAAATGCAAATGTTGATCTGTACCCTGTGTAAGATTCTTATTTTTTACAATCGCTATAACACCGATAAACGTTAATCGTTGCCCAGAATCAGGGTTGTTAAAGGTTCAGCAATTGTAAATACATTCAATTCTGGTGAGAGGGAAAAACAGTAATCATAAATGGACTCTGGACCGTAAATAAACTTTTCATCTTTAAAGTATCCAAATTTGGTCCCGGAGTCTTCTTTTCCGATTCAACTTAAATATGATCAAAGTTCGGTATTGAAATGAAGCAATACGCAAATTGAACCGAATCAAAAATTGTGCGAGAAAAATGGTTCCGATCTTGTTACGGAACCGATTAGAATTTATAAACAATTTGTCATGCATAATACGTTGCGAAATAATGTGAATGTAGTATTTTACATGTTTTTTTTTTTTACTGTTTCTCGTAGATTTCTAAACATTTGACACATTCTGTAAAGAACACCACTAATATCGCGAAATTTATACCATGTGAGTTTAATGTTTTCGATAACATTTAGGCAGAGGGTAGTAGTTTTTTATGAATCACAATCAATATACATAGGTAGCAGGTATATTGCAAGTTGTTATTTGAGTAGTATTTTCCCAAAACAATTTTCAAACGCATAGTTTTTTTTTTTCCTTTTATCAAAAGTTTGACCCCATCCGAAAATAAAAGTCAAAGCTTCTTAACTAAAAATTTTCTTTGTCGCCGTTCCATTGATAATACAGTATCAGAATTAATCTATAGTATTTTCAGTGTTTCAGCATTTCTAGCCTAGTGGCAACCATGTGTGATTGCTCCGAATGATAATTGTGACCACAGTCACGCACTATTGGATACACTTTGCGTCGACCCTTGTTGACCTCCAGAGTGGATCGGAGAGAGGTCTGGATCACGCCATTGGGCTCGATGCAAGTGTCACTATCCCCTCTTCACCTCTTTTCACTGGTCATTGCTTTCTTCTTCTTTCCGTTCCTTTTGGCGACGACTTTTAAATTCTCCACGGGAAAGTTCTTCTTCGGGAGACACTTGGGACCGTCGTTCATATGCAAAAATCCAGCAATGGAAAGTCCTCTTTATTGAAGACGTAAGGATGGTTCCTTTGTGGAAGTTGATGCAGCGTTGTTTCCTCGTCCCTTATAAGGTACGCGCGAAGGAAGGTAATCTCGCTGGACAGTGTGGAACAAGACCCCCCTGATGCAGTTCATGTACCGGTGTCTTGTTGTTACCTTCTGGCGTTCAACAAAGACTTTCACCGTTCTCTGGCTAAAATTTTCTAGGAATGCTTCTGTCTGTATACACTTATGGTTTCTTGTTCATTCTGGTGTTGGGAAAAGTCCACCGCCTCACCTACCATGCTACACCATCCATTTCCATTGACCTTCGACGCTTCTTCATGTTTCTTCCCATTCAAGGCACGCCACAATGGTCTTTCCGAACGCATTGTTTGTGAAAATGGCAGCATCTTGATTAGAAACCAACAATGGCAGTATCTTGATTAGAAACCAACAATCCTAAGCAACAGTACTTTCTCCATGCGCACCATCGAGGTTAAGGGTTTGGATGATTGACCATTGTAGAATTCATTGAACGTGCTTTGTTACGAGTATGGTGTCGCTAGTGTTCTATGCCAAATCATTAATCTAACTAGATTACAATACCCACATTAGAGTTTCTCCCACCAGAAGCACTTGCACTAATTCGGAGCTTTGAATTTTAACTAGAATATTAATTGACTAGTATCACATACCGTTGGAAAGCGCTTCAAATATCCTAACAGAAATGTTCAGTAGTCTTCGCACAGAAGAGTTATTGCTTCAAAACTTTAAAAATTGAGCGCTATTCAGAAAGGTTATATTTTTCTGAATGGCTACAAAACTACTGAAGATACAAGAAATATATACATAAACAAAATTAAAGAACCTAACATGACAAACGAAATTTATAAAGGATCCTTCTGTGTGTTTTTATTGCAAATTTATTACTGAATAAACGATCGTCGTGAGTCACCTTGAAAACGTAGTGGCTTACGCTGCCACCTTGTAATCAGGGAACCCAGGATTCGATCCTGGTGAGGTCACATTACACAGTGGTTTAGATCCCATTTCAATTATCAACCCAGTTCTGATTATCCTATCTAAGCATAAAGTGGACTGAAAAACCTGACGGCCATCTTGAGACGTCATATTGACGTCATCGACGAAGATATTTCTACATCAATAGGAGTTCAATCTGCCACCAAGGATGGTTCTACAATATTACCCTAACCTACCCTCTGACTTATCCGTTTTATCAGCTTAAACTTCAACTACCACGCGCGTATTATGGGTTGTCAGTTTGATTCTCTGGGTAAGCTCCTTCCAATTATTTCGAAAAGATTAACCATGAGGTGATAAAAAGTGTTCCAACTAGCTAATGTCTTACAACTGTCTCATATTTTGTCCAATTCGATTCATCTCATTACTTGTCTGTAACATGCGTCAACTAAGGATCATGCCTGCTCGCATTGTAGTTTGATGGACAAATATTCTCGGCTAGAGCCAACCAGAGGTTCTGATATATATTACTTCGCTTTTTGTGCCACTTTTGGCTAATTTGCGAAGATGGAGATGAGCGATGACATGATGAAATTGATGAATGGACACTCACAAACATCCATGCCCAGGCCGGAATTCGAACCCGGGACCCCTAGAGGTTCTGATAAGTTAGGCTTCACGTGCCTTATAGAGTATCATTTTGAAGAAAACACCACATGCCGCATCAAGAAATTGCAGTTGGCTCTCCTGCTTGTGGGCACAACTGTCAAATTTGTCGATTATTTTCATTTGCACTACCCAGATGTTTTGTTTCCAGTGCTCTGCTTCAGAAGTATACTTTCTTTAGTGACAAACCAGATTTCATTGCAGAAATTCACAGGGAGAGTAGAGGATGGCTCATAAAAAAATTCTGTGAAATGTCGAATCTTCGAATCCGGACAGTGGTATTGCGAACAGAAGACTGCTTTGTAATGACTGCTCACCGATCTTCTCTCGTGAGGGACGGGGGAGGAGGCATTTTGTTTTAGCTGCTGCCCACTAGGTTTTAAGGTTTATGTTTCCGATGGTAATCACTCATTGTTAGATGTAAAGGATCGCCATTTGGTCTTAGGCTAATTGACGGTTTATCTTTAGTTTTGAGTATCTCGGAAGTGGGGTAATATCCTCCTCCGTTCTCATCTTCACCCACTCATGCTGCATTGTCGGTGTCCTTTGTTGTGTGAAGGAACTGCCAAGAATTAGTCGATTAGAAAACGTAACCTTAAGCTGGTGTTTTAGATGCAAGAGAAACGAAAAGTCTCATATACACACTATGTAAAAGTTCGCCTGCTAAATAGTATAAAGAGGTAACATGATGCCAAAGTCAAATTGTCATCGCTTCCTCTTAGCTTACTTAGTACGGGATCATGCTATGGCATGGAGGGAGGGAAGCTACATATTTTTTCTTCCTCGAGGATATGTTCGTGACGTCACATGGGGCAATAACATTCTCGCAATAAAATAGCAGAGAAGAGGATGAGGAGGAGAAAGAGGAAGACAAAGGCTAGCAATAAATTAGTTTTGGAAGGTCATGTATCGTTGAACCCTTTTCCATTCCTTTGGCGGACTCTTAAGGAAATACCCTTACCTACGTTCGAGAGCCCACTGTATTCTGCAGTGCGGCGCATTCTTTTACCCAGAAATGGTAGTGTATCAGGTAACCTGTTGGTGTTAACCTTTGATGTGTGGATAGCATAGTCCGAAATAGGATGTTCAACCACATCTTCCAGTAGCAAGTCGTAGAATTTGTTTTTGATGGACATTGTTGTGGATGTTGTGGCGGTCATGTCTACCTAGTGTGTTGTATGTTTATAGAAACTTCATGCAAGTTGTTAATTTAGTCGTATGCGTTGTGTTAATCTTACAAGTAGGTTTTTGGGCTTATTGTATGTAAACAAGAAGGAGGGGGGGAGGAAAGCAGGTTCTGCGTTCTGCAAGATGATTCCGACAGAATGTATAGGGTTTACAGCCACCCACTTTTTCGTCCTTCGTCCATTCTAAAATCACGTGGTATTTTGTACAGATAGTCTAATTCTATGTATTTTCAAAAATGTGTATGATAAGAGAGATCATTTATCTACAAACATACATAAGTCCCAGCTAACTGTGGAGCATAGCGCCAGAAAGCAAGGGAAATCTAGTGGCCAGAGCGAAGCAGTACACGCTGCTGGAAGGCAGTCGTTTTCCCTCCCACTCCACGCAATTCTGTCCCTCTCGCGTGTTCATTGGTCGAGCTGTCTACAGTCACTACTTGCGCAGATACTTGTTTTCGTTCTCCTCCTTCAGAGTTAGCTGGGACAGAGTATACAAACCTTTGTGCACCTGGAGTCTTTTTTTGTTTGCTGAAGTTATTAACTTCATTCGACTTGTCTTCAAACATGGCTTTTCTAAAGATCATTCTCGTTTTTTACAAAGCGCATTGGAATGGTGTTTTGAAAATGGAGTATTTCAGATGGAACTTTGCCCTCTATACCTCCTCATTGTGTGACTGTTAACTTTTTTTTTTCTTCAGCACACTTGCTACACCAGGCCCTCTTCGATAACGTAGTGTTAGCGCTGTGCTTTGTAATCAATGGGTCCACAGTCCGTCCCCCCCCCCCATGTGGTGGGGCAAATTGCACAGTGATTCGGATCCCAGTTTAAACTGTAGGTACAGTCCCGATTAGCCTGTCAGCATTAAGTGGACTTTTAAACGAACTTGTTAAGTCAGTCAAGGAAAATTACAACCTCATATAGCTTGCATATTGTTATGTGGTTGAAATTAATACCGTTGAAAGTAATGCCTTGAACAAGTCATCATTTAACATTAATTTATTTGTTTTCCATTCAACATTTACATTCTGTTACTATGTCCTTATAGGAGACCCCTCCTCTCCTCCCTGCCACCAGAAGGCTTGTTCTAAAATATTTCCCTTGAGAAATTTACCAGTGCGAGAGTTTTGTAACAACAAGGAAGGTGAGAAATTAGTTTGGCTTTAGACATACTTTCCTGAGGGCAATATCGAAAATACACAAAGAACGAAGGGTAATGTCTGTCTCTGTGTGTGTGTGTGTGTGTGTGTGTCTCTCTCTCTTTCAAGAGACCATTAACAGATCTAAATCACAATCAATATATGCACAATAAAAATAAAACAAGAATGAAAGACAAATGTAAGTTTATGATGTAATTCATTTATCCTATTAGCAAAAACTTGTGCATAATAAAACCATTTCAACTATTTTGTAATTCACTGACATTTTTAACCAGTTGGCAAAGAAATTAGTTTCTTCCTTGTAATATCTGATATATACGAGTGGCGTACAATAAGTCCGTGCCATGACCCACTTCCGGTTGTGTCTGATGAACCAATTCCTGTAGTATGACTCGTGTATCCTTTCGTTGTATGTGTTGAAAATTTCAAGCATGTATTTAATAAGCCTTTTGTGTTACGGGTGTAAACATAACAGAAGGTGAGACTATATAGGAATATGGAGTCTTCAGAGTTGCGAGCTGTGATCAAGTATCTACGGTTGAAAGGCCTATCACCTCATGAAGTCAACAATGCTAAGGTGCAGGCATTGGGGATAAAGCACCTCATATTCCACGGTAAAGAAGTGGCACAGGGAATTCAGCTGCGGTTGTGAGTAATTTTTAATTATTGTATATATAATTATTATTGCTATTATTTCTACTATTCAAGTTTTATCAATGGCCTGACCCCCCTTACAAAAATTCGGATGGCTTCTACTCTCGTCTCTTGATGTATCTGAAAGAAGATAGGCCCCATGTTGTGCCATTGCGGTGACATTCCCTGGAATTCTCGTAGACGTCCAAAAGAGAGAGATTGAGGACCACCGAGAGGACTGTCCCATTTTTCCCGCATCTTACATTGCCCAAAACCTCCGTAGCTATCAGTTTGGCAAAGGCGTTTTGCAAAACAGCACCACCTCTAATTGTCATGCGACTTGCGCGCTGTTGCAGAACTTTCTCCCTCTCTCGAAGCCTCCAGAACACGGCTGACTAGTGTTCCTGGCTGCGTGGAGATCCTCTTTTTCACTCCTGGCGGTGATAAATCACGCGTGTGCTTTTGTTCGCCAACAGCGACCTCTTGGACCATTCCTGTTGGTGGTCCGTTGAGGAGCTACTTCGGGACGTGCCGCGAATCGGCGATTCGCCACCTTGATACCATCTCCTCAGCACCTCTTGAACACACACACCGAGTCAGTATGTAATCCGTAAACCAGCGGATAATTTTCGCACAGGATGGGCATTTTGCCCGGATTTGTTTAACAGGAATTGAAATCCTACGGCTGTCTCCTTTTTATCGGAGTCGTACATTCAGGTTGTCGGGTCCGAACACGCGACATTGGCAGCGTGTCGTCGTCTGTCCCGCCTGGACGAACAGGTTCTGCAACTCTGGAGTTCCTGCTCTGTTTTGGACGTCCCAGCAGACGGTGTTTTCCCTTTTGTGAAACGTTGTAGGAGGGGGAGCTATCAAATTGAAGGGTCGCATTTCGTTTGCAAAATTGTGTCTGGATCTTGTTTAGCAAGCTTACCTTTGCTTCGAAAATATTTGCAAAACATCTGAAGTTAAAAAGAGAAGAGGCACAACTATTTGGCGTTTTCGAAACATAATAACTGCAATCCTATCGTCTTGATCATCTTCCAATTTATCTCGAGGCAACCTCAATATTTTCCTTCCACTTTTATGTTGATCTTTCAGCTTTCTGTTACCAACAGTTTTTCCAAAGAGGATCCAATAAACCTTTCTCCACCAAGCGTGCAACAAATAGTCAAGGAACAAGCAGATAAGTTAGCAACCTTGCCTAATGAAGCTAGGTGAAGAGGTTATGTTGGATTATCGACGATGCTATATTAAACACTAACCAAGCTTTGGAGAAATAGCTTTACTCATACCTTCAAGACTCCCTGAAGATGATAGTGACAATGATTGTCGCTAAACTCTTACCCAAATGGGAGAATGTTTATGTGCATTATATACAATGCGCTCTAGTAGTATAGTTATGTACAATTCGCACTAATAGTCTTTGGACTGTTACGTTAATCCTATGAATCTTTGAAACGTGTTTCATTGAATCGTGCCCAACAAACCAGTGTAGTGTTGTGACTAATTTTGAGATTTATTTCATTATACAATTAGTGCAAAACGGTTGCGAATGGTCCCCATGGCTAAACCAATGGAAAGGGTTTGTGCCTTTAAACCCTCCCCATACATTCGGCCATGAATGCATCAAAGCTGCTGTTCCGCGTGATGCACCAAAATGCGTCAATTGAGAAGATAGACACGGTCATTTTGAAGAAATCAAAATTTCTGTGTCAATAGATGCACCAAACGAGCATCAACCTTAAAATGATGCATTTCGAGTTCTCATTGTTGATCCATACAAGCTTCCCCACCGTTCCCCAAAGTGGCTGGAGCGTAGAATAAGATTTTATATCTTGCCTTTCAGTCATCAAAAGTCATATATTATCCTTTATTATTTTTTATTTTTTTACAAATCATAAAATTGAAATTGAATTTTAAATATCTTGGTGTTGTTCTCAATATCAGACTTTCCGGCCTCCGTGGCGGAGTGGTTAGCACAGCGCGGAACGACACCAGGGGTTCCGGGTTTGAATTCCGGCCTTGGCATACGTGTTCTTTGCGAGTGTCCCTTCATCAATTTCATCATATCATCACTCATCATCTTCGCGATTAGCCAAAAGTGGCAGAACGCGAAATAAAATACCCCAAATCAATCAATCAATCAATTAAGCAAGTTCAGATTTTGAGTCCACAATTTAAATATAAACTAAATTTGACTTGCTTCCTTTCAATGGACATCTATCTTTGTTGATGAACAGTTCTATGTATTTTTGTACTTTTTCACAATGTACAGATATCAAACAGAGATAACTTATTCTGCTATTTTTCATGGAACCCATCCATGCTTTGACGCTACAATTTGACCATTCGAATTACATGAAGTTTTTCCTGATATCTCAGGGGGCAAGTGCTCCTTCTAGTCCCTTCTGCGGGCGTCCTGATGCGTAGGGCTTTAGTTATATAGCCATCTTGGTGTAGCAATACATTTACTTATTCCTCTGCTATCACAAGAGTTGACGTCACATGCAGCGATTTGCTTAACACCGTAAATAATATTGGGGTCCGATAACACAGCCTCTGGTACGATTCTTCCGGTCAGCTGGCAGTGAATTCAACATATGCTTGCAAGTGTCTGGAATGGGATGTACAGCTTTATTAGCCGACCATAAACATGGTCTCCAGTGACAGGAAGGCGAGGAGACATCGTACCCAGAAGGCAAAAGAAGACGGATCACATGCGAGAGAGCCAGTAACACGATAATCATACAGGAGCGCCACCTTGCAGAATCGATTCGCAACTTCACCTAGACAAGTATATCCCGTTGTCAGCTTTATGGACGCAATTACCGCCGACACATGAACCCCATTTGCGATATCACGCGTCGAATCTTCTGATTCCTCGCCAATCCAATAAAACACGCACATAAATAATTTCAAGGGCACTGCCGGCTTCTGGCTCGGAAGACATCATCCCGAATCATTCGGAAGACCGCTCGGGGCTAGACAGGTGGTTAATTTCGGTTTTGCATGTGTTACGTAAAATTGCATGCATGGTTGTGGATCGGAAGCGAATGTGACGTGTGTGTTTTCCTCCGGCTGACTATACGCTTCACTGGTTCTTGGGAGCTAATGGTTACCGAGGCTTTGAAATTTATGTCACTGTTGAAGTAATGTGTACTTTGTTGAGGAACTTGCCATTGATGATCTCAGTACCGGCCTCTTTTCAGTTTGAGAGTGACGTAAGGTGTTGAAATTCGGTAACTGTGACGCTTGGATTTAGCTGAAAGGAACTACCGGCTGCTTAGTGGCACATCCTTGTTACATCCACATCCTCATGAATTGCACCCATATTTTCTAAGAGGCAATCTCAATAATATACTTGTAAGTCTTCAGCGCTGTAAGGTCAAGGATCCTAGGTTCGAATCCTCGAAAGTTCCAGTTCCTCTTTTCACGTATGGACTCAGAGCCAGTATATTTCTCTGTGGAGCTTGCGTTGTGTGCTGTCCATGTTTGTGATTGCCCTTTCATATGATCTTATGACCATTCATCATCATCTTCGTGATCAGCCAAAAGTGTCAGAAAAGCGAAGTAAAATTTAAAAAAAACAATCAATGAATTATTTATCACTCATCCGCATCATCGCAATTAGACAAAAGTGACAGAGGAGCAATGAAAAATTTAAAACACATTGCGAATGTTCCGCAAGCCATTCTTACCGCCTCGTTGAGTACAGAAAATTAGAAATATATATTAGCTCAAATTAAATGCGAGACCAACCCCAATATCAGACATCGAAGGTTAATTTGAATTCTCTAGAAGGAATTTTAAGTAGATGTAAAATTGCAGAATTTGGAACATCACTGTGTTTTTTGGAACATCATAGCAGTTTCTCGGAAAGGGGTTGCTTTTCGAAACAGTGTCAATGCAGCCCAAAAGGTCCAGCAGCATCTTAATGATGCTTTTCTTCCTTGTAGATTAATAGGAAATGTGGATGATTCATGAAGCAACAACCATGACGAGACACCAAAGCCTTGACCGAAACTTGAACCCAAAATCTTCGGAGGCTAGTTCAAATTTCTTTATTTGCCGTGGGGACACTGTATTTATACCATCCATGGTGGATATATTTGGTTCAAACGAGGTGATGCACATTTCTTTCTAGATTACCAAAGACCTGTTGACATAAAGGCGGTAAATCTTTATGGATTTCCCTTTGCATCATTTGCAGATGGCGCTGTAGGTTACCAAAGACTCGACACGATATCTGGAACGTCTTTTTTCTCTCTTTTTTAATCTGGAAAAGCCACTTAGCACCGACTTTCTGATGATCAGCCTGCGCTCAATAATCACATAATGAAGGAAGCAGAAGAAAACATGGAAACCCATTAACTTCGTAAGAATGGAAGGCCGAAAGAGGCTCGGAAAGGAATTAAAAAAACATGGAATGAGAAAGATTAGAGGCACCTGGACCAAAGGTCCTCGGGCGTCTTGAAGAAAGGAAGACAAAAGTGATGATGTGAAGATGAGGTGGAATTCGGTTCAATGTCGGAGGAAAAAAATGTTCGTTGGGATGTTGTGGAAAAGGAAACCTTGTTGTCGAAACAATCATGTGTTAAACGACTTCAAAAGGTGAAATCGGGGATGTGGGAACTCGTTACTGCAGAAGTGGTACGGCTTCGCTGTTAATTTTCATCACTCTTTGACAAAAAAATAAAAGCATATCGTTAAGGAAAGTTTTGGTGCACTGGAACTCTCTTGAATCTTGTGCTGCAATGATCTGTCAATAGACCTTGCTTGTTTTTTCGGTCGTTGTCCACAAGATCCTGGAGAATCAGTCCTTCCGTGATTTGTGTTAGTGTACAATTAAGAAGAACCGCAAAAATGCTTTAACTAACGAAATCTTGCCATTCCTAAACCGAGAATTATTGCCTCAGCACATAGATTCCGCATCTTTTTCAAGATCAGTCCAATTTTGACCACTGTTGCTAATGTCCTTCAGACCAATCTTAACTTTATCCTTCCTGCCCCTTTAAAGAAAGCTTTGGCCGCTAGCACCAAAGTAAGTATTCCAAACATACACGCAGAAACAAACTTTTTTTGAATTAATAAAACCATAAACAAACAAACAAAAAAATTGGTAGTTTTGACCAAATTCTTTGCTAATCCTAAACAAATGTGCACGATTACTAAAATAACTTGTTTTCTGCTAAACAATCATTTGTTTGCCGCCTATTTAACAAGTATTTCGTTGCCGAAAACTATTTTTTTGGTTATTCCAAACGTTTATTTTCCTCTGTACATAATTTGTGTATAAAATCAGTAATATATCACCGAGCAAACTGGTATAAAGGCGGCCGAAGCGTGGTGTTAATCACATTACCTCCACTAATGGCTGCGATTATGAATGTGTGTGGGGGGCACCTTCACCTTACCTCCGTGTACCTTCACAGCATGTTGCAGTATGCTGGGGGTAGCTTTACCGGCGAAATCCGGATAAAATTTTATCCGGATTTTATATATCCAAATATCGGATATAGGGATTATTAGTATAATCTGATTATCCGAAATATCTGCATTATTCGGACAGTTTTATCGTTATCCGTTTTACGGGCAATCCACATATTCTTTTATTCGTTATTTTCGTATTTCACTGTACGGATTTTCCACAAATCCTTCATCAACGAATATCTGGATTATCCGTTGCAACCAAAATGGATATTAGATACTTCAAAATCCATTTATATATAAGTATTTGTGTATAAAATCTGCTGAAGGCAAGTAAATACAAGTACTGGGGTATGGAGAATTTTTATATATTCTGGCTGCTGCGGTTTTAAGTTTTTGCACACAGAACGCCAATAGTTTGCACTAGCTTACGGAGGATTTTTTTTCGCAGGGGGCTGGAATTGTAAATGTGGACATCACTTAACTGTGTTCTTAGTAGGGTAATCGGGAGTTATTTTAAGGGTAGGTTGCATTTATGGCTTTGGTTTTTCCCCAAGTTCTTTTCAGTTTTCATTTGAAAATTTTTATTTTCTGAAATTTCGGGAGTTGCTGTGTCCCCATCAGCTCCCCCTCGTGCGTACACCGGTTTTTTAGTTTGTCACTTTTGAAAGATACTGCCCCTCCCTGCATTGTCATCAATCTTGCGAGGTCCAGCGCTCATTCGATCCACTTCGTCCCTTCTGGAACAATGACTTAGAATCTGGCACAACCCATTCCTGGACGTCTCAGGCGAAAGAAACCAAGAAGGAAATGGAAACCCTGACACACTTAAAGCCTTTTTATTATTGCATGCTGCAATTTCTTACCGAAAACCTCCATTACATAACATTAACATGCAACGCTAAGTACAAACGAGTGTCATTAATATCAAAGGAATGAGAGATGGAACGCCGTCGACATGCAATCTCGTGGTTTTTTTTTTGCGTAATTCCCTCCTTGAGGCAACATCCAAGCAAACAAAAACTTGCTTCTATCCTTGCGGAACCGAATAAAAACTGGAAATTTTGACCAAAAAATTGAAGCTTGATGCCAGCTCATCCAATCCCCTTCCCCTCTTTTAAGAGGAGCCATTGTTACTTGAAAAGTACAAGCTACAAGCTTTCAGTTAGAAGCACGCATGATTCTTATGTAAGTACCAAGGAGATAGGTTCGAGACAGTGTAGAACTCAAAAACAGAATGCAAAAGTTATTGAAATAGGAATAATATGCACTAAAACACTGGTCTCTTATTAAACCCTAAAAGAGGCTGCACGAAAGATACTGAAACTGGAGTAATAAGCATAAAATAGTGACCTTCGTGTAAAACTAAAACACGTTGCAAATAGAAGTTTCTGAAATTGGAGTAAGAAGTAGTAAAACGAAGATCTCCAAAGAATCGCTCGCGAGCCGGTAAATTGCGAGGCTTCTTTGTGTTGGGCTGTAATCCTCCACTATACTAGAACCATTTTCAGACTCGCTCGTGAGGAAATCTTGGCACTGATGATCATTTGCTTCCCAATAAAGTTATGTAAAGTTAATAAATTAGGTATTTACGAATGGCACTGTTGGAATCGGGGTACCGATCCCCCCCCCCCCCCCCGGGCCGTCTCACGAAGGTTGAGAACCTCTGCAGAGTGCTTATTCTTGAAACTTGAGTACATCTTTATAGCTAACAAAACTATATTCCTTTTTCCGGAATGTCTGGAGTAGCTACACGCAGAGACAAAAGCTTGTGGGCGGGGCCAGACTAGGTGGGGAAGGGTGTAGAATGCAGAATTCCCCTAGTAGGCTTGAGAGCTGCCATGTTTACTACAGAACTACTGGACCAGTCGAGTCGCCCCCTCCGGCGCGGTCCCCTCCCCTCCGCGCTTTCATTGGACGAGGCACACAGCCGCAACGTGCGGCCAGAACACGTTCGCGTTCTCTTACTCCAGACATTCCGGAAAAGGAATATAGACGTGCGTGCCCAGTTCTTAGAATGCGTACTGTCGATAGTCTCAGAGGAAACAACATATGTGATATTTCAAGTCTTTCTAATTAAATGTAGCGCCTGCAGGTTTCCCAGCAACCTTTCCTCTCCCATACGTGTTTCATAACCGAAGTCTTCTCGATTTTATTATTTTAATAATCTCAGAGGCGTATGTTATGGAGTTCAGTATTATGTAACATTCCCCACTCCCATATTGTTTCATCTGTCTGAGAAACGAATATCTTAAGATTTTTTTAAAAAAATAAATCTTAATTTACATTCCTCTTTTAGAGGAAGGGACCACGTTTCACATCCACACAAAACTATAATTACAGTCTTGCGTATTTCAATCTTTAGATACTTTGATATTAGCTGAGAGGATAGTGGATGTAATTTTCTTTACTTGAAAACATCTTGTTTGAATAGAAAAGTAATATTATTTCAATTAAGTCTGCTATTAACGACGAGACATAATATTTTGCAATGATGTTCATTGTAGTCGACTAAAGACTTTTTATGGCAGATATCGTAGATCAGCTGCATCCTGTTGACAGTGTTTCTAACTTGGGTTCTGCTGCAGTTATACACTAGGTCATATTATATGCATAGTCTTAGAGCAACTTTCGCGATTATTAGTATGCATTGTTAATGAAGTTTTGTTTCCTTTCTTGTAGGTAAGTGCACACAGCTGTAGAGGTGACAGAAGAGTATTATTGCAGGGAAAGGTAAGTAGTTTAAAGTGAATTCAGAAATTTACAAATGACAAGTGTAAGGTGAGGAAGAAAATGTGAAGTCAAGTTTCTTCTCTTTGATTGATTTACTTAGGTTTCTCTTCTTCTTTTTTTCCCAGTAAGTGGATGGAAAATATTCGAATCCTCATTTTCACCGTGTAAGAACAAGAGAAAAGTAAATAGAAACACAGCGGAACCTCGATTTTATATTCCCGAATTTTACATTGGTGACTGCAATGTCAACTAATGAATGCTTTCGTAAACTTCAAACCTACTCGGGTAATAGTATATATAATAACCACTGAGCGACAGCCCTATGAGAGCCTTGGCTTACCTACCGACTGCTTGTCTCCCTCCCACACTGTTCCTCCGTCACCTGTTATAGCGTGGAGATCTTAGACCAGTATTGGGGTGACGGGTGGTCAGCCCGACGAATCCCCAGCCGTTGTTGTAGGTCTTCTCGACCGGACTCGGGTAATAGTATAGCTTGAAAACTACACAACCACTAGCTCTTGTGCAAAGAAAGAGAACACTTATCTTAATTTTGCTCTGCATTAGAAGTTTGAGGAATCCTAAAATTTCTGTACAAGGATTGGGAAAACATTTTCTTGCTCCTATCTCAATTTTGGATATACCTTTCCTCATTTTTGGGCTCCCGAATAGTCGCAAAATTTCTATTTCTAAAAAGTGTTCTTCACTTTCGGTTCCATAAATGTGATAAACATCATTCCAAGGCGAAACAATAGCTTATGTAGCATTTGGAATTTCCATTTTATCCACAATAGTAGACACTTATATCCTGAAATATTATTTTCCTTGCACGTTGTGCGTGTTGCCAAACTCGTGAGTGAACTTTCCATTGAGATTTGGTATGAACATCGTTTGTCGCTGTATGGTTAGGCAAGGACTAGTTGTCCCATTTGTATTGGGGGTGACTGGATGTCTCTTCGCTCCGTTTAACCAAAGCCCTGTTTTCACTTTTAGTGTGTCGTTCAGTATGTCTCGCCAATAAGGCCATGTGTATTGTTGAAATTAGTCGCAGCCAGAACCCAAGCTGCCACTTTGGTTAATCGCGACGGCGAGGATGAATGATGATATGATGCAATTGATGAAGGGATAACCAACGAAGAATATCCATGCCCAGACCGGGATTATAACCCGGGACTCCTGGCGTTAAATAGCGCCCTGTGCTAACCATTCTGCCACGGATGTCTGCGCAGCCATGATTTGAAAGCAACAACTTTCTGCGTCTGTAGTTTCGAACGACGAGCTGAAATGCAATCTCTTCTTTCACAATTGACTTTTGTGCGTGTGCACTTTGCAGATTGTACAGTAATGACAAAAATGCATTCTTTCACAGAGGAAGTGATACTTTAAGAATATATTATAACTAGACATCGGATTTTTAGGTTCTAAAAAGTGTGCTTTTAGGTTCCTAAAACAGGCTCTAAAAATCCTAAAATAGGTCTTAAAAATCTCAAGTTAGGCTCGAAAAATCCTGAAGTAGGTTCAAAAAAACTTAAAATAGTGCAACATTTCTGAATACTGCTGATTAGGCAGTCACCGGCAATGAAAGTGGGACACCTATATCCTGAAATACGCACTATCTTGCATAACGTTATGTGTGTTGCCTAACCCTACGGCGATGTCAGAACTTACCATTGGAAATTTGCTATTAAAATCCACTCTTCGCCGTATAGTTAGGCAACAATCTTTTTTTTCATGTTATCCACAGTCAAACTCCGCAATTTTGTCTGCGAGGATCATCTTATATGGTGAAAATAATATTTCAACAAAAACGTAGTCAGTGGTGCAAACTTCAATGCTGAAATGTTAGTTAGCAAGGCGTGAATGCCACAAAGCACGGAAGTGACGCGAAAGTGAGCAAGACCACACAGATCAGACCACTTTGAATTGTACAGGTAACAGTGGCACCAGATATTTTGCTTTGTTTATAGCTTTTAAAAATCACCATGGACTTGGGACGAAGGGAAATCGACAGAGAGTACGTTTCAAACACGTTCGTCAATAGATTTTCTCGTGACCAAAGAAATCAAATGCCTCTGTATGACATATAAAGTCTGTAAAAGCTTTAAAAATTTTATAAAATCCTAAAAAAAAGTTCGATATACGCACTCTAACTGTACTGTAGGAACTATAACAACTTAACTTCATCAGTCGTTACGTTTTTTAACGAAACGCTGACATAACTTATTATTTCTTGCATACCTGTAAAGGAAAGAATAGGTTAAAAACCTAAAATCCGAGAACTAGTTATAACATACAGATATCCCCTGACATTCTAATAAGGTCTTTTTATTTATGATAAAGACATAATTTGTAACTTAATGCATAAAACATTAGCAGTCCAGAAATTGTTATATTGGGTGTCAGCACAACACTATATGTATTCGGAAGCGAAAAAAAATCCCTTCTCTGTCTCGCCACGTTTCCGCCTCAGTAGGCGACTATGCACATGATACTTTTTTTTAGTAGTTTGGTTTTATATCCACTTTGTGCACAGAAAGGTTAATCGGTATGATTACATGTATTTGACACCGTGCGTCTTCTGTTCCGCTTCCGCTCCAGTAGGCGTCCAGCCTTATTCTTTTACTTCCGTTTCCACACATCTTCAATCCACCGTCACCATATTGCTCGATTCATTCAGTCTCGATCGTTTCTCGTGCACACGACTTTCGTTGTTTCCTTACATTAATTTCCAGCTCGTAATTATATATCCTCCCTCTAAAATTTTAACATTTCCTGTACTGTTACCGTTATCTCAACAAATTTCCATTTTTAATTCGCTGTCTAAATCCATGGCTCCTTTTTCGAACGTCAAGACTGGTTTGTGGGCGGGTTGTTCCGTTCAGGACGGCCATTGTTAATTGTCTGTATCGTCGGCGTAACGGACTTAATCACAGCTTACATCGCATCGTCCAGAGATCCGAAAGGGGTTGACCCCTGAAGGTGGAGGTTGTGAGGAGGGGGAATTCTGTAACAGATTCGTTCGTGGGAAGTTCCTCGTGTGCCCGGAAGGAGCGCATGGAACGACAGTGTAGCTAAACATCTTATTTTCCTACTAGTTACTGAATATACCTTCTTCACGTAAACGGTGATAGTGTCTATACCTCCTCGTAAACACTGTACATCATGTATTACGCATACACAATGTAATCTGTGCAAACACAATATGTCGAAAAATGCGGGGGGGGGGGAGGGTAAGATTTCATATCCTGCCCTTCAGTCATAGGAACGTTATTATTATTATACTTTACAGGTCATAAAATTCAGATTGAATTGATAATACTATTGCGCCGTATACTAATTAAGACTCCAGTCTGCTATCTAGATAGAATCTGGATTCACCTTGCTTCCTTTCCATAAACATCTATCACTTTGTTGATGAAGAGTTCTTTGTCTTTTTGTACAGATATCGAACAGAGACCACTTAATCTACTGTCCTTCACGATACCTCTGATCCATGTTTTTACGTGTCGTAGAGTATACAAAAAAAAGTGTGAATTATCAAGGTCTGGAAAAGATTCACCGACTTTTTGTAATCCAGAACAGCCGAGAAGATCCGAAAGTTAAGAGAGGTTAATTCTTGATATTTTCTGCACTACCATAACTGTCTCAAATTTCTTGAAATTAACAGTTTTTTATTCCGGAAGTTGCAAGAAACATTAACTTTAAGGGGAAACAATGTGTACAATTCGAGAGTTTCCTGTAAATTCCCCATTCTGCTTGGGATATAAAGATTTTTTCGAGTCCCGAACGTCAGGATTATTAATAATTCCTTCTCAATTCCGTCCCGAACAAAAATTTTCCGTCCTGTACACCCTTAGTCACGGCAGTCAACATGGTTCTAACGACTTGTAGTAGCGTCGCCGCCTTGTAATCAAGGGGTCCCGGGTTCGATACCCGGCGGAGGCACATAGTGGTTCACATCCCACTTTAAACTGTTGGTCCTGTCACGATTAGCCTTACTGTGCAGAAAGTGGACTTAAAACACCAAATCAATCAATCAATCTTCTCCTGTAACGTCCACTAAGAGAACTGGCCAGCTCTTCTCTTGTATCGTCCACTGAAAGAGGTGGCCACCTCTTCTCTTGGAACGTCCACCCACTGAAAGAAGTGGCCAGCTCTTCACTTGAAACGTCCACTGAAAGAAGTGGCCAGCTCTTCTCTTGGAACGATCACTGAAAGAAGTGGCCAGGTCTTGTCTTGGAACGTTCACTGAAAGAATTATCCTTACTGTGCATAAAGTGGACTTAAAATACCAACTCAAACCAATTAAAACTAACGTCTCTTGTGAAAACGTTCTCTCATTATAATGGTGGACGTTGCAGTTGCGTATACATCGCAGGAACAATATTATTTGGAATAAAATATCGTTACAATTTCACCATTCAAATTACTTGGACTTTTTCTAGATATGTATCTCGGAGAACGCATGATCAGAATTGCTCCAATCGTTGCTGCAATCGGAGAGACGATAATACAAGTGTGTATAATGCTTATCTTATTATCTCTGTAGCGGATGGGTACAGCAGTTCGCTACACAGTCAAATTAACAGCCCAAAGAAAGTCGCATGTCGGGGACATGTATTCGGAGGATGTTAGCTAAATAGTCCATCATGGTGGTTGCATTCATTTTGACAATGATGGACCTTCTTGTCGTGAAAACTGGAAGGTACACAAAAGCCGTCTTGTACGGAACCAGTTTGGCGAACCACTTTCTATAGGACCTGATTGGTTCAGTTGTAAATTGATGCGTCTCAGATCGCAGATTCGGCTGCAAGAGTTTTGGAGTTTCCTTGCTTCAAGATTGGGGTTCATTCCTTATTCCGATCACAGGAAGAGAACCCATTGCTTGGTGTCTTCTTCCCAGGTTTTTCCACGCCGCGGTTACTTCTGATCAAAATTATGAGTATGGCTTTCTTTCCACTTCACTCCAAATGAAGGTGTACGTTCTGGAATGGGATGTTTTTGAAGCACGAGAGAAGCAGGGTTGTTTAAGGTTAGGAACCCATCAATTTTAATGGGTTTTATTGGGTTCCGCAACAGGACCGAAGTTGCGTATTGTTTCATTTCAATACATGGAACTTGGACTCTATTTAAATTGATCCGGAAGAAAAGGTTCCTAGACCGTTTTTGAATTTATCCGAAAAAAAAAAAAGGTTGATGGAGCGAATTGAAATACTTTTCAGATAAAAAGATTCTTTACGCTCCAGAACCCATTTACGCTTGGTAATTTTCTCTCCTGGACCGGAATTGAATGTATTTAAAATTCCTGAACCTTGAACAACCCTAACGAGAAGCACTGGTGAGCAAATCCTCCCCACGAAATGCAATCCTGAACTCGAGTTCGTGCTGTTTCGTATGCACGACATCGTACATTCAAAGTTTTGGGCGTTTTAAACGCTAGGCTTGAAGAAACCCTAGTCTGCTATTTGACTGGCTCGTTTATAGCACACAGTATTGAGCACCTTCGTCTAGTGACGTTAGCGCTGCTTGCTTTCGTTGTTAGGTTAGGCCTGTTAGGTTTAGATCTCTCAGCGTAAATGCACTGCAATTTTTCTGGGCTTATTTTTTATGCTAAGAGTCCTAAACCTGACGTCAGTAGACGAAGGTTCTTAATGCTGTGTGCGATAAGCTAGACCCTTGACGGCTATTCCAATTTCCTGAAGTCTCGAACGAAACGATACCATTGGCCAACAAGTCTCGATCTCGTATCGATTTCACAGATATCTTGTTATCGTCCAAGAGTCTGGTCTCTGTTTCAATCTCGTCTCGATTTGTGTAACAATGCTCTCGGTTTATGTAATATCTCTAGCGCATTCACCTGGTGTTATTCCATACATTGTAAGGGAGATATCAGACCGAAGCGACACACGTAGGTTGGGAGCGAACCCTCAGTAATCAATGGCACATTTCGATCCGAAGAGACACGACACGCTCCACGTGTGTCTCGGCCTGGATAGTTTTTTCGATAGGTCGCTTCGGTCTGTTGTTCGCATGGGCGGTGAATGTTTTGCTTTAGAGTGAAAGGAACTTGTCGCCTGCGGCTTCGATCTGAAAGCCTCCATAAGAACTAAGTTGTTAATTTTTTTTCTGGATATTCTGATATCTGGATATACGTATTATCATAAACTATTCGGATTTTCCTAATCATTCGGATTATCATAATTATCCGATATCCGGATTATCCGATCATTTATCCTTTTTACGATCCACATATTCTTTTATCGTCATTTTCGCATTTTACTCTACGGATTTTCGACAAATTCTTCATCAAATCTGTACTATCCGGTTATTTGCATTATCCATTGCATCGAAAATGGATATTGGATAATTTGAAATTCGGATATCCGTTATCCGGATTTTGTGGATTCCACTTCCTTTGGAGTGAAGTGGAAAGAATGCTATAATCATAATTTCGATCAGATGGAAAAAGTTACATTCCATACACTCCACACCAGGAGCGTATATTCTAGGCTAGCTAGGCTATCTGCGAAGCCTGAAGTCTAGAGAATAAAATACACGATCAGAAAGTATAAATATTATTATTCATATCAGTGAGATGATGATGTTGATTCTTTAGTTGGCAACCTGATTTCCTATGAGTTGGCAACCTGTTTTCTTATGAGTTGGCAACCTGTTTTCTTATGAGTTGGCAACCTGTTTTCTTATGAGTTGGCGACCTGTTTTCTTATGAGTTGGCAACCTGATTTCTTATGAGTTGGCAACCTGATTTCTTATGAGTTGGCAACCTGATTTCTTATGAGTTGGCAACCTAATTTCTTAGGAGTTGGCAACCTGATTTCTTATGAGTTGGCAACCTGATTTCTAAGGAGTTGGTAAATTTATTTCTATTCATAGGCTAGGACTATGTGACATAGTGAGATAGCCCAGACCTTGGACTCGGTATACGCCACTGCTCCACAGGGTATGGATTCCGGGACCCTTTGATTAGAAGTTGACGACGTTACCACTGCGCCACCAGGGAGGTACCCACGATGTTTGTTTACAGTGATTTCATTCTTAGAGCGAGTCGGGTTTCCGTGGCGGAAGGGTTATCACACCGCGGTACGACACCAGAGGTCCCGGGTTCGAATTCCGGCCTGGGCATGGGTGTTTTTTGTACGTCCCTTCATCAATTTCATCATATCATCAGTCATTCATAGAGCGGTCAGAGAATGGTGTTTTTATCCTTGCGCTTACATCATCTTCACACCGGTGCAGTGCCGTGCCAGTGCATCTGTACGCACGCGATTCGATTTCCTGCTACTACTCATGGATCATTTCAACCAATCAGTTGACAAGGGCACTCAATCACTGCTCAAAATGCATGCCTACAGCCAGAGGCGTCTCCTGAACGCATGCGGTGCATGCTGCGCATGCGTCAATTGTGGGAAAAAAGACAGCTTGCTCTGAGACGACATTCATGAGCATTTCTACATTCTAATTTCTTCATATAGGAGAAGTTTTTATTTTACTCGAGAGCGCTCAACTAAGCTTATATTACATTTCTTGGATCTGAAGTGACGCATGCGATAATTTGGGGAAAATAATTATTACTTTCTTTCACTTCAGATCCAAGAAATGTAATATAAGCTTAGTTCAGCGCTCTCGTGTAAAATAAAAACTTCTCCTATATGAAGAAATTAGAATGTAGAAATGCTCATGAATGTCGTCGCAGAGCAAGCTGTCCTTTTCCCCACAATTGACGCATGCGTTCACGAGACGCCTCTGCCTACAGCAAAGTGAGGGTGATGTAGGCTCCCATCTATCATTTCATAACATTCTGCTGGGAAGGCTAATTTCTGTTTTCTGGTATGTTGTTTAGTGAGCCAGTGAATAATAGGGGGCGGGGTATTGAATTTTCACACCTTCTCGAAAAGCCCCGTGAACTAAAGGGTTACAGATGCAAACGTTGTTCTTGAAATGACTGTTTAATGCAAGTTTCCGGTAAATACCTTTAAATGTACACTATAATGAAACCAGAAAATTCTGCAAGTGACTCTTTAAATTGGACAATGTATAAAAGGCAATAATTATTAGAATAAATATGTTGCATGTGATTGTGTTAAACAGTACAATCCTCGCATCTTGTGAAGACTTTGTCGTGTTATATTTTCCCTGACAAGAACAAACTTGAACCTCTAATTACCGAATTAAATCGTAAATACACTAGTGATTGCAACTACTTGACACTAGGATTTTTAAGGTTTGATTGAACAGGTAATTACACCAATATATGCACCTCGAGTCGCAATGGCGCGGAGAGAAACAGCGGCCAACTCGCGAACTAAACTGGACGTAATTTGTTTACCTTTCTCGTCATCGGCCTCCGTGGCGGAGTGGTTCGTACAACGTGCTACGACACTAGGCGTTTCCGGTTCGAATCTCGGCATGGGTGTTTCTTGCGAGTGCCTGTTCATCCACGTCATTCCTCGTCCTCATCTTCGCCAAAAGTGGCAGGAAAACGAAGTAAAACCAAATGAATCCATCACTTGTGGCAACGCAAGAGCAAGGTTACATGGCAAGCAGCTGATTACATCACCCGTGCTCTCTTCGCTGAAGGTTGAAATTTCGACGACAGCGCTACAGGGTTCTTCTCTTTTTGGTAGAACAGTTACTCGATTCTCCCTCTATACTTTCGAAGCTTGAATGAGGAAGACGGACAGTAGAGTACCACAGTAGAATATCATTTTAAGGTGACAATAATCGTAGACACATATATGTAACATATCCGTCCTGGCAGTTTCAGCCCACAATCATCTATTTCATTTCCATATAATCACTGTATTGGTAAGATAGACTAAAATACATTTTAACATGAAGTTGATGACTATGTTCACTTAAGTTTCAATTTGACTGCGTCTTTCACTACACGATCCATAATTGAGGGCCCACTGCCACAGACAAATTACGGTTATACGTGTATTACAGCACTCTGGTGTACATATACCGCTCGTTTTGCCTGTTCGAGCGTTATTCGCTCGTGCGGAGAAGCTCTCAATTCCGTACGCTATCTAGCGTCGTTCGTGCGAACTATTTGGCCCCCGAGCGAAATCCTCTCGCTGCAGCACTCTAACGGACAGACATCTGTCTCGTTCTCAGTCTCGTCTCGAGTCCGAGCCTTGCCCCTAGTTTAAATTGTAGAAGAATCATGTTAGCTTACGAACACGTTTTCTTGGGATGCATGAGTGGCATGTGGAGATGGGAATGTCGACATGGTCACTGGCTCACGTCACCTTGACACATCCGTCGTTCCTTGTCCATCCTAGTGAGTAATGAAAGAGTGTATGGCACTTAGAATGACGGCTTTTATTGTTATTTCTGTCATTTCCAGAAGTACTAAATTCAAAATTATCTTAGCCGCCAAGTAGGTTATACCTTAAGAGTGATTTTCCTGAAATTTACTTCCGGCCTGGGTGTTCTTTGTGAGTGTCCCTTCATCAGTTTTATCATGTCTTCTCAACCTTCTGAATCTTACTCCTCTTAGTCTACTATGCTCAATCTTTACCGTCAGGCTATCCTTACTGAACTAATTCTTAACCTTCGAGACGTGCAGGAAAAAATCACCACCTCAAAGATTAACGTGTCAAGCTACGATAATAATTTATTTTCAAACCCATGCACTTGTTCGCTGAGTGTTGCTACACTTGCATCTGTTCGGAGCGGCCGTTCCCCGACTCGAACCCGCGATCTATCGTACTCTCGCTTGGCATGCTTCTTGTTACGTATGTCTTCGTCCTGGCTTAGTGTGTCGATCGATGGGCGCTGAACTCTCTCAATTCATCCGAGGTGTTGTTCCCGCCGATTCTTCACTGGAAAAGTTGGAAACACTGCCGCTGGAAAAATCAGTCCGTAACATCAAGCGGAGAATCTCTGGAAGCGATCTGAGAAAGGGAAAGATGACCTCGTTTCACAAACAAGTTACATGTACACAACACCTGTAAAGTGGGGCTTCCGTTGGACCGAGGGGAAAATCCTCTGCGGGAAGGTCCATTGGCTGAAGGTCCCTCGGTGGGCGTGTCCGACTCTCTTTCAGCCGATTCCTTCCCGTTTCCATCTCTACTTCCACCTCCTTTTCGGCTGTTTCCTTTTCCCCCCCTCCCGAGCTCCTTCCCTCTTCCTATCCGCTGGAAAGTGTCTGGTCGGGTTGTCTGCTCCATTGAGGAATGGCTCAAGGCGAACGACCAACCGACTGACTTCCTCCGGTAACTGACGCCGGAGATGTTACCAGTGACCGACCGACTTCCGGCCTGTGAGGATCTTCCGAGTGTCAACAATGGTAGCGTGCCGCATTTTTGTCCCGGGAGTCTGCTGAAGGTTCCTCCTCGCGTGTCATTGTTGATGAGAGTGCTCATCGTGGTGGTATTTGGAGGAAAGTGATTGTTGTGACTTGCTGGAATGGACCTACCTGACTGTGCAGTTATGTGTGTGCGTGTAAGGACAGAGGATGTGTTGATCTTGTTTTGTTTTGGAAGATGTAATGGTTGCTGACGCGGTGTCGTGATATCTTTGGATTCTGCATGGACACCATGAGGGTTGCCAATCAGGATGTCCGCTTGATTAGCGACTATGCCTGGTTACCGGTAAGTGTCGATGCCTTTGTTTATTCATATTTTTTGTCGCCCATGTCCTCACCCACATGGCTGGACCTCTTCCTCACTCGTATGTTAATTCGCCCCGCCCTTACGCTTATCATTGGCTCTCAAACTCTTCTTCGCTGCTCAAGTTTGCCCTTACTCTCACACTCTCACCCTTGATGTTCAACTTTGCCCTCTCACTCACATTTAAGGCTCAACCTTAAAGGCTCAACCCCGCCCTGTCACTCACCCTCAATGTTCAATCTGCCCTCACTCTCACCCTCAAGGCTCAACTTTGTACTCACTTTTATACACTCACCCTCAAGGCTCTTGTAGTTGCCCTCAAATTCTGGACTTCATCCTCACCCTTGCTCGTCTTCCAGAAAGTGAGGTGTACAGTCAACGGCAAAGATAATGGTAAGCAAATTGTCCACCGCCATTTTCATTACTTTTTTATTCTACATCCTGTGTTGTTTTAAGGAATGAAAGAAACTATGTTGGTTCGAAGCAGGCATCGTTCTCTGCTTATTGACGTCTTTATTTCAATTCATTGTCATCACATTGTGTAATACAGACAGAATGAAAATGGTGGTGGACAATTCGCCTACTGTTTCTTTCGCCGTTGGGTGTACCTTCACGAAGGTCGTCGCATTTGAAGGTTGATCACCACTACGCTTATCTACGTTGTTGACATGAAATAACGATTAGGATGAATGATGACCAGATCGAATCAGTAGTGTGTCAAGGAGTATTGTTGCAGTATCGCCCCCTTCCTGTTGGTCAAATATGTTAACCCCATCTTATGCTTAGATAGATTAAGCGGGACTGCACCTACAGTTTAAAGTGGGATACGAACCACTATGTGCCGCCGCCGTGACCGAAACCGGGACCCTTTGATTGCAAAGCGACATCGGACCCCTTTTCCTTTTTTGGTCAAACTTTCCTTAACCTTTACTCGTATTACGGTCGATTTTTCGACCATCCACAATAAGATGCGCCTCGTATTTTGGTCGATTTTTCGACCATGCAGCTGATTACAAAATTCCTGTTTTTTATTATCTAGATACTATTCTGTTATGTCGGAAGCACTTACAGTGGGTTAAACGAAGCTTTGGCACGCCATGTGGATGCACCCCCCCCCCTTCCCGACTCCAAATTTACGTATGGAAGATGGCGCGAATTTTAAATTAAATTCGTACACTTATTTGACAAAAAATGTTATAATTCGTAGACTATTTGACCAATCTACTTCGGGTAACTTTTGTTTTGCTGCTATAACATCAGGACATGCAACCGTGCAGAAATCAAAACGCTAAAGCCCATAAGAGGGGTTGGGGTGGTTCGCGGCCCCCAACTTTCAATGAAAAAAATTTTAAAAATGGGGAGTTTGCCCCCTTCCCCACCTATTTTGGGAAGGGGACGGAAATTTAGCCTTATTTTCAAAGAATGTTCCTTTCCCAACCGAATGAAAGTCATTTCATGTTTCTGGGTGCATTATATTATCGAATATGTGAAACAAACTCCCTATTTTTATGATTTTTTTCATTGAAAGTTGGGGTCCGCGGCCCACCCAACCCCTCTTATTGGCTTTGGCGTTTTTATTTCTGCATGGTTGCATGCCTTGATGTTCTAGCTGCAAAACAAAAGTTGCCCGAAGTAGATTGGGCAAATAGTCTACGAGTTATAACATTTTTTGTCAAATAAGTGTACGAATTTAAAATTCGCACCAAGGGCCTCTATCCAGATAGTTTTGGTGGAGAGACGTGAGTCGAAGCTCCAACTCTCTAACTTCTTCGATCGTTTATCAGTTCAGCTGCGACAACAATCTGGCCTGCTTGGTGTAGCCATAACCTTACTTAGAAAGCTTCGAAGCCAAGGATGATAGGTTTGAATTCCGTTCCCGTCACATTTCAACAACGCCGATCACGCTATAGGGCTGTAGGACCAGTCCTGTTAAGGGCATCCTTACATAAATCGGTTCTTCAACACAAATTGATGATTCGAATCCCGGGAACGGCATTGATATCCCAAACCTAAGTAACATCAATAGTTGCTCTTATAAAAGTTAATATTAATAATAATAATAAAGTAATAAATATTAACCACAAATATAAAATTAAGTTGATATTGCAGAGTCTCTTGTAACCACTATTAGTATGTAATTGGTTGTTTTTTTGTGATCCGTTTACTCAATTAGCAATTCATCTTGATTGTCCTTTGTTGCAGTTGTAGTCAACATAAACATGCTCTTAAAATCGGAATCATTATAATTACATTACATAATTACGTTGATTACGGTTAACTGCATAGTAATTAATACATTAAAAAACTGTCATGGTCTTTTTTCTTGCGTAAAACCGTCTTGCACCGTCATTCTCCAGTCAGTTTTTTACAGTGTAAATAGCAATAATAAGCGGAAATAATTGTCCGTCAATATTATTATTTATTAAGGATAGGGTCAGTTGATCGGTTGACAGTAATTATTAGACGATAATGGCATATTCTTATATCCATAAAGTTTATGCTAATTTAAATTATCAATATTTTCACTCTTGTTATTTTCTTCAAGATAAACTTTTTAAAAAAGCTAGGAAAAGCAACGTTAAAGGAATGAAAAATATTATTTTTATTGTTCAATGAATATAAGGATGATTTCGTGTAAATTAACAGTTTTCGAAATTCCAGCACAATGGTTTTTCATTAAAATGGAGGCATTTTTTCCTGCTTTTTACAGTACGTCTTGAGATAGAAGCTCTTCAATTTTCTTTCCAAATGCAAAGCCAATCCAATTCATATGAGTACATAGATATCACATCCACAAAGCTACGTTCACTATCAGTGATTGCCCACCTGCATGTAACTTCCTTGTAGGTTGTTCATTATATTTTCATAGAAATCCGCGAGAGGAAAGGGTTCATATATGAACTGTTCATACAAACCATTATGAAAAATGTGCATTTCCAATAAATATGGTTTGTATGGATCGTAGCCTGGTATGATTTATTGTACATATTAGATATTCGTATTGTACACAATTCACTTCTCATTCTGAGACAAACTACTACAAAGTTATAAAAATGGAAGTAGATTGAATATTTTGATACATGAGTGAATGAATTTAAATTTTGATATAACTTTTCAAAGCTTAAATGTAATGGTTACATATTAAGTATGTATGCTAGGCATAAACAGCCTGATGTAAAGCTGTAAGCCCAATAAATAAAAAAAAACATGATACTGTTAATATATTTTAGAAATGTTCGACATTTTTATTGAAAGTAAAAAAAGGAACTTGCATAAAGAGGCGAGAAAGCAAGAAAGTAAATTGTAACGAAAGAAAAATCGCAGGAAGAGAAAGGCGAAACAAAATTATATTTCTGAGGGAAAAAAATGTACGAATTTAAAAGGGAAACAGATGCTCATTTGTAAGCCCTACAGCCACATTGTTTGCCCTTCAGGCGGTTCACGAACGTCGGAAATGATGATTTAGTTCGCAGCATGGCGCCCCGAGATAATCATGCTAAATTTGTACGAACAATTGAGAAAAAAAAGGGGGAAAGATGTTCCTTTCATGTAAACTGACATGCGAAGAGAAATGCTGGTCGTTTTCTCGCAAGCCTTTGCATCTTGTAGTTCCCGAAACATTGCTATAGGTCGCACGGTGTTCACTCCCACCGAACGGTCATGTTTGAAAAAATTAATATTTGTTACACCGTTCAGTTCACCAAGTTTCATCTTCGCACCTGCAGTGGCTTGCAAGATATCTGTAGTTGAACCAGGGAAGATCTTCGTAGAACCGTTATGTACAGTCACCGGCAATAATAATAGGACACACAGATCCTGAAATACTCCGTCCTTGCATGGCGTTATGCGTGTTGCCTAATTATACGGCGATGAGTGACTTTTAATAGCAAATTTTCAGTGGCAAGTTCTGTCGCCGCCCTTGAGTTAGGCAACACACACAACGCCATGCAATGAAGCGAGTATTTCAGAATCTAGGTGTCCCATTTTTATTGCCGGTGATCGTACATTGTTAAAAGTTACCCTACAATTTACAAAATAACTTGTTTGAATTAACAAAACACGCATTGTGGTAACCATACATAAAATGCAGCCTTGAATAAATGTGGAAATTTTGACCAAAAGTTTTGGTAATGTGCACGATTACTGAAAGAATTTGGTACTAGTGAACGATACTTTAATTTTTGTCATATTTAATGAAATACTATTTGCTTAGCAGGAACTATTTTTCGGTTATCCCAAACTTTCTTCTCGGTGTGGTGCTCTCAGGTGAATTCATGACGTCACCTCTCTGTGCTGTGACTAGAATGAGAAGTAAAGATGGCGTCGGTAACTGTTTGGAATATCAAACGCACACTCATACATGTTATGTACGCATATAATGCAGCATTGACACAGAAAAATATCAAGTCTGAAAAACATCTTAACGTGGGTAAACATGGGTACTGATTACTCATTGCAGTTGTGTGCACCATGTGTATGTGTCTTAAGAACCGATTCATTAATATTCATTAATTTCCTTAATCATATAAAACTCTCACGAAATGGTATTATATCGACTTTTCACACTGTAGGGACGTGTTTCTTTAGCGTTTAAATTTTGAAAAAGGAAGAAAATTGTAAATACATACTAGGGTACTAATAAAATAAGCTAAAATACTTACGTTTATTCGATTACACGCCCGTAATACCATCACTCTAAAAATTTTCGTAGAACCCCATGTATCGTCAGTTTGGTGGTAAAATTATCTTTATACCACATAAAAACCGACCCTACACCCCCAGATTGTAAATTCTGAATGAACTCCTTGTTCGTCCGTCTGTCACTGCCAACTATCAGTATCTTAGATATTAGAAGAGCAAGGACGTATTTATGGGTGTGGGGGGGGGGGGGGTTCAGGGGGTCCGCCCACCGCCGAGAGATTTCCAAGTATTACAATTAATCAGAATATACTTGTTTAGCATTTGTTACATAATCGATGCTTATTATTTCCGCCGAACTGATCGGAAGTCAAGGAATTGGAATCATACGGCTTTGAAGGACATTTCCAAAGATTTATGCACACTATTGCTTATGATAATATGCATAAAATATTAATCAGGATCTTTATCTTTTTGTCATTAATTTCCATGCCACGACAGTTATTTTTGTCATTAATTTGCATGCCAGGACAGTTATTTTTATACTAATTTTTGGGATCTTAACTACACGTAAGCTAGATAATAAATACGTGTTGTTATATCTCTATTATTTTACCAACTTTCTACCTATTCATGGAATAATAACAGTACGACATTAATTAATGTACATATTTAATTAATATTATTTTTATTTAATTAAATATAATTATTCTAATTGGCAGCACGCCATATAAAGAGGAGCAGAGCTAATTGTGGAAACTAGGACCGGAGAAAAGCGATTATATATATTCTAGTAAATGCAAAATATATAAAGGAAGAGTATACAAATTATAGAAGGAGTGAATAAAATGTTGTATATAGCCAATTAAGATAATTAAGAATAAGCTCATATATGAAACAATTAGGAAAGTTAATAAGTGAGCAAATGAATTCAGAAACGTATCTCCTTTCTGATCCTAGTGATCAAAATTTGATTTAATACCTATGGCGAAGAGAACGTCGCCATGTTTTGGTTGCTTGTCCCCGGTGGCGCTGTTGTCAAATTAGACGCCCCGACGCACTTTACGGTTGCGCTCCTTATTAGTCTCACTGGGCCATCGGCAGCGCTTGTTATTAGCGATCCTGGTTATTTCCCTTGGTTGTTGTTTTAGAAGGAGGCGCTATTGTCAGATTAGACGCCCCTAAATATCCTCTATAGCTTTGGTTCAATTCTCTATAAGGAATGCAGCATAATGATTTGTCTGTATTATTGAGAAGAGGTATGGTAAAGAGAATATTTGCGATAAATGAGAGCAATAAGACTTTTTCCAGTGGCAAAGAAGAATAGAAGAAATAAGAATTTGCTGTGGAAAGAATAAATAGAAGAATTTATCGAGAATATAAGAATATCTCGGCGGAATATAGAAGACAATAAAAATTGCTGCTGAAAGAAGAAATAAGAATTGATATGAATGGAGGAAATAAGAAACAACGATGAATAAAAGGGGATGACTATTTTTTGTGAATAGAAGAAAGAGATGGTCATAAAAGATAGAAGATAGAAAAAGAAGATTATCGTTTTACCAAAGAAAAGAAGTGGAAATTGAAGAAAGAAGAAGCCTTTCATATATTTTGTCATAGAAGAAATTGACGAAAGAAGAAGAAGCCTTTATTTCCTATAGAAGAAATTGATGAAAGAAGAAGAAACCTTCCTATTACCATAGAGTAGATTGATAAAAGAAGAAGAAGCCTTTTACCAAAATAGAAGGAAGAAAAGAAGAAGCCTTTTCCCAAATTAGAAGGAAAAAAAGAAGAAGAAGCCTTTTTCCAGAAATTACGAGAAGACAGAAGAAGAAGATTTCCTTTCAAGAAGAATATAACCGACGTAAATTTGGAATCAGCATATATGTATGTGTATATATATATATATATATATGTGTGTGTGTGTGTGTGTATTTCAATGTATATACAAGCTTCGCTATATATTTTCTCTGTATTGTGTACAGTTTTCAGAATATAGATCCGCATTTAACTATATTCTCTTGGCTATAAAAAGCTTTCTTATTTGGAATTCTCGAATAAAGAACCTATCCCCTGAGATTAAGATATTTCTGTAGCCGTGGTAAATAACATTTAAGTACGTACCCCCCAAGGGCGTAGCAAGCTCGACAAAACATAAAGAGATGACAATCCCTCCAAAATGACGCGTCGTCATCCAGGACACCAGCAAATAGGAAGATGTAAAATTGCGTAAAGTAGAACACCTATCAAGTGCTAGTTTAAAGGGATATGGATTATTTAGATTGTCCCGTCCGTCTGTCTACGGATATTAAACATTTAAAAATCATCAATCGACTCCGAAACCATGCGGGCTATGAATATGAAATTTGTAATGCTGAAAGATGTGTGAAATATCAGCATGATTCGTTGGAAGTAATATATGCCTAATATTAACCTCGGTCTCACTGTTCGTCTATCTGTGGCAGTTCAACAATCGAAAATTATAGACATTCGATATATGTCCAACCGTCGATATCTCAGGATTTAATAAAGCTAGAAACACATCATTTGCTCTGATTGATTGATATGATTTATTTTGCATAGATTTTCTGCCACGTTTGTCTAATGGCGAAGATGAGGATGAGTAATGATATGATGAAGCTAATGAAGAGATACTCGCTAAGAACACCCATCCCAGTTCGGGATCACAACCCGTGACCCCTGGCGTCGTAGGGCGCTGTGCTAACCACTCCGCCACGGAGGTCTGCTCACGTCATTTGCCGTACCTCAAGATATATAAATTTATTTCTACAACATAATATTGTTGGTACCATTTGTCCACGTCTACAATCGAATTGCTCCAAAATAATTATACACTGAGCTCAAATTTCGTGGATTGTAAGAGATATCAGGTTCTAATATGTATCGATTGATAACAAACTTCATTATAGAGACCTGTTCCCTTATGAATTATATCCAGTCGTGAAGAATGTTGGGAGTGGTCGAGGCAGGAGGCTTCGTCTGTCGCGTCATACAATGTGGCTTGATTTGCTTTATTTTACTTCGCTTTTTGTGCCACTTTTGGCTAATTTGCTAAGATGAGGATGGGTGATGATATGATGAAATTGAGGAATGGACGTTCACAAACATCCATGTCCAGGCCGGATGCTAACCATTCCGCCACGGGCGCCGGCTCATACAATGTGGCATTGTAATCATATCAAGACAAGCGTCTTCCCAGAAATTTTTTTGTACTTCTTTTTGCAAGGTTTTATTAATTTATTTCAAACAGTATTTATATTGCTGTGTACACAAAATTCCAAAGTACAGGAAGCACTCTTACACGTACACTCATGCGCAAATATCACAAAGTAAGAGAGAAAATGAGCATAAGAATAAAATATAAAATGTTTGACAAGGATAAGAAGAAGAAAGATATAAGAATCCGAACAGTAATATAAATTATAACACCATTAAGCCTTGTTTCCATTATTATGAAAAAATATAAATATGCTGACCAAGGCAGTAATTTATTTTATTAAAAACATAAACTAAACGTAACGTTTCAACCTTCTAGCAAGGTCTTCATCAGACTCTGTATCAAGAAGGTTGAAACGTTACGTTTTAGTTTATGTTTTTAATAAAATAAATTACTGCCTTGGTCAGCATATTTATATTTTTTCATTTTAGTAATATAAAATATTCCAATACCAAAGTCATGTGTCAAGCAACAGTGTTTCCAGACCAAACATGTATACATTCAGTTATTCTTGGTAGATAATATTATATTGAATTGTTAAATCATGTAAACATGATTTCTTCCCCAAGTATCTTTGTGCATACCAATAAAAATAGACAGCAGGAGAGATACATTGTCTTTATTATTTACACTTACTGCTCTATAGTGTCGAATAACATATATACTTGCAAAACATGGACGCAGAAAGAAGTTTGGAATTCACATTGTTTAAACAAATTACAAATGCTACAACTGAAATCCAATGATCGAGTACAATGGCGCATTAGGCAGTATATCAATTATTAAAAGCATTCCTAATTGTTTTTTAAGGTTAATATTTAGACTAAAATTATATCACCATTTCAGCGAGTAAAATGACCAAATGATGTATCATCTCATATCTGGTATTTACCAGTAATCAAGATATTGGAATAGCATTGCCATCTGTCATTTCTTTCTGCGCTTTTTTTTACAAGGGCGTAACAAGTTTGTTACGGAATCATTGAGCAACACACACACCAAACTTGTGTGAATCGTGGTTGCCAACTCTAGCGAGAATCCACTAAATGAGGGGGATTTGTAATGTCGCTTGGCGATGGAATTAGAAGTAAAAAACTAGACTAACTTTTGCAACTATTCCTAGCCTTCTTTAGCGACTAAACTGAATAATTTACTTAATGTCTTCTGTTTAGAGGTGTCTAGAAATTCACCCATCAAAATCAATCTAATAAATTGAGTTTTGATATTTTGTACGTTGTCGATTAAAACCGGAAATACGTGCACATTGTCGCATCATGTAACACCTTCATTTTTGAAGCACGAAAGTTTAATTTTACTACACGTAAGTTTATCTTACCACCAATACAAATTAGCTGTGAAATTTTTGAAATCCAATGTATGTTTTCACATTTCATGCGCCTAGAATGAATTGATTGGTTAAACCAGTAAAATAAAGTTGACAGAAATTCCCTCGTAGATATGAAATGCCGTTAACTTTTATCAAGTTCGAATAACAATTTTTAATGTCACATTTTACATTCATTAAAAAAAAATAGCCTAGAGATGGTGCCACCTCCGAGATTATCTAATACAAATCGAAACGAGATTGAGACTCTCGGTCTCGTTCGAGACCCTTGTATGAAATTTGAAATATTTTCCCGGATACAAATTACCTTACCTTTCGATTTCCAGTATTTATAATGTACCAAACTAATTACTTTTCTAACTGTCAATAAATTACGAAATAATTTTATTATCTATAAGTTTCTGTTTAGTTTTTGCATTCTATTAATGTAAATATTAAACTTTAAACTTATACAAGGCACGTCCAGAAAGTAAGTTCCGTTTGGTAATAAAATTAAATTGTGTACAGATACAGAAAAGTTATTTATTGCACAAAATTCTACAACTCTTAAACTACTTTTCCACATAACTGCCGAAATTTTGCAGGCATTTGTCATAGCGTGGCACAAGTTTTTGTATACCTTCTGCATAGAAATTTGCCGCCTGTGTCTTCAACCAGTTGGAAACAGTTTCTTTCAGCTCGTCGTCATTGTTGAAGTGTTGACCGCCAAGGAAAGACTTGAGATGTAAGAACAGATGAAAGCCGCTAGGAGCGAGGTCAGGGCTGTACGGAGGATGGTCAAACACGTCCCAGCCAAATCCCTGTAGGAGGTTTTTCGTCACATTTGCAGTGTGTGGTCGTGCGTTGTCGTGAAGAAAAACAACACCTTTTGACAGCAATCCTCGACGCTTATTCTGTATTGCGCAATAATAATAATAATACAGAATAATACAGAATAAGCGTCGAGGATTGCTGTCAAAAGGTGTTGTTTTTCTTCACGACAACGCACGACCACACACTGCAAATGTGACGAAAAACCTCCTACAGGGATTTGGCTGGGACGTGTTTGACCATCCTCCGTACAGCCCTGACCTCGCTCCTAGCGACTTTCATCTGTTCTTACATCTCAAGTCTTTCCTTGGCGGTCAACACTTCAACAATGACGACGAGCTGAAAGAAACTGTTTCCAACTGGTTGAAGACACAGGCGGCAAATTTCTATGCAGAAGGTATACAAAAACTTGTGCCACGCTATGACAAATGCCTGCAAAATTTCGGCAGTTATGTGGAAAAGTAGTTTAAGAGTTGTAGAATTTTGTGCAATAAATAACTTTTCTGTATCTGTACACAATTTAATTTTATTACCAAACGGAACTTACTTTCTGGACGTGCCTTGTATTTGTCTTGCATCCTTGTTTTACTTTAATGTGCTGTGTATACTATTATTGATGAAGATCTGTTAATAGTCTCTTGAAAGAAGAGAGAGAGATAGCATTCAACACTCACAACCACGCTACTTTGTGTGTGTTTTCGATATTATCCTGAATAAAGTATATTTGAAATCAAATCTAATTGCTTATCTTATGTTTTAACATAAACTCCCCACCCCGCGGTGATTTTTTTGGGGTGGATTTTTGAAACCAAGATCGTTTGTGGTGGGAAGTTCCCCCGGTTTCCCCCAGGGTTTCGCACCCGGCATTTAGACAGAGAACGAGACAGATATTTACAGCTCTGTACAAGATCGGCATACTACAATTTTTTTCTAGTCCCGATACAATCCCTTATTTAACTATTTCTTAGTGGATTTTTTTTATGTGAAGTTTTGGCAAGTTCTGCGCTCTAGTTGTTGACACTGACTACAAATGCTCGATTACATCCCCACGTGGGACGTAGTGCTAACTTTTCCCACTTTCCACATACCCACCGCCTCCGCGTCTACCGACCAGAAAATAACTCCAAATTCTTCGATTTTCCTCACGTACCACTCGAGTAAATAAAACCAAATCGGCCTAATAAACGGATACCCACGCCTCTAACGCCGGCCCCCGATCTTGTTGTTTTTTTCCCCAGCAGCCCTTTCGCCAGTGAACCACATGCGAGGAAATGAGCTCGCTATCTTCTTGCTCTCGTCCCGTCGTAATACCCTTCGATTTTTGTTCCTCCGCAAAAGGACCCGGCCAGCTCTTTTCTTCGCTAAACGCACCGTGACGGGCATCGTGAAATTTCAACTCGTGGAATCTGACACCCAACTAGGCCCGTGATCTGCTTTCTTTTCTCCAATTGTTTGCCGGGATGGCCCCGCGGGCCTTATTTCGTCATTATCTCGAACGCAATCTGATACCTGTACGTTTCTTTTATTTAGGCTACAGTGTCAGTCTTGCCCGTCCCGTATTTTCGCTATTAATCTTCACTGTTTTTATTGCTATGGGGGACCCCTTGGCTCCAAAATGATGCATACATTGTGATGGGAACAGTTCGGGAAGGTTAGTTCTAATAATAGCTCTGCACGTTTAAGGGTACAGTTAGGCTAATTGGGACCGGACATAGAGTTTAAACCGGAATCCGAGAAAATAAAATATACACTGCCCTGAAAGTATAGTACCGCCAAGACTTTTGAAACCTCGGAAAATATGGGAAGTACAGGCTTCCCCGTGACGTAATCTCTGAAAATATGCGAAGTACAGGCTTCCCCGTGACATAATCTCGGAAAATATGCGAAGTACAGGCTTCCCGTGACGTAATCTCGGAAACAAAATATGCGAAGTACAAGCTTCCCCGTGAAGTAACCTCGGAAAATATGCGAAGTATAGGCTTCCCTGTGACGTAATCTCGGAAAATATGCGAAGTACAGGCTTCCCCGTGACGTAAACTCGGAAAATATGCGAAGTACAGGTTTCCCCGTGACGTAATATCTGAAAATATGCGAAGTACAGGCTTCCCCGTGACATAATCTCGGAAAATATGCGAAGTACAGGCTTCCCGTGACGTAATCTCGGAAACAAAATATGCGAAGTACAAGCTTCCCCGTGAAATAACCTCGGAAAATATGCGAAGTACAGGCTTCCCCGTGACGTAATCTCGGAAAATATGCGAAGTGCATGCTTCCCTGTGACGTAACCTATAGTGACACTAGCGCCACTGCTTTCTCGTCAGAGTTATGGTGGTGGATCTTAGTAAGGTTTAACAAAGAAAGAAACAGAAAAAAATGCTCTCCCCCCCCTTTCCCCCCAAAGGTGAGAAACACGTGTCAGGGTCGCCACTGTTCTAGAGAAAATTTTGAAAATACGCCCAAAAGCCTCGAAAACTGGAGAGAATCCTGGTTTTGTTGTTATTGTACAGTCACCGCCAAAAAAAAGTAACACCTAAAAGTAAAGTTCTCCCCTGTGCTTTGCACCACGCCATGAAGACGTATAGGGGTTGTGGTGTTATGGCCCCACACTTTCTTGATCACGGCCGAATGTGGGGTGATGTGATCAGCACCACGTCCCAGGTACCCACTTTATACGACGCTGGATGGGCGCCGGAACCGCTTGAACAGGTGAAAGAGATCCTAGTTCTCATACGCCAGGGATGGAACCCGGGTCTCTCGCATGCTAGTCATGGGACACCTAGCTCTTGAAATACTCGCTTCTACTCGCATCCTTGTAATGCGTTGTGTGTGTTGCATAACTCTGTGGCGATAAGTGGATTTTAATAGCAACTTCTGCCACAGCGGTAGAGTTAGGCAACACACATAACACATTGCAAGGTGTCCACTTTCATTGCCTCACTAAGTTTCAGGCAGTTTGTTCATTAATACAGCATATTTGCAGCCTACCTGATTGGATTGCGATGAAGCCATAATGTCTATACCTTCCTACAATCCAGGGTTGTTAAAGGTCCAGGAATTTTAATTAAATTCAATTCCGGTCCAGGAGAGAAAATCAGCAAGTGTCAATGGGTTCTGGACCGTAAAGAACCTTTTTTCTATAAGGTATTTAAATTCGGTCCAGGAACTTTTTTTCCAGAATTAATTTAAATTCGGTCCAGGAATCTTTTTTCCAGAATGAATTTCAATTCGGTCCAGGAACCTATTTTCCAGAATGAATTTCAATTCGGTCCAGGAACTTTTTTTCCAGAATGAATTTCAATTCGGTCCAGGAACCTATTTTCCAGAATGAATTTCAATTCGGTCCAGGAACTTTTTTTCCAGAATGAATTTCAATTCGGTCCAGGAACCTATTTTCCAGAATGAATTTCAATTCGGTCCAGGAACCTATTTTCCAGAATGAATTTCAATTCGGTCCAGGAACCTTTTTTCCAGAATGAATTTCAATTCGGTCCAGGAACCTTTTTTCCAGAATGAATTTCAATTCGGTCCAGGAACCTTTTTTCCAGAATGAATTTCAATTCGGTCCAGGAACCTTTTTTTCCAGAATGAATTTCAATTCGGTCCAGGAACCTTTTTTCCAGAATGAATTTCAATTCGGTCCAGGAACCTTTTTTCCAGAATGAATTTCAATTCGGTCCAGGAACCTTTTTTCCAGAATGAATTTAAATTCTGTCCAGGAACCTTTTTTCCAGAATGAATTTCAATTCGGTCCAGGAACCTTTTTTTCCAGAATGAATTTCAATTCGGTCCAGGAACCTTTTTTTCCAGAATGAATTTCAATTCGGTCCAGGAACCTTTTTTTCCAGCATGAATTTCAATTCGGTCCAGGAACCTTTTTTTCCAGAATGAATTTCAATTCGGTCCAGGAACCTATTTTCCAGAATGAATTTAAATTCGGTCCAGGAACCTTTTTTCCAGAATGAATTTCAATTCGGTCCAGGAACCTTTTTTCCAGAATGAATTTCAATTCGGTCCAGGAACCTTTTTTTCCAGAATGAATTTCAATTCGGTCCAGGAACCTTTTTTTCCAGAATGAATTTCAATTCGGTCCAGGAACCTTTTTTCCAGAATGAATTTCAATTCGGTCCAGGAACCTTTTTTTCCAGAATGAATTTCAATTCGGTCCAGGAACCTTTTTTCCAGAATGAATTTCAATTCGGTCCAGGAACCTATTTTCCAGAATGAATTTCAATTCGGTCCAGGAACTTTTTTTCCAGAATGAATTTCAATTCGGTCCAGGAACCTTTTTTCCAGAATGAATTTCAATTCGGTCCAGGAACCTATTTTCCAGAATGAATTTCAATTCGGTCCAGGAACCTTTTTTCCAGAATGAATTTCAATTCGGTCCAGGAACCTTTTTTTCCAGAATGAATTTCAATTCGGTCCAGGAACCTTTTTTTCCAGAATGAATTTCAATTCGGTCCAGGAACCTTTTTTCCAGAATGAATTTCAATTCGGTCCAGGAACCTTTTTTCCAGAATGAATTTCAATTCGGTCCAGGAACCTTTTTTCCAGAATGAATTTCAATTCGGTCCTGGAACCTTTTTTCCAGAATGAATTTCAATTCGGTCCAGGAACCTATTTTCCAGAATGAATTTCAATTCGGTCCAGGAACCTTTTTTCCAGAATGAATTTCAATTCGGTCCAGGAACCTTTTTTCCAGAATGAATTTCAATTCGGTCCAGGAACCTTTTTTCCAGAATGAATTTCAATTCGGTCCAGGAACCTATTTTCCAGAATGAATTTCTATTCGGTCCAGGAACCTTTTTTCCAGAATGAATTTCAATTCGGTCCAGGAACCTTTTTTTCCAGAATGAATTTCAATTCGGTCCAGGAACCTTTTTTCCAGAATGAATTTCAATTCCGTCCAGGAACCTTTTTTTCCAGAATGAATTTCAATTCGGTCCAGGAACCTTTTTTCCAGAATGAATTTCAATTCGGTCCAGGAACCTTTTTTCCAGAATGAATTTCAATTCGGTCCAAGAACCTTTTTTCCAGAATGAATTTCAATTCGGTCCAGGAACCTTTTTTCCTGAATGAATTTCAATTCGGTCCAGGAACCTTTTTTTCCAGAATGAATTTCAATTCGGTCCAGGAACCTTTTTTTCCAGAATGAATTTCAATTCGGTCCAGGAACCTTTTTTTCCAGAATGAATTTCAATTCGGTCCAGGAACCTTTTTTCCAGAATGAATTTCAATTCGGTCCAGGAACCTTTTTTCCAGAATGAATTTCAATTCGGTCCAGGAACCTTTTTTCCAGAATGAATTTCAATTCGGTCCAGGAACCTTTTTTCCTGAATGAATTTCAATTCGGTCCAGGAACCTTTTTTTTAGAATGAATTTCAATTCGGTCCAGGAACCTATTTTCCAGAATGAATTTCAATTCGGTCCAGGAACCTTTTTTCCAGAATGAATTTCAATTCGGTCCAGGAACCTTTTTTCCAGAATGAATTTCAATTCGGTCCAGGAACCTTTTTTCCAGAATGAATTTCAATTCGGTCCAGGAAACTTTTTTCCTGAATGAATTTCAATTCGGTCCAGGAACCTTTTTTCCAGAATGAATTTCAATTCGGTCCAGGAACCTTTTTTCCAGAATGAATTTCAATTCGGTCCAGGAACCTTTTTTCCAGAATGAATTTCAATTCGGTCCAGGAACCTTTTTTCCAGAATGAATTTCAATTCGGTCCAGGAACCTTTTTTCCAGAATGAATTTCAATTCGGTCCAGGAACCTTTTTTCCAGAATGAATTTCAATTCGGTCCAGGAACCTTTTTTCCAGAATGAATTTCAATTCGGTCCAGGAACCTTTTTTCCAGAATGAATTTCAATTCGGTCCAGGAACCTTTTTTCCAGAATGAATTTAAATTCGGTCCAGGAACCTTTTTTCCAGAATGAATTTCAATTCGGTCCAGGAACCTTTTTTCCTGAATGAATTTCAATTCGGTCCAGGAACCTTTTTTCCAGAATGAATTTCAATTCGGTCCAGGAACCTTTTTTTCCAGAATGAATTTCAATTCGGTCCAGGAACCTTTTTTCCAGAATGAATTTCAATTCGGTCCAGGAACCTTTTTTCCAGAATGAATTTCAATTCGGTCCAGGAACTTTTTTTCCAGATTGAATTTAAATTCGGTCCAGGAACCTTTTTTCCAGAATGAATTTGAATTCGGTCCAGGAACCTTTTTTCCAGAATGAATTTCAATTCGGTCCAGGAACCTTTTTTCCAGAATGAATTTCAATTCGGTCCAGGAACCTTTTTTCCTGAATGAATTTCAATTCGGTCCAGGAACCTTTTTTCCAGAATGAATTTCAATTCGGTCCAGGAACCTTTTTTCCAGAATGAATTTCAATTCGGTCCAGGAACCTTTTTTCCAGAATGAATTTCAATTCGGTCCAGGAACCTTTTTTCCTGAATGAATTTCAATTCGGTCCAGGAACCTTTTTTCCAGAATGAATTTCAATTCGGTCCAGGAACCTTTTTTCCAGAATGAATTTCAATTCGGTCCAGGAACCTTTTTTCCAGAATGAATTTCAATTCGGTCCAGGAACCTTTTTTCCTGAATGAATTTCAATTCGGTCCAGGAACCTTTTTTCCAGAATGAATTTCAATTCGGTCCAGGAACCTTTTTTCCAGAATGAATTTCAATTCGGTCCAGGAACCTTTTTTCCAGAATGAATTTCAATTCTGTCCAGGAACCTTTTTTCCAGAATGAATTTCAATTCTATCCAGGAACCTATTTTCCAGAATGAATTTCAATTCGGTCCAGGAACCTTTTTTCCAGAATGAATTTCAATTCGGTCCAGGAACCTATTTTCCAGAATGAATTTCAATTCGGTCCAGGAACCTTTTTTCCAGAATGAATTTCAATTCGGTCCAGGAACCTTTTTTTCCAGAATGAATTTCAATTCTGTCCAGGAACCTTTTTTCCAGAATGAATTTCAATTCTATCCAGGAACCTATTTTCCAGAATGAATTTCAATTCGGTCCAGGAACCTTTTTTGCAGAATGAATTTCAATTCGGTCCAGGAACCTTTTTTCCAGAATGAATTTCAATTCGGTCCAGGAACCTATTTTCCAGAATGAATTTCAATTCGGTCCAGGAACCTTTTTTTCCAGAATGAATTTCAATTCGGTCCAGGAACCTTTTTTTCCAGAATGAATTTCAATTCGGTCCAGGAACCTTTTTTTCCAGAATGAATTTCAATTCGGTCCAGGAACCTTTTCCCCGCATCAATGTAAATACGGTCTAGGAACCTTTTTTCAATGAAACAATACACAACTTGGACTGAATTTAATTAAATTGTGCGAGAAAAAAGAATCCGGTCCTGCAACGGAACCCAATAGAAGAATCCATTCGAATTTATGGGTTCCTGGAACTTGAACAACCCTGCTACAATCTCTATTTTTCATTCTTATTTATAAACAAAAAAAGCTTCTAACCCTACGTATAAAGAATGAAAAATATAAATACGTATATCAAATATACACTGATACACTGCATAAAACACTGGATTACTAAATTCGATGACCCTGTACTTTCCAGGCTTTTGGAATAAATATAAAGTCCACTTTTATTTCTTAAACCAGTTTCTTGGTGGGAGATATTCCCCAAAAAAATGTGTCTGTTCATTTATTTTAAATAATTGTTTATGAACCTGATTCTCTTGAATAACAAATGCAGCTTAACATTTAAAACTTGTTCTTTAGCATTCCGAAGAATAGTCCGGATGTACATTTTAAAATTTGCCAAAATGAGTGGACACCCAGCATGTAGTGCTTGCCTACGTACAGGGAGATTGTTTCAGTTGTTTTGAAGCCCACCTGTTGCACAGATAGGTTAATCGGGACTACAGTGTTATGTGCCTCCACCGGATATCGAACCGACAACCGGGACCCCTTGGTTAAAAGGCCAACAGAACGCCATTGTGGCGGCCCTTGAATGTTCGGTTTGCACCACGTGGAAGACAGGAAGCTCCTCCCTTTGCATCCTTTGTGGTGAGTGTCCCTTCATCAATTTCAACTAATCATCGTTCATCCTCCGGGGTAGAAAAAGTACAGGACTCCCAGTCGCCGTGGCACATGAATATTTTCATCTGGCGCCTGAATTTCCAAATCCAGTCCTAAATTATTATTATTATTATTTTAATAATTGGTGTTCACTATTGGAAGTCCACTTTATGCACAGTAAGGCTGATAGGGACTGGACCTACAGTTTAAAGTGGGATCCGAACCACTTGTGCCTCCACTAGGTATATGTGTTTTCTGCATCACGTATATAATTAAATCAGAATTAATATTAAAAAAGGTAAAGTGCTCCCCTGTGCTTAGCACCACGCCATGAAGGCGTATAGGGGGTATGGTGTCCTTTCATCAATTTCAACTAATCATCATTCATCGGGGTAGAAAAAAGTACAGGTAATGTGGGTAACGCCCCACATTTTCTTGATAATCGTGAGTGGGGGTGATGTGATCAGCATCACGCCCCTGACCGCCTTAGGTACCCATGTCATTAGAAAAGTTTCCGGATTTGAACCGGCCGGGGATCGAACCCGGGACCTTGAGCATGGTAGTCAGACGCGTTACCGACTGAGCCACCGCGGCCATCAGAATAATAAACATGCTATTGTAAATTGTTGCCCTATTGCTAGCTAATTTTAAAATCTGCCATCAGTGGCGAAGATTGGGTTCCAAAACTGGGGGGAAAGGACATATTACTTTCCCTTGGTAGATAAGGTTTAGCATAGTGCTGGGGCAATAGTGACAAAAAGTGGGGGGCGCCCCCCTTGTCCCCCCTAATCGCCGCCACTGTCTGCCATGTATTAGAATGTATTGAATAGTTATTGATGGTGTTACCGGTAGATGCTTCTTTAGGAAGGCCACTCCGACGCAAGAATTAATTAATTTTAATCCAATCTTGTATTAATTAATAAATCAGGTGTTTCAAGGTCACATTCCAAAAATGTGTAACTTTACCTTAGTTGAATTCATGGATTTCTTAGCCCGCGTTTGCAAAAGAAAGAAAGAAAAATGCTGGCTCCTGAGAGAACAGAGGCTGGCGCCTGATTTATTTTCAATTTTGTACCATCCTGTTCATCCTCATCGTCGAAACTAACCTAAAGAGGCTGAGATGCGACGCAAAATAAGAACAGATATGAGTGTTGGTAGATGGCGTTGCTGAACTGCCGTAGCCGCATTTCTTTATTTCTTTCTCCTGTTAGCCCACGTGGGAGAAGCTGCGCATCCGGAAATCTACGTGGCGAAAGTTGCTTGAATTGGGCAGTTTTGCCTTCCTAATTGGCTTTGCAGAACGGGTAGCTTTCCTCTTAGCTTTACTGTTTCCGTAGGAGAAAAGGGGAACAATTGAGATTCAAAGTGCAAGGACGTGACGGTAGTATGCGCGATTGGCGTCATTTCTCCACCGCAGAGTACGTGCAAATGGCGAACGCCCATTCAATGATGTTCAGAGTTCAAGGTCGTCTCTTGAGTGACGAGGAAGCTCTAAGTGCATTTTCCAAAAGTTCTGTTACGGTCGATGATCTTGTAACTAGACACCAGGTCAACAGGTGTCGCTGGCTGTAAGACATGCCTAGTTCGAGCGAACGAATCCAATCGTGAAAGGGAAGCAAGAAAGAACACGTGCAAAAATTGTATTTTGTTTTATGCATTCCGTTGTCGCTCTCCTTTTTATCTTCGTGATGGCTGTTATAACTCGCAAACAAACATTTTCGAAATGAAATAAAGACTATTTTCACGGAATCTGTTTCCCGGTCTGCGTTCCACTTGCAGTTGCCACCCCTGTTTTATCACTGGACTCGTCCAATCGCGCATGTGTACTTCCTCCATGAGTCCGAAAAACCAGCAATTGAACATCGCAGTGTAAGACATTTAAAGGCCGTGTCCGAAAGGTGCAAGACCGTACTTGAAGCGAGCAACCTCCGAGTATGGTCTTGGAGTGCGGTCTTCAAGTCGTGGACTGGAAGTGCTGTCTTTCGAATTGCACTTCGACTGCAGCGCCAAATACGACCAGTAGATAAAACTCAGTACGCGTTGTTTTCCTCGCCGTTTAAACACTTGTTTTTTCACAATAGAAATCACAGCATTTTCAAATGCTCGTACACATACATTTCCACACATTACAAGAACTATAACCAACAACTTGCTGGCCAATAACGTATATCTACCTGTGCTGCTCGCTTTCTACCTCCGCGATTTTAAACAAATGAACAACGAGTGTGGAAACCACGTGACCTAGTCACCAACCATCTGTACTGCGAGCTGTGTACTTGCTTGCGTACTTCTGTTCTTGGCGCTTTCGAACTGTACAAGGTGACGTCACTTCCGCCAAGACCATACTTCAAGTCTGTACTTTGTACCTTTCGGACAGAGCCATAGTAGAGAGCCAGAAATCTGTTTTAAGTAAACATTGTTCAAATTGTCCAACATCATACACCACCTCCTGTTTTGAAAATAAAAATGTTGTTACTCGAGTGTGAAGATGGTTAAATGTAACTGGTTAACTGAGCGTTGTTGCATGCAAATTCAAATGAACAAAACTAATTCTGAAATTATATTGCTGTTTGTAGGGTTGTAATAATTGTTTTCGACGAGAGGAAAGTAGAATAACATGTGAATGAAACAGCACAGATTATTTATATTTCTTGACCGTCAAGCAGCATTGCATCTGATCATATTTTTGCAGAAGCGCCACCTATAGCCGTCATACGGCTTTGGTAGGTAAGTTTATAGGCCGCCATCTTGAAACACGCTGACGGATTTCGCTAAAATTCAATATTAGGACAGTCGTGAGACATGTAGCTGCGTTAACACTTTTAGCTTAAAAGCTTTAATTTTTGGGCAGCATAGTCAGACATGTTTGGGTAATTACGTGTTAAAAGTGTTTTCTATTTGCCGTGTAAAATTGCGTAAAAACATGTAAAGTATGTCAAAAGGTGTGAAATAATAAAAGGTCTAAAATACGTATAAAACTTAAAAACGGGGAGATCCATAATATGTAGAGTACCCCTCTTCCAACAAGTACAACCTTAGTGACAATGAAGTTCGACCAGTCACAAATGTAGGAGTGCGTTCTGAAAGAAGGAGAACACATGCATATGCTGAACATATTTTATTCAGCAGGCTACATGGAACAAAGGAAAACATAAATTTCCGCTGCAACGCAGCAATGTATGGTCTCCACACAAAATAAAACATTTTCGTTCATCTACACGTGACATTGAAGTTCGACCACTGTTAGAGGGGATCCTGTTTACCATGGTGTGACGCCACCCCGTCGGCGAATAACTGTGGCAATGCGTCGGGGCATGCTGCGGACGAGTCGTTCAAGGTATTCCACATCGATGCGGTGCCATTCCTCCTGCAGGCAGGCGATAAGAGCAGCCACTGTCGTGGGTCCCCTCTGTTGCACACGTCGCTTAAGAACACGCCACACATTCTCAATGGGCAAGAGGTCGGGACTCGATGGTGGCCATGGCAGAGTTCGCACGTGATGGCGAGTCAACCATTCTCTTGTCAGCCGCGCTGTATGAGGCCTGGCATTGTCGTGTTGAAAGCTGAGACGCCGCCTGTGGAGCAGGTGCCTTCGCACTGTGGGAAGATGCCGCTCCAGTATGCGTGTATAGGCGTGTGCATTCACAATGCCCTCACAGACGTGTAGTGGGCCAACCCCAGATGCCGTCATGCATCCCCATACCATCACTGACGCAGGTTTCTGTACCCGACGTGCATAACATTTTGCTTCATTCTGTTCCTCCTTCCGACAAATGACTGTTTTCCGTATTTTCCCGTACACAACATTGAAAATGGATTCGTGCGTCCACAAAATCCTGTTCCACTGCCGAAATGTCCATCCCCGGTACATTCGTGCCCACCGTAGTCGATTGCCTTTGTTCAACATGGAAAGGAAGGGTTTACGTTTCGCCTTGTACACTCGGTAACCGCATCGCTGTAGGTAACGGCGAATGGTTCTGGTTGACACTTCAATGTGAAAGCGTTCTCGAGTCCACAGTCGTAATTCGGCCACAGAAACATGATTGTTGGTCTGGATATAGCGCATAAATATCCGTAGGTCACGCACGCTCAGCAGGCGTTTTCGACCGGGGGCCTTACCTGGCTCTGTAGTACCCGTATTTTGGTGGTGTTTGATGATGCAGTGGACGGTTGACTTAAGTAAGTTCAGTTGGCGCCCTATTTCCCGTTCACTGAGTCCATCCCGTTGCAACTCCACCACTCTTCTCCTGACGGTGTTGTCAATAGGTTTGCCTCTGGCCATGGTGATGATGCACTGCGGTTCCTCGGTGCACAGCACGCGCTTATATACGGCGGACTCCCTTATCGTGTCCGTGACGTCATGCTTCCGTCGAATGCGCCACTATCTGGAATTTTCCGTATGGGTCTGGTGCCTGGTCGAAGTTCAATGTCACGCGTATAGTTCCCCGTTTTCGTTCTTTACGTGACCTTGGGTGCAACATGCTGGGATCACGATTCTTGCCTGCTCTCACGCCTCCTCTTACACACATGCGTCACTTCTGCGGGTCACCCATTCCACCGCCTATGCCTCTGTGCATTTAATCACGTATTCCTTTCTGGTCGAACTTCATTGTCACCAAGGTTGTATATACAAGTAAAAAATTAGACTAATACAGTGAATGGTAGTTACGTCTTGACAAACATGTATAACTAGTAAAAGCTAGGTTTGTTTTTTATATATGTAGTGTATTGATAAGAATAGTCGTGTTAGAATTTGAATGGAGAGACAAATTCCTAGTAAGGAACCAAAGATTTATCAATAGAAAATGTTTAAGTACTTACTATATTCACACGTGTTGCTAGATTGGTTGTTTCCGGAAAGTTCGTCAGAATTCACACATTTACATTGTGGAACCATAATTGACACTGGGAAAATTTTTCTTAGGTCCCCTGAAAAAAAATCCATGCAAGTCCAGCAGAATATTATGAAAAAATGCCCCAGTATAATTTGGAGTTACTTGTGGAAAGATGGTGGAAAATGTTCATATTGTGTGAATTCGTCCCATCGAGCTTTACAGATGGCAGCACAAATGCTAAAGTGTGTAAGATCTGTCAGATGTGTGTAAGCCCAGCTTATTATGAAATCCCAGTGTTTTGGAACACATAGATGGCCAGAAAACTTTATAGGTAGTAAAATAAGATGGTCCCCGAAACCAGCTGCCCTGCTGGGGTTTCCGATTTTGAAATCTCGCTAACCATGGTGTGTGTGTGTGTGATGTCCCAACCCAGGCCTTCCCAATTGGAACAAGACGGAAGTATCCAATTGAGGAACTTATATTTTCACATGGAATGTTTGAAGTGGATTGTTCCCAATTCAGGACCCGCTGCCTCGGGAGGGATAAGGGCCGTTTTTTTTAGAGGTTTTTACCGTTACTGTACTTTACGGGGAGTTTCTTCTTTCCTCTATTATACACTGCTGGACAAAAAAAACCGGACACTTGCATTTTTTGTGATAACGCATAAATTCAGATTCGAAGGCTAACTAAATTATTGGAAATATATTCAACAGAAAACAAACTTTGAAAATGTTCTACATACATTAATAAGTTAAATTAGAACAAAAACGAAAGTTACAGAAAACTACCAAACTGAGAGCATAATTCATAAGTAATTGCAATTCAGATGTCAAATATTAAAGTATCCGGTTTATTTTGTCCCAGCAGTATATTTTGATTATATTGCAGATCTTTTGCTTGTGTCCCAGGTATCTCTGGAACAAAGCCGGGAATTGCGGCAGAAAAGAGGAAGAAATCAAGTAGGCAGAGCGAAGTAGTACACGCTGCTGCGAAGGCTGTAACTACAGTCGTTTCCCCCTCCACGCAATCCCGTTTCCTCTCACGTGTTCATTGGTAGAGCCGTCTTGCGTCTCTACTTACCCAGAGACTTGTTTTCGTACGTTTCCTCCAGATATTGCCGGGACAGAGTATAGGTTAGGTTAGCAGTTACACAGGTGTGCGTAAAAACGCTAATTCATCCTTCCCCGAGGCAATTAGTAAGACCAAGGACGTCCTGAGTTGGGAAGACATTTTCACTGAAATATCCAACTGGTAAAGACCAGTTCCTGTGACGGCACTGTTTTTATTGGAATTTCCATAGTTCCTGAGTTGGGATGACATTTCACTGAAATATCCAACTGGTAAAGACCAGTTCCTGTGATGGCACTGTTTATATTGGAATTTTTCATAGTTCTTGAGTTGGGAAGACATTTCACTGAAATACCCAACTGGTACGGACCAGTTCCTGAGATGGCACTGTTTTTATTGGAATTTCCATAGTTCCTGAGTTGGGAAGACATTTCACTGAAATATCCAACTGGTGAAGACCAGTTCCTGTGATGGCACTGTTTTTATTGGAATTTTTTATAGTTCTTGAGTTGGGAAGACATTTCACTGAAATACCCAACTGGTAAAGGCCAGTTCCTGAGATGGCACTGTTTTTAATGGAATTTCCATAGTTCCTGAGTTGGGAAGACATTTCACTGAAATATCCAACTGGTGAAGACCAGTTCCTGTGATGGCACTGTTTTTATTGGAATTTTTTATAGTTCTTGAGTTGGGAAGACATTTCACTGAAATATCCAACTGGTGAAGACCAGTTCCTGTGATGGCACTGTTTTTATTGGAATTTTTTATAGTTCTTGAGTTGGGAAGACATTTCACTGAAATACCCAACTGGTAAAGGCCAGTTCCTGAGATGGCACTGTTTTTAATGGAATTTCCATAGTTCCTGAGTTGGGAAGACATTTCACTGAAATATCCAACTGGTGAAGACCAGTTCCTGTGATGGCACTGTTTTTATTGGTATTTTTTATAGTTCTTGAGTTGGGAAGACATTTCACTGAAATATCCAACTGGTGAAGACCAGTTCCTGTGATGGCACTGTTTTTATTGGAATTTTTTATAGTTCTTGAGTTGGGAAGACATTTCACTGAAATATCCAACTGGTGAAGACCAGTTCCTGTGATGGCACTGTTTTTATTGGAATTTTTTATAGTTCTTGAGTTGGGAAGACATTTCACTGAAATACCCAACTGGTAAATACCAGTTCCTGAAATGGAACTGCTTTTATTGGAATTTACATAGTCCCTGAGTTGGGGGAAGTCTTGAATCGAAATGAATCGTGTGATTTACGTAAGAACCGGCAACCCTGCCAAGGATGGCACCGCAGTTAGATTGGGTACGAATACAGCGTACCTAATTTGAATGCCGAAGGTGATCCAGTTGCCTGCAGAAACTTTGGGCAGCATATACTTACATTCCCATCTGCATCCACTTGCATATGGTGCAATTTCCATGCTACGCCCGTTCCTGTCTTTTCCCCATGCCTTTTGACTTTTCAAGAAACCGCCCGAATCCTTGACATTGCCGATGAAAAATTTCTCTTGGAACGTGGAAAGAAGGTTTATAGGTAGGAAATAATGAAGGGGAGGCAGTTGATTGCTGACTTTTGTATGTTCCTTGCATTTCAAGCGCACCGCATGCCTTACGCTGGCCGTGTGCCCTTTGGGTGGTCACGTTTTCCGAAGCCTTTTGAAGGTTGCCGAGGTAAGGAAGGAAGCAGGGGAGTGACATCGTTGGAAGTGTGTCTTCTGTAATAAGGTTAGCTAATAGTCTTTATCGGTGGCGTGTCGGATGGCTTTTTATTGGAGAAAACAGTGAGTTTTTTCATCTTGCTGTGCTTGTATGTCACCACATTAGTTGCCGTGTTGGGAAAATATTTTCACGTGGAGTCTGCTTCTGCGGTCGTGTCTGTTCTGCTTCTCTGTACCTTTCTCCGTTTTTGGTTCTACTTTTCATTCTTCTTTTGTGAAACCTAGATCTTTCTTACTCTTTCTATGTTTCCTTCTTGCTTTCTTGTTCTTAGGAGTAATATTAACAATTGAAAATTATATTAAAGAGGAAATAAAAAGTAGGCTTAATTCAGGAAATGCATGTTACTTCTCTCTTCATAAACTTTTGTCTTCTCGTTTAATATCTAAGAAACTAAAAGTTAAAATATACAAAACAGTAATTTTGCCTGTAGTATTATATGGGTATGAAACTTGGTCCCTTACATTGAAAGAGGAACATAAATTGAGAGTATTTGAAAATAAGATCCTTAGAAAAATCTTTGGACCTAAAAGGGATGAGGAGACAGGTGAGTGGAGAAGGTTACATAATTTAGAACTACATAATTTGTATTCAAGTCCAGATATTATTAGAATGATTAAATCAAGAAGACTTAGGTGGGCAGGCCATGTGACACGAATGGGAGAGGAAAGAGGAGTTTACAGGATTCTTGTTGGGAAACCTGATGGTAAGAGACCTGTAGGAAGGCCAAGACGAAGATGGAGGGACAACGTTGAGATGGACCTAAGGGAAATCGGTAGGGATGGAAAAGAGTATATAGAACTTGCTCAAGATAGGGAAAGATGGAAGGCCTGTGTTGCTGCAGCCATGAACCTTCGGGTTTAAGAAGGCTAGGGAGTTAGTTAGTTTTCTTGTTCTCTCTGTCTTATTTCACTCTTTCTTTCCTTTTAAGTCTTTGTTTTCCTTTCTTTCGTTCTGTCTTTCTCACTTTCCTTCTACAGTTATTTCTCTCTCTCTTTTTCTTTCACTATCCTTATACCTGTTTTCTTCTCTCTCTCCTTTTCTCTTTATTTCCATCTCATTCTTTTTGTCGGGCTCTCTTTGTCCAACTCGTTTGTGTGTTCGTGCGTGTGCTTCTTGCTGAACTAAAAGCCTTAATCACTCGGATCTAGATTTCCAGTAGGAATGCCCTAGTTGGCGCTGGACTGGCTACCCATTTGCTAGTTTTCGCCTTACACTATACTTGTTACCACGTACTTGTCGATAGACGTTTCTTCCCATGAGACATTGCGCAGAGCAGACAATCTGTACTGTAAAGATGGACGAGTAATTTGAAGAATGCTGTAGGAGAATTACTGCTTTGTGCTTTTATTAAAAATTAAAAAAGGAAAGTATGCACTAGAGATTGGCTCGAAAAAATATAGTAATCAATGGCTACCGATCAAGCTTTTTAATTAACTCGGGTATGCATATTCAATATTCATACATGAGATTCGCAGGATTCATTCACAAATTTTAAAAATCAAACATTTAATGTAATACACTTGTAATTATAAGGATTTTTATTTTCGGCTAATTTTATTTGTCACGTACACATCTCATTGCTTTGCATAAATACCTAAATATTAATGAACTGAACACGAATGCACCTCACGTCATCGAGAAACAAAAACAGAAGTAGCCAACACTCGGAAACCACAGACAAAAAACTCCCCTTTGCAAACTCACAGATTATCTTCACACGCCCAAACTTTGCTCTGATTGGCTGTTCCACAGAATCCAGTCGAGGAGAGCCAGTAGCAATTAGAACATGCCATATTCCTCCAAACTAGTCAAGCAGCGAGTCAGGCAGCCATCACATCCGGGCAGGTAGCCAGTTCAGCGCCAACTAACTGGATATCCAGTTCCGTCTGATTCGGCCTTTGAAAAAATATTCGGAAAGTTTCCCATGTAGCATTTTTGGGTGGGCTAGAGCTTTTTTGAAATTTTTTAAATACATTGATTAATAGTGAATACTATGAAGTTGATAATTGTTTGCATGTACTTGATGAATTTGTATAGGTTCATCTCCTTTTACGTGGCTGGTACCAATATAATCGAAATGCTAGCGCACCCAGAACCGTTTAAAGTCAATCTACCAGGTCAGGTTCGTCAGATTTTGACCCAAGAGTTTCAAATACACAAGATATATCCGTTACAAGAGCTATTGCTGAAGATCTGAGCCATAAATGTTAACCAGCAGCTCTGTCAAGAGGTATTTCCAAATCCAATTATCACTTTGGGATAATTTATATATCGACTTCTCTTTCGTGAAGGTTCCGAAACGGTGAATGCGTCGGTGGCCGACATTAATTTCATCATTAAGTTTTGCGAACAAAGATTTGTGTCCTGTGAGACAAATTGCAATTAAACTAGTCTACCTTTTCAGTAAGTTGCCGTATGATATACACTTTTTTTCCCCCATAGGTACAATTTCTCTTCTTTCTGTTTACTTTTTGTCCAAACTTCTTCTTTGACGGTACGGTGATTTTTCCTCCGTTAATTTGGACCTTTGCTTAATCGACTCGTAAAGTTGGTTAATAGACTCGATTTTGAGGTTTTCTGACGTCTGCGGTAAGAAGTGGTCTGTTTGGCCGCTGCGTATCTCCCCCCGAGGGAGGAGGCACATCTTGGTTCTTCTTTTAATGTCCTGTTTTAATGTTCCTCCTCGTTCCGGTACACGCTTCTTTTTTTGTCTTTCATCTCTTTTCCTTCTATTTGGATCATTTGGCACGCGAAAACTCAATATACCGGTTTGTGGCATTAAAGCTCGTCTCAGACAATGTCTCGTTCCAGCGGAAGTTCTATTTGTCTTGCCTTGTGGTCGACGGAAGACTTGGTCATTTCCGTTTTTTTAGCGGCAGTTTGGTTTGTTCAGGTTCTAAGTATGCAGCAACGTTGACAGTTGTAAATTCACTACTTGTGCATGGTTTATAACCCTAGGAGGATGTACAGGGTGTGGAAGAAGTAATGCCCTTTACCTACTTATAAAACTAATACAGCGTGTTCCTCTTAGAGCTTAGAGGGATCGAGAAATATGCTCGTAAATGCTCACTGTTTAAAAACAGAGGAACATACTCGTATTATGGTTTTCATTTTACAAGATACAGAGACTCTCGAGAGTTCATACACCAATAGTGAATGCGCGTGCTTGCGCATGCGCGCCAATGTGTAATGCTGGATTCTGGAAGCCTGGCACTATTCAGTAGAGCAACATACACGCAGGTTGACTGTAAGAATGTGAACGTTTAGATGTCTGCAGGGCAACTCAAGGCGCACACATCGAGTTGCATTTACCATTTTCCTAAACTCGTAAGAGTTTATGCATCAAGATATGTAAAAAGGTGGGTTAATAAACCATTATTTACACTTCAAATTATCAATTATTTCTCGACCCCTCTTAGCGGAACACGCTATACTGTCGAGATGTTTTCCAGCTTCCCTGAGGTAAAATTACCCATATAGTTGAGTGACCACCTTGATAGCCGGACCTAACGCCGCCCTATTTCTTTATGCTATGGTGTCCGTGAAGATATTGTGTTCCAGAACCATTGCTAATTTGTAACAGACAATTGTGGACGAAATGTCTTGACATTAATCGAGGATTATGTCGTAAGACTTACTTCAACCTATTTGGTAGTGTATGTGACTGTCTCGAAAGAGGACACCATTTTGAACATTTAACCTAAAACAATTAGCATTCTTATTAATGTGTAAACGATGTAAATTATTACATAATTATGTCCTTGTGGTATTGTTGACTGTAATTTTTCTAACTTTACTTAAACATCTGTAAGTATCACGAAAGATTTAGTGAAGCTTTCAGCCAACTATAAAAGGACGTTACTTTTGCCGCACCCTGTACTCCCACCTCCAAAAACAACACGTATACAATTAAGGTTGTTCCGAAATCACATATGTTCTAAGTTAGAAAATGCTTAGTAGGTCGTGTAAATGAAAATGTGAAGCCTTCCGTCGTATAGATTCCAATCTAGCGGCGTACTTACTCATAGATATACGTATCAACATTTATGTGACCTAGGGATACGCACACATGTAGAGTCCGAGTGCATTCGGAACATCTCCAGCTGACTGCGCGAGTCTAGCCAGCGAGACTACGAGGAGTGTGACAGCGTGAGCAATAGAGTTGGCTATAGGTGCAGAGTAGAGATGACGTCAGCGGTTCACTTCTTGATTGGAGTCGTCGGGAGTTATGACTCGCTCCCAAGGCGCAAGCGCAGAACGGCCAGAGCTGTTACGGAAATAATCTCACTCTACAACTGCTCATATTCTGATAACGTGCACTTTTTCATTCACATCGAAATGTAAGCATGTGCTCAGCACCAGAGCAGGTTCTCACTGAGATGGTGAGCACTCTCAACCTTTCTATTCATACCATTGGGGGCACGTGCTCCATAAATTTGAAAAATGAATAAGATATCTGTCTTATTAATTATTGTCACTTTTGGAGAATGGAATGAATGATGAAGGGACAATCATAAACACATGGGGGCAGGATACGAAACACAATCCCACACACGATTAACTGGTGGTGGGTCTATTCCCCAGATCCTCGTTAGTCTACCAAAACCCAGTTGCCATGGTGTATTACATGTAATATGCCCATAGTAATTCAGTATTGAACTAGATGGGAACTTTTGTTTAGACGCTCACCAAAACCTCCGTCTCGATTTTGTTACAGATTCATTCTATCAAAACCTTTTTGCGTCTTTTCTTTTTAGAAACTTGTCATACAAAATCACGCCGAGAATTTCTGAAGTTGTTGTATAAATGCAAACAATATGACAAGCCTACGAAGGATTGTTCAGTACCTGAAGATGAGAATAAAATGGCGATCATTTTAGATTCTGAAAGTTCGGAAACTTTACCAGAACCCTGTGACGATTTCTTCTCTCTTCTTCACTCTCATAGCTAGCACCATCTACCGGTTGAGATTCAAAGTATCGTCCATGAGGTCCTGAGCGTCGTAAAATGTTTGCCAAATTGCTATACGAAAGTATAATCCCATCAAAGCTTCGTGCTATTTGCTGGAATGTCTGTTTCTGCGTTCTCGTTGGAGGAATATCACTAGGGCTTGGAAGTTGATGATCTAAAAATTGTAAATAATGAAGTGAACATAACTTTCACTCTTAAAATCAAAGCTGGATTTTATTCATAAATTACAAGAGTAGTTGAGTTGCTATTTTAAGTCCACTTTATGCACAGTAAGGCTAATCGGGACTGGACCTACAGTTTAAAGTGGGATCCGAACCACTTGTGCCTCCACCGGGTATCGAACCCGGGACCCCTCGATTACAAGGCAATGACGCTAGCACTGCGCCATGGGGGAGGCCCACAAGAGTAGTTGAATTATACGATGAAACTAGAGTCGACGAGCTGTATCTTTGCGGGTGAACCCTGCCCAAGCCCGGCTGCGCAGTAGCAAGGGGGAGGAGCTACCGGCTGCGCGTCATTATCCTTGCGTTCTGTCCTCGCTGTCGACCACCCAAAGGGCGAGTAGGTGGCAACTACATAAATGTATCTCTCTCACACTATGCCAAGGCCACCCGCAAAGATACAGCTCGTCAACTCTAGTTGTTTGGTGGTTCCAACTCCTGAAGCAAAGGGGACGAAAGCAATCAAGTGCTAATGTAGTTTTCTATTTTTACTTCAAAGTTACATAAAATACACCGCAAGGTTTTTTTTTCCTGCGTAAGTTATTCACCTACTTTCAGAGTGCACCTTGCCCGATACAGTCAGCATCTGAAAAGACAGTTGTGTTTCGCGTACATCATATTATAATTTGTTTATGTTGTGACTAATTTTACTTTTAAACCACACATGAAAGATTGGCGGGAAAAAATTTCCACAATTAATTATTTACTCCATTGCCAAATATTTCAGTTAAAAATAATATTGTGCTTTTACATTGACCATATTTTCGGTTAATGCTGAACTTGTTAAAAAGACTATGTCAGGAAATTTAAATGTGTAAGTTATGACAGCAAATGCATTTAAACAGTGGAAGAGAAAAATAAACCTCAAAAATGAAGAAAAATGCAATAAAAAAGTAAAAAATACTGAAGCATGACCTCAAAGTCCGAAAAATACAAAATAAAAGCAATGTTTTCTGGTTTTAACTGAAGGGAATCGGACAGATCAGGTTTAGCATTGTTTTATGGGGTCAGAAAGAAAAGGATGATTTTTCATCATGGCCTCCCGCCTCCTTAGATTTCTGGAAAGAGTGTAATTCGAATGGTGAAATTGTACCAAAATTTTATAACAAGATGTATCGTTTTCTGTGAGTTACAGCAACTGTTATTATTATTATTATTATACTGTAAGAAACAGTTTTTGTCCTACATTAATTAATGTTAAGTATACAGTTATGCAAATTGTACACTATCTGGCCATTCGTCACCGGACACCTGGAACGAATACTTTAATTCGGTTTCAGGCGTCCGTCAGTATCGTGTGGGGCCATCTTTCGCAGCAAGTACAGCCGCAACCCTCTGAGGAAGACTGTCCACCAAATTGCGATAGGTTTCGACGGGAATCCTGCTCCATTCCTCTTGCAAAGCGGCGAACAACTCTTTAGTGTTTTTTGGGCGGTGTGGCCTGGCTCTCAACCGGCGCTCCAACTCGTCCCAAAGATGCTCAATCGGGTTGAGATCAGGACTTTGGGCGGGCCAATCAAGTTTTTGCACACCCATATCCTCGAACCACGTGTTGATCACACCTGCCGTATGACATGGGGCATTGTCGTGCTGAAACAGATAAGGACCACTACCGAATTGTGCCCACAATGTCGGTAGCGCAGAATTGTCCAGGATCGTTTGGTATGCATCTGCATTCATGTTTCCACGCACTAACACAAGAGGACCAAGACCATACCAGGAGAAGCACGACCACACCATGATGCCACCTGATGGGGTGTCCGGTGACGAATGGCCAGATAGTGTATATAGTTATATAGAATATGAAAATTTCAAATGTATGTAATTAAAAAAACATAAGTAGTGATAGTAGTAGTAGTAATTGTAATGTAAAAATAATAATAACAGAAATAAAAACAATAATAGCAGTAAATATTAATAATATCAATAATACGAGTAATAATAATAATAATAATCGTTTCTGTGAGACTGCCTCCCTGAGAAAAAGTCCTGCGACGCAATCACAATGTTCTCGAGTGCTTGTTTCCGCGAATTTCCCTCAGAATGGGGGTCATGTCTCATTAAAGTATACAAGAACATTTCAATTATGTTTTTTCTGCGCACAACACCGTAGATTAATGTGGCTCTTCCTTTATGCTCGACATCAGAAATCATACTGAAGCTTACATCGAACAAGACAAAACATGCTTCCTGCCCCAGTTTCTCGACTTTTGCTCAAAACACGCGTGTTTTCTCCTCCCGTTATTAGAGCATGTGTCGTTTCTTCTTGTGTAGGGGGCGTGGCGTTCTGCTCCTACGTACCAATCAGCTAACCCTGTTGATCCGACGACAACTTCAGATTACAGCGCGGAGAAAAACACATCGAAGTTGTGAGTTATGTCGGTCGGGCGTTTGTTGAGCTTCGTGAGAAAAAAATCGCCGTCAATTTAGTTGCTTCTTCTTCCCGCCTCTTCGATTTTTCTTCATCTTACTTTCTTCGCAACAGTTTCTCTATCACGTTTCCCTTTTTTTAACCCCTTATTTTACACGTGCTTCCTTTTTTCTCCGTGTCACATTCTTCAACTAGTTCGACAAAACCAAGAATCATTTCCAGTTTTATTTTTGCTTAAGAGCAACGAGCTTGTGGAAATGACGAGAGATGGCAGCACAGTATCTTTTGAAATTTGAGGTGAAGTCTGTGAGTGAAAATCTGGATAGAATTGATTAAAAATGGAAACAGTTAGTGCATCCTATTAAGCTACGTAAAATATGAACAATAAATAGAATTCAAATGGAGTACAAAGGACTAAGAATTAATTAATAGCGATGTTGTGCATATAGAAGAGAACGTTGAGCGCAGAACCACTCTCATTTGTTATATCTAATTTAGATACAAATGTTTTTCTAAAGATCTCATGTTCGAAAACGTAATTTAATCGATCGTCCACATAGAATGTACAGGCTGGTAGACTATGTGCTAAGAATGAGAAAATAATGAAAAGTTGCGTAGTGATGTAAGAAAAAATAACATTGTCAGGCCAAGATGGTCTATACCAAACAAATCGCCAAATATGTGAACTGTAAAAGTTTGAGAAGTTCAACAAAGTGTGATTATAAACAAGTAACACAGCTCCACATTCCGTAAGTATGAAAGCACAGGAGCAAGGATGAAAGAAGAAAAATGAAATATGAAGTGAGCAATAAAGGGGAGGGGGGGACGGAGAAGTAAATTTTTAGAATGGAAAAATAGCTTTTTGATTGGTTTATTTTACTTCGCTTTACTGCCACTTTTTTGGGGGGGGAGGGGGGCTAATCGCGAAGCTGAGAATGGATGGCGCTAAGATGAAGTTTATGAATGGACAATCGCAAACCCACAAGGACAACCCCCACAACACGAGGCCCATGGAGGATTAGGACTGTCCGTGGGTCCTGTGTGAGCCAGAACCTCGTCAGTGTGCAAAATACAATCCAGGGTGTACTGCGTGGAAGGAAGGTTATTTTCTAAAGAAGATTACATCTTGAACGCATTTTGCAGACTAACGAGGCTCTGGCGTCTGGGCTCTCGGCCAGCATAAACCTCAGTGGGACTCGAGTTGTGTGCTTGTGTACTGTCGTGTGTTTGTGATTCTCCTTTGGTTGTCTTTTCATCCTCAGCGTCGCGAGTAGCCAATAGTGACAGAGAAGGGAAGTAAAATAGAACAATTCAATCAATCGGTACAAAAAAAGATTAACCGTAACCGAGTTACTTTTTGGTTATAGTAATTGTAACACTGTTACTTTTCAGAAGTAACTTTTCATTCACTGCTAAATTGGCAAGGATAGCCCGAGAGAGGATAAATGGAAAGTTTGTGCCATCGGGTTTAGGTATGCTAGAGAGTAAGTTAATACAATAGGCACAGTGCTAAGGAATAAAGCTAATGCGGAAACTTCATAATCTATGCTGCACCATATCCAAGTCTAACCGTAGCTCTTCACACGGTCCATCATCCTTCATATTCCACTGAACTCGTGGCTACAACCGCAGGCTACAAGAGCTGTAATTACATGACGTAGCCATGCCTGGGCTTCCTCCAGGGCTCTTGAATTTAAATGCTCTCTTCGTGGTGTTTATGCGGTACTTCGTGCAACATAAAATTACAAGCCAATGGGCATCTTGCAAGGAATGTGTGAAGGGTGTGTTTCTGAGGTAATTGGACGCTTGCGTTCAACTTTATGCGTTGCTCGGACCATCTAAACATGAATGCTTCCTTTGTGGGGGATACAGCCACGTGCCCCCCCCCCTACCTCAGACCTTGAACTTTAGTTGTATTTCGTTACACGAACTCCCAGAGCGAGAGGGAACGCAAAAAAACAGTCAATTAAGAAAGGCGATAATTTAATTGTACAGCCAGCGGCATAAAAACGGGACACATGTATCCTGAAATACTCGCTTCCCTGCAAAGCGTTATATATATTGTCTAACTCTACAGGGATAAGTAGATTTTAATGTCAATTTTCTAATGGCAACGTCCACCACCGCCGTAGGGTTAGGCAACACACATAACACCTTACAAATGAAGTGAGTATTGCCGGTGACTGTACCTCCCGATAACGCCATCGCCTTGTGATCAAGAGCACCCAGGTTAGATTCCCGGTGGAGGCACAGTGCAGTTCGGATTCCACTTTAAACTGTAGGTCCAGTCCTGATTAGCCTACCAGTACATAAATTGGATTTGGAAACTCAATGTTATTTTCCCATCTGTGCATAAAGTGGTCTTGATATGCATACTTGGAGGCACATAGTGGTTCGGATCCCACTTTAAAATGTAGGTCCTGTCCCAATTAGCCTTACTGTGCATGAAGTGGACTTAAAACACCAACTCAATCAGTCAATTTATATGCATACTGTTTACAGATGAGACCATCGTATTTTCGCGAGACCTGTGTGAAAACTGGATTGGATTGATTTGTTGTTTTGAAGTCCACTTTATGCACAGTAAGGCTAATCGGGACTGGACCTACAGTGTAAAGTGGGACCCGAACCACTATGTGCCTCCACCGGGAATCGAACCCTGGACCCCTTGATTACAACGCGACAACGCTACCACTGCGCCATCGGGGAGGCCCTATGTGAAAACTGTTAGGATCGTAGCATTTTATGAGCATTTTCCAGCATAAATGGTTCTAGCAAGCCTCATATGTTTGGATATTAATAGTAACATCGTACCAAATGTAGTAAACATTAATTTTTCCGTCGATTTTTGTTGTTGTTATTCCATTCTATTTAAAGGTCATAGCTACAGAGGGTATCAGAAAGGTATATTCCTATTTTCAATGATTTTGTTGAAACTGGTGTTGTTATGCATCCCGTTCCTTGAGGTTGACGTGACGTAATTTGAAATAACTTTAAATTTAGTTTAAAACTTTAAAACTGGGCTTGTGCTCCAGCATTCTTGACACATTACCTTAAACGAATTGGGTCTGTAATCTTGGGCCAAATCTTGGTGTACGGAAGAAAACCACGTAATTTCAATTAATGGAAGTGTACCATCTCCAACGTATTCACTATGCTTCGCATTGCTTTCTGAAGCAGACCCTCGTTTCAGTTTAAACCCACTTTATGCACAGCTAGGCCAATCGGGACTAGACCTACAGTTTAGAGTGGAATCCGAATCTAGAATCTCTTGATTACAAGGCGAATACGTTACTACTTCGGGTAATCACTCGTAAGTATACAAATTTAGCAGTGCGTTTAAAAGTAAATGTCGATAAAACTGGCGTTTATAAGCATGAAGGAATAGCTTTATATGGCACAAAGTAAGCCGTGGCACAACAGCCCTTGAGGGCCATTGCCTACCTACCGACTGCCGAACTCACTCCCATATGACTCAAGAAAGTTGGGCGATCATCCAACCAGTTACGGGGTGACGTGTGGTCAGCACGACAAACCCCCAGGCGTTGTAGATTTTCCATGACCGAGTCATTCGCTACTCGTTCGTAGCTCCTTACGTTAGTGGGTGGCCATCGGTCCCATACACATGCCGCAGTCTCTGGAGAAAGCTGTTACGCTTCGCTCCAGGAGACATGAACCGTCTTTAAGACCGAACGGCCACGGTGTGGTACCTACGTATACCAAGACTACTCTTATTCATCAGATAAAAACAGTGACTTATCAGACACCCTGTATGTGCCAGCATTACAGCTACAGCATGTGTACAAAACCCTAAAGAGAGATAAAGAAACAGACCATTAAAACGGCGCAAGAACCGGCAGCCCTATTAGACCGTCGATTCCGCTCTCTGAGCAATCGATAGCCCGTGCCCGCTCCCAATTCTCGTCCGGCGATCGCGCCGCGACTATTGAAGCGAGTGACGTGCCTTCAACAGATAGCAGTACATCATAATTACACAACCTTGGTTTATCTCGAGCCCACATCTTGCCCTGGAGGACGAAGCGCCGTATTTGGCTGTCATCCTTTTACGGCTTGGCTCTGCGCTCACCTCAGGGTAACATGCGAACCATTTATCAAACGTTGTGATCTTTGCTGTTGATTGGCTCCGTGGAGTTTGGTTTTACAGCTATGGTAAGTACTTGACGTTTCGCTTATTGCGATGAGGTGGATGCGCCTGGTGTATACGTGAGCTCGTTGTAGGAGGTCCTATGTTCTCTTTCCCGATTTTCCTCTTATCCGTAATAGTCACCTTCAACGTCGTCTTGTATCCTGGAGACCGCAAAGATGCACTTGATTTTATTTGGGGATGATAGCGAAGTCAGAATGGGCACAGTTTGGTTTCCAATTGCAAATGTCATCTTCATAACTAAACTCCAGATTTCTTCTCGATCTGATCTTGAGGCTCAAAGTATCTCAATTGTCCGTTTTACTTTTGTAGTTACGATCCTTCCAGCCTCGGCTTCTCGCCGTCACAAATACGTTTTGTGTGCTAGCTGAAACTCCACATTTCTCCGCTAGAGGCGCTCGACGCCGACTGGTGCTGAACGGAGTTTCATGTGCACCTGTGTGCGTTTACGCTGAGTGGATATTTAATTGTTATGTTGTGTTGTTACAAAGTGATGAAGTGGAACCTCTCTTAATGCAAGTTTAAACAAGAACAGCTGAAAAAAGTAAGCTATTTAGAAACACTAGTTTAACTTCCAAAGAAGTGGCGAAACGCTGCATGAATGAATTAATTGATTGATTTCTGGATTTCGTTTTATTTTGCTTCGCTGGAAGGATCGTAGCGGGCTATGCATTAAACATACATATTTCTGTTATTTCCTTTACTCTCGGTTCACGGTTCTGCATTATCATCTTGAATTTTCTCCCAAGTTTTGTTCATCCTTCGGTTCACTCTCCACCTTGTCCTTAGTCAAGATTCACTATGGATTCCATTCCAGAGCCTCCTTGCTGATGTTATTTTCTCGTTTTTAACACTGTCCAGTCAAGTTATACTTTCCAATACGACTTCTCCAATATATCACTTCCTGCATCTCCACCAGAACTTTTTGTTTGATATTTTCTATGGCCAGTATATCATGCATTTAGTAAAAAATGCCTGCTGCTGCTGTTTCCATATTACTGTATTTTCCAAGTTTTTCATAAAGTAAATTTGACATTACATTACTACAAAATATTCTTATCTTTGTTTATCTACTCAGCTACTGTGATGTCCATATAAGCATGAGTTGCTCAAACACATTTAGTTTTCCTGATTCTGTGCGTTGGGCCCTCATCAGTTCCTGTCGGTCTTGAAAGTATGCTGCGATAGTAGTATTAGAACAGTTCTACTGTCTCAATTACTTTACTATTTAGAGTTGAGTTTTCTTCAGTCTTGTACTAATTCTAATATATTCGTCTTTACTCTAGGCATACTTCCTCGTTCTTTATCCACTTTGTTGACACTTCTTTCATTTGTGATACAAGACATCTGACGACCCTTATATCTCTCCGTCATTTTCCTAATGAATCTATACAGCAGCATCAAAAACATAATCGTGGAGAGCAAGCAATTTTGTCTTACTGTTGTCTGTACTTTAAAAGGTTTGGACGACTTCCCGTTTTATCAGCTGACAACTGACATTGATATTCAGGTTGAATAGTATCTTCAGTACCCAAAATGTATTAAGGGCTTTCTTTTCTATTAATGGAATCAAATGTTTTCCCAAAGTCTACTAATAACGTACGCATGTGTTTGATGAGATCAAGGCATGATCAGCGTTTTCCAAATCCTGCTGCTTATTCTTTTCTGAATTTGTTATCCACACTATCTTTTGCGATTACTATTTGACAGCTTAACAGGCGGTTCGTTCTAAACAATTTGCTAGCAAATGGTATGATTTAACGGCACGGATTTAACATTTTGTTAGCGAATGGCACGCTTTGAACAGTTGCTAACGAACGACTCGTTTTAATAAGCTTGTGAACCAACTACTCATTTTAATAAGCGTGTTAACCAACGACTCATTTTCAACGTTTCTTAACGAGCGAATCATTGTAAACTATTTATTAACGAACAAATCATTCTAAACTGTTTGTTTACGAACGACTCATTTTAAACTGTTTGTTTACGACCGACTCATTCTAAACTGTTTGTTTACGACCGACTCATTCTAAACTGTTTGTTTACGAACGACTCGTTCTAAAAACGGCTTATTAACGAACGACTCGTTTTAAACGGCTTATTAAAGAACGACTTGTTTTAAACGGGTTATTAACGAACGACTCGTTTTAAACGGCTTGTTAACGAACGACTCGTTTTAAACAGCTTATTAACGAACGACTCCTTTTCAAATATTTTGTTATCGAACGGCTTGCTTTAAAACAGATTGTTATAGAAAAACTCGTTTTAACAGTTAGATAACGAACGGTTCGTTCTTTCCGGTAGAATTTGCAATCTGGAAAAAGAAGACGATGGACATGCAGATCGCATAGATTGGCGTGTGACCTTCCTACTGCTTTCTATCTTGGCTCACGTGTAAAAGAAGCTCCTCGCGGGATCTTTCGCAATCTGATCGCAGCGCCGTAGGATATCGTGCGGAGATCAAAACAAAACAAGACGCCGGTAGCGACTGTAGAAAGCGGAAGAAGGAATTTCGTAGCAATCTCGGATGGAACGGTTACATCGACAATGAGGCTCTGGAAGGACGAAATGGTTTTCGGGTGAAAGCAATGCTCTTTCCGCCGAAGTGGGACAAGTTCATATCCTTGGGCGTGCAGGATGAGTCACAGGTAGGGCTGGCTCACGTGATGTTGTGTCGTCTGAAGGAGGGCGGGCTCATGTGGGTGGTTATCGCTCACACTGGAGACAAGTGTCGCCATACGAAGGACATTTTTCCTAGTTCAGGGGGAACGAAACACGTCATGGAAAATATCAACCTTACGAAATTAGAGTGATGTGTGTGTGTATTGGCCTTCCTTTCATCCAGTAACCCCGTCCCCCAGAAGCAATGGACTGTCACAAATATATATATGGACACAACAAGCACATGGCCTAGGGTGACCAGACATCCTGATTTTCGCAGGACAGCCCTTTTTTTGAGGGTCATGTCATGCGGTCTACGATCCTACTCCAAAAAACAAAATATGTCCTATTTTTCAACAGCGTCCTGCAAAACATTCAGACAAATGTTTACCTCTGTAAACCTGTTAGTGCCTTTTAAATTAATAGTATTGTTCGTTTGCAAAGAAATACTTGTAGATCTAAAAATTTCCACGCTGGCATCGCTCGCAACCTTACTGTAAAGCTTATATTTATTGCTTAGAAGCAAATATTACACGCAGTCTGTTCATGATATGATATTCAAGGTACCGAGTGATGATTATAAGTACATGCAGGGGCGCTTTGAAAATTGAAAATAGCTCAATTCTGGGGATTTGCATGTTTGATGCATTCATGACATGATTACTACAGCTGCGGCAAGAGTAATATTCTCAGTATTGATTAATATTTTAATATTATTTTACAAAGTATTAATGTTTTATGATAAGAAAGTAAGGAAACACACAAAAAAAACAGTAAGAACGAGAGAGATTGGAAGGTTAATCTGTAAAACTAAAAAGATAAGAAAAGGGAGGAACAATGAAGAGAGAAATAAAAAGGGAAATATATGACTTCTGCGGCTGAACGCTAGGACGCCAGGGGTCCTGGGGTCGAAGCCCGGCCTGGGCGTGGATCTTTTTGTGAGTGTCCATTCATGAATTTAATCATACATCACTCATATTCATTGTTGCTATTATCCAAAAGTGACAAAGGTGACGTTAAATAACAAAAATCAATTCAAATCAAGAAGAAAACAGATTAAAGAGAGTTGTGTAATATTTCAGGAGACATGTAAGCAGCGTGACTTTTTCTTTGCACTTGACCATGTGCTATTTTAGTTATAGCCGTGCGCATCTATGGATGTCCTGCTTTTCGTTTCAGAAAATCTGGTCACACTAACATGGCCCCACAGAGGACTATCCTGGTTGTGGGTCCAGGCGCCAGAGCTTCGCTATAAAGGTTACTGTAACAACACAGCAACAACATAGATCTATTGTTTATGAAGCATTTCATATTTCGAATATTTTTCAATATTTATCTGTTATTAACTAACCCAAATCCTAATTTTTGCGTGTAATTATTTTGTATCCCTCTTCTTCTACAACTATTACTACTACTGCTGCCGCTATCCACAACATCAGTTGATAAAGCTTTGTGATCGCAATTTCAATGAGGGAAGATTTACATGAAAAGGTTAAATTTTGTGCTTTCGAAAGGGATATTATTGTGATTTCTGGCTATGGCAACACTGTCAGGAGACAGTTTCTGAAAACCTGGGGCGGCTTGGAAAAGGTTACATCGTGCTTGACATAATTTTGAATGCGGAGGAGAGACAGTGAGTGCAAAAGGTAGTCCTTGCCATGACTGATGGGCGAATGAAATTAGTGTCCAATTTCACGTCTAAGCTGTGTGCGATTTAAACTTTCCTTTGGGAGGAGGAGGAGGGGCTGGATGGCATGTATTGCTGTATTCAGGAGGCTAAACAAGGAATGTGCATACTTACAAGGAAATTCACTCTCCCTTTGAGGCGTATTCTTATTTTAACAATGGCTATAAAAAACAAATAAATACGTATAATCCAGAGGCGCATGCTACGCATGCGTCAATTGTGAAAAAAATAACAGCTTGCTCTGCGACGACATTAATGAGCATTTCTACATTCTAATTTTTTCATATAGGAGAAATATTTATTTTACACGAGAACGCTCAACTAAGTTTATATTACATTTCTTGGATCTGAAGTGAAAGAAAGTAATAATTCTTTTCCCACAATTGACGCATGAGGCACTTCAGATCCAAGAAATGTAATACTGGGCGAGTCTGTTACAAGATGCCCCGTGGAAAATGTGCTCCTTGCATGTAGGCAACCCTGGTACACCGAAGAGAAGAGCGGGGTAGAGAACAGTCCAGGATATCGGTGCCAAGCAGTTTAGACAATTGACATAAACGTAAATGAATTAAACATCTCTTCTGTAAATACAGTACACTGTGACAAGAACCTACCTAGAGGAGGTGCTGGAAATGTCCTCCGTTGACCTCGATATCCTGGACTGTTCTCTACCCCGCTCTTCTCTTCGGTGTACCAGGGTTGCCTACATGCAAGGAGCACATTTTGCACGGGGCCTCTTTTAACATACTCACCCAGTATAATCTTAGTTGAGCGCTCTCGTGTAAAATAAATACTTCTCCTATATGAAGAAATTAGAATGTAGAAATGCTCATTAATGTCGTCGCAGAGTAAGCTGTCCTTTTCCCTACAATTGACGCATGCGTAGCATGCACCGCATGCGTTCAGGAGACGCCTCTGGTATAATACCTTTCGTTAACTTTTCCACTCTTTGTCTATACTGATTTGTAATAATTCTGAGTAATTGTTATTGCTTTGTACAGTCACCATTAATAAAAAAGGATCCTGAAATTTCTTCACAATGCGTCATGTGAAAACGTGCTATGGAAGTTGGCTCTGATCGCTATCTTATTAGATATACTATTGAGCCGCGGTGGTCTACTCTGTAGGGCGTGTGACTGCCCGGGTTCGATTCCGGAAGTGGCTGATCTAAGGTTGAAATTTTTCCGACCTTGTCCCCGCATAAAGCGGCTCCAGGGATCACCAAACCTCAAATCAATGGGTACCTGGGGAACCTTGGGGACCGGAGCGTGGTGCTGATCACATCACCTCCAAAAGTGGCCGCGATGGAAAATCGACTTCTTTGGCCATATCAGCACTACCCCTCGACATTTCCTGCAGTGTTTCCTTCTGGATAGTGTTTTACCACCTTTTGGTCTATCCTTTGCCCTCCACGTGGTAAATATTTTATGGTCTGAAGGAGGCATCGTTCAAACGGCATCTTCAAGTCTACACGCACCCGTCCATTACCTTTGCTTGAACCCAAGCGTCTCTGCTATACTACCTTTAGCAAATCACGCTGGCGAGGACGACTGGCGATTTGACGAAATTGATGAAGTGCCATTCACGATGAACACCCAGGTTTTGACTCAAACATGGGAGGAGGAACACATGTGTACAAGAGACGTAATGCAAACCCCACAAAGGAGTGACCCTTTCGGAAGGTACCCAAATATTAACCTCACTTCCACGTACTACACCCTGGACACCAGTTTGCAGACTAACGAGGTTCTGGCGCCTTGGCTCACAGCCAGCATACTCCTCTGTAGGAATTGTATTGCGAAGTTCATGTGTGTGTGTGTTTTGCCCCCCTTGTTTTGGCGCCTTCCCCACCTAGTTTTAGAACTCAATCGCCGCCACTGTTCATTGTCATAGTCGCGATTAGCCAGAAGTGTCAGAAAAGCGACGTAAAACAACCTAATGCAATCAGTCAAACAGAGAAACCCTACAAGGGATTATAATGGCTGTGGGTTCAGGCGCCAGAACGTAGTTTCCATGCAAAAAATAAGTGTTTCCCACGCTCTACTGCATTGACATTCTTCAATAGTGTAACTATTTGTAACAGTCATTGTACAGTCCCAGGCAATAAAAATGAAACTGCTAGGTCCTGAAATACTCGCTTCCCTGCAAGGTGTTATGTGTGTTATCTAACTCGACGGCGAAGAGTGGATTTTAATAGCACTAATAGCACTTAATAGCAAATTTTCAATGAGAACTTCTACTACCGACGGCGAGTTAGGCAACACACATAAGGCTTTGCAGGGAAGGGAGTATTTGAGGCTCTAGGTGTCCCATTTTTTATTTGACGGTGACCGTACATGTCACAATATGGCAGAAACCTACACTATACGCTCAAACTTAGCTCTGTTGGAGCCAGATCTGACTCTTTCGTGCACTCTAGCCGGACCCTGTGGCCGAGTGGTTAGCACATCGCGCTGCGACGCCAAGGGGAACCCTTGGTTGTTTGCGAATGTCCATTCATCAATTTCATCACTCATCCCCATCTTCACAAATTAGCCAAGAGGCACAAAACGCGAAGTAAAATAAACTAAATCAATCAATCAATCAATCTTTCGTGCACTCGTTCGGCTGTGAACTGGGACGCCCACCCCCAGTGCCCCACTATGATGCCATCTCTGGTTCCTATCCCCATAGACCACCTTTCGTCATAATTATACATTTTGCACGTGACGTGATATTGTTATATTGGCTGCTTCGCCCCACTCTCTCTTATTTCCCCAGCTACTTCTTTATAGCGCAATGTTAGATGTGAAATTTCAACGGGAAGAGGGCAGTTTGAAGATGAATTTCACCAGCGGAAAAGTCGAAACTTCCATTTGATGAGCCGTAACTTGATGTTGAAGTTGATTCCCCATAAGGATTACATGGGATTCGGAAAATTATTATTCATCATATTTTTCAAACATCGTGTCCAGTTTAATAATCAACATAACAAATTGTTTGCACTTGCAACATGGAGAGAAATTCATACTCTTGGATACACCCAGGGTTTGTTTTAGTAGCAGTGCCCATTCGGGCGATACTGAAATAAATGCACAATTGGTGCGTAATTGTATCTCCTCGCCTTAAAGTTTAGGTGAAGATGAAAGTCCACGATCAGACTACATCGGCTGATCTCTGGGTTGTGTTATTAATGTTGAGCATTGAAATGGAAAGCAGAGCATCATCACCTTAGGAATGACTTCTGACAGGCTCGTAAAGCGTTCCATCCTGGGGTACCACATTTCGATCGCTGCAAGAGGTCAACTTTCCCGTGAACGTGTAATGTTTGAAGCGACAAAGAAATGCATCAAGCGGACCGAGATCATAAATCCCACACGTGTGGGAGGTCTCCAGGAGCATGCACCCAGGGACGTTTTCTCGCAAGGGGAAAAGTATGGCGTAGCTATTTATTGGTTCATGGTGTCCGATATTCTTGCAACACTTTCCTGGCATATACTGCAGCACAGTTACATGCGTAATCCTTCGTTAAAGTCTAAGTTCACTCCAGATATACTATTCGGAACTCGAGCTAGCCTTTATAGCTGCAGATACACAAGCCTTCCATCTGTCCCTGTCCTGGGCAAGATAAATCCAATCTTTCACATCCTTACCGATTTCCTTTAGGTCCATCCCAACGTTATCCTATATAAATTCTTCTTTCCTCTCCCATTAGAGATAGTCTGAGCAACTGGCCGAAGACCCCCAAGCAACGCATAATTAGAGTTAGATGATCACCCAGAAGATATTACTCTCCCATTCTTGTACAACATAAAAAGAAAAAGGCCCCAAAATAAAAATTAAATAATAAAGTATGGTAAGGAAAAACAACACAAACAAAAATAAAGACAAAAACATACTAAAAACTGGAGATATATAATAAGGATAATAATTTCTCAAAATAGGTAATGTCTGTTCCCTAGTAAACCACCTAATTGCATCAGCAAAAGGTTGAAAAATACCACAAACCCCAACCCTATTAGGGCCCCTACGAATTTGAATATATCCTAAAATCCTGCGCTCAAACAAAGTAGAAAAAAGCAACTCTAACCAAAACACATACAACTAAAATAATAAAAGAAATAAATCCCAATAAATAAATCTAATATCATTTACTTAATAAAGGGTAATCATCGTCATATTTGAATCCTAAATTCAATGCACTTTTCTGCCATTATAGTAATTAATATTAATCAATATTATATATATAATATAAATATTTGGTCCTTTCGTACTAAAACATTTTAGATATTAAGAGATAGAAACGACGTTCTTGATTTAATTATTCTAATAATATCTGGACAGGAATACATATTTTGTCAAATATTTTTGTAAGGATTTTATTTTCAAATACTCTTAATTTATGTTCCTATTTTAATGTTATCGACCAAGTTTCTCGGGACTGGCTGGAGCTACACACAGAAAATACATCAGCGTAATTACTAGTTTCTTGGTTCATCGTTAATAGAAAATTCATCCAATTCTCAATTCTTTCAATTTCCTCTTTCTCTTTTTTATAATTTTTCTACTTATTTGCCCGTCTCACACACTCACTCGGTCTCTATTATTTTATTGTTTGCTCATTCAATCTCCATCACCGTTTCGAAGCAAAGGGTTACTTGTAAAGCAGTTTCCAGTTAAAGTTGCTTTCTTTGAGAAAAGGTCACTGGGACAAATTACTTTTAGAAACTAGTAATCGTACCTGTAAATCAGTTACTTGTTCAGGCAACGAATGAAATGAACAAAAATGTAATTCTTCAACCTCTCTACTTGTGCATTGTTGCAGACTTACGAGGCTCTGGCCTCTGGACACAGCCAGTAAAATCCTCTATAGGACCAGTGTTGTGTTCTCACCTTGTGGGTTTGTGTTTGTCCTATCATCAATTTCACTATAACAACTTTTTAAAAATATTTATTGTTTGAGACTTTTTAAAATCTCATCTTGTGAGTTGTTTTTTTTTTTTAGATTTTTAAGTTTTTAAGTCCACTTTATGCACAGGTGGGCTAATCGGGACTGAACCTACAGTTTAAAGTTGGATCCGAACAATTGATTGCAAGACCTCAACCTTACCACTACACCACGGGGAAGACTATACTTTTAACTCAGTTGAGGCGTCTCCCATTTTGTAGGGTAATGCTGTCGCCTTGTAATCAATAGGTCCCTGGTTCGATTACCGGTGGAGCCACAGTAGTTCTGATCACACTTAAAACTGTGGGCCCAGTCTCAATTAGCCCATCGTAGTATACTGTGGACCAAAGCAATAAAAAAACAGTAAGTCTGTAAAACACTGCGAGGTAATATAAACACCCAACCTTAGTAACAAACAGAATAGATTGCAACACTGAGTCTAACGTCACAAAACTGAAAAACGTGAAGGTGAGACTCCCCCCGCTAATTTCCCTACCTGCAAAATGGAGGGAGAGCATTAACTAGTCGCCCAGGTCTGGTTTTCCGGTGAACACGTCGAGTGTTTCGTGTTGATCAGGCTCGTTAATAGCCTTGAGTCGTACGCCTCTTCACGTGTACACGTCACTCTGCGAATCGTATTTTAGATAACTTAACCTCTAATCTTCCAACTCTTGTTTCTACGGCTGTTGCTGATAGGCTTAATAACTTAGTGAAACCCGAGGAACTTCAGCACGTCTTAAAAAAAGGTCGTAATGTTAATGTTATCAAAAATGCGTTTTTTGGTGTTAATTTGTGACAGGTTCATTGCATGCAGAGTGTGTCATAAATGTTCGTCTACGAGTTAAGGACTGGTTCTTAAACATGGTAGACGGGTATAGAAACCCCTGCACACACCTTGGAAGAGTCGATTTAGGAGAATACTGTTGGCACAAATGTGAAATAGGGTAGAACGAGCAATTCCAGGCTGACAGAAAAACAGCGAGGAGTAGAAACACGAATTTCCTTCCCGATGTTCCTTCCTCATTCTTCATCCTTCCAGACTGTTTCTTTCACACTTCTGCTTCCTTTCGTTCGTGTTCCTTCTTCCTCCTTTGCGATTGTTTCGTTCTCCTCAAATCTCCCCCCTTGTAGGCTTTCTTTTCCGATTCTTTCTCCCTCCTTCATTATTTCGTGATCTGTCCTCCCTCGTGAACTGTTTGTTTTGCCTTTCTCCCCCACTCTTTTCTGGATTGTTTGTCTCGAGATCCCCCCTATTATTACACTATCTGGATTGTTTAGTAGAGTTTCTTCCTCATTCTGGATTGTTTCGTTCCAGTTTCTTCACCCCCGTTTGGATTGTTTCATTCGAGTTTCTTCCCCATTCTAGATTTTTTTCATTGTATTATCTTCTCCCTTGTGCATTGTTTCGTTTTAAGTTTATTCCCCTTGTGGATGGTTTCGTTCCAGTTTCTTACACCCTCTGAATTCTCTCTTCTAAAATGCTTTTTTTTTCCCTTCTGGATTGAATCTTTCGCGATTCTTCTTCCTTCTGGATAGTTTCTTTTTCGATTCTCCTTCCTTCTGGATAGTTTCTTTTTCGATTCTCCTTCCTTCAGGATCGTTTCTTTTTTATTCACCTTCCTTCTGGATAGTTTCTTATTTATTCTCCATCCTTCTGGATAGTTTCTTTTTCCATTCTCCTTCCTTCTGGATCGTTTCCTTTTCGATTCTCCTTTCTTCTGGATCGTTTCTCTTTCGATTCTCCTTCCTTTTGGATAGTTTCTTTTTCGATTCTCCTTTCTTCTGGATCGTTTCTTTTTCGATTCTCCTTCCTTCTGGATATTTTCTTTTTCGATTCTCCTTCCTTTTGGATAGTTTCTTTTTAGATTCTCCTTCCTTCTGGATAGTTTCTTTTTCGATTCTCCTTCCTTCTTTATAGTTTCTTTTTCGATTCTCCTTTCTTCTGGATAGTTTCTTTTTCGATTCTCCTTCCTTCTGGATAGTTTCTTTTTAGATTCTCCTTCCTTTTGGATAGTTTCTTTTTCGATTCTCCTTCCTTTTGGATAGTTTCTTTTTCGATTCCCCTTCCTTCTGGATAGTTTCTTTTTTGATTCTACTTCCTTCTGGATAGTTTCTTTTTCGATTCTCCTTCCTTCTGGATAGTTTCTTTTTCTATTATCCTTCCTTTTGGATAGTTTCTTTTTCGATTCTCCTTCCTTCTGAATAGTTTCTCTTTCCATCCTCCTTCCTTTTGGATAGTTTCTTTTTAGATTCTCCTTCCTTCTGGATAGTTTCTTTTTCGATTCCCCTTCCTTCTGGATAGTTTCTTTTTCGATTCTCCTTCCTTCTGGATCGTTTCTTTTTTATTCACCTTCATTCTGGATAGTTTCTTTTTCGATTCCCCTTCCTTCTGGATAGTTTCTTTTTCGATTCTCCTTTCTTCTGGATAGTTTCTTTTTCGATTCTCCTTCCTTCTGGATAGTTTCTTTTTCGATTCTCCTTCCTTCTGGATAGTTTTTTTCTCGATTCTCCTTCCTTCTGGATAGTTTCTTTTTATTCTCCATCCTTCTGGATAGTTTCTTTTTCGATTCTCCTTCCTTCTGGATAGTTTCTTTTTCGATTCTCCTTCCTTCTGGATAGTTTCTTTTTCGATTCTCCTTCCTTCTGGATCGTTTCTTATTTATTCACCTTCCTTCTGGATCGTTTCTTTTTCGATTCTCCTTCCTTCTGGATAGTTTCTTTTTCGATTCTCCTTCCTTTTGGATAGTTTCTTTTTCGATTCTCCTTCCTTCTTGATAGTTTCTTTTTCGATTCTACATCCTTCTGGATAGTTTCTTTTTTATTCTCCATCCTTCTGGATAGTTTCTTTTTCGATTCTCCTTCCTTCTGGATCGTTTCTTTTTCGATTCTCCTTCCTTCTGGATCGTTTCTTTTTCGATTCTCCTTCCTTCTGGATCGTTTCTTTTTCGATTCTCCTTCCTTCTGGATAGTTTCTTTTTCGATTCTCCTTCCTTCTGGATAGTTTCTTTTTCGATTCTCCTTCCTTTTGGATAGTTTCTTTTTCGATTCTCCTTCCTTCTGGATAGTTTCTTTTTCGATTCTCCACCCTTCTGGATAGTTTCTTTTTTATTCTCCATCCTTCTGGATAGTTTCTTTTTCGATTCTCCTTCCTTCTGGATAGTTTCTTTTGCGACTCTTCTTCCGTTTGGGTCGTTTCTTTTTCGATTCTCCTTCCGTTTGGGTCGTTTCTTTTGTGACTCTCCTTCCGTTTGGGTCGTTTCTTTTGCGACTCTCCTTCCTTCTGGATAGTTTCTTTTTCGATTCTCCTTCCTTTTGGATAGTTTCTTTTTAGATTCTCCTTCCTTTTGGATAGTTTCTTTTTTGATTCTCCTTCCTTCTGGATCGTTTCTCTTTCGATTCTCCTTCCTTTTTGGATAGTTTCTTTTTAGATTCTCCTTCCTTCTGGATAGTTTCTTTTTCGATTCTCCTTCCTTCTGGATAGTTTCTTTTTCGATTCTCCTTCCTTTTGGATAGTTTCTTTTTCGATTCTCCTTCCTTCTGGATAGTTTCTTTTTCGATTCTCCTTCCTTTTGGATAGTTTCTTTTTCGATTCTCCTTCCTTTTGGATAGTTTCTTTTTTATTCTCCATCCTTCTGGATAGTTTCTTTTTCGATTCTCCTGGATAGTTTCTTTTTCGATTCTCCTTCCTTCTGGATCGTTTCTTTTTCGATTCTCCTTCCTTCTGGATAGTTTCTTTTTCGATTCTCCTTCCTTCTGGATAGTTTCTTTTTCGATTCTCCTTCCTTCTGGATAGTTTCTTTTTCGATTCTCCTTCCTTCTGGATAGTTTCTTTTTCGATTCTCCTTCCTTTTGGATAGTTTCTTTTTCGATTCTCCTTCCTTCTGGATAGTTTCTTTTTCGATTCTCCTTCCTTCTGGATAGTTTCTTTTTCGATTCTCCTTCCTTCTGGATAGTTTCTTTTTCGATTCTCCTTCCTTCTGGATAGTTTCTTTTTCGATTCTCCTTCCTTCTGGATAGTTTCTTTTTCGATTCTCCTTTCTTCTGGATCGTTTCTTTTTCGATTCTCCTTCCTTCTGGATCGTTTCTTTTTCGATTCTCCTTCCTTCTGGATAGTTTCTTTTTCGATTCTCCTTCCTTCTGGATCGTTTCTTTTTCGATTCTCCTTCCTTCTGGATAGTTTCTTTTTCGATTCTCCTTCCTTCTGGATAGTTTCTTTTTCGATTCTCCTTCCTTCTGGATAGTTTCTTTTTCGATTCTCCTTCCTTCTGGATAGTTTCTTTTTCGATTCTCCTTCCTTCTGGATCGTTTCTTTTTCGATTTTTCGATTGTCCTTACTTCTGGATTGTTTTTTTTCGCGATTCTTTCAACTTACGGATTGTTTCTTTCGCGATTCTTCCTCCTTTGAGGTAATTTTTTTCGCTCTCTTCCCCCTTATTGTTTCTCTTTCTGAATTGTTCCTTTCGCTATTCTTACTCCTTCGCGAATGTTCCGTCCACGCTATAGTATACACAGGATAACCGGGTGTTCTACTCACGCCTTTGATCAAGTGACAGGAATTACGTTTCTTCAGCCGCGTGAAAAATCACTTACAAGGCGACGAAAGTGATCCTGCAGCAGCCATTTTTCACCTTTCACGGGATGCTTTCACATGTAGAGTCTCATGCACATTACCCTCCGACACCGACAAAGAAAGCGAGTGTGTTATAAGGATGACACGCTGTTCTGCCTCTCAAGGGTGAGACAAGTTGAAGGGCGGACAATGACACAATGAAAGGCGGAGACTATGCACTCGTGGGAAAGGAAAAAAGGCTGTCAGGAGTGACACCAATGAAAAGTGGGGGTTACCGAACAATGTCGTTGTTTTGGGACTCGTATGGATCGTTAATTGGACTGAATACTTTAAAACCTAACTGCATGTACCTCCTGTTAACATTTCGCTTGAAAGTAGAAAAGTTTCTCCATAATCAGTACTGGTATTCTACTTCATAACGAAATGAAGCACTTAAAATTGTTGATGGAATGTAGATCTCTAGGGGTTCCGGGATCGAATCCCAGCATCGGTGTTCTTTGAGAATGTCTCATCATTTCATCATTACTCATCCTCATCGCTGCGATTAGCCCAAAAGTGGAAGAAAAGCGACGCTAAATAGCAAAAATAAAAGTTTAAGAAATATAGCAGCATAATAATGTGTGCCCGCCGCAAATATACGAACTGCATGCTTCAAAGTGATTTATAGATATGCGACACTAGCGCCACTGTTCTCAGGCCAGGGGTACAAATATGGCGGTAGATCTATGGATCTAGGGCTCGTAAGTGAATGCAAATTTTTAAAAATATTGTATAATTATTTTGAGGCTCGATATGACCTTTTCGAACAAGAGAAAAGCATGTATTTCCAAGTTGATTCTAGTGATTGCCACAAAATCCTAATTTCAAATTATCTTTATCCGTTTCGGATGCCACGGATAATCAGAATATCCTGCAGATATTAGACTAATACGGTTAGGCTATTCCTGATATCGGAGTATTCAGATATTCTGTGTATGCAGATCGATATTCACTTTATTAAGATAAGTTATTTTGGTAAGAATTGTGTCTGAAATTAAGGAAATAATTACTTACGGAATAAGTTGTGTCTTTACAATGAACTTTGTAATGCACAGATCTGTTTTAGGCAAAAAGGGTAAACGTTTAAATAAATATATGCGGAGAATTAGGATATCCTGACATTTCGGATAATCCGGATACCACAATATCCGATATCCAGATACTTGAAATCCGGATATAAAATTATCCGATATCCGGGTTTGGGCATCTTTAGATATACGGTTCCTAGTTCGAATTACCGGTATTTACGTTTCATGGCGATTGTACAGCCATCTATTACAGTAATTCTCATCTCAATCTCAGCCTAGAGATCAGGTTAAGTAAAGCGAGTAAAATAAATAACTAGATATGGGAACTCTATCGTATTACTGCGTTTATTAGATGTGCCAATGTCAAAAGTGGCAACACTGTAAAAGTTGGACAGTGAAATTGAATGGTCACAGACAAAACTTGCGTGAGTTGGACGTGTTGATATAAGACATTCCGGGCAATCATGCTTAACCTATTGCCCGTGTTTCGATGATGGGAACCGAAAAAGAAAACGATAGCTCGAAGATACGGAAATCTTCCGAAAAACACATCTTCGCTGTCCTGTTTTCTTGACGCAGGAAAAACACAGGAACAAGACGATCTTTGCATGACCCTGGCGGATGCCGAAATGTTTAAAAAAAAAGAAGCATTCACCGCGAAACGTAATTTCGTGCGAGCTTTCACCGTCGCTCAAGAGATGGCGTGCGTGCGCTGGTTGCTTCTCGTGTGATCCCCTGCAATCGCGTGATATCCCATCTTTATTGAAATGCTTTACTTTTCGCGTGATGGGCGTAGCAGCTTGTCTACTGCTTCTGTTTCAGGTCTTCTGGAATTCAGCAACAAGACGTGATTTTTGAGCGATCTGTCCTGCAACTGTTCTTGTTCCTTTTTTTTCCTATCTTGCGTGAACCCAGTGATGTGTGACGATGAGTTACAAAATGTTGACAATGTGTATCCGTCTAATTTGCTGTCATTACAAGTTCGTGAATGTCTCAATTGCTGTTAGTGTTGAAATGAAAAGCCTACTGAATTGGTCGAAACTCAGTCGTTTGGTTAATGCACCTAGAAGTTACATGACGTGTAATGGCAGAAATGTATTTCTTTCCTCTGTTTTCCTGCTGGTGGCTAATGCACATGTTTGTAAAATTTGTGACATTTGATACACTGGCCGATAAGTTTTTTTAAAAAATGAACTGCTTAGAATTTCCAAATATTGTGGCCAATGAAATACGTGGGGCATGCTCCTTCTCTTGTAACCTCTGTTTTAAAACACTCGTTCTGTTGCAAAGTATATATAATCTGTGGAACAGACTTGCCACCATTATTTGGTCTTGTGATTGGCGAAGTTATTTTTTGCCCTTCATGCAAAGAGTTACGACGGTATGTTGATCGAATTGATTGCTGGCCGACGTTCAGCTCTTGCTGGTCTACCACCTAATGATATATAGTAGTATTTATGTGCAAAGTAAAGTTTTCACATTATTACGTTTTCATATATTTGCACATTATATGCACCAACGTCGCTCACTTCTACCATCTTAATTTGACGATTACGTTGCATGAAAGTTTACAGACTATTCTACTATCCTTCTGTGGCGCTTCGGCATGTCTTGCAGTTATTAAAAACTGTAAAGGGCAATGTAATTACAACATATTTTTGTTCATTTGTATTCTAAACTCAACTTAGTAGCCACTCAATTGGTGGGTGTAACACACCACCTCTTCGAGTTGTACAGGCCTTTACAATTGTTGTTGGTGTAACAAGACACCAAAGATAGTGTAGTGCTGAACATTGCCGAATTTCACATTAAGACACAGGAAGCGTTCTGTTGCAAGAGGCGTTTTGTTCCACCGAGTCTGAATACTTTGCACGACTATGATTGGTGCTGCCTTACACTGCACTTTTTGCAGTGTATGCAAGACACCTAGGGGTTAAATTCCTTGCTCAAGGCATCCAGGGGCGTCGCCACTGTACGGAATTCCAGTGTAATAGTCTATTCGCACACAAATAAGCTACATGAAAAATTTTCAGTCATTTCTGGTACAGCAAAAAATCAGAGGTACAAAGGTGGATAAAGACAAACGGGATGAGAATGAGCAGAATAAGGAAAGAGAGAAGGAGCAAGGAGATACACAAAAAGAAGGAAAAAGAGAAACAGAAGATAGAGATATGGAAAAATTGAAGAATAGAAGATAGAGACAAGGAAAGAAAGAGAAAGAAATAAGATAGAGATAAGGAAAGAAAGAGAAAGAAATAAGATAGATATAAGGAAAATAGAGAAAGAAAAGAAGATAGTGATAAGGAAGAATAGAGAAACAGAAGAAGATAGAGATAAGAAGTGGCGAAACAGAAGAAGATAGAAATAAGGAAGGATGGAGAAACACAAGTAGAGATAAAAAAATAGAGGAACATAAGAAGATAGAGATAAAGAAAGTGGAGAAACAGAAGATAGAGATAAAGAAAAGTGGAGAAACAGAAGAAGATAGAGATAAAGAAAAGTGGAGAAACAGAAGAAAGAGATAATTAAAGAAAGAGAAAGAGAAGGTGATAATGAAAGATAGAGAAAGAGCAGATGATAGAGATAAGGAAAGTAGAGAAAGAGCAGATGATAGAGATAAGGAAAGTAGAGAAAGAGAAGATGATAGAGATAAGGAAAAATAGAGAAACAGAAGAAGATAGAGATAAAGAAAATGGAGATAAACAAGTAGAGAAAAATGTAGGAACATAAGAAGATAGATATAAAGAAAGGAAGCCAAACAGAAGAAGATAGAGATAAAGAAAAGTAGTCAAACAGAAGAAGATAGAGATAAGGAAAGATAGACAAACTAAAAAAGATAGAGGAAAGATAGACAAACAGAAGAAGATAGAGATAAGGAAAAACAGAGAAATAGAAGAAGAAAATAGAGATGAGGAAAGATAGAGAAATAGGGGCAAAGAAAAGCTAAGATAAAGGAAAGAAGCCAAACAGAAGAAGATAGAGATAAAGAAAAGTAGTCAAACAGAAGAAGATAGAGATAAGGAAAGATAGAGAAACAGAAGAAGTTAGAGATAAGGACAAACAGAGAAACGGAAGAAGAAAAAAGAGATGAGGAAAAATAGAGAAATAGGGGAATAAAGAAACAATCAAACAGGGAGGTAGGAAAATAAGGAATGAGAGAGAGAGATAATAAAGACAATCTGAAACTAATCTTCCCAGCTATGACCACCAAACCAGAAACTTGCTAGAAAATAATTCCCCCAAAAATATCTGGCCACACTGCTGCAGGCATCCCTTTTCCCTGATATTACACAATATTATATGAACGAAATTAAATCCTCCGAGCCAGAAATTAAACTCCTACTTCGACCTAAAATTGAAAGCAATACAAGGATTATAAATTGTGCAGGACCATAAAGAGCTATTAAGTGGACCCTAATTGTTTTGCAGCGCACCTAACTTTTCCAACCGGGCAAACTTATTGAAAGAAGCAGCACCAAATTATCCCAGACTGGCAAGCAGGTAATCAAAACCAGATCCTCTGTAACATAGTGCATCGGTGTTTTCGAAAAGCCGATGTTTTTTGCTCCTGCAACAGATATGTGCGGGACTTTGTGCGAGGGGAATTTCGCCGACGTTGGAACCGGTTTAGGCAGAGAGTTGTCAGCGTTAATCCTCAAGGATGAAGTTAAATTAGACGTGAAGCCTGGTTTTTAAACATGTACTTAATGTTTTGCGAAGCTACTTCTTGACATGGAACGACCTCCAGGTATAAATGCTGTTTGCACTGCTTTTGATACGTAGCAGTGATATGAAAGAGAGGCCTTTTTGAAGTTGTCACGAGATGCGTTGAGGCAGGAAGGATATAAATATGTGGAAACAGGTCTTAATCGTGTGTGTTGACATGCTTAGCACATGATATGTATTGTGGTGTCTCGATTTTCGTCGTTTTGTGGTCTCGCAGTTATTTGTAGTGTTCAGACATGTTGGCGTGGAAGTCAAGAAGGCCGCAAGGAGGATATTAGTGTTTTCAGTTGGAGTGTTCATTATTTTCATTAGGATAATATGAAGACCGAGATGATTAAAATCGAGACAAGGACGAGGCTGAATATTCTGGAGTGTAAGGTATATGGAAGATTTTATAAAAAATGGCTTAAATCAAGATTGCTTTACATGTGGCGTGTACAGACATTAGAGAGATGGATTACGATCTGTTGTTTGCATGGAGCAGCCCTAATAAATAGGTGCCCGCGGCCAACCCTGGACGATAAAGGCGACCGGCGCGTGATGCTCATCAAATTACATGCACAAATTGTGGAAATCGTGTCCCATATGCCTCAGTAGCACGTTGCAATGTGCAGGGAATAGGTTTTTTTTTTTGTGTGTGTGTCGTTTAGCGTTCAGAAATATATTACAACAAAGTAAATATATTTAATAGTAATTAATTCTTTATGAAAATACCAGGTATCCAAAAAAGTTCGTGCCGCTGGAACGAAAAGTGAAAGTTAAACGGCATGTGTCGGCAATCCTGTCTGGATGACATCAGAAGTTTACATTCCAGGCAACCGTCAGTCAGTGCAGAGTTTGGAGGCGTGTCGGTCGCATAGACAGCAGGTCTGTAGGAACTACAATCCTGAAGGGAACATGTCAGTGTCAAATGACGTTTTACGGCCGTGTTTACTGTACGAGTTCAAATTTGGCAGCAATGCTGCAGCCGCTGCTCGAAAGATATGCCCCGCGTTTGGAGAGGCATCAGTGAGTGAGCGCACAGCGCGAAAGTGGTTCAGTCGATTTGCATCGGGCGATGAGAGCCTCCAGGACAAGCCTCGAGCTGGACGCCCCGCCACTATCGACGAAGCCCTGCTGAAGGAGACCATCGAGCGTGATTCACAGCAAACGTGCAAAGAACTTGCACAAGGGTTTGGAGTGTCAGAGGAAACCATTCGATTGCATCTGCATACCCTTGGGAAGACTTGGAAGCTCAGTAAGTGGGTTCCTCACGTTTTGTCCGAGGAAAACAAACGCCAGCGGCTCACCATTTGTGCATCATTGCTGCCACGCCACAAGAAAGACCCATTCCTGGACCAGATATTGACATGTGACGAGAAATGGTTGTTATACAGTAACCGCAAAAGAAAACATCATTGGTCGTCCCCTGGTTCTGTTGCATTGGCCCCCAAAGAAAACATTCATCAACAGAAGGTACTGCTCTCTGTTTGGTGGACCAGCGCTGGCGTTGTGCACTTTGGATTGCTAGAGCATGGCAAAACCATCACATCCGAGGTGTACTCGTCCCAGTTGCAAAGGGTTGCAGCTGCACTGCGTCCGAAGCAGCCAGCACTAGTTAACAGGAAAGGAGTGATCCTTCTTCAAGACAACGCTAGACCTCATACGTCGAAAGCGACCAAGGAGGTAATCAACACACTTGGTTGGGAAATTTTACCTCATCCTCCTTACTCCCTGGACATTCCCCCATCCGACTTTCATTTGTTTTTGGCCATGGATAATCATTTGCGTGAGCAACAGTTCCTAAACAGAGATGATGTCACGCAGATCATAGGACAATTTTTTTGCTTCTCGGGACCAGAACTTTTACAAACGCGGGATTTATAAGCTTGTATCTCGTTGGGAACACGTAATTGAAGCTGAAGGAGCTTATTTTGTTGAATAAAACACATTTGCCAGAAATTACAGTGTCTTTATTTCTCACTGCAAAATACGGCATGAACTCTTTTGGATACCTGGTATATCGAATTACACGACCAACTTGTTACATTCCCCGGTTTATTCTCAATGGATCAACTTACTTTTATTCCTCGACGGCGAGCATGAGACTTATCAGCCTACTTTGAAGCCCTCAGGTTGTGGGAAATCAGATAAGGATATGTTTACGTAAACCTTACTAACTCTCGCACACAAAAATATATTTAGAAGTCAGTTAATGTTAATATATTACACTTGAACTCACAATTAAACTCCTTATTACTAACAAAATTGTATTAAGATCATATTTGTTCTTGACTACACAAATTAAGACTTTCACATTTCCAAAATCACTTCCATTATCCAGCAACATTCATAATACCTCTCACCACAAAACCCACAATCAAATGTTTTAAGGTTAGTCAATAACCATAACAGACTATCCAATTGAACAAAACAAATTACGTCATCACAGACAATTAACATATTAAACACTTAAAATGATACAATAAGTAGTGTTGCCCACGGGACGAGACGGGACAGGCTTTTAAAAATTCGAGACGAGACGAGATTGATCATGTGTCCCGAGACAAACGAATATTTTCGAGACGAGACAGCATTTCCACGAGACGAGACACGCCAAAGTCTCGTCTCGTGGGCAACACTAACAATAAGTGGGTGCGTATCAAACTATTCAATGTAAATTAATATTGTAATAGAATTATTTTGATATACCAACCAGGCACGCCTTCCGGTACGCCTACTAAGTTACGACTTAATGTTAATGGGTATAGTTTACATTTTTTCGTAACTACAGGGTGTCTCGAAAAATGGATGCACTTTTACAGCTCGGAACTCACTAAACAGCTAAATGGCTGAAACGAGTCTAAAATCTAAAGCAAGGGTATTTCTCCTAAAGTTATACTAAAAGTGCGAAATTCTCTTAAAAGTGAGTTTCAAAGAAATACACCAACAGGACTCACCAGTACTCGAATTATAGATAGATACGTTTGAAGCACATTGGATTGTTAATATACAGAAAGAACGCTGTATATCGGCAATGTAAGGCCGTCCACAAGATCCACAAGATAGAATAAAGCGCTGGAAATAACGAGAATCTAAAATAGATATGTTTGACAAACTGTTCGGGCGACTTTTGATTGATTGATTGATTGATTTGCTTCATTTTACTTCGCTGCTTGTGCTACTTTTGGCTATTTCGCGAAAATGGGAATGAGCGACGATATAATGAAATTGATGAATGGACACTCACAAACATCGATGCCTAGGCCAGGATTCGAACCCGGGACTCATGGCGTCGTAGCGCGATGTGCTAACCACTCCGCCACGGGAGCCGGCAATCGACTTTTCAAGCGCCTCACATGTTTTCAAGCTGTGTATCTGAAAGAAGGGGATGTAGAATAGTTTTATTTCCAGCAAGATGGAGCACCTCCCCATGATGTGTTCAAGACGTAGCACTGAATATACCATGCTTTCACTAGATCAAACACCACTGGACTTTTTTTGTCGGGACACGTCAAGGATGATATTTAAGGTACAGTACTGTCAAAAAGCACTGAATTAGAAGCATACATGGGAAGATAACGAGAACGAGAGACTCTGTAAAGTCGAGACGAGACCGAAACTTAGTATCCGAGAATCACGGTCTCGTTGGAGACTGTTACTATTAATATATTGAATAATTTATCTAGCCATTTTATTTTACTCTGGGGCTTCTTCAGATATACCAAACTGATATCTACGTCATTATATTGATGAGTCGTATATTTTGTTTATAATTGCCAATCAAGACATTGCTGGCAATTGTGAACCTGTGCTCTGTGTTTGCATGTACAGTATAGATTCAGGATAAATATGTCGATTTCGAGGCCTCGTAGGGTTGAAACGAATCGTGAAACATGAAAACGTTATTAAAGCTGTCGAGATACGATCAAATGAATCACGAATAACATCCACATTGGATTCCATGCTTAAAGGAAGTGACGTCAGATCATACGTCATGTTTCTTCTCAAATTCGCTGTTAACGTACAAGGATTTCTATTTAGGAATGGTTAAGAGATAGAGCCGTTCGAGACAGACTATCGACCAATCAGAGTACATGCTATAGGGATCGATTTATCGACTAAAAAGTTTCGAGGTACAAAATGCTGTTTATTTCTATTCAGAAGCTACACGGAAAGTGTAAACACGTGTAAGAGAAGGAGGAGGGGTGAAAAATTCTTGCCTGTATTAATTAAATCGCTATCGCGTTTATACAAATAATAATAACGTGTATTTCTACAGCAGTAAGCCATCTTAAATTGCAATTTAGGTATACAAAATGGAAAACAACTGTAGCCTTGAAAAGTTAGAATTGTTAATGATGTCATTATGATCTGTCTCAGATTACATTTTTAATGTACAGAAAATACACCATATTTCTTGCGAGATTCTGAGAGATCTTCCTTTGGGAATAAAATTGTTAGATGTTTCTTTTTCCTTGCCATGCACACTGTTAGAGGAAGAGAGATAGGAAGAGGAAGAGAGAGATGGAGAGAGAGGAAGAGGAAAAGAGATTAGATGGAGAGAGAGAGGAAGAGAGATGGAGAGAGAGAGAGGGGAAGAGGAAAAGAGAGATGGAGAGAGAGATAAAGAGGAAGAGAGAGAGAGGGAAAAGAGGAAGGGAGAGAGGAAGAGGAAAAGAGAGATGGAGAGAGAGAGAAAGAGGAAGAGATAGAAAGGGGATAAGATTGATTGATTGATTTGCTTTATTTTTCTTCGCTTCTTGTGCCACTTTTGGCTAATTTGCGAAGATGGGGATGAGCGATGATATGATGAAATTGATGAATGGACATTCACAAACATCCATAGCCAGGCCAGGATTCGAACCCGGGACCCCCTGTCGTCGTAGCGTGATGTGATAACCACTCCGCTACGGGGCTTGGCAAGAGAGATAGAGATAGACGGGAGAGAGAGAGAGAGAGAGTGCGATATCATCCCTAGGTAAAAGTTACTGTGATTAATTGAATGATGTTAGACTTGAACCCATAACCTTCGTAAGCGATATCGCGACTCCAACAGTGAACATAGCCTGTTTTGAGCACTGATCCACAAAAGCACTACAGTATAAACGCTAGTTCAGTTACAGCGTTGTAATCTCAACCATATTAAAAACAGCTGCCCAGTTGGAGCAGTCATTACGTGCAAAATGATAAATTAAAATCAATAAAGACTGCACAGCGTACCTGCTCCAACAAATCTCTAAATAACAGGTTGCCCCCACCCGCGCACCTTTCACAGGTTCAATAACGAAGGTCTGACGTCATAATTACTATGGAAACGTAGTTACGTCTGCATTATCTTGCAGCCCAGTCTTCCAGGTGAATCGCGTAGCTCAATTACTGGTAGGAAAATAAGAGAACAAAAAGCAGCCCCTTTACGTGACCTAGTGGTTAGGGCGTGGCACTCTGGAACATCGCTTCCTGAGGTCCTAACAAGACAGTGGTAGGTAGGTATAAGTTAGCTCCAAAAGTAACATATTACTTCACTAGCTTCCAAAAATAAGTAGTTATTTTTACTTTACGTAAAAGAATATCCCCGCAGGCGACCATAATGAGTCAAGACCTGAACGGTCACTTGGAAACTCCCACAACGGACTTTCAGTCATTCCCCAAACTTCAGGAAATATGCATCGAAATTACAGAGAAACAGATTGACATTCTTGTTATAACAGAAACGTGGTTAACTTGCAATATAACGGATAATGCATTGAAAATTCCAGGTTATGACTTAATACGCTCTGATCGCCATTACAGCATGGGTGGGGGTGTCTGCATATACGCACGGGAGGGACTAAAACTGCAACCGTTGTCTTTCGAAATTGAAGGAGAGTTTGACGTTGAGTACCTTGCAGCTACGGTTGAAATAAAAAAGGAACGTCTCGGTATTTGTGCCGTATACAGGCCTAAGCGTATTCCATATACACAGTTGTCAATTTTAGAAGATATATTGACCGAAATGTATCCCTTAGTTAATGACCTTGTTATAGCTGGAGATTTCAACATTAATTTCTTACATCCAGACTGTGCTGACGTCGTTTACATTCAAAATTTGTTTAAGCAATTTCAATTAACGCAAATAATCAATAAACCGACCAGAATAACCTCCACGACTAAGTAATTAATTGATCTGACGTTTGTCAGCAACATGCAAAATGTAATCCAACATGGTGTCGGTGAGCCAGTCAGCAATAGCGATCATAGAATGACCCACGTTGTACTTGCGTATACCAAACCAGAAAGCGTGAACAGAATTATATACCACAGAAAATACGGTGATATTGATTATGATAAATTCGTGAAGGATGCAGAAAAAATTAACTGGGGAAAAATATATAACACCGATAACTTGGATATGAAAGTAGAGTATTTCAATGTCAACTTACTTGATCTCTTTGACAAGCACGCGCCAGTTCGTAACAAACGTATGCCGTGGATTACATCGAATGTGAAGCTGTTGATGAAACTAAGGGACAATGCGTTTCGTAAATTCAAGCGAATCGCAACTGAATCTGCATGGAAAGAATACAAAGAATTGAGAAATTTCACGACATCCGTTATTCGGCAAGAAAAAAAGTGTTATTTTGAGCATAACATCAATAAAACACCAAGACAACCAAAACATTTATGGAAGCAGCTGAAATCTGTAGGCATTGGCTCAAATAAAAATGATCTCCCCTCCACGTTTGACAATGCGAACGAGATAAACGAACACTTTATTAATTCAATTGATAGTCTAAATATTGACCAACGTCTGATATCTCAAGAATGTTTAAAATTTAGTAACCAAAAGTTTAATAATATGCTTCCCGAATTTGCTTTTAAAAAAGTGGATGGCTATACTGTAAGAAAATGTTTGTACGAAATCAAGTCTACTGCTATTGGTGCAGATGGAATATCAACTACGATGCTGAAGTTATCGCTACCTTTCATTTTGCCTATTATCACACATATTATTAACTTTTCGCTCGAGAAATCCGTATTTCCCAGGAAATGGAAAGAAGCTTTGATAACACCACTCCCTAAGACGACCCGACCAACTAATGTAAACGACCTTCGACCTATTAGTGTTCTGCCTGTGTGTTCAAAACTACTAGAAAAAATAATCTATAAACAGACATTTAGCTTCGTTGCCCAAAACAATATTCTTTCACCCTCACAGTCAGGATTTCGGCCGGCACACAGCACTGCTACGGCTTTGCTGAAAGTCACAAATGACATCCTCCAGGCTATGGATAAGAAATTCCTCACTGCATTAATATTATTGGACCTGTCCAAAGCATTTGATACGGTACAACATAAATTACTGCTCAGTAAACTGAAATATTACAGTTTTTCACAATCTACCCTTAACTGGTATTTTTCATATCTAAGTAACCGAAATCAACGTGTAAAACTGTCGCCTACTTTATTATCTAATAATTTATATATTTCATCTGGTGTTCCACAAGGATCTATACTAGGTCCCTTATTGTTTACGATTTATATTGCAGACCTACCCTCAGTTGTCAAATACTGTAACGTACATTCATATGCTGATGACACTCAACTAACCAAATCATTCAATCCAACAGAAATTGCCATAAGTATTGAATACATAAGTAATGATTTGGGTGCGATAAAAACATGGTGTGATGCAAATGGCCTAAAAATTAATGCTAATAAGTCATGTTATACATTTATTGGAACTCGAAATGCTATTGGTTCGGTCGAGCACACTAATACAACAATTAAAATAAATGATGATGTCATACCTAGAGCTCAAGTAGTTAAAAGTCTTGGACTGATATTTGACACTCGTCTATCATGGAGTGAGCATATTAGCCGCCAAATCAATAAATCATTTGGAACACTTAGATTCTTGTTTAAATTTAAAAAACTATTATCTTCAGAAATCAAGCAGCGATTAGTTGAAACACTTATATATCCATTTCTCGACTATTGTGACGTAGTGTACTCTGATAGAATAAATAAAACTTTACAAGCAAAGATTCAAAAATGCCAAAATGCGTGCATGCGGTTCATATTTTGCATCCCGAGACGTGAACATATTTTACCTTCCATAAATAATAAGAATATCCTCAATATGTACCGTAGGCGGCTACTGCATACATATTGCCTTATACATAAAATTATTACATCTGGCAAGCCGTCGTATCTGGCAGACATGTTGATCCCTCGCACCAGTATTCACAGCCACCATACAAGAAATAATTTCAAATTTAACCTTCCACTCTGCAACACACAGGCATATCAGTCGTCGTTTTCATATTTTGCTGCAAAAATATGGAGTGCCCTACCTAAGAGCATGTCGAGCATATCGAAAATACAAACTTTCCGAAATGAAGTAAAGAATTTTCTTTTGGCAGAGCAGAGATTGTGTTCAAATAGTATGATGTAACTTGTATGTTTATATTTTGTATTTTGTCTATATGTTTTTATTTTTATTTATTTTTCATTCATTTTATTTTATTTTTATGTAGTTGTCTTTTCACAATTTTTTGTATCATTTTATTCATACATTTATTACAATTATTTTATCAACAGATTTTGTAACTAAATCATATAGTTTATTGCACACTGTATTAATTCTGTAATAACGTATGTATAAGAAATGTAAATTTAAATGTAATCGATGACACGGGTTAGGTGGCAGAACAGCCTCAGGCTGAACCTCGCCCACGTAAAAAAAAAATAAAGAAAGTCTTAGTTCTGTATTCCCTTCCACTATTTTATGGATGATACGGATACGAATGCGAAATAGAGACGAGAGCGAGACCAGCCGATGCGACCTTATAGAAAGTGAGGCGAGAATGAGACAGACGGCAATTTAGAGAGGGAGACGAGAACGAGACGACAATTTAGAAAGGGAGGCGAGAACAAGACTGCATTTAGATAGGGAGAAGAGAACGAGACGGCATTTAGATAGGGAGAAGAGAACGAGACGGCATTTAGATAGGGAGAAGAGAACGAGACGGCATTTAGAGAGGGAGACGAGAACGAGACTGCAATTTAGAGAGGGAGACGAGAACGAGACGGCAATTTAGAGAGAGAAGAGAACGAGACGGCAATTTAGAGAGGGAGACGAGAACGACAAGGCAATTTAGATAGGGAGAAGAGAACGAGACGGCAATTTAGAGAGGGAGGCGAGAACGAGACGGCATTTAGACAGGGAGACGAGAACGAGACGGCGTTTAGAGAGGGAGACGAGAACGAGACGGCATTTAGATATGGAGAAGAGAACGAGACGGCAATTTAGAAAGGCTAAGAGAACGAGACGGCATTTAGAGAGGGAGACGAGAACGAGACGGCATTTAGAGAGGGAGACTAGAACGAGACGGCAATTTTGAGAGGGAGAAGAGAACGAGACGGCAATTTAGAGAGGGAGAAGATAACGAGACGGCAATTTAGATAGGGAGAAGATAACGAGACGGCAATTTAGATAGGGAGACGAGAACGAGACGGCAATTTAGAGAGGGAGACGAGAACGAGACGGCAATTTAGAAAGGAAGAAGAGAACGAGACGGCAATTTAGAAAGGAAGAAGAGAACGAGACGGTATTTAGATGGGGAGAAGAGAATCAGACGGCAATTCAGAGAGGGAGGCGAGAACGAGACGGCATTTAGATAGGGAGAAGAGAACGAGACGGCAATTTAGAAAGGCTAAGAGAACGAGACGGCATTTAGAGAGGGAGACGAGAACGAGACGGCATTTAGAGAGGGAGAGGAGAACGAGACGGCATTTAGAGAGGGAGACTAGAACGAGACGGCAATTTAGAAAGGAAGAAGAGAACGAGACGGTATTTAGATAGGGAGAAGAGAATCAGACGGCAATTCAGAGAGGGAGGCGAGAACGAGACGGCATTTAGATAGGGAGAAGAGAACGAGACGGCATTTAGAGAGGGAGACGAGAACGAGACGGCATTTAGTGAGGGAGACGAGAACGAGACGGCAATTTAGAGAGGGAGAAGAGAACGAGACGGGAATTTAGAGAGGGAGAAGATAACGAGACGGCAATTTAGATAGGGAGAAGATAACGAGACGGCAATTTAGATAGGGAGAAGATAACGAGACGGCAATTTAGAAAGGAAGAAGAGAACGAGACGGCAATTTAGAAAGGAAGAAGAGAACGAGACGGTATTTAGATAGGGAGAAGAGAATCAGACGGCAATTTAGAGAGGGAGGCGAGAACGAGACGGCAATTTAGAGAGGGAGGCGAGAACGAGACGGCAATTTAGATAGGGAGAAGAGAACGAGACGGCAATTTAGGGAGGGAGAAGAGAACGAGACGGCAATTTAGGGAGGGAGACGAGAACGAGACGACAATTTAGAAATGGAGAAGCTAGCGAGACCAGCCGAGACGACAATTTAGAACGAGACGTGAACGAGACCAGATCCTTCCAGACTTGTCGAGCGAGAGCAGCACTTAATGTCACAGACTCTCAATCTTGTTCGAGAGTTTTTCTATACTTATTTTAGCGTGTGTCTTGTTCACACAAAAAGCGCATGTATCTCTGGTGTAATGCAAGTCATGTTTTATATGGTCATCTCTCGGCTGGTCATGTTCTTATGTCGATATGGTAACATCTCTAATTTTATATAGCTTTACGTTACTCTTGACTAACAGCAACGATGGAAATGAAATGGTGATGGAACAAATTGATGAAAGGACTCTCGCAGAAGAACGTTCAGACCTGGACCTCGAACTTTGAACCGCTTATGTCCTACTGCTCTCTCATCCTTCTCTTTCTCTGTTTCTCTCTCCCATTCCCCCTTTCTCTTTCTCTCTCATTTTCCATTCCTCTGTCTTACGCACACTCTCACATTATTTCATTCTTTCTCTTTATCTCGTTTTCCTCCTTTTCCTTGCTGTTTGCTTTCTCGCCCTGTCCCCTTCTATTTATTTCTCTATCCCTCATTCTTGTTCTCTCTCTTTCTCTTTTCATAATCTGTCTTATTCTCGGTCTGTCTCGCTCGCTTTCTCTCTCTCACTTTCTCCCTCTTACATTCTCTCTTATCTTCAAGTTTTCCCTTCGACACTCTCACACTCATTTATTTTTGTTTCATTCTTTCTCTTGTTTTTTCTCTATCTCCTTCCCTGTTTCGATCGATCTCTTACTGCCTCCCATCTCTTTATCTCTCTCTTTCTTTGTTGCTATGTCCTATTTTCTCTTTTTGTCTATCTCCTCTGTTATTCTTTGGTTTTGCCTTTTTCTTTCTCATATTTTTTTTTCTCAATGTCTCTCTTTCGCCCTTCCTCTATTTCCTTCTCTCCCTCTCTCAAATACGTTTGCCTGCAGACAATCGCTTACAAAAGCCCTTTTCCGACAGCTGCTTCCGTACTTGCAACCACTAACATTCTTCTTCTTTCTTCCAAATGTAGAAAGCTGCTCCACTTGCAGATTCGGCGTCAGTGCAGTCAAAGGAGACCTGCCGAGCATGCTGATGCATATTCTGTTCACTGCATCCTAGTGCGCCATTCTGTCAGACATCCAATATTGCAAAGACACGGCGAAAATCGCCGTAAGATGGTAGAGGTGTAAAAGTACACTGATGTAAAATTACACGTGTTAGGAAGGGATGCTTTTGATAGGAAAGCTCTTACTTTTGTATTACATTGCAACAACGTGTAATATATTTTAATAATATCATGAACGTAGAGAATAATGACGAGCATATTTCTTCGAATAATCATACTTTAGGGTCACCCCCCCCCTTCCAAAAACAATTGGTTGCTCCATCATTTTTTTTGTAACACCTATGCAAGGGTACAGGCAAAAACAGGCATTATTTTTCTAAAATTTTGCTTCGTTTAAAAATGGCGGACATTTTTTTTCATGACGCGGCATTTTTGGCATTTGCAGACAGTTGCGATAATTTTGATAACTCAGCTAAGGAAAATGACAGAAAACTGTGGTAAACAACATTGTTTTCAGTACATTTCAAGCTACATTTTATTTTGTCTACCCTTTTTCACCATCTCTAATGCAAATGGCTGACATTTACGGCCAAAACTTGTATTCAATTTTGAAGAAAAATGAAAGTTTACGATTTTTTTAAAAAAATATTTCATAGTGGCTCCTACGATGTAGAACACTATCGCAGTGGTTCGGTGCGAAACCCCAGGCATCTCGAAGAGTTAAAATCAAAATGCATATGAATGTCACGATCATTAGCATAAATCGTGTGGTCGTGCTACGACGCTTAATCTTCGTCTCTTCTTTTTTGTCTAGGTGCTCTCCTGGTTGTGCAAGAAGGGCGAAGACACACTGAAGCGCCATACCCAGCTGGCCACAAACCTATCAGGAATCAAACAGCAAGAACAGGAGTTCGAGAGATTCTACTTCATTTCCATGGTGAGTAGCATTGAATTTCCTTTCATTAATTATGCTTTACTGAAGACTTGTATAAACGACTATCTTGCTCTTACTTGGCGTATGTAAGCGTAAGCATTACGACCAAACTCTGACGCCAGCTTGCCTACTGAAATCTTGAATACGCCCCTGGTTAATAGTGGTAAGACGTAATCCACATGAAACTCACGGAACTTTCAAATACAAACGAAATTACTCTCGTGTTGGCGACATAGGGAACTTTCGAAGTAGCAACGCCATCTTGGGGTCGAGATTCAAAGCATCTCCCAAGATGACCTGCTGTTAAAGCTGTTGCCTTACAACTAAGGGGTCTTGGGATTTGAATCCAATTTTGACTGAGTAGGCCCAGTCCCGATTAGTTTATCGGAGTATTGATGGTGCTAAAACAGAGGATGATAATTTATCTACATAGCAAATTCTTTCGTTAAAGGACTTTAATGAGTGTGGACAACCTTCGACCAGGTTTAATCTTGTTAGATATTATAAAACTTAATGCAAGTCCGATTGAACAAAGGTAAGTGCTTGGGGCAAGATCTGTCAACGAGGTTCGCGTGTTTATTGTAATCTAACCATTTTAATAAGAAACCAAAACGATATATGTAATAAATTCCATACTCTTACGGAGTACGAAACAACCTTCACTATTAAAAGCGATTTCGTTATAACTAAATACAAATTATAACTTTTGACTAAAGCGAATGCGTTTGAAAGTATACAATATGCTATACTGTAATATGAAGAAAATATTTTATTGTGAGAACGCGGAATCTGTTCATATTCCCATCAACGAGTATAAGAATCTTGTTTAAAATAACGTGAATATTTAGTAACTGTTGCCTGTTTTGTTCTTAACAGTGTACACACTCTTTAAGGCTTCCAAAATATTAGTCACATCGAATGAACATACGAAGAAACAAATACCCAAACAATGCGAAAATATATCTGTGTGATACAGTAGGATCCATAAGTAATGACATTCAACAACAGTTTGGAACATATATTAACAATAGAACCTGAACTCAGCAACTTTGGCTAGAAACTGCAAACACGGTGTGAGCCATAAAATAAAGAAGAAGAAGGATCCATAAGCATTACCAAGCAAATTGTCCATCGCCACGTTTACTTCCTTTGTTTTATGCAATGAGAGCTTTAAGATCTGACACATAATACCAAACAATCTGCTTACAACCTCTGAACCAGTAAAAATACAGTCCTTAAAAATACGTAGGATGAAGATAAAAACCAACGAAAATAGTCATGGACAATTTGCTGAGCAATACTTATGGATCCCACTGTACAGGATTTTTAGAGTGAAATGCGAAAATATTAACCAACCAAATTGTCCTTTAACATGTTTTTTCACAGCACAACTCCAATGAACCAATTCACAGCCTCTGCACCAGCTTATGTTCAAATCAACTTCTTATAAATATGTACAGGGTCAACGAAGTTAGTAATAAGTTGTGTTTTATACAGCGTATATTGATACACCTGTAGATTGAATTGTATCTTCTGCAAATATGCTGGGAGTACTAATTGAGGCAAGTGTACAGTCAACGGCAAAGATAATAGTAGGCAAATTGTCCATAACTATTTTCATTACTTTTTATTCTAAATTTTGTGACGTTTTAAGGAATGGAATTCTGTTTATGCAACGCAGATGTCCTCTTTCTATGAACGTTTTTATTTCATGATCATAACATTGTGGAAAACGGACTGAATGAAAATGGCGATGGACAATTCGCCTACAATTTATTTTGTTGTTGGGCGTACAAAGGAATGAAATGGACGATTTGCTTTCCCAAACGGAATGCTAAATCGTTGACACTGATAACGTCAGCTGAAAGTGTGTGCAGAGATTTTTTCTTCTTTTCAATCTGCAGTCTTTTCCGTTCTTCAGTTGTTGTGCACTATCGAATTGCTCGAATTTAAATAATTTTGCTTCAGTAAGTATGCCAGTACATGATGCCAGTAGCCAGCTGAAGAATTAGTCATAGCAATTATTAATATTGACACCAAAAACCCACTCACTGCTCGTGTAGAAATATGCACGAACGAAACGTGCACGAGCTCATCGCTGACGCTGGAAAATGTTTTCAATTTCGTCACCGCGGCGCTGTTCAACACTTTGGTTGTGTGCTGCCACAGCGGAACTTTCGTGAACTACATGACATACTTGAACCATAGCGAAGCGAATGATAAGAAAATCTCGCAAATTTTAACTGTCTGTACTTTGGTTTTTATAAATCTTGATGTTTTTATAAATCTTCAGACTAGCGTCCCTAAAACTCCAACGTGCAAATTCTCATCATTTGCAATCCTTGTGAATGTGCATGAATTTTGTAATAATAACTTACTGGTAACATTCATTTGTGTTGTCAAATCATATTCATTACTATTACTAGGGCTTGGATTTTGATGCAAATGCATATTTTTATTTTCGTAAGGCAGAAACGTTGCATAAGTAGATAGGAACTTGTTTTACACGTAAGTGAATAAATTGGAATGCATTTTTTTACCCTTTTTGGAGTAGAGGTCATTTTTTAAACTTTTTAATACGTTTAAATATTTTTCAGCCTTTTAAAAGTCATCTTATGCGTTTTTCTATACATTTTGGTGACAGAAGGTGCATTTTACATGCAAATGTAACCCTTTGAAGGAGGGAGGTTCAGACACTCGTCTCATTCCCTTCAGCGCATTTCTGAACAGCTGTGTTTGAGGAAACAAAGAAATTTTATGCAGAATTGTTGATACTGTTGTGTAACAAACCGCTCAAACAATGTGATTTCCCCCCTCTATCAGTAAATACATTGTTGCCCAACGCATTATTGTTCAAAATTCCTCTTTAGTTGCCATGCCTTTGAAGGCCGGTATTGTAGCGTTGTTGCACGTGCATGTCTACTTAGAGAGCACGGGGATAGAACATATTATTTTAAAATTGTAGTGGACAGCAACACCAGTGCACATGTATGTTCATTGAGTTCATTTCCTGCAAATGGTTTGCTTGTGTATTGCATTTTATCATTGACTTTTGTGCTCTGTATCGGACATTTTGTCAGGGAAACAATTTGAACTCCATCGAATTGAAAGTGACTTATCAGCAAGTGATATTGTTCATTTCAAGTACGCTCATCTTGTGTCGGTGGAAGTCGAGAGAAGTTTTTCCATGTGTAAGGCTCTTGTCTGACAACCAACAATCATTCACTTTTGAAAATTTGCATATGATTTTCGTTGTGTACTGCAACTCAGTACTTAAAGTGTAAAAGATGATAAAAAGTGAAGTTTCGTACCTCTACTACCATACGCAATGAACATGTGATAGATACTGTAACGTTAATTTGTAATTTGAATTTCTCTTGGTTGTTTATAAATTTGTTTTACAAATCTTTCAGAATGTTTAGGTCATTTTTCTAAGTTTATAGGGCATTTTCTTGAACGTATTAGGTCATAAATGCATTTTTAAAGGTCAGTTTTTGGCAATTTTAAGGTCATCAAAATCCTAGCCCTATTCATTACGTTATGGTTTTTAACAAAGGCCCCTGTCAATTGGAATCTTGGCCAGGGTCTACATATATACAGTAAAAACTGCATATCCCGGAACTTCTATAAGAAGGAAACCTGTAAATACGGAAAACAAAGTCCCCAGAACGGACCGATTTTATACCTGAAAATGACCTGCTTAAGGCGGAAACCTCCTTAACGCGGAAATGGAACACCATTTAAGGACCAACGAGATGTTTTTTTATTCTCAGTAAGACGGAAATTTCTTCCTATATATTTTTTCGCTCGCAAGAAAACAATGCAGTACTGTAACCGGAACGCGCCTCTGTTGCCACTCGCTTATCGGTAACATTGTCGATATGAAAGAATGCGCTACAATACTCATAGCTGTTACGATTCCGTTTCTTTCTTTCATCTCTTACCCTCTATCTCCACATTTCTTTGTCTATTTCTCCTCTGTTCTTTCGTCATCTTTATATTTTTCTTGTTATCTGTCTTTGTTTTTTCTTTTCTTTCACTTTTATCTCAATCTTTCTTCACCTCTCTTATTCCATCTTTCAATCTTTCTCTTTCCCTCTATTCACATCGCGCTACGATGCCAGGGGTCCCGGGTTCGAAAAGATACATAAGTACGTACTGTACGTTCTTACAATACTGTAAAAAGTGTACCAACATGTTGTGTAGTTACATAATTGTAATCTCTGCTATGCTTATTGCGACTGTATCGCATTTTTATTCATGTACGTACATGCATTAGTACTCTACATTATAAGTAATGCGGAATGTAAATCTGTCTTTCCATTATTTCCTGCAGCGCTCTATACTGTATTTTAAGTCAACCCTGTATAAAAAGGAAAACTGTTAAGACGGAAAATTTTGCTCGGAACCATCATGTTTCGGGATAGACAGGTTTTACTGTATAATGTATGTATGTAGGCTATGTGTGTGTGTCTGTGTTTGGTTTCATGCTCGATAATTATACGTACCTTCAATACGCTACACACAGAGATGTGTATCGAAGTTGATGTTATACATACATGCACGGGAATCCACAAATTCCAAATGTACGGTTCTGGAGAAAAAAATACTGTTTTCGTACTCTGGCCAAAATAATAATTTGTTGTGTTGCTCTTGTGTTTCAACCGTTTTGCACCGTGACCATGGTATAGAATAGAATTGGCATTTTAGCAATGTACTTGTATCTGGAATGCTATCACAACACAAAATTATTAATTTTGAGTAAATTGAAATCTGGGAAGTATTGCTGGGTTTCGAAAGAGTATTAAAAATAAGTTGGATAGCCTTATTTTGATGCAACAGACACTGATTTGGGTTTCCAAGGAAAATACTTTTATTCTGAGTAAATGAGTATTTGCAACTGATTATTTTTTTCTTTCTTTGCATTTTTCATGAGCTGTTTCGTTCCGAAAGCGAGACGATGCAGGTATTCAGTTTCGTCTCGTCTCGAATGTTAAAAAAGCGTGTACCGTTTTCTGAGCAACACTATAAAGGGGTAAGTCAAGTACTATGTTAGTGCTCAGTGAAGAAAGTGATTGCTTAGTAATTTCAAGGTCAAGTACCCACCGCACAGTGATCATTGTCTCTTGCTCATTGAGCCGTTTTTATTTTCGCTCAGCAAATAATTAGGTCACAGAACACAGCGTCATTGTGTGATTCGGCAGTCATGTGTCCGATACAATGTCATGTATTTGTTAGTACAATGTACAAGTCAACGCGATTTCAACGTTACTGAAGAAATTCAAGTAACAAGAGGTAACGAACAATATTTGTAGAACTTGTAATTCTAATATAATTATCACAATTGGGTAATATATGATCGATTCTTCGATCAATAAGAACACAGCACATTATCTCAAGTCATAAATCCGCTCAGTGAGCGAGAACGTCGCTCCAGTGTTGCCAACAACAACAAAAATAAACCACCACTTAAAATCCAATTAAAGTCGCTAAATCAAATATGTAGGTAGAAAATATAAAATATAATTTTTAAAATGATATTCTAATTCCAGGATAACATTCAAATACAGTTTATATATATATATATATATATATATATATATATATATATTGTTTGTTCTAAAATCCTATGGTGATGTGAATGCTCACCCGTTTGTTACGAAAATTAAAAAGAATTTCTTACGTGTAGTTGATTACAACTAGTAAATATTAATTGCAGTGCATGATTGTTTAAATGCAGAGATTATTTTATATCGCTTACTTACTTATCAATCATGATGAATTTTCTAGTAACTATGAAATTTCAAGTTGTTTCTTTTAAATGGTGACCAGTCATGTGCGTCTAGCGTAAACAACGATTGTTTGTCTACATATTACATGTAGAGAGTGTAGACTGTGTAAACAACATGGCGACAAAGCGTGAGATTTACAACGGATGTTTTTAGAAATGATGAAATAGAATTATCCTGCGTTTCAATTATTGAAGAACTAGATGTACCTTGTACTCTACAATTACAAACAACTTTCTAACAAATTTTAAATATTGTGATTCAAAAATGTTCCAGTTTTGTCTCGCGATTGTCATGTGTTTATATTCTACATTTTAATTTTTCCCCAACAGATGGTGCAGAAGAGAATGCAAGCATTTTTGTTGCAAATTTGATTGTTTTGATCTAGATACGAACCAATACATTTTAAAAAATGTACCTTTTCTTTTAAAACAATGCTGTGGCCCTTATCACTTGCGCTTGGCGCTTCGATCTGAAAGCTGCATTAATTTTCCTGATTAGCCGCTAAGGAACATCTAAAGTCTCCCGAAAAATTACTCGTCGCTATTTCATTAATTTTGTCTCCAACCGGCACCATAAATCCGCCAAAGTTGGCAACAATGGCCCATTCTCTGCTATTAGACGCATCCCTCTTTTTTATGTGCCGGATTGTGAAAATTTACGCCTTCCGTCGGTCTTCCGAGTCGGTCGCGCTTTTCCTTTCATCTCGAGCTCGTCCGTGTGTTGAGAGCGGCGTCTGGTCGCCATCCGACGAGGGCGTGTTTCGGAGGCAAAGGGGTTGACGTCCTTGGGACTAATTTCGTGGAACGGTTTTCGTGTGGGATCTGCGGGCAGCCGCGTGTGGGAGACTGGCGTGTCCCCTGTGTGGCGGCGCGTGAACACCCGAAGGAAAGGAAAGTCAGATGCTGTACAGCGCATCACAGAAAGCGGCGACTTTCGTAACGTTAAAGATCATATTTATATAGATTCTTTTGAAGAGGAGTACAACTGAATGTAGTACAAGTATGGATATCGATTGAATGCCTATTTTACTTCGCTTATCTGCCACTTTTGGCTAATCGCGATGGTAAGGATGAATGATGATAGGAACGAAATCGATGAAGGGACACTCACAATGAACACCCATGCCCAGGCCGGGATTCGAACCCGGGACCCCTGGCGTCGTAGCGCGCTATGATAACCACTCCGCCGCGGAAGTCAGCAAAGAACAGAATTAAGACACTGCTTCAGAAGATGCCTATCCAATGAAATAAAGTTTTTAAAATGCACCAAAACCTTTCACTGTACTATAAGAGTACGTTTCTCGCCAATTTATAAAGTAAAGGAACAGAAGCAAATCAAATTATTTTGAGATACAGAAGCAAATCAAATTATTTTGAGATACAAACATTCTAAAATGTTTGCCAACAAAAAATTCGTGACTTTTAATTTCCGGACCATAGTTAGAAAAAATGTCGAGGCAGGGATTATAAGACAGGAAGGACTGTCTCTACTAAATTGGGACGTCTGATAGACTTAGTTGAGGACTTCACAGATACAAATACTCTTTTAAGTTCAGTCGCAATTCATCTGTGCTATTAAAGTGCATTTTAGAATGTATTAAAGAAAAATGCTTAATTCGAAAAATTGATTTGCCAAGTTCTATCTTAAGGAATGAAAGATGACTGTGTTATTAATGGCAGCAAAACAAATGATAAATCATATTTTTATACATTACCAGTAAATTATGTTTAAGTTATCAAAATGGACCATGAAGACTCGATGTGTGTGACCTTATGGATTTACCGAAACGTTGAAGTGCTGAACGCTATAAGCATTATAGAAAGTAAGGATTGCGCATAGCATAGAGCATTGTAAAGTTTGTACAGTAGAAATAAAATCATTAAACATTTTGTTGTTACATTTTACTTAATGACATTAGATAATGTTGAATCGCTCTTAAAATAAGTAAAAGAGAGAACAGTATCGTTACGATCTCAGAACACATCAAACAAGCACGATGTTGAAATGCTGAATTGTTACTGGAATGCGTACAAATCATTGGGTGCATCCAGAAAGCCCATCAGTTGAACGGTTTCTGAATGCCCTGTGCTGCCTAAGTGCATGATGAGACGCGTTGAAGAAGTCAGCTAATAGGTATTAGATGTGTCCTTTGAAGTCGCTCACAGGAAGCATATACTTGTTGGAATATTGCGATAATGTTCTGTTTTCAGCTATCAATCCGGTGCTAACCATGAATTAGGCACTCAACCCTTCACGAACAGTTGGGTGTCTCTGGATGCAACTGCTGGTTTGGCTCAGTGTCGGGTTTAATCTTGACATAAACAACGCTAACAGGCTTCATAGCACACAAGCAAAGCAACCATGATCATTTCCTAAGGACCTCTAGGATGTGTCCCCTTTGTTCTACCCTGATTCTAGCTACAGACAGCTGCATCCTTTTCTCTTCAATGCAACTAATGAATGCTTGCATGGACGACATTGTTAATTTTCCGACCAGCAGCTCGGGAAACCGCCGAGTCTGTTCTGCACGATAATTGGTGACACTGCAGCAGTCTTATTTTTAACTTTAATGAAGAGACTTTGAAGGTCATTAACTAGTAAATTGGCTTAATTTGTTCCTTGAAGAAAGGAAAGAAGTTGGAGTTAATAGAGTCGATGTTTCCTACGGATGCCGAGTTGAATTTTGCATTCGTTTCCCTTTCCCAGTGACATTCGGAGTTTCCGTGAAAGAAAATGTGAAACAAAAATCCCAAGTAAAGTAATACTGGTACTACGTTGGTAATCTTGATACTGCTGTATTGCTAATCAGATCATTAAAGAATTAGTAGATGCACAATGTGTAGTCCGTTCGCTAAACAAAGCTGTTCAGTAGCGCAGCGCTCTCTATATGTGAGAATATCGCTTAATGGCTAAAGGTATCACATTGTACGTATTTAAAGGGTCCCGGGTTTGATTCCCTGAGGAGGCACAGTGTAGGAGATTCGGATTCCATGTAGATCCGGTCCCAATTTTAGCCTACCTGAGTATAGACTGGGCTTTAAGGCGAGGAGTGACAGTCTCGCACCAGGATTGAATTTTTTTCAATATCGTCGGAATGGGGAATGCTACTGGGGAAGAAAGACATTGTAGCTACAAGAGAGCATGAATTTCTTCCCGTGTTGCAAGTGCAAGCGGTTTTATTAAATTGATTATTAAGCTATATACGATCTGTAAAGACTATGATGAATAAGTACACAATTCCACGTATTCCTTATGGACAAAACTTCAACTTATGGAAGTTTCGACTTTTCCAACCACAAACATAATCTTCAACCTGTCCTCTTTCCGTCAATGTGTTTTCCACACCATCGGAAGTTTATTCCCAAGAGAACAAATAAAATAATGTTAAGTTTCTTCCACAACCCTCCAGCGCACAGACCTCTCTTCAGCTTGCAGCGGGGAGAAGTCGGTGGGGGAGCGGTTTAGGGTCTTTCTAGAACCTCGTGTCTGGCTGGACATTGAAACTGTTCCTCGTGACCTTAAATTAACATTGCCAGAACTTCGACCAAATTTGTCTCTCTATTGACGTTCAAATCATGACTGGCACGCAGGCGAAGCACTTGACAAGAAAAAGATACGATTATGGAAAGAAGCGTCCAAGGCCTTCATAAATTGTAGAATAGAATTTATTTCTAGTACGAGCGTTTACAGCTACACATACTTTTACAATAATAGTACATTTTCCCTTCCGTAGCATTTTCGTAACCAAGCTTCTGAGTTCGACTCTTGGTTAAGGGTCTGTTGGTTTCCGGTTGTCTGTCAGCCTCCCCGATGACGCCGCCTTGTAATCCAGGGGTCCCGGGTTCGAAACCCGGTGGAGGCACATAGATCCCATTTTAAACTGTAGATCCTGTCTCAATTAGCCTTACTGTGCATAAAGTGGACTTAAAACACCAACTCAATCAATCAAAAACCATCTGTCTGTCACTTTTGACGTGGAATTCATCCACATAAAATTGTTATAAATTTCAAATCATTGTAAACCGGCTACTTCTTCTAGGCGTGTCATCTTTTTTCCCCAGCATACGACGTCCTTGGCATAGCATATAAAACAGCTAAATTACCTTGTTTCAAAGGCTTCCTGTTCCACTGGCCCCACAGGCACTTCTCGGAATCTAAAGCTATCCCATGTGAAGCAAGAAATCCTTACGCTTTCTTCTCTTCACTTTCAGCTTCTGAAAGAGAAAAAAAAAGTATAAGAAAAAGATTATCTTGGCGACCGCATGACGTAGCTGCTTGAATAAATGCCGTAGATTTGAGCACTGGAATCGGAGCAGAACCTGTCGTCGACAGTTTTCGAGGAAGTCGAGCGAAACTGCTTCTGAATATGCAGGAATCCATTAACTCTTGTCTGACCTTCGATTTGCCGATGCCTGGTAGGGTCTGATGTTTCACACACACACGCCCTGACTTAATGGTGCTGTTCTAACTTTATGCACATTTTCTTGCCAGTTGCATTAAACTGCATTTTCTTTTTGCCTATGATTGATTGATTGAATTAAAATTTGTGGGTGCGTCGACACATTAGGCCGTTTAGCAGCGTTCAATGTATGCGGGGAAGTTACCCTATCTAAAAACACTTAACCTCAAAATTAAAGAAGTTCCCCTTGGGATAGCTTGAAAATGCATGTTGTAAATGGACTGCATAGGACAAACGCAACATATTAAGAAAAAGGTAAGAACAGTTTAAACACTACCTCAGAAACTGTGGAAAGACCTGCTCTTCTCAAAAAGCTAAAAATATTGGCTAAAACACTGTCATCGTCTCACAACATAGAAGACAAATCGTTGGGAAGGTTACAATCCTATCTGAGGTAATAACAATCTGCGCATTCAAGAATAATGTGTCGAACACTTAAATCAACGTTTCAAGTACGCCACAACAAATGGTTCAGTCCACGGAGCATAGAGAGAGCTTGTTGGGGAAAATTTCTGTACCGAAGCAGGCGGAGCTTACGCTGGCATGGTTGCCGCTGCGTCGACTCTTATATTTGCCGCGGTCGGAAGAGAACCAAGAAAATCGACTCCCGTGTTGTTTCAACAAAACTTCACGGAAGGTATAACAAAACTGGTTTCAGTTTAAATGTGTAAACTTAACTATTAAGTTCACATACGTTATAATTTAATGTTGGATATTACTTAAGAAGCAGCGAAGTTAAAGATAAAAGAGGAATGTCTGGCAACCCTAGATCCGCAGCGGCCGCCATCTTCCTGGCAAGGACCTTCTCTCTGGTTCAGTCTATGCAGTAAATGATGATGTGTGCATAAGGATACTTGTAGTGTTGGTCTTATGGTAAAAAAAAAAAAAATCGATGTAGTAATGGTCATTGGTTGATATGTATCCTTTTTAGAAAACTGTCACTGTCTCTGGCTTCCACTGTCTTGGAATCTGCACAACCATCAGCCTCCGTGGCACAGTGACTAATGCTAAATTCTGCATGAGGCACGGTTGTTTTGTTGCCTTTGTTGTCCCGACTGCTGCATAAATTCTCCATTCAATCACCGTCTCGGTGATATGAAAGTATATGAAAGTCCCGAAGATTTAAGATGTAATTGATACCGAAGGGGCTTCGTCAATAAATACTTTGGTTACTGACTTTGACTTGACAGGTCGCTCCGACGCAAGGGGTCTTGGATTCGAATCCAGGTCTGGGAATGGATTTGTTCTGTGAGTGTCCATTCATCAATTTCATCATGTCATCACTCATCCTCATCTTCACCATTAGCAAAAAGTGGTAGAAATGAGAAGTAAAATAAACTAATTCAACCAATTAGTCTTAATGTTCTCATCCAATAATCCACCATCCGCTCTGGTGGAGTGGTTCGGATCTCACTTTAAACTGTAGGTTCACTCCCGATTAGCCTTTTTTGTGCATAAAGTGGACTTAAAATCGAACTCAAATCAATCTCAGCCTTTTAAACCAGATGTCACTCCCGGCGGCGAACCTAGAGTCACCGATAATAAAAGTGGGACACGCACAGATCGTGAAATACTGGCTTCTCCGCGATGCGTTGTGTGTGTTGCCTAATTCTACGGCTATAGTAGAACTTGCTATGTATTTCAGGATTTAAGTGTCCCATTATTTTTGCCGGTGACTACATTTCTCCAGAGAAAACTTTTCCTCACTTTCATATTGCGAAAATCATACCTGCATCCACAAACATTCACGGACGGTAAAAATTAATGATACTGACAACTTACATACAGGATATATTATGTGTTGTCCGAAATAAAATTCTGGACACGTCGTTAGTTTCCCTTACTAATAGCGTAATAAGTCAGAATTCGCAACAAATTCACAGAAATATCCGTTAGTCCTACACGATATTGAACTTTATATTTCAAACACTACTTTATCTTTATGTGCATTGTTGCTGCTCAACAATCACACCGCGGCTGCAACGAATCCAACAGAGATAGACGAACATTTCCACGCTTGAAAGGTTTTAAGCGCAGAGTCTTTTGAAGTTGCCAGGAAGCGAACGATCGCATTGCAAGGGAAATGATATCGTTCTGATTATCTATCCCTTTAACATTCTTTTCTGGAAACCTTGGTCCACTCGTGTAAAAGTACCATTACAAAGTCCTAATCACGCTGCCCAACGCGATATTAGCGTTTACGCTTTGCTTCCCACATACCAACAATCGAAGTCGGTCCAATAATAATGCATGCTTAATTAGCAATGTCGCTTTTTTAAGTAGCTTTCTCGATTTCACCACACTATCGCAATTAGATCGTGGAATTATTGTCGGTTCGTAGACCGTTTAAATAAGATTACGGTGGTTATTGTGTGTTTTGTGGATTTTCTTGAGGTTGGAGTCAGGATTTAGGTGATGCTGAACCTGTAGCCTGTTTTCGACCACACATTAATCTTCATCCCGAAACAGTGACGAATTCAGGGGGTGATCCGTGGGGGAAATCCCTCCCGGAAATTGAAAAGCCCCCCGCCCCCGAAAATTTCAATAACCTTGCAGAGAATGCGGACAAAGACTAATACATTTGGCAATCATGACCACTTTAATTTAACTTAGAATATAGGTACCTTCTGTTTTTTTTCGTAATAATAAACACTGATTAAGTCCTCTTTATAATTAAAAGTCAAAATACTGAACGGATTTATATAATGGTCCGTTTTGATAACTGCAAACTAATAATTTATAATGAAATTCCATTTGTTTGAAACTGAAGAATGAACACTCCTAGAGCGGCATGGCTGACGTAATGTAAGTTTCTATAGATGGCAGCACAAGCTCATGTTGTTTCTTATCAGGAAAGTCATCAAAATCAAGATAATTTGTCAGTATTTCACAAGCTTTCTTTAAATACTTGTTGATTGCTGAAGAAATTGAGAAAATTGAAGTCGTTGATTGATTTGTTAATAAGAAATCAAAATTTAATGTTAGATTTCTCATAGGAATGTAATACCTATGCATACATAATTGAAGTTTGAGGTTTGAATCGAACAGTGGAAATTAGTCTACTATGGTGCGGGATCAGATCTATCCATACTACGAATATACAGGTCGTTGCCATACAACAACAAACTTTCAGAATATGCAGAGAGCAAGATGAAGAATTTCACTTTTTTATATAGCCTATATGTTTTTTTTGTTAAGACCTCGTTTCAAAGCGACGAACACCTACGCTCGTGAGTGGGGGGCGGAGGGTTGCTTTCCCCCTTTTTTTAGCACGCATTTTGACGATAGACTAGGGTTGCCAGACGTCCCGTATATACGGGATTGTCCCCTTTTTTTAAAGAAATGTCCCGTTATTCCGGAAAATGTTCTCGGGATGCCCATTTGTCCCGTATTTAGCTAAAGAAATAATAGCCTAAGTGAATGAGAATGAGTCATGTTCTGAATTTTATAGTAATGCATTGGAAAAAAAAATGTCCTCTTAAAGGACGTCAAGAGTTCACTCAAATATTAATGTATTTTGTCAAAATGTTAAAAATTGGGGATTAACAATGCTTTAAACAGCAATTGATTTTGTAATGTTTAAAAATGTTATAAAAATAAATTTAACTAGCCTATATCCATGCCTATATAATCTGTGTGTCCGGTTTTTTTTATTTTAGAAATCTGGCAACCGTGCGATAGACTCGTGTAAATTTAACGGTGCAGAGCGATGGAAAGCTACGTAAAAAAGTATCCAAAATTCAAAGATATTTCTCTTAAATTCATTTTATGACAAAGTCTTCTTATTTTCATATATATTTGAATAATATAATTAATCGTACTGAGAAGAGCGTGAGCACCTTGATACAACAGTCGATGAAAAATGGGCCGGACCCTCTGGCCGAGCGGTTAGCACATCGCGCTGCGACGCCAAGGGTCCCGGGTTCGAATCCCGCTCGGGCTTGGTTGTTTGTGAATGTCCATTCATCAATTTCATCATTTCATCACTCATCGCAAATTAGCCAAGAGGCACAAAACGCGAAGTAAAATAAACTAAATCAATCAATCAAAAAAATATGCCTTTGAACCGATACCGATAATTGAATAATGTAATATTAAAAAATTGTTCAAAATATTGATTAAAATTAGTGTGTAATTATTCCACAATGATTGTATGCATCAATTTACCAAGATTTTTGCTTTGAAATATTTGCAAATAACATCAGAATATTAAATTATATGTTATCACAAAATTCGTCTTTATCATACATAACTGGTAAAAAATATAAAGAAATTTCGAATTGTGCATTATTTCCCGGATAATTAAACTTCGCGAAAATGTCGAGCGTTATTTTTTTGTGGAGCCCGTGGAAAACCAAAATGGCGGGAAAATATCGGCCGGTGTCGGTAAATAAATTCTAATCGATACTTTCCGATACATCGGCATCGGCTAAGACCTAATAAAAATCAACGTTCTTACCAATAACATGAAACGATTTTGAGAGATAGCAAATGAAAATATAGATGAAAAAAGTGCAAATTAAAATATGTAAGAAAGAACTAAGATTTAACAACATAACAGTCACTTTTAAGGATAATTTTTCATACTGTATATTCTATGCAGTTATCAAGTCTGGAATGTGAGGTTGAAAACACATTGTTAAATTCGGATGAGACTGAATATAAATTTGGGTATTCTAGACACAGGTCTATACGCAGAGGGGAGCTGATAGTGCTACAGTGCCTCCCGATGTTTTGAGGAAAACAAAATTTTCAAGTGAAATAAGTGAAGAACTCTGGAAAAACAAAATTGGTAAATGCAAACTCCTCTTAACCATAGCTTACCCGTGCCGTACAGTGGGATGTGTGAGTATTACCATGCAAATTGTCCATCACCATATTCATGCACTTTACTTGGCCTAGAGAAAACTCATAGCAAGCTGTTGACAACTTCTGCACCAGCATACATAAAAATCCATCGTTTAAAAACACACAGGATGTAAGAAAACAATAATGAAAATAGTCATGGACAATTTGCACGGTAATACTCATGGATTCCACTGTGCAAGAAAGGTACTTACCTGAAGGGGGACGGGCGGGTAACAGGCTCACATTTTTTTTTATCATTAAAATTTAAGAAACCATTTTGTTATTGAATCACTGCTTCCTTTCTTCACTATATATGTGCAGTTATTTATTAATTATAGGAATTATAAAAATTGTCATCATTAATAAGAAATAGTAACGATTATTGCATGAGTATCACACATATTTTACCATTCACTAGAAATCACAAAAATAATTTCAAATATTTCATTAATGCTTTTTCGTTTACAGAGGTGTAGTTGTTCATTAATTATAATAATTGTACTAAAATTACCATCATTACAAACCAAGTGTATACTCTCACTGGCATGAGCGTCTCGAATAACACGCATTCAAAGATGGCGCCTCATAGACCCACCTAGTGCATTTATGTTTTTATGAACAAAAGTAATATAGAAATATTGGGAACACCCTAGGAAACATTGTAATTTTTTTTCCCAACATTTTTCAGTTTAAAAATCGAAAAAATAGGGGTGATATGTCTGACAGCCCCCCATTCTCTCGGGTAGCTAGGGTTAAAATGACCCCCGATTACCATTTCAGTCTTTGAACAACTTTTAAAACGAAGATTAGAAATGGTAATGGGGTTACAGCCCGATGACCTGAAAAAGTCAAAAATTATAAAAACAAGGTGGGTAAATATATATATATACTGCTGGACAAAGAAAACCGGACACCTTAATATTTGACATCTGAATTGCAATTACTTATGAATTACGCTCTCAGTTTGGTAGTTTTCTGTAACTTTCGTTTTTGTTCTAATTTAACTTATTAATGTATGTAGAACATCCTCAAAGTTTTTCTGTTGAATATATTTCCAATAATTTAGTTAGCTTTCGAATCAGAATTTATGCGTTATCACAAAAAATGCAAGTGTCCGTTTTTTTTTTTTGGTCCAGCAGTGTATAAAAATACTAACCATCTGACATAACTTGCCCTAGAAATTATACTCTGTAACTCTGGATGCGACATATTTTCCAGTGTATCCCGCCCGTACCCAGAACGCAGCTATGTAATATATACCTTTGTAATTCCAGCCCCCCCCCCCCGAAAAATATTCCTGCGTACTCTAGTGATTGTAGATGAAGATTCTGGAACAAGGGCTTGCGTGTTACGTTTATTCGTGCGTAAGTCAAGGCAACGACAAAACATCTGACTGACGCAGAATACGATTCCCTTGTGGCAAATGACGGGCGACTTGTCTTCGTAAGAAGTGACCCTAGCCGTTTCTATGCTTTCTCGAGCAAAATTCAACTGAACCTTGACAGGCAACGGTTGCCCGTGTAGCGAGCACCCACTTCTCCCCTCGCTGACCTTACCTCACGCACTGACTGTTCAACGAAGGACGGGAAAGTTACAGATTTTCTCAACCGTGAGCCTAATTGCAAGTTTTTTTTGTGATGAGACCAGGTTTTTTCTGCTCGCAAATCACACATTTTCCTTCTTACAGCTGTGAACGTCAACGTTGAAAGTGTCATTGAACACCGAAAAAAAAATATATTAAAAATCTGTCTTTATAGACCAGTCATTCTAGTCCAGAATTTCAAGAGCCGGCCCCCGTGGCGGAGTGGTTAGAACATCGCGGTACGACGCCAGGGGCCCGGCTTCGAATCCTGGCCTCCTGTGCATGGATGTTTGTGAGTGTCTATTCATCAAATCATCACCCATCCCCATCGTCGCAAATTAGCCAAGAGTTGCACAAGAAGCGAAGTAAAATATAACAAATCAATCGATCAATCAATCAGAATTTCACAATTAGTTTTAAAGACCTTTACAAGCAAGGAAACTAGTACGTGTGCCTCCCCGATGCGCAGTGGTAGCGTCGTCGCCTTGTAATCAAGGGGTTCCGTGTTAGATACCCGGTGGAGGCACCTAGTGGTTCGGACCCTACTTTAAACTGTAGGTCCAGTCCCGTGTGCATAAAGTGGACTTAAAACACCAGTTAATCAAGCTAGTACGTGTATAGTGTTTTGTCACCCGGCTAACACCTTACAAGTTCTCGGAAAAGCAAAGTTGTCTTACGGTCATCATCCGGAACAAAGTTCTGAAATTTCTCATTCAAACGTCAAATTAAGCAAAAATGTTTCTCTAAATATACTTTTAATTCTATAATTACAAGTTATGTGAAACCAAAAATTTACAACATTTTTTTTGATTGCATGCATAGGCGTAACTTAGGACCTATTTGGGGGGGGGGGGGGGACAGAATGGAACTTTGAGCTTAACTTGGATGGGGGAACATAATAAAAAAGTTTTCAAGCCCATAAAGATCCAGGACTATTTTGATAGATAACTGTTACATTTACAAAATCATAAAAAATGCTCGTTACTTTGCTCTTCAGGTTCCAGGAGGTTAATTAAAAGCACCATTAACTCGTTAATTTTCATAAACCTGAAAATTTGGTTGGGGCAAGTGTCCGCCCCCTTGCCTCCGCCAAGTTACGCATATGATTGCATGGAAATACGAAAAAGTATTTCGGACACCATTTTCCAAGATGGCGGCCCTAGGACTTTTAATATGTTATTGCTGTACTAAGAAGGGAAGTATCCTGTGGCGCTGTCGTTAAATTTTCTGCCCTAAGTGAGCGAAGGGAGCGTGGGTGATGCAATCAGCTGATTCCATGTAAGCCTGCCCCTTGCGTTTTTCAACACATCGTCGTTACCTATGTTCAGTGCTAAGTGTCTGTATCATCACGAAGGGAAAGACTTATCCAGAGGAAGCAGACGTGAAAATTAACGCTGTTGAATTGTTTGACAACGAACCAAGAGAGGGGATTTATGAACATGGAAACTCGGGCACAAGGGTTAGGGAACTTTTTCATCTGCTGTGACTGGGAGAGTAAACAATTGACCGTCCATTTCCTTTCACAAGTTGACCACGGCCTTTCACTTATCAAATAGCACACCAACACACACGCATGCATGCAAATAGTATAAAATATAGCAATACTGGTGAACTATCCACCTCACAGTATTCTTAACCACGCCACTGCTTCTACTCTCCACTGATCAATGACGTGCCTTACACAGGAATATATTTGTTCCTACAGAAACCAAATAACAAATTTGTTCCTACAGATATCAGCAAAAAGCTTCTTCCTACAGAAATCAAGGTATAAACTTGTTCCTACAGAAACCAAAGATTGAACTTGTTCCCGCAGAAACGAAGGATTAAACTTGTTCCCGCAGAAACCAAGGATTAAACTTGTTCAACTTGTTCCTGCAGAAATCAAGAATAATTTGTTCCTGCAGAAAGTAAGAATATATTTGTTCCTGAACAAATCAAGATTAGAAATTAAGAATAAATTTGTTCCTGCAGAAGTCAAGAATAAATTTGTTCCTGCAGAAGTCAAGAATAGATTTGTTCCTGAAGAAATCAAGATTAGAAATTAGGAATAAATTTGTACCTGCAGAAGTCAATAAATTTGTTCCTGCAGAAATCAAGAATAAATTTGTTCCTGAAGAAATCAAGATTAGAAATTAGGAATAAATTTGTTCCTGCAGAAGTCAATAAATTTGTTCCCTCAGGAGTCAAGAATAAATTTGTTCCTACAGAAAAACCAATGCAGGTACTGTGTAAGCACTTTAACTCGCTGCCAGTATGTTTGGTGTTGGAGCAATCAACCAGTTTGCGAACAGCTTCGTTTTGTATTCAAGTCTGCCTTTTCCTTTTCACTTCCCTATCTATATACAACATTATACGAATGGAGAATGGACATATTTGAATTTTATTTAAGCTTTTTACCTCTCAAGGCGTCAGTGATCATTGATTGCGTAATCTCATCATATGAAGCACAGTCATTAATGTACAGTCACCAACAATGAAAATGAGGCACCAGATCCTGAAATACTCGCTTCCCTGCAATGCGTGTAGAAGTTGCCATTGAAAATTTGCTATTAGAATCCACTTATCTCCGTAGAGTTAGGCAACACACATAACGCCTTGCAGCGAAGCGTGAATTTCAGGATCTAGGTGTCCCATTTTTATTGCCGGTGAGTGTACTGACCATCCACTTGCTCAGTTGGTGGACACATGCTTCGGCGAATTCCAGAGAATCTGGTGAGATTATTCGACGCGCATACATCCTTTCGCCACTTGGGAAATGCCTCAGATTTGCAGGATGATGTTGAATATCTAGTGTGGATTCTTCCTTCCGCCAGATTTCGCTATCCTCACTCACCTTTTAGAATCAAATATTCATGTAAATTTTCTTTCTTCAACTTCCCACGGACATGGCTGATCTAAAGCTTCGCTCGACTTTCGACTTACGCCAACAAAGTCATTTTAGAATATTCCTTCTAGATCTAGAGCATTCAAAGGAATCTTCATGTGGTTTTTCATTCTCCGTTTAGATATACTTACGTGACAGTTTCGTAGCACAGTAAGTCATTTTTTATCACATATAGACTACAGTGAAAGCAAACCACGCGAAAATACGATTAAATTCTCTACAAGGAATTCTAAACAGTTTTTCCAACGGTTTTTCGAAAGGAAACGAAATTTCGAATACATCTTCGCCACCGCTGGCTAAAAGTTCAGTGTGACCTTTACATTTATAACCAGATACGTTATAGGCCTAGTACTCTTGTTACCATTGGTGATATCGCAAAGGTGCAGCGGAAAGAGTTTAAAGTAGGGCCTGGCAACACGAGCGGGACGAAAAGAGCAAGACGATTTTGTGTACTGCTTTTAGTCATAAACTTTCTTCCATATGTATGTCTTCTTATGTAACCTGTACTGTGTAAGCTGGCTTTTTCTTCTGTTTTTTGTGATAGTTATATTACACTTTTGTGTACTTACAACTACAAGCTGTTATTTCTTGTACTAATACTTTTACTTATCGTGTGTGTGACCAGCCTTTCCATTCACCTAGTCGCTATTCCGAGGCGAACTATTTCTGGATATTATGATCTACTGTGTAATACATGTTAAACATTCCAAAGAAATGTTAACCACTTCAATAGATTTGATTTTGGTTATTTTACGTCACTTTGTTTTAGGCTAGGTGTAGGTTAATTGCGACCGTTCAATAGATGGAGCCACAGTCTGATTCAAATTAAATCCGCATCTCATAACTGTTACATAGCGTAAGCTTTACTTCTAACTACTATTAATTAAACCATTAAAATTAGTGTTAGATACTAAGGCATCCCTTACAATATCGTTGTAATTAAGTTGCATTTGGATATACGTAATGCTAACCATTAATAAGACAAAAATACATTTCAAATTTTATAAGAACATCTCCAGATATGAAATATAAGGCAGTTCGTTTTTTGCACCTCGTGTTGAAAAGTCAATTGTTTGTGTGTGTGTAGGCCTCCCCGATGGCGCAGTGGTAGCGTCGTCGCCTTGTAATCAAGGGATCCCGGGTTCCCTGTAGGTCCAGTCCCGATTAGTTTGCTGTGCATAAAGTGGACTTAAAACTCAATCAAATCAATCCGTGTGTGTACGTAGGTAGTAGGCCTAACTGGGAAAGTAATTTAGTTTTTCAGCTAAGTAACTAGAAAATGTAATTGATGGAAAACAAGGTTTCATCTGTAATCTTGATATGCCACATGTATGCACTGATATATTAGAAGCATCAATGTCAAGTAAAGTGACATTTGTGAACCTTTACCACATGGGCTTGAATAGCAGTTATAATGTGTGATGATTTAACTAATTCTCATTTGCAAAACAGTAGCTCTGGAATGTTACGTACAAACTGATTTGGGTTTTATTTATTTTGAGCTTTTGCACTTTTTTTAAACTAGAATTAATAGATAAATGTGCCTGCCCTTGCTAGACAATTTTAGATCCTCACATTTACTAGTTTATGAGAAATCAACAAATCAATTTAGATTGATTGATCTCTTTCTGTGCCAGACAGGTCAATTGAGTTAATTTATGTTGCTTTGAGTTACGCCAACATTTATCTTTATAGCATTGGAACTTGCTGAGATACCGATAATTGGAATAGACGGACCGACATGAATGGCGCATACGAGCCCATTTTTTTTTAGCTTTGAGAATTGTTAACCTAATATTAGTTATTTTTATTGGTACTCGAGTGATCGTCAATATCAAGGGAGACTGAAAATGATTCTAGTGTAGGTATTGGTAGATTATTGGTATTTTCCTCTGAAAATTGCAGAAGTATTGGCAAATAATCTACAAATCTTTGCTCCCGAGTAGCGAATCAGGCGCTAACCCACTACCCAAAATGTAAATTTGACACGAATATGTTAACTCTGGTACCACCTTGACATGCATAAACTGCTAATGTACTTTTGGTGCCTCAAAATACACGCGGAAATGCATAAAGGATACTTGTTTTTAGCTAATGTTGCGTTCGGTACACTAAAATGCATCCATTTTCAAACCAAGATTACACGTATAACTAACTATACGTTAGTAGGTGCATCAAAAATGCATCAACTTTGATTCTATCCATTTCGAGTTCTTTGTGTATAAATAAGCATATACAGACACTACAAAAGAATGTGGATGCCAAAATAACTTGAAATTGATTTGTAATACAACATAGAAAGATGAAATTGAGCCATAAGAAAGTCATCATTCTAATCGTGTGAGAATTATTTGAATCGGACTCAGTATACCCTTATAGAGTATGAAAATCAACCCAAAGCAGCATTGAAGAAAGAGCATGTTTATTTTTATTTTTTTTAGCAGTTTTTCAATTAAAAGTTTTTCTAAAGTTGTGATTTTAAACTTCCTGCCATCAACTCCTGCCAAGAGAGTTGTTATAAATTGCTTGTGGTTGGTGATACACTTTTCCTTCGCTAGTTAACTCATGTAACAAGAAAAGTTATCTTGCGTAGAAAAGCAATTTTGCTCGAACACAATCGTAATTGGATGCTTCGTTTTCTACTGTCTTTCTTCCCTTAATGCGGCCTAATTAAAGTTTTAGCCAATATCTTAGACCTCTCTTCCTTTTTCATCTTTTTAGGGACAAAGAAAGTTTGATCTTGTTTTGTCTTTCTTTGTACAGTCGACATAAAAGATTGGTTGCAGTTCATCAGAATATGGAACTCATATTTACCATAAGGCAGTCATTTTCGGAATATCCCCATCTCAATGTGCGAATCTGCGGATAGGTGCTGGGTTTAGATGACGTCATCTGCTCGCTTGTTGATTGGATGCTTTGGGAGTTAGGACTCGTTCCCAAGCTACAAACACATAATATGGTGCAGGAGGCCTTAGAAAGATCGCTTCGCCGGCTTACAGCAGACGACAATATGGAGGTGTGTCTGCGAGAACCAATGAGGTTTGCGAATGAGCGAGCCCGGTTGCCACAGCTAGCTCGCTGCACCCTTCTGGAAGGGTGAGTGACCTCTGCCTCTTGCTACCTCGGCCTGTTTGTTCGGCCGAGGAGCAGAAGACACGAGAGTATCGGCAATAGTGTGCGAGCGACGTCTGCTGTTAGCCCGCGAAACGCTCTTTCTAAGGCCTCCTGCACTATAGTAACATCTTAGGGATATAATATCTAGCTAGCGAGCCTATCAAGAGTGTAGAGCAAGAGCATTAGCGATAGGTTCTGGCTGGGTTGAGATGACGTCAGCGCCTCGCTTGTTGACTGGAGGCCTCGGGAGTTCTGATTCCCTCCAAAGCTGCTAATCCGTAACAGTCAGAGATGTTTTGGAAATAACCGCACTCTACATCCTTATAATGTATGCAACCCGCGGTATTTTAGTGTGATTTGGGCTGCTTGCTTGTAAGGGTACAGGTTGAGTACACCAGTTTTGTTGCTGTCTGTACAAATGGGTGGGGACAGGAAGTAATTTATTTATTTTTTTCTTACTGGCTTGGTGTACGTGGGGGTGTTCGTTATCTAATGAGGAGGACATTATGACACACTTTTGACCTGTAAATAGTTTTAGGCATTTATTGGTACTGAAGAAAAAAATCGAAATTGGTAATTTTACGCTCATTGTAATTTACCTGAGACTTCCTATTTCAAATTGTCTGTTTGCAACATGAGTCCTCGCAGATCCTTTGACAGTGTTACCATCTACATTATCCAAAGTATAGCAATACAACACACTCCTCTGCCATACTTCTTTGCAACACAAGAACTGGCGCAAATCTTCATTGCCTCTCAAAGTAGTAGTGGTCGTTATTTTCTTGTCACCTCAAATTAGAGCAATCTGATAATTTGAGTTTGGGTATGGCAACCCTGATCAATTCTGGAGATGCAATTGTTCGATAGAACGAAGAAAAATGTCAGGAGTTGCGTAATGTACCGGTATTGCAGTCAGACACCCAAGAAGCCGGTTCTTGAGATATTTCATGTCTGTTCCTGTTCTGAATCTCCGTTCTCTGTTTGGTATGCCACGCAGGCAGCTTGGCTCACTCTCGCCCATAACTGGACAGTTGAGGCCTCTCCCTTTTTTTTTTTTTTTTTTTTGTGCAAAGGCGTGTGGTTTCGATTGGTGCTGTGATAAGCGCTCTTTTAACATCGCCTTTCAGAACTCAATGTTGGCAACTTTTTTTTTCTCCTGGTTTTTATCGGACAACGAGAATATTTATTGGAGACGTCAGTTTCGGACCTGTTCCATGGAAGGTGTCAAATCTTGATTAGGTTCAGACAACGTCCAGTCGCGTAACCAACATGTCAAGGGGATATACATGTCATATAAAGAACAGAAGAACCCTCTGGCGCTGTCGTCGAATTTTCAACCCTAAGGGAGCGAAGGGTGATGCAATCAGCTGCTTGCCATATAATCCTACCCCTGTAAGTGTATTCAGTGCCAGTAGTTTGTATCATCTGCATACAGTGAAATCGGAGATTTAGTACTATTTAATGTTGTTGAATGGTTTGACAACGAAGCAAGGGAGGAACGTTATATATATGGCAACACGGGGGCATTCGGGCACAAGCCAAGGGCAACATATTCTTCGGCTGCGACTGCGAGAAGAGTAAACAAATGACTGGCCACTTTAGTTCGCAAGTTGGCCGCGGTCTTTCTCTTCTTGGTTCAACTGTACACCAAGCGACTTCCCCATGTTCTTCTCCACATGGATCTCCCCATGGGCATGGTGAGGGTTAAACTGATCCAAAACTATCCCATTGGTTTACTTTGCACAAATTCTATGACCAAATTAACACTGCATTTGAAAACTGCAGACATATACGGGAGCAGTCACATAGGCCTATCCTTCAATTCTAGTGATGCAATTTTCTGTATAATGTGAGCATGTCTGCTTCGGAATTTTTTTATGGTGAAAATATACAGTTATTGGCAATAAGTATAATTTTCAAAAAATGAAAAACAATAATTTGAAATGCGATTCTCAATATTTGAAAATAAATGCCAATTGTAACATCAAAACACAAAAATAATAATATAATTTGTGTACAGTCATGGAAAAAAGTTCTTCCCCATAAGGCTTTAATAGGAGCAAGTAATGCAGGAGGGTAGGCAACACATATTGCACCCTTCGATGATCGGGTGATTTTGCCTGTCTTAACACCGAGAAATGTGTTCCACGCGAAGGTCAACATGGCAGGAAAGCAAAGAGGGTCACGTGACTATTGGTTACGTGGAGTGTTGTGCTTCTCCACGTCCCCAGTTCTTGATCCACATTGCAGAAAAAGTAGAGCTGCATGCAATATATGAAAATAGGTTGTTTTCAACTACACGCTTAATTATGATTTTCCCAATTGTAAATCTATCAGACGTGTCTCCCGATTTAGTCGGGACAGTCTTTTACTTTGAATTCCTGTTTGCCATAGGCGTAACTTGACGGGAGCAGAAAGGGCATTTGTAACCCCCCCCCCAAATCAGGTTTCTTAAAGCTGATAAAACAGGAATTAAATACTATGATTTGACGCGTCCAAAAAAAGTATTATATTGAAAGATTTTTCCCAAATACGTAGATAGCAATTTAATACTTTGAAAGTGTCTCAGATTTGTTTATTATGTCACATCTTAGTGTGGCACATGTCTACTACAAAAGTGGAATTTTGTAACAGAAATATGAACCCACTCCTTTTATTTCGTAGCCGATTTCATCTTGAAACTGAAATTAAGAATATTAGTTAACAATGTCATTGGTAAAAAATAAAAAAATGTGTTAGACCCAATTCCTTAATACCTTATCATAATCTTTATCGCAAGTTTAAATTTTGTTGTAAGTCCACTTTATGCAAAAAAAAAAAAGGTAAAGTTTTCACCTGTGCTTAGCGCTACGCCATGAAGTCGTATAGGGGGTGTGGGGGTAACGCCCCACACTTTCTTGATTCGTTCGTGAGTGGGGGTGATGTGATCAGCATCACGCCACCCCACACTTTCTTGATTCGTTCGTGAGTGTGGGTGATGTGATCAGCATCACACCCCTGACCGCCTTTACCCCCAGGGTTTCCCCCAGGTACCCATGTCATTCGACGCTGGGTGGGCGCCGGGGTCGCTTCCAACGTTAGAAAAGTTCCCGGGCTTGAACCGGCCGGGGATCGAACCCGGGGCCTATAGCATGGTAGTCAGACGCGTTACCGACTGAGTCACCGGCACAGATAGACTAATCTGAAATGCATACAATTTAAAGTGGGATCCGAACCACTATGTGCGATCACCTGGTATCGTACCCGAGACCCCTTGATTACAAGGCCTTATCACTACGCCATCAGTGAGGCGCACACAATCTTTGTATTTCGACCTTTTTAAACCTATATGTATCATATAAGAGGTTGTTTAACGTTGCTATGCCTCTATGGATTATATTTAGCCAGTATTCGAGCACATAGTGTCAGATTTCATAGAATATAAGCTTCTCTTCCATGTTTATGGTTTCCTGTCTGCAGTAGAAAGACTGGCAGGTTCCCATTGCTTTTCTTTCAATAGTCTTCCAATGGTTGCATATCATATCACTCAAATTTGATTCATTCGTTGCGAACACAATCCCCGATGGCGGAGTGGGATCGTGGGCGCGTTGTAATTAAGGGATGCCGGGTTCGATACTCGGTGGAGGAACATAGTGGTTCGGATCCCCCTTTAAACTGTAGGTCCATTCACGATTAGCCTAACAGGACATAAAGTGGACTTAAGACACCAAATCAAGCAACCAACACAATCCCGTTATTGTCCAGATTATCGAATCAAGAACCTTCGTCGCGAATAACATAAGCAGGAAGACAACGTGAAATAACCGAACAGAAACAGAACCTAAAACCTACATCGGATAGATTGGATTAAGTCGACGATACAGCACGGGTTCTGAAATGAAAAAGAATACGAAAGTTGAAGGACCTCTATACGCACCCACTTTTCCTCCACTCAATGGGGAAGATATCCTTCTAGCTGAGAAGCCTTTACGTAGGAGTGCCCTGAGGGAACTTCAAGGCCACGACGATAAAGTGTTCTACGTGCAATGACGGGACCAAATCATACCTCAGATAGCTGTGTTCCTCCTTATTTCGTACGCCATTGATAACTGGAACACGTGACCTCGTCTTTGGTAGAGCAGAAGCCTGCTTGCTTGCCACCACCCTTTAGTTCAGTGACCTTCGCCCGTAGTCAGCAAGAGTGAATGACTCACCAGATACTTGTTGTCTGTGAGGCTACACAAGAATAGATATTTCGTTAGTGGCTGTAAGTATTGTTTCATCTGCAGTTATATCAGTTAACATTTCAATAGTTTCCTAATGGTTACGTTAGTGATAAACATGTAAATTAGTTCTCGAGAGTGAACGTTTTATCTATTTGAACGGGGGATTTTTATACAGCCTGCATGTATTATTTTTTCCTGAAACAAGAAGAAATTCGAAGACGCAAAAAGAGTTGTATAAGAGTAGTTAACAAAAGGAAAAAAGAAGAAGAAAACGAAAATGTAAATGCTGAAATAAATTATGGTAGAGATCGAGTGAATAACATTTTGTCATGGGGCCTCCTCGATGGCGTAGTGATAACGTCGTCGCCTTGTAATCAGTGGATCCCGGGTTTGATACACGGTGGATGCACATAGTGGTTAGTATCCCACTTTAAACTGAAGGTCGAGTCCAGATTAGCATGTCTGTGCACCAAACCAAAACTAAGAAAGAAATTGTCACAGTGTAAGAAAATTTCATGTTCAACCAGATACGAAACAAAAGGGAATAATATATTGCAGGTTGGAGTTCACATCTGTAGCATCTAACCAGCACAATTATGAATCGCAACATATCGTATCAGATCCATTTTTATTATACATGTATGATAATATAAGGGAAGTAGAGGAAAGAGAAAACCAAGCGAAACACGGACGCCTTCTCCAGAATTTCAAATCTCGTTACGTAAGGTTCTGGGTTGGAGTCCCGAACAGGCATGACTTTCTTGTTCTTGCCCTTTATCTGCTTCATTTCATCATAATTCATCGTTATGGTTTACCTGCAGGGAAAGAATAATGACAATAATTGCCAATACAAAGCCAATGACAAACAGAACAACTCGATTACGGAGGTGCCAAGAAGAAACGAGACTTGACAGTTTCTCCGTCTCTCGGTTTGTCGAATTGAAAATTGCTCTCCCGTTCTCGGTCTCGATTAGTTAAATATAGAAATCGAAAATGTATGTGAATGAATATACATGTATTTTATATATTCCGGTTTTGTAGGAGATTTCGTGAGAGATGAAGTAAGTACTCTTCCATCGTATTTATTTTTATAATTTTTATTCCCTGTTCGATGATCGCGACGATAAGGACGAGTGACCATTACATGAAATTGATGACGAAATAGTCAAACACCCCCGACAAGGACGGTACTCAAACCCGGGAACTTTGGCGACGATATCGAATGTCAATCACTTAATGAGCTTGACCACCGAGCCTGCTTAATGTTGTTTCTGTCAGGTAATTCGTAATAACTATCATTTGCTTCATAATTTATCTTATTGTTGTGATTAACCTGAATTCAAAGAATTAGTTGAAAGGCAAAAATGCAAGATTGAATGTCTCTGATGTTACTTCGTGCCGAATAATATGACGTGGTATTATGATATGAATTTATTAATCATATAATATGCCTATTCATTCCATTGATTGATCCCAATTGAGCACACAAAATATGGTATAATGTCCACTCCATGGAGGAGTGGTTAGCACAGCGCGCTACGATGCCATGGGTCCCTGGTTAGAATCTCGACTTGGGCCTGGGTGTCCTTGGTAAGTGTCCCTTCATCAATTTCATCACAGCATCACTCATCTTCATCGTCGCTATTTGCCAAAAGTGAAAGAATAGCAAATCTAAATAACAAACATCCAATCAAATCGAACATCTCTACCGATTTAATTCTATACGGTACCGAATTCCCACTTTATTACTGCATCTTAAGTCATTTTACAGCATCTCAATTGTTTTCCGATTCGAAAACATTTGGAATGTTGTTTTGTGCAGTTGATTGTGCATTGTTTCGTTGTTTGGATTGTTTAATTAACGTCGCATTAATTAGTTTTAGAGCAATCGTGACGGGGGAAGCAAGAGCACAAAGGAAGCGAAAAAGACAAGGAAGAGACCACGGCTTTCTTTAAAGATAGCATCCCGTGAATACAACTCAAGTGACTGCAGAATATTATGAATAAAATTTATTTCGCTTTTTCCTTTTATTTCTATTTCAGTTATTTTACTTCGCTTTTCTTCTACCACTCGCGTTACTCGTGTCGGTGAGGAAGAATTATAAACTCGTGAAATGGACGATGGTACAAAAAAATATATGCCTCTCCCACGGTTCGAAACTGTCCGTACAAAATATTGTCTTATTTTTAAAACTTACGGGCAAATATGGTTTGTCACGTAGCAATTTTCGCTTATCTATTTCTCAAGGGGTTCCATTGCCTCTCTGATGTAGTGGTAACGTCTTCGCCATGTAATGAAAGCCTTCCGAATTCAATACCAAATAGAGAGGATTTGGTTCGGATCCCATTTTAATCTGTAGGTCCAGTGCATGAACTGGACTTAAACAATTAACGTGTGGCATGTGGTCTGTGATGAGAACCATCATTTCAGCGAACCTTCTTGACAATGACTCTAATATCACTTGAAAGAATAGTATTTCCTTACGAGGAGCTTCGTCAAGAAACCAGTTCCTGAAATTTTCTTCTGGGGGCATCGTAGCACCCAGCTGTTTGTTGTGGCTGGGGCACGAGTCATGTGACTCATGCTATCAAAGCTCAATCCTTCCCGAGAACTCAGAATCACCAGGCAAACTTAAGCGAATATTTTGTTATTTGGGTTGCATAAACAACAGGCTTAAGACGTTACGAAATTCTACGTCCCGTGGCCCAGGTATTTTTTTCTAAGACTGTACAACAACTTTTACATTGACATTGCCGATAAGAAATATTTTATTGATTAATAGTAACTTGGGCAATAACAGGAACAACAAAATTATAGCTGTTAAAACTGTACTATGCTTGAACTACTGAAAGTCAACCCTCCCATTACTTCCTTACATGGACGGCCTTGATCCATGGGGAATCTAATGGTATCGTGCTGTTGTAACACCTTTTAGCTTTACCATCATTGTTGTGGGTTGGGGAGAGTAGAGATCCATGTAGCTAGAGGCCAAAATTAACTTGTTTGTTTAACTACGGCGACAGGGGTGCCGGGTTGGAATCCTGACCTGGCCATGGGTGTTATTTGTGAGTGTCCTTCGTCAATTTTTTTACATCACCACTCATCCCCATCTTCGCGATTAGCCAAAAGTGGCAGAAATGCGAAGTAAAATAAACCAAATTAATCAGTCTTATGTGTAAATATGTAAATAGGATAAACCCATGAGAAATCATGAAAATTGCATGACTACAGACTTCCGCCGTTATTTTCCGCGGTATTTAAGGTAGTTTTTATGTGTTTTACTGGACTTGGGGAGTGTTTTGTTAGGTTAGAGGTGTCCGACGAGATGAAAGGTAGCCGTGGTGGAGAAGCAGCGGAGTCTGAAGTCCACGGTAAACTCAGGAAATACCTCTAAAACAATATATTATATCTCTTGCACAGATATTGCATGTGAAATTTGTAATTGAAAAGGATAGCGAGTTACTTTTATTTAGCTGTTTTATGAATACAGGGTGTACATAAAGTTCGGTAACAGTTTTAAAAAATGTATTGTAAAAAAAAACAAAAAAACTATTAGCATTACCACGTGACACAGCATATCAGTTGAACGAGTAAAGTATTTGCTCCTAAATTTACGTTCGGCATCTGTAGAACTGTTTGTTTGATTAAAATGTAGGTATCACACAAAGACATTTTCAGCTCCAGAAAGCACCATCTTGAATTTGACAACGGCGAGAAAAGAAACTATACCCTGTCTCAGCTAACTGTGGAGCAGGACCGCGCATATCGGCAGAGGAGGAGGATGGAAATCGAGTGGTGACAGCGCAGCGTTGCCAACCGTACGGTCCTGACTGTGCATGTACGGTAATTTCATGGCATGTACTGTCCAGCCCATAGTTGGAAACTTGCTGTTTCCTAAGAATTTCCTAAACCAAGCGTACGGACCTGGAGACAAAAATACGGTCCATTTGCCATGTGCGTACGGTATTGTCGTTTTCAAAAGTTTGCAACACTTACGAAGCGAAGCAGGGAAATCGGGTAACTCCAGTCGCCTGATCTACAGTTAGCTGGTACACGGTATACATGGAACATTCTTTACAATAAATTTTTGAAAGTGTTATCGGACTTTATGTACACCCTGTATATTTTTATGGTGCTTAGTAGTTGTTCTGTAAATGCTGACGTATAATTACACCGGTGTTCATTATTTAACACCGTTACAGATAATGGTGTTGTGTAATACGCGCTATTTAATAGCTTTAGGAAGAACAAACAATTAAGGTGTTTCTTTTAATATTCAAGTAAAATTGAAAGTGAACTTCCTGTACAATTAGACAAATTAAAATAAAGCAACTTATTCCGGAAATTCTGTGTTGGCTGCTGAGGACATGTCACACCCCTTTTTCTAGAGTTAATAACACGCGCTGTGAGAATCTCGTACAAAGCTTCACAATGGAGAAGAAAGCAGGAAAAGTACTTGTTAATATTTTCAAGTAATACCTTTCTTTTGTTGTTCATGATATGCGCTACTTAACTGTTGAGAGAGGAAAGGGGTGGATTATATTATCTGGAGCATCGGCGGACGGTTTCACCGACTCTTCGCGTGGTGTTCTTGGCACGGCTAAACGATTGGCAGTGTTGCCATCTCATTTTCGGATATATCCCTAAGGACACGTGGGTAAAAAGTTCATAGGAGGCCCAAGCGCGTTCAAGGCCCCTCCACTGGCCTGAAAATGTCAGGTAAATTAAGTGATTTTGTTCTCGGAGAATTTGGGAATGGAATAAATTCTATATTTTTCTTGAACCAGCTTCTTGATGGGATATATCATTACAAAAATGTGTTTTACTTTACTTTTGCTCGGCCTTCCTTCATGATGTAGTAGTGGTCGTCGCCTTGAAATCAAGGGGTCCGTGTTCGATACCAGGTGGATGCCGGGTTTCACTTTAAACTGCCTTTCTGTGCATACAGTCGGTTTTAAAAAACTCAAGCGAGAAGAGATTTTACGATACTGAGTCTCGGTCTCGTTTCAACAAGTCTCGATTGACTGACTCATCGCCACAGTTTTACAACGCGCGCTGTTAAAATTTGCTTGAAAGTCTGCATGTAGATATTAATTTAGGCAGTTGGCAACGCTGAACGAACAGAAAAGATTAAAATGCTGAATTCTTAACAGCGGTCGCCCTTCTAAACTATAAACCGTGTGAACATGCAGATGAAGATTGCCGAGATTTCACACGGAACGATTGTTTGTTTGTGTTCGTACCTAAACAGTTTAGGATGCGTTTTGTTTTTGTTTTCCTGTTCTGGTGGAAAGGAAAACAAGTTGGCGCACGCTTCTGCAACTTTCAGAGATATATCCCCGGAATCAATATATCGTTAGTGTGCATTGACGTCATGAAAGGGACGGTCGAACCCGTTAGGCGCCACACCGCCAAAAGAAGCAGAAAGTTTTATATTTTTTTATTTCTGACAGTCTGTAACAGAAAGAAAGTTCAACTAATTTGTACTTCAGAATAAGAAAAGGAAAAATTGTGTAAAAATACAGGAAATAGCCCAGAACTTCATACTTTAGTGACTTTTGTAGCTATTTCAAATGCCAACTTTTGCACCGTTGAAAAGGTTGAAAGTAAATCTTTATGGAGTGAATTACTTGCCCGGAGTCGCTGTGAATCTTAAGGAACAAACCAATATTCAACGTCAAAATAAAAGGGGGGTGTAAGGGGTGCTCTATTGAGGTAGGGGGTACGGCGAGCACATAAAGCCAGAATTTATCCTCATAAACAAAGAGGGCGTGAATTAAGAATAATATGAACTTTTCGTATCTTACCAACGAATTCGAAGTATAAATGGTTTCGTGTATTTTCAAAATTCCAAAACAATATAGGATTGATTTGGTGTTTTAAGTCCACTTTATGCACAGTAAGGCTAATCGGGACTGGACCTACAATTTTAAAGTGGGATCCGAACCACTTGTGCCTCCACCAGGTATCGAACCCGAGACCCCTTGATTACAAGGCGACGACGCTACCACTGCGCCATCGTGGAGGCCCTCAAAACAATATAATTTTATGTGAAAGGTCACCCAATATAAATGCCCCCACTAAAATCGTCCACTAGCTTTCGAAGATATTTCCTGAACTACGTGTGCAAAGGTTTATAACAAAATAGAATAACCACGAATTTTGAGTATATTAATGGTATGGATAATAAATTGTTAATAAAAGTAGTTTATAATAATAATAATAATGTTAATAATTATTTGCACTATTCAGTGTTATATCATCGCCCCCTCCCCCTCCTCACCGTCCCTTTATAAAATTTCCTGGCCACGCCTATATCAGTGAGGTATTGCATATAATGTTGGATGCACTTGCAACTGTAGCTACTTTGCAATATCATGTCTAAGGATAGCTGTTATGTGGGTTCATGAGTCACGTTGTCCCCGCTTTCCTTAAACAAATATGCCGAATGCAAGGAAGACAGCAAAATATAGGACTGACTGAAAAGAAAAACCAACCCACCCTCTTGTCTGTATTATTCGAAGAAGAAAATAAACGCGAATTTTCCCAACAGGTGACTCTGCTTTCGTTTTTAAAGGTCCAGGAATTTTAAATAAATTCCATTCCGGTCCAGGAGAGAAAATCAATAGGCGTAAATGGGTTCTGGACCGTAAAGAACCTCTTTATGTTTAAAGCAGCGGCGGCTCAAGGGGGAGAGCCCCCGTGCAATGGCACTACCCTCAGGAGAAATGCATACCTAGCCCAAATATTGTTAAATGAATACATTGATAGTTTACAGACAAGGAGATTCGAATCTTGCAATCGGTCAAGCTGACGTGACGACCGCCCCAATCTCCTCACTGCATCGCCAGCTATTTCGTACCCTCGGCGAGGCAGCGGTCCGCGCCACCCAAGAGCTGGCCTAACCAAGTTGAAACACGTGCAGAGGGTTGGAGAAGTCTCAGCGAGTAACATTTCCACCATGAGCCGGGAAGAAGGTGGCAGGGGGTGGTGTTAGCCAATGGGGTTAGCCCATAAGGCACCATCCGTGGCCTTTTTCGCCTGGCACAGCGAGAGAACTTTCGCAGTGTTGACACAGTTGCCATCTTCAGAGATATGTCGCTAAATACGACGGATTTGTAAGACCCGTTGGGTTGGTTGGTTGGTAGATTTGTTGTTTTAAGTCCACTTTATGCACAGTAAGGCTAATTGGGACTGGACCTACAGTTTAAAGTGGGATCCGAACCACTTGTGCCTCCACCGGGTATCGAACCCGGGACCCCTTGATTGCAAGGCGACGACGCTACCACTGCGCCATCGGGGAGGCCCAAGACCCGTTGGGGAAGTAATTCGTGAAGAAGGTACTATCTACTTTTCTGCCAACTTTTAGAGAAACAAACCTAGTATTTTTCCAAAGTTAAATGCGCCTAGAGGGCCATCCAGACTTTTTAAAAATATAAAAGTAAAAAATCCTATGGTGATGCGAGTTTCCTTTGGCATTTCGACAATTTCTTTTTGCATCAAATGTCTAGAATATTTTCAACATCCAGTTGGAATACGTGTGCATGGGGGAGGAGAAGGTGAGAAGATTTGTTTTCCCTTCCTTTTGTAATTGTGTTTTTAGTGCAGTGTCCTGTAGTGTATAAAGATAGGTGAAGATGAATCGTATTAGTGTGTTATTACTTAAACCCACACTGTTTTCCACGTTACCAAACCAGGATAAACATCTTGGCCAGTGGGACAACCTCAAGGAGGGAGCGGGGCATTGTGGAGTTTTTTTTATTATTATTTTATTTCTGATCACGTTGGCACTACCCATCATACTTGCCGCCGGCCGCCACTGGTTTAAAGTATTTTAAGTCCGTCCAGGAACCTTTTTTCCGGATCAATTTAAATACGGTGGAGGAATCTTTTTTCCTGATCAATTTATTTTAATTACGGTGTAGGACCTTTTTCTGGATCAATTTAAATACGGTCCAGGAACTTTTTTCCCCGATCAATTTAAATACGGTCCAGGAACTTTTTCCCCGATCAATTTAAATACGGTCCAGGAACTTTTTCCCCCGATCAATTTAAATACGGTCCAGGAACTTTTTTCCCCGATCAATTTAAATACGGTCCAGGAACTTTTTCCCCGATCAATTTAAATACGGTCCAGGAACTTTTCCCCCGATCAATTTAAATACGGTCCAGGAACTTTTTTCCCCGATCAATTTAAATACGGTCCAGGAACTTTTTTCCCCGATCAATTTAAATACGGTCCAGGAACTTTTTCCCCGATCAATTTAAATACGGTCCAGGAACTTTTTCCCCGATCAATTTAAATACGGTCCAGGAACTTTTTCCCCGATCAATTTAAATACGGTCCAGGAACTTTTTTCCCCGATCAATTTAAATACGGTCCAGGAACTTTTTTCCCCGATCAATTTAAATACGGTCCAGGAACTTTTTTCCCCGATCAATTTAAATACGGTCCAGGAACTTTTCCCCCGATCAATTTAAATACGGTCCAGGAACTTTTTTCCCCGATCAATTTAAATACGGTCCAGGAACTTTTTTCCCCGATCAATTTAAATACGGTCCAGGAACTTTTTCCCCGATCAATTTAAATACGGTCCAGGAACTTTTTCCCCGATCAATTTAAATACGGTCCAGGAACTTTTTTCCCCGATCAATTTAAATACGGTCCAGGAACTTTTTCCCCGATCAATTTAAATACGGTCCAAGTTCCGTATTGAAATGAAACAATATGCAACTTGAACCGAATTTAAATTGTGCGAGAAAAATATTTCTCGTCCTGTTATGGAACCCATTAGAATTTATCTGTTCCTGGACAATTAACAACCTTGTTATAAAACACCACACATCCATCTTCTGTGCCTCACTTAGTCCGCCTGATATTGCTTAGAAGACTTTAAAGGGCACTTGAAACTTGTATCCAGTTCTAACAAGAGCTGGGGGTGGGATGCAACCTCGTTTTCCTTGATGTTACGTCACCCAGAGGTGTCTCGCTGGGCAAGAAGGTAGACTTTAAGGGTGGGAGAGATATTTCTTTGCCACTCCCTGGTTGCTTGTCCTTCACGCCTGGTAGGGATTCCACGGCGTCATGTTGCCCGTCACGTCATTATTTCCGGTTCTGAAGTTACTTTTCTTATTTGCCCTTTCCATTGTTGTGCACGCTAAAGGGTCGTTGCCAATATCTACATTGCTTAACCAACATAAGAATGCCCCGGGAAACTCGCCAACTACTAAAGCGCACAGTCATATGTTTCTCCTCTCGTGCCTGTGAGCCCTGCGACTACAGCGCCACAGGAACATTCTTATCTTGGTCAAGTTTTGTACACTCCTGTGCAGATAAATGTGGCACATACTTCAACTGTTAGGTCTTACAAAATGTACCTTCAAGGATGTAGGCACGATTTTTCGAAAGGGGCCTAAACCTTTGAAAGTGTTGGAATGTTGCTAGGGAAAAATAGTCTGACATAACAACTCTGTGACTATTCATAAATATCACTTTTGCCAAAATATTATCGAATGAATCAACTCGCATAGCACAAAATTTATGATTTTCGCTGTGTTCTTCACAAATGCAAGAATGTAAACTTCACGAAAAACGCTAGAGATATCGTGGAAAGTGATAAATTTGCATTATTTAGGGACTTAATACGAATTTAAAAGTGTTTAGTGTGTCATTTTACCGGTAACAATTAATGATTTTTCAGGAATGTGACACGTTCCCTACATATGCCTAAGAACATACGCATGACTACAAGAGCCAATCAAAAAGAGCTTGTCATTTTAGAAGGTTACACAGGCTTGACAAATCAAAAAGAGCTTGTCATTTTAGAAGGTTACACAGGCTTGACAAGGAAAATGCTCACATTTTGGTCAGGCTGTAGGATCACTTTAAATTGTTTTGTTTTTTTTGTTTGATTTTTTATTTAGCGTCTCTTTTTCTGCCACTTTTGGCTAATCGCGACGGTGAGTGATGAATGATGAAATTGATGAAGGTACACTCAGGAATATGGATGGTGGAATTGGTGTTTTAAGTCCACTTTATGCACAGTGAGGCTAAACGGGACTGTACCTAGAGTTTAAAGTGGGATCCGAACCACTATGTGCCTCCACCGGGTATCGAACCCAGGACCTCTTGATCACAAGGCGACACTCGGGAAGAAAACCCATGCCCAAGCTGGGATTCTAACCACTCCCCCCACGGAAGTCTGCAACTTAACTCGTTTCTATGCCCGCTGCCAACCCTGCTTGGTACTGTCACCTTGGTGTAAACGGGGAATCTGCGGGTTGCTAGGCAACCGTTGCGGCTTGAAAGTTGGCGCGGTTCGGCACGGCCCGGTAAGCTCTGCATTCGCAAGCGGTGCTGCGACCGACCGAATCAGTTTTGCCCGAGCCGCGAACGGCCGCAGTTGAACCTTTCGGGCGCCCAGTGAATTAGCCACCCCAGCCCCCAGTTTCTCGCTTGTGTGGTGCGTTTACCTCCCCTACCTTGGGACGTGTGTTGTGCTTGTGTTCCCATTACCGCAAGGAAGCAAAAAACTACGGCGAAATGTGAGAAAAATATTACGAGGTGTGTTGTTTTTTTCTGTGATGACTTAACTAGTGTGACTGACAAGAAAATGGTGGTGACAGACAATTCGGACAAAAGATGCCGTCTGCTGTCCGTGAGGCAGCTGGGAGCGTCCGTCCGAGGGACCAGCGTGCCGCCGATTCCTGTGGAAGCGGACAGGACCCGTCGGGATAGTCGGGACAGGGCCGCACGCAGGAGGGGCGTGGTGGTTAGGGCTTCGTCTATGCCCCGCCTAAGGGTGAGTAACCTTTTGTCATTTACGAATGTTTCAGTAAATAATCTAACGTGGTAATGCTTGTCAAATCGGCTATTCCACGTTCCGTATTTCTGACATTAAGAAGCAAACTACGAGGATGAGTCATCAACACTACATCCTGCAACGTAGTCCATTATGTGACTTTCATTCAATGTTCTGGATTCATTCCTTGCAAATGTATTCACGTAAAGACGAAATCTTTCAAACTAATTCACCAGGAAAATACATTTCAGAAAACTGTGTAACGGTATATTTTGTGCTTTTAAGCTGATTCTCAGCAACATACACAATATACACTACCATACATTTTTGAATCCTTGTCCCGAGGTTCAAAACTTGCAGTACCTGAAGTTCTGTGGATGCTAGTTTAGGCAATAGACACGTACCTCTTCAAATTACAACTCAACGCCCATTTCCTTTTAGATATATATAGGTTTATTCATAATATATTTACAGAAGTTAATTCTTGGCCGTTATTCACAAAATTACATTCCGGTGTACCCTGTTCCCCCTTCCCGAAGAGAGTGTGTAGTCTCGCGTAGCCACTGGCTCCACGAGTAAAAAAAAAATATAACCCTCAGTACCAAAAAAGGTGGCTGAAGGTATGTGTGTTGTGTACCCGGTTTCCCACATGAAATGAACTATTGGAAATGATATGAAAAGAGCAAGTGTGTGTATTAAAAGAAAGAAAGTTAACATCCCCGCCGTCGGTTCACATAGTAAGGAAAGAAAGCTCGCCCAGCCGCTCCCCTCAGAGAAAAAGATACCTCTTACATTTCTGTACTCCGCCAAACATCTGAGACCCACTGCTCCGCTGCCCTTCCTATTTATAGGCCCCGCTAATGACCTAAACCGTTACTGGAAACTTATACCGCTCCCCAACGGCCAAGAACCCAAAAGTACAGGAATACATAGCCATACACAATTTATAACATAAAAAAGGATCCAGTAATGATCGCATCATTACATAGTCCCCCCTTCCTGAAGAGAGAAAAATCCAAGTTCTGTAACCTAGAATAATAATAATAATATACACAAAGCACTTGTCCGCAGTTTCTGTTCACTACAAACACACTTTCATTAGATCACACGACACTGACAGTCAATGTTCACTCTAATTTTGTCCACAAGTGTACTTCGTGATCCGCGATCTTCCCTCAGCACTGGAGCTGGTTAACCCACGTCGATTCTTACCCACTCAGCATCTCTTCCATCTTTCCTCCTGGGCCAATGAGAGACAGTCTCCTGGAAATCCATCCAAGTCACCAAGGCTGCCGGTTCGACTCCCGGCAACGCCACTGCTCTGCGCTCCTGCCGAGATCGGAAGACACCGCTTCGACCGGTTTCCACATGAATGGATCGAACTGGCTCTACATCCGAAGATGTCACTGCTATGTCCGGCGCTAGAACTGCGTTCACTCGCCACCGAACTTCGACTTCTCGACGAAATTACGCGGTAAAAAAAAATACGCACTAACTCTGCGTTACTTTTGTTGACTGCGGAACGACACTTTTGTATGAGTACTGTATGAGGTAGAGAAAATAAGTGAAAGATAGAATAAAGAAAAGATAGATAAGTCCCTATGTACAATATTTACAAAAAAATCTCCCTTTGAAATTAGACTAGAATCTGTTTCTCAGCTTGTAACGCATCCGGGATATATCTTCGTCTTGCTCCTCCTGCCGAAGTTACGTGCGCTCTCTCTGCTGAATTGGGTTCGGCTACTTTCCTTGCTAAGTCAGGTGGCGAAGAATAAGGCTTTAACTGGTCACCGTTGGCTCTCAATATTCTTCCGTCCCCGCTGTGTTTCATTTTGAAAGTATTTTCCGAAGTTTGCTCCACAATTGCGTGTGATCCAGAGGACTTCCCCGAGAATTTACTGGTTACTCTGCGGGCCTTACTATAAATAGGATGTTCCTTAAGCCAAGCTTTATCCCCCACCTGAAACGTGCATTTGCGGCGTTTCCTATCACAAGCTTTCTTCTTGGCGTCTTCCATCCTGAATTTCGTTTCCTCCTTACTTGACATGAAATCTTGCCTATTCCTGTCATCTTTTAATACGCAGCATGACTGGCACGACTTACAATACTGGATAACGTCTTTAGTTAGGCCTATCCAAGTGTATTGTTCCCTAACCTTCGCTAACGTTTTCAATCTTCCAGGATGACAAGCGAATGCATTATCATGCAACGACACGAGAATTTGCGAACGTAGAGATGCAGGTGCCCATATTTTCCCTTTTCCCTTCTCTTTGTACTTTTCCGTAGGCAAATTTCTCCTAAGAATTCCCTCGTTGTCGAAGTACGAAGATTTGGCCTGGGTCTTCACCTTTTCCTTGTACTTCTTCTTTCCTTCCACCTCCTCATTCCTTGTAGCCCTCGCTACGTCAGCAAGAAACTTGTCTTTCATTTGCTCGGAAATGAGGGAGGCTGTGTCCAGAAGCCTACGTGGCTCCTCAGAATTGTATTCTTCATTTCCCTCAGTGGCAGAGAATGGCAACAATGAAGAATCTTCCATATCTTTACTTCCAGAGGGACGAACCATGGGCAGTTTTGTGCTCCGAAGCAAATTTTCCCTCTGTTTCTTCCTCATTTGCTTCGCACTTTCTGCAGTACACAAAGCGCTGAAATCTGCAACTGATTTCTGCACATTGTCAGTCGAACATTCGACACGGTCAATCCTGTCCTCAGTTTCGGGGTGTGGTTTGCAATTTCCCATCGTCGCGGTTGCTTCAGTAACAGTTTCATTTCTTTCCATCGTCGCAGTCATCGTCGCGGTTAGCCCAGCTCCAGCTTCCACAGTCGACGTCCTCCCCTGCTGCGAGAACGGAAGCCTCTTTCCCACTTCCCTCTTCTCCGCAGAAAATAAATGGATGACGTTACTGTTCTCAAAACTGTAGCCTCCCTGCTTCAAATGTAGCGATATGCCGGCCTTCCTTATGAACCCACGACCTGCGATAAATCCCGTGAAACAATTGCGCAGAACGACGAATTTATGCTTAAATTTCATCCCATTCAAATGTACAGTAAGATACATTTCCCCACATGATTGTACAGAGCCTACTGCCAAAGAAATATTAATACGTTTATTGTTAATCTTATTTCCTTGTCTTTCCAGTTCTCTTGCGATCTCAACAGACACGGTGCTCACAGACGCACCAGAATCCAAATATAGCGTGAAGTCCTTTCCCTGAACCTTACAGGTGACTAACGGTTTTTTGTCGCCAGAAGTGAAATTTCTGCAGTTACGTATTTCCCTATTCCTCCCCCTGTTTTGCTTTCCTTCTACGTGTGCAAGAACCGGAGTTATCTGTTCTGGTCTAACGGTATCTTTAGAGACGGCACAGGTGGCGCCCTTCTGCAGACCATCATACCCCCTTCTCCTCGCTGGTTCTTCTGTTCTCGACGGGGTTCCAATATTCCCGGAAAGGCTCAAGCGGTTGAAAAGACCCGGATTTATGGCACTCATTGATACTTCTGTTCCCACGCGGCCGAAAGGGTTCATTGTCCCCGCAGCTACTAATTGCCTTGCGACACTCCCTGAAGTTGACGCTAGTGGTAAACTGCTATCTCTTAGCTCTGGACAATAGTACAGAGCTTCTGAATACAGTCTCTTTTGAATGTCCATAGAATGGGTTTCCAAATCTTTGATTGTTGCGAATGTTCTGTTGTACAAGTGTGTTCTGAATTTAGGATGGGAAAATTTCAAAACATGCTGGATGACCTCAGCTTCTGTCCCCCGTTTCTCCCTCATTGCAAAAAGCTTCCTGGTGTGTCGAATAAATGCAAGAAGAGACTGGTCTGGTGACTGGTAATTGTTCTGAATGATCCTTGCTATTTCCGAATCATAATCGACACTAAAGAATTCCTCAAGAAAAGCCTTCTCGAATTCCCTAAAAGTGCCGAAAGGTCTCGAAAATCTGAACCAATCTGCAGCGATTTCCTTCAACGAAAGCGGCAAGATTCTATCTAAGAGAAAAGTATCCCCAATTTCCATGATTTCCTGATAAGTGCGTAATTCATACAAATAATCGTGTGGACTTACATCGCCGACGTTTCCCTTAAAGATCGGAATGTTAATGTTGCTTTTTTCCAAGATTTTGCTCATTTTTTCCTCGCAGGTCCTTATCGAAGTTCCTTGTGTAACATTTAGAGAAAGTCTCTGAAGTTCCCCCACAATATCTTCCTCACGCCTTCCTTCCAAGTTCGTATTACCTAGCAACTTGCTAATGAGCTCCCTGTCTATTTGAATTGCCATTTTGTCTTCTATTATTTTCTTTCCACTTCACAATAACTAATGCCTTCAGTACTTTTCACAAAAAAGTATCCCGACTCTGAGCCCCCAGTATGTATCGGTATATTTTGTGCTTTTAAGCTGATTCTCAGCAACATACACAATGTACACTACCATACATTTTTGAATCCTTGTCCCGAGGTTCAAAACTTGCAGTACCTGAAGTTTATTTATTTATTTATTTATTTATTTATACATACTCCCCATAACAGAGCTATTGCTCCACTTACAACGGGGGCTTACAAGTAAATAAACTATGGTACATAATATCCATATACATAAACATAATATTAACATATACATAAACACAAATATCAACATATACAAACACATAAACCAATTGCATATACACAAATAACTAAATGATATTAATGCCTATTTTCAGTTTGTGTTATATTATATTGTATTATAAAATTATATTTAGCATTGATAAAATAACTAAAAATATAAAATTACAATTTTTTAGACAAAATACTAATTATGAATAAATTGTTTAATGACAGATAAATATCTCTCGTAAGACATAGCAAAATCAATATTAACATTATTTTGTATTAGTACATTATGAGCTTTACATATTTGAACCATTACTGAATTCTGATGTACAATATTTTTAGAATTAACCAAAGAAAATGGCAAATAAGAACGCAACGTTCTAGGTTTAATTGTGAATCCTATCAACTGAAGACAATCTTGAGCATCAATTAAGTTATTTATAAATTTATAAAGTAAAATATGTTTGGCTAGTTCTCTTCTTGATTGTAATGAAGAGAACCCAAATTCAGATAAAATAGTATTATAAGATATTCTTTCTAAATATGAAGATCTTTTAAATTTTTTGTAATATAAATATCTTACGAACTTATTCTGAACATTTTCAATTAAATCACGGTAGCATTGAAAATAAGGATCCCAGATGACACTAACATACTCTAACTTACTTCTTAATATCGAATTGTATATTGAAGCAATAGCTTGAATATTATTAATTTCTCTGGTAGTTCTAAATATAAAGCCTAAAATTCTAAATGCATCCGATACTAATGTTTGTACGTGCTCTCTGTAAGTAAGCCTTGAGTCGAGTAAAAGTCCCAAATCCTTTATAAGTTTAACTCTATTTAAAACTATTCCATTCATAGTATAGTTATGAGTATAAGATAAGTTATGTCTGCTAAACGTAATAGTTCTGCATTTACTTATATTAAAATCTAACCTATTGGTGACACTCCACTGAAAGCAATTGTTTATATCTTTCTGTAATTGCGCTAAATCACTTATATTTGTAATGGATTTAAATATTTTTAGGTCATCAGCATATAGCAGATAATTAGAATTTTTTATGACAGAGGATAAATCATTAATAAATATTATAAAAAGTAAGGGACCCAAGTTTGAGCCTTGCGGAACACCAGATGTAACATTATATAAAGGGGATGATTCAAAATTGTAGGTGACATAGAATTTCCTATTTTTTAAATACGATGCTATTAATTTTAATAATGGAAACGAAAAACCGAAATTTGCTAACTTATATATTAATATATCATGATCTAACTTATCAAAAGCTTTAGCAAAATCTGTATAAATAGTATCAACAGAGTAACCATTGTTAAATGAGTCTGCCAAAAATTGGGTAAATGAGATAAGATTAGTTAAGGTTGATCTTTTGGATATAAAACCATGCTGATGGTGAGTTATATACGGTTTAACATGATAACAAATTCTATTATATAAAATGTGTTCAAAAATTTTTGCTGGTGTTGAAATTAAAGATATAGGCCTATAATTGATAATTTCCTTGGCGTTACCAGATTTTGGTATAGGAGTTACTTTACTTATTTTCCACCTATCGGGGAAAATTTGGGTGGTTATAATCAGATTAAATATGGTGCATAGAGGAAACAATAAGCAATCAGTACATCCTTTAAATATGTAAACGGGTATACTATCTGGACCACTAGCTTTCTTCGATTTCAGTTTTCTAATAGAAGTTTTACATTCAGATTCAGTAATACTATCTAATACTAATGGTTGATTTACTATCATAGGTACTTCACTGGGAATTGAGTAAGTTGGAATAGAATCATTAAAAACGCTCTTAAAGAATTGCGCAAAACCATTAGCTATATCTTTGTTATTGTCAAGTGATACTCCATTATAGGTTAAACTACACTGATTATTAGTTGATTTCTTTTTACCTTTAATATAACTCCAAAAAGACCTAGGATTATTTTTTATGGATTCTTCAGAATTCTTTATGTAAATCTTGTAAGCTTTGGTTATCATAGATTTTGATTTTCTGCGTAATTCAACAAATTTCTTCTGGTTATATTCTGACAATTTACGTCTATGTCTATAATACTCTTTATATTTAAGTAATCTTATAATATCCAGTGTAAACCAAGGCGGGTACGATTTTCTCTTATTACGCTTCCTTATGGGTACATTATTACCAATAATTTTATCTAAAATTTCATAAAAGTAGTCCAATGCTACGTTGGGATTCTTAAATAATGTTAAAGGATGCCAATCAGTTTGATTAAGATTTCTATATATATTGAAAAAATTGGCATTACGATAATCATATGTATAAATAGAACTTGACTTAACATTATGAATAGTTTTGTCATAAAAGCGGTGGACTTGAAGTAATAAGGGAGGATGATGAGCATCAGAGCTTAGAAGAGGGAAGGAGTTATGATTAACCACGACATTGTTAGACAAGTTGGTTAGTACCAAATCCAACGTTTTTCCGTTGTTATTTTTTACATTATTTATACTTTGTAATTCCAGTAAATTTAAAAATCTAAATAATGTTAAGGAAAGAGGACAACCATTTTCTAAGTCGTAATTAGAATCTACAATTTCTGGAATATTAAAATCTCCTACAATAATCAAACCACAAGAATGTATATTACATAGCTCTTCCATTCTGGTAAAAAACATATTGTAAATTTGCAATTTAGTATTAGGTGGGAAATAAACTGTAACCACTATAATGGAAGAAACACTAGTTGTTATCTTAACACAAACAATCTGAATATTTTCTATAGTTATTTCAATGTTCTTAGTCCTCAGAGTACTCTTTACTGCAATTAATGCGCCACCACCTCTTCTATGTAACCGATCTTGCCTAAATACAGCATAGCGAGTATCAATAAATTCACAGTTGTTAATAACATTGGAAAGCCAAGTTTCTGTAAAAACAATTACATCATAGTTTTCATTTAGAATACTTAGATATACATCATTAAGCTTAGTATTAATACCTCTTACATTTTGATAGTATAAATTCAATTCATTATGTGATTCATTATAATCCATGACTCAACTCACCATGATTACATAATATTTTGTATATCTGTTTCAGTTTTTATTACAAAAACTTGCCTGTCATTTGGGGTCTTTCTTAAACGAATAGAACCAGAATTATCAATCCAAAGATAGGCATAGTTTTTTTCTCTTTGTAATTTCCTAGCTTGGCCGAATATAGTTTTTCTGTATGGAGTAAGGCTATGATTAATATATATTGGCTGATTATTCGTAAACCCCAGATGATTTGTATTTAAATTTCTTTTTACCTTGCGTTTTTCAATCATTTTATCCTTATCCACTCTTCTTACAAACTTTACAATTATACCCGGAGAATTATGATTGCTAGAATTCTTAAGCCTATGACATACGTCTATCATTTCCTCTTTAATTTCCAAATCAAGAGCCCTACCAACATCCATAACAGTTTGATAAACATTTTCGTTAGATTTTCCTGGAATACCAATAATTTCCAATGCATTCCTTCTGCTATATTGTTCCAATTCATCAAGTTGAACTTTAGTGTTTTTTAATTCTTGTTTCAACTCGGTATTCTCCTTTTTCAGTTCTTCGATGTGGGCGAGGCAGGCATTGATTTTGTCCGACTGGGATTTTATTAGACTAGAATTATCATCCATTTTTACATGTAACATTTCTAATGATTTACCAAGTTCAATTTCCGTCTCCTTAGTTGTTTTTTTAACATTAATAAGTTCTTCCTTTAACTCTTTCACGGAATCGAAAATGTTTTGCAAAGAGGGAACACCTTCTACTAAAGGTTCTTCAGAATGCATAGATCGTCTTTTTTTAGAGTTGCATGATTTACATCTCCATGGTCGATTTTCAGATTTATAAAACTCCAGATCGGTTTCATTAATGTTCACACATTTAATATGCCATAGCTTGGAACAGTCAGTACATGCTATTTTGGCGTTAACATCATTCCGAGGAACTGGTTTATTACACTCACCACAATTGCTCATTCTTTACGTATTATTAGAACAAACACACAGCACAGTAAATGTCTATATGGACAGTAACTGAGCACCCACTAAAGCACAAGGAGGTGATAGTCTGTGAACTCCGATGCAAATGAATTGGCAACACTGATAACAAGTGAATGTTTGTTTATCAAAACAGTTCAACGAAAAAAATCAAGTTTTACGTTCATAGCTCATTGAATATGCACTTATATTGACTTTTAAGTAAATGTCAATAAACTTAGTATACTTACATAACAAGTCTCAGCAATATATAGTCTTCAGTTGCCTGTTGTAGTATTAAAATAGAATTTCATCGGAGCACACACCTTATTCACCTATCACATACTCGCCATCTTGTTCTGTGGATGCTAGTTTAGGCAATAGACACGTACCTCTTCAAATTACAACTCAACGCCCATTTCCTTTTAGATATATATAGGTTTATTCATAATATATTTACAGAAGTTAATTCTTGGCCGTTATTCACAAAATTACATTCCGGTGTACCCTGTTCCCCCTTCCCGAAGAGAGTGTGTAGTCTCGCGTAGCCACTGGCTCCACGAGTAAAAAAAAAATATAACCCTCAGTACCAAAAAAGGTGGCTGAAGGTATGTGTGTTGTGTACCCGGTTTCCCACATGAAATGAACTATTGGAAATGATATGAAAAGAGCAAGTGTGTGTATTAAAAGAAAGAAAGTTAACATCCCCGCCGTCGGTTCACATAGTAAGGAAAGAAAGCTCGCCCAGCCGCTCCCCTCAGAGAAAAAGATACCTCTTACATTTCTGTACTCCGCCAAACATCTGAGACCCACTCAGGGGGGTGAAACTCTAATGCCGCGAGCTGTGGTCTTCGTGACGTCAGCGATGTTAGCGACATCTATTGGCAGTGCACCCAAGTTATGCGCTTCTCAGTCGCGAAGTATTTCATAGTTCTACGCTAGATGTCACTCCATCGCCAACTAACAGTGAAACCAAACACAATATACATTTGCTGATCCTAGTTACATTGAACGTTTTTAGGACATCTACTTGAAACTTCTCGCAGGAATATCTCCAGAAGAAGTCTTGGATTTTAAGTTTGTTTTATGCACAGATAGGCTAGTTGGGACTGGCCCAGCAGGTTAAAATGGGATCACACCATTAAATGCTTGAAATGGACAACGATGTGCGGGGTATCTCCAAGGTAGAAATATCTACGCAAAGCATCCCCATCTGTCCTATTTTATAATTTATTATTTGAAAATATAGGAGCATTCAACAACTGAACTCACGGCTCGAGCTAGCATTCCCTCATCTAAAAACTTCCATTTCGAACACACTCTCCAGTCTCCACCAGTGTGATATCGAACCCGACACACCTTGATTACATGGCAACGAAGTTACCATTACGCCATCCGGGATGCGACATGGTCTTATTCATCATGTGCATAATGTAATATAGTGTTTAACTTCTTTCCTTGAATAAGAAACTCGAAATTGGCCCTGAGTTCCCAAAGAATACTGTAGACATCTTAGAACTAATTATTTATTAATTAGTATTAATTATGAATTATATCTAATCCTTGGTATTTGCTGCTTGTAATATGAAGCTTATATTACACAGCGCTTCACATTGATATTTATTTCCACAAAACATTTTTTTCTGTCATCCAGTGCTCAGCTCATTTTCTGCGGGTAGAGTTAGCAACACTCATTCAACGTTCGCCAGCCCCCGCGAGCTCAGCTTTGAATTTGAAACGGCTGCTGTCACCGCCAGTTGGACAATAGACGTGGATAACAAGGGTCGAAGGTGCAGCGTGATGTATGGAGGATGCTTTGTTTTGGACTCGTTAGCAACGGCAGTGGGTGGATGCAGTTTAATGCACTGTTATTGTAACATATAGCTGCAAAATTAGTTATTTCGCTCATGCTTTCATTGAAGAGAAGATGATATTAACAGTAGGATATTTAAAAGGTAAAAAGGAGAAACTTAGAAAAATATTTGAAATATATTTGTTGGTACAACCCCCTCCCCTCCCTCTCCTCTACACAGCCTGCCATCTAGCGTGCCCACAGAGAAGCAAATCGGCAACGTAGTTGGGTGCACTGCCAATAGGTGTAGCTAGTTTTGCCCGTGACGTATTAAGGCCACAGATTTTAACATTGAGTTAACAAGTCTCTCCTAGTAGTTTGTCTATGGACCCACTGCTCCGCTGCCCTTCCTATTTATAGGCCCCGCTAATGACCTAAACCGTTACTGGAAACTTATACCGCTCCCCAACGGCCAAGAACCCAAAAGTACAGGAATACATAGCCATACACAATTTATAACATAAAAAAGGATCCAGTAATGATCGCATCATTACAACTGTCAATATGCATTACCAGTGATTTACAAATAGGCCCCAGAAATTCCCTCCCCAAAATTCAGTCACGGATTTAGGGGGGCAATGCCCTAGACTTGTAGCTTTTGGATGTTTGAAAACAGCCACGTTGTAAAAAATGACATATTAGAATGTGGTAAAAATATTTTATATTTATATATCTGACGCAATTTGTCCTCCCAGATGGCATACTGGTAATGTTGTCGCCTTGTAATCAAGGGGTCCGGGTTCGATACCCGGTGGAGATTCGGTCCCACTTTAAACTGTGGGTCAAGTCACGATCAGCATTTCTGTGCATAAAGTGGATTTAAAACAACAAATTAATCAATCAATAATAATTAGTCAAGAATTTGTTCTAAAGGTGAAATTGCTTACAGGAAAATAGTCACAATGCTGTTCTAGCCCTCCGCATAGAGTAATCTTGGCTTTCCAAGAAGTCTTAAGGGTCAAACCAACGTCTACAAACGCTCAGTTGGCAGTCTTCAACAAGGAACTGCATGATATTGGTCTATGTGAAATTACAGACACTAGGATACGCATGATTTTTTTTTCGGGATATTACTTAGCTCTGTTCTAGGCGGTTGAGCGAAGCACAAGATATTTCGTTATTAACATTTTTTAATCTTCGTTTTAGTTGTTCGAAGACAACAAGGTATTCGGGGTTCATTATAAGGGGTTTGCATTTACCAGTTTAGTTTTCCTCGAATTTTTAATTTTCTCAAAACTTCTCGAGGAGCTGTAGCCCCATCAGCTCCATCTCTGAGTACGCCAGTGTTTACAGATGTCCGGTATTGTAAGGGCAGAGAGGGGAGATGGAAATGTGAAAATTCATATTCTGTCCAGTCTCTTTTCCGACTTGTAACTTTTGTATTTCCTTATTTTATGCAATGTTTGGCTGAAATTGATGAAGGGACATTCACAAGGAACACCTGTTCGCAAGCTTGACTCGAAGACGGTATCTTCGGTGAATCGACCACTCGACGCACTTTGCTATCCAAGTCCACCCCCCTACCCTTGCTCTTTTTCCCTGTTCTTTATTTCTTCTGTTTTTGCACAGAATCGTAAATGAATTGAAGCCAACACGTGGCCACAATTGGCAAATGTGTTAAAATACAGCAACATTTTTCTGTTTAAGAACTACACAAGTTCATTATGTTACCGAATTGAGCAACCAGTTCTTTTCCAGAAACTTTCTAACAATACTTAGCGGTGCGTAAAGGCAACAATCAATTTAGATTTTGGAGGGAAAGTGTCCAACAACACGTATCAATTGTTGTCAATTTGCTCACAACAGTCGTCCATTGTAGTACTGCATATTGAATGATGTTAGATATACCATGAATAAAATCTATTGTTCCCTCTGTAAATTCAATACTTGACATCAATAGCGGCGATTACGAGGGTAGGGGGGCAGTTGATTTTGCTCCCTCCCCCATTTAGTTTTGACATCCAATCGATATCACACAGCTGAGGATGTCCAAATCAGATAAACTATACGGCTAATGATATTTAGATGTTAGACATCCGGACACCAGATACGAATTAATCTAATAATATTCGTTGATGACTATAGATTCTACAGTGCCTAGTATTGTGCAACATTCTTCACACTCAGCCGGCTTGATGATCGAGTGCTTTAAGTGCTCTCACTTTGGGTGTCGCCACCGTAGTTTTCGGGTTCAAATCTCATCCTGGGCACAGTTGTGTTCTTTCAACGAATCATCATCCATGCTAATCGTCGCAATCAGCAAGAAAATGGCAAAAAAGCGGCATAAAAATGCAAGAGATACAAATTATCTATAAACTTGTTCTTTCACCTCTTTTAGGTTCATATATATTAATTTATGCTCCCATTTTTAGTGTGGACCCACTTTTCACACCCATACAAAACTAAGGGGATATTTACTGTCTTGTATATTTTGGACTTTTCTTTGATATCAGATGAGAGGATAGAATTTTGTGAATAGAAAAGTAACATGCACTATCTGACTTGAGCGATAGCCGAGGAGTATAATGTTGTTACTGTTATGACCAGTGACGGCGCCAGCCTGAAATAAGTGGGGGGCTAAAGATTTCGGAGCCAAATTCTCTGGAGGCTAACTTATACCAGCTAAAAGGTATTCACGTAAAACTTTTCTACGGTATATTTTTACCAGTGACATATTTTACAGTTAGATCCAAAGATGAATAAATCACTGTATTTTGTTCCATCACACACAAAAGTACTTTTAGGCACGGATTTTTCATGTCAAGTAAAATGCAATAATTCTATTGTTGTCTCTTCCAAAGCCATTTTTGAGTGGAATAATATCACAGACTAGTAGGCCTAATTATTATTCATATAAACAGTACAATATACGTCATAAAAGCTACGGATAAACGTATAAATATAAACATAACACTATTTCTATGTAAAGAGTACATTTTTTTTGTTAAAATAAGAAAATGAACCACATCAAGAAATACGATAAGATACGTATATTTTCATGAGCATCTACAACCTTGTTTAAATCCAAAGATTTTGCAACCTCTTTCTCAAAGAGAGAATAGATAGAACACTCAACCTCTCGTTACAAATTCGATTACGAAGATAACACCTGATTTGCTGCAAACAGCCGTTGATGGGGCTACGCACATTTCAATAACACAAAGCTTTTAATGTTCGTAAAAGGCAGTTTTTAATGTTTCAACCATTGCAAAGGAGGTGCTGAAGGGTCTATATTTTTAGTTCCTTTCTACCTCATAGTGTGCCATAACTCTAAATTGTCCAAATCACAACAAAAGGCAGCGGCAAAACATTGTAGCTTTTCGTGCTTCAGAAAAGTGGCACTAACTTAATAAAGTAAACATGAAATAAACACCACCACCCTTGAATAGAAAATGTGTTAATGATTGATTGATTGAGTTGAATTTTAAGTCCACTTTATGCACAGTAAGGCTAATCGGAACTGGACCTACAGTTTAAAGTGGGATCCGAACCACGATGTGCCTCCACCGGGTATCGAACCCGGGACCCCTTGATTACAAGGCGGCGACGGGGAGACCAGTTAATGATATCATTTACTCTGCTGTCATGATGAAATATCTTATGTTTTCTTGTTCAAGGACTGAAATTCAGAACTTTGATTAGTCAAAATAACTGCTGAATATTATAATTTTATTTCAGAATATATTATGCATAAATGATGATCCGAATTGGATCAAAGGTTGATTCTCCTGTACGGATACCACTATGACGGTACTGCAGAAATTGCTTTCTAACCTCACAAATGATAATTAATTAAGATGTAGGACGAAGACTGTGAGCAATAAAATTGCCCAAGCATGCTGATTTTCGCACCGTATTGCAATGATTAGTTGATTGGATTTGTATTAAGGTCGACAATATGCACAGAGACCTACTGTTTGTAGTGAAATCCCAACCGAACTACTTAATGAAATGTTATACCTAGACCGGGAATAGAAGCCAGGACCCCTTGATATCACATTTAAGGCTAGACTTTCGGGGCTGGGAGCCCAATTTTTATGTTAGCATTTAAGAATCAGGTAGTTTGTGTACTCTTTCATTCTCTTTCATCGTATTTGTCCATCTCGAATATTTGCAGCGATAAGAATAGATAAAACGATGAAGCCAATGAGAGAACATCGCTAACACTCGTGCAATTGTCGGTACTCCAATGAGGAACTAAGGAAGAGAAAAGAAACATAACGCTTCTTTAGATTTTGAATGTTGCCTTACTTATTCATGTAAAATTCATTTGTTACACTTGCTAGACCTATTCAGATACCGTATATGCCAGCAACCAAAGAACAATGTCACAGTCACTGAATATGTTCACCTACCAGAAAGACACCAGATTTTGTAGCAAGTTCGGCGACTCGATTGGCCAATTACTTAGTATCAAATAAATGATCAGTGGCCACTGTTCTACAGGCATATCTGCAGCTGTTCTGCCCTTATTTAATTTTACAACACATCATACATAAGGTAACCTTGCGATCTAACAGAACTAGAAAATGTATTTGAATATTTAACTTGCCCCAACGGAAGTTTTATAATGGAAAATGTAAACTTTGACTTTTTAAGTTTTCGATCGAAATGCATCTACCGTATTACAAAAATCTAGAGGGGCACCAGGGGGGATAAGAAAGACCAGTTTTAACATTAACATTTGTGGTGTTTTTGTGTTAACGGTAAGAAACCGCGGCGGTGGTCCAGCCGGTAAGGAGTATGATTGCCTTGCCGGAGTGCAGGGTTCGATTCCCGGCGTGGGTGATCTCGGGTGGGAAGTTTCCAGACGATGTTCTTGTATATAGTGGATCTGAGGCCCACGTAGCCTCTAAGCAAAGGGTGTGGGTAAAGTCGACCGGACTGTTGTGCTGAACACATCACCTCCCGTTTGGACGAAATCTAGATTCTGTGCAGGTGTATCTCCATACCCTTATGTGTATTCATGGCATGGTCCAATCCCCGGGGAATAACGTTGCCTTTTTTACCTTACATTTACCAAGAAAAAAAAAAGAGAAAGGTTCCTGAAGCCTTACAGACTATCCTTTTTCATTTCCACTCATCCTATAGGGGTCTCAGATTCGAATCCAGGCCTGGGAAAAATGGTTGTTCTTCAATTTCATCATATCATGACTCATCCTCATCTTCGCGATTAACCAAAAATGGCAGAAAAGCGAAGTAAAATGCAATGGACATAAGGGTGTCTGAAAAGAAAGCTACCCTCTTATCAGTGAAGGTAAGTTATCCGCCACTGTGACCCTGCGTCGTGTTTTACAGTTACGCTACAAAGAACAGCGGAAACGCAAGCTGTGAATTCCACGACCAACCCAAATACAAGGACAGGAAGTGAACGACGCTCAAGATTACGTTCTCATCCTTCCCACTTCTGGAATCTTTGCTTTTGTACACATGTCAGTGGAGAGGTGCGCCGCCCTTAGGTGTGTGATACAGCGCTCTTCTCTATCTGTGCATGTGCGTCGGGTCGGGCCGAACCTACGAATGTCCCGTTATAAAACATGCAAGACGTTGTTTTTCTTGTCTGTCTTTCTAAGGAGGCCAGTGATTTCGTGAAAGCACGCGATACTCTGGTTGACATGGCCTTGAAATTGAACTCTTGTCTCGTGTGCAAGAAAAGGGACAGCGGTCAGAATGTGATAATTCGCTTGGAAACTGGTACAGGGTGATTCGAAAGTGGTGCTACCTAATCTTTAATAAGGTGAAAACTAAAGAACATTAAGTCTTTTGATAACTCTCTACTGTAAAAAAGTTATGTCAAGAAACAATCGCACGAGGCCGTGGATGTTCCTAAGGTAAAATGTTCCTGATGGAAAAGATTGGATTGATCTTGCTTACGGTATGGACAGATGGAAGGTTTGAGTTCTTGCAGCCATAAACCTTCGGGTTTAAGAAGGCTAGATAGTTAGTATAAGAAGTTACCGTATAGTTTACCGTTAAAATTCGTCTCCCTATTAATTTACAAAAACGGGACGCCCCCCCCTTTTTTTTTATTTTTTTATAGCACATACGTATTCATGCCGTCACCTCTTTGGGCTGTGGTTAAAATGAGAAGAGAAGTATAAATTCCGCCCGGCCAAAGAGTGGACTTGAGGAAACCCAGACTTTCCGCCTCCAGTTTTAGGGGGATGGGGGAAGCGGTGTTGCTACCGATTGATACACGCCTGATTTTTGTCCTGTCGTACACGACACCTCTTCCTGTAAACATGCCCCCTTCGCTCGCATTTCAGGGAGAAGCAGGTGAATCTGAGACCCATTCGCTTGCTGCGCTGCGGCATCCGCGGTGCTCGACCTTGTTGAGGGTGTCACCTGTTTCGAAAACTACTCGAAACGAAAAATTTGGAAACGCAGAATACCACGAGAATTTTCCCTCAACACGTCAACTGGACAAAGCCGATTGGTTCAGCGGCTCTGTTTCTTTCGACAGAAAATATAAAAGTAGAATTTCCAAGTCCATAGATGGCGTTGGCAGTCGCTTGAAATATTGAACACAAGACACTTGTACGTAGGGCTTATAGTACGGTACTGACGTATAAGATAAAAGCCTAGAAATTTTAGTTTGAATATTTTATCTTGCACAGGGATAGTTTATGATTATAAATTGCAGTTTTGGGCACCTTTAATACATTTTTTAAAACTGAATCATTAAGAATTACGCTAATTAGGTTAATTATGTAATAGCCATTAATATTTCAAAATTGAAGATGGCTGCTAGTTCTACATGTATGATAGTGAAATTGATTGTCTTAAACCGTAATTTCTTTAGTCAACGTTTCTTTTACGGTATATAGAAATGAATTGATATGGAGTATCTTTATTTTATGTCGCTTTTCGGCCTTTTGTGTTAATCGCGATGATGCGGATGATGCATTGGATGAAGGAACAAAGTCAAATCGTCCTTACATTGATAAGGGTCCGAAGAAATTTCAAGTGTAAACTGAGATTTGTTTTAAAGTGTCTTTCTCACCAGTACGAAAAAAAAAGATGGTTTGATACTGTCTTACATCGTTGCGAGTAGCCTAAGGACACAATCCAATACAAAATTAGTTCAACCAGCATCCGCAGTGAAGTGGTAAGCGAAAGGCGCTACCGCAATGCCAGATGTACCAGGTTCGAACTCTGGTTACCGTTGTGTTTGTTCCATCATCAATTTCATCACTTCGTCATTCTTTCTCACCAACCACCGCCGCGATTAACTCGAGAGGTTAAAAGGCGACGGAGAATAAACTGGAGCTAACTGGAAGCCACGAAGCCACCACGCCAGGCTCCAAAACAAGTCAAAGTGGCAACACTTGAATGTTCCGTTGCATTCGCCTCGGAGCTTTCGTGTTTGAGCAGACCGAGTTTTCCAATGGAAGCGATGAATCATCTAAGTGGTCGAACGGTGAACACCGTGGACTCTATTAGGAAGTCCTTCAGTACCATTCTTCTCGGATGGTACCCCCTCCCCTCAACCTTAAATTTACCTCCATAAATCATGCATGCCATACAGGAGGTGGATTCAAAAAATTCCCAGAATGGTGTCATTGTAATCGCAATGGCAACCCTGCTTCAGCAAGTCAGAGTTTGCTCATATAGACCGAGCCGGACTAGACCTACGGTTTGATTTGGTATCCGAACCAATTTACTATACACTATCACGTGATCTATCCCAATACCCCCTAACACCCCCAAACTTTTTGTAGCATCTCCTCAAAAATTTTCACGAAAGTCCAATTTATATATCATTTTGCCGCTAAATTAAACATTCTACTTACTGCACCCTACCATGAAGGGACATAGAACGATGTGGAGATGGGACCTTACACTACAGACAATATTTTGGAGGCGATGTGATCGACACCATGCTCCCGCCGCCTTTATCCCTCCGTTGCTCCTAGGTACCCATTTATTGGAGGCTGGGTGAACCCCAGAGCTGCTTTATTCAGAGTTAAGATCGAGAAAATTCCGATCTTACTTCACGCACCTCGGGAATCGAACCTGGATCTCCCGCGTTGCATTCATACCCATTGAAAATTCTTAATAAACCCTCTGCCTATACATAACTGGTATTTTACATTCCAGATGATTATCATAAGGTAAACTTTACCAAAACATATGTCAACATTGGATTGGTCAGAAAGCGTGAGTTCTGTACCAGCGGAAGATAATAATTTTACCAGAACACCATTTTGGCAGTTAGTTTAACTTTACAGTACGTGCAAACGAGAAACAGTATGGTTTAAGAAAATGAGCGCCTTCACTTTCCTAAACCACGACCATAATTCCTCAAAAATAACCAAGAAACGATCTCAAGGCTGGCTCGCTTCCTTTCCTCTGCTGGAGCCTTGCAGAGAAACAGAAATCACTTTTTCATTTTCATCCACTTAACCTAATTTTTCTGGTAAGAGAGGCAAACGCTTACATTTACATTCGCTAATGGCGTAGTAAGAAAGGGCCAGGAAAGATGAACTGGAAGTTTTCACTAACGAAGGCTGTGTGGAACTTCTCCTCGCCGAGATATTCACAATTACATTAAAACCTGTTCAACGCATGCGTACTCTCTGCCTTCTTACAAGGAAGGCCTGCTCGCAGGAATCTGACGTCATCATGGGTAGGCGAGGCGAGTTATGCAGTTTTGGCGCTACTCCTTACATGTGTGCACTTTCTTCTGGAATGTTGCAATGCGTTCGTGATTTATTTGGGGAAATTATGGTTCTCGTTTATTTTCCCAGGGTGACTGGTATTCGTAAGAATTGCCAAGCAAATCGTCCATCACCATGTTTATACTCAATGAGATTCAATAATTGAAACAAAAAGACAAACAAACTTCACCAGCATATGTAAAAATCCATTCGTTTTAAACACGTAGGATGCAACAGAAAAAAATAATGAAAATAGTGGTGGACAATTAACCGAACAGTACTTGTGCACAGCGGGATGTATAATTATTACAAGTATTGCAAGTTAACACCGGCCTCGGTGAAGGGGTGATCAGAATGATGCAATAGTGTTTGTCTTGTCATCCATTTCATAATTAATCCTCATCGTTGCGAATAACCGGAGAGTTAGAAAAGCGATGGAAAATAGCCGAAATAGGAATTATGCACGTTAACCATTCTGATATGTAAGGCATTTACGCTAAGCTAATTTTAGAGTGTGATGCATAAGTATCAGAAAGCAAATTGTCCATCACTCTGTTTATTCTTTGCTTTACGCAACAAGAGCTTCAATAATTGAAGCAAAACACTAAACAAGCTGCTGACAGCCTTTGCACCAACATACGTAAAAATTCATTCCTTAAAAACACAGGAAGCAAGAGAAAAAATAATCAAACTTGTCACGGACAATTTGCCGAGTAATACGTGTGGATCCCACTGTGCCTTAATTTAAATATTTTAGCATCCTTAACATTTTTCCCGCGAACCCTTTTTTGGCGCTGCTGCAGTGAATTTGCATCTCGCAAGAACGTTCGTGCATCTGTGTGTAGCTTCCCCTACTGCTAAAGGTCATGTCCTATAAAATACCATCGCATGAGGGAGATATGGAAATTTGCATGTGTTTACACGTTTCTCGTGAGAATTTGGCTCCAGCGAGATTACAGTCGCCTCTCGTGATTCCGACGGTCAAACGTTCTCAGAAGCATTTGAGGTATTTATATACTTCCGCGTTTTTTGAACAGAAATTGCATCGTCGCTAATAGCGTTGAGTGATTTTTCGCAGTTAACTTCGACAACAAGCTGTATATCAGACCTGGTCAACTTGTGAAAGAGCGCTCAAGAGGGACGAAAAGAAAGGCGAGAGCAAGTAGAGGCAGGAGGCATCGTCGGTCGCGTTCGTGCGATGTGAAACCAGCGTTGCCACATGGGTAACCGTGAGCCAGCCACTAATCACTCCACTACAGACAGTGACGTTGTTTCCTTTTGTTGGTTGGTTGCTTGCTTGATGTGGTGTTTTAAGTCCACTTTATGCACAGTATGGCTAATCGGGACTGGATCTACAGCTTAAAGTGGGATCCGAAAAACTTGTGTACCTGCACCGGGTATCGAACCCGGGACCCCTTGATTACAAGGCGATGACGCTATAGAGCGACCACAGGGAAAAGAACCTTCAGCGAAAAGTCCCCGCGCACCTTCCTCCCCTTCCGTTCAACTCGGGCCATAAGAAAGCATGCTCCACTCTCCCCCTTCCCTCCACGCGGAAGTACGGTGCAGAGGAGTCGCGGGTCTTCGCAGGTTTTTTTGCTGGTGGTTCCACTATACCACTGCGCCATCGAGGAGGCCCTTTTTTTCTTTTTTATTCAATGTTTTCAGCATTTCGCTAGTTTCATTTATTTGCTTACTTGTTCGAATAACTTATCCAATCACTTTTCATTACATTATTACATACTCAATTTTTGACACTTTCCTACATACGTTGAATGGCTAATTTGATCTGTTTTTCCATGCAAACAAATCCAATATATATAAAGCCCCAATCCCACCACTCACTCACTGACATAAATGTTCTCCATGAAGGAAGCCCCGGAGGCGAAAAACGCCCGATTACGACCCCCCATGAAATCGTCCCAAAAGAGCGAGAAAATTAAAAAATCGCTCAATCGGCCCTTCCTTAAGGGTGAAAATGCCCTTTTCTCACGCCCTTAGCAACCGTTGCCACGGGCATTTCTTTTGCACACATTGTTTCCTTCAATTCTTAATTGTCTAGCTACATTATATTTGTCACAGATCAATAGCACACAGATGAATCAACACCTGGTACAAAAAGGTGCCTTAAACAAGGGTGACATCTACATAAGGAGTTTCAGCCCAGAATCAATTACTTACGTATATATTGGTAAACTCAATGCGAAAAATGTTACCTACATCGTGGTTCTTTTAACTAAATGTTTAGAGGTATAATAACAAACAATTATTTAGAGTTTTTGCCGTGCTTGTTGTTGTCCATGGAAACGGACGTTGCTAGGGAACTTAAAGAAAGTATATTTTCACCCCGAGAACTACTGTAGGGGAATTATGCTAGACTTTTCGAATTTCAAAATACAAGCGTTAGAATTTATTACGGAGGCAAGGTAGGAATTTGAGGAGAATGACGGAAAACAATTATTATCCAATTATGTTTAAAAATGTAAAAATGACAAAAGACGTAAATATTGCATTTCCAATTTAGTGTCGCTATTGAATTCGTTTATGCAAGACATCCAGCTAATAATCTTGAAACGGTTATTAATTACTCCGTTTATTATTAAGAAAATAGACAATAATGCTTTGAATATTTGTGCCTTATTAGAGCCCATACACACACAAAGTTACTTTCTAAACTTTTAAAATTAGTGAACTTATACACTTGTTCCCCTTCATCCAATACAACATGCAGACATTTTATCCCATCTATAATATGATTACGCCCACAAAGTGGCCGAAGGTCACGCATGAGAGCGTACAAGACGTGGCCTTGGCCACGTCGAAAGTACGCGAGTCCAATATATATATAGCCCCAATCCCACCACTCATCCATCCAATATATATATAGCCCCAATCCCACCACTCACTCACTCACTGACATAAATGTTCTCCATGAAGGAAGCCCCGGAGGCGAAAAACGCCCGATTACGACCCCCCATGAAATCGTCCCAAAAGTCCGAGAAAATTCAAAAATCCCTCAATTAGCCCTTCCTTAAGGGTGAAAATGCCCTTTTCTCACGTCCTTAGCAACCGTTGCCACGGACATTTTTTGCAGCACACATTGTTTCCTTCAATTCTTAATTGTCGAGATACATTATATTTCTCACAGATCAATAGCACACAGATGAATGAACTCATGACTTTGAAAAGGTGCCTGAAACAAGGGTGACATCTACATAATAAGGAGTTTCAGCCCAGATACAATTACGTATATATTGTTATACTCAATGAGTAAATATCTACATCGTGCTTGTTTTAACTAAATGTTTAAGGGGTATAATGACATGCAATTCCTTAGAGCTTGCCGTGCCTGTTGTTGTCCATGGAAACGGACGTTGCTAGGGAACTTAAAGAAAGTTTATTTTCACCCCGGAAACTACTGTAAGGGAATTATGTAAGACTTTTCGTATTTCAAAATACAAGCATCAGAATGTATTACAGAGGCAAGGTAGGAATTTTAGGGGAATGAAGGAAAACAATTATTATCCAATTACGTTTAAAAATGTGAAAATGACAAAAAACTCAAATATTGCATTTACAAATTTAGAATCGCTATTGAATTCATTTATGCAACACATCCAACTAATTTTCTTTAAACAGTTATTACTTACTTACTCACTTTATTATTAAAAAGTTAGACAATACTATTTTGAATATTTGTACCTTATTAGAGCCCATACACACATAAAGTTACTTTTTAAACTTTTCAAATTAGCAAACTTATACACTTGTTCCCCTTCATCCAATACAACATGCAGACATTTTACCCTATCTATAATATGATTACGCCCACAACGTGGCCGAAGGTCACGTATACGAGCGTACAAGACGTGGCCAAAGGCCACGTCGAAAGTACGCGAGTCCAATATATATAAAGCCCCAATCCCACCACTGACTCACTCACTGACATAAATGTTCTCCATGATGGAAGCCCCGGAGGCGAAAAACGCCCGATTACGACCCCCCATGAAATCGTCCCAAAAGTCCGAGAAAATTAAAAAATCGCTCAATCGGCCCTTCCTTAAGGGTGAAAATGCCCTTTTCTCACGCCCTTAGCAACCGTTGCCACGGGCATTTCTTTTGCACACATTGTTTCCTTCAATTCTTAATTGTCCAGATACATTATATTTCTCACAGATCAATAGCACACAGATGAATGAACTCCTGGCTTTGAAAAGGTGCCTGAAACAAGGGTGACATCTACATAATAAGGAGTTTCAGCCCAGATACAATTACGTTATACTCAATGCGTAAATATCTACATCGTGCTTGTTTTAACTAAATGTTTAGGGGGTATAATGACATGCAATTCCTTAGAGCTTGCCGTGCCTGTTGTTGTCCATGGAAACGGACGTTGCTAGGGAACTTAAAGAATGTTTATTTTCACCCCGAAAGCTACTGTAAGGGAATTATGCTAGACTCTTCGAATTTCAAAATGCGAGCATCAGAATTTATTACAGAGGCAAGGTAGGCAAAAGAGGGGAATGACGGAAAACAGTTATTCCAATTACGTTCAAAAATGTGAAAATGACAAAAGAAGTAAATATAACATTTTCAATTTAGTGTCGCAATTTATTTCGTAAATGCAAAACATCCAACTACTTATCTTGAAACGGTTATTATTTACTCAGTTCATTATGAAGAAAATAGAGAAAAATATTTTGAATATTTGTACCTTATTAGAGCCCATACACACATCATGCAAATATTTTCAAAGTCATTAAGATCTATGAAGAACCCTATCTATAAGATGATTGCGCCCACAACGTGGCCGAAAGTCAGGCATGCGAGCATACAAGACGTGGCCAAAGGCCACGTCGAAAGTACGCGAGTCCAATATATATAAAGCCCCAATCCCACCACTCACTCACTCACTGACATAAATGTTCTCCATGATGGAAGCCCCGGAGGCGAAAAACGCCCGATTACGACCCCCCATGAAATCGTCCCAAAAGTCCAAGAAAATTAAAAAATCGCTCAATCGGCCCTTCCTTAAGGGTGAAAATGCCCTTTTCTCACGTCCTTAGCAACAGTTGCCACGGGCATTTCTTTTGCACACATTGTTTCCTTCAATTCTTAATTGTCCAGATACATTATATTTCTCACAGATCAACAAAAGATTAATCAACTTTTGGTTAGAAAGGTGCTTCAAACAAGGGTGACATCTACTACATAAGCAGTTTCAGCCCAGGTACAATTACGTATAGGTACTTATATTAGTAAACTCAATGCGAATATATTTACATCGTGGTTGTTTTAATTAAGTGTTTAGAGGTATAATAACAAACAAATATTTAGAGAGTTTCCGGTACTTGTTGTTCACCATGGAAACGGACGTTGCTAAGGAACTTAAAGAAAGTTTATTATCACCCCGAAAACTACTGTAAGTGAAATATGCTAGACTTTTCGTATTTCAAAATTCAAGCGTCAGAATTTATTAGAGAGGCAAGGCAGGAATTTGAGGGAAATAAAGGAAGACAATAATTTTCCAATTACGTTTAAAAATGTGAAAATGACAAAAGACGTAAATATTGCATTTCCAATTTAGTGTCGCTATTGAATTCGTTTATGCAAGACATCCAGCTAATAATCTTGAAACGGTTATTACTTACTCAGTTTATTATTAAGAAAATAGACAATAATGCTTTGAATATTTGTGCCTTATTAGAACCCATACACACACAAAGTTACTTTCTAAACTTTTAAAATTAGTGAACTTAGACACTTGTCCCCCTACATCCAATAAAACATGCAGACATTTTATCCCATCTATAATATGATTACGCCCACAAAGTGGCCGAAGGTCACGCATGCGAGCGTACAAGACGTGGCCTTGGCCACGTCGAAAGTACGCGAGTATATAATATACTCTTCGTTGTAATTTATTCTTTACTCTTATAGTAAGATAGTTATTCAATTCATCAATTGCGCAGTAAGTAAACTGAAATCACTTAGCCACCTATTCAATTCATCAATTGCGCAGTAAGTAAACTGAAATCACTTAGCCACCTATTCAATTCATCAATTGCGCAATAAGTAAACTGAAATCACTTAACCACCTATTCAATTCATCAATTGCGCAATAAGTAAACTGAAATCACTTAACCACCTATTCAATTCATCAATTGCGCAGTAAGTAAACTGAAATCACTTAGCCACCTATTCAATTCATCAATTGCGCAGTAAGTAAACTGAAATCACTTAGCCACCTATTCAATTCATCAATTTCGCAGTAAGTAAACTGAAATCACTTAGCCACTTATTCAATTCATCAATTGCGCAGTAAGTAAACTGAAATCACTTAGCCACCTATTCAATTCATCAATTGCGCAATAAGTAAACTGAAATCACTTAGCCACCTATTCAATTCATCAATTGCGCAGTAAGTAAACTGAAATCACTTAGCCACCCACCACGGGATTCGGTTTCTTGCCTGGACATGAATCTCCCTCTAATCATTAACACTCATCTTCACTCCCAGCTAAAAGTGGAAAGAGAGTGAAGCTAAGTAAGAGAAATGCAAGAACAGCTTCGTCGCGTCCTAAATTTACGTCACTTTTCAAAAATTGATGGCTTGACCCTTTTCCCTCTAAACCACGCACTGTAGTTCAAGGATCTGATTTGCAGATTGTAACGTAATTTCGATCCTTTGGCTCCAAAAATCTTAAAGAGTTTGTTGTCACTCAGCGACTCATAAACACACAGTCCAAACCTCTGGACATTGAAACATGAAAATTTGGAAGTGTTTCAGTTTTTTTGATACCCAAATCCTTGAACCTATGAATCTGGAAGTTAGGAGTGTTTTCCTCTTAGGATGTAAGCACCAACAAAGAAGGTTTCTTTTCCCCAAAATACAATATTGAAAGGGGAAAATGAGGTGTTACACATTTTTTTTTGTTTTGATACGTTTACGTGGCCGTAGAAGCATGAAAATACTTACAAAAGTGCTCAACAGATGGTGCTGTAGGTATGATACATGTCAATATCGTTGTGTTTTACACATGAGATTGATTCAAGTCTCAAAATCTCATCATGTACGTGTACGCAATAAATGCTTAAAACGTGATGCAAAAATTAGGAAGTTATGTAAGTTTTTACATGAAATATCGCTACAAGTACTAAATTTCCGATATTTGATTGCTTGTTATTCATTCTTATGGTTTTTTGCAATTTGCATTCACCACGTTTCGTACGGTGCACTCAAAATACGCTGCTAAACGTCTTTAACCGGAATTACATAATCTGTTACGTACAGTTCGAATTTCCGTTCACCGTACAGTCACAATCCAATCAATTCTAAAAATCTCAAATTCTCTCTGTCGCGATTTCAGCGCCATCTTGGTTCTATTCCGAAGTCTCAACGTTTGTCCACAGAAGGTTATAGAATTCTGAGTTTATCCAGAAATCCAATTTGAGAATCCTAGGATGTGATTGGTCCTGCGAGAAGGGGTAATATTTGGACAGCGGCTTAAATAAATTACGGGATTTTCGGGTACCTCCCAAGCTCTTTCTCGCTGGTAGTTTTGCGGAGATTTAACTAGTTTCTTGGCGTGGCTTGTGGCCGATTGCGGAGAAGGTATGTGGGAGTTGAGAGGATAATTAAGGATTGATATGCAAAGTACTAATTGAATGCGGTCTTTTCTACAAAGGGACCCGAGACGTGGTGTTAAGTAACTGCTTCATTCGGTACGGCAGTGCGTTGACTAAGTTCGTGAAAACGCATTCAGAGCAGTAAATTTACTAAAGTAAATGGAAGGGATTGAGCTCACCTCGGTTCTGGCAACAGGCCATTCGGCTTTGAAGCTTACCTACCTAGAACTAACTCCCTCTTACGTGAGACCTGGGAAAGTGAATGAAATTCACTCATGGGTGAGGGGAACTTTAAAGAATAAGAAAACATTAGATATCCGGCACGGTAAGAAGTTCACTGGAAAAATGACTTGTCCAATATGGCTGCCATCCAACGACTATAAGAGAGACTTGATTGATTGATTGATTGTTTTTTTCTGCCACTTTTGGCTAATCGAGATGATGATGAGTGATGATTGATTGATTTAGTTTATTTTACTTTGCTTTTCTGTCACTTTGGGCTAATCGAGAAGATGAGAACGAGTGATGAAGGAGCACTCACAATGAACATCCATGACCAGACCGTGATTCGAACCCGGGAGCCGTATAAAAACATGACCGTTTTTAGAGTATTACTGTCCATCACATGGTTATCCTAATTAATGTAATTTTAATGATTCTTTTTTTTGTAATTTATAATGTATATATATATATATATATATATATATATATATATATATATATATATAGTTATGCATTATTAACAAAATCAGTTTTAAATAAAAAAACTGTTGTGTCGTATTTTTGTAAGTTAACCAGGAATACTGTTAAATGTTAACTGTAGGATATTGTAAAGTTTCTAACAGTGTGGACAAGACTGGGGAAATTAATGTTTTTTGGTCTTGCCAGGACGACAAAATGAAAGCAAATTTTATTTTTACGGGGTCGTATTCTTTTTACTTATTTATTGTGAAGAATGTTCACATAATTCAATTCTCTGAACAAAATAAAGCATGCATAAAGGAACACTTCACACTCAGATATTAGCTATTTAAACGTTACAGAATGACGTGGAAATAAATATCTGAAAAACGTAAAAGCTAGTTTAAAGTAGAAATCAAACCACTGTGCAATATGATTACCAGTGCACCATCAAGGAGGTCCAAGTAAAATGTTTTGCCAGTATGAGTGGGAGCCCTGCTGTCATGCTTCCAGTTAGTCAGATTAAAAGTTGAATAGCATTAGACTTTGTCTGGCATTCTCACACTGAAGAACACATGTCCTAGTATAACCGATTGACCTTATTGGATCTCGTCTGGCGACAAAAGTCAAACTTAAGTCGTAGCATCCTGTCAGCGGTCACCACAAATATGAAAACAGACCATCAATGATTGATGCGTAGTTTTAGGGTGCGTCGAAGCCTACAAGGGCAAGGAAAGGGCGAAAGACCGAGAGACTTTACCTTTGAGCTTGCGGCGTACCCAGTGCGTCATCGAAACTTGACTCGTGGACTTGCTATCAGGAAACTACAGGCAGGCATGGTTGATTGAGGAAGTGGTGAATCAAAAAAGTCCGAATCTAGTGTACACCCCAGTAACGTACAAGTTTATGCCCCTTTAAAAAGTTTTCGGACGGTCCAGATCGAACCTTCTAACCGCCGGCATATAGAGTCACCGACAATAAAAAATGGGACTCCTAAATGCAAGGCGTTATGTGTGTTGACTAAATCTGCGGCGATAAGTGGACTTTAGTATAAAATTTTCAATGGCAACTTCTAACGCCGCCTTAGAGTTAGGCAACAAACACAACGCCTGGCAGGGAAGCGTGTATTTGAGGATCTTGATGTCCCATTTTTATTTGCCGGTGTCCGTACATGTTGTCTATTAGTGCGGACCGAACGCTAAAATAAAACCTCGTTATACTAGGAGGTTCTCGCAGACGAGAAAATGGCTGAACGGCAATATCAAATCATCTACCCCAAGAATAATTCACCTTCAAAATCCAGGGAGAACCCGAAATACTGTTGCCACAAGCACGGACCCTGTGTTGCAGTACTTAACCGTAACATGCTTTAACTTTTGAGTCACCCTGTTGCACGATTTCTCGTCCAGAGGAGAAAGATCGAGCGAAAGCCGTCGCCGTTCGCTTGGAACTAACAATCATCATTGACAAGACTATCTGATCGCGGAGGAATTCGTACTAGAAAACAATGAACGCCCACTTGTGTTAACTGCCAAGGTGCGATTGTTGGCAATGAAGGGACTTGGGTTCAAGTAGACGGAACAAAATACCCTCACGTGCTGACTGGATGAGAATTGAGAGTTGTGCAACCGGAGGGATGATGAGACGTTTTCTGACAGGTAGTAGCAATTGTAAAAGCAACGCAAAGTCTGTGGCAGCTGTGTTGCAATTTTGACTAGATATTTGTAGTCAGCAACATATTCATGAATATTATAACCAAACTTGGGCAATAAATGATTTAAATGATTTGCTTTATTTTACTTCCCCTTTTGTGCCACTTTTGGCTAATTTGCGAAGATTGGGATGAGTGATGATATGATGAAATAGATGAATAGACACTCACAAACATCCATGCCCAGGCCAGGATTCGAACCCGGGACCTCTGGCGTCGTAGCGCGGTGTGCTAACGACTCCGCCACGGACTTGGGCAATAAACGTAGCGTAAATGAGCTTTCCTATTTCGCTGCGTGCGTTAGTAACGCGCTCTTTTTTCTTTGCTTACGTAAGTGCCGCGTTTCTTTTTAGTTACTTCCGTTGGTAAGGCGTTCCTTTTTAGGCACTTGGATTGGTAACGCGTTGCTTTTTTCGGCACTTACGTTGCTAACACGTTCATTTTTAGGCACTTGCATTAGTAATGCGTTGCTTTTTTCGGCACTTACGTCGCTAACGCGTTTCTTTTTCGGCACTAACGTTGCTAACGCGTTTCTTTTTCGGCACTAACGTTGCTAACGCGTTCCTTTTTCGGCACTTACGTTGCTAACGCGTTTCTTTTTCGGCACTTACGTTGCTAACGCGTTTCTTTTTCGGCACTTACGTTGCTAACGCGTTCCTTTTTCGGCACTTACGTTGCTGACGCGTTCCTTTTTCGGCACTTACGTTGCTGACGCGTTTCTTTTTCGGCACTTACGTTGCTAACGCGTTTCTTTTTCAGCACTTGCGTTAGGAACGCGTTACTAACTTTCATGAGTACTTGTAACGTTACTTCTCGTTGACTTGATAAAATGAGAACTCTTGAGATTTATTTGGCAGGACGAGACATGCTTTGTTATGTTGCTATACACTTCAAGATTGAAGGGAAACTCTCAGAATAACATCCACGACCAGGCCGGAACTTGAATCCTGATCTTCTTGTAGCGAGGTCGTGAGTCGACCACTGAACCACTTAGGGAGCGAATCTTAATATTTTTGCAGCCTGTATACCGAAGGCTTCTGGCCCCAACATGGTTACTTTGTGAAATGTTCTTTCATCAATTTTATCTAATGAGTAATGACCATTCATCCTCTCCAAAATGGCAATAAAACGAGGTTAAAATACAAACATGAACACCCTATATAAATAGGCCTACTCTTCACTAGAACCAGCGCCTTCCCTTCAATGTTGCCACGTGTCGGTCTGGAATTTGGAAGATAAATTATTGAAATTTCCTTTCAGTTCCTTGGGGCCTTGTTTACAGGAAGTTCAAACAAACAAGATGGATTCTCCTCGTAAAATTAACCTTTCCAATTCCGTTCTTTCTGCTTGTTTTTCACATCACGATCTCAGTTGTCGCGAAACGCTCATTAAAAAGAAAAAAAGAGGAGAGCTCTTTTACGGGCCCCGACGAAAGGTTAACTGGTGTGGGCGAGCTCCTTCGTGTCATCCGGCTGTGACGTAGGCAGTTGAGAGCTATATCGATCCGCCTCGCTTGCAGCTTCTCGTATGGAGAGAACCTCAACTTCTATGCTGGTAGCGCCGCGTCGCTGCGAGAAAAGACATTCGAAGGATTGTCAGATTTCCTTTAAAAGGCCATTTCTATGTCCATTCATCTTCCCTGATAGGTTCGGGAGAAAGATTAAGGGGGAAACGTTTGAACAATGCACTCGAGAAATGGCGGTTTGAAGATCCCAGAATTGGGTCAGTAACTTTTTTTTTGTATGAAACGAAATCCTACTGCGAGATGAAATTCTGATTAAAAACTTTACTTTCATCTTTTCCTTCCCCCTACCCCCCCACCTTTTGGGGGATGGGTTGTCATCTTTTCTGTGCCCAGTCATGCTTTTGTGTCTGTTTCGTTTCAGAGTCGCAAGAATCAGAAAATGGGACTTCGCTTGTGGATTATATACAGGGTTATTACAAATGATCTTCCCAATTTGAGACACACGTAATTCACATTTAATGAAACTCAGATACAGAAGGTTGTATCACTGTAAAGAGTAACTCATAAGGTTTTATTTCATTACCTCATTACGTCATTAACTCGCAAGTGTTCAACCTGAGCCTCTTTGGTAACTCGACACACATGTAGCCTGCCTGTTTCCTCGTTTACTTACGGGCGGCCAGTTGACTTTCTCTTACAGATGCATCCCCTTTCTTTAAAATCAGAGTACCATTTACGAATTGAATGCCTACTGGGTGGTCCTGCCCCAAACTTTGTACGGAAATTCGCTACACACTAATAACAGTCTGGTGTATGTGGAAATCTTAACACACAAAACGCTTTCCGTTCTTCACAGGCAGCCATATTCTCTCGTAGTTTGCAGCAGCAGTGTTACCAACCGTATCTGAAAAGATATCAAATAAAAACTTTGAGTTACTCTTTACAGTGATATAACCATTTTGTATCTGAGTCTCATTAAACGTGATTTACATGTGTCTGAAATGGGGAAGATCATTTGTAATAACACTGTATAACATCACTTATCTACCTCTAATAGACTAACCGCAACGATGAATGATTGGATGCCCATGGCCTGATAGTGACTCCAACCCGGAGCATAGAGATTCGAGATATTCTGTTCAAACAATCAGTGTATTCAGTGACCTTAAAAGAAATGAAAATATTAGTTATAAACATTTTACTTCCACAAACTAACAACAGATGGCACATAAAAGTAAAATATGTGTCTCTGGAAACTTTTGTGTATCTACAAAGCGTTTATTGTACAGGAATTTCTAAAACTACTAGCATTATTCTAGAGTTATTAATGCCGGGAACTACACGTGATTCGACCGTAATTTCCTTCGCGAACTTGAAACATTCGTGGTAGCGTGTAAAGATAAAATCTAGAGTTTACAAAATTTAAAGGAGACATTTGTTGATATCGTAGCAGACTTAACTTTTTTCTTTTCAACATTTTGTCCGAACGATGCTAGAAACTGTACTTGTGGATCGTCACAGCCAGCCATATTTAGTTCACAATTGCTGAAACAAGAAGCTGTGGTATGCCAAGGATGATTGTCCGAGACTATATGTGGGTTTCATGTGACGTCAGGATGCGCACAGCCGTCATGTTTGCGGCCATTTATAAAAAGTCGTTTCCAAGGAAATATCCACCACGCCATTCGTTAAATCTGCACCAACTGCGCTTTTGTTTTAAATCACGGATGTCTGCGTTAGTATCTCCCGACAGTTTTTACAAGAACTGGCCTCGATCATGGCTGCTCGAAGAAGCAGGGCAACAGTTTGCGAAGTAGGTAAAACTCACATACAATGCTACTACATCCTAAGTGTTAAAAAATAAACACTCTGGAGGTAAATGTTGTGACTATCAAGGCATAACATTTTTCTTACGATATCAAGAATCATGGCGAACTTTTGGTTCAAGATTTACAAAAACCTTGCTGAAGAAAATTCCTTTCACGCCAAAACGTGAAGTACCTATAAAATTAAGTCTTTAATTTTGTTACTAGTTACTTGGGACTGTTGGTTACTAATTTCAAAAAGTAAGTAGTAACATTTACCGTTACTCGTAAAAGTAACTGCTAGTTGCAAGCCACGCAAGTAATTTGTTCCTCCGCGCGTCGAGTTTCCCACCTGCCCACTACTTCTCAAGGCCAGTAAGAACAGAGGAGTGAGGGGTAATGCGCCCTCCTTTTCATTGAACAATATATCGTTTCTTCTGCCACTGTTGCTCACGAATTAGATGAGAGGTTCTCCACTGCACAAGCGCAACCGACGAAGCCTTTCGCCTCTTTTCCGCTGCTCGCTCTGCAGACCGCACGTGCATACGAGAGCGCTCTTTCACAAATGCGGCGGGTTACCCAGGCCTGACCTAGATGAGCATTACGCGGTATATTTGTTTTGCCACAAGGAACGGTGTTTGTTGTTGAAAACAATTCTATAGCTACACATTTCTTGTTACTTCCGAATAACAGTTCTCTTGAATGTGTTCTGTACGAACTTTTGCCCATTCTAATTTTTAAGAATGAAACAGTTTGAAACTAGCGTCGCAGCTGGGTCTAAATCATTGATGTTTGCAGTAATGGAATAATAAGTAAATACTTGTATATCCCTCCCCGTGGAGCAACAACCTGTGGGGGCCAAGGCCTACCTACCTATTGCCAGCCCCACTCCCATCAGGGGTAGATCATCCAGCCAGTTACGGGTTGACGTGGTCAGCACGACAAACCCCCTAGTCGTTGTTGTAGCTTCCCAATTTCCTCACGATGATTGACTCCATGTCCTGGTTGAAATCTCAGGAGAAGAGTTGTTACACTTCCAACCAGGAGACTCGAACCAGAGACTACCGTACCCCGAGTCCAAAGTCTGACACTTTAGACCGGACGGCCACGGCGAAGGACTTTGCAGGAATAGAACCCGATTATTAATTTCATCATTGGAGCGAAAACGTGTAAAACTCCTACGTGCCTTTAAGTAATTGTGTTAAACACGCAAATACTTTTTTTGTATCGTAAGAAAATAAGTTCGACTGCACACATTAAATGAACAGTACACCTTGAGTAATAATTGCTTAATTATTCTAATTAGTAAAAATCAAGATTTATGATTTAATTGCTTTTACATTCGAAAGTGATGATTTCAACCCTGTGACAGTGTTCATGTGCATTTGTTTCGGAATACCGTTCTGTAGTTCCACTTTATGGCATTTTACATGCACACGCTAACTTGCATGTGCGGAACGTGTTGCGTGCAAAATGTTACTTTTTCTATGACACAATATCATTACCACGTCATTTTACAGTATAAGCGTACGTAGTTCAAGGTAGTTTCCATGAGTTATACAGTGATTGTACCGTGACTTTGGTATGATATTTAAAAATTTTGAAAACCAAATTTACTTCACTTTGTCAAATCTTCACGCTAGGGACATAATCTCATTATATACAGAAAGTCATATATTTTGCCCATACTAATTAAAAGTCAATCCATTTGTGTCAATTTTGAACTTGTACTGCGTGGTTTCATACATTCAGGACAAAATCCTGTATTTCGGGGACTGGTAGCGTCGAGACGAAGCGTCAGATAAAAGTAACTGTGTTAACAAGTTGTGAAACTTTGAGCGGCGACACCTTGTGTTTGTTGTTTATACTATACGAGGGGCGATCAGGTTGCTCTGACCCTAACATAGAAAGAGCGGCAATAGGGTTTCATTTTTTTTTTTTTTTTTCAACATACTCCCCTGCAACTCCAATGCACTTCTCCCATCGGTGCTCCAACGAGTGGATACCTTGCAAAAAAATTCTTACGACTGGTCCTCCAACCATGAGTCTACAGCCCTTATCACCTCAGAATCATCAGAAAATTTTTGCCCATGAATGTCATTCTTCAAATGTTTGAACAAATGGAAATCACTGGGGGCTAAATCTGGGGAATAGGGTGGGTGGGGCAGCAATTTGACCGATGCATCTGCGATAGCGGCCCTCGCAATGCGAGAGGTGTGGACAGGTGCATTGTCCTGGTGAAGGAGCACACCACGGGTCAATATCCCACGCCGCTTTTTCTTGATGGAATCACGTAATTTCTTGATTAGGTCACTGTAGTATGTGCCAGTGATGGTTTGGCCTCTTTGCAGATAGTCCACAAGAAGGACACCCTTGCAGTCCCAGAAAATTGAGGCCATCACCTTCTTGGCTGACGTTTGCACCTTGAACTTCTTCGTTGGTGGAGATGAACTTCTTCGTTGGTGGAGAATGTGGGTGTTTCCACTCCATGGTTTGTGATTTTGTTTCTGGGTCGAAGTGATGGACCCATGTTTCATCCATAGTTACAAATCGGGCAAGAAAATCGTCTATATCAGCACGAAACTTGTCAAGAAGTTCTTGACCGATGAGCACTCGGGTGCGCTTCTGATCTGGGGTGAGGTTTCGAGGGACCCATCTTGCAGCAATTTTTTCATTTGCAATTCCTGGGTAATTATGTTTTGCACAGTGCCATATGACAGGCCACACATCTCAGCAACATGACGGATAGTGACCGACGATCCTTCAGCACGATATCGTGGAGTTTGTTAATGTTTTCGGTCGTGATGACAGTTTTTGGTGCTCCACCTGCATGTTTATCCTCACACGACTCTCTCCCACAATTAAACTCACGACACCATCTCTTCACCATACTGTATGAAGGAGCACTGTCCCCTAATGTATTCACCAAGTCCTCATGAATTTTGGATACCGTCCACTTCTTCTTTACAAAATATTTGATCATCGCTCTCACCTCTGTTTTCTCCATTCTGGCACATTGACACAACTTCACTCAGTTAAACCCCTGTAAAACGAAAACTGTACGTTACTTAGACTTGCAATTCAGATTGAAAGCGTATAAAGGATCACTAAACAATAACAAAATAAAAAATCAATCGTGACGTCATTCCTTCTATGTTAGGGTCGGAGCAACCTGATCGCCCCTCGTACAAATCAAGGCGAGAACGAGATGCATTTACAACTCGAGGCCAAACGGAGAAACGACCAAGTCTTGTTCCGTCTCGATTGAAAGAAACATTTTTTTAAAAAGCCTACATATATAGCTTCCAAACATTTTTCATTGTGTATCATAACAGCAGCAGATTGAAGAGATCTGGATATGGGTGAACAGTAATCGATTCCTTTATGGTCATTTCACTTCCAAGATTCAGAACTATGAATAAAATACGTGAATCATTGTAAGGGTTACCGTGTTCGATTTCAAGTCCGGTACATTTCAGTGGTCCATACCAGGCTCCATTTGGAAATGTATGGCTGTAGGCCCATTGTTGAGTAGCCTGTGGACAAAGTATATTAAAATAAAAAAGAAGTCGAATTAAAGAAGCACTGTTTTATGAAGTGTCAATCCGAAAGTACAATCATGGGCAATAAAAATGACACAAAGTTCCTAACAAACCCGCTCCCCTGCAATGCGTTGTGTGTGTGTTGCCTAACTGTAAGGCGATAAGCTAACTTCAATAACCACTTTTCAATAAGAAGTTAGGCCAATGCCGCTGAGTTAGGCAACACAAACAACACATTGCAAGGAAGAAGGCATTTCAGAATCTTGGTGTCCCTGTTTTATTATGTGGGATTTTTGTTGCCAGAAATGTCCCTTCATAGAGTGTCTCTGCGTTACCCAGTCTTGAACATGGCCCCCTAACCTAACAATGTAGACATTATTCAGGGTGGCTACTCACCGAGAATTCCTTAAATTCCGGTAATTATGCGTGAATTCTGCTTGAATTTTTCTCCGTAGACGTGAAAAATTGCAACGTTTATTAGTCCAAATCCTATTGAATTTATACATATTGATAAATGCCCTGAGGCGAGATTTTCACAGTTGAGTTTTTATTTTTATCGAGGAAGGAAAATAATGTTGTGTGAAAAATAAAGCATAATTCTCTTGATCTGTTTGCCTTATAGAGCAATCTGACAGACGGAAGATTATTGCAAGATAAGATTTCTTGAAGATGATTGGGTAGATTTTTGCGTTTGAAATTCTTACACAATTAAAATTTTTAGCAGGTTAGAATATACATCATAACATTTGTGTGACTTGTGTTTGTAGATGTACTTGGAGACTGAGTATGTGAAATGGCAAATGTAAACTAAGAACCTCAAATTAAGTGTTTTAAATATTCCGTTTAACTAAATTAAATTAGAATTTTTGGATACATTTGAATCACACAGACACTTCATATTGTTACTATATTTGTATGTGCAATCAGTGGCCCAACCAATGGGGGGCGTTGCAGCTGGATGTGCATCTCACCAATCTCTAGTGATTACGTACTTGGTATCGTGATCAGAGCGCCAATTTACTCGGATGAGAATCCACCTGGAAAAGGGTCGCTCCAAATCCGTTGTCTGTCCAGTCCGTGCACGGCTTGCATTCCGTTGCTACGTAACTGTCTCCCCTCACGCTCGACTCAACTAAAGAGCATTTACGACTTCCTACTTCCGTTCTTCCCACGCATCGTCAGTTATTCCTCCTAAACGAAAAACGAACCGTAAATACACATCGACGGCCAGCTGGGAACAAGTACAAAAGAGGCATGTCGGAAATTCAGTAAATTTTGTCACAAATTTTCTCCAAGGCGGCAGTGTTTTGTTTAGCTGTTTACGCAGCACTCTACAACTTGTTGTCTTCCTATTCGGTTGACACGGATTTTGTAAGATCTTCCTACAAACTTGTAACTTCCGCGCATGTACTCACTGTTGCTGCTCATTTGTAGCAATATCCCTACGAACGCATGAAAAAAGTCCCTAAAATAGGTAAAAAAGCGCCAGAACCAAACAGCGGCTGGTTTGAAAGTTGCAACTCATACTTGAATAATATGAACTTCATGAACGATCTTGTTGGCCCAGGTCTTGAATTTTTTTTTTTCGAATCACAACTCTTTTTGTGTGTTTGTGACTTTAGCAACCCCTCTTCAAGTAGAACAAAGACCCGTATTTTGCCAGTAGCATCAAAATGTTACCCCCCACCTCATTCTTTACGTTCGGACGCAATAACAATGTGGCCAAGTACATTATAGAACAATCTTATCGTGTAGAGATATATATGTAGTTGGCAACATTGCTGAAGCGCTGAGGAAGTGTGAGGAACTCTTGTTTGAAGTACATTGTCATTTCGTGCTTGTTTTTCTTTTCGTCGCCTTTCCGAGCTATAAAACGCCCACTCTTCGCGTGTTTGTTCTCGTCACGCCATGCATTCTTCCTCTTCATCAGGATGACACGAGATACTTGTTAAGGAAGGTGAGATAAGCCCTCATCTTTGGCGGAAGTTTTATGTATTTTATGTAACGGTCCGCTCGTTGTCGAGCCATTCATTATAGTGTGGCAGTGAAAAACCAGATGGCGGACCGGTTGAAGTCTTGAAACTTTGGTGCAATACAAGCACAAAGTATGAAATTTCTTTGTTTCACAGTCACTGTATTTCTTGTGATATATTCTGTTAATTCTACTGCGCCTATTTCCGTCTTCTACGTCCATCATATGTGTTTTTCAAGATAGTTCCCAAATATTCTAATTAACTTTTTTGAGTGTTATATCTTACATTCTTTAGGTCAGCCACAATACTGAGATGATGTAAATCCAGCTGTGTACTTCGCACATGTTTGTTATTTTATTGCCAGTGGCGGCGATTTGGGGGGCGAGGTACAGTTCCCCCCCTCTACTTTTTGCCATTTTTGCCCCCACACTATGCGAAACTTTATGTGCCAAGGAAAAATAAACTGTCCTTGCCCCCCAGTTTTGGAACTGTTTAATCTCTTATCTCTTTAGCTTAGTTGTAACGAAGAGGATGAATTATAATGGCATAGATTAAGGGAGAAACACACACACACACACAATATGTATATATACACATAACATCCGTTGTTTCTACAGGATAATAGGCTTCTAACCTAGAACACTTTCTTTCCAAGCACGTTACAAGCCCACGCCTTCGCGAAGGTTGGCGTTCACAGCTTAATAGTAATATCCATAATATTGGTTAGCGTTATATTTCTAAAGAAAGCAGAGACCCACAATAAACGGTCTGCAGGACTCGGCGCAGCACAGATGGGCATCGGTCAATTGATTTAAAGGAAATCTGACCAATGCTTGTCTCTTCTGTGTCGTGCCGTTTGGGACCGAGTCGAGCCGCACCGTACTCTACCGTGCTGACCGTTCATGTTTCTTAGGACTCGTTACGAGTTTTTTTTATTTTTTTATTAAAGGAAACTTGCAACTGTAGAACGAAACATGAATCCTCATTCAGGAGACCTTCCCTAATATGGAGAAGTTAACTAATCACCGAAAGAAAGACAATGTGAGACGATTGGACATGAGTTTTAAATCCGATTAACTGGTAGATATGAAAATTTGCTCCGTACGCAAAAGAACATTCACGCAATTAAAAGTTAAGTGGGAAGATGGTGCGGGCGCCCTGACATTGTTTGGCAATACACAGAATCGGGTCGCTCCTCAGACATATTATGTAAACACACCGTGAACACAATTTTCGTAGGCTCTGAAGCTTGAGCATGACGAGCAGAATGATTTGGGAGAAGAGAGAACGGGCGAGGATGAAATATGAAAGTTTTTGTCAGTAGTGTGCCGAAGGATATAATAACTGGGAGTTACGGAGGAGAGGTGTTATACTTTACGATACAAACGAGAACTATGGTAACCCTATCACAATCCCTGTACAGTATCCATGGTTAACACAGGGCTGTACAACGTCAAGTGACCGGGTTCGAATCCCGACCTAGACATGAATGTTCTTTGTGAGTATCCCTTCATCAATTTCATCATAATTTTATCATCACTCATCCTCGTCGTCTCCATTGGCCAAAAGTGGCAGAAAAAGCGAAGTAAAATAAAACCCCATCAATGACATCAATCTGTTATTTGTAATAGGAATAAGAATGTGTTGAAAAAAGTTGCAGTCCCTTATTGAAGTTGAAAGAGCACCATCTCCCACCTGGCTTTACGCTGTCGAGAATTTAACACTCAAGCCAATTGGAGCTTGCATGCGTAACAATTAAAGATACAACGTGGAGAAATTCTTATGCTCTGAGAAAAAAAGAAACAAGTGAAGCTCTATTTTTTCGTAATTCAGACACCATCTCCTGGGACAGGATGCAATAAAAAATTTGCTGTCGTCGACGAAGACGCGACTTGGAAACATTGTAAGACTCTGAGTGGAAATGTTTTACACTTTTATGTTTGTTTTAATGATGCTCCGTTGTTATTTACCGCCGTGGGAAGTTGGAAAGCGAAAGTTTTTCGGTTGTAGGTGCCGGGGGCGAAAGTGTGTCAGTAATATTGCAACCGTTTTGGCCAATGAGCCGGGGCGCTCGAGTTGCATTGTGTAGCTGCTCCCCCTTCCAAACACTTTGCATGCTAAACGGTGGGCCCTTTCCCTTTCCACTGTTGGGTTAACCCTAATTTTGCTTCAATTATTCGCTGTTATGGTCGCCTCTTATCCATTGAAGTGCGTGAGACCTTTTTCCTTTGTCATTCCTGGGCGTAAAATGAAGTGAAAGGACGTTTTTGTCTTCTTTTTTTTTCAATTTATAAACATCTCTGCACATACACTTGTTCACGGTTAAACCATCCACGCATTCAGGCACCGTGTCCAATTTCAAGTTGTTTAATTTGGGAAAAGTGATTTGCATTTATTCAAATACGCTGTGTAATTACTCTCAGGCATTCTTCTTATAGATGTTGACGATAACAGTTTCTCTGCCTGTGGTGTTAAGTTTCTCTGCGACCAGTGGCGTAGCGCAGTGGTGAAGCCCGGGTTGTAGTGAAATATATTGAGAATTCAGTGGTGGTAGTAAACTGGTCCGTTTTACTCAACAGACGAGAAAAACATCAAATTGAACGGAACTTGTATCCCATCATTTGTAATACGACCGACCAGTGACTTCCTTTGTTCTTTTTCTTAAAAGGCGCCATAGCTCTTTATGGGATGCTTCCATCCATCTCTATTCAATACGCTTTTCCTCCAGTTTTGAATGCTATTTCTAACATCATTTATCCATCTGCTCATGCATCTTCCCTGGTTTCCAATTCCACGAAGGCTCCAGCCTTACTATTCCTTTCTCGAGCATTCTTTCAATGAGGCCCAGCCAACTCAATCATCGAGCTTTGATATCTTCTTGTAGTCCTATATTTTATGAATATATCGAGCACTTGATTTGTTTTTATTCGACATATGCCATGCCATAACTATCTCGTTGGGCCATATATTTATCTCAAATATCATCAGTTTCTGAATGATGTCTTCTTTGAGAACCCAGTTTTCACTACCACACATTCCTTATTTTCGATTGATATAATAAATTTGAATTGTTTTTTTTTTTTTATTTTATTTTGAATATTTTTTTATGACTTGGAAGTGGCATTATTGCTCTGCAAACAATAGGTCCCGATTCGATTCCTGCTGGAGGCTCATTGCTCAGTGGTTCGGATCCCACTTTAAATTATAGATTCAGTTCCTATTTACCTATCTGAACATAAAGTGGATTGTGAAAACATGTAGGCTATGTATTGTTCCGTATCGAACGATCTGTTGTTGAGATTGAACCCAAAATTTGCTGGCAGAAAACTATAGCTTTGAAATTGCAAAGTATAATTCGATTTTTTTTAATTCTTTGTTTACTTTGCTGTGTGTTGCAGTTGGTGTTTTGTGCAAGCTGACAATTGTTCCTTAGTCTTAGGAATGTTCTTATGTTTTATGTGTTCAAACAATGTTCACAATGAAGTTCTTAGAACTTCAGATTCTCGTTCACGCTTGAAGAGAACCAGAATATCAATATTGATATAGCATTGCTTATTCTCTTCGATATATTTATGTGAAAAACCGTACTTGGCAACGATGTTTCGGTAACTTACCTCATTACCACTCAGATTTACCATAATGTATTTATCTAGACTTGTATCATCATTTTCTGGTAATGAATCTGTATCCGACTTCGTTCTAATTCACTTCCATTTGATATCAGCTGCTAGAAGTGGTGAGACACTGTTCGCATTCCGCTTGGTTGACGTTTATCACCCTCTGCTAAATTTTACTACCACAGAACAACAGCCCACTCGCTCGATTTTCAATCATGTGACGAATGCTGACGTCACCGACAAGCAACGATGCAAATTTTGAGTGCGAAACGACGATAATTAAAGATAGAAATAGCCGTTACATAAAATGTACACACAGGTCTTGGCTTGCAAACAAGCTAGTATCTGTTAGCACCATTGTTTGCTCGTTCGTCATTCCTGTGTCCGTGCGTCGTCGTATGTAGCTCCGCGATTTGTGTGTCAAAATTAGAACAGTGGACGAGCGTCATCTTTGACTTCCAGTGTGTGCGAACTGCGAGGGTTTGGAAACTGGTGACAGCTTTTTCTTCACTGGTGTTTTGGATTGGACACAAGCGGAATTTGACGAAAGGATATGGCTAAAGAGGAAAGGGTTTTCGTGCCAAGTACCAATGGAAGTTGTGAAATGGTTACCAACGACAATAGACACCTCGGAGCATTGCCAACAGAAATGCAGGAAAATGAATATACAGAGGTAAGACCCACTGCTAAAAGAAGCATGTTGCAAAATACATGCACATGTGTACTTTGGCGGTCATTTTATTGCGAACACTGCCCAGTAAAAGAAAAGTAAGGTTCCATTTTACCGTCATTCATTCAGAAACAAATTCGACAAGATTTTAAGTAAAGTTTCCTCTGGTGTACTAGTCCATACCGATTGCACGCCATTATCAAAATGTGCCGATTTCTTTGTTTGCTTGTATCTTCAGCGCATTGCCGAAAGAAAGGAATTTGTGACGCAGGCCAAAAAGCCTAGGCAGAAAAAGAACAACATAAGTAGTAGAACTATAATTACACATTAAAATAGAAGAAAAAGAGAGGAGAGGGAATAGAAATAGAGGAAGAGGATGAGGAAGAACTAGAAGGAAGGAGAAAAGGAATAGAAATAGGGTACGCGATAACCATAGTAGCCATGAGTACCGAAGCAGAGCCTAAATGTATTTTACAGGATTGATATCTGGCGACTATGGAGACCACCGGGGTACTTTTAAATCACCCGCGCGTTCTTTTATCTATCTTTTGGCGTTTCCCATAGGTCAAGGGCATCATGCTCCTGGCATTTTCAAGTAACCTTGACTGTTCTTCAACTGAGACCAAGGGATTTAATAATGCCAAGAAAGAATTCACCATATTATTACATTGGCACCACGTGTCAATCAGCTGTTTAGTTTGTTCCTGTACTCCCTGTTGCTTCCGGGCTTACGCTGAATGAGGCAAATAACCAAAGGTTATAAATACAAAGAACGCTTCATTCTTTACTTTAACGTAAAAGTCTTCTACACAGCGCCACGTAAAACACAAATGATTGATTGATTTGCTTTATTTTACTTCGCTTTTTGTGCCACTTTTGGCTAATTTGCGAAGATGGGGATGAGTGATTATATGATGAAATTGATTAATGGACACTCACAATCATCCATGCCCAGACCGGGATTCGAACCCGGGACCCCCAGCCTCGTAGCGCGATGTGCTAACCACTCCGCTACGGGGGCCGGCTAAAACACGAATGAGAATATAATTTTCCTTCGTGTTTGTGTTTCCTTCAGTACCATAAGAAACAATTAGAATCATGTAAACTAAGTACTTTCTGATCCATACAGCAGCGTTCTTGCCATACGAGTTACTCATTCTTTAATGCATGTATTGATGGTGCCACCTAGGAACGAGTTTTGTAATGTCAATTCCAGGAAGGGGTTAGTTAAGCCCGGAAAATGCCCAGATGGGTCGCTGACGTTTGGACAGATGTTTCGTTCGCGTGGGATATGTCACTGTGCACAGAGGGCTTGTCAGCTGTAATTGTTTCCCGGACAGGATCCGCGGGAAGCCGCGCCAGAATATCTTCGTCAGTGACAATAGGTTGACACGTGTTCTTCCTAGGAGCTTTAGACCCGAATATGTAATTTGGGTACCGTTTCTAGATGGAGCGAGGGCTACTTTTTCACTGCTAGGTGCAAACAGTCTTGTCATATTGTGCGAGATCATTATCACTGTAACAGAAATGTTTTGCTATTTACTGCCGTGAAAAATAGTGTAATTCCTAAGAGTCTTTGAAACAGTATGCACGATAAAAATACTAAATTTAAATTTCAAATTTCTGTACTGTTTGTACACAATAAACTTTGTAGTATTTTATTTTTGATTGTCATGTATGAAACAGCGTGACACGATCACTTTAATTTGACAGCGTGCTGAATTCACTGTAAATAAATAAATAATGGGTTAGATTAGAAGCAAACAAAATACCTCGAAACACACTTTACAAAAGAAATTACCGAAAAGGAGCTATTTTTTCACTACTGTTGTAAATATGCCATATGTGTTTCTTGACAGGCAAAGAATAAAGGCCACACGTCAGTAATAGTTATGTAATATGCATCTATTGAAAAGTTTTGGCATGGTTTTTGACAAGGTGTTACTCACTTCGTCAAACTCCAAGGAACTACCGAAAAGTGGTACACTTCGCAACATCTTATTTGACCGCCCGGAAAGAATTCTAAGTCCCGAAATCGTAAACTTAGCAACATTGCACTTCAGCTCCAGGTGAGAGTAGCCAACTTTGAGTAGGTCCTTCCACTAGACGATAAACGCTGCGGTAGTAGGTTTTCAATTTAACACTTTCCATGAACTTAGAAACTATAAACCGCTATTATAATACGCAATCAAACAGAAATAATAAATTGGAAAAAGAACCTTGAAGGATACTTACGGTTCTGCTTGCTCGACTTGAAATTTGGGGGGTTTGAAACACTGAATAGAGTTTTTCTCCACCTGGAGGAATTTGCCATCAAGTTTGTGCAGAAAAAAGCAAATTTGTGAGGAGTTTATGCGACATTTTATTTACAATACCTTGCATAATATCGAACAGTTCTCAAAAACATATATTTTACACGACTTGTCGAGAAAATGTGCTTGAAACACAGGAAGGTGGGAGTCTTCATAAACGTCAACATGTTTTTAAGGGTATAACGTCATTAAGTCAACGTAGAGCAGTTGGTTAGGCGCTGCTATCCTTATTTTTCATCAAGCGTGAAAGGTCACGGGTTCAAATCCCACACTCTTCTCTTTATTTTTTCTATTATTTTTTTTTTTACTGAACAGATACCGTTGACATTAGAATATTTAAAAAATGAATCCGATGCACACTTGTGGGACGCATATTTCCTCTTAGAAGTTGGAGATTTCCAGGATTTAAAGTTAAAACTTTTCTTTCTAGTTATTGTTCATATGTTGTGTTAACATACACATCATGATTAATTCACAAATCACATATATGTATTCAGGATGCAAAATGTAATGTTATTTAAGTTATGTTATTGTTTGTTCTTTACTGACACCTAAAATATTGATTATTTAATTTCCATATACTAAAAAAAGATATACAGTTATGTTAAGTAGTGATGTAGTGCAGTACATTTTACGAAGGAGAGCGTTTAATGAGTTCAAATTGCTAAGATTGGTAATTTTTATGTCCGTTCCTTCGTAATGACTGTTGTTAAACCCCTCACCACCATCTTACCATGCGTCCAAAACTAATAGTAAATCGCTTATTAACAAAAATAAATTGTTATTGCGACCAAGGCCGATTCGATAAGAAACTACTAATAAGTATTTATATAGTGAGTGACAAACAAGAAATTCAAAAGCTCATAATAATGATCGTTAATTCCTCACCGCTTTGTATCTAAAATGTTTGTCTTCTTTGAACAGAAAGTACGAGTATCAGATATAACAAACTTTCCGCACTAACTTTGCAATATTCGAAACCACCATTACAGACTTAGCTCTATGTAACTTGATTCTGCGCATTCCACGTGGCATGTGACTTCCTCCTATCATCGAAACCACTTTCTCTTACTATTTCCTTTCCTCTCGTGAAATACAGAGACCAATGTTAACTTATTAGCACGGTGGATAAACTTTACACCCAACGATATACTCCTGAAAAAAACCTGCCTAGGTGGAGAATCGAACCTACGACCTCCCTCGTAAGAATCAAGCGCGCTACCTCTTCTCCAGGTAGCTCATGTTACAATTTGCTACCAGTTTGAAGAAACCAATTCACACATAATGTCATATCTATAATTTCCTCATGGCAATTTTCATGAGGAAACGAATTCAGATAAAATCGAGAAACGCTGAAAGGGAGAAATGATGAACATGTCTATTGGCATTTTGTCATATTTTGTAAATTGTGTAAAAATTCCGTGTTTTGAACAAGCAATCGTTTAGTTACGAAGTATTTTGTTGTTTGTTTAAAGTAGGAACAGGAGAGCGAAAAGGAGTCATTTGAAACAGACCCCGTTTGACAAGAAACTTCAGCTTTTTTCCAAAGACTGTATGAAAATAGAGAGGAACGTATGAAATATAAAATATGTGTGAAATTAAAACAATTGAAACCTTGAAAGATAATACTAACGAACTATGAAAAACATATTTTCGTGGTGGAAAAATCCAAGTCATTTTCGAAATATAAACTTGATGTTTTTCTTTATTATGAAGTGGAGATATGGGACGATACGATCCCTCAGCAAGAAAATTTTAAGTAAGTTACCTCCAACTTTTTCAATGGTCATAATTACTACTTAGGGTCCGGAAGTTGATGAAAAATCAACTTTTTTTCTGACCCTTAAAAACAATGCTAAACCTGATATCATGTCCGTCTCCCTTCAGTTAGAGCCGGAAAACACTTTCTATTTTACATTTTTTTGTTGCATTTTTCGGCCTTTTTTGGCTTTTAGTTTATTTGTCAGTATTTTTAACAGTTTTTGTTGCATTTTTACTTATTTTTGAGGTTTATTTTTCTCCTCCCCTGTTGTTTCGTGCATTTTAAATGCATTTACTAGTAAAACTTACATATTTAGATTTCTTGACATGGTCCTTTTAGCAAATATACCATGAATCGAAAATACGGTCAATGGAAAAGGATAATATTATTCTTAACTGAAATGTTTGGCAATGGATTAAAATACTTTGTGTGAAGATCTACTTTGAGGTTCTTTTTCTGGACACGATTATCGCTTTATTCTGTAGTTTTAAAGTAAAATTAGTCACAATACTAAATGCAATTACACTCTGGTATACGCGAAGCAGAACTGTATTTTCGGATGCTGGCCGACTACAATATCATAGAAGGCCCACTCTGAAAGGAGATGAATTGGTTGATTTGGTGTTTTAAGTCAACGTTATGCATAGTAAGGCTAATCGGGACTGGACCTACAGTTTAAAGTGGGATCCGAACCGAGTGCCTAAAATAATGTGAACCGCGTGCTGTAGGGGGATCGTTTGCTTATGGAATGGACGGTCATGGGTTCAAACCTACTTCTTTGCAAAATATTTTTTGGGAAGTATACGGCTTTGGACGACGATGCTTATCTACGTTTCTTGGATATTTCCGTTGATATTTATGCGATTTATGTCCAGCATTTCCGGATGCAGAAAGTTGACATGTAAGTTTTAATATGTGTTAACTTATAACAGCTGAATGAAAGAAAAAGTATTTACTAAAATCCTACCAATCGCTGAAAGATTAAAAACATTAGTAGAAGCATTACTTGAAGCATGCACAGTGGCGACGATTATGGAGTGTGGAGGGGCAGATGACCCAGCACTATGCTAAACATTATCTACCAAGGCAAAGAAACTGTCCTTGCCCTCCCCCCTCCCCCACCTTGCCCCATCAGTTTTGAAACCCAATCGCCGCCACTGAGCATGCATCGCATAAATATTTACAGTAATATCTTATAATATTATATTACTTTATTAGAACAGTTCGTACTCGGTAAGTAAAAAGAAAAAAATAATAAGGAAAGGGTGGGATTTGAACCTACGATGTTTCGATCTTGATGAAAACAGTAAAAAAATAAAAGTGCTGTCATCTAACCAACTACTCCAGGAGATTGCTAACAGAAATTTCAGTAAAACACGTTAATCTCAGTTGAAGCAACATTGTGCCGGAGTTTCGAACCATTTTTCGCCAAGAACCAAGGAAAAGACACATTTTGCAGAATCGTTTGGTGTTGTGCAAGGTATCTTTACTAAACATTTCGCATAAAATCATCATAAATTTGCCTCCTTGCATTCAAATGTGACCGAAAATTTTTCCAGGTGGATGAGAACCTGTTCAGTGTTTCACAATGCACATACATTTTCCTATTTTCAAATTCAGAACCAAGAATCTTGAAATATTTTCAACATTCGTATTTCTACTTAACATTTTTTTGTCTACTCATATATTTTATTACTGCTTTAGGGTATCTTTACTTTATGGAATGTGAAAGAATGAAAAAAAATCACGAGCGTTTTCATTCAGGAAGAAGAAATGTTGCAAAGTTGGCTACTCTTAGTTGGTTCTGAAGCGCTATGCTGCCAAATTTACGAATTCCGGACTTTAAAATTTTTCAGGGAGGTCAAATAAGATGTTGCGAAGTGTACATGATTGTATAGATATTCTGAAGTAATTTAATAGATAGGGGGAAAATGTGGGTTGAGAACTGCAAATAACTAACCATCGGATACTATTAGGAAATATATTTAGGTCATTAATATAGACTTTAGATGTAGTATATACGTAGAGGAGAAGGTCTAAATACGGGCGAAGGTTTAAATATAGGTTTTGGAGTTATCAGCGCTCCCGGGTGCTGCACCCTGGCAGAGGCTATTGGAACTGGTTATCTGTCAAGGATAAAGGATGCGACGCCAATTCGCAAGAGAATGTGGTGGTTAGTTTCGGCCTTAGACGCTGTTATAGAATTGCGACCTCCGAAAACTTTTTGCAGGTATGTTTTAACTCGGCGTTTTCTGAATTGTCATCTGCTTTGTATAGGTTATGATATTAGCGGTACATAAAACAAATGTGGGCTTTTATAATGCCATGATTTGTTTGTGAAATATGTACCACAGAGAGCGAAAATAAATTGAAGAAGAAAAGTAGCGTGATGGTCTAAATATGGGCTATGAAATGAGGCCTAATGTTGAGATCACATTTTCAACAAATATTTGGATGTTTTTCTTAATTTCAATTTTTCCCATTCCGCGTGATTTTCAAAACAACAGATTATTCATAAATATGAATTTTCTAATGTTTTAGCGATAAATGACTGTTTTTTTTTAAAAAAAATTAATTGCTTTTTGTAATATTGCCACTAGTAGCCCATATTTAGACCACAATTTTGAAATACATCATTTTACCATTTTTTGGAAATTGTTTTTTTTTTAAAAAAACAAAAAAAAAACAATGGAGACCTTCTATACTTTAGCATGCTATTACATTTAAGTATATATTTCATAGATATGCATTTTAAAGGCAGGTGCTTGATATATTATTTTTTTTCCTCCGAAAATGACAACAAAAAAAGGGGGGCCCATATTTAGACCTTTTCCTCTATGAGTACGAGAATTTCTCTGCTGTGTGTTATCTTCTATCATTTACTGATGGAATTTGGCATTCTCATCATTGTAATTATTCTAGAAAGGCATACAGCAATGTTAACGTCCTGTCATGTCCTTCGTATTCGTTCTGTTTATGTTGCACAATGCTTCAGGAATTGAAACTAAATCTTTAGCTTACCGTCGTAATACCTCAGTACGATGTAAAATAAATGTTACTGAAAATAATGGGCAAATTCCGTTCTTGACTTTACAAGTGACAAGTAATCCCACTTTTTTTAATTGAAAATCTTATTATTGGGGAAATGTAGTCGTATGACTGTTTTGACTTTATTTTACTACTTATATGTTATTTTATTTCTATGTACGACGCCAGAGATCACGGATTCGAATCGGATGTATTTATTTACTATTAAATTAATACGCTAATGCATAGTTGAATTTGAGACATAAACCGGCACGCGTGACTTGCATTTCATACACATGTCCTACTTTTGCGTTTTGGTTAGTATCTTTCGCTTTTACGTCTTTAGGTTAATCGCAGTCACGGGGATGACTTGGGACTAGATGAATGAATGGGCACACACCCATGAGTAAACCGTGGCTCGAACCAAGAACCTTTAATGACGCGATTGTGACCGCTGGGATACTGAATCGCTATAGAATTCATTGGTTCGTTGGGCCTTATGTAGTTCATGTTGGAATAAGTAGCCTAAATAAGTTGTGTGGTCGCATATTTTGTATTTTAACGTATTCACTTGTTGCAATGTCTAATTCGTATTTACTTTTTTCTTTTCAGGTAAGTCACCTTATACTTAGGAGTGGCATATCTTCTTCGGTAAGTTTACTTAGAATTAATTGAACGAGCAGTGATTGCGCCAGAGGGGGACGACCCCCCCCCCCTCCGGTTGACTACCTGCCTCTTACCCCAAACAAACAAGAAAAACTACATAAAAACCACTTTCGTACAAATATGTGATTTTGGCATGATATTTAGGGATGTATTAAATGTGACTACAGCTCCCCGTAAAATACCCCCCCCCCCTCGTCGTCTTACGCATTTTTCTTCTGGCACCTCACTGTTAACTTGGCATATAAAGTTTTAAAGTTTGAGTAAATTCTCTAGTCCCAACAAAATAGTCTTAAGAAGCATTACTATTATATTTGCCCCCTTGAAGAAAATATTTACAAGTCACATGAATTTTGGTGCCATGACACATACTTGCCCAAAAATGGGCTGTCCTTAACAGGGAATGTGTTACGGAGGAAATTACGTTTACGGAATATGTGTGTTAAATTGTTGCCGTCCTCCATTTTCAATAGTTCGTTGCTGTGATTACAGATGGAGCTGTATTGTCAGTGTGAGTTTCATTTGTTCTTTCTATTAGAAAATGATGGTGCTTACGTAAGAAGTGAATGGATAAATGATTCTTTAACATTACATGCGTTTCGGAAGCGCGTGGCCCAGTGCAGGCACCCCTAACCGCAGCCCCGGAACATGGTTAAATGTAAGATGCGGAGTCAGATACATGAACAAATAGGTAATTTGATTGTTGTGAAGCCTGGAAGATTAATGCAAATGTGTTTCTTTGTGTGTATTTGGCGACGAGATTGAAGGATTGAAAATTCTGGTGTAAGAGGAAAAAATCAAGGTTGCAGTTCTTTGAACCATTTTATGCAAAGGGAAGAAACATTGGTACATACATCGGTCTGCCCGATGGCGTAGTGGTGTTCGCACTTTAAAATTGTAGGACCAGTCCCGATTAACCTATATACGCACAAAGTGGCCATCATTAGTACACAGAGAAAGAAGTTTGGAATACCAAAAATTTGTTTCTCTTAACCAAATATGTTTAATTAGGCGGGAAACAAAAGTGTGTTTACTAGAATCAAGATCAGTAATTATGCATTTTTCCTTCGAGTTAACTAAAAAGTTTAGTAAAGGGTACTAAATTTTTTGGTTGCTGTTAACAAAAAGCATAACCAAACATGTTTTGTTATTTCAAACAAATCCTGTTTTTTTTCTGTGTACATACTTAATTTGCTACGTTTGGTTTGGCAAATGCAATTTCGGCAGAAAGAAAGCTATTTCTTTGTATATTGCTCGACATTGAAGTGGACAAGTAAAAAGTGGGTGTACACACCGTCAAAGCCAGGGTTGGTTTCTGTGAATGCAGCAGAATTTTAACAAGAGCGAAAGTTCTCCAGCTTTCACCAACAAAACACACAGTCAGCGAAAGTATTGGCGCAGATACATGATGGTGTGGTTTGCATCTTGGACAGATTGTCATCAGAACAAGGCCGCAGGGTACTATTGCCCGCTGCCCTAACTTTCTTCAACAAAAAAATTGTACAGCCAGACTACTACTGGCTAAAGACTCCAGACAGAACCTCCACTTGAAGATATTGCCGGGTGGTTGCACGTCGATACACCTGCTAGCGAAAGAAACCGACAAAAGGAGCAACATAACTGTAAATATATGCCGAGGAAAGTGAAAACTGAGAGAAAATACCGTAATTGTTCATTGCTCGAGGACAGCGAAGGAAGGTGTGTCCTCTGTAGCGACTTCTGCAATGACTGTCTGTTTTGCGCGGTATGTGCTTCGAAAGCGTAACAGATTACACATCACAGACTCATAACCAGAAAAAGAAAAGGGCATAATATTCAGGAGAATAGAAATTTAAAGAAGAAATCCAGCGAGAGGAAGTAAAGATTTTGGTATGTTCCTTTATGGTGTCTCTTTCCTAAAACAGTGTCGTCTAGTTGTTAATTCATGCCGTTTGGCTCAAACAACTCGACGTCGTTTGCAGTGTAACAAGATAAAAACAATGGAGGGAATAAGATACTTTAACTCTTCGGTAGTTCGCTATGGAAACATATTCTTACTGCTGCTATCTGTGTCAAAGAGCGGAACTATTTTCAATTAGAACGTACTACGCTTTTTTAGAATTACTACTATTTTCCCATTCTACCACGGCTGAAGGTTCATTGGTGGACATTTTTCATGACCCACCCCCCAAATCAAGTCTTTGTTTTTTGCAAACTGGTTAACGACTCGCATATTAATAGCTGCTTTCATCCAAATTACGTTCGTGTTGTACCTACTTTATTATGTATTTAATTCACAACAAAATATTGCGGAACGAAGTTTGATGTAGTGGAGGCACATTGTGTACGTTCAGTCCCGACTATCTTATCTGTGTGTAACAAACTCAAAAGAAAGTAAATGTCTTACAGTGCATGCTCGTGCTTCACAGAAATACTTTGCAGTAACAATACATTACGTGCAGTATTTCTAAGTTTTTAACAGAGATCCAGATTTTATAGTTGTTACGTTTTCTTCCCTGGAACAACAATATAGGTGTACATTAGATCTATATTCCATACACAAAGAAAACATGCTAAGACAGAGACATCTATTGAGCTGGTGCGGAACTGCTAGACACATCGGATACTTCCCGAGACCGGTTGAGGAGTCTTGCTCCTTCCATTGGCTTCGTAACAGGGTAACGTGCTACAGAACCAGGAATTTGTTTCCCAGTGTTTGTCCCTTTGTCTTTATCATTCACACATCCTCAAAGTCGTTTTTGACCTGGAGAAGTAGAAATGAGAATAAAAATTGAGTTGGTATTTTCCACAACTTTTATTCCAAGGGAACCTTACTTTTCGAATCCCCTCTCCCTGCGAGGTGAAAGGAATACAGTTTAAAAGTAGCGAATGCAAGGCAATCTTGAGTATTCGCGTCGGCACCTCATGTCAATAACCCAGCGCATAAAGTTACAAACGTAATTTTTACTGGTTACGCTAGATAGTTGTTCAGTCGTGCCAGGTCTTGCTTGGTATTTCCTGAAAACGGGAGATTACCACAATAGATTGCGTGGATTGTATCATCGTTCGTCTATCAGCTATAAATCGTGGAAAAACAGTGGCTGTGAAATAAAATCGTCGTAAAATCAGATTTCGAGCGAGATTCCAGTAAGTCCACGTGGAAACTTGATTTGAAGATAAAATTAGTTTCTCGCTGAGAAAAGAGGTTAAAATTGTGCAGGGGAACCGTACTGATACGATTCAATCCATTAGTGTGTGTACAATCAGCCACAAATATAAATAGGCAAATTGTCCATCGCTAACGTTCGTTTTTTTTTCTTACTTATTCCGTTTTTTTTATGGAATTGAACTGAACTTGTTCTGGAGCAGGGGTGGTTATGTTTATTGCATTTCGTTTCAATCCTTGAAAACCCCACGTTGCGGAAAACAGAATGAAACATGATGATGGGCAATATAATTTTGGCTGTAACAGCGACGCACTAGATTATATGCAGCCCTCTTGAAATATCTAATCTGTGTCGAGAATTATTTCCTGTTAAGGACAGGTTCCATCGAAGGCTGCTAGCGATATAATGATATTTTTTTTTTGTTGCATGAGAAGTTGTCCAAATATTAGCTTGGCGGATCAAAATTTATCACAACTGGCCAAACTCTCCATGAGGGTCTACAATAAAAATAAATTTTCTGAAATATATTGTAACTATTGCTGAAATGTTAGCTTAATAACCTACGTTATAGATTTTGTGTCTAATTCTAAATTTAGAAGCACGTGACTTGTGGATTTTCCTTTCGCTCGTTTGTTCATTTCAGTTTAACGGTGAGAAAATTGCAAGCCGTGTAATATGTTCCTTACAACTGAATACATTCTCAGCGCCCAACTCGTAACGAAAGTTTAATTGCAAAGTTCACACTTCCTAATGTGTCTATCTCGTTCCTATCTTGTCCACGTGCTTTTTTGTCGTGATTATTAACAGTTAGTCATGAGCAACAAATATGTTGCACAACACAGGGTGAGTCAAGAGTCGAAAACCGCTCAAAATGACTAAAATGCGCAGTCATGAAAGCAACATTATGTTTTAGATCATTGGAATACATTTCCACCATCTGGAATTCAACAGCAGATTTTTGAATATCGTATTACAGAGTTTTGGCAACGTAAGTCCACTTTATACTCAGACTGATCGGGACTGGACCTCCAGTTTAAAGGGGTGTCAGAACCAGCAAGCACTGTGTCTTCACCGAGGATTAAACCCGGGATCCCTTAATTACAAGGCGACACCGTTGTGAAAAATGTCGTCTTGGTTACCGATCTCGTTGCATGCTGGACCCTCAATCTCTACTCTCCTCACTAAGTGTTCCTTCCGCTTCTCCCTATCATTCCCGCTAACATATTTTGAAGAAAAGAAAATACAGACAGAAACATTCAGCAGAAACATATTTTCAGAATTTCGGACTAATGAATCATTGCAGTCAATAAGATATCACCGTAAAAATATTTGAAACAGTATTTATTGCTAGCTTACAGCATTGATTTTTCTTCCCTCTTGGCATTTGTGCTTTTGACTTTCTCTCGGTAACGTAAAATAAGATAATACTTTTCGTTAATATACATGAATTAGTGCAGGATGCTGCTGGCGCCATCTAGTGCCAAGATCGGAAACTTCTGCAGTAGTTCTTAATTTTATTCCCCGTCCAGCCTTAAATTCACCCCCCCGGTGGTTTGCATGTTGTTGCGAGGCGAAATATGCCCACTGCTCATTTTCCGTGGAGAGCTCGACCAGCACGCGATTAGACCGCGATAAAAACGGTTCAATTCTCGGGTCGTCGCCGACATCGTCGAACCGTTGCGTTCAAGCTTCGGAAGATTGGAAACAGTTTTCGCCACCATCTTAAACCCCCTTCTTTTTTGTAGATTTGCATAAGGAAAGTAATAATAAGGCGTGACCGGTTGAAGGCATGGTAGCAATTTGTTTTTTACATCTCTTCCCACTTTCGTTTTGAACGCACTTCGCTAGAAAATATAATAACTAAATCTTGCTTACCTTGGAGCATTTAATATCTTTGCTTCTTCAGGGTGGCGACAGACCTGGAAAACCGGGAAAAGTCAGGGAATTTGAGGTGTCAAACAAAGTCAGGGAAATGTCAGGGAATTTCGTCTTCATTGACTTTTTTAAATTTTTATTTTATTTTATTTATTTAAAGATATCGTTATGGAACTCTGCACGGGAACAGGAAATGTCGTTCGTAAGTTTCGGCCTCAACTTTTAGGCCCCTTTTACGCGCACACAACCATGGCGCCAGAAACCAGTGATGTCAGGAGGAGAGGGAGAGAGAGAGAGAGAAATTTCTCTCGCCCGGGCTTCTCGGCGGGAATTTTAAATTCGAACACTCTTTTGAGGAAAATTGTTATAACTCGGGCACTATGGGAGCAATCTACTTCGGATAAATTTTGTTTTTTCAGCTAAAACATCAGCGCATTCAACCGTGTACAATTCAGAACACCGGACCGAGGAAGGGGGGCTTGGGGGGCGGGGACACGTCCCCCGAATTTTAAATGGAAAACACATAAAAATCCGTAGTTTGCCCCCTCTTCTCCAGCTATTTTGGGGAGAAGCCACGAACTTTAGTATTCTTATCAAATAATGGACATTTCTCAATAGAATGAAACATGTTTCATGTTCTTGGGTGCCATACAAGTTGAATAATAAGCCAAAATGTGATTATTATTTTTTTACGAAAAATAGGTAATTTACATTTTTGGAGGAAAATTGTTATAACTCTGGCACTATGGGAAGAATCTACTTCGGATAAGTTTTGTTTTGCAGCTAAAACATCGGAGCATGCAACCGTGTACAATTTAGAACGCCGAACCGAGGAAGAGGGGCTTGGGGGGTGCGACCCCCGAATTTCAATGAAAAAAATATAAAAATCTGGAGTTTTCCCCCTCTTCTCCCGCTATTTTGGGGAGAAGGCACAAACCTTAGTATTCTCTTCAAAGAATGGACATTTTCAAAGATAATGAAAAATGTTTCATGTTTTTGGGTGCCATACAAGTTGAATAATAGACCAAAATGTGGAACACTGTTTTTACGAAAAATAGGTAATTTGCATATTGGTCAGAAAATTGTTATAACTCGGCCACTATGGGAGAAATCTACTTCGGATAAGTTTTGTTTTGCAGCTAAAACATCAGAGAATGCAACCATGTACAATTTGGAACGCCGAACCGAGGAAGGGGGGTTTGAGGGCACGACCACCGAATTTCATTGAAAGAAAAACATAAAAATCTGGAGTTTGCCCCCTCTTCTCCCGCTATTTTGGGGAGAAGGCACAAGCCTTAGTATTCTTCAAAGAATGGACGTTTCGAAAGAGATTGAAACATGTTTCATGTTCCTGGGTGCCATACAAGTTGAATAATGAGCCAAAATGTGAAACTCTGTTCGGAAATGTGGCATAGATATGTTGCGAAGAGGGGGGAAGGGGGGGCCGGGGGAGAGGTTGTTCATCAATATGAATTTCCCAGGCTTGCTCCAGACCTGTGTCAGAGTTTCCACCCAAACATAAGAGTATGAAGGTCCAAAAGCACATTCATTTCGTAATCAGCACCATGATACCATATGGTATCATCGGGCCAGTACGAACTTACTTTGATGATACCATATGGTATCATCGGGGAAGTAAAGGTTAAGCCTCTAAATATTACGTGGAAAATGCATTGAATTATCATTTTTTTCTTGTCCGTATGGGAGTAGTAAGGGGACTTGTCAACAGATTGAGGGGATAAAAGCGGGTTGCGCCGTCAGATAGTTGTCGGACGTCATAGTAAGGCATTTTGTTGGGCAAACTGAAGGAACATGGAAACAAATAGGTTTCATTGATACATACGATTTTTGTCGAATATCGCCACCCGACAAATATCTCACTACAATATGCGACAGAAATTGCATGGACTACAACATCCAACAAAAATCTAATGCATAAACAAGAAGAGCTTTAGACTGCAAATATGCTGCTGGAATTTTATTACTCTTCTGGCTCACTTCACCTTATTTAATGTAGCAGTGCTTACGAAGGTTTTCTTTCATCATCCTGACGTATTACTGGTTTCGCACAAGTTAACATACGTTTACAATGACATTGCACTATTCTTAGATATCTTATTGCACTATTCTTAGATATCTTATTGCACTATTCTTAGATATCTTATTGCACTATTCTTTGATATCAAGAAGAATCCAACCAAATGGGATATATATTGAATACTATCACGAAAAAGTGAAACTTAAATCTGCATTGGTGAACGTTATAAAAATTGACAAGTGCAACCTCAAATTTACTGCAACACTAGTATTGCAATGAAATTAACGCCACTCACTGTCCTGTCTGTTTTAAAGTCATGAGAGATGGTCATTAATCTCTCACTGAGTTAGGTTAATGTTCAATATTATGAAATAAAATACTAATAATAAATACGTAAATATTTTAATATCATATTTACTCGAATCATTCAATCATAAAAGCAAATCTCTTTCTCCAAGAATTGACTTTTCTCTGCCAGCCCTGCTAAATATCGAAATAATGCGAATATGCGAATTGTTGGCGTTTTTAGTGATTTTTTTTTTTAAAGAAATGTCCTAAAATAAAGAAAAATTCCATGACATCCAACATTCTTGTCTTTTCTAGGCCATGTTTGTGTACATAAAACATGCAAGTTTTCCAACATTTTACTCAAGAGTAAACTATAGAGTTATACGTACATGAAATAATTCCGACAGCCACATTAAATCATGTATTTCCCAAGATTTTTCCAACTTCTATCAAAACCATTTCCATCACAGAGCAAAGTGGCAGGGTTCTAACAGGAGATCGAGTGCTTATCTACCGTCACACGGGAGCCACATCTTCGTATTTTTCGCACGAGATATATTTTGAATTATCAAGATAAGTGCGCACCGTCGGCATTTGTCGAGCGAGTAATAATGGAGCTCAGTCGTTAGCGCGTCTGACTACTATGCGAGAGACCCGGGGTTGATCCCCTGCGGGGGAGAACAGGAATGTTTTCCACCTATTCAAACTGCTCCGGCGCCCACCCAGCATCATATGAAGCTGGTACCTTGAGGAATCTTTGAGGGATAAAGATAGCCAGGAGCGTGGTGCTAATCACATCACCCCTACCTTCAGCTGTGATCAAGTAAATTTTGGGGCCCTAACTCCACACCCCTACTACACACCTTCATGGAAAAGTGCAGGGGAGCACTTTACTTTTACTTCCTCAAAAATCGGTTCCAACATATCAAACTGTCACGAAAATACGTAGACCATGTGACCTACAATTTAAAATAATAGTTTAATAGTATTACGTTTCGGTATATTTGGCAGATAAATGTTCTAAAAAAATGCGAATTTTGGGAAACGTAACACTAACAAGTTAAAGAAAAGATAATGCCAATTTTTGGTGCCATAATATATCGTTATCTGTCACGTGAGATTGATTGATTTTAATTTTTTGGGTGCGTCACCACTTATGGTCATTATGCACCCTTCAGCATAAACGGGGAAAATTCCATTATCTAAAATCCTTACCTTAAAATTAAAAAAGGGGTATGGAAAATAACTTTCCCAAAATAACTTTCAAGATATCAAACTCTCACGAAGAGGCGTAAGCCATGTGACTTACAATTTTAAACAGTAGTTTAAAAACACCATGAAGGTATAATTTCAGATATTTGCTGGTGGCTTTGTGCCAAATTCTGAGCATGCAATGTAGGCTACATCCCAGTCGGTGGGAGACTCGTATGAGAGCTGCAATCTTTAACCTAGAACTGTCCTAAAACGGCTGCATTGCAACTGTACCAGATTACGGCTACATGCCACTTCTTCCTGCCTGCATGTGTGTGTGTCGCTCTCCGACAACTAGTGCTGCGTATAGGCACCATTGGAGCTTTTTTCAGGATGCCCCTCGTATATGAACTTTCAGAAGCTTTTATTATTAGAGTGTTCCTGTTTTAATGTGTGATTAGCTAAATCAGGTACCTATACAATGCAATTCTATAAATTCCTTGCGTTAAATTTCTAATACCTACATACCTTTTTCGTCAGCATTAATGCTATAACTGCATGTTGTCAGTTTCACAGTACTTCACTTGGATATGCTGTACTGAAGCAGAAATCCCATTGATAATGTAAGGAAATATGACACTTTATTTTGTTCGATTCAATTGTTTCACTTATATGCAAGAGTTAAGTTGTTTGCTTTACAGAGAAGAGAGATGTAGCTTTATGCATTGAAAAATGAGTCCGCACTCATGGTTCTTGCAAGCAGAGGGTTCCAAACCTCAGTGGAAATATCAACATATAATATCGAGAATGTATAAGGAGACTGATAAATTACAAATTGTATTTCTTAATCATTCACTCTTTACTCTTATCTCATTTAGTCGTAAATTTAAAAATAATCAAGTATTTTATTTTAAACTTACTGCGTATGACAAAATTCGGTAATTCTTCCCTAGCTTGTGAATAATTTTCCAAATTCACTATTTTGCAGTTTGAATTCAAATCATAGAGAATAGAGAAATTAAGTGAATTACATAGAAGGTAATATTGGTACTTAACAAAACCATACGTGGATCTGTATGAGTTTATTATTTCTATTTGCAAAAACATCGATTTAGTTTAGTTTGTAATTGTCAGGGAAAAATGTAAATTTTGTCCTGGAAAACCTGGAAAAGTCAGGGATTTTCATTTCTGCTTGTTTGTAGCCACCCTGTTCTTGATTCGGGTGGCATTCCAAGTGTGTTCCACATTGAAGTACATGACCATATTTACACTCACCTCACATATAGTACTCCGGCAGTTTCTTTCTTTATACAGCATATTTGCAGAAGATACAATTAAACTTACAAGTGTATCAATATACGCTGTATAAAACACATCTTATTACTAACTTCGTTGTCCGTACATGCTAGTTTCTATAGTCGGAAGCACGCAATTGGGCTGCTTGCAGAATTTGCTGTGTTGACACATCGTTGCAAACAATTAGATCCCTTCGAAGGTTTACAACAATGCATGTTCTCGTGTTTGTGACATACAGGATAGAAAAGTTGCGTTAATATTTGTTTATAAGACAATAGCTGACAAAGGTCTATTTCCCTTTGGAGGGAGGGATGACGCGTATACAACGTTGCCGTATTGTGCGCGGGTAGCAGAAATAGTAATTCTTTGTCCTCGTTCACTTTCCCTTTCCATAAATAAACTTCGTAGTTTACAATTAACCGCATACAAGTATTTTTCGTATTTAATTTTAGTGCTGAAAATCTTTCAAAAAATTATTTAATTTTTAGTATTTTAGTGCTCATTTAATCAGCTCATCATTCCTCCTCATCGTAACGATTAAATCAATAGGTAGAAAAAGCAAAAATAGAAATAGAGGGAAGACGAGTCTATGCTTACTGACGTGGTAGGGGGCTCTTTTAGTCTCCATAGTACATCTTATTTCCCATTTAGGCCTATACACACCTAACGTATCTACAGACCCCCACCGTCTTGTGTGTCTGTATGACACGAAGTGTTGCCATCCTATGATGTAGAAATTCCCTACATCTAGATGACCAACGGATTAATTTTCACTCCACGCACAGAACCGAAAATGAGTCAATTGATTCAAATGTGTTGATTCCAGTGACAAAGGGTAGAAACCGCTAGTGATACATATTTGGTACATCAAAATACAGCAGAAATGCAACAAACGGTACTTTTTATCAGCAGCTGTTCCGTGCAATGCACTAAAATGCATCAATTTAGAAATTCAGTCACAATCATTTAAAAGAACCAAAATTACAAATTTAGCTTAATTTAATGTATTTCCAGTTTTGTGTGCTTCCCTGATGAACGATTTCTGAAGAATGCATGTACAACTTTTAGTTTTATTCAAGCCTGATTGAAATAAAAAAGTACGAGATTTGAATGCAGTTTTGGTTCGTTGCATTCCTGTTACACATGCAGTTCTGATTATAGATTAGGAGCAGCGAGCTGCAATTTATATGGAGCCACGGAGGGAAATCTTGCAGTGATCGTGCCACTTACCACATGCATGTGAACTTCAAACCACTTTTATTGGATCATGCAAGAGAAATCGAACTGTATCGCACGCATCCTAAAATCATGAGTGAAGGAAGGTTCAAGTGCATATAATGCATATTAACGATCGAATACATGTGCAGTTTTCATCCACCCAACACTTCCTCTTTCTATCTTATCCTTGAAAACTATTCCCGTCGACACTCCTAAACCCGTTCTCGGAGAACCTGTCCCCCAACTCTCGTTGTCTTGCTCGAATTTCAATTTTCACAACAGATACTTATGAACTATTCGAATGACAAAACCAAATCTCACGCCTTACATAAGTTATATTATGGTTAATGATACATAATTAAAAATATTGAACTGTGATTTACATGTCACTGAATACCGTGACACTACAAATGACGTAAGGTATCGTGAGTGGCAGAAATAAAACATCTACCATCTTTGTCAAGTGAATGAAGGTTGATTCTGATTGGCACAGCAGAATATACGAGTATGTTGGGATGGCACGATATAGGTGGCCAGATCAGTTGGTGATTTAGTTGGAAAGTATTTGAAGGACACTGGTCCATTCTCTCTGTTTCATACACACACACACCCTCCCTCCCGACTTTGCTCTCTTTTAATTTGGTTGTTTGTAACTTTGTTATTGAGAACATTTTTAAGTGACATAGAGGTAATGCCAACATAGGCTCTTGCAAATGAGGGGTTCAAAGCACAAGTGGCGTAACTCCATTCGTTTTGAGAGAAATGCATTTAAATGACGTAGTATTATGTTTAGCTGTTGGAGCATAAACATAGTGGTGCATTTATGAGCACGAATTTGAAACTTAGGAGATACTTACTTCTAGCACTGAAATGTTGATACTTCACAGTTCTAAGTTTCCACAAAAAGTGGTGTTACACCACTTGTGGTCTGAACCCTTCAAATGTACAGTTAATTTGAGGGGTTGACCCAGCAGTCCCTCCCCTGGGCACGCCACTGTGCGTCATGACTTGCTATCGCTAGTTTAAGAACCTCACTGTAATGGTAATTGTGCTGCGTATGTTGCAGTGCGTATTTCGAAACCCTTGTATTCAATTAACTATGTACGTACATTTGCATTGAATGAACGTGTCTCCCAGCCAGAGCATCGTATCGTGTGTCACGGCCATTGAGGTAGACGTATGGAGAATGAATCTGATATGGAGGAATGCTTTTGTGTTTTGTCAATGAAAAATCCGTTGTCATTCTTTAGCTATTTGTTCTCCCTCTGTCCTGGATAGAGGACGGTATGTTTTCAGACGTTGGTATTCGTGGGAGCGGGTATTTTTTTTGGAACAATATGAGCGAGTGGGAGAAGGTGTTAATGTAGACTTTTAACTTGTTTTACACACTCTATCCCTCTCATTCAGTCCTCTCATTTTGTTTTTGTTGTTTTCTATCTCTTCGTCTTTCTGTCTTACTTCGACTCTCTCTGTCGTGAGCTTGCCCTAATCTCACTTTCTTTTTTCTCTCGATGTTCTCTTTCTTTCCCTCTCCTTACTGCTTACTTCTCGCTGCTACTCTTTTTCATTTCTCTATGTCATTTTCTCTTTTTCTGTCCATGTCTTGATACTCAGCTCTTTCCTCTATGTCTGCTTCTCTTTATCTCTCCATGTCTTGATACTTACTACTCGCTACTACTTTTTCTTTCCTCTATGTCTCTTTTTCTCTCCATATGTAGCTATTGACCTCTCGCTGTTACTCTTTTTCTTTCCTCTATGTCTGCTTATATTTTTATCTCCATGTCTTGATACTTACCACTCGCTGCTACTCTTTTCTTTCCTCTGTGGCTTTATCTCTTTTTCTCTCCATGTCTTGATACTTACCTCTCGCTGCTACTTTTTCTTTCCTCTATTTCTGCTTATCTTTTTCTCTCCATGTCTTGATACTTACAACTCGTTGTTACTCTTTTTTCTTTCCTCTATGTCAGTTTCTCTTTTTCTCTCCATGTCTTGATACTTACCTCTCACTGCTACTATTTTTCTTTCCTCTTCCTCTTCAATGTCTTGATATGTCACCCTCTCTTCTCTCCTACTTTTTTCTATCCTCTTCCTCTTCTTGTCTCTTTCTCTTTTCGTCTGTGCCTTTTTCTTTCGCTCACAACACTCTCTACATATTTTTTCTTTAACTAACAGATTCCTGTTTCTTTCTTCTCTATCTCTGTCTATTTTCTCTCCATCTTTCTACAGTGAAATTGAAATGAATGCTATAGTCTTACCAGAATATTTTCTAACTTATTCATAACTTGATTCAGCAAATTAAAGTTTGTGGAATGGATATGCATTGGATCGACATTATTACCAAGACACAATCAGCGTAACATGCATTCCAGATCACACACAATATACGTTTTTAAGGAAGCATATTTTTGTTAAACAATCGTTAATGTTCATATATTGAATTTGTTTGGGCGGGCAGAGGATTTTTTTAAAAATAGGGAGAGGTTACCCACCCACACTTTGTGTCTTTCCTGCGTGGAATTAATATCATGCAGATATGTTGTAAATGAGATTGATTCTGAGGTTTGTCCAAGTTCTTTGTTCGTTGGGTACAGGCCAGGAAGCTTTCGATTAGATTTTAGCGGTGAACCATTGTGAGATTAGGAAAAAAGTAACAAAAACTTTCGTTTTTTTCCATTAAACCATCCACAGAATTTCTATTAGTATTACAGATTTTTTCTTCTTTAAATCCCGTACTCCCCTTATTTTTGCTGAAAATTGCATTTTTTCCTATGTTTTGAGAATGTAAAACTACTATTTTCCAATATAATAGATGCCGCCATGATCTTTTTCTGGTGATACAAAACCGTTTCGTTTTATCCCCTGCAACATCTGGGCCTGTCGTAGTTGTCCATGTACCCCAGGGCAACAAGCAGCGTGTCAACAATATCTTTACAACAATGAAACTCGAGATTAGGCTTATCGGTCGACAATAACGGGGGCGTTACCCTTGGCCGTGACAAACTTAGCGATTTACATGATAACAAACCTCGGAATGGAGTTCCTATATGGATTACGCTTGTCAATAGAGGTGTTCCCCATCTCTCCTGAATTTCTATAACAACCGTATTTTTTTTGAGACTGGCATCTGGTTTCTACAAAATACATCTGTTATGTTCATTGTGAGGAACAAGAGGGCCATGAATTTTCTATTGCCTCTCTGCTTGTGTGTTCTTTCAGTTGGATGTATACGTGTCTTTACACGTGTTTCCCTTTCTGATTGAATTATTTCGCTCGGTTCTCTATTGTTTGCAGATGCGCATAGTGTTTTCTCAATATTGTGTCCATTGGAGAGCAGGGTTGGCAGAAACTTTTTTTTTTTAGAGATACGGCAACAGTTTGTTGTGTTAAGTGTAACACAAATGTCAAGAAATGAAGAGAAAATATTTATTAACTAATTATGTAACGAAGGCGAATGCTCATTTTTATGACTTACGTAGTTTTTTTTATATATATATATATATATATATGTATATAAAAAAGCACGTTTCTAAATTTGTTTCAAACACTCCCAACCCAGATTTGAAATCGTACTTTTTTAATTTTGTAAATAATAATAGCAAACAAATGTAAATAAATTGTTTGGGAACATAGTATTTAAAATATTTACCTTCACCTGCATAGCATTTGTCTTCGTCATTGTGTTCTTCTCCTGTCTCTTTCGAATAAGTCAAGGGCGGGGCGAGGGAATATATTGTGTCAAATCAAGTAATGACGACATTGTAGTAAGTTTCGATAAAAACACTCAATAATGTGCTGGCGTGGCTTGAAGAAACTGTTAATTGTTTCTGTTCTTCGCGATTTTGCAATTATGTTCTCAATATAGGCTACAGCAAGTAATTGTGAACACCGTAATGTTCTGGTCTTGAAATGTCGTAAGAAAACAGGATTGCCAGATAACCTGCTTTTTACAGGATGTCTTGTAATCCACAATTTGTTCCTATGCTCTATTGTTTTAATGTAATGTGTATTGAAATATATAATGTGTATTGGTGTATAAAAGCTTGGTTTTGCATTTCCGTTCAGTGTGTGTCCTGTATTGGCAAAGGAAGAAGATGGCAACCCTAGAGAACTGAATTAAATTGAATTTGTTTTCGCCTGTGTAGGTTTACCAGTTCCCCAAACAAGAATCACAAGCATGTTACAAAGGCATTCGAGGTACTTAAAAGTCTCGCAAGTTCTCAATGTTGCCCAACGCATTCCTAATCTTGCCTGCCTTGTGACGCACAGTTTCGACATAGTTGCCAGTTCATGAGGGTAACGAGATTCCGATGAAGGCAGACTGGATCTCCCGGCGTACTCTCCCCCCCCCCCTTCCCAATACCTTCCTTCTGACAAGGTTGACGAGAACAGGACTCTGCATTGTCCCTTGGAAATTGGCCCCCCCCTAAATCAATTTACATAGACCTAATAGGAAAATTGAGAGTGCTTTTGAAATTGTGATTTACGACGGTTGTTCCTTTTTACCTGCAGTTTCCTTATTGGTGGTGCTGCATCCTTGAAATTGGGAGGGGGGACTGTCAGAGGTTCCCTGTTAGCAGCTTATTTGCTGTTTGAACTTCCTAATCAAATCCCTTTGGCGTTTTGTCGGGGGTAATTAAATATGAAATTTCCTTGATTGATTTAGAATACACCTTTTAAGTTTTCAGTCATTGAGACAAGCCTCTCCCCCTTTTCCTCGCCTGAGTGAATTATAGGAGTACTAACTTCTTCAGCATCATTAGTGCACAAATATGCTTACAAGAGGTGCCCTGAAATTGAAAAATGCAGAATTTTACTTTTTTGGGGGGTGGTTTCCCCAACCTGTCTGATTTGTCTTGTATTCTGTAGTTGAAAGAGGCAACTCCCCCCCCCCCTTCCACACAGCAAAGTTAAGTGAAATAATTGACCAAAATTGCCAAATTTCTAACAAGGACTAAATCACAACTACAAAGAATTATTACTGAGAAATCGTGTGCAACAGACCAATATTTTTCTGCCATCTTCACTCCAGTAAATTTGGTGAAATCTCACTCCTCAGTCCGTGATTACGAATATAACATGTTTACCAGAATTCGAATAAATGTCCTGGCAACGCGCTAAACTAACTCCTCCGTCGCCCAGATTGGCTCTTTCGGAACTCTCACACAGTGACAAATGTTTGCAAATCTGTAGCGCAAGAATTTGAATAACATTTTAGTTTGTGAGCAAACTTGAATTTGAAAACTGTTCGTAGATGGCAGCACATGCAACTGCGTCAGATATTCTACAAAGCATGAAAACTGAAAGATTCATTATGTTATTAATTAGGTGTAAATTCAGTGACACAAACTTGGTGAATAATGTTGCTCTAGATTAAATGAATGAAAATTAGCAGGTAGGGTTTATTCTGAATCAGTGAAGATCTTGCAAAAACTTTAGTTATTCATTGATAGTAAGCTACGGACATGTTTGTTCACCATTGGATACTGAACTTGAAACGTTTTTTTTATTAGACGCAGTTCGGGTTGGTTCATACGCCAGTCAAAAAACTCTTACTCTTCTTAACGTGTTCCATAAGAACATTTTTCTGATGTTCTGTCTGCTAGCGTGAATCATACTTCAGTGACCTCTGTAATGTGAACTTTGCCGTCGGTTGACCGACATACGTGTGTCTGTCGGTTAGAAACATATTCGTTTGTTGCCGTGTCTGCATTCCTTCTGTATCTTTCTGTCATTGGGACGAAGACTGTATTTCGTGATGCAAGGAAACGTTGACCGCTATAACAGTTTGGTGTATCCTTGCAGGGTTGGCAGTGGTCACGGTGAAATTATCATTGTCCTTCGTGGAAGGTATTTGTTAACTAAGTTCTTTGAACTGAACGACCAGGTTCAGATGAAGTTTTGATCATGTTAAAGTGAACTGCCGGAGCCTGGTGTTGATCACATATTCATTGTAGCCTTTTTATCCTCTTCTTTTCTCTTTAATTTCTCTTCCCTCCTCTCTCTCTCTCTTTTATCTTTTTCTCAATTATCCATGTCTGTAATCTCTCTTCCTCTTTCTCTTTCTTTATCCATTTTCTGCTTTCTTCTCCCATCCCAATTCTTTCTGTCTCTCTCTCTCTCTACTTTCTTACTGGATGACACGAGCATTCGGAGTGTCAATGAGTACAAAATCATGGTAGCCAGGGGTAGCGTATTTAAAAGAGTCCAATTTCGGTGCAAGATTATCATTTATGATTTTTTCACGTAAATGTATGGCCAATATTTAGGCACATGTTGCTTGCGTCTGCTCACAAAATATACACCTGCTAGTGTTGCCAGCTAAGGTGACATGCCGCTAAAATGGCACTTTTTTCTACAACCCATATAATCGCGTCATAAATCCATCAACTGCTGTACATGAACAATATTGGCCGCAAACGACAGATTAACATGGCATCAGTCATCAGACGTCTAATTATGACCCTTCGATAATTTCTTATGTATTTTCTCACCGAAAAGCAGCATTCTGGGAAACTTTTAACGCTGCCTTCCGCCAATTATTAATTTATAGAATTTTCTGTATGTAGTAAACAGATAAAATTAAGAATTGAGACACATCTCAATGGATGAGACTTTAAAATTCAGAAAACCAAACGTAATTATATCTTACGGTTTCAATTATATAAATTTTCCAAGTTTGGGTTGCGCTACTTTTGAAACACACTGTAGTAATATATAAAAATAATAACTAATTTTACTGCTACGACCAGCATCACTACCATCAATAATAATAGTAGCTAATAATTAATAATGTCGTAAATATTCTTAAATGCCATTTCTCCTATGCGATTTGTTTCAAGAGTTGTTTGAGCAAACATGTTCTGGTGTTGATTTGCATGTGCAAACATATTTGCACATACAAATGGGCCTCCCCGATGGCGCAGTCGTAGCGTCATCACCTTGTAATCAAGGGGTCCCGGGTTCGGACTGGACCTACAGTTTAAAGTGGGATCCGAACCACTATGTGCCTCCACCGGGTATCGAACCCGGGACCCCTTGATTACAAGGGGACGACGCTACCGCTGCGCCATCGAGGAGGCCCAAACCATGGATTGTGACAAAATTATATGTAAACACTCTGGTAAAATTAGGAGATTTTCTGTGTCCTGATTTGTCAAGATATCCATGAACGAAGTCTCCACAAGTTTTACACACGATTGAGAGAAATGCGTCCAGTAAGATAGCATTATTTGAAGAAGCTCAACGTGCGCATGCGCAGACCGTTTTGTTTGTGAAGAATTTTCCAGGCACAGAATATAAGCTGAAATGGCTGTTCATTGCAAAATTTAGTGTCTGACTTGTGGCATTTACCTTACAAATAAACTTCGCTGCTCTGGCTTACACTAAATGTAAGAAATTGTTTCGCATTCTGCGGTTTCGTGACCTTCTTTTGTGCGCAGGACTCGTAATTACTGTTTTGACCCGTTCTGTGTGTTTCATTCAGAGAATCGAATAGTTGCATGCACGGTTCAATCTCCCTGCATGAAATGAACATTGGGGATGATTGGGAATCCGGTCAACATGGTATTTTCTATTCTCCTAAGCCTTAATTATGACGTACAGTTTTCTGTGAAATATTGTTTGGCTTGTGAAAGAGTGCTCGTTCTGCGTGTCTGCAACCTGTTGCCGTTATTTGTAACCCTTTTCGAAGAAATTTGCAGCTGCTGCGCTCTGCTGGTAGTTTTTGTACTTTTTAAATTAAACTAAGCAGTGGCGCCAATTGGGTTTCAAAAGGTGGTAAGACTGGGGTGGGGCAAGGACAGTTTAGTTTTCCTTGGTAGATAAGGTTTCTCAGTGCGGTGGCAAAAAGTAGGGGGCAACTGCCCCCCTGATCGCCACCACTGGTAAAAAAAATCGTTGATCTCTCTCTCTCTCCCCCCTCCACCTAGTACACCCCGAACTGCATTGTCGCAAACTAACGAGGCTCTGGCGACTAGACTCAAGGCCAGTATAACTTATGTGCTGACCATTTGTGCTTGTAATTGTCCTAAGATCAATTTCATCCTTTAACCATTCATCCTCGTCTTCGCGATTAGCCAAAAGTGGCAGAAAAGCGAAGTAAAACCAATCAATCCTCTTTTAAGTAGAGAATCTGTTATGTAATTGAACTGGCTTGCCTAGCCATTTGCCTATTTTTGGAGCCAGCATGATAAAGTTTAAATTATTCTTCCTTATCTCAGTCTCGCACGTTGTTGCCAGTGCCTTGGGTTGCTCCTACTTACATGGCTAAAGTTCCAGTGTGTCCAGGGTTTTCTAAATGGAGGATATATGACGATAAGAAAGAGTACTTGTTATTTTTAATTAAAGTAGGCTGCCGGGCCTATATTTTGCCGTCCTTTTATTTATTTATATGAAATTCCCTTTCTTTCTTCTTCCTTTTTTTTTGGGCACACTGGACCAGACGGGGTATGGCTTGTCGGCTATGTCCGATATCGGCATTAGAAAAACACAGGGCCAATAGTTTTCATTGTGCCAAGACACAGATCATAAGGCTGCACCACAAACATAGCCACAGCACATATGCAATCCACTTGCAGATCGAAAATTCGAATCGTTGTACACGTGGAACACTAAACGTACAAGCTGTTTACGAATAGAACAACAAGCGGTCACACTGTGTACGCGTCGGACACTTCTTCTTCTAAGGCGCTACAGCGCTTTGGCCTGCTCAATTACATTTTTCCATTCTTCTCTATTCAACACACATTTTTTCCAGTTATGGATCTTCATGCATCTTATGTCATTTCTAACGTCGTCTATCTATCTGGTCTTGGGCCTTCCTTGGGATCTTGTAGCAATAAGTTTACAGTTGTAAATTTACTTTGCAATTCTTTCAATGTGACCCAACCAGCTCAATCTTTGAGCTTTAATGAATATTCTTATATTTTATTAATATATCAAGCTCTTCGTTTGTATTTATTCGCCATATGTCTAATGCCATATGCCGTTGTCTTGTAACAACAGGTCTTATTATGGATTGGTACAGTGTTAGTTTTGTTTTCCTGGAAACTAGTTCAGATTGGAATATCATATTATTTGCATAGTATGCTCTGTTTCCAGCTGCAATCCTTTCTTTAATTTCTTCTAGCTTCGCCGGTCACTAAACCTTCAAACTACAGACTTGTCGGACGTCAAATTTTGTTTTATGTTCAAGTCCGCTTTATTCACGCTAATCGACAGTAGATCCTCAGTTAAAGGAGCAATCTGAACAACTGGAATATAGATTGTATATAAATATAGATTACAATTAGAATATGCTTATCACAACGGTATCAAAAGAGCTATCTCGGTGACCCGTACTGAGGAGTCACCTCATGGCCGATTGCGTAAAAAGTGCTAGACTCAAAATTTTGCTATCGGTGGTACCCGAATTTGAGTCTCGGCCAGGCAATATTGTGTTGGTCCCTTAACCATTCATCCTCATCGTCGCGATTTATTTGAAAGTAGTAGGAAAGAGACCTAAAACAAGCAGCTGTTCAGTGCACTTTACCAGAGCGGTTGACGTGAACCCTCCCCTTTCACCTACGCTGTTGTGTCACTGGGGGGAAGTAGGCGACGCGATTGGTCACTGCGGGATTGCCTCTTCTATGCGTCACAACAGGCAATTGAAGCAGCCAATGAGACGAGCATGTTCTTGAAATCTGCCCATGCTCTTCTTCTATTGGCTACCGGGAATAAAGCCAGTCTCACACGGCAGTTAGGTACGTCCTCACTTCGCGAACGACTTCTAAGCCAAGCGTCAAGTCAACCTTGCAGCAGGTTTTCGCATATGTAGATCCAAACGTTCGGGCAAGAATATAGTTCCACTGAGACGGGTTCTATTCCGACACAACTGCATACTTGCAAGAAAACAGTTATTTAATTTGTAATATACAGACAAAATAATACATCCATTAGCAGGTATGGACTTAATTGGTTGCAATCACTGTGCAGACGAACTTAGAACCGCAGATTCGCCAACTGGAATATGTATTGCATTGGAGAGACACTGAAACTTTAGAGCGAGTCGAGCGAGACTGAATGCGATGCAGAGCGCGTGGAATCTGTGATACCAGTGTTGCACATCCCACTATTTTAACCCTATGTTTATTGTAGAGCGGCGAGAATGGCTGAATCTCGGGTTTTACCCAAATGTTTTTTGGGCTTCATCTGAAGGGAAATGCTCTTCAAAGTCAAGCAAGTTGTTTTAAATGTATAATCCTCCTTGCGGCAACAAGATCAAAGTAAAACAGGGCGTGAGGTGATTTGCCGTCAATGTGCGCACGAATTGTATCACGAGTGTTGAATGATTTGCAGTTTGAGTTTAGCAAGAGGAAACGATTGTTTGACGACAAAAGAATCTCCGCGGTATTAAAAGATATCGCAGTGAGAAGAAACATGTTTATTATTTGGACGAGACGTCCTTCAACTCGGTGGGTCGGAGAAGAGGGAATAAAACATGGAAGGATACAACCATACAAAACCACCGCCAGGGCTGAATAAACCGACGATGAGGGGAAGGGGGAGGCTTATTGTTTCACCCACTGGCGGCAATGAAAGCTTTGTTGAAGGCGCATATTTACTGTTCCGCGCAAAGAAAGGGAAGGGTGATTATCAGCAAGAAATGGACAGACCAAGATTTGAATCCTGGTTTAGTGAAGTGATTCATAAATTGAAACCAGAGTAATAACGACAGACAATGCACCTGATTGTATATATCACCTATAACAAATCATGCTTTTTTGGTGGTATAACTTGAATTGCGTGTGTCTTACAGTAACGGATGTATTGCGAGCGAAGCAACCACGTTTCTCATAAATGTATTTCTTTCTAAACCAAAAACAATAATTTGTCATTAAATTCAAGAGGGCCTATCGTTGTTTACTTTTATCTCCGTTTATTTTTCGTTTTGCGTGCTCGAAATATACACACATGCTCTCATGTTTTAGAAGTTATTTCGTTCTTTTATTAAGTAATGACACATTTATTAAATAATATATGCGCAGGAAGTACATTTAAAATTTTATGTTTCAGGAGACAAAGAGAAGCAAAAATACATTCCACTTGACATGCATGCGGGTTTTGATGTGGTGTGCGGTTGGCAACACTGTGGATTTTCTCAGTGTCTGCGATGTTAGCAGCTCGGCGGTTGAGGAAAGACTGGCACGGAAGATTCTGAGCTCAGTTCTCGCGCGGATTGATACATAAAACCTGCTGCAAACTTAGCCTGACGCGCGGCTTACGTTCCTTACTTAACTATCGTGTGAGAGATTTCTCTTATTCAGTTCCCGACAGAATTAGATAGCGTCTCGAAATCCATCGTTAATACAATAGGACTACCGATCAGAATTGAGGAACACACTTGCAGCTGAAGTAGGAAGTAGTAGAAGAAGAAATACAATAGATGTTCGACTGTTTATTCAAGCCATTTTAAAGAAGAAAAAGATCCGACCAATACAGCTGCATAAATGATTGGGGCGAAAATTTTATTTGTCGAGTGAGGTGAAGAGTGTACTAATTATTATTGTTTTAAATAAATAGTTCGTATGTCTACATTTCCTACTGTGATACTGTTATTTCACTTTCACAACCGACAAGAAAACTATTTTGAAGTAAACACTGAACAGCCACATACTTATGTATGTACTCTGTTGTTTGTTGGCTGTAACAAATAGACTGTGCTGTGTGTAGCACCACAGTAAATAAATCTGCTAGTGTTGTAATGATATATAAATTATGAATTGTAATTAGTTCATGAAGTAAATTTCACAATAAGTATTTTAGGAGCAAAGAAGTGTCAATGAAATATAAATATAATATGGTAACTTAATGTAAACACCATAATTTTCGCACTTTGAATGTTGTGAAGTTTATGCAATCTATTTGACTAGTTTGTATTGGGGAATATATTTCAAAACCGTACGGGAAGGGTTTCATTAGAATATGCAACTTCTATCGCAATATACGGGTAATGCAACTTTATGCTAATGTGTCCGTAAAGTGGTATATCAACTTGAAATATCATATGTTATATACTCATATTCACTGCTACGGGTTACATGTGCTGCATTTTTCAACAGTGCCAATGTTATTATCTTATTCTTTTAAGAGAAAACATTATTTTCTCAAATCTTCAGCAGTTATTAGCATCTAAATTTGCGAAGTGGTATACCGTGTTTGTGCAGTCGCCATTTTTAAAGATGGCGATTTTAAGGATCGTGTGAGACCCCTTTTGCTGCCTTCGCGAACTGAAGACTTAAAGAATCTTATGGTACTTTCGACTCGGAGGTGGGTCGGGAAGTGAGGACTTACTTAACCACCGTGTGAGACTGGCTTAACGCTGGCGTATTTTAAACTACAGGCACAACGTACATGTCTGAAATTGGTTTTTGAAAATTTAAGTAAAGAATTTAGGGACTCTCACGCTATCTTGCTCGCTGTTATTGAAATATTATTGAACTCATTTGCCAGGTATTCGCTCTTAGTTCGTACACGTAGATTGCAAGTCCCAGTTCCTCATTGGGTGAATATTCTGTCATTTTGCAGAGGGGATGGGGGAGGATAGTTAACCTTCGTCACAAGTGAACCTCCGACTTGTTACTAATTGGCCTTTATCATCGTCGCTGCTCCCGCGTCTTCCCTCATTAGCCTAAACACTTAATTAGTCGTCACGTGCACTCATCTTGTTTGTCCCTAATTTGTCGGTTCGCCTTACAAGTGCGACGAGAGGGATTTTCGCCCCTAATTAGAACCCTTGTCGGTGGCTCGTTGGGATGATTGTGTGACTTGCCGGTAGATGGAGTTGGTGTGATGGTGTGCAATTCTGCGTTATCTTTCTGGACATTTAGCACAGCGAACATGAACTAAGGATTCATTTCCTTTTATAGTTTTGGGGCTTCAATAATCATCTTGCTTTTAATGGTCGAGAAAGTTCTTGGTGTACAAACAAGCTAAGATCTGTCAGATAAGTAGAGGATTGGTTTGGGAGGTAGCAAGATAAAGTTGAAATTAATATTCCTTATGTTATTCTCTCAGGATTTTCCCAATGATGCTTAAGAGTTGAACGTAGACATTAAAAATAAAAACTGGAATACATAGTACTACTTGTACTGTATTTGTTACAAAAAGTCCCAAGGAATCCAGTTCCGGGTTTCAGAGAAATGATGTCATCAATATGACCACCGGCAGAACTTGTATCGTAATCTTGAGGGAGAATTCACACCGTAACGGCATATGACAGGCCGGACAAGCCTGCGTCCGATTGGGGGAAAACAAGCTTGTCGCTTCGATGTGAATTCTCCCTTAATCACGTGTAACTTCTCACAGAATAGAGATAGAACCTTCGTTGTTGCACCAAATTGAATTTGAATTTAAAATTTTGGGTGTGTCAGCACTTAGGCTATTTTGCACCCATCACATTATACGGGGGCCAGCCCCTTATCATTGCAAATAACAACTCTAACGTTGCATAACTAAAAATCTTAAAATGTTCTGACTTCTTTTAAAAGCTGAGGCTGTAAACGGGCACTCAGCACACACAAGGACAAAAAAAACAGGACAACACACACAAAATTATACTGGCCATAGTGCCAGTCGCCAGAGCCTTGTTAGTTCTCAGTCCAGGGTGTACTGCGTGGAAGTGAGGTTGACTTTTGGGCGCCTACGTGGAAGGTACCCCCTTACACCCCTGCACCAAATTGAAGGGAATCAATTGGACTATGTATCGAATAAAGTACGAGCCTAGTAAGTTTCATTTTTTTTAACGTCTATGTTGACCCCATAATATGTCTAATTTGACTGCACTGTTAGAATAATCGTGCTCACATATGGTTAAAGTAAATCTGCCTATAATGCGACCCTGGAAGTGCTTACTTCATTTTAGTTGTTGTAGCTTGAACATTGCCACGTACTAGTTTTCCTAATTCAGCTTCCACTTGCTGTTGAACTCGGTACAAAACCTGTCGACCAACTACATTTGCAGACTAAATAGTATCCTCACACCTCCTTGTCATTATCACTGCATAGAGAACCTGACCGTAACCTTTGCAATATATATATATTTAAACTCGCAGTTCAAGGCCGTGTCCGGATTAGCAAGCGCTCCGTCCCGTTCTCTCCCGTTGCTCTCGCGTGCCGTCGAAGTCGTCCGAATCTACATGTCCCCTTGTAGTACGGTTGTCACTTTTCCCGCCAGGTGTCAGCCCGAACTTCACCCACCGCGCTCTGGGGCGCAGGCGCATTGCACGGAAGCAGAAGGCAGACGCCAATCAAACATGACAATGATTTCCACCTATTTACTACTCATATTAAAAATGTAACACGCTATTTCATCATTTACGATTTTTCTACATTCAGTATTATCGATAAAATGTTAAAGTATAACTGAGTTTTACATCCTCTAATCAGTAAATGTTGTCTGTACAAAGTGAAAGTTAGAATATGGCTGCCAAGCGCAGGGTCACAGCGAGTTCAAGCGTGCATCTGTCGCTCCTCTCTGCTCTCCCCTCCGACTCCACGTCTGCCGCGAATTCGGACAACGGAGGTTGGCTGAGTCCCCGGATGGAACGGTGCTCTAGGTGACATCTGCTGCCGATTCGGACGCGGCCCATGCCGATAGTAGAAAGATTGTAGAGTTGGAAACCTGCAAATTTACTACACTTTTTAAAATTTCTTTAGTGCAATCGTCAAAACACACGCTCTTCTGTTTGTAACAGTACCGAAATTTTGTGTATTGCTACTACTATCCTGCACACAATATACTAGTTATTTAAGTTTTTAACAGAAGTTTTGCCAGCATACAAAGATGGAGTGTAGTGATTAGCAGTCTATTGTTTGTGTACACCACTCCCATCTGATGATTACTGCAAGAAACTCCCCACAGGAAGCTACGAGCTGCTAGGGACAGCATTAGCACCTTGGGAAATACATGCTAATAGCACCAAACCTGACCTGCCTAACCTATCCACGTATGCATATAAATAAGCTTAAATAAACAAAATATAACTTGCCAAACCTATTTACATGCTTATTTATGCAATTATATGCCTACGTGGATAGGCAGGCCAGGTTTGGTTCTGTTAGCATGCATTTCGCTAGCTGCTCGTCAGGAAGTTACGCACAAAACCCAAAACGTGTTAACTGACACATAATATGTTGTCTCCAATAACACATTAACGTGCATAAACTGCAAAGGATGGCGTGTCAATATACACACAGAAATGCATGAAAGGGCATTTTTATCAGCTGATGTTCCGTGTAATGCACTAAAAATGCATCAGTCGGGAAGATCAAACAAGATCGTTTCAAAAATAACAATTGACACAGCTAAATGTGTATTTTTTATATATATTTGCAACGATCTTGTCTGAAGTTCCCAATTGATGCATTTTTAGTGCATCACACGGAACATCAGCTGATAAAAATAAATGCCATTTCATACATTTGTGTGTATTTTGACACTCCATCATTTGCAGTTTATGCACGTTAATGTGTTATTGGTATATGTGTCAGTTGATATGTTTTGGGTTCTTTGTGTATGAAAAGAACGCAAGTGCACTCCTAATCAGTAAAACATCAAAACAGTATCATCAATTCTTTCCCCCGTAACTTACAACTATTTTTAACTTAACGGACGCAAACGCTGGTTAACGGATAACATTGCTTCATTTCGGCACCGTCTCCCACGGAAAGTGAAGTGATAAAAATCCAACGAGGCCAACGATCCTGGAAGTAGGTGCGTTCGGCCATTTGGTAAGAAATGAACATCGAACAGACAGCGCGCGTAGGAGGCTGATCTTTGCCTGCGCTACAGGCAGGGCGACCTAATATGGAGTCTGGCAGAAGATTGGAAGGGGGCTTCGTCCACGTTCGACATTGTATAGCCGGGCCCACGCCGGACCATAGAGAGAAAGGACTTTTTACAAAAACACCGCAGCGAATACTTCGGGCATGGCGAATTGCACGTGGGATTTTTAAAACGTGCGACTTGGAATATTAATGAGGCTGAAATGGATGGGGCATGTTTCATAACGGACAGATCAATGCAATCTTAACTTTAAAAGGAAGGAGAGGTTTTAAACCAGGGAAACGCCTTTGTTTCCGAGTTGTTTTTCTTTAGCCTGTGAACAATTGTCCGTAAGTTTTCATGTGTTCGTGAAATGTGGTAACTCTGTCTGTTAAAATTCTTATGTAAGATCTCTCAGAATTCCTGTTCTTTTTGTACTTCTGCATGTTATGTTATGGCGAGAATCGATGCGTACGAGCATATACTATTGTCGAATTTCGATGCTTGCCGAGAAGAGAACGATACCTGACTCCGATACTTGCATACATAGTGCAGTAAAAATATGCATTTGGTAGAAATGTTGTACTTACTTGCCTTCGCAAGAGTCCCCTAACATTGAATGTGAGCCTCCTCGAGGGTGTAGTGGTAACGTCGTTGACTTGTAGAAAAACTGTCTCGGGTTCGATGCCCGGTGGAGGCACATAGTGGTTCGGATCCCAGTTTAAACTGTAGGTCCAGTCCCGATTAGCCTTTCTGTGCATACAGTGGACTTAAAACAATAAATCAAGCTCAAACCCTAACATCGAAGCTGTGATTCGACCGCCATAAGGGGAAATGGCGGCCAGTTTCCTTCCCCTTCCCTTACAGTTGCAGGTACGGAAAAACAATGTAGACAAAAAGTGTTCTTGTAGATAAAATTAACACTTTTTTTCCCTACAATTTTTTTTTCTAATCCTAATCATTTTCGTGGTGATAGTAGTAGTTTTACAAATGAAATAATGATTTGACAGCGAATTTGGAAATGTGACAAATTATACATTACTTATTAAAAAAAACATTACTATGATAATAACATGCAATGCAAACTATAGTATGATGTTTGAGAGAGGCTTGGTTTTGTGCTTGTCATTATTTACTAGTTACAAGTGTGGGGCGTTACCCCCACACCCCCTATATGCCTTCATGGCGTGGTGCTATGCACAGGGGAGCACTTTACTTTACCTTTTTACCTTTTATTATTTACTAGTACAAGAGCTATACAAAGCACAAGGTTTTGCCAGAGGTGTTGACTGTAAGTTCGCTTGAAAAATTAGCACAGACACGAAACTCCAGCAACCTTGCTCAGTTCCGCTTGGTGGGATGTTTTGCTTCAAAAGGCAGCAATTGTAGCGGTGTAAGGGGCGGGAAATGTTGCCTCAGCAGCAATTGAAGTGTGGACATCAAAAGATGCCGCCAAAATGCGCCTCGATTGACACCAGGTCTTTCTCAAACATAACGGAATGAAATATTCACCGTTCATCTAGGCAGAAGAAACTGCTTGTGTGAATGCATGAAGAAACGATTTGGTGGACACCGAGAATGTGCCTTTTTATTGAGCATCCTCGAATTGTACAGATTTAGCCATACATTTTGGTGCAGTATTGTGTCATACGATTATGTGACATGAGCTGCATGTGGCTGGGTTACCCTAGTTTCTTCCTCCAAGAATATCTATTGCAGTTCACTGTTGTATGCTGAATGAAATATAGCTGATACCGGCGTGCTCAATTTTACTAAGCTTCATTGATTGATTTCCTTTATTTTACTTCGCTTTTTGTGCCACCTTTGGCTAATTTGCGAAGATGGGGATGAGTGATGACATGATGAAATTGATGAATGGAAACTCATAAACATCCATGCTCAGGCCGGGATTCGAACCCAGGACCCCTGGCGTCGTAGCGCGATGTGCTAACCACTCCGCCACGGTGGCCGGCTTATAAGCTTCATTTCCCATGCACTTGTTATATATGTATATATATATGTATTGCCAAGAGTTCCATTTCGACTTATTCGAACTCTTTTGTTGAAACATGTTACTCCTAGATGTCACATGTGTAGCAGTTGGCCTGCCAGACTAATAATAGTTAATATCTCTAATAGTTCTTATGTGAAATTGCGATAGAATTATGTTCCAGATTACGATCATTTGTCATGAAACTTTTCTGGATTTGGCAACGCTGTTAAATATGACGAAACGACAACCTCCGTGTTGCAACATCAAGTGAAGCATCAAATAGTTTCCCATTAAGTTGGTAAGCAAATATTTTAGTACATATTCTTCGTAATTTAGATCTGTGCACACCGATTTTGTTTGCCAGAGGGCAAAACGAGAAGAGAAAGGAGAGATACGAGATGCAGAAAACGCTGTACGATCAACGCAGATAATCTAAAACGGCCGGGGGCCGAATAGGATAGAAGCTAATAACAACCAATCAGGACAGATGTATCAGAAAAGAGAAGAAGAGCCAAGATGGGGCACAAAAAGCACCAGCTCCCCAGGGAAAAGGACTACACCACCAACCCACAGTCCAAGGAAGAACCACGTTACCAAGACACTCCATTGGAGAATAGCAACAGGAAAATGGAGTGTCCCTGCAACACCTCGGACGAGGAAGACATGTACGACGAACGATACACCTACCCAAAAAAGCCAATCCGTGCAGAGTCAACCCAATCCAATGGTCACCTCAAATACCTTCCATTCTCTCTCTGACAACAAAGATGACTCACAGACAACCAGACAAAGAAGCCACCAGCTGTATACATCTACAACACAGAAAAGATCCACCAACTCGCCTCAACAGTGATGAAAAAAGTCTGCGACGATGAAGTAAAATTCCGACTACTCCATGATGGTATGAAGCTACAGCTCATCTCCAGACAAGCGTACGACAAGCTCATCACCTACTGCAAAGATCAGTCGCTTAGCTACGCTACGGAAAAGACCAAGAAGAGAACGAACAATCAAAGCAGTTCTGCGAAAGTTGCCAATCGACACACCGATTGAAGAAATGAAGACCGCGCTAGCGCAACACTACAGCGTTATACAAGTCCACCAGATGAAGAAGAGAGATCCAAAAACTCACGCCAAGATACCAATGCCGCTATTCCTAGTGGCATTACGAAGATGCGAGACAACGCCACACATCTGCAACCATGAATACCTACTGCACTATAAGATAAGAGTGGAACCATATCGGTCACCAGGTACTACAATGCCATAAGTGCCACAGGATCGGGCACTCCCAGGGACAATGCAGGGCCCAACCAAGATGCGAAAAATGGCCAGCCAACCACCTCACCTCTGAATGCCAGGAACTGGATAGACATCTCCCGCAAAATGCTGCAACTGTGGGGAGAATCACCCAGCCAACTACAGAGGATGCAGAATGTTCCTGTGAGCCCAACAGACAAAACTCCACTCCCAAAACGGAAGAGAAGAAAGAACAACAACCAGTAATAACACACCAGGAAATTATTCCAGAGACAGTACCAACATACAGCCAGAAACTCCAAGCTCCAAGCAAGGACCAAGAAGAAACAGATGAGACCATCCAGTGGCTAACGAGAAAACTACAAGACAAGAGACTTACATCACATGTCAAAAAGGCCGAAGACCAACTCCAAAAGACAGAAGACAACACAGACAACTTACGAATCATCATAGACACCATCACGATCATGGCAGAAGGAGTCTTCTAAACCAGAAAAAGAAGGCCTTCTAAGGACCAAAAACTCAAGTCGGCCCTTCTAAGGACCAAAACATCGGTTCTGCAGAGAACCATCATCACCGACCGAACTTCGAGTGACAGTCGCAGGAGTAACCAGAGTCACAACCACCTCTACACGCCGCTACGAAACCATCAAATCAGATTGAAGTCAGGGAAACTACACTTCCGCCACTAAAAACTCGGGAAAATTCACTCATTCACTCGGTACATTCTCCTGTGCATGCTCTCTGTGTTATTTTTGATTAAGCGTTTCTGCAATGTATTATGAAAGTCTGCTCTTGAAAGTTGCCGAGTATCAGGAAGGCTAATGTATGTATGCTTTGTATTATGAATTCATCCAAATAGACTCTAGTGAGCTCAACCAAGTTGCGAAGAAACCCATCATGGCTTACGCCAACACTCGTACTGAAAGTAATACGTACCCTCCCCCTTCCGAAATCTTAAAAGCGTTATGTACTTTTATCTATCCTCCGTACACTCTTAGGATGTTCGTATTTTCTCATGTCAACTGGATAGGGTGTTTGAAAATTGTGGAACCAATTGTAGGGATATTATGGAGAGATCTGAGAATATTGGTTGAAAACACTTAAAACCTGGTTTGAGCTACTGGAATTTGTACTTCAGAGTAGGGATGGCCAAAAATATCTGAAAGCACGTTGAGTGGTTGACTCACTCACGATCTCGCCTCCGATGAATCTAGGTTCGTGTCCTGGCCAGGGCATTGGTGTTGCATTGTTTTTCCACTTAACGCAATCATCAATCATTCACATCATCGCGGCGATGTTAAATAACCAACATACAAATATTAATGCAAAGAAAGTTGACGTATTCAATTAAAGCAGTAGGTGTAAATTCCATTGGTTATGGACTTCACAGACACCCTGTAGATGCACCTCAACTCAGAAAGTACCGAAATTACAGAAGCAGAAGTAGCAATTCATGAAAAATAACGCAATTCTTTGGGTAAATACTTCTTTCTACCGAGCGAAGCAGTGGTTTCCACACGATAATAATATTGTTTAGCAACACTGCGCAGCATTTATTGGTTTGAAGGTCATTGTACTTGTATTGTAGGCCTAGGTCTTGTTAAGGAATAAAGAGAAGTGCGTATTTTCATGTCATTCCCTTTATTTTATTATCCTCTGCCCATTGTGGGAACACTAATTCCAACCAACGTGGTACATGACTATCACAATGGCATCTTTCACTGATTGAATTCCACCAAGGTAGTAACCAACGTTTTACTTTCTCCAAGATAACGGTGTTGAAGCGTGGTTATGACAAGTCATTCCACATATTGACTGCCACTTTTAACTGTTCTTATTCAGCTATTTGTTCCGTAACGTTCACTAATAGGTATTTGACATCCTCAGAGTAATGTCGACGATTGACTTCAATAGACAATGACAGTTACAGCCATTAATGTGTAAGGGAAATTTTACTTTGCATACGCAAGAAAAACTTTGAGAGGCTCGTAGCAATCGAAACAAGGCATTAACTAGCAACACGTTACCAATAAGCTGACTTAAAATTTAGAATTTACAACTATGTAGAGTTTTCAAGACGCCACTTTTGACTAGCCATGATACTTGAAAAATTCTGAATTTTATACAAAAAAATATTTACAGATTTATTTTTTATAGTCTTATTAATTAGTACGAAAGTATGAAAAATATCATCTTACGTCTTAAGTATTCGGTTTTAATTTATTGAGGTATAATTGGACCACTATGTTTCACTTTGGCGACTAGGTTTGATGCACTCGTGCACTATCTTGAGATATATGTAGGTTTGGTTCGTACACCCATTTTTACTGGCAACAATAGCACATTTCATCGTGTGAGAATCAGAGGGCATAACTCCAATTTATCAAATTTGTAGGAGAGAGGAAATAATATATTCTTAGGAATAAGCCTCACTCTTAAAAGGAGTCGGTAAATTGTTACGTTCTGGTTCTCATACGATCATTTACAGGTCTTTTCCTCCTGCATACGTGTTGTGTATACTCGTATATTAATTCTTCCGATAGAAGTAAATTTTATGTATCGGCCTCTCACGAACTTTCAATCGAAAATTCAACTTCGACGTTTTGGGTGTAAATGTAAATTTAGTACCACAATTACCATAAACTATACGAATAATTGTAGAAGGAAGGTATTAGCGCCTTTATCATTGGTTAAGTGCCTCTTCTATAGCACATTTTATTAATATTTGCAGTTTTCGATCTCATTGGGCAGAGATGTTGACATTTGAAATCAGTTAGGTTAGTATATGTCATCGCTTAACGTGACTCCTGCATAAGTTTAGATAACTATGCAAATAGGTTTACCATTTGTAAAGTGTACAATTTTTTGCATCTAAAAAGCACATTAGAAGCCACGTACGATCCAGTTTCGTTTACACGAATCTTAAACGATTTGTTGTAAACAAAGAACCACAAGCACATTCTTTAATTTATATAGCAGCAACGTTCATTTTTCTTCTAGCATCCCCTTCGCCATCTGTAGTCAAATTTTCCCTTTCACCGTTATAGCTTCCGTTCTGTCTTTCACGGTATTCAAGTTCCATCCACTCCCAATACTCTTCAAAGATCTGTGGCCTTTCGTGGACAACGATGCTCAATTACTTTTCTATTGTTACCAACTTTTACGTACTTTCTCTCCACTTGTGCCATGCGGTTTGGGCATGATGCCTTCACATTGTTTCCATCTGTTGCTTTCTATTGTGTTTTGTATGCAGCTGCTCGCACAATTTGATGAACATTTCACATACATGATTCTCGCAATCATTGGCATCTGTTCGAAGGGCGACAGGTTCACAGCCAAGGCCAAACTTTCATTTCAATTGCATTCCAGCCTTTTTTGTTGTTGCTGTTGCTACAGGGATTGGTTTTTTGTGCTTCCGTTAAGGTCACCACATACGATCATGCTAATGGCGCCAGAACTGTCATTCCCGGCTTGCCAAAACCACACAGGATCCTACCGGAACTATCATTCCCTGCTTGTGAATAGCAGTCACTGCACTCACCACAATACATCCACTGCGATAGTATTATTTTTTACACTGTAATCCTCCATTAAGTCTGAATGAACGAAAAAATCTCTCCTGTCCTACCAGACAGTAAAATTGCCAATTGCTCCAACTTGCCTTTTTCCAGAATTACTAAAAATATTTACGATACTCAAACCTTTCGTTACTCGATAATTCCTCAGTGAACATTTGAGATTTCCCGAACAGTAACGATTACTGAAAATTTCCGTATACCCTTTAGCTGTACAATTCCATTCCGTAAAAACAAGCATCGCGCTGAACTTACAGTTTAAAGTATAGGATCTTCGTCATGGAAGTTGTCCCTATTGAAAATTTACTTCTGTATTTGAAGGTGGCAGCGGGATGACTTGTAAATTCTTCGACAGTATTTACCTTCCACGCCCATTTACTGCTACAACTAAACAAAGCCAACGATCATTTCTGCAGTTCAATTTGCGTTTCATTATGCCTTCTGGTAGATTTCGTGAGTGTAAATTCGTACATTGCACTTTTGACATGCCATTTTCTAGACCTTCAAAACGGTCGAAAATTCCCTCACATGGTGAAGGATGGCGTATGTGTACAGGTGAAGCAGTGTTGCCAATCAGTATATAAAAATGGATTGCTTTCGCATATAATCCGATACGGATTTTGGTTGCGCTAATACTTTCGCTTTTATTGCTCTGCGTTTCTTGTTCGCGGCTAATTCGTTTTGTGGTTATATTCGCGATTAATGAGTTTCACGGTTGTTACATTTCGGATTAATCCGTTTGCCGGTTGTTGCTTATGTGAGCGATTAATCCGTTTCCCTGACTTTATGTTCGCGATTAATCTTTAGTCCGTTTGAAAGTTGTTACTTTCGCGATGAATCCTTTTCACGGTTATTCCACTATCTTGGAAAACTCAAACGTAAATAATACATTAACAAACGGTAGGTGAAGCACAACAATGTATGGCCCAGTAAGAGTGGATAAGGCCCGTATGTGGCGCCTATGTGCCCAAGATGGCAACAATGAAATAGAGATAACTGTTACCTGGCCCGTTGGTTCAGGCTGCTTTGTCGCGCCCACCGCTTCCCACATGCGCCAGGTTTCCATATAGAGTAGACCACATGCTCACCCCACCCTTATGAGTGCCTGGCATTTGCTAAACCCGTGGCGGCCACTCCCAGCAAGGTTAACTAGATACCCATACAAGCGTTGCACAAGGCAATTTACGATGAAGTAATGCACTTAACATCATGGGCATAGAAACCGCATCGTATCGCCTTTTCGCAGGATCTGTTTGGAGCAGCTTTTCCCTTTCTATGAAATATCTCGAGACATCCGTGTTACTCTGCGGCATTCCTTGAATTGCATGCTACAGGATGACTCAAAAGTGCACTTGGTTATAACTTTGTTTACTTTTGAAATCCTTTTTTCAAAAGATAATGAAGTGTTGGATGCAGTAATGAAGGGCTCCTTCTTAGCGGAATGGTTAGGTGTAAGGAGTCCAGGGTTCGATCCCTGGCGGCAGCTTCCAAATATTGGTCGAAGCTCTAAATATTGTAATCTTGTATTATTCTGTACGTTTTTCATTCCGTTAGTGATCGGTGTGCTACCGGACTTTTGAATCACCCTGTACCATTTAGTTGACAAGCTGTTTGAAGTGGTGAAACTCGCACTACGCGATGAAGGTCTGGAGCAATTCACTTTCTGTTGACTGATGGAAGTCTACAAACACACGAAGTCCCTTATCCTCCCACTACATTCCAAGATATTCTAGTACAATTCTATTTGCTGAGTTAATGGCCTCTGTTTAAAAACAGTTTGTTCTTGTTCAGGAGTGTCACTTGATTCGAGATCCATCTGTCGACAAAAGAAAGTACCTTTTGTGCTAGTGACCATGAGAGATTTGTGTTGGAAGTACACCATCATTTAAAGGGAACGTTAAGCATCTTTGAAGCAATAATCTACTTCGCAAAGTTTACTTTCGTGAGCTGCTGATAGATGTTGCTTTCGTTGGTATTTTGCAACATGCTACACGATAACCCGAGGGGCATGTGACGTGCTTTACGAGACTATAGGGGCCAGGAGTTAAAAAGTGGGTTACAGTGCAAGTTAGCTGACTGCTGAATGTATGTGCGAGGGGAGATCAAAAACTTGATGTTTATTGGCAAGAATATTGGCCGGAGGAAGTTTGTATGGAATATTACAACTACTTAATATATAAAAGAGTTAGCCTCACTCATCAACACAGCCCAAACCCGCGAAAATTTAGGAGTGTCTTTTCCTGATGACGTAAGCCCACATTATTTTTGATACGTTTACAGCCCAAACCCTAGGACCAAGAAACATGTAAATACTTATATTGTAAACAAAAGTTCTCAAGAGATGGCGCTGTGTGTATTAAACATCTCGATATGACTGTGTTTCACAATGAAATAATATAAACGGCTGAATGAACTCGCCTGACATATAAATATAATACAACGCGGGTAAAGAGACAGGCAGGTCGCTAGTTTTTATTACAAATGACTTAGCAGTTACAATATTAGCTCAAAGGTTTAGGGAAATATTATTTATTATTACATTTCCTGAAGTCAATGAACATTATTTACCTAAAGATTTCACTACTGACTTATACTTATATATGTATCATTTTTGGTATTGAAACTTACAAATGCAAAAAGTATAGTACTTGTTATGTTCAGTTTCTTACAAATTGCTAGCTAATGTAAGCGTATCATTTAAAACAACCAGAATAGAGGTATTGTAATACTGTAATGTTGCTTATAGCTACCCAGGAATTTCATCATAGGGGAGTGTTAAGATTTATGTCTGTATAAATCCGTATTCATATTTTAATGTTCTGGTTAGATTTTAAAGAAACCTAGCTCACAAATGGTGCTTACAACTCCTTGCAATACTTCCATAAAAATGCCGCCGGTCTCGTTTTAAAGATTATGCTGTCAACAGCTCTTTCAAGAAAAATGGAAGAAGTTGATGTGTAGAGTCTAATTACTTTCGGAACATCTCCAGCGAACTGCGCGAATCTGTCTAGCAAGCCTAGTGGGCGTGTAGAACCTGAGCAACGGGCTTAGCGATAGGTTCTGGGTTGAGATGACGTCAGTGGCTCGCTTGGTTAATTGGCTGCTTCGAGAGTTGTGACTCGTTCCGAAGCTTCAAATGCATAAGAGCCAAAGATGTTACGGAAATAATCTTCCTCTACACATTGTTATGTGCTATGTGTCTTACGATTTTGTGTGTGTGTCAGCGTGGGATGAATATGTATTACTAAGCAAATTCTCCCATCACGATGTTTATTCTCTTTCTTACGCAATGAGAGCTTCAATAACTGAAACAGAACGTCAAAGAAGCTACGGATAACCTCTGCACCAACCCACGAAGAAATATCTTCATTTAAAGCACGTAAGATGGTAAGAAAAATATTAATGAAAATAGTCATGGGCAATTTACCAAGCAATACTTGTACATCCCTCTGTACCATTTATCTCCACAAGGCCATGCACGCCAAAAAGTAACAACAGTGTGCAGTGGCGGCGATTGGGTTCCAAAACTAGGGGGGCAAGGTGCCAAAACGGGGTGGGGGGCAAAGACAGTTTACTTTCCCTCGTAGATTAGGTTTACCATACGTAGTGCGGGGGGTAAAAGTGGCAAAAAGTGGACAGGCAACTGCCCTCGCTCCCCCAATCGCCACAACTGATAGTGTTTATTCTCCACCTTAGTGATCATGCTTCAAATTGCAAATCCCTTTGTATTCTAGTTCCCCCAGGTCTCCATAAAGTCTCTGAAACTTGTGTGTTGACTTTCGATAACTGTGAACTAGCTTATCTGAGTACCACACGCTTTTCACCATCTTTATCTGCAAGAGACAGGCGAAAGTTCAGAAGAGGATTTTTCAGCATGACCAGCTGTTGAGAAATAATTGAATCCGGTTGCATCTTGGATGTTGACATGCTGTTTTTCAATTTTAGCATTTACGGATCCAAAGGATTTGTCTACTCTTAGGCACAGCGTCCATGCGAAAAGTATTGTTGTGAAGCAAGTTAGGGAAGTTTCAAAGAAAATATTCAGTATGTGCCGGTTCCGTCTGTGTCAGCTCGTTTTAACTATCTGTATCTCAAGCTATGAGCTTCGAAAGTCTTAATAAGTATGTAGTCGTTCTCACACTTACTTTAATTATGTGACCGATATCTCAAATATGTAATAATTTGGGGAAGTAATGATTGAATTTACGTACAACGCACTTTTTTTTTACGTCACTTTCCTGCCATTTTTGGGCTGATTGCGGCGATGAGGCTGATTAGATGAAGGGACACCCACAACCAGGCTGGGACTCAAACCCGTGAACTTAGGTAGCATGGTCAAAAGTTGACGCACTCGACTTTGGCTTGTTATTTGTGTTTGAGTTGGTCTTCGCCGGGTATCGAACCCGGGACCCCTTGATTACAAGGCTGCGACGCTACCACTGCGCCATCGGGGAGGCCCCTTGTTATTTGTGCAACGGCACAGGATTAATTTCACAAGTTCTTGAAATTGTTTTACTCGAAGCTCAAAATACCCGTTGGGTAAGCAGTAGTAACGTTACAGCGAAAGTAATACTTAGTTTAGTTTCGGTTAGTGGATTCTTACCATCTAATGTGCTGTGAGACAAAAAAAGAAAACTGTAACATTGGTAATATGAAATAAGTTTTTCGTATTCATTCCTCAAAATCGATTCGGAACAGGCACCGCCGCCATCTTGACCGTCCCATATAATCACACACAACTCTGTATATGTATACTCAAATTGTCCACAATCAGGATTATTTAATTTAACTAACCATGCCTTTTCCCACTGTTAAATCTGTTAACTCAATAGTTAAATCCTTCCTGTGTAGTTGCTGTGTAATTTGTGATGCCTGGGTTGGTGTTTCCAGGTATTTCATTGTGGGGGGATTATCCCGTTTCTTTAGTAGTCCGCCCTACGCGAACGTTCTTATTTTAAAGTGCATAAAGTGGAATTGAAACGCCAACTCAATCAATCAATTATTTTAAAGAAAATTGGGCTAAATGGGGAGACCTCCGCCACCTCCACTTTGGACACGTAACTGGTTGTCTGTCTTCAAGGGTGTAGGTTGAACTACAACTTCTTATTATGCCCCGTGCAACATCAACAGCACGATCCATTCTCGTGTAAATATGCATAGACAGGATGGAGATGGACATTTGGATTCACTTATCTTTATGGCTGCGTGTACAGTCGGGTGCAAGGAGAATGACAGCTAAATTCTCCATCGTTATTTACACACTTTTTTCTATAAAGACAATTGATTGTACAGTGGAATGCACAAGTATTGCTCGGCGAATTGTCCATGACCATCAGTAAATTTTAAGGGCTGTATTTTTTATGTATGCTGTTGCAGATGTTATCAACAGCTTCTTCGGCGTTTTGTTTCAATTCTTAAAGCTCTGATTGCGTAAAACAAAAATATGGCGATGGACAGTTTGCGTGCTAATACTTATGCATACCACTGAACTGATGCAGGTACAGTGCTCGCCTGTTCGTTAACATTTTTGTTCCAATTGTTGAACATTACACTGTAAAAGTAAGTGAGCATGAATGTGGGTAATTTGCCTAATATTATCTTTGCTCTTCACTGTACGAGACCTTTGTACTGGTGTCAGAGCAATCAAATTATTTATTAACGTTATGATGTACCATTGCGCAAAATCAATATGTAATTGATTTTATCTTCGTTGCTTCGGTCAGCTGTTACACAACAACCAAGTATAACTTAATTAACCTAGCATACATTAGAACATGTACACGTCACTTTACGTACACGATGTCGGTGATGAAATAGATGATTGAGCAAACTTGACAACTTTTTACAATCGTTCAATTCGAACCGTTACATCACACATTGTTTCTGACCTCTACCAATTTGACCACGAAACGAACACCAGCTGTTGCTGTTATTTCAGTTTCTAGAGCATGATACAATCAGCCCCCTTGACCTAAACAAGCTGTTACTTCGACCTCTTGCGGCCGAACGACGCAATACATTTCTACCAGATCGTAAAACACAATTTATATGCACAATGTTTCAATGTGAATGTCGACCTGTGCTTTCCGAACTTAAAAGATCGTAATTTTTATAGCTGGTTTTCTCTGTCACTACAGCTTGTTCCCGGATATGTTTATCATTATGTTGACCTCTCTTTATCATGATTATGCTCCATAAAATTTATCTTCTTGGCGCTACAAAGATCACGAGATTCATTCAAGGAATATGGCGGACTAAAGGGGTTGCTTTACCAGACAATTAAATACTGAAGTTTAAAAGGTAAGAGGAAAGTCTTGTTTATTTGTGATCAGTATTTACGGATAATTACTATTTCTTTGTAGGGTAACTGAAGATTTTAGTTAAATGTGAAATATTACAGTGGTTTTCCGAGCTCCAACAACAAGCTTCTTGTGTCTCCCGTTTGGCGAAAAGTAGTGGTTCATGTATTTGGAATTTGGTTGAAAATTATTGCAGGTTACGGAGGCGTGTTTTCTTACCTCGTACAGTGGGATACATGAGCACTACCGTGCAAATTGTCCATCACCATGTTCGTGCACTTTATTTGACCCAATAAGAGCTTCAAGAATTAAAAGAAAAGAAGCTGTTGACAACTTCTGCACCAGAATACATAAAAATCCATCGCTTAAAAACACAGGATGTAGGAGAAAAATTCATGAAAACAGTCATGGACAATTTCCACTGTAATACTCATGGATCCCACTGTACAGCCACGATAACGGTGCTGTTTAACCATCTACTATAACAAAAATGATTTTCTCTGATATCATATTTTTGAGCCTAGAGTTTACCTACGTCTAGGAACACTTGACATGCACTGTCTCTTCTCGAGAATGAAGTAACTTGTCTCGCTCCCAGTCTCGTCTCGAAATAACTTCAAAAATGTTGGACAACATTATTTTAAAACGTTATTTTAAAACAATTTCCTGGTATGCCTGCAATTGAGTAAAACCTTGATTTTTACAAACATGTGTTGTCGGTCTCTGCTCGACAGGTTCTTTGATACCTGGTCTCGGCCTCGTCTCAACTTGAAAACAATACCCTCAATCACCATGACCACAGTACAGGACGAGGCAAATGTTAGGTTACATAGGAAAATAAAATACGTGCATACCAACATACGCATGATTGATATGTAATTGTTTTAGTTACAGTACATGTTCAGTATGAACACCATCAACTCGAATTCATTCTCTAATTCAACGCTCCCAGTTGTATGAGACGTCTCCTAATATGTATATCATCTATGCAACCAGACCTTCCCCCCTTCACCCTGTATTTAGCGGTGATTTGCGAGGAAGATCACAGCCCGAGGCATCCACCTCCAAACGGTGCTTCATTGGGAAGAAAAATGATTGGAAAAGGTCACAAAAGGAAAAACAATTAGAGCAGTTTAATGAGCTGCATAATAACCTATACATTTTTTTTTATCGAACTGCTAATCAGAATAAGACGTTCATAAATTAGGTTTTGCATACGATTTCATATCCACAGCCTTGGTAATTTAAATAGACCTCAACAACATAGTTGAAAAGATGATTCTTGTTCTACAAATAATAGTTTCACGCACGACTCGCGGAATGTCTGTAAAAGATTTGGAAGAGAATAACTCCTCTCTCCATGTTTCGTCCTTTAGAGTGCGAATGTTGTTCGGGAATAGCTCTATTGTTAGGTTGACAATGACCTTTCCCACTGCGTGTGTGGGTGGTGCCAACGCCGCCAACGTTCCATTTTAGCGTCTGCTTCCATATAGAGGGAGGAAGATTGCCTAATTGCCCATACGAGCGTTTTCAATTGTGATAATGTGATATGGACGATGCTTCCTGCTATTCTGGCAATTGCACTACTCTCGTTCAGCGACCCTATCCAAGATGTTTCCTTCATCATTTCCGCGAGGGAGTTCCGACAAATATGGGTATCCAGACATGGGGATTGTCGCCCTTGTCTGTGGAGTGGAGCCATTGTTGCGAAGTCTGAAATTTATGTTTCTTTCACGATAGGAACAACAGAAACATTGCAATGTGCAGTAAGACTTCAATTAGCAAGTTTAAACTCATTTTTTCCTTTTTTGCACGGTGCATAGACCAGGGTATTTGTAAGATTTGTGTACAATCATTGCATTTCCCTACCTCACTGATGGCCTAGTGGAAACGTCGTCGCCTTGTAATCAAAGAGTCCCGGGTTTAATGTGTAAGTCCGGCCCCCGACTAGCCTGTTTGTGCATAAAGTGGACGTAAAACAAAAACTCAAACTAAGAAACTCGTGGTGTTACATCAACCAACAATTTTCTAATAACAATATTAGAGAATATTTCAACGACTCTTCATCGTTCAGAAAAAAACTACCACCCCTTTTGTAAGTTTATTTCAATGATAAAAAAAGGAACGCCTCTCGGATATATGAAATGCCGAGGCCAGGATTTTTATCATATGGAGACCTGGGCAGACAATATTGCGAACCCCTCGTCCTGACAACTGATATATTACTTGATTACAATGTCAGGCCAGGTGGTTAGTTATTTCAAATATTTTTTGTGGCCCTTTTCAAAGACATTTTTCGTCCCGCTTGAAGGCCTGGGCTGAAGGAAGCTCTTCGTCCCCTAAATCCTGGCCTAGAAATTTCTGAATACGCCACTGTGTACCTTCATGATTGTTTCAGAGCCGCGTTCAGTGGTTGACTCCTCACGAATTCACCACCGAAGGTGGTTCGATATCCAGCCTTGGCTGGGTGATGCTTTTCGTATCCCAATATCAATTTCATCAAATAATAATTTGTCCTGATCATCGGAAACAGAAAAGCAACACAAATAAAATAGGAATGTTACGATAGGAAGCTGTTTTCCACCAAGCTTCGAAAATGTTATGCCTGTTGCTAACAGCGGCGGACTATAAAGATACAAGATTCGTTGGATCTGTCAAAAAACCACAAGTTTCACGTCTCCTGACGTCAAGGGAAGGGAGTGTAGAGGGCGCACTCGTTGCCGTCTCGGCAGGTCGTAGCTCGTAGAGAAAGAATGAATGAATGCAAGTGCTCCAGCGTAAAATGCTAGCTACAATTGAATGTGATTGTTTACGTATTGTGACCTCTGCTGACAGTGATAACGATAAACAACAACGGGTGGTATTGTTTAGTTATGAGTTTTCAGAGTGAATTGTACAGAGAAAAATGCAATGCATGTAATGATTTACACCGATGGTTCTAAGAATAACAATGGTGTAGGATGTGCCTATTACATCCCAGAGAAAAAACATTTATCAACAATTTAGATTACCTATAGATAGATTCATCTATTTTTACTGCGGAAAGTTACGCCCTATACAAAGCCTTACAATATGGAATAGCGGAAGATTTTTTTAAAAAATCTTCTCCTTACAGATTCTCTGAGTGTTCTTCAAGCATTATCTACATCCTATCCCAAATTATGTCACCAATCATATCTTATTATTTTAATTATTCAACAAATTCAATTTGCTTGCAAAATAAACATTGACATACAATTCAGTTATGTCAAAGCACATAATATTAATGTAGGAAATGATAGAGTGGACATATATGCTAAACAGACCAGAGATTTATAACTCATAAGTTTCAATAGGTTAATGTATACTGATTTATTACCACGATTAAAAATCAAAATTATGGAACAATGGAATGAATGGTGCAAGGATCAATTTAAGTTTGTGGGCAACACATATAGATGGATTGCAGAATTTAAATCTAAAGTCCCTTGGTTCAATTCATACACACTCCCACGGCAAGTCATAGTTTTTATTAATAGATTAAGAACAGGACACGTACGTACACCAGCACATTTAGCAAAAATAAAAATTAAAACTCAAGAAAATTGTAAATGTGGCAATAATAATCCTGATGCTCAACATTTAATTCTAGAATGTCCAATCTTTTCAGATCAACAAATCATACTCTACAAAGGTTTACAACGTTTAAAAATTCCATTTCCAAAATCACTCTCATCCATTTTAACAGATTTATCCCCTTCATTAATATGGATGCTGTATGCATATTCTCGAAAATGTAGACTTGAATTATAAAGTGATTTTTAAGAAACAGCAAAATGGTAAAAAAAAAAGTGAATTATTTATAATAATTGTTATATATTTGTGATGTGTCGACAAGATAATGCTGACAGGGACAAAAAAGAAGAAGACGAATTTCAGAGTGAATGCGTAATACATTAGCAGTGTTATTGCATCGAAAATGCCTTTGAGAGCAACATTGGTTATTTCTCAAAACAAGGTTTGTTGTGTGCTATATTGTTGAAACGTTAGTTGTATTTTTTTTAATAAAGAAATGGCCGTTTTATGCAGTAGAAACTACATTAATCCCGATGTAAACCATCAAACCGAATTGTTGCTGTTGCTGCATGTCATTTTAAAATGGATTGTTTGTTTTTAAATGCATACTACATGGTTTTTTGAGTTGTTCCATATTATATATTTTACGTCACTTTTGTACTTTTCTGCGTCAAGCGTGGTGAAGAAGATGAAATAGATGAGAACTGAAAACCAAACCATCCATAAGCAGGGCCGGATTAAAACGAAATTGGGCCTGATACTCCTGAATAATACAGGGTCCTCCGTTCAGCCTTAGGCGCCTTGACGGCGGCAAGCTTAACGGCCGCCCGGACGCCAACTCCCGTCAAATCCCGTGCAATATCTCCGCTATGAAAGCCGCTAGCTTCGAAATGATTTCAAGTTCTCAGAATTATACAGAGAATTCCCTGACATTCGCTACGAGACTCGGCGGCAAGCGGCCCGGCATCATCGCTTGTCTTTCCCGTGAACGGGTCCGCGACAGTCGCTAGAGTCGGCTATTAAAATTAGTTTTCATATTGTGTACTAACCTTGACTACAGAAGGTGTTGAAAATGATGACCCTCTGCTGCAACACATTCCTGGCATCTCCGAAGGAAATTGGCATTTACACGTGCAAGTTCTTCTACTGCAATTCTCCCGATTTCTCGTACAGTACTCTTTTAACTCACGGATGGTGTGCGGATTGTCTTTGTATACTTTATTTTTTAGATTTCCCCATTTTTCTTTCCACTTTTATTCAGAACTGACCCTGTTACTCTAAACTTTTTTACGAGGTTTAATATAGTGGTCCTATGTGGAATGGGAACACCAGGAAATTTCGTTGCAAAACGTCGTCGCACTTCTCCACAATTCTTCTTTCCGAAGTAACACTCGACAAGATAAATCCTTTGTTGTAATGTAAATTTTTGTGGTGCCATATTAAGCCACAATCTTCAACACAGGGACACGACACAACACAACTTCCGAGGGAGGATTATACTGGCGTCAGTCTGCAACGTCGACAGAAAGGGAAAGAGAGCGAAGGCAGGGAGAGCGAAAAAAAAAAACAGACTGTAACGTGCGACTGTCGCGGACCCCGTTCACCGGGAAAGACAAGCGCTGATGCCGGGTCGCTTGCCGCCGAGTCTCATAGCTCTGTATGATAGTCCACATATCGATTGATTCATTGAGTTGGTGTTTCAAGTCCACTTTATGCACAGTAAGTAAAATTTGCAAGTTTGAAAGAATGTATTTTTAAAAATATATAGCCTGCAGACAAGTTTGTGTGTGTAAAGTTTTACAGTGACCCTTGTAATTGTTTTACACAGTGTGGTATTTGAAAAATATCCAGGGGTATAGGCGGATTCCACTAACCAATTTTAAAGCATCAAGGTTCTTTATGCATCCTCCCTCCACCGAGGGCTAAAATCTTTCAGCCAGGTGGGTGGATACCAGCATCCAGAGAGAAAAAGTCACCTCCACCTCCTTCAAATACCACCCTGATAATATGATTAAGTTGATTTCTGTATGTTGTGATATTGTGTTTGTACACAATTATTTACGTCCTGTACCATGGTCGTGCGGTCTAAGCTTTGGCCTCCGGCTATGGGTTGGGCACAGGTTCGAGTCTCCTGGAGGGAAGCGTCACAACTTTTCTCCTGAGATTTCGGCCTGTGTATGGGACTGGTCACCCACCATCTTGAGGAAATTGGGGAGCTATGAATGTGTAGCGTAACCTGGTCATAAAAAAACTACGACGACGACCTCTGGTGGGAGTGAGGCCTGCTGCCAGTAGGTAGGCACTGGCCCTCATGGACTGTTACAATTATTTACTTCAACAGAAGATGTAGAGCACTAAATATGTACTTTTCCTTCATTACAGCGCCACCTGGAAAAGGGTAGCGACTTACTGGAAGAAGCAGGACAATCAGGTGACCAGCCGGCAGAACCACGCTCAGGCGGGGGTTTGAGAGATTTGGCCCGGTCTTTGAAGCAGCATCTACGAGGTTTTAGCGATAGGTTGGAAGATACGCGGGAGCGACTGGAAGATACATCACGATGCTTTCACCTTCTTGATAAGGTATTTCAAGTTTTAAAGTATTGCGCTGGATGAACATGTTTGATAGGTTATGAAAACGATTCAAATATTATTTTATAATTTTAAAATATTAGTCATTGTTTATTTTTCGAAATATAATCAATATTGAGCTTCAAGATTGATAAAAACCACACCATACATTTTTCTGCTAAAAGTTTTCAAATTTAATTTTGCTATAATTTCGTAAAACTTGCTTGCATGTTGTAGATTGATAATGTTACTTTTAGCTTGGATGTTTATTGAAGGTACATAGGACGAATATCCACATTATTTTTCTCTTAATTAATCCTATTGACCCATGCTTGAAGTGGAAAGTTCTAGCTGGGAGTTGCTTTGCACAAATGTCGTTTCTCCAGAACTAGTACCAAACAACAACAAAAAGAAAAATACAGTACAAATTCGTTTATTCAAAAATCTGGTTATCCAAACCTATTTTTAGTAAATTTTATAATATAAAATAATTTAATAATATAATATAAATATTTTTTATACATTTCATAATACCAAAAATATTTTCCCACTATATTAGTAGCATACAGAAGCATTTCCACATGTACATTGTAGACAACATTGTACACATAATATATATTAGTTCATTGTGTCATATTCACTGTAAGGTTTTAATATACGTACATTGCATGTTTAGTATGTTATAGTTTGGATTATGGGTGTGCTTCCATCAAATTCAGATGAATGAATTTTAAATTGACATAATATGTGCAGTTCAAACCTTAATGTGATTATGAGGGCAAATGATGAATTAAATGAGAATATGCACACGATGAAACATCCATACCTTACCCACGATTTCAAGCTAAATCCTCGCCTTTGGGGCACACTATGCTAACTACACTGTGACATAGGCTGGGTACGCCTTAGTATTGAATAAAAATTATTATGTTCAGGTCATATTCGTGAAGTTCGAATGGAGTGTGGTTATCAAGTTTTACTCCTGACCGCTCATTTGCTAATTGAAAACTAGAACCAAACTCCATGGAGCTTCAACCCTTGCAAAGTTCAGCCAACAAGCTTAATGATCTTGTTTTTGAGGTGTATGTTCTGAATTAAAGGCTGTCTGGAGAAACAAATTTTGGTGTTGACCAAGCAATGGGAGGACAGGTGGAAGCCATTCAGTACACTCTTGTCTCGGGAATCTGCAGAGCAGGGCCACGCATATCGACTGAGAAGGGGAGAAAGCAAGTGGGCGGAGAAAAGCAATGCAACTGCTGGTTGCTGTAGCCATGTTTTTCCATCCATGCAAACCGCTTCCCCTCTTAAGTGCTCATTAGTGGAGCCCTCTCAAGTCACTACTTGCTCCAGAGATTCCTTGCACAGTGAAGAAGAAAAATGCAGCAAGGGTGTTGAAAGTCAATGCACTAGTCGTGCATCACCCATTTAGTGTCAGGGCTCCTACAAACCTGGAAAAGTCTGGGAAAGCCAAGTGTTTTTGTACTCGCCAGAATTTGTGAATCAAAATTAATTCCACTTTTTCTTGAACCATCTTCATGATGTTTTGTAGTTTATTTCTCTTTAATTTATTTTGAATAAACCTGATTGTCTTGATTGACAATTGCATATTAACACTTAAAGTCAGAGAAGTTGTTTTGCCAAAGTGAAGGGAGCCCTGGGTATGCTTTGCTCAGACTGGCCAACACACAATTTGCCCTTGAAAAGAAAATAGCCATTTATTACTAATTTTGAGGTGAAAAACACGAAAATGACAATTATAATTGTCAATTGGCTCTTGTTTAGAAGGTGTTTGTACTCTGTTCCTATCGTAAACACAGGCATCACAAGCTGGCAACACTGTTGTATTTTGTGAAGGTGGAAACACAGATGAGAACAGCAATCAGTATTTCCTTACTAAAAGCATCAAATTTCACAATTGGCAGGAGATATTTCACAACATTCAACTGTAAGATGCAATATCTTCTGCTGCTGTCAGTGAATTAAGGTAAGTTACCACAATAAGGCCCGGGCCACAATAAAGCTCACTGACTGTTTCTCTGAAACTATGAAGAGCGACTGCCAGATGGCAACATTGTATGAGAGCTGAAAGTACTCAAGGAAGAACATTACCCGTAATTCCCACGTAGTACGAGTCGTCGCGGAACTGGAGCAGTTCGTAGTTTTGTTGCTGTTGCAAAAAAGTGAGATATACTTTCAAACCACATATTTCGTCTTATATAAGTTCATGTATTGTAGACAGTAGGATAATATTTGGTCTGCATGTAACATTAACCGTGTCCATTACAACAACAAAGTGTTTCCCGTTGTACTTTTATTGTACTGAGCTGTAATATTACGGAACGGCATGTCATGCCATGTTACACATCAAGGCCCAAGAGCTTGTGTGGTATGCAGGACATGGTGCCATGAGGAGTGTGCTGGATACTACCTCAGGATGAGAATATTTTCACTTGCCCTCGCTGCTAGATGGACTGAAACTGAATTGTAAGCTTAGACTTTCATTTCGTAAGGGGTTAATAATCTAATGAATCAGATCTTATTGCTTTTTTGTGTTTTGAAGCATAGTTTTGTAACAATTTACCATCGAACTTTGAATGTTGCTTCGTGGGCCTTATGTGAAATAGGGTACAAAATAAGGCCCATTGCAAACATTTTTTCATCACATTTTATTTTGTATTTTGAGGAATTGTACGACTGCTATATATTGATAGTCTGTAACCAACATAATAAAGTTTCATGTCCTGTAACAATAATTGTCGATTCTTCTAAATTGACAGTTTCAAAAGCAAAGATTTGTAAGTGGGCCTTATTGCAGTAACTTACCTTAGTTCTTAGCGGAATTTCTTTATGTGAGGGTGTGATTTCTTGTGCTGCACTTTGAACTACTACTGTGTGTGTGTGTGTGTGTGTGTTAAAGAGATTAATTTATTTGTGATCCGTGTAGTTAGCAGATACACTAGTGATGCCACGTAACTGTGTTAATAGTCCAAATCTCTTTTGTTACATTTGCGGAGAGGTCACGTTTTCAACACAGCGAAGGCCTAGTGAAGAAAGCATACCAACTTTATTTTGGGTGCAAGGTTGGAGAACAGGACAAGACCTGGGCTCCCCACGTTTGCTGCAGTACGTGTGCTAGAAATCTTCCTAAGTGGATGAAAGGGGGTAAAGTTTCTATGACATTTGCTGTTCCAATGGTGTGGAGAGAGCCAAATAATCATGTAAATGATTGTTATTTTTGCATGGTTCCACGTCTTTCTGGATGAATAACAAAGAAAAAGAAAAAGGAGAATTCAGTACCCTAGTATACCATCTGCTATTAGACCAGTTCCTCCTCATGGTGAAGGACTGCCCGTACCACCAACAGAACTTTCCAGTGAATCAGAAGATGAAGATGAGCCAATCACTTTTGAATCTAATGACATTCCTTACGTTGATGAAGAAGCTTCATCTGTGCCACACAAAATCACAGTACAAGAGATAAATGATCTTGTTTGTGACCTTGAATTGCCTAAAGATAAAGCAGAGCTACTCGCCTCAAGGTTTCAAGAGTGGAACTTTCTGGAGGAAAATGTCCGTGTAACGTCATTTAGGTCTCGTCATGAGGAGTTCATGCCTTTCTTTCGAAAAGAAGGTAACATGTTCTGTACCAATGTAGATGGTCTGATGAATGCCTTGCACATCACACATAACCCACAAGAATGGTGTTTGTTCATTGACTCATCGAAATTAAGTCTGAAGGCAGTATTGTTACACAATGGCAATGAGCTTTCATCCATTCCAATTGGACATGCTGTCTACATTAAAGAAACTTACAGCAATCTTAAAAAATTGTTAGACTGTCTCCAGTATAGCAAGTATGGCTGGTATCTGTGTGGTGACTTGAAGGTAGTCGCTGTGCTCATGGGTCTTCAGTTGTGATTGCTTCTTGTGTGAATGGGACAGCCGAGAGAAAACACAGCATTATGTGAGGCATGGCTGGCCGACAAGATCTTTGACTGTTGGAGAGAACAATGTGCAGAACGTGCCATTGGTAGAATCGCACAATATCCTGCTACCTCGCATACATATAAAATTAGATTTAATGAAGAGCTTTGTGAAATCCATGGACCAATCTGGATCAGCTTTCAGGTTTCTCTTGGAAAAGTTTCCTCGACTTAGCAAAGCTAAAATTAAAGGAGGAGTTTGTATTGGGCCACAGATTAGAAAACTCTTCTCTGATGATACATTTGACAGCATACTTCAAGGTGATGAGAAGAAAGCTTGGGATGTGTTTCGTCAAGTGGCAACAAACTTCCTAGGCAACATCAAGTCAGACAATTACAGAGAACTATTTGAGAACATGTTGTCACTGTATCATAAACTTAACTGCAATATGTCTCTGAAGATGCATATTCTTCATTCACACATAGACTTTTTTCCAGAGAATTGTGGGAAGGTTAGTGATGAGCATGGAGAACGCTTCCATCAGGCAATCACAACAATGGAAAAGAGATACCAGGGGAAGTGGTAGACTTCCATGTTGGCTGACTATTGCTGGATGATTGCTTGAGATAACCCTGAACAACGTCACAAGCGACAGGCAAAGCGATGCAGCAAACAGAAATTCAAGTGAGCTCGATATATGAAGCATTCTGAAAACCCCTCAAAAACATTAAAGGCCTATCTCTCTTAAACCAGACCCAATTTTCAATTTTAACTTTCATATTCGTGTTCAGCAGGTTCAAATGTATAAGCATTAGCTAATTTTATGCAAAAGGCAAGAAAAAGTTGAAAATTTGTTGTCCAGTGAAAGACTTGCTCAAACCAGAATTTACATAAGAAGAGTGCATGGTTTGTTGGTATTGGCATCGCCTACGTAATCTAAGAATTAATGCTTTTAGTTATTTGTTCCCTCATATGTGTCTAATTTACATTACTTGTGTTTTCATCTCCATGTATTTCATTTTTTCTTCATTAACAGCTAATTCTTTTTTCTGATTCATCCAGGCATATGAATGGGCTTTGGAAGCCATGAAGTACATGTCCCGAGTAAAGGTTGATCAAGTCATGAGTCCAGAACAAACCATGCAGCTCCTGAAGCATTTGCAGCAGTACCTGATGGCTCATCCGCCAATAGCCGAGGACCACTTCACGGAAATGTTCCAGTTGGCCAAGAAGCTGGGGAACGAGAAACTATTAGAACAATGCAAGGTGAGTTCACTGTTACTGACTGCATACTTCACTGACTGTGATGTGCAGAAATACATTTAGCATTATGGAATCTTTGCAATTCAAATAGCAATAGAAAAACAGTGGTAGAACCACTGTACTTTGCAGATAATTTTATTATGATAGATACAGAGTGAAAGGGTTCCCACATATTCAGATGGCTAGCACTCTGCCTTTTGTTTGAGAGTCTCAGGTTCAATCCCTTGTGAAACAATAGCAATGCGATGTGAAACAAAACAGAAACAATAACATTCAGATTTGATTCCTTGACGATACATGATTGAAAGAAGAGCTGCTTCAGGTTCTTGCCCTCAAAGAACAGTAAAACAAAACTGCCTAAGAAATGCAAATACAAGCTAGGGTTTTTAAGTTTTACAAAATAATATTTATTTGCTGTGAACAAATCGAATTTCTTAACATTCTTTCCATTGCCCTTTCTTTAAATAACAGATCATTGTAATAAGAAATGCTTTTCAGTTAGTAACTTCTGTTTAATATTCCATACCACAAACTAAATATTGATTTTTCTTAATGAATTTAAGCAAACTTGCTCAACATCAATATGATAGCCTTTCGCATTAACAGTGCTTAACTAGAGCATTACATAGGCATTTATTTTATTACAAGCCTCTTTTATAATTGCCAAGTCCATAGTTACACCAGAGGTTTTTGCACCAGGGGAGAGAATAAATTTTGGGTTCCTGTGCCCTGAATTCACTTTTTTCTCTTGCTTGAGACAAATATATTTTTTTTTAACTTAACATTTATTTTTAATATTCGTAGGCAAAACTTTCTGTGCAATATAGTAAGAACAATTATTGCAGCATACAGAGAATTGTTAATATGGTATTAATTCAAATAGAACATTGCACAAATGCACAAAATCTTTTTTAACTAGCAATACTGAGAATATTTTGTCTTGTAATGCATCTATAAGTGTTATCCTGTTTGTCAGTGTTTGTATATACCTTCATAACCACATCATCAAAATATTAACCATGGGTATCACGATTTGAGCATTTTCAATTTTCAAGATATTCTCACATACACTTTTAGTAATCAGTTGATTTTGCATTATCTGTTGTAAGCAATGAGTGCAAACTTGATGTGCCATACAGAAACTATTGCATTGCAAGTGAAGCAAGCAAGACATTGTTTAGATCTATTTCTTTGGAAATTGACAATATAATTACTTTAATAGGGTAGTAGTTTCACGTATTGGTGAATCTAACTAGCTCCAATCTAACTAGTGTTCAGAAAAATCCATTGACATTTTACAGATAGCACACTTACAGAGGAACTTTGTTTTATGTCTATATATGTAAATTACACTCCAGTGTTTGTCATTTGTATCATGTATGACGTGCTCTAATTATGGAAAACTCGTATGATCTTAACAAATGAATTACTTTTCAGCTAGTTTGGACCATTAATATGATTTGTTTATTTCTGTTTCAGCTTGCTCACTCTCGTTGCCAAGAGACAATGGAACTTATCCGCACAAGGCAGTCTCGTCTTCTGGAAATGAGAAAGCAGCTAGGATGTGGAGAAGTTTCTGGTTTGGAAGCACCTAGAGACATTTTAGACCAGTCGTACGATTCCGGCCTGTCGGGCAGCCTAAAGTCGTTCAACAGCCAGCAGTCGTGGACCGCAAGCACACCAGTGAGCATAGGTAGACGACGTTCAGTCGGGTCTCTACCGTACGGGACTAAGTGTTCTCCTTACGTTTCTGGTCACATGTGCCGGTACTGGGATACGTCTGCATGCTGTGTTTCCCTGTTGGACAATTCTGGACTGTCGCAAGATTCGGGTTGCTGCTCACATACCTCGGTGCACGTGAAAGATGGGAGGCCTAATCTCGGAAACATCAAGGAGGTGCGCGAAAGTGCCGAGGACTTGTTAGAGGATATAAAGTGTGCCAGTACCACAGTCTCGGCGGACTTCTCATCGGCAGATTCCCATATACACGGAGGACATGGAGTAAAGTGTAGTTTTTCAGGGTCTTCGGCAGAGTGTAGTTGTTGTTGTGGGAGGTGTAGTAATCATGTAGAACAGTCTGTTACTAATAGTTCTCGTTTAGGTAAGAAACATTTACAGCGATCATGTACTTGGCAGTACTCTACAGAAAGCTTCGACGATACTCCCTGTGGTAGGTGCAATTCTGAAGAGCACAGGTGTGAATATTCGTCAGGGGACAATACAACTGAAGGAAGTGACGGCAGTGCCAAAAGGTAACATTAAAAAATGTTTAGAATCACAGTTTTATTATGTTTTTTCCCTGTGTAAGATAAGCACATTATACCACACTATCTCTTAAACTCAAACATGCAGGGAACTAGTGATCATATTTTTTCTTTATTTTTGAATGTTAATGTTTATTCCTATCATACAGTGGCCACCACACACTCCTGATCTCAACCCAATGTAATATACTTGGGGAGATGTCTAGTTGGAAGAAAATTGCCATTGCTCTGTTGCAGAAACTTCTATGTAACCTTGATCTGAATGTGCGAAACTGGTAGCACCGACCTATGTGAGAAGAGTGGTTAGCACAGCATGCTACAGTTCCAGGGGTCACAGGTTCAAATCCTAGCCTGGGCTGGGTGACTTTACGGGTCTCCCTTCATCAATTTCGTCATATTATCACTCATCATTTAAGATTAGCCAAAATTTGCAGAAAAGCGATGCTAAATAACAAAAAATTAAATCAACCACACACTGAATCAATAGTTTTTCTTGTATGTACGCATTGCTTGCATGATAGAATTATTTTCCTGTAGTTTACGGTTATTACAAGCATAAGAAAACAGTTTTTTTCTTTGTGACGTTTCAGGAGAACACACGCTCCTTTCATCAGACATTTATTTTCATTTTGACTAAAGATACAGTTATAACAATGGTTAGTAATTTTTAAACAAAAAGAATCTGTTATATAATGGATGTTGTCAATGTTACATTGTTGTAATATAGCAACTTAACTGTGAAAAAAGCAGTCTATTTTTTTAAATTATGAATCCCAAATATCATCAGGTAATTCAAATTCATCATTGTTTTCACAAAGTCTCTTGATGTTTTCTGTTACATTAAATTTTAAAGATGGTGGCTTACTCCATTTGTGAAAAAGAAAACTCCACACTGGATCTATGTTACCATTTTCATTATTTAATTTATTCCAGTGTTCTTCTGCAATGAACGAGGCTTCCCAGACATTCAACTCTGTGTTTCCCGTTAATCTTTTTAAAACCCTTCTCTTTTTAATCAAATGCTTCTCTTCGATGATATGAGTTGACAAACCTGTTCTTGGGTTTAGATTTATAATGTCCAAATCATGTTCGTGCCATCTTATTGCCATTTTCCTTGCTGTTTGTCCCACATAATCTTTTGAACATGAACAACTTATATTATATATTCCTGTGGTTTCCACATCTGGTAGCGAGTTTCTCATTTTGAATTCATTAAATGTACATTCCAAACTTCTTGGTGATTTAAAAACAATTTTGAAATTAAAACTTCTAAAAATTTTTGCAATTTTATGTGAGAATCCCTTGTGGAATGGAATGCACACAAATTTCTTTTCAACAGATTTTTCATCTTTGTCTGTATTTCTCTTTTCCTTTAGTTTTCTTGCAACTTGTTTTTTGATTTGGTTTATTCTGTTAGTGTGAAAGCCATTTTCTTTTGCTATATTAAAGAGCCTTTCTTCTTCATTTTTGATATCCTCATTATTAGAACATAGTCTTTGTGCTCTCAGGAAAAAATTTAAAAATATGTTATCCATTGTTATACGCGAATGTTCTGATTTGGCATGGATGTATTTTTCTCCCGCTAATTTTTTTCTATGGACTGATGTTTGAATTATTGAGTCAGTTGTCTTAATTTGCAGATCAAGGAAAGAAATTACATTGTTATTCATGGGTTCGCAAGTGAATTTTATGCGACGATGTGATTCATTTAACGATTTAAATACGTCCATGATGGTGTTCTCATTTTTAGCAATAATTAGCACATCATCTACATATCTGATGTAGAGTTTGATATCTGCACCTATCGCATTAACAATTGGAGATTCTATGTAATGAAGGAAAATGCTGGAGATGATTCCGGATACTGGGTTTCCCATTGATAGACCATTATTTTGCTGATAGATTTTGCCATCAAATATAAAGTAATTGTAATTTGCACATACAGTAAACCATCGAACCATTTCCCATGATTCTACTGGGTTAACCTTCATCTCAATAAGCCATCTGTGTAATGCATCTGTGGCACCTTCTATTGGGACACTAGGATATAAATTTTCTACATCAAAACTTGCAATACGATACTCACTATTCCAAACAATATTTTTTAGTTTCTGTTTCACTTCATATGCATTTTTAACACTGAATGGTGTTTGTTGTTTAATTATAGCAAGTCTTTCAACTAAATATTTGGATAGTTTGTATGCAGGATGTGTGAAAGTTGCAATGATGGGTCGTATTGGAGTTCCAGGTTTGTGAGTTTTTGGTAGTCCAAAGGCAATTGGCAGGGTTGAATTTTTGACAATGAGTTTTTTCTTCATTTCTCTTGGTATCGTGATACTGCTTTCAATTACTTTCTTTACCTCATTTATTATTTTAGTTATAGGGTTTCGAGAGGTTTCTGTGAAATTGTTTAATTTGAAACATTCTTCCATTTTTTCTTTATAGTCCTTAATTCGGATAAGGACAGGTTTATTTTCCTTGTCCGATTTTATTAAGAAAATGTCGTTTTCTTTCAACCAGATCTTGAAACCATGAACTTTTTTTTCCCAACCTTATATGCTCTTTCTCCCGTTCTGTGTATTTTGGACCTCTGTTAGTTCTTCTGTTGTATTCAAAACTTAAACGTTCATCAAGAGCATCATGTGTGAGACTTCGTAATTTTCTTTTTTCCTCCTCATCATCTAAGAAATTCAGTGCTTTCTCTATTGAAATCACGAAATCTTCCTTGTGTATATAAGCACTACCAACTGAAAATTTCATTCCGAATTGAAAAATTTCTATATACTCATCAGGTACCTCAATATCCGTAAGATTTATAAATAATCTGTTGTCAATGTTCTTAGTTTCTATTTTACCAGTGACATTAACTGCTTCCCTTCTTTCATTGTTGTTGTATATAACTTGTTCTTCTTGAATTAGCTGGTAGAATTTCCTATGAAGTCTCCTCTCTGAAAGCTTGCTGTAGTGTTCTACAACTTGTTCTGTAGCTCTGTTTACTTTATCCCATATGAGTGGGTGCAAAGAATTTGACAATGTTATGTGGAGATCATATGTCTTTCGAGAAAGGCTGTCCAATTCTGAGTACGAGTCCCTGATTAGGCATCCTATCATTAACATTTGTAGCTTTCCTTTAAAATCACTGGTGTAGGTATTACGAGTTCGAACTTTCCACTTCAAAAAATTTGGCACTATATTGTTTAACTTGCATCTTCTCAAAAATCTGATTCTCTGAAGTGTCGTTTGAATCTTGATTTGATATTTCTGGAATGTACGTACCTCTCTCCCCGTAATAGATGAATAATAGTTTTTCTTGTATGTACGCATTGCTTGCATGATAGAATTATTTTCCTGTAGTTTACGGTTATTACAAGCATAAGAAAACAGTTTTTTTCTTTGTGACGTTTCAGGAGAACACACGCTCCTTTCATCAGACATTTATTTTCATTTTGACTAAAGATACAGTTATAACAATGGTTAGTAATTTTTAAACAAAAAGAATCTGTTATATAATGGATGTTGTCAATGTTACATTGTTGTAATATAGCAACTTAACTGTGAAAAAAGCAGTCTATTTTTTTAAATTATGAATCCCAAATATCATCAGGTAATTCAAATTCATCATTGTTTTCACAAAGTCTCTTGATGTTTTCTGTTACATTAAATTTTAAAGATGGTGGCTTACTCCATTTGTGAAAAAGAAAACTCCACACTGGATCTATGTTACCATTTTCATTATTTAATTTATTCCAGTGTTCTTCTGCAATGAACGAAGAACGTTCATTTTTTTCTTTTTCACAAATGGAGTAAGCCACCATCTTTAAAATTTAATGTAACAGAAAACATCAAGAGACTTTGTGAAAACAATGATGAATTTGAATTACCTGATGATATTTGGGATTCATAATTTAAAAAAATAGACTGCTTTTTTCACAGTTAAGTTGCTATATTACAACAATGTAACATTGACAACATCCATTATATAACAGATTCTTTTTGTTTAAAAATTACTAACCATTGTTATAACTGTATCTTTAGTCAAAATGAAAATAAATGTCTGATGAAAGGAGCGTGTGTTCTCCTGAAACGTCACAAAGAAAAAAACTGTTTTCTTATGCTTGTAATAACCGTAAACTACAGGAAAATAACACTGAATCAATGTCGGGCAAGGGTGTGCCAAGATGTTTTTTTATGGGGGGTTAACCCCTTCCCCTGAAATAGTAATAACAATATTAGCTACCGCCCTCCAGCTTCATTATGGGTTTTCATTATTACTCCGAGACATCATCTAAGGGAGGTAGTCACTTTATTTAGATGTCAAAAACGAGGGGATATAATTGCTGTTTACTCTGTAATGAGCAGTTTATTGTAACTTGGATGTCTCAAGGATAATTGGTTAATTTCACATTACAAGGTGAGGGTGATAGCCTTTTGAAACTTCAAAACTGGTGATCAGCATTAACATTTACATTAATTGACTCTTTTATCGTTAGTTTTAGACAATTCAGTTGAGGTGATTGCTTAGTTTTGAATGTCTAGAAGTAAACAGGTGAGTGTCGTGAATCTCATTTACTCATATGTTAATTGTTAGTTTTTGACATCTAAGGAGTTCATTAATTGAGCAGTTTGGAAGTAAAACTTGATATCCGACACTCCGTTCAAATTTGAGATAACATTGGGTCCAGTTGCTGCACAGTCTCCTGTAGCTCACACATTAGTGAACAAAGTCCATTCAGTACCTGTTAATTATCAAAAGTAGAGTGGAACGTACAGGTAATAATAAGTCAGAATGCAATGGATAAACTTGCATTTTTATCAGTTCAACACATTTGTGGGTTATCAAGTTTTACTCTCGAACAGCTCTATTATTCACATACTTAGTAAGATGTAAGGAGAGATTCACAAATCATCATCATCATCCTTTCCCATTTCCTGCCTCTGGCTGGTTCGGCATAAAAGTCAAAACCCTCCATTTTTTCCTGGTCTTCCACCACTCCTTTCTTTCCACGGTGTTCCAATCTTGTCCTCATTCTCCTAACACTCTCTGCTATCTGCTCCTTCCACCAACATCTTGATCTCCCCCTTAGCCTTATTCCCACTCCTTGTGCATTGTAAGCTCTTACTGGTAGCCTTTCTGCTTTCATCCTCTTCATGTGTCCGAACCATCTCATCTGTGCCTGATCTATCCTGTCCTGAAACTTCACCACCCCACTCTCTGTCGGATCTCCTCATTCCTTATTCTATCCCTTCTAGTCTTCCCCAATATACTCCTTAAAAATTTCATCTCCACTGCCTGCATCTTTCTTTTGTCTCTCTCTGTCATTGTCCAAGTGTCTATTCCATACATAATTATTTGCACATAGTAGTATGTGTTATATATTACCTTCTTGCATTTCATAGGTACATTCCTGTTCCATATTAATCTTTGAATGTTTTGATATAGTCCACCACCCATTTGTCCTCTCCTGTGTACCTCTCATCTATTCTTCTGCTTTTCTCAATTATGCTTCGTAAATATTTGAAGCTCTCCACTACCCTCAACTCTTCCGTGTCCATATTTATTCTTGGTTTATTTTTGGCTGTTTCTTGTTGTTATTAGCACCTCACTGCACTGAATTTCATTTCTGCTCTTCGGATTTCCTCATTCCAACTATCAAGCTGTCTCTGTACTACTTCTTCCCTGTTTCCCCATATCACTAAGTCATCAGCAAAAAACAGGGCCTTCATCTCTTCCTCTCCTATCTTCTTCCCCACCTATTCGTTATCCATTGTAATTATGAAGAGCAGTGGGGAAAGAGCACATCCCTGTTTTAGTCCATTACTTGTACTGAACCACTCTTGTTCTTCCCACTGGTGTCTGCACACAGCTCTGGTTGGCCTTGTATGTGCTCTGCACTCTACACACTATCTCTTCCTCGACCACTTTCTCTCTTAGAGCCTTCGAAATCACTGTTCTGTCCATGCTATTGTATGCTTTTTTCTATATCTAGGAATGCCATAATCAAATCATTTCCATACTCGTAGTGCCTTTCCTGCATTTCGCTTATTTTGAATATCAGGTCTACTGTTGATCTGCTTCTTCTAAATCCATACTGCTCCTCTCTCATGTTCAACTCTGTCACTTCCCTTATTCTTTTCTCTAATATTTTCTCATACACCTTTCCTGAGTGGCACATTAGTGTTATTCCTCTGTAGTTTTTACATTCCTTCCTGTCACCCTTCTTGAATATGGGAACTATCTCTTGGCAGTTCTCTCTCTTGCCACATTGTTTTCAACACTCTGTATAGCCACTACACACCAATGACTCCAGTTCCTAGTATCATTTCCACTGGCACTTCATCTACTCCAGGTGCTCTACCTCTCTTCATTCTTTTCAGTGCTTCCTCCACTTCTTTCCATGTGAGATTAATTTTTTCCTTGCTGTTTTCTTTTTCCTTCACTTCTTCATGTTCATTTCCTTTTTTCAATTTCAGCAATTTCTCGAAATGACTTCTCCACATTCTCCTTATTTCTTCATCCTCTTCTAGAATGTTTGCCCTTTCATCCCTTAGCTTTCAACTGTCTCCTCTTTCTCTTCTCCTCTCTCTCACTAATGCATACAATACTTTCTTGTTGCCATCTACATCTTCTTCTAGCACTTTGGTCCATTCTTCCATCCACTTTGTTCTTTCCTCCTTTACTACTGTTCTTGCCTCTTTCTTCTTTTACACACTCTTTTTGTGCATTTTGTGATTTAACTTTAAACCACTTTTTGTTTTTCACTGCCTCTCTAGTTCTTTCATTCCACCATGGTTTTTCTTTCTTTTCTTGCTTGTCCTTCCACATAGCTTTTCGGTTGCCTCTACTAATTCTGTTTTAACTCCAATCTGTTTCTACTCCTTTGGGTTCATCTCTTGGCACTTTTGTTCGCAATATTTCTTGATATTTCTCTTTTATCATCTTATCTTTCTCTCTTATTCCTCCCTTCTATCTTTTATTTTCCATCTCACATTTCCTACTAGTAGCCTGTGTTCACTGTCTAAGTTCTCACTGGGTGCTACTTTAATGTTGTTCATTTTCTTCTTTTCTTCCTTGTTTAACAATATATAATCTATTATAGACTTTTGTTCATTATTCCAACTGTATCTTGTGATTTTATGGCTGTCATATTTCTTCTTATTCCAGGTATTACCTACTAACAGTCAGTTTCTCTTACAAATGTCCAGTATCCTCACTGAATGTTAGTGTAAATTAACCTTTACTCGTATTTTGGTCGATATTTCGACCATGCAGCTGATTACAAACTACCTGTTTTTTATTATCTTGATAATTTTCTGTTTGGTCGGAAACACTTACGGTGGGTTAAACGAAGCTTTGGCAAGTCATGTGGATGCACCCCCCCCTCCCCTGAGTCCAAAGTTACGTATGGAAGTTGGAGCGAATTTTAAATTTGTACACTTATTTGACAAAAAATGTTATAACTGGTAGACTATTTGACCAATATACTTCGGGTAACTTTTGTTTTGCAGCTAAAACATCAGGGCATTCAACCGTGCAGAAATCAAAATGCCAAAGCCTATAAGAAGGGTTGGGTAGGCTGCAGCCCCCAACTTTGAATGAAAAAAATAGGGAGTTTGCCTCCTCTTCCCTCGCTATTTTGGGAAGGCGATGCAAACTTTAGCCTTATTTTCGAAGAATGGTCCTTTTTCAACCAAATGAAAGTCATTTCATGTTCCTGGGTCCATTACATTTTCGAATATGTGAAACAAACTCCGAATTTAAAATTCGCGCCAAAGGCCTCGGCAAAACCAGGCTTACTTTCTGACGACCCCCTCGGCAGAGTAAAGGTTAATAATACAATTTTCTATTATAAGAATTATTATTTTAACCTTTGAATTTCACCTGGGAATTATACTTGAATTTTATCTGGGTCACAGGGTAGCTACTAGAATACTGCATGGGACCATTTTTGCTCACTTGTACTCCTTTGCAGGCAACTCGAGTGCATACAGTCGAATATCGTTTTAATGTGACATTAATCGTAGACACATATATGTAAAGTATCCACCTCAGTAGTTTCAGCCTACAATCATCTATTTCATTTTCATTATCATTGTGTATTAGTAAGATAAACTATATTACATTAACATGGAGATGGTGTCTATGTTCACTTAAGTTTCAATCTCACTGCGTCTTTCACTTCGCGATCCACATTTGAGGTCCACTACCACAGACAAATCACAGTTATATGTGTACTACTGGGCTTCAAGTGTATATCTCTTGTTTTGCTTGTTCAAGGGTTTTCACTCAAGTGAAGAAGCTCTCAATTCTGTGCACTATCTAGCATTGTCCGTGTGAACAATTTGGTGCAATGGTAGCATCCTCGCCTTGTAATCAAGGGGTGTCAGGTTCGATCCCGGTGGAGGCACATAGTGGTTTGGATCCCACTATAAACTGGAGGTCCGGTGCCAATTAGCCTTACTGTGCATAAAGTGGACAAAAACACCAATTGAATCAATCGATTTCCCTGCAGCACTCTAGTAGCCACCCTCTTAAATGATAGAAATAAACTCTATAAAAATAGAAATGTTCTTTGTATGTGTATAAGCATGATTGTTTCGTGCTTGCCTAAGAAAGACTCCTTCCTGATGATTAATGCTACTTTCCAGGGAAGATGAGCTGGAGGACCAGGATGGCAGCACAGTCAACGGTAGCAAAGTCATTCCACCAGTTCCTGTCAATAGCCATCTTCATTGCCATTCTTCCACATTGGAATTTCACGCTCCCATCAAGTCATCATGTGGTAATGCCAGTGACAACAACAAGGATCAAAAAACACAAAAGTAAGCAATGCACCGATCTTAGCAAATTGCCAATTTTGCTGTAGGTTAAGTTAACTTTGACTTTCATACCTGTTAGTCAGTTTTCTCTTCAGAGTTCTCAATTCTCTAGTATAATAATAGTAACTATAATGTTCATACCTATCGTTGATGATCAGAAACAGCACACACAAGGAAACTGTCCCAATTCTAATGTTCATTCAGTTTTGCACCAGCATCAATAAAAACTTTAAAAAAGAGTAATAACAGATCTGGTATTTTTTATTATTTAAAAATACTGTTGCATATTCATACATGACTATAGGTGCATAAACATTTATCTATTTTTTTGTTAAGAGAAACAGTTGTTAAGCTTGGTAAAGGTACTGGTATGGTGTACTATGGGAAAGAAAAGCACTAGTTGGGGTATGAACAATGATTAGATGAAATAAAGAACAAATACAGTTAAACGGCATAGCTAGGACTTTTTTTTTAAGAACCCACAACCTGCAGTACTGAGAATAAGAGTTCAGCACATTAAATGCACGGCCACTGAAGTGTCTCAAATCTCTTTGTCAGAAGTCACAAGTTTATTGCAAATTATGTCTATTTATCTTTTTATTTTCTCTTATGTTTGATGTACACGTATCCCTACTGAAAATTCTGTCTACTGTTTTCAGTAGATCAATGGGTGTTTTGAAACATCTACTGTTTTCAGTAGATGAACTGTACTGCTAATGTTTTCTACTGTTTTTGGTAGTCCAACTGTTTCATCTTTCTTAAGTAGTTGAACTGTACTCTTAACGTTTTCAGTAATATAATTGTACAAGTAAGATATTTTATTGTGTTCAGTATATTGCTGTCTGAAAACAACACTCTTGTCAGTAATGAAAATTTTCTTATCTATACAACTGAAAATGCAATGGAAAAATCGTATAAACAACTAAAATAAATGTATCGTATAGCATGTGGAACTTGCTACTTAGGAATGCGTTCACACGACAAAGAAATCAAATAAAATGAACATGTTTTTATGTGTAGCTTCATTGTGGTTAACACACTTGTAGAAAATTGAAAACATACTCTTTTATACATAAGTTGACATATTGTTCTTCCTATATTCACATGAAAATGGCAAAAAATTATTTTAAATGAAGACCTGACCCTCAATGCTTGAAAAATCAAAACAAGCAAACACTGTTGATTACGTTGATCAAAAAATAGATCCTTTCTGCAATTGCATTACACAGATATAATAATAATCATGGAAATTCCATGCTGAAAAGAAAATCAACTGATATGATCATGTATTCAAACTGCTAGCTGCTTTAAGGTTGAGTTATTTCTTAAGGAAGAATTGCAGTAACTTATTCATTAAGATATATATGAGTTCAGTAGTATTCATTAGAAAAACAGTAGAAATTCAGTTCATGTCCTGTTTTTCCAATTAACTTCAAAATCACTGACAATATAGTGTCAAGAATTAATTTGTCTATTCTTGGAGTCAATAAATGATTTTATAATATATTGAAGCAAGTATTATACATTATTATATACATTGTTTTTTCAGTACAGTAGCCTTACTGACAAGCACAGTAGCTGTACAGTAGATCTACAATAGGATTTCAGTACATTTCACAGTACACAGTAGAAGACATTTGAAAACAGTAGAATTTGTCTGCTGAAAACAGTAGAAATTTCCAGCAGGGATTTGACAGTTGACAACAGTGAATAAACAAAATTATCATTCATTTTAATTTACTATTCTTAAAACCTTTATGCTGCATTTAATAATCCCTCTTCAAAATACAGCATACCCTTTCATTTTCATTTCTTACTTCATGATGCTAGTACAAAACTGACAAAAATGTTTCATGAAAAGTATGTGCTCAACAAGGATGTATTGAAAGGGGGGTCCAGGGGGTCTGGACCCCCACCGAAAGACTTACCAAGTACTAAAAATTTAGCATTTGTTCTATATTGATTGTTTTTATTTATTGTTATTTATTCCCGCTGAACTTATTGCAAGGTAAGGATTATATTTTGATCATATGGCTTTGAATGACAGTACCAAAGAAGATTATGCACACTAGTACTCATGATAAAATGCATAAAATATTAATCAATAAGTTTACTTTTTGTCAATTGTAATAGGCAATTAAAAGTGATCATCGTGCAATTATTTTTGTCTATTTCAATTGGATCTAACTCCTTTTTTGTCATTCAATAAATATTAAATTATTTATCTATTTGACATTAATTTCCTTGCCAGGGCATTTATTTTTATGCAAATTTTGGCGATCTTAACTACATGTAAGCTAGAAAATGAACATATGCTCTTTTTATCTATTCTTTCACCATCTTTTTACCTATTCATGTAATAATAACAATACAATATTAATTAATTTACATGTTTAATTAATATTATTTTAATTTAATTATTCTTATTATTATTATTATCATCATGATTGAGATACTTGATCAGACCCCCCCCCCCCTCAAAATGTATTTCGTATACGTGTTTGATGCTGAGCATTGATTCCTGGTTTCGTACGACTATTAAGAATATGTTCTATGCAGCATGTGGTGTATGAAAACTTAATGATGATAATTAGATGACATTGAGAATGTTAAACACACAATTAAGTTATTGAGAATCTGTTGTTACACTGAAGGACTGAAGAAATTGCAAATCTAATGGAGAGAAGAGGAATCAACATCTTTGGAATGAGCGAAACGAAAACTGTACTGGGCAGGTACTGAAGAGGGCAGCAGAAGTGGGGTTGGATTTGTGGTCAGAAATGGAATAAGTGGGGAAGTAGAGAAGGTAAATGACAGAGTAAAAAAACTAAAAATGAATGTAAGAGGGGAAAGTAATATAAATAATTCAAGTGTATGGCCCACAAACAGGATGTATAGATCCACCAAGACATTTGAAACTCTGGCATGGGAGCAGTGTCGCTAGGTTAAGTTACGGGGAACCCTGTAGTTTGCATATTTTCTGAGGTTGGTGGATCTATACAATGGAGAAGAAAGAAGAATTTGAAGAAGACTTGGAAGAACATGTAGGAAAGCAATGGCAAATTGTGATGGGTGATTTTAATGCACAATTGGGAAGAGACAGGAAAGGGTATACGGAAATACTTGGAGCAGATGGATGGGGACAGAGGAATGAGGAGGGAAGGAGACTACTGGACTTTTGTAAGAGAAATGAACTGTTAGTAGGTAATAGCTGGTTTAAGAAGAAATATGACAGCCATAAGATTACAAGATACAGTTGGAATAATGAACAAAAGTCTGTAATAGATTATATATTGTTAAACAAAGAAGTAAAGAAGAAAATAAACAACATTAAGGTAATACCCAGTGAGAACTTAGATAGTGAACACAGGCTATTAGTAGGAAATGGAAAATAAAAGATAAAAGGGAGGAACAAGAGAGAAGGATAAGAGTGTGGAAATTGAAGGATAAGATGATAAAAGAGAAATATCAGGAAATATTGCTAACAAAAGTGCCAAGAGATGAACCCAAAGGATTAGAAACAGAATGCATAAGAGTTAAAACAGAATTAGTAGAGGCAGCCGAAAAGGTACGTGGAACGACAAGCAAGAAAGGAAAGAAGAAAAAAACATGGTGGAATGAAAGAACTAGAGGCAGTGAAAAACAAAAATGATGCATTTAGAAAATGGTTTAAAGTTAAATCACAAAATGCACGAAAAGAATGCGTAGAAAAGAAGGAAGAGGCAAGAACAGTAGTAAAGGAGGAAAGAACAAAGTGTATGGAAGAATGGACCAAAGTGCTAGAAGAAGATGTAGATGGGAACAAGAAAGTATTGTATGGATTAGTGAGAGAGAGGAGAAGAGAAAGAGAAGACAGTTGAGAGCTAAGGGATGAAAAGGGAAACGTTGTAGAAGAGGATGAAGAAATAAGGAGAATGTGGAGAAATCATTTCGAGAAACTGCTGTACGTGAAAAAGGAAATGAACATGATGAAGTGAAGGAAAAAGTTAATCTCACGTGGAAAGAAGTGGAGGAAGCACTGAAGAGAATGAAGAGAGGTAGAGCACCTGGAGTAGATGAAGTGCCAGAGGAAATGATAGTAGGTGCAGGAGTGATTGTTGTGCAGTGGCTGTACAGAGTGTTGAAAACAGTGTGGCAAGAGAGAGAAGTGCCAAGAGATTGGACAAAGGGACTAATAGTTCCCATATTCAAGAAGGGTGACAGAAAGGAATGTAAAAGCTACAGAGGAATAACACTAGTGTGCTACTCAGCAAAGCTGTATGAGAAAATATTAGAGAAAAGAATAAGGGAAGTGACAGAGCTGAACATGAGAGAGGAGCAGTATGGATTTAGAAGAGGCAGATCAACAGTAGACCTGATATTCAAAATAAGCCAAATGCAGGAAAGGCACTCCGAGTATGGAAATGATTTGATTATGGCATTCCTAGATATAGAAAAGACGTACAATAGCATGGACAGAACAATGAATTGGAAGGCTCTAAGAGAGAAAGTGGTCGAGGAAGAGATAGTGTGTAGAGTGCAGAGCACATACGAGACCAACCAGAGCTGTGTGAAGACACCAGTGGGAAGAACAGAGTGGTTCAGTATAGTAATGGACTAAAACAGGGAAGTGTTCTTCCCCCACTGCTCTTCATAATTACAATGGAATAGGTGGGGAAGAAGATAGGAGAGGAAGATATGATGGCCCTGTTGTTCGCTGATGACTTAGTAATATGGGGAAACAGAGAAGAAGTACAGAGACAGCTTGATAGTTAGAATGAGGAAATCAGAGGAGCTGGAATGAAATTCAGTGCAGAAAAGAGCGAGGTGCTAACAACAAGAAACAGAGCCAGAAAGAAACCAAGAATAAATATGGACACAGAAGAGTTGAGGGTAGTGGAGAGCTTCAAATATCTAGGAAGCATAATTGAGAGAAGTGGAAGAACAAATGAGGAGGTAAACAGAAGAGGACAAATGGGTGGTGGACTATATCAAAACATTCAAAGATTAATATGGAACAGGAATGTACCTATGAAATGCAAGACGGTAATATATAACACATACAATGTGCCAATAATTATGTATGGAACAGAGATTTGGACAATCACAGAGAGAGACAAAAGAAAGATGCAGGCAGTGGAGATGACATTTTTAAGGAGTATATTGGGGAAGACTAGAAGGGATGGAATAAGGAATGAGGAGTTCCGACAGACAGTGGGTGTAGTGAAGCTTCAGGACAGAATAGATCAGGCACAGATGAGATGGTTCAGACACGTGAAGAGGATGGATGCAGAAAGACTACCAGTAAGAGCTTACCATGCACAAGGAGTGGGAGTAAGGCCAAGGGGGAGACAAAGATGCCGGTGGAAAGAGCAGATAGCGCAGTGTGTTAGGATTGATTGATTTGTTGTTTTAAGTCCACTTTATGCAGAGTAAGGCTAATCGGGACTGGACCTACAGTGTAAAGTAGGATCCAAACCACTATGTGCCTCCACTGAGTATCGAACCCGGGACCCTTTGACTACAAGGCAACGACGCTATGGTCGACATGGTAGCTACATAGCAAAAGTGCCATGTTAAATAATAATCAAAATACAAATGGAAGTACCTGCTTTCCCACCTGGTAGAGTGAGTAGTATAATGGGGTCCTATAATGTACAAATCCCATTTAAAGCATGGACATTCCCCTCTATCTGTTTCATCATTATTCTTACCAATGTGTTTGACCTAAAGGTATGCAACATATCATGTCAATGTGGACAAGCTTCATAGGAGAATATGAGTGCCCTCTAGAGAAGGGGATAGATCACAATAGACATATGTAAAGGTGAAATGTAAACTTCAATCAAAGCTGAACATGTACACTCCGTATAAATAATATCTTGACTAATCTTATAATTTTTTCCCCCACAGAACTTTGCTTCTAATCATGAGGGAGATGATTCAGACTGAGAGAGACTATGTGAAATCACTGGAATATGTTATAGAGGTATGTATAACTACAACAATTATGCACATAAATATTTTTTTGTGTTAATCACTAGACAATTTTTGTATGAGGTCGGATTCCTCTTTAAACTGTACATACCATTCCAAGTAGCCTCACTTTGCAGAAAATCAACTTAAGATGATGTATTATGACAAACTTACCTGGCATGTTTTAAGGTTATCCTATATTTCGCCAAATTTACTTAACCTCTTTAGGGATAGATTTTAAAATAGGAGCACTTACATGTCAGATACTACAGAATTAAAAATAATATGCTAGGTATCATAGGAAGATTTAAATTCCCATGGTAGCAATCTCAAATAGCAAATAGGCTAAACTGACTCCAAACAGTATGCTTTCTCAGACTTATTGACTTGGGGAAAACCTATATTTTGGATACTTGATTCAAGATTTCATGATGGTTGCGGTAAACACGGTTTAAAATTACTTACGTGAAATTTAGAAGATTTCGCACTTCCGCCTTGCACAATTTAATGGTTCAATCCTATTAATCCTATTAATGGTACCGCGGTACCATCTCCGCTTCAAACGCCATACCCTTTTGTGAATGAAGACAGTGGATCTTCGAAATTAATAGGATTGAACCATTAAATTGTGCAATGCGGAAGTGCGAAATCTTCTAAATTTCACGTAAGTAATTGATTCAAGATGTTTTAATCACTTGGATCAAATCATAGGTAACACTATTTTTCCTGCCATTTTCCAAGATGGCAGATCCAGTACTTGACAGAAAATGGGATGGCTTTTTCAGATTCCTCGACCATAGAATACTTAAAAATTTTGACTCAAAATTTATGTAGGGATTCCCCGATGGCACCTTGTAATCAAGGGGTTCGATACCCGGTGGAGCCACATGGCACAGTGGTTCGGATCTCACTTTAAACTGTAGGTCCAGTCCCAATTAGCCTTACTGTGCATAAAGTGGACTTAAAACACCAGCTCAACATTTATGTATTGGGGCCAACTGATAAAAAATGAAGCCAATCTGCTATTTTTAAAAATTCATCTAAAAAAATTCAAGAGGTCTACTCTTTCTCTGTTACTATTATGGGACTGAAACAAGAACCTACAGAGAAACTTCCGGAATGTAAAACTTTCTACGGGGGTATAGGCTGGATCCAGGTCTAAATGGTTCTGAAAATGTCATTAGAAGAACTCATACTGGATTTTAATTTTTCAGAGTTAGAAATGTGGTCATGGTTTTTAAAAAAACATGATGTATTTTTTTTAAGAAAAATGAATAAAGATACTTAATCAGAACCAACAGAATATGAACGAATTTTTAATAAAAAATGCAGTTCACTCCCCGGTGGCACAGTGGCTAACTCTTTGACCTTGTAATCAAGATGTTATGGGTTCAATCTTCAGTGAAGACACTTTGCACAATGGTTCACAGCTCATTTTAAACTTAGGTCCAGTCCTGATTAGCCTATCTAAACATAAAGCAGATCTGAATAAAAGCAAAGCTCTCAAAATTCTTATTGTATTAGAGCCAGCATGCAGAAGAAATACTGCAATTTTTTGTCATCTTCACTTAGTTTTTGGTTAATTTCCTATTACTGTAATGCATAAGCATTTGTTTGACATTTTTCCCACTTAATTTATTCAATATTCTTGTATTTGCATCTAATCTAGAAGTAAGAGTGTTCGTTGCTAAATAACAGAAACAAACTTTCATTTCTTGCAGAATTATATACCGGAATTGATGAGAGAAGATATTCCCCAGGCATTACGAGGGCAGAGAAATGTTGTATTCGGAAACATAGAGAAGATTTATGAGTTTCACAATGCTTATTTCCTACAGGAACTAGAGCGTTGTGAACACAACCCATTGTCTGTGGGACATTACTTCTTGAAATACGTAAGTTAATACTAATTTTTGTTCAGGTGGATGTGTACAGTTGGCAATCATTTTACTGGAAACTATGGTTTAACTATCAGTGCTGCAGATGCTTGTTGGGGACATCTAATTGGGAAGAAATAGCATTATGTCTCTTCACCCATTTTGATGTTCATATCTTTAACTTTCTGGTAGTGTTACCATGGTATGCAAAACATTTGGCCAGCCTCTGTGGCAGAGTGGTTAGCACAGTGCGCTATGATGCTAGGGGTCTCGGTTTTGATTCTGAGTGTCAGTTTATCACTTTCGTCATATCATCACTGATCCTCGTCTCTGCAATTGGCCAAAAGTGGCAGAAAAGGTGAAGTAAAATAAACCAAACCAAATCAAGCAAGCAAAACATTTGATAACAATTGGGGAAATTGAAATGCATTTGGTACCATGTGTATAACAGTTCCACACACACAGAAGGTCACACCTCCTCCCCTCCCCCCCGTACCTAATTCCCATAGAGCAAGAAGCCTGACATGAAAATACAAAACAAAACAAGTCACCCCCCCCCCTTTATAGTCAAATCTCCCACGTAGGCCAGCCCCACACTGGATTCAACACGACATGATGCAACATGATGATACACAAAGTGATACGACTAGACAAGATGAGTCTTGTTGTGTTCTTCATACAAGAACGAGAGGAAAGAAGAAGTTTGGATTACTTTAATTCCATCCATGACACTGTTCCATGACAAGATAACATTACAAATTGCTAACAAAAATGAAGTTGGGAAGGGTGTAACACGACAGTGTGCATGAGGTAACTGTGAAGGGGGAATCAGGGATACCCCCATAGGAGCCAATTATTCCTAGCAACAAAAATTAATTTTCATTACTACCAGGGATGTTTCTACCCCCCTGAAGTTTGCCATTTTATATGTAAATATTATTTACTTTGATGTTTTGTTTGTACAAAAACTAAATATGTAGTATAAAAAAAATCACTAACAAATACGTGAAAATGTGAAATTTCAGTAAAGCCATTGAAGCTTTGGAAACACTTTTTTGTGTGAGGAAATGAGTAACCAATTGCATAGCTTTGTTTCACATTGTATTTCTAATTATTTTTCATTATGATGTTAATTTATCTCCTATCAAAAGAGAGTACATTTCTTTGTAAATATATTTCCGGTTTACACATGAATCCAGCAATAGATGAACCCCTGCAAAAAAGGAAATATTTTTTTTCGCAAACTGCAAACACATTATTAACCGAGCAATAAATATCAAACTGGCCTGAAGATTGCTTTTCTTGTACAATGTATGATACATTTTGTAATCAAGCTTCATTTTTAACCTTGACTGCAGCATCAAACCTACATATAATATGTGCTGTCAAACAATACAGTGATGAGTCACATGCAGGTGGTGCGCTGAGAAGAAAGGATTCGCACATGCGCAGAGCATTTTATCACATCGTGCTCCTTCGAGACCAAATTCCTGGGACCTTCAGTCAAATGTTTCGTCCGGTGTGCGGCGGCCCATAAGAACGCCATGTTAAATGTTCTCAGAGTCTGTTTGCAACAAAAATTACTCGTTGCGTCGTGTCGGATCCGGTGTGTGGCAGGCCTTACAAAATTTCTACAATTTTGTAGACTTGGTCCTGAAAGACTCTTCAATGCATCGTGCTATGTGCATTACGTAACTCTACGGCAGTGGGCGAATTTCAATAGGAAAACTTGTGTTTAAATCACCATTCTCTAGAGGAAATCATGAGCTATGGATTTGGTCCAGTGACTTCAGGATGTAAAGTGCATAGTTTGTTACATATTTGCTGTTATTTGTATCGGAAACTAACTTTTACGCTAATTCTAAAAATTAAAGAAAATATTTGAAGTTTTCTAATTCAATGAAGATTTATGGTAGCCCTATCAAACAAAAACCATCATTTAGCAAATTTTCTGCTCTTTCATTTTGGTTATCTCCACTTTTTGTGTACACTGCATCGTTTTCAAGATATTATGTTTTTCACTTTTAATTTTTGGTGCAACTTTTTTAAGATGGCGGCGAACAGGTCAGTGTGTGGTAGAGGCAGTTGGTTTCATTTCTGTTGCAATTAGTTCCCCAGATGACATTATCTTTCTCGACTAATGATTGACAAGTCCTTTTTATGTTGGCATGTAGTAGTATATTTTTATATTTTAGAAAACTTCTGCATTTCATAATAAAATAAGTAACTTCCATTAAGTCTATTATTGTCTATTTGTATTACAGGAGAAGAAGTTCTACTTATATGCACTATACAACAAGAATAAACCCAAGTCTGACTCTTTGATGTCGGAGTATGGAACCCATTTCTTCAAAGTAAGTAAAACAACACAGTTCTTCTGCATTCTGTTGTTTTAGGGAGATTTCATGTTGAAGCAAAAGGGAACACACATCACTTGGGAATTAAATAATCATGACATGCTGCACAAGCCTGGGTTTGATTGATGAACGATGTTAAATAAATCTTCCTCACAGTTAAACACATGAGTTAGTAAATATATTAAATTGATGTTTTAAATTTGTACGCAGTTGAACTAAAATAGTTGGCCATAAGTGTATTAAGAGGGTAAGTCAGTAAGCAGGTCACAAATGCTTATTAAAAAAGCTACTACACATTTTTATTTTTCAACATAATCTCCACCAACATTGATACACTTATCCCATCCCTTTATCAGTTACCAAAAACCTGCTGTATAAAAGTCTTTGGGCTGCTATCTTCATCATCTGCAAAACATTTGCTGCCAAAGTGATTTTTTAGCGACCCAAAAAAGTTGAAAGTCTGGGATATAAGGTGGATGTTCAAGAAGTAGCAGCCCTAATTCATCAATTCTCTTATGTCAGTTCGAATCATCTCCTCCACCTACCGCACTGTTCGTTCTGTTGTGAACTGAACAGCTATCAAACATCAGTTTGTATCCTACTTACTGACTTCCCCTCGCATTAAGAACACTGTTTCAGCTACTTAAGAAATAGTTTTGAATGGGGGAAAATGAAGTGAATTAATGCTTTTCCTCATTGTTGTGTTTTTTTTAAAAGCTGCTACAAAGAGAAAAGGGATGGTGTTTTTTACTCAAAAAGCTCCTTTCTTTCAAGGGTGTAGCCCATGACCAGTAATGTCATATAGGTATATGATCACACAGCCGATCTCTATGGTGCAGTGGTTAGCACAGTGAGATGGTTTAGGGTTGGTTTCATATTGTTTAGTAATTTATTTTCAGAATGTTTGTTCTTGGTATAAATGTTCATGTTGTTTCTAGGGTTTGCCCTTCAAATAATATTTGATTCATTAATTTGTTAATAAATAGGGTTATTAATAAATATCCTACTAAATATTAATTATAACTGGGCTAAAAAAAATGGTTATTATATTTTCATTGTTATGTTTAATAAGTAGAATATATTATAGTTTTTCTTGTATGTACGCATTGCTTGCATTGTAGAATTATATTCCTGTAGTAAGCCACCATCTTTAAAATTTAATGTAACAGAAAACATCAAGAGACTTTGTGAAAACAATGATGACTTTGAATTACCTGATGATATTTGGGATTCATAATTTTAAATAAAAAATAATGTGATGAATTTTTTTTATGTGAAATAAAATTAAAACAGACTGCATCTTTTCACAGTTAGGTTGCTATATTACAACAATGTAACATTGACAACATCCATTATATAAAGGATTCTTTTTGTTTAAAAAATTGCTAACCATTGTTATAACTGTATCTTTAGTCAATATGAAAATAAATGTCTGATGAAGGGAGCGTGTGTTCTCCTGAAATGTCACAACGAAAAACTGTTTTCTTATGCTTGTAATAACCGTAAACTACAGGAATAGAATCTATTATGCTATGACATCAGGGATCCTGGGTTCGAATCCCGACATCGGTGTTCTTTGTGAGTGTCCCTTCATCAGTTTCTCTATTTCATCATATCATCACTCATCCTTATCTTCGTGATTAGCCCAAAGTGGCAGAAAAGCAAAATAAAATAAATCAAACAATCATATGAACACACACAGAAATGGATTCTAAAACTAAGGATAAACCTTCAATGATTCCTTCTGTGCCAGAAAAGGTCATTCACTCCTGTCGTTTATCTGCCACTGCTCCCACTAGTTGGAATAACTCACTTGTCGAGGGCAGTGAGTACTCCATGCAGTGCAAGCTTCTGATCTGCATGCCACACAATAAGCAGGAGTGGAGAGTCACTTGCATTGAGAGGTAAAAAAATGCTACATTTTCACAGGACCACCTCCTGTTTCTTCTGGAATGAACGTGATGGACAAAGCTCTCCTGCCTTCCTCCTTTCGGTTCCTCTTACAACACTACAGTACAGCTGCTTGCTCTGCAGTCCACAAGTGCATATTAGAGTGCTCTTACACAAACATGGCAGGTTTGACCAAAACTGCTCGAGGGCTAACCATTTGTTTACACGTGAGCTTGCACAATATGCATCCACTCTTCAATTTTGTCTCTTTCAAAACCTGATGGAGGAACATTTTGAGTTAAACATTCTGATCAGAAGATTCTAATACTGTTCAGTTACTTTTTGTTTAAATAAAATGGGCATTTTTTGTTTGCTGCAGGAAATTTTTCCATCATGCTGTTGGCAACACTAGTTGACTGTTATTTCTTTAACAAAACTATCCCATTTTCGAAACGTGAATTGGTGGAATAGGTTGCACCATGGAGTTCTGGTTGCAGTGGTTGTTAACTCACTTGGTTTAATTATTTCTGATTACTTCCTGTGGGGGTACCTGAAGAGCAAGTTGGTTGCAACTCTGCCACAGACCGCCGAGGAGCAGTGGTATTTCGTATGGAAATTATACATTCCTATTGCAGGGTGGCTACTCGCTGGGAATTCTGCATTAATTATTGGCCTCAGGAATTATGTGTAAATTCTGTGTCAATTTTTCTCTGTAGACGTGAAGAATTTGAACTTTTTATTAACCCCTTTGAATTTATAGATATTTATTTATAAATGCCCTGAGGCAAGTTTTAACAATTTAGCTTTTATTTTTATCGAGGAAGGAAAATAAAGCTGCATGGAAAATGAAACTGAATTCTCTCAATACGTTTACTTTGTTAGTAAACAAATGTTGCAGAACAATCTGCGTGACAGATAAAAGATTATTGCGAGTTGATTGAGTAAATTTGAGTTTGAAATTGTTATACAATTAACAATTTTTCGTAGTTACTATATCCTGTAACATTTGTGGCTTGTGTTTGTAGATGTATTTCGAGTCTGAGTATGTGAAATGACAAATGTAAACTCCAGACCTTAAATTAAATTTATTTAAATATACATTTAATTGAATTGAATTTTTGGTATGTTGCAATCACACAGACCCTTTATGATGTTAATGTATTTGTATGTGTATGTGCATGAGTGGTGAGAGGCACGTAAGGTTGAAATAGAGAAAATATCTGCTTGTAGCTGTGAATTTTTGGAAAGTTTGCCTTGAAAACCAGGAAATATATTTGAATTTTATCATGGTCCTAGAGTGGCCACCCTGTATTGAGATGTTGGAACTTGTCATGGTTATCTCCTTCTCAGGCTGTTGTCAAGTTGTTTGGTCACCTGCCAGACGTAATATTTAAAACATGAAGGAAACTCAGTTGTTTCACAAATGTCAATGTGTAAGGTCGCAGTTATTGTGTTCTTGTCTTATTGTAACAGGTATATTTTGTTGACTTTTAAAACACTCTGTACATACACTCTATAAAAAGTGTAAAACATATTGTTTGTAATTTTACTTTCAGGACAAGCAACTTGAGCTGAAAGATAAGATGGACTTGGCCAGTTACCTCCTGAAGCCAGTGCAACGAATGGGGAAGTATGCCTTGTTGTTGCAACAGCTCATGAAAGCATGCCCAGACAAGGAATCTGATGTTTCGGATATAAAAGCGGCAGAGCAGATGGTGCGGTTCCAGTTGCGGCATGGGAATGACCTTCTGGCCATGGACTCCCTAAGAGACTGTGATGTAAGTTCAAATTTTAAGAGCACATTGGTCAATAATATAGATTGGTTTGAAGTTTGCAATGTATTATGTATTATTTTAATGTAAATTAGGTGGTAGGGATTTATACAGGTGTCCAAAGTGTCACACACTGAGATTTCGTATATACATAACTTTTGTCCAGAAAGAAATAGAGACATGAATCTTACACTGAGTATTAACTTTGTGTGGATATTTTTGGAATATTAAACAAGAAAATCATGCTCTACATGAACGTTTAGTATGCGGAAAAAGTAAAGGAGTAAGAAAAAGTTGTTTTGCTAAGTAAAAACAAACATGGATAAAAGACAGCTGTGGAGTCGCTTGCAAATTTTTTGATGCGTATCAGTGGTCTCCATGCATATTTATCGAATTCATAAAAAACGATAAAATTTTACTAATTTTTATGCATTACAAACAATTTATGGGGTTAATTATGGCATATTCATTAAAACGTATGATTTTTTTAAAAAAAAAATACGGAATATACTTGCAACATTGGTCATTTCAGAGGGCAGGAAAACTAACCTATCTATCTTTTTTGTACGATAAATTTAAAATATTTTCATTAATCTGGGTATTGTCTGAATAACATAGCCAGATGTGGGGCACACCTGGTAATTCCCTGCCCTCTGAAATGACCAATGTTGCAAGTACATTTCATAATTTAAAAAGAAAGAAAAAACACTTTTTAATGAATATGCCATAAATAACCCCATAAATTGTCTGTAATGCATAAAAATGAGTGAAATTTTATCGTTCTTTTATCAATTCGATAAATATGCACAGACAATCAATACACAGAAAAATTTTGCAAGCGACTCCACAGCTGTCTTTTATCCATGTGTATTTTTACTTGGTGCAAGAACTTTATTTAGACCTTGGAAATTTTTTCCACACATTGAACGTTCATGAAGAGCATGATTTTCATATTTAATGTTTCAAAAATATTCACATAGACAAAGTTAATAAAGTGTGATGTCTCTATCGCTTTCTGTACAAAAGTTATGTATGTTCAAAGTCTCGGCTGCGTGACATTTTGGACACCCTGTATTTAAATGTGTCTGGTTAGTCATGTCAGCTGCCATAGATATATGAGGGAACAGAGTGGAAGCGTTTGGTTTTAATTGTAGTACTGTTAAATGGGTTATTTTTTAATAGGGTGAAATCTATAATTATATTGTGTTCTTTTGTGAAGGTGTTGATTTAGACTAGCATTAGATACCCTATTATTGGCATTGTAAATTGGACCTGAAAGTCTTGAGAATTTGGTGGTGTCTTATTCTGTTCAGAGGAACTAGTCCCGTCATCAATACAATAGCATGGAAGGATAGGGTACCTATTCTTTGCTCACATGATTGAAGTACTAAAGCAGGTACGCTTTTTCTCCCATAAACTATTTTTTGGGTTCTTTTCCTACAAAACAAATTTGAATTGAAAAAAACATTCTCGATATTGGCAATACTGGAGGTAATACGATCAGCATCATGCTCTGGTTGTTTTTAATCCCCAGGGTTGCTTCAAATACCCATTGATTACATACTGGGTGAGTACCAGAGCTGATCTATGCAGGGACATTGGCGGAAAAAAATCCAGCTGATATCACCTACCCTGGGAATCGAAACCAAGTTTCCTGCAGTCTACCACTTCGACCACCTATGCTTTCTTAGCTTTTCATGCCCATTCTTTGTGAGGACATGGCTGTTTCTGCTTCAGCTTCATGTCTAATATGTTCCCCATCTCCCTAAATGTTATTACAATGCTGTACACGGATTTGAAATTTTTTCCCTTGGAAATTCATTCTGATATCTTCTGCATACTTCATGTGTAAACTGCATGAGCACTTTGTTTCATTGTAAATTTCACTTCGGCTGTACCACATGTACTACACAATTAAAAAAACAACACAGACTAAAATGGCCTTCTCGATGGCGCAGTGGTAGCATCCTTGTCTTGTAATCAAGGGGTCTCAGGTTCGATACGTGCATAGTGGTTCAGAACCCACTTTAAACTGTAGGTCCAGTCCCAAATAACCTTACTGTGCATAAAGTGGACTGAAAACACCAAATCAATCAATGAAATGTGGAACAAGCAATAATACACAAAATTTGGTAAACAGCAGGTTGTGCTGTGCGTTGGTGGACAACCTTGCAATATCCATACTTGGTAGCTGTGAAACTTAGTGGCTGTGCAGGAAATCAAACTCCCAGTTTATGGTGATACGTAGAATATAAAAATTTAACAGCTAAACTTTTAATTCAAGGTGAATGTGAAGGAACAGGGCAGACTACTACGTCAAAACGAGTTTCTAGTCTGGCAGGGGAAAGGGAAGAAGTGCCTTCGACATGTTTTCCTCTTTGAAGAACTCATCCTGTTCAGCAAGGCTAGAAGATTCCCTGATCGCAAGGTAAGTAAAAGAGAATATAGAGCATTAATTTTATTTAACACTTTAACCGCATGACCGAATTTTGCATTTTCTTGTGGGAGGATGGAGATATTTTGATGTTATTTATAATTATGATGCTCACGACCTGTATACACTTTTTAAATTTTTTTCTTTCCATTATTCACATCTTGTAGTAAAAAAGTAGTTTCGCTTGTTTTTATTTTATATGTATGCAGAAACTTTAAACTAGGCCAGTCAATAAGGAGGTCCAATAAGAAAAGAAATCAGGTAAAGCTGGAACAAATTTTATTATCTTCATAAAAGGGGTCTTAACAACATATTAATTTTCAGCCCCTCTACCACCCTGGATTTGGCTGCCATCTTGGAAAAAATGGCACCCAAAATAAGTTTTTTGCAAATATCTCCGACATCAATTTGATACACCTGGCAGTTAGTGTTAAATTTGGACTAGAGAAAATTGAAATTAATTGTTGTATGCAAGGGTAAAATGCACAAGTAAGACACACATACAGGGTGACAATTAATGAACTATATGAAATAAAACAGAAATTAGTGACAAACCACGTAGTACACAAACTGTATTGCACATGTAAACGGCACTACAGACATTCGGATTTAGGTTATGACATGTTCGATATGTCTGCCATCTCTGGCGATGACGTGGCGTAGACGAACAGCAAAATTCTGCATGACCCGCTGAAGTGTCGATGCTGTCGATGACCTCCTGAATGGTGGTTTCCAGCTCGGCAGTGGTTTTGGGGTTATTTCTGTACACCTTGTCCTTAACATAGCCCCCTTCCAGTGGCCTCTGGGTACCCCAGAGCCAGAATGCAGTCCCCAAAATACTCCTCCAGGACATTTTCACTTGCAAATGGCCGACATTCAACACGTTGCGTGCGCATACGCATACAAATTCCCATCATGCCCTGTGGCCAGCCACGCAGTTTGGACATCATCATGTGAACCATTCCGAAATTATGATGGTTTTATTTCATATAGTTCATTAATTGTCACCCTGTATTAATAATGAAAAAGAAAGTTATACTTGTAATTGGTTCTGTATCTATATTTCTTATTGTACATTATTTTTCTTCCTCTGTATGCTAATTGTGACAATGAAATATGATTATTAAAGGAAATTGATTAAGGGACACTCACTTAAGCCAGGACACAAATCAGGGACCATCGGTGACATGATTGTGAGTCCAACACTCAAGATGCTTGGAGACTGAGGCAACTTGGTTCCATACCTGTTAGCATTTAGCCATTGAGTAGCTAAGGACATAGATGTTCAATAAAATTAAAACTATAGGCACAGCTAACAATTTTTTTAAAATGAGAGTGAAAAAAAAGAAAAAAAAATCAATTTTGAATTGTAAACTCTAGCAAAATAAGTGTACAATGAAATCTTGATATTCAGTCTCTCAGGTTACCAAAGTGAATAAATCTCAAAATGTGGGAAAGTATAATATCTGGGAAAATTCTGTAACATTTGCCTCCATTGGGACCATGAAGAATCAATGGAATGCGAGAAAATGTGAAGTCCAGGAACATAAAATAAGGGTTCCACTGGAAGTGTTTCTCCTTTTATCAGTTTCATGTAATCATTCATCCCCATCATTGCAGTTAAGCTCAAGAGGTAAAGAAGCAATATAAAATAAGCAAATGACAAAGTTTCCTACTTTGTTACCCTCAAAGAGAACTTTATTAATATTAAAAGAAAATATATTGTCAGATTGTTTTTAAATTATGTGAATCTAGAGTCTGGATGTGAAAGTCAATGTGAGCTCTGAATTACATAAAACTACCAAGAATCAAACCAGAGACTTTTGATAATAAATGGTAACAAGTACTAATTGCTATTATCTTGACTAAATTTTCCTTTTTATTCTGGTTCCTCTTTCCATATTTCAGTCACTTTCAGGGCTGAAATGTCATCACGGTAAGAATACCATAGAAGGTATGCCATTATCATTTATACAGAAACGGGTAGAAAAGTGACAAAGCCATACATGAAACCACAATTATAAGTTCTTCAGGATCTGAGGCTAAAGATTAACTTAAAATGCAGAAAGTGTAAAATTTGATGTTTTGTTGTGACTCACTGACTTGTAAATTACAGAAAATCTTGAAAAGTTACAGAAATCAGGGAAATTGAATGCTTTTTTCTTACCACAATTGGAATTGAAAAAAACATTTATTTAACTTTTCTTCCCAAGTAGTGTAAAATTGTTCTTTCATTTTTGGTCATTTATTTTCAATTATGTTGAATAAACTTGATTTTATGATTAGCATCCAATGTTGAATAAATAACCCTTATTTTATCATGTTAAAGTACTATAGAGTGGGCTGGAAACTTATTTAGGAGTTGCAGTCCAAGTAGTCTACCAATGTGATTTGCAAAATAAGTGGGAACACTGTAAATGTATAATGCCGGAAAAGTAAAATCGAGCTTCTGCTGTATATTGTTTCTAATAGAAGAGAAACAACAATCCAATGTGATTTTGAGAAGCAAAAGTTAAGTGTTGCGAAAATTGAAAGCATTGTCTTTTTTTTACAGAACCTTGACATTTATATCTACAAGCACAGCATGAAAATGACGGACATAGGCTTAACTGCTCAGGTTGGAGACAGCACCACCAAGTTTGAAATCTGGTTCCGGAAGAGAAAGCCACATGACACCTTCATGCTGCAGTCCATGTCGGAGGAGATAAAGACTGCATGGTCAGAGGAGATTTCAAAGTTGCTGTGGAAGCAGGCGCTAAGAAACAGAGGTAAATGTAGTGGAAGGCTGCATTTTTTAAATTTTAATTATTATTATTATTATATATAACATCACGAGTCGATGCACTCTCGTCCACCAAGGGGACTGTAGATAATGACACCTGATACAATGCAAATGAAGCTATGAATTATGTAGTAATTTAAGTGAAAAATATAATCAGGCTCAACCATGACTCAAACCCAGGTCTCTGGCATATTATGCCACTTCTCTAACAATGGAGCAACCAAGCCAGTTCTGATTTTGCCCGATTTTTTGCTTCTGCTGTTTGTGTTGAATCATCTTTTTTTGCTTCATGTACATATTCGTATAACAAATTCAAATGTTGAAAATCATATCATACTATTACGTTCTATTAAAAACACGTACAAAACTATTCTAGTTATGTGAATATGTTTATACTACATAGATATCTTCATATTTTGATCGGCTTATTAAATATAACACTCGGAAAGAACCACCCATTCGAAAAAGCCAGCTTTCTTGAAAACACTGTTTATGTCTATCTATGAATTTCATATTATAAATTGTATTTTATATTTAGAAATGAGTGTGTATTTTACAGTAGGGAGGTAAACTAAAACCATGGAAGAGGGAGAATGCTGCCAACTCCTGTATTTTCATTGATTTGAGACACTTTTGTGAAAAAGGCGAAAAAAGCCCAATCAAAAAAGTTGAAGAAAAAACTCTCATTGTTTTCCCCAAAAAAGCAGATTTTTTTTCCAACCACTTCTAACATAATGCATATTATTATCATCTTGTAAATAAAAGTAAATATTTGTAAACAAAATTCCGGTGGATTAGTATGGTATAGTATTGCACAATGCAACATATGTAACTACTGTATTCTGAACAATTTGAAATTAACATGCAATCTGAATTGACATCTGTGGCAGGTTATTGTTATGTTGTTAATTTTTATATTTTTGATACATTGTAATCCTCTTTCATCGTTTCAGAGGTGCGCCTTGCTGAAATGTCTTCCATGGGAATTGGCAACAAGCCCTGCTTAGACATTCGCCCAAGTGCTGATCAGATAAACGACAGGTCAATTAGTATAGCTCAACTCAACAAAAGTAAGTATATGAAAATATATATATATGTCTTGAACAAGCTACTATGATAGATAGGGGGCATTTCATGTGAAAGTGTCCCCTGATCCTCAATTTTTAAATTTAAATGCAATGCTGTAACTTTAGATTGTTCGCTCACAAGATATGATAAAGTTTTCATTTGCATAAAAATTCAAGTATTATACATAATTAAGTTGGAACATAGTATGTTATTTTACATATTGCTAGTTTATTATAACTTTCAGATTTATTTGTGTTTTATATTGTGTCCCACCCGTGACACAAAAAAGAAAATTCTCCTTCAATTGTTACATTTCCCCCTCAACTCCACTAGAATATTCAAAGGTCAATTACCTTCTCTGTTTGTCTTAAATAATTTATTTTGCATAATTTGAAAATTGACAGAAATTAAATTTCTTATTAAGTGAATTTCTGTCCCACCCGTGACACAAAATTGTTCATTTATAGCTAGAAATCTGGTAGTAGTATTTTAAGGATAGTTATGTTAATCAACAGTGTTAAGCTTCATATGTCATTTTTTCTTACAGTTTCTGTGCAATGTTGCTTAAGTATCATTGGAATAGTTACTTTAATATAAAAAATGTAGTCAGTGTGTCTCACCCATAACAATGGATTACCCCGTAGATATCCAGTTAGGAAATTATAGACACACTAAATTAATCGTGCAATACGTAGTATATTCACTTGTTTTCTCTAGTCTTTGCTACAGTATTGCAAGATGTAATATATTTACAGGTGGATGTTTTAATGGTCCTTGCAATGCATTTCACATTCGTGACTATCTGATATAAGTCCTCTCCCAGTATTACCAATATTCTGTCCTTTGTATGTATATTGTTTTTAAAAGCTGTAAATGCACAGGTAAGACAAAACAATTTGCAAATCATTTGATGACACGTATTCAGGGTGTGTATGAAATGTTTGGTAATATACGAGGGTTACAGCAAAAGTTGTGGCAACCATTTTTTTCCACGATAATGTGGGTCAGGCAAGAAATTTTAAAATATTGTGATGCCACTAGATGCCAGTGGCTGCCAAGACATTGGACTGAGGGAAGTGGGAAGTCAGTATGTAACAGTCGTGCAGGATGAATGTGACCTGGCGTGAACAGCATTCTTATGTGAAAATAACAGTTCTCCGTGGAAGGAATGCGAGAGAAGCTCCACCATACCGAACTGTTGCGAGGTGGGCAGCAGCATTCAGCCATGGAAGAGAAGCAACTGCCGAGATTTAATGTTCAGGATGATGGACAATTGATGTTTCTTATTTATTCTTTTTCTATATCCTGATACAGATCTCTATGTTGCTCAAAATTCATACATTAAACGTTAGCATATATCATGACCTTTGCATGCATATAATAAAATGTCTTGCCTGACCCGCATTATCATGAAAAAAAATAGTTACCATGACTTTTGCTGTAACCTTCGTATATTACATGTTTTATTCAGTGTTCAAATGTGGGGAAGGACACATGCTACTCCCTATTAATTAAGAAAATTTTCATATAGCATCCCCCCTCAGCTAGGATAATTTGCATAGGCATCCCCCACATAACGGCATTGTCTCTATGTAGATCTAAACAAACATCCTACAAGCTAGGAAGTTCCACTTTGAGCACTGCATGTATTACATCATTGTTTGGAAGTAATAAGTTATTTGTGATGCAGATACAAGTTACATACTTTAGTGGTCTTAGTAAAAGTTACTTGTAACTTTCTTCAAGTAATGGTAACTGTAACCAGTTACTTTGAGAAAGGTAACCAACGCAGTTACTCTTTCAGGTAATGAATATTGAAAAATTAATATTTATAATTTTTTTTTGTATATTTCAACAGCAATGAACAATGTGGTTTGCTAAAGTAGTATAAATAAAATCTTAATTCGCATATTTGTTATGAGCAAATGTCTTGCGTAATGAAACCTTTTCAAGTATAAGCATTTACTTAAAATTTTCCTGCCTCTGTATTTTCATATTTACTCACATGAACTTTATAACTTCATGAAAATTAGTAAAGAAAAGAACAGCCTGTTTACAGTTCATTCTTGACTTCTAAAATAAAATATTTGTAAAAAGTCTGTTCCAAAGTCTGATATATAGGCATGTATAAGATATAAATAGGATCTAGTGATAGGTATCCAGAAATAATATAATGTTATACATAAAATAGAATTTTTTCTTACTCTTTATAATTCAATGTTTGTTAGTAGAATTATTTGCCACTGCATGCAACATTCTTTGGTGCCATGGCAAACATCCAGGTGATATTCAACTTCCGTCTACATACTTTGTAGCATGTTAGGCTTAACTGTAATGACACCACCATATGTGTGCTCGATGCTTGTCACGCTAACCTTGTAAACATTAGTTTAAGGTAGCCCTGAAGTCAAGTAACCTGGGTGGTTAAATGTTACCCGCAAACCTGTTGCATCCTGCCTATTTTAAATCTTGTTAAAACAATGGTCTTTTTTAAACGAAAGTTACATGGCATTCACTCTTCATCACTACATGTTCTCAAATGAGGATTATGCAACAAATAACATGGAAAAACTACCTTGTACTGTACTTATCACTGGATGTTGGGAATTAAGATCAAGCAATAATCAAATAGTGTTGGCTATTATAGTCATGTCCATAAAATTGCCAATAATTTTATGGATCCAATATATGCATAACGCCATGAAGGCGTATGGGGGGGGGGGGGTGGAGTTAGGGCCCCACCTTTCTTGATCACGGCCGAAGGCGGGGGTGATGTGATCAGCACAATGCCCCTGGCTGCCTTTACCCCCCAGAGTTTCCTCCAGGTACCTACTTTATACGATGCTGGGTGGGCACCGGAGCCGCTTGAACAGGTGGAAAAAATCCCGGTTCTCCTCCGCCAGGGATCAAACCTGGGTCTCTCGCATAGTAGTCAGATGCCCTAACGACCTAATTATGGATATATCTATGCGTGCGTGCGTGCATACACACACATATATATATATATATATAATGTACAAAATTCCATCTTATTTCATCATAGTTTTGCAAAGTAAATGTATAAATATTTTTTTCCAATCATAAATCCCATTGCAATTACTTATTTACAAACATTAATTAATGAGATTAATGAACATTTTATATTCTTCAAAGAACATTTGCAATTTTATAAGAGATCAGTAGAATATCTGTTGTCAGTTAATTTTAAATGAGCAAAAGTTTCGTATCAGTCCACCATACTACAATTGATTCTCAAGTGACATGCTGATTGCCAGTGTGAAATTGCTTTGGATACATCATCCGATATCCAGACATCCTGCTTTACAGGATATTTCATATTGTAATATTTGCTAACTTGGCGGATAAAACTCTTGAGGGTTCAACTCACTGCATGGGCATTTCTTTGAGCGGACCCTCATCAATTTTGTTAGATAATCATTAACCTATATAAAGAAGCAGAAGACATGTAAAATAAGAGAAATACAATACACTGCAATATTTATACTTGTTATTTTACACACTCTGAAAACAGTGGAAACTGCATACTGGTAACATCATCACCTTTTAATCAAGAAGCAACAAGGTTTGATACCCGTTGGTGGTTTGGATCTCACATTAAACTGTAGGTCTAGTCCCGATTAGCCTATTTGTGCATCAAGTGTACCTAAAACGGCAGCTCAAACAATGGAAATTGGGCTTTATATGATATTGTTTGCATGGTTGACCTGTATGAAAATGTTACAGATATATATAGACACGAAGAGCTATTACAAAAGAAACCTATCTTATTTTCTTTTTCCAGCTGCCCCTAGATTCCGAAACTCAATTGCCGTGTCTGCAGGAGATCACCTGCGGAGCAACAAGAGACCTCATTCCATAATCTCTGTGAGCAGCTCTTCATCAGGTGGAAGCAGTAGCAGCAGTCAATCTTCTTATGCCAGCGGAGGGTGTGGAACACTGAACCTGGCCTTTGAACCAATCGAGAGTCCCAGGCTGCACCATAGATCAGTTACTCTGCAAAGCCAGTGCTCAATGGGTAAAGTATTATTATTATTAACCTTTTTTTTTGTATGGCGAAGATGAAGGCTCATGCTTTGTCTTACACTCAACCATATTATACAAAAAGTTCATAATATAATATACATTAAATGAATACATGTAATCAAACTTTTTCCATGAAACTTACTTGTAGAAGTTCTCTTAATTTTGGGCCACCATCCACGGGAAAAATACAACCCACATCTTTTATTCCCCAAATATGAATAATGTACATTCATAATTTGATTCACATATAAACATAGAAAATAATGGTAAAGGTAGTTTCCCATGCACATAGCACGAAGGCACATTTTAGGGAATTTTAGGCCAGCACTATGCTCTGGCCACCTTTACCCCCAGAGTTGCACCCAAGTACCCATTGAATTGAGGCTGGATGAGCTGCTTTATGCAGGGACAAGGCTGGAAAAGTTCAGTCTCCTGCGTGGCAGCCAGATGCTCTACCAACTAGACCACCACGGCTACAGGAAATAACTAATAAAGTTTTATTATTTTAACATTGAATGTTTTCATAATTTAATAATCTCGTCTGCAGTGTATACTTATTTCTCCACCCTGTATCATCTTAAATATTAAGGATAAAGTTTCATTATCTGGAAACTGATTTTCAGTGCCCTAAAACTGAACAATATCTCTCTCTCTTCCCAGCACTGCAGCTAAAATTGCTTTACTGACCTCAAAGCAATCCCTGAACTTGCCTCAGGTCCACTCGTACAGTTTAAAGATCAACAAAGCATTCTGGGTACAAACTACTCTCGGAAAATCAGTGTGTCTGCTATTTTATATAAACAAAATTCCCTGACTTTTCCAAACTAAGACCCACAATTTCCAGACTAAGCATTATAGCAATCCATATGGGAGTTAATGAAGAAGATAGTCACAGTCTGTGGCTCTGTACCTTCTGTGCTAACCTGCAGTAAGTTATTGTACCAGAGTGTTAGCATCCAGACATGCTTGTCTCTGTATAAAGGGGTTTATCCAGGATTTTTCCTTTGGGGGGGGGGGGTTAAGTTTGGGAATATTAAATGCATATTTTGGACAGTTTTAAATTGTTCGCCCTAATTAAATTGGTTCAAATAAGATGTCAAATGCTAGAAAAGATGGAAAATATATTTTTGTGATAATGTTAATATTCAGTCTAACGTTTCAAGTATTGCTTTCCAATAATGTTCAGTACTTGATTTAATCAATCGTTAGACAAACACAAGAGATGACATTGAAAAACACAAAATTTAAACATATTATTACCAGGGGTTGTTTCATGCAATTCTTAAGCTAGTTATAAAGAAATTAGGAACACTTGTGCAATATTTTCGTGCCCTATTTGTAACTCGCAGATTATCTTGGGGGAGGGGGGTGCCCAATTCGTCGATGAAATATCTGTGAGAATGCATTGCATGGGTGCATGCACTCTTGCCTGTCTGAAGTAGTAGTAATAAGTACAGATGTAAATTGACTCTTAAATAAATGACCACAGTGCGAGTGAAGCGAGCAAGAACATTTTTAGTACTATTTTCAACTGATAATGCATATTATTAATTAAACATAGCGACAATACTTTCATTTCACAGTATCCCATGATGTGTACTCTTTACCTCAGCACATGCCCCCTGCCCCTTCCTGTTCTAGCTTGTTAGAAAATATGCATATACGTACAATAATTAGACCTTGGATTTTAGGTTTTTAACCTATTTTTTACTTTGCATGTAAATAAAAAAAACAAGTTATTAAAAAACTCAACAACCGACGAAGTTTTATAATACCTAAAATAACCTATTTTGCTTGTTAGAACTTTTTTTTAGGTTTTACAGGATTTTTATATCCCACAGAGGTATTTACTCAGTTTCGTGACTAAACAATTCAATGACTGGCATGTTTGAAACATGTTTTCTGTCAATTTCCCTTTGTCCAAGTCTGTGATGTTTTTTAAACCTCTAAACAAAAGAAAATGCACACAGTGGTGGCGATTAGAGGGGCAATTCCCTCCTACTTTTTGCCCCTGTACTATGGATGCTTAATGCTAAGCCTTGTCACTCCTCCCCCCTTTAACAAAAGTTGCAATTTTTCATGTCTACGGAGAATAAAACATCTGCTTGTACCTTTTTTTTCATGTTTACCACAGCAAATAATAATTTAGTCTATGGGCCAAGTGGCCAAAATCAAGAATTCGGTAAATTTAGGGGTACTAATTTTCCTTTATACCACAGTTACATGGTTATGAATGGATGTCAAGAAACCATGATTGCCATCTCAAAGTGGTAGCTAATAAAAATGGCTGCCAATCCAAGATGGCGGATGTCGACATTTGAAATAATGACTATATTTCTGAAACCAAGGGCCCCATCTCAAGTAACTTTTTTTTAAATGAAAGCTTGATATATGTTCTATATTTAATGTTATCTTTAGTTTTTCGATAGGAGCAACCGTTAAGTAGTGAATCACAGATTAGTAAAAAATAATCTTATTTTTTACTATTAATTTTATATTTATCATTGATTTATTAATAATCTAGGCAACTGAGAAGAAAATGTTCCAAACAAATATTGTAGTGTAAACGCTTATCTTTAATTTGACATATTACACTTGTTGGTTTTCACCTTAGAATTCATATAAAACAAATGAATTATGTAGTGTGTGCATGGAATTCTTCTAGCAGCATGTCCTTAGTCCTATTTAATTACACGTATTGTAACTGGTATTGATTATTGAATAGTATATTATTGTTATACACATACAATCACTTTTAATAATAATCATAATAATTGACATTAGTATTATTATAAATAATAATAATAATAGTTGTTTTTGCTGTTGTAGTATTAAGTAGCCATTAAGTTTGTTTAATTGTTACCGATGTTCATGGAAGAATGTTATCGATAGATTGAAATTAAAATTTAGTATACATCAGCACTCAGGCTATTTTCACCCATCATATTATATGAGGCCAAGCCCCTTACAATGTATAAAAAATCATGTTACCCAGGGTAAAAACCGAGGTGGTACTGGAGCGAGCACATATATTCCTATGAGCAATACACAGGAGACCATGTATACAACCATACAAAGGTAGCCTCCCCTATGACTTAGTGTAACGGCGGTCATCGCCTTGTAATCGAGGGAACCCATGTTAGATACCCTGTGGAGGCACAAAGTGGTTCGGATCCCACTTTAAACTGTAGGTTCACTCCGGATTTTCCTATCTGTGCATAAAGTGTACTTAAAAAGAAAATCTCAAATCAAACAACACTACAAGGGATTGTGCTGGCTGTAGGTTCAGACGCCAGAGCCTCGTTGGTCTCCAGGACTGCAGTTGCTGAGGTGAAGTACGTGGAAATGAGGTTAACATTTGGGAGTGTTCAGAAGAACATCATAACATACGTGTATACTAGTTATTAGTTATTACAGCCGAAATGTCTGCTTTCAAGAAAGTAAAAATCTGTAAAAACAGAAGACAGACCAGATAAGTTATATTATATGTGGGGGAAATGCATTCACCAAAAGACATACAGTTTTGTACAGTGCTGCCGTGAGCAGAAATTTTGATTGAGAATAAAGATGCATGATTTTCGGCTGAAAAATTTCATCGCATGTTTCGAGCCAATTTGACTAATATCAAGACTAGAAGCAGATACTTCATCCTCCCATTTGTTTTCTGAAAGTTGTCCATGCTCATCAAAGAATGCCGAGAAACCCTTGAAACAGACACTCACAGATGAACACATCATATACATCAAGAATTGTGTTTCGTTGGACAAAGAAAGGAAATACAAGAGAATGTGAAGATCAAGGGAAACACTTACTCAGAATCCTGAGCTGGGAATTGATAAGATATTGGGTGTGACTGCAATTGAGAGAAGAGTGGAAAAATCATCGCAATCAAATTAAGGGAGATCTGAACTGCAGAAGAATGTTATCATAAATCTTATTACTTTGCCTACACCAAATTCAGATCAGATAAACCTGGAAATATTGGTGAAAGTAGTTAAGCAAGAAAATCGGCATGTAAAAAGTTTGGTACATATTTTATCCGAGAAATTTGAGGATTGAACCTCAGTTACTTCCTTTCAAAACCATGAAGGATGATAATGAAATATAAGAGTCTACCGAGAAAAGTTTCCATTATAGCTTGTACCAAGAATTTGGTTCCTCCTAATGTATTTCAGCATTGACGGTACGATAGGTAATCTGACTTAGGATTTGCTACTTGTAAACTATCTGAGGGCGTAAATCATATTAGAAGCAGCTCTTGAAATGGAAAGATGTTAGCTGAGGGGGTGTTTTTGGTCGAGACTTGGAGTTAGCTGAGGGGATGCTTCTATAGAATGAGGTAACTGGGAAGATGATTTGCGAAAATTTTGCTAGCATTGGGGATAACATTCCCAAGCATCTCCCCTAACTTTGAGCACTGATTAGGTCACATTTTGGCTAAGGAACCCTATTCATGGAGCTGCTAAACATATAAAGGAAGATGCGAAAGGTATAGAAACCCCCCCATCATCATCTCACGAGCTTTACATGAATTACGCAGTCATACTTCCTAGCAAGATTGCCTGGAACCTTTTAGATAGTTGCAATTTTAACAGTTGGGCTGAAAAGTTCGTAGGCTAACATAGTAAAAAATATTTTTTTGACAAAATTCGATTTTATTATTCAATATAGTTGCCTTCGAGGGCGATACAACGATTATAGCGGTCATACAATTTTTCGATGCCATTTTTATAGTACGATTTCTCTTTAGCCTCAAAATAGGCCTCAGTTTCGGCGATTACCTCTTCATCAGTGCTAAATTTCTTTCTTTTAAGGTCTGCAAACAGGAAAAAGTCACTGGGGGCCAGATCTGGAGAATATGGTGGATGGGGAAGCAATTCGTAGTCTAATTCATATAATTTTGCCATCGTTTTCATTGATTTGTGACACGGTGCATTGTCTTGATGAAACAGCACTTTTTTCTTCTTCAAATGGGGCCGTTTTTTTTGGTGATTTCATCGTTTAAACGCTCCAACAACGCTATGTAATAATCGCTGTTGATGGTCTGGCCCTTTTTGAGGTAATCGATGAATATAATACCATGTGCATCCCAGAATACTGATGCCATAACCTTGCCAGCCGACTGTTGCGTCTTTCCACGCTTTGGATTCGGTTCATCACGTGCAGTCCACTCGGCTGACTGTCGATTGGACTCTGGAGTGTAGTTATGGAGCCATGTTTCATCCATTGTAATATATCGATGGAAAAATTCGTGTTTATTACGGTTGAATATCGCTAAGCATTGCTCCGAATCATCAAAACGTTGCTTTTGATCGATTGTGAGCACGCGCGGCACCCATTTTGCACACAGCTTTCGCATGTTCAAATATACATGCACAATATGTCCAACACGTTCCTTTGATATTTTTAAAGTCTCAGCTATCTCGATCAACTTCACTTTACGATCATTTCAAATTATTTTGTGGACTTTTTTGATGTTTTCGTTGGTAACAGCCTCTTTGGGGCGTTCACTGCGTGCATCGTCTTCGATGCTCATTTCGCCTCGTTTAAATTTAGCAAACCACTTCTCAACGGTTGATTTTCCTGGTGCAGAGTCCGAATAATGTTTATCAAGCCAAGCCTTGGCTTCAACAGTATTTTTTTTTCGCCAAAAAGCAATGCTTGATTAACACACAAAATTCTTTTTTATCCATTTTTTCACAATAACAAAAGCTGCTTCACTCACAATGCTATATCTCACGAACTAATTATCTGGCAGCTGTGAAATTTATACACGTTTCTTTTGAAGGTTAGTACTAAGTAAAAATCATATGGATTTAATTCTAGTAACGCCATCTATGAGTCAGCCTACGAACTTTTCAGCCCAACTGTTAAATCACCTAAGCTAGAAATGTAACTACACTAAAGTTTCAGAAATAGATACAGCGTTGTGTATAGAACAATTCTCCACAATGTTTTCAAAGTATGTAATCTTGCATACATGAAACTGATATTGCAATACTTTCTTGCTTTCTCCGGATAACTGTAGAACTAGACCTTTGTGGCAAGTAGACATTTTTTTGGCAATAATTATATTGACACAATAGGAAGTGCCAGCCTCCTTTAATGTTTCCTCTGTATGGTGTACATTGTGAGAGACATGAATGCTGCTTGTTTGTCACATGAAACACAATTCTTGATGTATGTATACAATGTGTCCATCTGTGAGTGCCCGTTTCAAGGGTTTCTTCTCATGCTTTGATTAGCAAGGACTTTCAGTCTAGTCTTGATATTAGTCAAATTGGCTCGACACATGTGATGAAATTTTTCAGCCAATAAATCATGCATCTTTAGTCTGAATCAAAATTTCTGCTCACGGCAGCACTGTACAAAACTGTATGTCTTTTGGTGAATGCATTTCCCCCACATATAATATAACTTATCTGGTCTGTCTTCTGTTTTTACAGATTTTTACTTTCTTGAAAGCAGACATTTCGGCTGTAATAACTAATAACTAGTATACACGTATGTTATGATGTTCTTCTGAACACTCCCAAATGTTAACCTCATTTCCACGTACTTCACCTCAGCAACTGCAGTCCTGGAGACCAACGAGGCTCTGGCGTCTGAACCTACAGCCAGCACAATCCCTTGTAGTGTTGTTTGATTTGAGATTTTCTTTTTAAGTACACTTTATGCACAGATAGGAAAATCCGGAGTGGACCTACAGTTTAAAGTGGGATCCGAACCACTTTGTGCCTCCACAGGGTATCGAACCTGGGCCCCCTTGATCACAAGGTGATGACTGACGTTACACTAAGCCATAGGGGAAGCTACCTTTGTACGGTTGTAGGTATGGTCTCCTGTGTATTGCTCATAGGAATATATGTGTCGAGTGATCTAGTACCGCCTGGGTTTTTACCCTGGGTAAGGGGCTTGGCCTCATATAATATGACAGGTGAAAATAGCCTAAGTGCTGATGCATACAAAATTTTAATTTCAATCAATCAATAACATTCTTCCATGAACATCAGTAACCATTAAACAAAATTAATGGCTAGTTAATGTTGCAATCAAGTACTCTGCTGGTTTGTACAGCTCTAACTGGAAAGATGATATATAGTTAGTGCTGAACCTGAGGAAGCTCCTTGACAAGGGTGTTCACATCCAGAATTGTGCTGGTCTTGTTACTCACAAGGTAAATTTCAGTCAGAATGCTTTACTGAAGTTTTGTTAATTTGGATATGTCTTTTCAGTTATAAATTTGTAAGATTTTTATGAAATGACTGCTTTTTGATTGACGTTAGAAGAAAAATAACTCAAATATTTTCTGTTGTTTCTTTGCAGAGAGTGGAATCATAGCAGACATTTCCCTCAGCTGTGAAGAAGGGGATGGAAGTCAGTCGCACTGGCAAGTGGAAAGGTCAAACAGCTCGGTGACATCCATCTCCCTGGATTCTTCGTTGTCTCCAAGTTCTCCACTTTCCCCTATGGACAACAAGCAGATTGTCCCAACAGAGGGCAAGCAGGACATTTTGTGTGCTCTCTCCAAGGCTACGGACAGTGAGGAACCATTGTCGGTGAAACTCTAAGAGCAAATAAATGCAGATACCCAAGGTAACATTGTTCTTCATTCTTTCCAGTCTTTGTCTGGGTTGCTATAGAAGTCTACATACAATAAGTTTTTATCATTCCTCTTTTTCCACCCCAAATATTTGTCTTACCTTTGGCTTCCTCCTCATTCCTTAGTCTGTCTTTCTCCTTCATTGTACAACTCTTTGCTCCCTAGTGTCACGATTCACGTCTTTACACAGTATTTTTGTCCAATGTTGGTCAGACTGCACCTTGGACAATAATGCTGTATAAAGAAGTGAAATACAAAGTGAGGCAAATGTACATGGTATTGGTTGGATGTTGCATTTCATAGACTTGTACCTGTTCCATATCTCTTTCTCTTTTAACACATTCATAGGGATCCACTTCATCAGTTTTATTTTTATTGTTATACAGTGTGTTTTAAAAGTCCTGCAGAATTCTAAAAACTTATAATTGCATTCTGACAGTGCTCTATGTGGCAAATCTGCTATGCGTCCTGTAGCCTTAAACTTTTTGCACCATCTCTGGATGTGTTTTTCCAAAGGTTATTTGGAACCTTCTCTATACCAAAACACAAGATTTTAACTTTCTAAACCATAGCACCTACATTGACGCCATCTAGGAATCACGTGAACATCTGCTCACACGTCATTCAGCAGTGTGAGCAGAACAAAATTTTAAATTTTCCTTTGTGTAAAGAAACAATATTTCGTTGTAATAAACCTATTACTTTAAGTTATAGCTTTTTAGAATCCTGCAGGGCTTTCAAAACACACTGTAGTTAACTGAAAAGTGTTGAAAGGAACAGTATAAAATAGGAAAACTAGAAATTAAACAAGATATTTTCTATGAGGAAATTTCAGTGAAATATACAGACTTGACCTAGACTCAACCCCAGATCTACCAACTGAGCTAACAAGCCAGCCTGGTTTCATCCGATTTTTCAATGCTGCCATTTTACATGTGTGTAAGAAATCAGGCTGGGTTGGTACAGCAATGGCACATTATGACATGTGGGTTTGAATCCTGGTCGAGCCTGCATTTTTAGCCGAAATTTGTACATTCGTCAATTTTCCCCCCTCAAAGCAAGTATAGTTTTAATTAATCAAGGCATGAAGAACAATGAAGGAGAAGATTGCCATTGTTATAGACTTGTTGAAAATCATGCTGAAACCTTTAACCCTTTACGTGGGTATGACAGATATATCAGTCCTTCATATTTTCTGGTTCTGTGTATAACTAACTATGCATCTGCTTCTTTCACTATTGAGTTAGTTCACATTTTCACCATGAGATTTCACTGTTCAGAATCTCCAGAATATTTAGCTTGGCATAAACACCTAGAGATGGAGACTGCTTCCATGTTGGTATATAATATGTGTCAATTCAGGAGCCGTGAGAGCATTTTTCTTGATTGAATTAGGTTATTTTAGGCCACTTTTCTGCTGCTTTTGGTTAATCGCAGCAATGGGGATGAGTGATCTTATAAAAATGATGAAGGAACACTCAAAAAGAGAGGGATTCGAACCTGGTTTCTTGCATTTTTGAAGTCTTGTGTTTTTCTAAGATGGCTCAAAGCAGCAAATTGAGTCACTTATCTTTGAGTACAGAAGGTGCACTTTTTGGAGAGTGATGAGTGAAAATTTTTAAAATTACGCACTACAGAAGAGATTTGGCACTTGCACTCCATCCTGAAACTCAACCTTGTATCTTACCTTTCTTCATTTTTACCATTACCTGGCTTGGATGCAAGAAAAGAAAATGCAATTTTAGGGTGTATTTTAATGATAAGAATGGCAATTCTCTCATAATGGTACATGCCCATTCTCTTGTTATAATTATCTCAATGTTAGTGACAATGGTTCTACATTAGTTGGCATGTCTAGTGCTTTAAAATATAATTATTCTAAGACTATGTTTCAAGAGAGCACTTCTCTCGTCTTCAAGTGAACAGATGTATTTTTGCTTTGCTGGTGGTAGGGATCAAACCTGTGATTAAATCCAGCCCCCCAGAACATTATAATAATTTTTGCTCCGTTTATGCTATTTCTAATTTACCGAGGAATGTAAGGTGGTTCTGATGCTAAACATATTTAATTAGCCTTTTCATTCTTCAATTACTAGATATCCAGTATAGACCTGGTGTAAAGTTAGATATCAGATATTATGAGCAGACTTAAATTAATTAAGCTAAGCATGGTTGATTGATTTACTTTACTTTTTGAGCCACTGTTGGCTAATTTGTGAAGATGGCGATGAGTAATGATTTGATGAATGGACACTGGCGAACATCCATGCCCAGGCTAGGATTCGAACCCAGGACCCCTGTTGCCATAGCGTGATGTGCTAACCACTCCGCCATGGCGGCTGGCATGCTAAGCATGAGAAACATCTTACATTCCTCTAGTTCCTAAAGGGTTGAGGGTTAAGAGACTTCTCAGTACAATAGCTATGGGTGAAGAAAGAAATAGCATTGAAAGTTAGCCAGTGCCTACTCAGATATAGGATTAACCAACAGAGGCATATAAAGTCACAATTGCACATAGACATACATGAAATAGAGCAGGAAATAGAAAGGAAGATTTCAGTAGTAGATTTCAACTATATAAGACAAGAAGCAAGATCCACAAATGCTGAAGTTAAACAGACACAACAACAGAAACTTGCGAAACTAATGCAGGAAGCCAAAAGACATAATCACACCACTAATGGTAACATTACCAAGACAGTAGTAAATTTGTTAAGTCAGTTTTTCATTGCATTTTGTCAAAGTATAAGTTGGCTTGAGACACAGATAACTACTGTAGGCTAAACAAGGATCCCATAACCAGGATATATATATTTTTTTTTTTTTAAAAAAAAAGTGCCCAGCACCACAAACTAGTTCAGAAATAACATAGCAGACTCAATAAGAAAGGCTCAGATACTGCACTACAGTAAACCACCACGATTTGGATTACCAAAAAGTACACAAACCAGGAACATCCCTTCACACACTTGTCCAACGCCTAATAACATAATCAATCACCCTTCATCAAATGCCAACACACACTGGGAGATAACCTAACTACAAATCACACCACCCCCATAATCCACTGCCTAAGACTAAGGGCCAGAAGAATCTGCCCAAAACTAGCAACACTCTGACAAGAACAGATCATGTATACAATGAAACTCAATGCGTATCCACCAACCATAACTAAGAGAGCTATCCAGAGCAAGATAATAAAGGCTATGAGAAGAGACAAGTAAAATTGGTTAAAATTTCAACTCAGAATATCATTCAGTAGTAAGAAGACACTAATAAGAATACTATCAAACCCCATACAACATACCATTTGAATGTGGGCGAGCTTACACAGGAGATTCAGGATACTCTATCCAGAAAAGGATACATGAACACATGCAAAGGTGAAACAGATAGGTCAAAAATAGCCTAACATTCTTGGAATGAATCACATAGAATTCAGTAGAGCATCGTAAGAGTAGTACACAAAGAACCAAATTGGAAACTAAGGAAAATCAAAGCAGCAGCCTTCATAGCAATGGCCCAAAACCCTATAAGTCATCCAAGTGTAGAATTCAAGAAAATATCATCACCACTCCTCAAATAATAGAAATAGTAGCATAAATGGAGCAAAATTAGTGCAGAATTCTTGGGGTGCCGTGGAGTAGTTGGATAGAGCAAGAGTTTTGTAGTAAAATCACAGGTCTGTCATAGGTTCAATCCCCACCACCGGCAACAAGAAATTTGTTCACCTGAAGACGAGAAAAGTGCTTTCTCGAAACGTAATGTTAGAATAAGTACAGTTTAAAGCACTAGACAATGGATAATGTCCAATTAACATTGTATGCTAATCCACTATGTGCAAGATGACTTTTGTGGGAAACCATAAATCCACACCCTCAATGTACCTTCATGGTGCTGTATCACAATTAGTTTACTTAAAATGTGAGAAAAAAATTGGGAAATTATTATAATTACTTTAAAAACTGATGCCAGAATAAAACTGTATCAACTGCAGCAATGCAGTTTAGTTCAGACATAACTTACACTGCGGTGGCTCAGTCGGTAACGCATCTGACTACCATGCTAAAGGTCCTGGGTTCGATCCCTGGCTGGTTCAAATCTGGGAACTTTTCTAACGTTGGAAGCGACCCCGGCACCCACCCAGCATCAAATGACATGGGTACCTGGGGGGTAAAGGCAGTCAGGGGCATGATGCTGATCACATCACCCCCACTCATGACCGGATCAAGAAAGTGTAGGGCATTACCCCCCCCCCCCCCCACATCCCTATACGCCTTCATGGCCTGGTGCTAAGCACAGGGGAGCACTTTACATTTTTTTATAACTTGCTCCACATGCCATCATTTCACTAAGCAGCTGAAGTCCATTTTAGGCATGTATGTACTTTTTCAGTTACTCACGCTTCTGCCACACCACGTGGCTTTAGGAGTGGACTTCAGCTACTTAGTGAAACAGTTTTAGTGTTGTAATACATGAGTAATTAAGAAAATTCTAGAAAAATAACCAAGCTTTTTCTTTATTCCTTTCAGGTACCTACATTGTTGTTTTTTATGCTTCAAGTTCTACACCTCAACTTAGCATGCCCTGAACATGAACAACCCAGTAGTGCTAAATCAAAACAAATACGGAGCAAAGAGAGTTACATTAAAAAAATATATTCTATTTTGTTCCAGAAACATTTTTCTCCTTTTTGCTCGTATTCTGAATACCCGTGGAAGAGTTCTAGTATCATGACTGTATATAGAAACATACATGTAAAGTCTAATGTAGAAAAGATATTTATTATTATTATTTTTCTGTTCATCTCTGTATAATCTTTGACATTTTTCTGTTGTATGATGATAACCAAAAAATTTGCTCAGGTTTGTCATACAAAAAAAAAATATATACTTAAATGTAGATCAGAGCTTAGTTTATGGCTAAGCACTTCAATTTTTGCATGCTTTGTAAATATAAAGAAAAACAAACTATAGTAGTGTATCTGCACCATAACTTTATACAGTAGATACATCACTTTGTTATAAGATGATCAAAATTTTTAAACTAAGGTTACCATCTTTCAGTAGAATACAACTGAACACTTTTTTTCACAAACTTATATCTAAACGTAAATAAACTATGGGGAAAATGTTTTGTGAATACAAATATGTATTTTCCTAGGAACGAAAACAAAGTTATAACTTAATTAATAAATTATGAGGAGTAAAGCAACTGCCATTTATAATAAATTGTATTTCAAAGAAACATGAACAGTCCAATACTCTCAGGTAGAATTGTAGTTCTTTTGTATATTTTTAATTGGTTACTAAGCAAACAAAATATATATTCACTAATAATTCTGTAAAAAAAAATACTTGAAAGAGTCTCTACTAGAACTATTCAAGAATCTATATCTAATGTTTAGTCATTATTTTCCCATGTTATTTTGACCAGAACTGAGTATAATAATAATATCAATGATAACATTTGGAAAAAGAGAAGTATAGAAATATTAACCATTATTATTATTATATCTGTGTATCTGTTACTTCGAAAAATTTCTTTTTGATATTATAATCTTTATTACGTTGTTTGTAAAAGTTGAAACATAAGCTGTCCAGTACTGAAGAGTGTAGAATACTTCACTTGATGTATGGATTATATACTTAAATAAAAAGTCCTATATTTAAAAAGAATTGAAGTTTATGATTATTTGTGCCCATATTATCAAAAAGTGTATTAAGTGCATCTCTGATGGCATAACTGTAATGTGGCTATATTGTAATCAAGTGGTACTGGGTTCGATGTCAGTGGTTCAGTCTTGATTAGCTTATCATAGCATAAAGTGGTCTTTAAACCAACTTTATGCTCAGAGAGACTAATTGGTACTAGAACTACAGTTTAAAGTGGAATTCAAACCACTGTGCAACATGCCCCGCCACTGGGAATCAAATCTGAGGCCTCTTGATTACAAAGCAACAGTACTATGTCATCAGAAGATTCATGCAATGTCAAATCAAGCAAGCACTGAACTCTTGGATTTTGACTATTTGTGGTGCGAGTCGTTGATATTATTTTTTTATGAAAACCCCTGCAAGAGATTTGGATAAAAATCAAATTTGTCAGATTTTTAGAAATTTAAAATATTACATTTGTGAAACATCGTATTTTCAAATGTGTATCTTGGGAACACACAAAGCTAGAAATGTGAAACTAGACTCTGGCTCAAGCTATGTTGACAGTGATGATGTAACAGCATTGCAAACATGCAGCTTTCATACTTTCACTGTCTGCACTAGAAAAAAAGACAAACAAGGGAAATAATTTCAACAGATTAAAATGCAAGGGAAGGAAATTCAACATGTCGCAATGCGAGGTTTTCTGCAGAATATAATCATGTAAAATAAATAGTAATTAAAATTAGCACGATATATAAAGACAATAAAGTGAACGGAATCGGATAATGAATACAGGATGGTAGCGTGCCTTTGAACAGAAAGTTCCTGAGGCTTGAGCACAAAAATGTTGTTCCTTAATGAAAGCACGTTACAGCGTATGCAGTGCATAGAAATGAGTTACAAATATTAGATACTTAAAAACTTGTTGAAATAAAGAGTATTCAGCATGATTATTTTGTTGGAAGTCTAAGCTAAAAAAAATATACATGCGATCATTGACCCGAATCTCAGAGGTGATTGCAGGTCGAAGCAAGGTTAAGCAGCTTACATTTGTCAGCTGGTTATCATGGCATCCTCACCGAGTGAGATCCGAACAAGTGTTTTGCCTGCGTGTTATTTTAAATTACATTGTAAAGGAAATCCTTTAAAGTCATGCGAAAAAAATCATGTGAAATGTTTATTTGTCACAAAAACATCCAATACTACCAGTGTTAGTCAGCATGCTATTTTCAGGATGGAAAAGGAACATTTGCAAAAGGGGTGAAGTGACAACGCCTGGGAAAGAAAGACCTCATGGCAAAACAGCGCTGTACAAATGGATTAAACGGTTTTCTATGGGAGGGAACAAGTGACTGATGAAGAAAGGGTGGGGCAGCCGGTAACGAGTCGAACAAATGAAAACATTGCCAAAATTCGTCAAATTGTGCGTGCAAATCAGCGACTAACCATGAGATCCATAGCAGACCAAGTAAACATTGATAGGGAAACTGTGCAGAAAATTTGAACTGAAGACGTGAAAAAGTGAGATTCAAACGACTGGAACTTTTCACCAACAACTCATGGCTCGTGCATCACGACAACGCACCTGCACACACATCATTGTCTATACAGGAGTTATAGACCAGGAAACAAATAACTTTGGTAGACCACCCACCATACTCACTTGACCTTGCCCCCAATGACTTCTATCTTTACCCGGAGATCACACAAGTTTTGAAAGGAAGACGTAGGTGCTGGCATCGGTGTATAGCTTCCCAAAGGGAGTACTTTGAAGGTGACCACAGTGCTATTCAGTAATAAGATATGTAGCATATTTTCTAGGATAAGTTCGCAAATTTATTTGTCAGACCTCATATGTAAATTTCAAAATACATTTTCTTGCTGATGTGGAAAAACATCACCAAATTTTAATAGGATACAGAAGACATAGAAAACTAGAATATATGCAAGTGAGCATCATTGATTCCGGGATTATTTTTAGCTGTTTAACTTTGAACATAAAACACATCGAACACTTGGTCAAAAAGGGTTCCAAAATAATGATCAGATTTTCCTAGTCTGATTTGTTGAGATATGTATTTGAAAATACAGTGATTTTTAATATCCCCCAAAATTGGAAATTATTATTATTATTATTATTATTATTTTTTTCAAAATCTTGTAAAGGCAGGAGTTTAATAAAAATTGAAACCACACCCACCCACCACAAATGCTCCAAATTCAAGAGATCGAGGTTCAACCCTTGCCTGATCTGATGTGGAATCGTACATTTCCAATAATTAAATCAAGAAGTTTCTGTGAACAAACTAAAAGGTACATGTAGGGGAAGAAAGAAAACTTTTTAGAATTCCTTTTGGGAAAACACAATGTTCAGCAGGACTTAAAGGAAATGAACTAAATCGATTAGTGCATTCTAAGATGACACATGAAATGTTTGTGCTGCTGAAGCATAAAATCTGCAGTTCAGGAATGCCAACAATTTGGTTTATATCCCATGCTTAATATTACAAAAATATCTTGATTGGTTGATATTTAAAATTATAAACATGTCAGCTCAATAGCTATTTGCATCTGTCGCAAAATATGAGAACAAACATATTAACAGAAACAAAATGGTGGAGAGAGGTCTTACAGTAAAATAAAGTATTTGCATTTAAAATTCACTCATTATAACTACTGTAGATATGAACTCTAGTTTTGGCATACTAATCAGCTGAAAAAGGTACCCTTATTAGGCTTACCATACATCCGGGATTAGCCCGGACAGTCCTGTTTTTTTTAGTGTTGTCCAGGGTGATGTCCGGGATTGCAAAATGTCCGGGGTTTTGAGAATCTGAACATGAAAATAGCTACCGGTATAGAATATTCACGACCAAAATTTGTGACCGGCAGGAACGATCGATTATACCTTTTCTGATTTACAAGAGAGTGCACAAGTTATTAATGCAATTGTAAAAGATGCCGTAAATATTGATGACCTATTTGATGAACGTACATTGTTGAACAAGGTAATTCAAAACCAAAAGGTAGGTTGTGGTTCACGTTCTGAAAAAGTACCAGATACTATCGAAGAGATGTGGCAAGCAATTTTTAAGGTGTTTCAAAAGACTGATATTTCATGTACCAACATTTCTACAATGGTTGAGTTTGCATATTTTCAATTATGGGGAATATTTGGTCTGCAGAAAGCGGTCGACTTCTAGTATCTACTCTTAAACAACTGCTGAATGTTCAAATTAATTCAGAACTTTCATGTTGTGAATTTTATGATGTTATTAAAACAAACAAGCCATTTCTGAAAAAAGTCATGACTAGTGAAAAGTACAATTGAGTCAACTAACATATAATGCTACCTAGAACAGAGACTTCCTAAACATCAGAAAATGTATTATTCAATTAAACATTTGAAAATTAATTGATTGATTTTAGAAAATAATGTTAATATTTTGGTACTACTATAGTATGGGGGTGACACCTATAAATCAAATATTTCGCACTTTTTTACATTGCTAACATACTATTTTGGAATGCGGAACATTTCCTAAGGTGAAATAATGCATTTCTAACTAAGATAATGTCTATTTCTTACATTTACAAGTACTTACTGTTACTTGTTATTTCGATTCTGTAACACACATTATGGCGACAGTGTACTGGTTCATCGCTCGTTGTGCAAGTGTTTTGTCGATTTATGCAGTGTTGCAACCTCGTTCACCGGAAAATACCTACTTTCATGCCCGGATTTGAAATTATGCTAATACCTCACAAACCACGGTGGCCGCGGTGGCTCAGTCGGTAACGCGTCTGACTACCATGCTAAAGGTCCCGGGTTCGATCCCCGGCTGGTTCAAATCCGGGAACTTTTCTAACGATGGAAGCGGCCCCGGCGCCCACCCAGCGTCGAATAACATGGGTACCTGGGGGAAACCCTGGGGGGTAAAGGCGGTCAGGGGCGTGATGCTGATCACATCACCCCCACTCACGACCGGATCAAGAAAGTGTGGGGCGTTACCCCCACACCCCCTATACGCCTTCATGGCGTGGTGCTATGCACAGGGGAACACTTTACCTTTTTTTTACCTCACAAACCATTGACGTTAGCCCCACAAACCATTCACGTTAGCCCCAAAAACCATTTGCCGTAAGGTTAGGTTAGGTTAGGCAAGCATAGTTAAAACAATTTTTTAAAAAATTAAATATACTCGGCACATCATGTTCTAGTGAAAACATGGGGAGTTTGATACACTGACTATGGGGTTACATCATCTAACACACGGAACATTGTGCTCTCGTGCAGAAAGCAAATGGTGGCAGCAGAAACAGCGTGTCGGACAGAGATTTTCGCAGAAAACAACATGTATTCGCATTAAAATGGATCAAAACTACATTCATGAACTTCCACAATGCTATAGAAAATGATTTCCGTAAGTACTTTCTCCTGTAAATTTGAAGAAATCCGTCACCCCTATACTATAGTGTTACCAATATTTTTTCTTGTACAATATATAATTTAATGTTCCAATAAAATGTTAAGGCTTTAACTGAAATTCAGCAGTAATGAGTTGATCGCGAATATGTCCTGGGTTGGACCCAAAAAAATATAGTAAGCCTAACCCTTATGCAATAATCACTTCACCATGTGAGAACCAGAGGGACATAACTCCAATTTTAAAAACAATTACAAGAGAGAGAGGAAATAATATATTCTTACGAATATGTTGTGTCTAAAAAAAATCTGTAAATTCTAGATACATGACACTATTTTTCTGCTAAGGATCGGAGATAGAAATATGTCGATCCGACTCGAAATAGAGCTCTTTAGAGATAAGTGAAGCAAAACTGAGAACCACATTTTTTGAGTTACTTTCCTCTGGTTTTCACATGACGACTTGTCTATCTTTCTGTCACCTGTTGGTATCGGAGAAACTGTAATAACAGGAAACACCCAATTCATTCCAAGGAGAATTCAATTCTTTTCTTGCCATGGTACAGAAAAGATCTAGGTACAGCATTTTTTCACTTGCAGTTTATGATTCTTACAAGCACATAATAAACACACACTCCCTTCATCAGATATTTATTTTTAGTTTTGAATAATGTTCAAATTAAAAATAAATGTTTGATGAAGGGAGGAACTTCAATCAGCAGTAAATCAGATGGTATCAATACAAAACTACGATCATTTTTAAAAATCAATGTGAGATTGAGAATGAGACAGATGTCTCAAAAAACCAAGATGAAGCAGACTTCATAACTTCAGAATGTAAGTTAAGAAAATGTTTGTCTAATCAAAATTACTTTACTATGCTACTTTGCTACTTATTCAGTCATACCAGGCATTATCTGTTTCATTATTGGATGACTGATTGATTGATTGAGTTTATTTTACTTTGCGTTTTGTGCCTCTTGGCTAATTTGCGAAGATGGGGATGAGTGATGAAATTGATGAATGGACATTCACAAACAACCAAGCCCGACCGGGATTCAAACCCAGGACCCTTGGCGTCACAGTGCAATGTGCTAACCACTCGGCCACAGGGTCGGGCTCATTATTGAATGACAAAGACGTGGATGTCACCAGATGGATCAACACTGAATCAAATGGATCATATACTAATAGAAAAAGATGGGCATCAAACATAATAGATGTAAGAACATACAGAGGTGCCATTTGTGGCTCAGACAATTTATTAGTTAAAGCCACCCTAAGATGCCCTATAATGAAAGCTAGAGCATATGGTGTTCCCAAAGCTGAAAAACAGCATTGGTAAAGGTCAAGATGAAGAGACTAATAAACAATTCAGATCAACATTATTAAGCAAACTACAGAGCAAAGAAGATCACCCTACAGAAGACAGAGGATAAATGGCAGTCAATGAAGAATAATGTCAAGGCAGTAGCTAAGGAAGTTCTTGGAACAGGCATTAAGAAGAACAAAAAATAATGGTTTGATGAAGATTGCAAAGAAATCGTTGAATTGAGAAATAAAGCATACCATGCATATTTGAGTCATCCTACAAGAAGGTAAAAGCAAGAACTAGATAGATGGAATAATATGCCGGAAAAAGAAAAGGAAGTATATAACAGAGAAAATGATTAATATTGGAGAACAACTTACGTCCAACAGTACATGTATGGCATATAAAGAAGTAAGATCAATCAAAGAAGGATTTATAACCAGAACAAACTGCTGTAAAGATAAGGATGGGCTACTTCTGGGAGATAAGGAAACAATCAAACATAGACGGAAAGAGAATTTCCCTAGAGTACTAAATTCAATACAGTCGGTGAATGCCCACAAAGAAACTAGCAGAAAAAGAATTGTGAGGAAAATTGAAGAACCAGTGAAACCACCTACAAGGAAAGAATTTGAAAAAGTCTTAAAAGCCCAAAGAAACAATAAAGCTCCAGGAATAGATGACATATCAGCAGAGCTATGGAAAAATGGAGGGATCAAACTCAAAGAGACAATGTTTCTGATAGACGCATGATAAGAGGAAGAAGAAGAATTTGTATTCTATAGCATGTTATTGATTGGTTGTTATAGTAACAGTGTGTAAGATGTATGTGAATGGCTTTCAGGCATTAAAGTTATGTTGTTAATTTGAACCTACGTGTTTGTATGTCTTGTATATGTATAGATAAGAAATCACACACACAACAACAAAGAGGCTTACATCTATGGCGCAGTCGTACAGGATACTCTTGGTAATCCTTCGTAAGAAGAAGTATGGATGAAGACGTCACGAAGAGTACACGACGATCATCATTCCAGCATAGGTTTATGCAAGGAGAAATTGTGTCGGCTTGATCAATTGCTACAGTAAGAACCAAGATTACACGGTTTGTGTATTAATTACAATAATTGTACAAGGCAAATTCAAATCAGTGTGATACGGATTGTGTTTACGATATTGTGATATTTAGTTGAACACAATTATGAATATGTTCGGTTTGAATTTATTCTCTGAGTTCCGGCCAGATTCGGAAAAAATAGAAGATTATTTAACGAGGTTTGAACAGTCTTGCTTGGCTCATGATGTTAATGAAGTCAGGAAGGTACCCATACTGATTGCAGTTATAGGATCTGAAGCTTTCAAAGTGTTGAAGACTATACTTGCACCTGAACCAGTCGATCGTCAAATGTATTCGATCCTCAAGGACAACCTGCTTAAACATTATTGCCAGAAAATAAACAAATATGTGGAACGTTTCAAGTTCAGGCAATGCAACACGATTTATGGTACGTGTTAAGGAACAAGCACTAAAATGTAGTTTTGGCCAGTACTTACAGGAAGCCATTGTAGAGGAAATAATTGGAGGCGTTCGGTCTGAGGCCATTAGAAAGAAATTACTATCTGAACCTACATTGACTCCAGCAAAATGTCAAGATATTGTGCTTCAAATGGAATTAATTGAACGGGAAACAAAAATGTTTGCACATCGTGAAAATGAATGTAGTTCTAATGTAGTTGCATTTGCTGGGACACAGAAATTTAAACCATGTTTCCAGTCCTCGCAAGCACACAAAAAGAACTTTGTTAATCCTCAGAATAGAAGTTATAAAAGCACTAAAGAATGTGATAGATGCTCCAAAGGGCATGATCTTGGACATTGTCCAGCAAAATATTCGATATGTTCATTTTGCAAAAAGAAAGGTCATTGGCATGTAAAATGCAAGTTTAGGAAAAATAATGGTGGAGTTGCGACTAAGACAATTACAAGTGATCAAATATCTATGTCTAATATTAAACCTTTAGACGCTATTGTTGAACAAAATATACATAACGAATTTCATGGTTTGTCTTTATTGCACGTTGAGGTTAGTGATTCTCATCCGCCAGAAGATAATACTTGCACTATTTCATCAAGCACAGACAATTCACAAGTGGAAGATGCAACACTCACTCGTTCAAAAGCAAGGAGTGTTAGTTTCAAGCCAAGAGCACAAGCTATAGATGGCACTAATGTTCTTGTGTCGGCAGAACCGTGCGTAGTTGATTTGTGTATTGATAAACGAATTGTAAAATGTGAAGTACATACTGGATCTACGGTTACTCTGTTTAATAACAAGTCTTTCAAACAATTGTTTCCACATCGGCGAACACATTGTACTTCACTAACGTTACGAGGCGTGAATAATGATAAGTTAAAGTTGAAAGGTCAAACCTTGGTTGATTTATCATTGAATGATGTATTGTATAAATTGCCGGTTATATTGTGTGAAGAAGAACTGCGTTATCCGTTGATTGGACGTTCATAGCTGGCCAGTATTCATCCGGGTTGGAGAAAACTGTTAGCACAATGTAACACATTGTTCACAAATACGGGGTCCGAACGAAATGATAACTTAGATATTAATACTGAAATTCCGGAAAGTGAAGGTTTGAGGGCACAGCTGGAGAAGAAACTTGACCAGAAAGGAAAGGAGAAGAAAGAAGAGCATCTGAGGCAGTTGGCTCAGAAGGCGAGAGAAGAGAGAGCTGGAATTCGAACACAGGCAATGAGAGATAAGGATGTTGAATCAAGGGAAAGTGACCAACTGCGATACAAGAGACATAAATATATGACTGAACGGGAAAGGCGAGTGGATCGCCCACCATTTCTTGGATCATGGCGGGGCCGAGTAGAGAGGAAGAGACTTGACAAAACTTATCTTGCATATCTTCCAAATGATCCAGTCTGGGTGCAGACCCTGAAGGTAAATTCTCCGAAGCATGTACCAGGAATGGTATTGTCTAGAGTTGGCAACAGCCTAATATATAAAGTGCAGTTGTTCGACGGATCGACACGAACGGTACACGTCAGGTGGCTACGAAAATGTGAGTGTGAACCAAACCCCTCATCAACAGATCTACCTGATCCAAACCATGAATCGATACCAGAAGGACAGCCGGAGGATGCAGAGGGAAGAGATAACCAAAACCAACCATATACAGACGCTGGGCACACACCAATCAGAAGATCGAATAGACTTAGGAGACCTCCTGATAGATACAGTGAGACCAGCACTTAAAACAAAAAAAAGAGACTCCGGGAGGAGATGATAGATGCATGATAAGAGGAAGAAGAAGAATTTGTATTCTATAGCATGTTATTGATTGGTTGTTATAGTAACAGTGTGTAAGACATACGTGAATGGCTTCCAGGCATTAAAGTTATGTTGTTAATTTGAACCTACGTGTTTGTATGTCTTGTATATGTATAGATAAGAAATCAGAACAACTTACGTCCAACAGTACATGTATGGCATATAAAGAAGTAAGATCAATCAAAGAAGGATTTATAACCAGAACAAACTGCTGTAAAGATAAGGATGGGCTACTTTTGGGAGATAAGGAAACAATCAAACATAGACGGAAAGAGAATTTCCCTAGAGTACTAAATTCAACACAGTCGGTGAATGCCCACAAAGAAACTAGCAGAAAAAGAATTGTGAGGAAAATTGAAGAACCAGTGAAACCTCCTACAAGGAAAGAATTTGAAAAAGTCTTAAAAGCCCAAAGAAACAATAAAGCTCCAGGAGTAGATGACATATCAGCAGAGCTATGGAAAAATGGAGGGATCAAACTCAAAGAGACAATGTTTGAATTGATAAAAGAAGTACAGAATCGAGAAGAAATGCCCAAGGACTGGCAGAGAAGCATAATTTGTCCAATATACAAAAAGGGGGACAAATTGGAATGTAAGAACTATACGGATATTTCACTCTTATGCACATCATATAAAATATTCACATCAATAATAAGCAGAAGATTGGAACCATATGCAGAAACAAATCATAGGAGAATACCAGACTGGTAGGAAAGGCCGCTCCACCATTGACCAGACATTTACAGTAAAACAAATATTGGAGAAGTGTTGGGAAGGAAACAAATATCTTCCAAATCTTCGTTGACTTCAAGCAAACTTATGACTCCATAGACAGAGAGAGTTCAGAATACCAGTGAAGTTAGTCAGATTGATAAGTAGAACTGACAATGAAGGGTACCCTTGCCTCTGTACGCATCCAAGCAGAATTGGGAGACCTCTTTGAAGTAAATCAAGTACTGAAGCAAGGAGATGGACTGGCCACACTGATTTTCAACCTGGTGTTGGAATACATTATCAGGCAGCTACGAATTGATACCAGAGGCACTCTACAATACAAATCTACACAAATAGTTGGATATGGAGATGATATTAACATCATGGGTAGATCACTAAGAAGAGTAAAGGAATTCTTTTAAGGACCTGAATGAGGAAGGCAAGAAAGTTGGGACTAAAAATAAATGAGAATAAGACAAACATATTAACCCAGTCTAGAAAAAGAAGAAATTGTGAACAGAACATAGCTCCACTTTCGTGTGCACTGAAATGATCCCTCAGTTTGACTTCACAGGCTTTTAATAGTTGGTCCTAGTATGTAAAAAAAAATTGTCACGACTTGATTTTTGATCGCTTAGCAGCCATGTTGGATTCAAGATGGCAGAATTAAACATTTTAAATAACTTGTTTCTCGGCTACTTCTCAACCGATTTCAATTTTTCTTCTTTCGTTACAATCCTCTAAGCAAGACCTTTAATTTCTGTTCTTATCATTTCGTCGATAAAATCAACAATAATACTAGAAATTTGGAAAATTTAAATTAGATACAAAATTTACAACAATATAGCCAAATTGTGGTTTCTGACAAAAAGTCATCCTTTGTGCAAGGTTATCCGGCTTCTTAGATGAGATAAATACAGGGTGTACACAAATGAATATTGGAGTTTTAAACTTGTATATTTTCTGTGCTATACACATTACAAATATGAACCATATATGAAATGAAACAGTAACTCACCATGTTTTCATAACCTATATTACAAGTGTTCAATGTGGGCATCATTCATGATACGGCACATCCACATTTCTTGCCACACTCAACTTAGAAATTCTGGTGTAATCGACTCTACCACTGCAACAATCCTGCGTCTCAACTCAGGAAGGCTGGCAGATAGCGCTGGTACATAAACACGATCTTTTACATAGCCCCACAGAAAAAGGGGGTGAGGTCAGGGGACCTTGGAGGCCACTGGAGAAGATGCAAGTCGACTGCACCATGACCACCGATCCAACATTGGGGGAAAACTTCATTTAACCATTCCCGCACTATGTTATGAGAGTGAGGGGGGGGGGGGTGCAGTCTTGTTGCCAAATGATGTGTTGTTTATCCTACAGTTGTGGAAAGAGCCAATTTTGTAGCATGTCTAGATATGAAATTCCAGTAATAGTTTCTTCCATAAAAAATAATGGCCCATAAACTTGTTGTTTTGATACGGCACAAAAGGCATTAACTTTGAGTGAATCCTGTACGTGCTGCAGTTTCCCATGGATTCTGCGACCCCAACATACAAACATTATGTGTGTTTACTTTTCCACTTAGATGAAATGTGGATTCATCGCTGAAAATCGTCATCTTCTTGATTAAGAATGTGTGTGCAGAAGTTCCTATTAGCCAAATGATCTGCAGGCTTCAGTGCCTGTAACAGCTGCAGATGGTACAGTCTCATTTGGAGTATTTTCCTTAACACTTTCCACACTGTCATTGTTGGCATTGCTAGTTCTTGACTCACCAGCCTCACAGATTTTCTAGGATTGCGAGTGAAAGCCGTTCTGACGCTTTCCACCTTCTTGTCCGATACACATGGCCGTCCGGAACTTTTACCTTTACACAAGCATCCTGTCATCTTAAACTGATTATACCACCTACGAATGTTGTCAGATAGGGGTCACTTCCAAATCTTCGTTGATACGCACGTTGAACTGTAACAACTGAATTAGACCTTGCGAGTTTTAACACACAAAAAGACTTATACTCGGAAGTCGCCATCTTTATGAATGGCTCCACCAAGCACCAGAGTTAGGAAACAGATTTTGGACATGCATAGAAATGAAACTTGGCGAGTTACTCTTTCATTTCATATATTTTTCATATTAGTAATGTGTAAAGCATAGAAAATATACAAGTTTAAAACTCCAATATTCATTTGTGTACACCCGGCACTTGTTGTCAAACTTTATGCCGGGGGAAGCCCATTTATGGTGCAGGGTGCCTCGAAAGTAATGCATTCAGATTCCAGACTTTGGTCTTTTCCATAGTAACGATGACGGAATTGGCTGCTTTCAGTTCGTACCAAAGGGATTTGTGGGCACAAATGAAAATGGGGGTTAGGACATTTACTGTATACCAGGATTGCCCAAACTACAGCTTGTGGGTCATATCGGGCTCACCGTTACCTCAGTTGTAGTTAATTCAGTGTTGGCTTTGCAGATAAATGAATTTCTAACACTCGTGTCTGACATTTGTGACACTTCGTTATTTTTCTTCTCATTTGTACGTACTCCTGAAGAGAATGAAGAGAGGTAGAGCACCTGGAATAGATGAAGTGCCATTGGAAATTATACTAGGAGCAGTCCTCCTGAGGGATTTGTGTGCAGTGGCTGTACATTGTGATGAAAACACTGTGGCAAGAGATTGGACAAAAGGACTAATAGCTCCCATATTCAAGAAGGGGGACAGAAAGGAATGTAAAAGCTACAGAGGAATAACACTAACGTGCCACTCAGCAAAGGTGTGTGAGAAAATATTAGAGAAAATAATAAGGAAATAACAGAGCTGAACATGAGAGAGGAACGTATGTATTTAGAAGATGCAGATCAACAGTAGATCTGATATTTACCACAAGGCAATTACAGGAAAGGCACTGCGAGTATGGAAATGATTTGATTATGGCATTCCTAGATATAGAAAAAGCATACAATAGCATGAACAGAACAAAGATTTGGAAGGCTCTGAGAGAGAAAGGAGTCAAGGAAGAGATAGTGTGTCGAGTGCTGAGCGCATACAAGGACAACCAGAGTTGTGTGAAGACACCAGTGGGAAGAATGGAGTGGTTCAGTATAAGTAGTGAACTAAAACAGGAAACTGCTCTTTCCCCACTGCTCTTCATAATTACAATGGATGCAATTAACGAAGAGGTGGGTAAGAAGATAGGAGAGGAAAAGATGAAGGCCCTGTTTGCTGATGACTTAGTAATACGGAGGAACAGGGAAGAAGTACAGACACAGCTTGATAGCAGGAATGAAATTCAGTGCAGAAAACAGTGAGGTGCTAATAACAACAAGAAACAGAGCCACAAATGTATCAAGAACAAAGATGGATACGTTAAAACAAACATGGATATTAGTATTACGTGTACCGGTAATTATTGAACCAAACGGTATTTAGAGGTAGTAACAATTTTTCGAAGGCACCTTTCTGGCTTTTTAAAAATGCATCTCCCCTTCCTTCCTTTTTTATAGCCTTTTGGAATCCTGATTAAAATTTACGAAATTTGTCCCGTTTTCTAGACATTTCATTTCTTCCCATAATTGTGATTCTACACACCCACACGCACTACTGTCTCAAACAAGAATGACTTCATAGACTTGAAACTTGGAACAGTTGACTGCGAATGCTCCTTTTCTGGGTGGGTTTGTGAGGAAATAAAAATAAAATATCTCCAGATCTTAATTTCTATTCATCTGCGGGGGAATATGCTGACCCAAGAGCCGTTGACCTGCTCACCACCTGCCTTGAGGTCTGTTTATAAAGCCTCTTTTTGGAAATGGATAAAGCTGTAAAGTTTGACGTTCAGAGGGATGAAAGGTTGCCGCAGAAAACATAGGACATGCCCAAGGTCTGTTGACTTGTTTGCCGCCTGCTTTGCGGGGAACTAGCAGTCTACGGACCTTGGGGCATGCCTGCTTAGAAAGTGAAACGGGGCAGGGGCCAGGTGGTGCTTAGCCCCCTCTGAAATTTGGTAAAACTGCATCATAAAATTTATTTGCAGTTATTATTGAAAATGTAGAGAGCAGTCTCAAGGCTTGATAAAGGTTAAATTCACAGAATAAAAAGAACAAATATCACAATCGTTCATCTGATTTACGAGCTGAAGTCAAAGTAGCAGGAAGTAATTAGAATATTCCTTCGTCTTCAGCTAAGTAGAAGGCGAATTAGATAAGACCAAACAACACACCCTTTTAATTGACATTCATGGGTTTTTAATTCATTATCGAGGGGTGACCCTATTGTTAATTAATCAAGCGGAAAATGTAGGGGGAGGAGGAGGTAGATGAGTCATGGATGACTCATGCGCATGTGGGAGTTTGGAATTAATGGTTTTCCATTAGTGCACAAAATATACTATTATATATCCCGTTTTTACCCTAACCTAACCCTATTGTTGTACTTTATATATGCGTTACAGCCAGATATGAGTCATGGATGCCTCATGCACACGTGGGAGTTTGGAATTAATGGTTTTCCATTAGTGTACAAAATATACTATTATGGAGTCCGTTTTCGGCATATTCTAACCCAATTCTTGTACTTTATATATGCGTTACAGCCGTATATGAGTCACGAACGATTCAGGCTGGCGTGGGAGCTTGATTTTAATGGTTTTCCATTAGTGTACAATAGATACTATTTCGACCTTTTGCATCTCCCATTTATGCTTTTCTTATATGTGTTTCAGCCGGACATGAGTCACGGATGATTCATACAGACATGGAGCTTGGTTTTAAGGGTTTTCCATTAGTGCACAATAGATACTATTATGGAACCTGGTTCCGGCCTATTCTAACCAAAGGAACCAAGTTCCAGCCTATTCTAAGGCAGTTTATGCTTTTCTTATACGCGAGAATGAGTCAAAGCTGATTCATGCAGTCGGGGCAAACTTGAAGTTAATGAGTTTTATTCACTAACGAGGAGATGGTTCCAGCTTATTCTAAGCGAATTTTTGGCTATTTATGAAAGGTTTGCAGTTGGTGATGTCATCACGAGTGGCCATTTTGGCGTCGGTGGTGAGTCATATTTGGTATAATTGAGTAGCTCGAAGGGTCCTGGGTAGAGGCTAGAAAATATTAATCAATGAGAGAAGGTTTTTAATAAATGAATCAACCAATCAGAGAAGAGCAATGAAAAATAATATTCAAATTGAGGGGCCTTTCATCTAAGAATCTATAAATAACGAGCGGAAGACAAAGCGGTCCAAGAGAGTTCTGAAGTATTTGGCTTGAACTGTGCCTGGTTTTTAACTTGGTAAGTATCTTTTTTGTGTACTATTCTTTATTTCAAGTTGTTTTTACTGCCATGGAAACAATGTTTAAACGTTTTTACATTATTTTTGAACATATTATACAAAGAATACTAAAAAATAACACTAACAATATGTATTGTTATTGTTCCATGTTCTGTCTCTCTCTCTCTCTCTGAATTCAACGAATGAACGAAGAATGGCTTCCAGCTCCAGGGCCAACATCAGTGCGGTGAGTACTGCCGAATCCCTTTTAAACAATTTTACCCTGGGATTATACACTTCTCCAGCCGATATTATTAACGCATATTACAACTTTTGCGAGAGGGTAGATTTCTTCGACGATTACCCATATTCTGATCAGAGACTGCTCACAATATACTGAATCAAATTGGGGCGGGGAACCTCATTTTTCAGTGGTTGGAGAAACGAACAGATATTTCAGGCAGTTTGCCATGCAAGGATGGGAGGTTTCCATTGATATCCCAACGCAGGTAGTCGGGGACCCTCAATCTCTTGTCAGTTCGATGTTCCAGTTCCTCATGGGAAGGTTTTTTTTTATGATGTTGTACCCAAAAGTCGAGTTGGGGTGATTATTTCTGCGGAAGGTAACGACAGGGATATCTATATCCCTTGGGGTCGCCTTTCAGCATTAAATGCGAACATTATCCAGCATTATGTTGCAAAAGTGCTCAATAGCAATGAGTCTTTCTTTGTAGGGAATACCATTAAATGCAAGGTGCATATTGTGTTGGGTTACCAGACGTCCGGTTTTTCCCGGACATGTCTTACATTTTAGCATTATGTCCGGGGCTCTGGAAGAATTTGAAAAATATCATAAATGTCCTATATTTTGAGCATCACATAATATTAATTAGGAAAATATGTAAAAAGAAAGAAATCATTAAAGTTACAAGTCAATTATTGCACTTCCAAACTCAATAGTGAAATTTATTTTGATTCAGTCATTCATCAGGTGTAACTTGAAAAAGTTATTGGAAACCAGAACGAAACGTCGTGGATAAAATAAAATAAAAACCACTAAAAATAAATGTGGAGATTATTTTGCATCTACATAAAGTGGTTATGTGAACCTTTAAGAAGAACTTAGATATTCAGTCATTGCCCAAAAAGAAAATAAATGTCTGTCCCGCTAGAAAACAAATGGGAAAACGGAAGCAATTAATGAACAAAGTTTTGGGACCACTTACTGCTTATGTCACTGTTCAATGCCTGAGAGGATTATTTTGTTTTAGGGTTGATACTGATTCAATATTTTGATTGTAAAGCAGGGATATAGAGAACAAAATTATTAGGGTGTTTGCAAGTCAAGAAAGTCATGGAAGTCAAGAAGAAGCAAACAAATCAAGAAGTCAATAAAAAGGCAATAAATTATTCTTGTGGTCAAGAATTCTTGCTACTACAATCATTGATCGGTTGACTTGGTTTATTTTATTTAACTTTTCTGCCCCTTCGGCTAATCGCGAAGAAGAGGATGAATGGTGGTAAGATAAGATGGATGAGGGGACAGTCACAAACATATAGGGACAACCGACACAAACCCCCACATAAAATTATACTGGCTGAGAGTCCAGGCACCAGAGCCTTGCTAGTCTGCCAAATGCAGTCCAGGATGCATTAATAGATAAAGCAGGTTTAATTCTCTCATGAAATACAGCTTCAGTTTACATCTTAACTGGCCCTTTGATTGGGATTTTTCATTAAATAAATATTTATTTTCTTGATTGCAAATTTCTAACTTTACCTAAGTCGGGGTCGATTAAATAAAAAAAATAAAAAAAAACCTGAAAAAAAAAAAAGGTCAAGAAAAGTCCAGAAAAAGTCAAGAATTCCGGATTTGTTATTTTGGTAGAAACCCTCTAATTGAACTAAAAACTACAAGATTAAACTCTGGAACCAATTCAAATTATGGTAATTGCTGAATATTTGTTTGCCATTACAGGTCATAATACAAATGTTGAGAGAGTACTTTTGTTACCATCAGCACAACAGACTCATGATCCCCCCTCCCCCCCGTAAAGTCTAAAATGTTTAGTACTAGTCCCTATAATTTCAAAGAGTTTGACTCTAACATAAATATATTTTGACTAAACCTGAAATTTTTGAGAAAAATTAGCTCCTCTGAGAAGTACTACTTAAATCATGTAGTAAGAGGTGCATTGTTTATTATGAATGCAAGTTTTGAAATTTTGCATTTAAAAATCCATTGAGAATTCATTCTTTTAAACTGAAAAGTGTCATTTTCAAATTACTTTCTAACGTGTTCTATAGAAATACGTATTATTTATTGAGAATGTTTTGTGTCCTACATTTTGACTTAATATCCTACATTTTGGGACAACATGTTATACATCTCTTTTATAGCGATCTGGTAACCCTAATATTGTGGAACCGCGATGCGGAAGAGGAAAGAACAAGTTCCCTCTCTACAGAAAGTACGCTCCATTACTGACTGTGAACAATCCCAATCAAATCAACAATGATGATAATCTTTGCCTCCCTAGAGCAATTACACTTGTCAAGGCTAAAATCGATAAAGACACACAAAAGATCTGCTCCTTTACATGCATGGATCATCTATTTAAAGAAGCTGCTATGCGCTTGTGTCATGAAGCAAGCATCGACCCTTCCAATGGTTGTACAATGGAAGACATTATTAAATTCCAGAATAATCTTGGTCCAGAGTACCAGATTATTGTTTTTGCAATGAAAGACTGGGAAAGGGACTACGAGGTGATTCGGTATACTCCAAACAAATCAATTTGTTGTATCATAACGAACACTTTGATATAGTCAATTCAGATCTTGTAAAAAATTACTACTGTGCCAAATGTCAAATAGGATTTGCTCACAAATATCATAGTGAGTGTACATTGCACTGTTCTAAATGTGAAGGTAGTCATTTAGAGGAAAATACTACCAGGGAAGGGTTCGAGAAAATTGTGTGCATTGCACATAATGCAGAATGTTACGATACCCATTTTGTACTGAATTATTTGATCAATAAAGAAAATATTATGCCTTCAGTAATTATGAAAGGTCATAATATTATTGAAATGAGCGTGGGCGAGAAAATCATTTTCTGTGATTCATTAAATTTCATGTTAATGAAATTAAAAGACTTGCCTACAAGTCTGGGTCTCGGAGATGAACTGTGTAAAGGCAATTTTCCCTATCTTTTGTCAATACCTGAGAACCAACATTATGTAGGGCCATACCCTGATATTTCCTATTATGATGTGGATGCCAAGTCCACTAAAGAAACGAATAAACGTGCAAGTGGCATGAAGAAACTGTTCAGACTGGGAAAATATTTGATTTCCAAAAAGAGTTGCGACAGTATTGTTTAGTGACGTGGAAATCCTTGCAGCTGCGTGTATTAAATTTTCAAATTTAATTGAACAATTGTCAGGAATTCAGTGCTTTCTGAGATGTGCCACACTTGCATCTTTAGCCTCATTGACATTCAGGGACCAGGATACTTATTCATTAATTTCGTTGAAATGAATGAAATAGTTAGAATATACCAACAATATCACATTGAGGCATGCTGGCAATCTCGGGGAAGCAAAAGTGGGCCGTTATAAGCTGGACGGGATCCATGAAGAGACTAAGACCGTGTACAGTTTCCTGGGCAGTTACTTTCATGCTTGCAAGTCATGTTCCCCTGAAAATATGATTTGGATTGGATTGATTTGGTGTTTTAAGTCCACTTTATGCACATTAAGGCTAATCGGGACTGGACCCACAGTTTAAAGTGGCATCCGAACCACTATGTGCCTCCACCGGGTATCAAACCCAGGACCCCTTGATTACAAGGCAACGACGCTACCACTGCGCCATCGAGGAGGGAGCCCTGAAAATATGAATCAACCCCTTAATGAAACAGGAGAAACATTAAATCAGAGGTGCAAATGCACAATAACAAGAAAAGCGTTTATGGAGCAAATGTGGTACACAGTAATTGAAAAATGGGAATGAGAGATCCATGACGAAATCAAAACCAATGAGGAACTACGCAAATTTATTGGTGAGAACTGCTACTCCCTTGATAGTCCTCTTATTCCTAAACATGCCTTCAATGGCAGACGTACGGAACTTTTCAGGGCTCTATACGAATGCCAAGATGGTGAGAATTCATGTATGAAACTTTTAAATGTTGTTTCCCTGTACGCAGCCATGATGAAACTTCGAAAGATGCCTACGGGCAAACCTGTGATTTACTCCTCCGAGTTTCCCCCACTGGAGAACATATTTGGGGTAGTAAAGTGCGATGTTCTCCCACCTAAAGACTTATACTTACCCGTCCTTGGCATGGAATGCAATAGCAAGTTAATGTTTGCTCTCTGCCATGCATGTGCACAAGGTGAGAATCAGGAAGAGTGACCTCACACAGAAAAACAAAGATACTTACATGGCACCTGGGTATCAGAAGAACTCAAGTTGGCTGTAGAGAAAGGGTACAAAATACTCAAAATTTATGAAGTATGGAATTTTCCTTCAGCACAAGAATCAGATAATGTGTTCAGAGAATACGTAGATACTTTTCTTAGACTGAAACAACAGTCCTCAGGATATCCTTCCACTTGCAGTACAGAACATGACAAAGACAAGTATATTCGAGATTATTTCGAACATGAGGGTATTCAGCTTGTCAAGGAAGAAATTGGATACAATGCTGGGCTGCGTTACATATCCAAAATACTCCTTAACAGCCTCTACGGGAAGTTTGGGGAAACCATTTTAGAAACCATTTTAAAACCTAAGTCAGTAACCATTTTAGAAACCATTTTAAAAGTCAGTTTTTGTCAATACAGAAAAGACATTCAATGATATTCTATTCAATCCACAATTTGAGATTAAAAATGTTGTCCCTATTTCTGAAAAATGCTTGCTAGTAAACTTTGTCGACTTGGAAACGGCCAATTCGCCGCTAGTATTACCAAATGTTCTTGTCTCAACATTTATCACTGCTTATGGAAGAATGCATTTATATTCATTCATGGATCAAGTAAAAGAATCTTTCCATTATGTGGACACAGACTGTATTCTATGTTGAAAAGCAGGGTGAAACACTGTTCCCTACAGGTTTCTTTCTCGGTGAACTGACCAATGAGATTAAAGACTCGTATGAAATCTCATGTTTTCTTGGTGGTGGACCCAACAATTATACATATAAAATGGAAAACAAATATGATGCAAATGATGAGAGACATGTCATTAAAGTGCACGGTATTACCATGAACTACAGGACGCAATTGCAAATTAATTTTGACTATTTCAAGCAACTTGTTAAAGGAGAAACCCTCGAAAAATAAACGTAAAGCTAATTTCGAGATAGTTTCGGAAAAGGAACAAAAAACTCACCAGACAGTTCACACGAAACGCCGAAAATTGGAGAACTATGTCTCCTTACCGTACGGGATGTAAACAAAATATAAATGTCATTTTTCAAAATCTGTATATATAATGTAAAAAATACTTACATATTTTCTTTTTTTTAGATACACTCTTACACACACATACACACGCACTTTCATATTGTTCTTTTTTCACTCACTATTATATTGTTTTTCATTTATAGTGATAAATGTTATTGTTGAGTGCAGCCTCCTTGATGATCTTCTTCTTCTTCTTCTTAGGTAAGGGGGATGATGCAAATATATATGCTGCAATAGTTCTCTCTTCCCCCTAAACCCTTCAATTTCGCAGAAGGTGCACTCTTGCTTTATGTCTTCCTGAAAACAAAATGTACCATGTAACAAATATGTACTCTGACAGAAGGTTGTGGGTTATCTGACATCAATTTTTCAGCTCGTGCATAAAGTGGCTGTAGGAGTCACCAAGCCTCAGTGCTGAATTACATGCAAGAACAAGAATACTCTACCTTATATATTTAGGAAACTTAACCTGCTAAATAACAAAGAAACTCTAAAATAACCAACTTTTCCTATGTATTGAGCATAATCTGTTCTGTATATCTTTATTTTTTACCATCCATTGAAACTGATTTCACGGGGGTTTTATCGTGACGTATATTTTGATTATAGCAAATATCCCTTCAGTTGAGTGAGTGTCAGCCACAAAGTCGGATCACAATATGAGAGCCGTTATCAATTTTATAGGATTTCAAGATAATCATGGAAAATATATTCCAAAAGAAATAGCTGTTGTGGATCCAGATTCTAATTGTTTGCAATCATGGGTATTAAAACCACCGTGCGCATGGGAAGATCTCGATATGAAAAATGAAAATTGATGGGAAACTCAAAATGTGCACGGCCTCGCTTGGCAAGCTGGGGAAGTAAATTTTTCCAATGTGACCACTATTTTATTCCGCTGTACCGAAAATGCCTCAGCCATTTATTCCTTTGGCGCAGAAAAGTGCCATTTCCTTTCTACCTTACTTCAACGCACTGTGATTAACTTGGAGCAGCTTGGATGCCCTAAATCAGCTCTACTAAGTTTCCCTGCCTATACCTGCTGTGAGAAGAACCACCGCCTGAGAAAATTAGCTTGTGCTCTTAGAAACGCTCACCTGTATGGACAGTTTCTACACCACTACAGTTTCATTCAGCACGTTGTACCTGCATGTGCATCAACCCAAGACGAGAACAACTCGACATCAGACTACAAAGAAGGCAGCATCTCGTCGTCAGACGAAAACTTATATTCATTGAATTCGGCAGTACATCAAGTGAATGTTCTATGTGAAAATTTTTGTTGGTCTGGTACAGACAATACGTTACTGAAAAATATCAAGTTTCAATACAGACAATGATTCGGGGCCTAGAATATATTGGAGTGCAGTGCACATTGATTCGAATTGCCACGAACATACTTTGTCAGTTTTGGTGAAAACTCAAGTGTTTCTAACATAGTTTTTTAAACTGAACTGTAAGTGTACGGTATAACCAGAATAATTATTCCTTGGCCAATGTGTATCAGGAACCGAAGTATGGCATACTTTCTATCTTTCATTGGGAAAGATTAGAAAAAGAATGGTCGTAGAGTGAGAAAAAAATTACAAATGTGTTTTTCTAGACTTTTTTCACAGTGTGGATGCTGTGAGAGCCTAATCAATGAGCAGTGCCTCGTAGAAGCTGTGGCCCGGACAATAGTGTTTCACTATCCTCACCCTACTTGTGTGGAATGCGAACATGGAGAAAAAGAAGAAAGCAATCATATATGCCTTAATCTCGAGTGCATAAAGAAAGAAAAAATGAAGCAGTTGATCAACAAAAATAGGGTGATCAGACACATACATTAAAAAAAAGATGACAGAACATGGCGAAAAAGGAGGACACCGCAAAAAATGGCTGCACATTTGCCATTACTCATAATTTAATCAATATACAAAAATCTTACCAACATTTTGCTCACAGATGCTTTTCAGATCTCTTTCAAGAACTTCATTTTACATTTAAGAGCCCGTATCACCGCTGGTGATGATACCTAAAAAATAGGTTCTTGCGTCGACCTTCTGTGCTCGAACAGTCAAGTGTAAAATAAAATAAAATAAAGCAAACCAATCAATCAAATTTCTGGATATACGACAAATAACACTATATAATGTAACACTATTTCAGTATAAGGAATAGAGACAAAAGCATTGACTATCAATATCATTGACATAAATCAATGGATACAGTTGCAGCTCTCGCACTGGGCAGATGTGATTAGTAGTGAAAATGACTACCAATCTGATTCTTCTCCATGGAATAGAAATTGTTCACTCGGCATAAATTATTTTCCGTCATAAATAATGATTTATTAACATGTACACCTAGGCTTACAAGGAATAAAACTGCCCAAGCGTGCTGATTTTTGCACTGAATTGCAATGTTTAGTTGCACAAAGGCTAATCGGGACAAAACCTACAGCCTATAGTGGAATCCGAGCCAATTAATTAAATGTGCCTAACTGTGGATCGAAACCGTAACACCTCGATTACAAAGCATCATTATTACCGCTAACCGAGGCAGGGAGGTTCACTTATATTCTTTCTAATTCTTAACATTTAAGAGTTAGGTAGTTTCTGTAGTCTTTTAATTCATTAATGTCGTATTTTTGCCTCTCGGATGTTTTCAATAACAAAAATAGATGTAATGATGAAAGGATTGAGAAAACATCGCTGACAATTATGTTCACTGCAAATACTCGAATAAGAAACTACAATCAGAAAAGCTGCCCCCCGTGGTGGAGTGGTTAGTACATCGCGCTACGACTACAGAGGTCCTGGGTTCGAATCCCAGCTTGGGTATGGGTGTCCATTCATCAATTTCATCATATCATCACTCATCCTCCATCTTCCCAATTAGACAAAAGTGACAGAAAAGCCATGTAAAGTAAACTAAATCAATCAATCACTACAAACAGAAAATAAACTTGACGGTTCTGGAGATGTTAAACGTCCTCCAACTTTCAAAAATTCATTTTTCACACCTATTCCGGAAATTGGAAAAACCATTTGCAGAGGATAATAATTGTACACATTTAACTCTATATATAACCTATAGAACCAAATAACAATCTCACAGACACTGAATAAATCCACCTACCAGGTAGACAACAGAATATCATGTCAATTTCGTGACAAGTTTGGCGACTCATGATTTAACAATTTCTTAGTATCAAATGATCAGTGGCCGTTGTTGATCCAGGCAGATAAGCAGTTGCCCTGCCCCTTTACGATTTTAGAACACATCGTAATAAGGTAACGTCTTCCTGAAGTAGGAAATGTAATTGAGCATTGTAATGACCTTTTATGAAAGATTTATAATGAAAAAAAAAAACCTTTTTCTCTTGTTTTGGTCTAAATGCGTCTACGGTACAATAAAAATCTGGGGGCTAAGACGGGCTTGAACCCTCACTACCCCCTTTAGCGCCATTCCTGAAGTTCAAAAGTCCTCTTAGAATTTATTAAAGGAATGTGAACCTTTCAAATAACTGCATCTCTCTCTCTCTCTCTCACACACACACACACACACACTCTCTCTCTCTCTCTCTCTCTCTCTCTCTCTCTACAGATTTTTCCACAAAGGGACAAGAAAGGTATTTTTCCATGGGGCATATTACCCCGAAACTAGTGCTGTCCCCTTGAATTTGAAATTATTGCATTCCTGCGTCCCCATTACATAATAATTAATGTAAATTACTATGACTGAAATCTAATTATACGTGTGAAATATATACTTCTAGGTTGACCTTCGTTTTCGAGGTGTGGTCATCCTTGCCCCCCTTCCAGACGTTCCATGCCCCTATATAACAATTGTATTATACTTTCACCTAGAAATTTAGTGGACCTAGAAATTTAGTGGAGAGGAATATTGTCGCTGTTATTAAACAATATTATACTCTAAAAGGAAATGGCGCAACCACAAGGGGACATGGGGGCATTGCCTTTTGCCTTTTTCCAACCTTGGACGGAAATCAATTATAGGGGGCATACATTGAAGTAAAAGAAAGCAAGACTAGCAGAATCTACTAGTAGCAGGACAAAAGGATACTCAAGACGGAATTAGTTTTCACGTCCATCTTGCATTATTTCTTCCAGACTGCCAGAATCACCTGCAGGGGGCACAGAGGGGCAATTGTCCCCTCGACTTTAAGTTTTATACAAATAAAAATACATTTGGCAAAATTTTCTTTCTCGCTTCGCTCATGGTATCTGCTTTTCTTTTCGAGGTGTGGTCAACTTCCGAGCCGTAGCTAGGAAGTAACGGGAGTTGGCTCTGGGCGCCGAACAATCTGATTGAGAAAAATTGTAAAAGAGAATGCCATGGCGTCCCATGAATTTTTTTTGCGTCCTATTAAATCAATACTGTTTCTAACTTTCAAAAATTTGGATCGAAAAATTTTCTTGCTCGCAGTTTCATTTTTCCAATGCATTGTAAATTACCAGAGAGAAGTAAGAACAAATAAGTAATTCAGACAGTTGCTGCTATAACAGTTTGGTTTGAAGGAAAACGAGCGCTCACATTTCAGAGACAATTTATATAATTTTTGCTGTTGGTTTGTTAAGGGGCGAATGAATAGATTACGTAATATACGAGGGGCGTATCATAAAGAATTACACTTTATTGTTTTAATGCAAAATGAAATGGCGTAATTCCATGCACTGCGCAGGATGGGCGCATAGGTACCTTGTCTACCGCCAGGTGGCAGCACCGTGTGACAGTGCGTAGTCTGTGGCCTGTGCAGCCGTCGAAGCACAACGTCACGAGTGCTGTTGTGGACAACATGGAACAAGATGAATGTGGTCAATGATGGACGAGTTGGTTTTAGTGGAAGGAAGGGGAAACAACGGCACGTATCCATAGACGGTGTGTGGCGAGTATGCAGTGTCACGGAAAATGGTGTATAATTGGGTAACTGGCTGGAAAAATGGTCAAATGTCGACGGAGAAGGGAAAGAGTCCAGGGCGACATGTGAGTCGCCATGGTTTCCTTGTTGATCACCTCCAGAATAAAACATCTTGAACTCACTATTTTACCATTTTGTTCCCACCTCACTTCTGATATTCCCATAACATCTACTTTTGTTTCTTCTCATTTCTGCTTTTAAGTTTTCTAGTTTTCCCGACTGTAACAGGGTTCTGACATTCCACGTTCCAATCCTTAATCTTACCTTCTGTTTGCTTCTCTTTTCCCCATCAGTGTCCTTTGTCATAACATGTCCTTCCCAGACATCTCCCTCCCAGACATCCGAATGGGGGGCTAGTTTACGTCCGGAATATTTTGCCTTGGAATGACTCATCATGATTGCAGTTTTTCTAGGGAAAAGATATATGCGGTAGCTTCCCGTTGCTTTCCGCACACCACTCTCTCTTTCACATCTTGAAAGATCCCAGGGGGCCCCAACGAGGAGGTGAGGAGAGTGGATTTGGCTAAATGTATATAATATAGGCTACACACGCATATATATATATATATATATATATATATATATATATATATATATATATATATATATATATATATATATATATATATATATATATATATCACATCAATGCAAAAAACTAAAACAGAGAGATAAAATGAGGTTTTTCTTTCCCGATCTGACTGAATTTTCAAGGCTTCCCCCCACCTTATCAGAGGGTCTGCGCACGCCTATGATGTTGGTACCTTCTTCTAATAATGAAAACAAATTAAAATTACTGTAATATTAAATTAATAATATTAAAATATTAATTGATATTGTTATTACATGAATGCGAAAAAGACGGCATAACAGCACGTATTCATTATCTAGCTCATGAATAATTAAGATGGCTTCAATTTGTATAAAAACAACTGCCCTGGCAAGGTGATTGTGAAAGAGATAAGGAATTGAATATTTATTGAATAACGAAAAAGGATGTTAGATCCATTTGACGAAAAGTAAAACTCTTAATTTAATATTTAAGCATATTACTTAAGTAGTGGTGTGCATAAATCATCTTTGATACAGTCATACAAAGTTGAAAAACCTGGATGTAATCCTTCCCTTACAATAAGTTTGACGGAAATACACCTCTCTCGATTATACGACAGACGCTAAACAAAACAAGCATATTTACATAATTTAATTTTAGTACTTCGTAAGTCTCTCGTGGAAGATTCGGACTCCCTGGACACCCCACCCTGCCTCCCCTAAATAGTCCTTGGATCTATTACATGTAAGTTGTATTGCGATGTTCGTCAATGTGTGTTTTTCTTCTCTCAGACACTCGGAAAAAGTCTTGTCTTGTCACAGAAACCCTGGGAGTTGTAAACGTGGGTCTGTTATGGTCAGAGTCTGACCTTCCAGGCACGGGGGGTGGGGGGGGGGGGGGGTGATTAGCAGGGAATTTTGTCTGTTTCTTTTGTCAGAGCAACCCTCTATCCAGCAAAGTCTCAATAGGTCTCCCATGCAATGGATTTGCGTTCGAAGGGGGAAATGGAATCAATATTGGTAAGACTAGGAAGAATAAATGACATCTGTCCGGTGCTTTTTCGAGTGACGCTGATACGGGCTCTTAAGCAAAGAAAACAATCTCCTAATCTGTTTTTTTTTTTAACAAATTACAAAGAATATCTATAAGCGCAGAATTTTACTCCTTTTCTAATTTTTGGATATTAGACTGAAATATCTCCACAAGTGAATGCAAATGTAACAAGTAAGATTCGCTTACTTATTTCGAAAAGCCAAATTTTAGGTAGTTTGAATTGGGTAGAAAAATATGATTTCAATGCCATGGACATTTCTAGCACTCTTTCAACAGCAGGGGAAAGTGGCAACCACCTTACTCTTTACCCCATATTTGTTTCTTCCATCCTTTAAAATTGGATATCTATTTTCTTTCGCTTCGTTATTTCATGAAAGTAAATATTACTTAATAATCAAAATTCTCACTACATATTTCTGTATCGCGTATGTATAACTCGAAAAGGAACTGGCCAACCTCTGTGTTGGAGTGGTTAGCACACCGCATGAAGCAAGCCTTTTACTTGAACTTCAACGAAGCATCCTAGTATTCACTTTACGAAATAGCAATTAGGATTTTGATAACTTCAATGAAACTCCGACGTCACTATTTAAAATGTCTATATATTTTTTCACTTAATGATCTACTGTGTTTTGTTTCTTTATCGTTGCTATGGTCAAAAATGTATATAGAAATGTATACATCGTAATTTTACATTATCAAGAATGTGATAATAGTTAATTATACATCATATTAATGCAACAACGTTTTACAAAATATAACAAAACAGAAATTGATAACATACACTGGTCAAAACAATTAGGGGAGCAAGCAAGAAATCCCAAAACCAAAGTTGGAAAGTCAAAACTAGCAATGTACGTATGTTGATGAAGTGAGTGTGTGCTCAACCAGTACAATTCATCTGTGATGAATCATCAGCATGAAGAGCTCTCTAGTGACACCATAAGGCACGTGGCAGAATTTGTGATATGAGGAGCAATCACGAGGTCACTTGGGAACACCGGTTGTTTGGTGCTGCCAGACCGTAAGTGCAGGTGGGATTCAATTGAGTAGTGTTGAATAGGAACGATGGCAGAACAACACGATTTAGGGGAATCTAGCGCATGGAGAGCCATTGGGAGGATGGAAGCCGGGCAAACACGTGAGGTGGCTGCAGCCCTTGGTGTGTCACGCAGTGTCATTTCCAGGTTGTGGACACGATTTCAACAGACAGGTACAGTACAAAGGAGACCTGGGCAAGGTCGCCCACGGTTAACAACAGTTAGGGAAGACCGGTACTTAGCATTGTCGGCTCGCAGGAATAGGCAGCAAACTGCAACTGACTTGCAACGCGGCCTTGTTTTGGCAACAGGACGAAGTGTCTCGGGCCAAACTGTACGAAATCGCCTGCGGGAAAGGGGTCTTTATGCAAGAAGACCAATGGTGGGTGTCCCTCTGAATGCCCAACACCGTAGGGCCCGCAGACAGTGGGCTGTGGAACATCGTGAGTGGGGACATGGAGAGTGGAGTTCAGTTCTCTTCTCGGATGAGTCGCGTTTCAGTCTCCAGTCAGATAATCGATGCATTCTCATCTGGAGGGAACGTGGGACTCGCAATTATCCCGCACATGTGCGCGAAGTGTCTCAGTATGGTGGCAGTGGCTTAATGGTATGGGCAGGGATCATTGTTGGTCGACGTACCCCCCCATCCCCTGCACATTATCCCGAACGGTACTTTGACAGCCTTACGGTACCGGGATGAGATCCTCAGGCCTCATGTTGTCCCAATGGCTGCAGATATCGGTGATCGTTTCATTTTTGTGGACGATAATGCCCGACCTCACCGAGCACGTCTGGTTGACGCCATGCTACGGGATGAGGGTATCGAACGAATGGTATGGCCAGCGTCCTTCCCAGACTTGAATCCCATTGAACATGTGTGGGACACACTCGGAAGACGCATTGCTGCTCGGCCAGCGCCGCCTACAACTCTGCAACAGTTGGAAATGGCCCTTCTGGAGGAATGGTTGAATATCCCGCAGGCTGTCGTTGATAACCTTATTGGTTCCATGCAAAACAGATGTGCAGCTGTCATAGCAGTTCATGGCGACCACACGCCTTATTAGAGGTATGGATCTGTTGCGTATCTGTCCATTTCTGCTGTCTTATCACCATGCTGTTCTCCTGATTTTGTGCAGTACCTTGCAGAAATCACCCCTAGAACTCTGCTGTGCTAATGACTCAATAGACATGTATTGTACTGGTTGAGGACACACTCACCTAATCAAAATACATTGCTACTTTTGACTTACCAACTTTGGTTTTGTGATTTCTTGCTTGCTCCCCTAATTTTTTTGACCAGTGTAGATATATCATCGTGTGTATTAAACACAAAATTAAACAAAACATAATAAATGAAATAAATGAACATCTTTGGGTCAGTCACAATACGCACCCCTTCCGGGTGAAAATTTTCGATTTATTTCAGTTCTGTAAATATCGAAAATTTTACCACATTTAGTTCCAAACTTATGAACATTTTTAAATTACAACATAAATTACTTTTTTTTCAAACAATATTAATTCAGTTCACTATGAACTCCGTGAATCAAACTTGACTGACATATTCTTCATTTTGTTTTAGTAGCATGCATTCAGTACATTAAATGAATGAACAATATTATTGAAAATGAAAATATCCTACATTTTTCATAGTAGAAGTGTCCGTAGTTACCTTAACCTAACTGCATTCAAGAATTATTTAGGCAAATTTAAGCAACTCTGTTTTCCTATAGGCTGAACAATTAAACTTCTTTACATTAGACAAATTTTGCTTATTTACAGATTTCTTCCCATCTAGAGACATAAGTTCCACATAATTGTTCTTAACATTTTTAACTAAGTAAGGACCTAACCATAAATCCAGAAATTTGTGAATTTTCTTATTAAGGAAGCTGCTCTTCTCATGGTTTTTAACAAGAACAATATCGTTGATTGCGATTGTGATACTCCTTCCATCCTCTTTCTTCGTTTTGGTTATAACCCTTTTCTTCATTCTTGTTTTTGCCATTAGACATTTATTTTGCCACGTCACCTTCTCCAGTTCAGATGGCCAATTAATTTGATGAAATACTGTATTCTTGACATTATCATGAAGAAACAATTCATTCGGCGTAAATCCTGTAACCTCAGATACCGAACTGTTTAAAAGTCCAATAATTACACTTAAGTGTTTAAACCACTGCTGATGATTATCCTTTGTGTATAGTCTTAGTAGCCTGATTATTTCCTTATTGTATCGCTCAATTGGGTTGGCGAAAGGTGAGTACACTGATGTTGTAACATGTTTTATTCCATTCGATTCTACAAAACTCTTCCACTCAGCTGATCGAAATTGAGATCCATTGTCAAACAAAATTACTTTAGAAAGTGGGTAGTGATAAAAATATTGCAGTTGGAACTTATTTATAATTTCCTTGGTTGTAGCTTTTCTCAAAGGTTAGGCCATTATAAATTTCGACATAATGTCCACTATTGTTATAATAAAGCTATAACCTTGTGATTTCGGTAAAGGTCCAATAAGGTCTATAGGAAGTATCCATATTTTCATGCTGCAATTTCAAAATTTGAATTATATGAAGTCTTTCCAGATATCCCAGAGGGAGCAACTGCCCCTTTGGCCTCCCTCTGTGAGTGCCCTTGATCAGTTAGTTCCTCTGTTGTCGATCGTACTTATCAGTTACTTCCTCTGCCGTCGATGGTGCCTTTCATTATTTCACCTGTGTTCATGAGTGTGGTGAGCTGAAAAATCAACATATATCGAACAGGTCTCTCCTGCATACTCCAATAAGGAGTAAAATGATAAGATTGAGTGAATTCTCACACTCAAATCCTATTCGTCTTGTTCCTCTCATAATAATAGTATTTGTGAAACGTAAACCGAATGATTAGAACTCTCGCCTTTGGTGCAAGTGGTTCTGGATTCAATCATCGAAGGGAGTTCCAAACTCTCAGTGCTTACCTAAACTACTGATGGTAAGTTTTCTCCTCTTTCTCCAACGACTATCCAGTGCACAGACCTCTCTTTGCAAACTTGCATGTAGGAATATACTGCACATGACAATGTATCAACTACATTTTTCCATCAAAATCCATTTGAAGTGTTAATCGATGAAGACCCACCGACCCACTCATCGAATGTAAAAACCATGCCATCGAACAAAAAGTCAACAGAAAGGTAGAAAAAGTGTGTAAATCTTCATAAATGTCAAAATTTTGGGTCTACACTCCATAGATAGAAAACACTACACAAAACAGGACTTCATTTCAACAGAAAGGGAAAAATTACATTTCTTGTCACCTTCAAATATGTAACTCTATGAATTCATGTAATTTCATATCATTCATCAATTTCACAATATTCTTCCCCACTCTCAATTTTCAGTTAGAGAAAATATATTTTTTGAAACTTATATAATTTCAGAATTTCCTCCCCACTCTCAATTTTCAGTTACAGAAAATTTATTTTTTATAATTGTGACAGGCATGACACTTCTGAGATTTGACTTGAGGAACTTTCTCAGTCTTTCAGAAAACTCTGTGAAATATATGGTTTACTGAACAATTTTATTTTATTTTCACAAAGTAAAACTTTATTCAATATTTAGATGCTTTTGGTTTCTAAAATAATTATTATACAGCATAGTCCATATCAATTCAGGCAGGCAAAGAAAAAATCTTACCTTCATAGTCTCAGATGTTATTGAATTAAACATATGATAAAATTCAGGACGAAGTAAGAAACCCGTATTTTTTTGTTTTGTCCAAAAAAAATTCCTGGCAGAGATACAGGCTGCCAAAGATGATGTCTTGGGAGTCATTTCTCACGTGCAATTTTCGGCAAAATATTAAAATGCTCTATTTCTGGAACGGTTCAAGATATTTTGTTGCTGTTTTTTTTATTTCAAAGAGAAAAATTTTCTGATTAAAATGATAACCTCCATTCAGAAATATGTGCCCAAGTTCTCTTGCCTGATTTTTTTATTTAAAAAATCATTTTTTTATTAAAAAAATCATTTTTTTATTAAAAAAAACATTTTTTTTTCTTTTTCAAAAATGCCAATCCCAAAAATTTTGTACGTAATTTGTGTAAAATTTCAAAGAGTTCTGATGATTGGTTAAGGAGAAAAGAAATAAAATGTAAGCAAGGGTATCTTGTGTCGAGGGTCTCAAGAGTGACAGACAACACTGATTTAATGACATTTCAAAGTGCTGTAAAATGAAAACCGTTTGAGATATAGTGAAAAAAATTTAGGAGGTTTCTTTCAACCATAAAGGAAAGGTGTATACTAAATTTCATCGAAATCGGAGTTGGTGGGTATCCTGACCTCGTTGAAATGGCGTGGAATGACCCAGGTTTTATATACAGCATGTCCACGCTAGAGGGATCGAGAAATAAATGCTCGCCATTTAAAACCAGATAAGGATATTGCAGTATTTTTCATATGACAGGAAAGGGAAACTCTCCGAGATTGTGCAACACTGTTTTCAGACAGCTACACGGTCGCGCATGCACGTCAATAGCTCTTGTCTCGAAAGGAAGCCAGGCGCCATTCAGTAGTCGATCGCGCAGTGGAAAACATGTGGACACCGCAACAGAAAGTTCAGTGCGTGTTATGGCTAGCAGAAGAGAAATCTGTTACTTGGGTTCAACGCAGTGTTCGTCGTACGTGGAATGTGGATCCACCTGGTCATAAAGCGATTCTCCAATGGGACAGAACACTCCGAGAAACAGGTTCTTTACTACCACAAACCGGCAAACATGCGAAAGTGTCTGTGAATGAGGCAACAATCGAACGTGTGAGAACGGCATTTGCAAGGAGTCCAAGGAAGTCTATCTGAAGAGCTAGTTCCGAACTTCAAATTCCTAGATCGACTATTCACAAGGTCTTACACAAGTGACTCCATTTGACTGCTTAGATCGAGCTTCATCACCACATAAAGCCAAATGATCGTCCGCTTAGGGCACATTTTGCAGCTGAAATGCTTCTGGGAATTGAAAATGACAACTCGTATCAGGGGCCTAAGTCTTGAACTGTCAACACGTTAAGGTCTAACGAGTTCGTGACGTTTTTGTCAAGAAAGGCTAACAAATGCCATTTAGTGTAGTCTCCACTCTTCGTTAACGAATACGGTTACGGATGCGCTAACAGAAAACGAGTGGAACCTACTCACAAGCCAGGCACCTACCGAGTTCGTTCACGGCTGCAGATTTTCAAGATGGACACTATCAGCTGTTGCGGAGGATGGTTTTGAAGAAAGAAGAATTGCAAGCCCACTTCGTTTCAGTCGTATTTCGAGTAAGTACGTCATGTTAGTATGTTATTAATATTATTGGGTATGAACATAAGGGCAATTGGAACAAATCTGGGGGAGAGTGAAATAGTATGTATTGTGAATTGTTGCTACAATGTACCTAAAGAATTAAATACTTCGTGCCATTTTCCTTCTTAATGTTAATTACATTGTTCCACATACTTTGTAAGAATTAGAGCTGATATTTTTGCAACATTCCTTAAGCTTAGCAATCGCGAAATAAAATACTACTGCAAAATATATTTTGATACACCTGGGAAATGTATGCCAACATTCCACCCACGTCACATCAAAAGGTAAAATAACGATGCCGCACAAAATAAGAACAATTAATTTTCTGCAACGTATTGTCCTGTTGCAACCAGTAAATGAAATTATGGTACTATAAAATACTTCAATTAGGCACCACTACCATACGTTATATATAGGGGGAAAAATGGTACGCATGATTTATACAGTACGTGAACTGATGATAAAGATTTTAAAGGAAATTTTGACACTATGTTTTAAGTTGTATTAATTGCAGGTCGAGTGTACTAAATTACGTGCTCCCTCGAATTTCCAGGAAAAATTCCCCATGGAAAGATTAACTGTTGTTAAGACTATATCAGAAGCTTGGGGGCATATAAACGCATATTTACAGAGTTACGGACGTTAGAATTTATCCCAAATCTATTTTTTTATCACGACGGGAATGTAAAATTATCTTTTTTTTATTGTAATCACAAAATCTAACCTAAACACCTAAGCACCAGTAAAAGTGAAAGTACTCCATTCGGTTGCCCAGACACTGGTGAGAGAGAACCTTTTTTCGTGACAAAATTGTCATTAGTAATGTATATATATTTGTGTGTGTGTGTGTGCATGGAGGGGGTACTTGGTATACTGTATTCATAACCATCAATTGAAAAGGGGAAAATATTTTTTTCTATATGAAACCATCAACAGAATGCACTCAGTTTAACTACCTTATGTCATGTGTTCATAGTGGGTAGCATGAATTTATTTTAAGCATGAAAATCTTTGAGTCAGTGGGAACTGTTTGATAGAAGTTTCCTTGTAAGAGAATTTATATTTATTTTTTCTGAAATAATTTTATAGGTGCTATAAGTTCTCATTTTCACAACATGGAGGTACCAGCCAGATGGTTATTGGTCATCAGCCAGTGTATAGAGCAAGTGTGCAGTGCTATGGTGGTTATTGCTCCTCACAATGGATGAAGTTCCCATTGATACAAGCAGAGCAGCTGGATGTTAAAAGGAGGTAAGATAGTGTACGTTATTTTTGTTTCATTATAATAACACCTATTGACATCCATCATGTGGTGGGTTTTAGGCAGCTTCTACAATAAAGTGTAATAAAACATAAATACTGAAATGAGTGGCTAACTGGCCATGTAGGTAGGTATATTGTGCAAGTGAACATGCTTTATTTTCAATACTATCCATATAGTTCTGGATTAGCAAACAAATTTGTATCACGTTTTATCTCGTATTCCTATTTGCATAGACAAAACAATACAATTATAATTGTTAAGACAAACCAAATCAAAGGTGCTCATGGCAATAACAGTTCCAGAGTGATATTCTTTTAATATTTTATTATTTTTTATTGGAACACAGTAAAAGGTGAATTTGTGGGGTTTTCAAAACAGTTGCTATTTTCAAATAAATCAGAAGTAAACAACTGAGTAATGTGTAACATCAGATGGATGGTATTTCTCATTCAGAATAACATGAATATATACACTACCGACAAAAAGTTTAAGACCACCATGAAAAACGGCCAAAAAATCAGTATGGAGTGTTGTATGGAACCAACGGTTCCTGTCCAAGAAAGACGTGATGATGATACACATGGAAAATTCAATGTAGTCTAGTTTGAACCTCGCAAGATGAGAAAATCATTTTTTTTCCGAATGTGTAGCATGTAGTTGACAAAATGGAAAGTGACAAAAGACGTTGCTGAAGTTGGCAGCATTTCAGCTGTGTGTGTGAAACCGGTCAGTACGGTAGCCAGCCTCATGTGCATCCTTATCAGTGGCTCAGGGTCATTTGCTCTTCATACAGGCGACATTGCGAGCCCATTATTGTGTGTGAGGTGTGCAAGGTAAGTGGAGCTGTGTGAAATGGGCCGTCATCGTGGGGAACAGGCAATTTTGGTTGAAAAGCGTGCTGTGATATGTGCACTGAAAAATGAAGGTTATTCGGAATGCGAAATAGCAAGAAAACTGAATATTTCCAAGACTGGTGTTCATTGTGCATTGGACAGATACCATAAAACCAACAGTCATGCTGATCGTGAACGTAGTGGAAGAGCTCGTGTAACGTCTGCAGCTGACGATAGATATATTACAGTAACTAGCAAACGGAACAGGCGCCTAACAGCACCAGTCATCACTGCTTCTCTGAATAACAGCAGACTGGCGCCTGTGTCTGTGTCAACGGTGAAGAATAGGTTGCGCGAAGAAGGGCTGCATGGCAGAGTAGCTGCTAGAAAGCCACTGTTATGACGTGTCAACAAGACGAAACGATTGGCCTGGGCTAAAACACACCAAGGTTGGACTGTGGATAACTGGAAATGGGTACTCTGGACCGACGAATCCAAATATGAATTATTTGGCAGCAATAGGTGAACCTTTGTGTGTGGAAAAGTCGGCGAGAGAATGAAAGAAAAGTTTCTTGTTCCCACAGTGAAACATGGGGGTGGAAGTAAAAGAAGGGTATCATCAGATATTGGTGCACCATTCCATCCCCTCTGGTCGTCGTCTTGTTGGTAATGGGTTTATTTTTCAACAAGATAATGATCCCAAACATACATCCAAATTGTGCACGCGGTATTTGGAACGCAAGGCAACAAAAGGGGCATTAGTTCTCATGACGTGGCCACCACAGTCTGCTGATCTTTCACCAATTGAACTGCTATGGGACCAAATCGATAGGGACATCAGGAAGAAGTTACCCAGCAACACTCAACAGCTATGGGAATTCATCAACGATGCCTTGCGTAACATTCAACCATTCTATCTGGACAAACTGTTGGAGCGCATGCCACATGTTTGCACTGCTGTCATTAAGGCCCATGGCAGACATATTGATGAAAGCAAAACATGAGGTGACATTAGTATGTATAGTGGATGTACCTATGTTTGTACATTGCCAAGCAGATTCTTACATCTGTTTCTTGTAGATTAATTACGAAATACATTCATTTCTACTGATTTTGGCACTTTTTCCTGGTGGTCTTAAACTTTTTGTCGGTAGTGTATATATATATATATATATTTTTAAAAAATCATTAACTTTGTGCAGTATTTTATTATGATCAATACCTCAACTTGTTAACCCAATTATTTGTGCAAAAGTTACAGTACTTTTCCTCTTTTGCAGATAGCCGATTAAAATGAAAATATTGTGACTACTCTCGGTATCCAGGGTGGACACATGAGGAATTCCAACATCAGATACTTTTGTCAATATAAGAATAAGGCAGGTACAAGGAACACTTGGCTGTTAGGTATGTAGATGTTCTAAGTCTGGAATAATTATTGTTAATAATTTTTCCATGAAGTATTTAAATTGCACTCATCTCATATATGAACTGCATTATTAAAGATGTGAAGTACTATGTTTATTACCATTACTGTATTATGAATACATGTGCAGTGTTGTTTCATAATTATCTATATTCTACAATAAGTCTAGTGTTCTCTTCTCTCACCTTTTTATTATTACAAAATGTGCATTATCCGTAAATTTTAAACTTAAACATTTCTGAGTTCTTCAAATGTTATCAAAACGTTTTATTCTTAGATACAAGTAGTAATAATAATAATAAGAAGAAACCCTACCAGTATACAACAAGACCATGCTAGGGACAATTTTATGTGGAAGCATTTTTATTAATAGAAATGTTACGTGAATGTTTCATAAAATCATATAACTATTTTTATTCCAGACAATACTTTACATGGAAGCCTTCACATAACATTCACAGTTAGCATAATCTATAATGTTTGCCACACAATGAGCATGTGATTAAATATGATACATGTTTAATTTGGATATGAATAACAAGATTATTGAAATGTAATAGAATTTGTAGAATGTAAATTGAGGATGATAAATTTATCTAACCTCGTTTGTTGTAGGCAAGTTTATAAAACACCTAGGAGTCATAACACATTAACCCCGTCTAGTTGACTGCACTTTTTGACTCTCTTTGCACTGAATCGTCTAGTTGGTTGCACGGTGCAACACTGAGTTGTCTAAGTTTGTTGATTTGGAGTCAAGTAGTGTATTTGGTGTCTGCACCATCTGCACTACCTTTCGGACTGGTGTATGGTCACGTGGTGTGTGCTAACTAATCAAATGACCGTTCAAAGCAGCAGACAGGCATTTGTTGAATCTTCTTAACTGGAACACTGCTTTCCGTCTAGTTGATTGGACGTGATTTCCTTGCACTACTCTTGACACTGGATACACCTGCACTGCACAGAGTGTAAAAAAGTGCAACAACTAGATGGGACTATTACATGTTCATTTGTTCAACATTCCATTTGCTATGGAAATAGAGCTTTTGTGGAACACTTGCGTATTTTTAGAAGTCAAACATTGACATTGCGATTTGAACAAAAGTACTCAAAATTTCTATAAATGTGGCACTTTAGAGGATTGCCAAATTTAACATACAGTTTCTTCATAAGAGACTGGGGGAACCATCACCAGATATGTGCACTTTAGATGTTTTGAAGTAAAGGAATAGATTATAGAAGTGCTCATAAGTTAATACTTGAATTCCTGCTGATCCTTTAAAATCTTTTGAGTGAAGTTACTTTCAATTATTATTGGGATATTTATTATCTACAGTGGAAACTCAGGACAGGCCTTTCTTTATCTTTGCAGGTAACAGTGGGTATCCAGAGGACCATGGGTCATGACACCAATAGATGGTGCTGGTGAAAACACTCCTGAGGTGCATAGCTGCCTAATGTAATGGACCATTGACATCCTAAAACAAAAATGGAGGTGTCTTTTAAAGAACATGGTGCTTCACTATCGCCCTCCTATGGCAACAAAAATCAAAGATGGAGGGATGGAAGAAAATTCAGTTTTCCCATCCACTGTCAACTCTGCATGTGTGTGTGTGTGAATCTTCAGATGTGCTTTAATGTTATTAAGTTTGTGTGAAATAGGTTTTCTGTGACATTCTTTTTGAAATATAACATTGTAACGGTACACCAGAACTTTATTTCAATATTGTTAGCAGTGCCAATTCCTCACTTCTTTCATTTAATTATTGAATACTTTAAATGGTTCACTTATTTATTTTTACTACCTGCTGGAAAGTCTTTTTGAAGATTGGGACTCAACCAACAGAAAACTAAATATCTGCTTGAGCCATAATTTTCAGATAATTTTTCAGTAAAATGCACATCAGCCATTTCATATGGCTTGGATGGCTGTTACCTTAAAATATATTTCTTTAAAGAAAGGAGATTTATATTTTCATATGCAAGATGAAACATGAAAAGGTTTATTTTATTCTGTTTAAAGCTTCACCTTTGCAACAGTTTTTAAGCCTTGTTTGTCGTTATGAAATATCAATGTACTTCATTGCCTTAGTTACTTTTGCCATAAAGTAGTGTGTTGTTGTAGAAGATTGTTATTGCAAGAGCTGTAACAGAACACACAAAAGGGTTTTCCTAAAGTTTTAAAAAGCTGATATTACATGCAAAGTTCCCATGTAGTCAGTTTTTTTTTTTTTTTTTTTTTAACTATGCCTTTTCTGTGTACAAAAGGTCAGCATCAGTGTGTATCTGATTTCATGAATACATGTTTCATAATGTACACAATCACCTCCCACTTGATTTAGAAAAGTTTCATTGCAAATATATTTTTCAGTGCTGTTCTATCTGAAATTGGTTTACTTTACTCATTTGCTCACTGACAGTTCAAGCCTCTTCATTGGTGTATTGGAAACGTAGCATGTTTCCATCTTGTAATCAAGGGATTCCATGTTCAATATTCAGCAGAGGCACTTAATGGTTCAGATACCACTTTAAACTGTAGCTTCTTTGTGCATAAAGACGACCTCATGTCATATGTTGCCGTGTGAGAACCAGAGGAACGTAACTCTAAAAAAGCTGTGTTTGGAGTCAGATTCACCCATGTCCAGCTTTTCTCATTAGTGGTAAAGAGGATTTAAGTATCTTCAAATTACTGACTTTTTTATATTCAGACATAATCACTCGTGAAAATTACATAAATTTAAGTTAGGTCCATCTGGTTCTCGTACAACAATATTGCAATAGTCATTAATGGGAGGAATTCTTTGAACAATCTCTCCCCATTAATAGATTACTCAAATCTTAATTACCTCATCAAGGGGACTCCAGATTTCATTTTCAATCTCTTGAGAGACTTTTTTTTAATTATTATTTTTACCTTTTGATGCTATATTTCCATTTGCATACGGCATCCACAATAATTTTTGTTACATCATCTACTTCAAATGGTAGGGGTGCTTCCCCGATGGCATAGTTGTAACATATTTGCTTTGCAATCAAGGGGTTCCAAGTTTGAGAACCGGTGAGGCATAGTGGTTCGGATCCTACTTTAAACTGTAGGTCCAGTCCCAATTAGCCTATCTGTGCACAAAAGTGGACTTAAAACTCCATTCCACTCAAAGAGTAAGGGAAATCCTACACTAAGATTGTCATTATAATTCATAAATCTTTTCACATCACTGTCTCGGTACTATAACGACTGAAAATTACACTTCACTGAATAAATAGTTTTGAGGAATTATAGTTGTTGTACCAATCATTAAATAGCATCTAGGAATGCAAAATTTACATGTTAGAGACATTATAATTGACTGAAAATTTATGAAATGGAAAAACATGTCTTTGGTATTATGTGCCAATGCTCACAGAGTTTCCAAAAAAAAAACAAAAAAAACTCTGTATTGCACTCCCATAATTCCCACAACTTGGATCTCTGTAAATTTACAATTCCAGTTCTGTAACTTCTTGGTTCTGTTAGGCATTAATAAGTTACAGCATACAATTTGTCGTGCAATTACTGTGTTCTTCCTGGAATTGAGGTGCCATCTAGTTAAGCATATTCACAACTTGCCATAAGCTATTGCATATAACTAGCTAAGGATATTCACACCTCCAGAAATGTTAACTTGAATGGTAAGTAGATAGGTTGAGGTACACAATGAAGATTCTGTGGCTGTCATAAACTTCCAGAAGTAACAATTTTCATTTTTGACAAAGCACCTTTATGAAATCAGTAAGTATATGTTCAGATTTTTTCCCCTTACAGGCCTCAGATTTTTGTCATGTTTTTATCCTAGCTTATTTCTCCACACCAAATTAAATTTCCTATCTTCTGTGAATGCTATGATGATGCTGTCATTTGTCATGTAAATGCATAAAAAAACCTAAGGCATATTTTTTAGCAAATTCATTGTATGACAGCATATTTTTGTCATTTTTGAGGTATGTTTTCTGTACATTTCACTGAGGAAAATCACACTTGTATTGGTAATGCAAAGAAATTCTGTATACTTCCATCTCCATTCAATAAATTATGAATTAGTGAGGGGAGGAACCTGGATTTACCAGAAATGTGCCATAAAAGAATTACATCAAAAGGTTGCTTTTGCACTTTAATGTTATGTCATCAATGGATAACTCCTGTATTTCCCAATGTTTGATGTGTTCGTTCGATTTTTCAATATTTTTTTTTTTTTGTGAATAAAATTTGGAAAATTTAGGATAAAATGCATACATATTCCTACAATGCTCATAGAAAATCAGCCCTCATTCACAAACTTCCACAATTACCTACCGAAAATCAATATTCTGCCATTAATAGAGAAGTTGGCAACGGTTCCGAATGTTGAATGATATTCTTTTCTTTTTTCTTTCTTTTTCATTTTTGCAAATTTTATAGATGTATTAGAAAGTAGTTTGGAATACTGGAAACAATATGTGAAGGTAAGTTTGAAGCTTGGAGAAATGAATTAGCACTGTTAAATTCTACACAAAGTATTATTTACCCGAGATACTTCGATTTTTAAAGGAGCTTACACGAGTAGCTGTGATTTGCAGCAAATAATCAACCTTGGTTTCCGGTTATGTAAGACATGGAGTTTTAGCAGATTTTCATCAAGATTCGAAGGGAGTTTTGTGCTTGAGACTGGATGTTTTGTTCACTTAGAGATTTGTTATAATGCTAAGAACCCTAAACCTGACTAGCCCAACCTTACAACGAAAGTATTTGGGAATGTTTTATTAATTCTAAGAGCCTTAAATCTAACCTGCTTAACCTAAAACGTAAGATACCAATCAGCTATTTGTATCAAAGACAAGCAAAACATTCATTTTAGGAATATGTGTGTATTTTTGCCCTTAAAATTTCGTAAAATATTATTTACCAAGAAAAACCTAACCTTCAATATGTTGCAATATATATATATACTCACAAACAATCATGTAGGTATGTGTGGAAGGGAAAAATCGTTCTTCACACGAATGCAGCAAGAAATCACTAAAACTATAAAGAATGTGTGGTAACGATGTGTTAATACAGATAAAAAATCGAGCCGTGTAAAAAATACGATTGCACCGTTAATTTTGAATTAAACGATCGGAACTTGGACCGAGAAGTTACCACATATTTGAAACACCTCTTTTCATAATAAATTTGAAAGAAACAACCCTCCCTCTCCCTGCCTTCTATGCAGTTAAGAAAACTACTATTACATCTTTAAAAAATATTGGGCTGGACATTCATAACATTGTACAACTTTTTTCTTTCATTTTTAAGTCTTGACGTTATTAGCTAATTTGGTAAGTGCATAGATTTGTTTTATTTTTTCTTCCGAAAAATCCTCATGGAGTGCCACTCACATACATGAATATTGTCTATTTGAATAAACTCACTATTTATTTTTCCGTGCAGTTTTACATTTAAGATCAATTTCGACATTTGGGCAACTTCATAAGACAGTAAACAAACCACAATCGATTTTTAGAAAGATCGATCGATTCTTCACGACTCTCGATTTTAATTCTCGCCATCTGATTGGTTCTTAGGGTGTAGCCTCTACGACAAACTTGTTTTGAGTGCATCACAGACTATATTCTCAGTCGTTAGCGAGAACTCGTAAGCCATCGAAGTCGGCACTCGTTAACGACCAGTCAGGACTACGATTTTCTCTCCGATCACGAGTTGGGGTGATAACGAAATGGTCGTTTCCGTGCTCACGTATTGAGAGTCGGGACTAAGCACCCTGGACAAGATTGTTTTCTCGGATGAAGCAACCTTTCATTTATGCGGCAAAATCAATAGGCACAACTGCCGGATATGGGGTTCAGAGATTCCCCATGTTATTCACGAACATGAGAGAGACATGCCTAAAGTGAATGTCTGGTGTGGATTGACGAGGAACTCTGTCATTGGACCATTCTTCTTCTTAGAGGCTACAATCACAGGACATGTGTATCTGGACATGTTGCAGAACTTCGCCATAGACCAATTTCCCCCAGGATCGATTTTCCAGCAAGATGGAGCACCGGCCCATTATCATCGACAGGTGCGTGACTTCTTGGATGAACGTTTCCCTGGTATGTGGATCGGAAGAGAAGGACCCCTTGCCTGGCCACCCAGGTCACCCGATTTGCCCTTTGGATTTTTTTTCTGGGGATATGTTAAGGATGTTGCTTATCAAGGAGACAGACCAAGAAATTTGTAGGAACTGAGGGGCCGCATCACAATAGCAGTAGAGCTTGTGACTCCCCAAATGCTAGAGAACACTTGGAGGGAAGTTGAATACCGTTTAGATGTGTGCAGAGCCACCAAAGGTGCACATATCGAGTTGCATTGAACATCATCTGAAACTCGGTGAGTTTTGTATCAAGTAAAAGTAAAAGTTTATGTTACCAATACATTCTGTTCACTAGAAATTATCACTTATTTCTCGATCCCTCTAGCGTGGAAACCCTGTATATTTTGCCATACATTAAACCAGTTTTCATTACCACATACTCACATATTGGTCTCATGAAATCAAAATCTACACACCCACCTAGAGATGTCTGTTTGTGTGTGTATTGTGCCAATTTTGAACTTTGCGTGGTAACTTTGAAGAACTTAGTTGAAGGCATGACATATGACACCTTGGTTGGACATGTGAAGTCGTTAGTAGTCTGTGACGTAGAGCGAGGAGAGACCTGTTTGTTTCAGGAATGTGGTGACTGCCCTGGAAAGGGAGGACTTGCCTTACAGACACTTGGTCTGGAAAACATGGCAGATGACTCTTTGGAAGTTACATATGCAACATGGGAGGAAAATAAACTCATTAAGAAACCTGTTTCCATTGATACCTTCATTGACGAACTTGGGAAATGGACAGTGAAAGCAGTAACACACCAACATCTGAAGAAATTGCAACAACACCACATTGCAGAAGTGAAGGGATGTGTAGAAGCTGAACAACTATGTTTAGTGCTTCACTGTGATTTTGCTGAGAACTGGTCTGTGATTCTGCCATAAGAAGTACAATGGCATCACTGGAGTAATGACTAAGTTTCAATTTTTACAGGAGTCACATATTTTCAAAACAAGACCACAAGTGTTGCAGTTATAAGTGATGACAGAGGATATGACTCCGCACATGCATTGTTGGCAATACGCAAAATTCAACAGCTTCAATCACAGGCAGAAAAGATAATCATTATTTCTGATGGTGCCTCTAGTCACTTCAAAAATCGTTACCAACTGTTTGAATTGACTAAGTCGCTTGTGCCAATGGAGTGGGTATACAGTGCTACTGGTCATGGGAAGGGGCCTTGCGATGGTGTAGGAGGCCTGCTGAAGCACCACGCTACAAAACATAATCTTTCCAGCCCAAGTACAGCTGCAATTCAGAATGCCGAGGATTTTACAAGAGTGGTGAAGTCATACACGTCAACAGCCCTCATCCTGTTGCCCAAAGAGGTAGTTGAAGAATTCCGCCAGCAGAAAATAGAGGAATGGTCCAACCAAACTACTCCTGTGATAGGAATTCAGAAGACACATGTCTGGACTCACAGTGATGGGTGAACCTATATTGCACGAACTTTAAAGAGCAAGAAAGAAGAAATTTAATTTGTCCAACCAAGATCTCAGAAACGGCAGGAGAATATTCAGATTCACAACCTACAAAGAGGGATGTTTGTGGCTTGTGTGTATGACTGTGACTGGTGGATTACAGAGGTTATAGATATCAGTTGTGAGTTAAATGAAATCGTCATGAACTTTATGCTACCACATGGACAGGCTGCTGGATACAGATTTCCAGCTGCAAGACAGCAACACCACCACCAGTGCTCACTTCCAATTCGCGATGTTTTAAAGATTGTGGGTGCCCCAGTTCCTATTGGTTCAACAGAAGGCATCAATCAATATCAAAGGAAGATACTGATGCAGTTGATTTGCTAATTTCAGTTCTAAGCAGAGTGCACAGAAGTGGTATGCTTTGGAACCTGTTAATATGTTTTGGAACTTGCACATATATTTTGGAAGCTCTAATATGTTTTGAAAGCTGTGTCTGTTACCTACCTTTTTGAAGAATTAAAATGCCATGTCAAATAAGACTAGAATTTGATTTCATGAGACCAATATGTGAGAATGTGGTAATGGAAACTAGTTTAATGTATGGCATTTTTTTTAAAAATATATATATATATTTTGATATTTTTTTTAAAAAAATTAGACAGCAACAGCAAGAGAACTTTGACCGTTCCAGAGATAGAGCATTTTAATATTTTGCCGAAAATCGCACGTGAGAATTGACGCCCGAGCCTGGCAGCCTGTATCTCGAGCCAGGAATTGTTTTGGACAAAACAAAAAAATACGGGTTCCTTACTTTGTCCTGAATTTTAATATATGTTTAATTCAGTAACTTCTGAGACTATGAAGGTAACCCACCTGCCTGAATTGATATGGACTATGCCATATTCATTTTTATAAACAGTTTTTTTGCCTGTGATGGGCATGACAAATTTTGTGACGGATGTGACACCATGCACATTATATAATTTGTAAGGTTATGGAACAATGCATAAGCTACACAAAATTATCATAAATAGATATTCAAACTAAAGTTTCTCTCAGAAATGAAGTGGGATACTTCATAGATTAAGATGTACAAATAATAAATGAGATAATTAAAACAAAATAAGAATTAATTTAGTTTTCTTATGGTATAATACAGGGCATTCATTTTGGCTATGGGCCGAGATAGAGCATCTTTGCAGAAGACGTGGCATGGTGCAGATCCCGGCATATTCGACCTGTGACATCCTGCTTATTTTTACGCACATCAAAAGATGCCGGGAATGTGTGAATGCAGTTTGTCACGACTTTCAACAACTCTTATAACTAGAGCTTGGATTTGTATGTAATTACATATTCTATTCCTTTCTAGATACATACCTTGAACAGGAAAATGTCGAATTATATGACTGACATAATTTTACATAAGTTTTATGTTACATATTTTTACATATTTCCTAATTTACTTTACATAAAACAACATATTTCGGTAATTGTTTCCTATGTTTTTGATCTCTGATACATGAAGAAAATTTGTAGCTCATGTGATGCCATATATTCTAATCAATGAGATATAGTGCTTACAGTCTCGTAAAATTGACTTCCAAGTAGACATACAAGCAGAAGCAAGAAGAAGAAAAAAAAAGAATGGTTATTTATCGAAAGATGCTGGAGTTTCTCCCCCCCCCTTTTCCTTCGCTTCACTTTTAGGTTTACGAAAAGTAACTTGAAACTTGGTATCGGTGGACAAGAAAGCTACTTTCCTGTATGTAGTGAGTTACACAATACATTCCCTTTTCGAAAGAAGCTATGTATTTTTATTTTATTGTTCTTTCTGTAGATGCTTCTTTTTACATTTTGTTTCGAAAGTTACAAAGAACTCTCTTACATATTATACAATAATTTGCTATGTGAAAAGTAAGGCAAAATTAGTTTCTTGAATATGTATCGTATTTACTCATGTATAATGCACACTTTTTTCCAAAATTTTTGCTCCCAAAAACTGTGGTGCGTATTATTCACAGAATAATTCAGACAGCCAACATGAAACCGTGCAGGGTCATTCCATGATTTTGGGACACTTGCATTGATTTTTCATGTTTACGGAACCCTATCATGTTATATATCGTTGTAAAGCTTGAATCCTGCAGTTTCTGAATATGAAAACAGTATTCCATACAAGATAACAACACTAATGTAAAATGCGGTTGAAATAAGTTTATCAAAAAATGAAGAAACATTCTGATTTTTATGGTACTTTGGATGAAGGAAAACATAAGGAAAAAGATAATAAAAATTAAAATGTATTACTGGCCAAATAATATGACATACATGGAGAGTGGAAATTCCTTAATGGAAGAAATCTTGTGCTGCTAACTGCTATTTGGAAGGTCCTGAATGTGCCTCGTATAAATGTCACGGAAAGAGAAAGTATATATTTTGAAAAAGAAGGAATGAGCAATTGAATAGGTATGACGTCATTCACTCTTGATCAGCATACCAACAGATTTACAACCTACAACTACAAAAGCAATTTCTTGAAACTGGATTGTACTGCGCATTATATACGAGATATATAATTTTTTGTCACTTTTACCCATCCAAAACCAGAGTGCGCATTATACATGCACGTGCACTATACACGCGTAAATACGGTATATGTTGCTATGCTTTCTTGAGTTTATAAATTTGTTACAAATTTTAATTTGAACAACTTATGTCCTTAAAATTAAGTTGAATATGTTCAAATAAAATAATATCTAGCAGAATTCTTGAAATTGCTTGGATACTTGATTATTATTAATAATACATACTACATATCCTATTGATAATACATATTTATATACATATTTTATCAACTATTGTTACATATTTATGTGCATATTTTGTACTTTGATATTACATAAAAATCTGGGGTCTACTTACAACACAGGTTAGTACTCGTTGTTAGAGCTGAGCCGATACCACCATTTGCTGGTACTCTGACCGATTTCTACTCATACTGGAGGGTGAAGTTTAGGAGGGCAGAAAAGGATGTGGGGGTGTTTATTGGGTGGATAGGTTGAGTCTGGGAGGTATAGTGGCATGCATGCCTGATACGTATGTCCTTTCCCATTGCCTATGGGAAGAGGTGTTTGTGCCTGGAGGTAATAGGTGGATAATGGCTACATGGAAACAGTTGTATTATGGCTGTTAGTGTGGATAGCAACAACAAGGCTGAAGTTTTCGGTTGAAGAATGGTGGTTACTGATTCTGAAGTTTAAGGGGGTAGAGGTCTCGCCAAGGTAGAAGTTACCACAGATTTGGCAGATGAGGGTACACATAAGGTTGGAATGGAGGAGTGGAAGGTGCAATTCGGGTGAAGGGTGGTGAACTCACCAGCAGCGGTAGGGATCTGTAGGGTGTGGGAGGTGTTGAATATGGGGCAGGTCTTACACCTGGGTTTGTTGAACCTGTTGGCTGAGGAGGAGGGGGCGTATTTCAGACCACAATGTTCTTGAGGTTGGGAGTCCAACAGAAGACGACATTCGGTTTGTCCTGCAATAAATCACAAGTGTCAGGATCACTGTGAAGGATGGGAAGGAGGGAGTGAGGCGTATGTTTGATTTTCATTTGATTGTTTAGTGTGGGTGTGGGAGGTGGCTCTGGTGATTTGTTTGTTGATGAGGGTGTAGCGGTAGCCAGTTGATTAGGGTTTGGTGTATGCGTACGTTGTAGTTTTGGCAGGATGGGTTCAGGAGTTGGCCTCCGAGAGCTAGTGAGAGCGGGATGGCTTTTTTGGTATGGTAGAGATGAGAGCTGGAATAGTGGACATATTGGAGGTGGTTTGTCAGTTTGATATGTATGGATGTTTTCAAGTGGTCTACCACAATGTGGATGTCCACATCTAGGAAGGTCACTTGGTCTTTGGAGTCCAGAGGAGACAATAACCATGCCATACCTCTGATGCAGAAATGGAACTCATATTTAGTCCATGTAAAGGAAAGCCGAATCTAAACAAAATCAAAAGCCCTTGATAAACAAACTTTCACCACACACAAATGGTTACAAATTGAATGCACATATATTTACAAATATTGGATAGCAAGCATATCAACTGTTTGATCAACTGTTGGTCCACCATTACGATGAACTTCTGCAGTCTTATGCAAATATACTTTTGTTCAGTTGGTACACGTTTTAAACACCTCCACTCACACAGGAGAAATAATGGGCTAGCCCCACCCACTTCAAAGTTGAAAAGAGGAGTGTGTACTGTCCTATAAAGAATTTCGAAAATTATATTTTTTGAATGGCATCAAGCAAAAAATACAATTCATGCAATACATATATGGTTGCATGCATCCTCCAAGAAAGAATCCTGGTAGCCCTCTACGTCCAAGTATAAGAAACAATAGTGTACATGCATTATAGTATTCTCAAAACTGTTTACTACTAAGGCCCCCAATATTGTACTTCAGGGGCGGTCCGTGACTTTTACAGCAAGAGAAGCATATGTCATACGAAATTTTAAAAAGGATTCTTATTATTGATTGATTGATTGGCTTTATTTTACTTCACTTCTTGTGCCACTTTTGGCTAATTTGCGAAGATGAGGATGAGTGGTGATATTAAAATTGATGAATGGACACTCACAAACATCCATGCCCAGGCCGGGGTTCGAACCTGGGATCCCTGACGTCAAAGTGCGATGTGCTAACCACTCCACCACGGGGGCCATTATTATTATTATTAACACCTTCTATATGAATTCTTCTATCACTAGATTGTAGAATTCATCTTCTGCATTTTCAGTTCAGTTTTAGCAGCTTCTTCTCAATTACTGTCCTTGGGTATTTCTACATTAACTGTGAATTCGGTGAAATGATGAAAAAGAACGTTCAGCATTAGCACTAGACACGGGAATTGTTTAAACCAACAAACTTAACTTGAACAATTCAAAAAAGCTTTTCTTCACATAAACCAAAGGTTTTTGTACTCCCATCGAGATATATTAATCTGAGGAATAAGCAACACTTAGTTCACTTCTGTGATGAGCTATGTCAAATGTTGACCATACCGCAATTTCAAAGAATAGAAAGTGTCTCGAGGAAAACTTTTTTGCATTCTTTTTATCAACTAATTATAAAAATTTTAATATATATTTTTTATTCATTATCTCCAGTTTGCGTTGTTGATCTTGTTGCAAGTTTACTCTCGTAGTTGCAAATGTTGTCAGGAGAATGTCAACGTGGATTTGAGTTTTCCGATGATGCTGTGATGTCTAAGTATGTATAAAATATTCATGTCATCGAAACCTGAACTGCTCCACACACCCTTTTCATTTGAAAATAGGTCTTCTCGGATGGCAGAGTGGTAATGTTGTCGCCTTGTAATGAAGGGATACAGAGTTTGATACCCGGTGGAGGCACATAGAGGTTCGTATCCCACTTTAAACTGTAGGTCCAGCCCCGATTAGCCTTTCTATGCATGAAGTGGGCTTAGGAACAGAACTCATTTGAAAATGGGACCAAAATCCTTAGAAGTAGATATATGACTACATAAGAATAGTTTGAATGAAATTGTAAAAATAAATTGACCATATACACACAGTTAATATTTCTACTTTGTAAGGGAATGACTCATTTCCTTCATTCCATGGAATAACCGCCTATGTTGTACTTGCAGGAAAGGGCACACAACTGCACTATGCCACTGGTAAGGTCGTTCCTTAACAAAGCTGTATGGAAAGAAAGCTGAGGGGGGGAGCTTGAAGTTTGCACATTTTCCAAGGTCATCTTGGCCCTGTACTGGTCACATTTCCAGCTGGAGGCTGGAAAACAATGAATCAGTGATCAGTTGAATTCTCTTCGACTGACATTGGGCATTTAATTGTCTCAAAGCCCCAAACGTAGTGGTTGGACAAAACAAATGAACATCAGATACACCACATGTTGCCAAACGTGTGTGAGAGAGAGAGAGTGTATGTGTGTTTGTGTGAGAAAAGATTTCGGACACCATGTATGTCATAGAATCAAATCATGGAAGAAAATAGCACACAAAACATGCAAATAAAAACAACTGGCAAAAACAGATGTATGCTTGGCAACGTTGCTACCTCTACTTAACTTCAAGTCAAGAAAATAAACATGCATTAAAGCTGACTTACGTGATTTCATTCCCACTGCATCATAGGGCAACTCCATGTGTTGATTAACAGCTGACTCCAGGTTTTCTACAGCTTCCTCCATGATTCCAAGCGTGTTTCCTATAGATCCTGTAACTATAGAGGTATCATACTTTTAGTATGGATAAATCAATGCGAAAATGTCATCAATAGCAATTATCTATCTGATATAACCATAGGTTCCAACTTCATGGGTCTTGAGCCCCCTCCCCCCAATGTTAACAATGTGACGGCAGAGCCCCCAAATAATTTTGCTTCTCTTGTAAAGTTTACTCTGAATTGTGCCACATGAACTTAACTTTAAATACACATTTGAAATGTTCTAGATCATCAACTTTGGGGGCTGAGACCGCTAAACCAACTTTGGACAGGCTATGAGCGGAGACAGCAAAACACATGACTTATTACTATATACTAAGTATATAATTATGAGTATTGTTAACATTTTTACTAAAAACTCAAAGCCCCAAACGTAGTGGTTGGACAAAACAAATGAACATCAGATACACCACATGTTGCCAAACGTGTGTGAGAGAGAGAGAGTGTATGTGTGTTTGTGTGAGAAAAGATTTCGGACACCATGTATGTCATAGAATCAAATCATGGAAGAAAATAGCACACAAAACATGCAAATAAAAACAACTGGCAAAAACAGATGTATGCTTGGCAACGTTGCTACCTCTACTTAACTTCAAGTCAAGAAAATAAACATGCATTAAAGCTGACTTACGTGATTTCATTCCCACTGCATCATAGGGCAACTCCATGTGTTGATTAACAGCTGACTCCAGGTTTTCTACAGCTTCCTCCATGATTCCAAGCGTGTTTCCTATAGATCCTGTAACTATAGAGGTATCATACTTTTAGTATGGATAAATCAATGCGAAAATGTCATCAATAGCAATTATCTATCTGATATAACCATAGGTTCCAACTTCATGGGTCTTGAGCCCCCTCCCCCCAATGTTAACAATGTGACGGCAGAGCCCCCAAATAATTTTGCTTCTCTTGTAAAGTTTACTCTGAATTGTGCCACATGAACTTAACTTTAAATACACATTTGAAATGTTCTAGATCATCAACTTTGGGGGCTGAGACCGCTAAACCAACTTTGGACAGGCTATGAGCGGAGACAGCAAAACACATGACTTATTACTATATACTAAGTATATAATTATGAGTATTGTTAACATTTTTACTAAAAACTCAAAGCCCCAAACGTAGTGGTTGGACAAAACAAATGAACATCAGATACACCACATGTTGCCAAACGTGTGTGAGAGAGAGAGAGTGTATGTGTGTTTGTGTGAGAAAAGATTTCGGACACCATGTATGTCATAGAATCAAATCATGGAAGAAAATAGCACACAAAACATGCAAATAAAAACAACTGGCAAAAACAGATGTATGCTTGGCAACGTTGCTACCTCTACTTAACTTCAAGTCAAGAAAATAAACATGCATTAAAGCTGACTTACGTGATTTCATTCCCACTGCATCATAGGGCAACTCCATGTGTTGATTAACAGCTGACGCCAGGTTTTCTACAGCTTCCTCCATGATTCCAAGCGTGTTTCCTATAGATCCTGTAACTATAGAGGTATCATACTTTTAGTATGGATAAATCAATGCGAAAATGTCATCAATAGCAATTATCTATCTGATATAACCATAGGTTCCAACTTCATGGGTCTTGAGCCCCCTCCCCCCAATGTTAACAATGTGACGGCAGAGCCCCCAAATAATTTTGCTTCTCTTGTAAAGTTTACTCTGAATTGTGCCACATGAACTTAACTTTAAATACACATTTGAAATGTTCTAGATCATCAACTTTGGGGGCTGAGACCGCTAAACCAACTTTGGACAGGCTATGAGCGGAGACAGCAAAACACATGACTTATTACTATATACTAAGTATATAATTATGAGTATTGTTAACATTTTTACTAAAAAGAGTTTCAAAATAACGAGTTGATATGACAATTATACCAGTATGTTGTTTAGTGAATTCTCAACAATTTGAGGTCGTAAACACGACTTTCAGGCAATATTATATGTACGATACCCGAGACCTCTGGATCAAAGTGAGTTGAATCGACCACCCAACAAGCTCGGTTACCGAGGCATAAAACTGTTAGGTTGGCCTCTTAATGTAAACACATACTTTTCAATAAAAATGTTAATTGTTATCTAAAAATCAAATGATCAGACACAAAAGACATAAAAAGACTTTGAAACATTTTCTAAACTTTTTCATGTTACATTTATTTTGCATGAGGAATATAATAGCTGCTTAAAAACTGCTATACAAAGACGAAATTTTCATTTTTAAAAAGGGAGGGAGAGAGTCATTCATTCATTTATTTCAGTGATCAGAAGCTCCCCCCCAGTAGCGTACGCAGGATTTCATCAAGGGGGGTGTTATTTCGAAAACTTTCTACAAATTCACATTACCATTGTTTTATTATACTTTAATAATAATAATAATAACAACAACAATAATTAATTAATTAATAATTCTTATAATTAATTAATTAGTTTAATTACTAGTAATAATTACTATTAATGCAGTTGCTATTTATGAAAGAAATAGAACAAAATTACATTTCTTTTTTCTTTGTTACAAAATAATTGTCTAGTCAACGGTTATTTGTATATGATAAGTGAGACATTTTAAGTGTGAAGAAAATCCATAAAACAAGCAAATATATTAAATTTATTGAAATAATCGAAATATGAAAATCATTCAAGGAGCCGCGCTGGTCTAGTCTGACAACTTCGTGGGATATCCGGGTTCGATTCCCGGAATTGGTTGGAATTTATCCAGCCTTGTCTCCGCACCCAGCCTCATAGCAATGGGTACCTGAGATCAACCCTGGGGGATGAAGGCTGCCGGAGCATGGTGCTGATCACATCACCTGCAAAATAGATCGCGAATCTTTGGGGCCCACCACACCACTATGTGTGCCTTCATGGCACGGTGCTATATGCACGGGGGAATTTACATTACCTTTATCTATGGAACTCGCCCAGGATGATGATGAAGCGCGAGAATACATGTTGCTAAATTCCACTGAGTCTATGTTTTCGTTGAGAAGTAAGTTTATAGACATTCCAACACATTTATCACTTCTAGGTGATTCACAAAGCACTTCTTCAACATTATTTAATGATGTGGATGTAGACTCAGCATCACTTGAGAGTTCACAAGGGGATGTGAAATCGGGAAGAACGTTTGCAATAACGTCGGCACACTGCGACGAAGCAAGGAATTTTCACAATTCTCGCGAGAGTCACTGCGCGACTTTTTGCAAAAAAAATATGCAAAATTGAGCTTTGGGGCCGCTTAGATTGTGTTTGGAATGTTGTTTTTCTTCATGCTGCATGGGAATAATAATTCAAATTATTATTATTATTATTATTATTACTGTCGCAGATCTTTGACTGTGATAAATTAGCAATTTATTTTTTTCTATAGCATTTTCCATAATATTTCAAAAGCTCAAGGGGGGGTTTAAACCCGGTAACCCCCCCTTGCGTACGCCACTGCTCCTCCCCCAATAATTTTGACAAGTCGGCACTGCTGGATATAACATTGCAAATGTTATGAACAACATACTAAACTACAAGTGAATAGTAGTTGAAATGGTTTGTTAACCTGGTGACTGCAATAAATTTTGCCAAAGAAACTATGCATTTTGATATTAATTTTATAAAATCTATAAGAAATATATGCTTATAAGTGTACAAATAACAACAAAATGGAAGAATTTTGCACTAAATTAGTGACTATTTTATAGCTATATCAGATTGGTAAAATTATCTAACCTAACTATGAAAGCATTTCTCATCTCACAGTACCAAGTTCAAAGCAGAAAACCTCTTCACACTCTATGCACGTGAGCTAAATGCCAGAAGCAGTCCATAACTAAGACAACAGTGTGTGAATAGCTGCTTGCAAAGAATCATATGAAATTATACAGAAGGGTATAATTATTCTCCAGAAAACATGCATGCAACAAGTAATCACGCAGCTGAAGAGGTACGTGTGTAGAGACCTTGTTAGAAATGTGGGTGTACCGTGATAAGTTTGGAATTAAACAACAGGAACCTGGGCCGTACATACCTACAAAAACAAAAAAAAAAAACAACTTCTGTTCTAAGGTTTAAAAAAGGACGCAATAGTGAATAACTGCCACATGTGAAACACACAAAAGTTTATGGGACAGAGAAATCATTTTGCAAGAAAGATGCACAGTAACAGTTCCGAATGTTTAATAATTGTTTTCAAAGTTTCATAGGAGAAAGACAAAGCATTGCAGAATTGTAAAAATGATTGTTATAGTCAATTTGACCCTTCGTGAAAAATATGTAAAAGGTACATTTCGCAATGTTCCTATTGACAAGCCATTCCACAGACTACTGCCGTATTTACTCATTGCTGGATGCTCACACATGAACCTTGAAGGGGTGTCAAGCTTGAGACCAGAATCAACATGATGAGATGTTTGAAGCATTTAGGGAAATTATCGTAATGCTAAGAGTCCTAATCCTGGGTACCCAAACTGAATCACAAAAGCATTTAGAGATGTTATTTGAATACTAAGCCTGATATTACAATAAACCTGACCCACCTAACTATCAAAGCATTTAGGGAAAATATTTGAATGCTACGAGCTCCAAACCTAATGCCTAACCAAACTACGGAAGCATTTAGGGATGTTATTTGAATGCTAAGAGCCCCATACCTCACTCGCTGACATAAGTATGAAACCCCTTCACACTAAGCACATGTAACCAAGACAACAATAAATGAATGACTGGTAACAAGAAACGAAGGTAACATTATCGTATGAGGGGAAACGGTACGAACCATATAAGAGCATATGGAAAGAAAAAAATGTGTTAAAGACATATAAATATAAAATCAAACTATTTAAAAATGCCTGTATCCCATGGTGAAATCGGAATTAAACAATCGGAACTTAGGCCGATCTATGTATCATGATGACACTGGTATATAGCGATCAATAGTTTACTCATACATTACATTAAACACGAAAATTCTCTGTAATCTGATATTCAATTGGGTAACGGTTCACATTTAGCTAGTTAAAAACGTAAATCGAAATCGAACCTTGTGAAAATTACATACCTATGTATTACGAAATCGCAATAAAACAAGAAAAATTGGATAAAATTCTCTTCTAGGCTACCTCGAAAATGTATTTCGACTGTATGGATATATCCCCCACCCCCCTCTGCTTCAACACTGAATTTCTGAGAGACTGGCACTGATTATTAGCGTCCGTTTAACTTTTACAAAACTTTGTATAGGCTATGTACAATGATAGTAAATAGTATAAGCACAGAGAAAATATATTTTCTCTATGGTATAAGGCTGCACACTTCTGTAGGAATTACGTTCTCAAAGTTTCAAAGATGTACAATTTCCTAACTCCATACGATAATGTATTTTCGAACTGATTTACTGTTATTTAGGTCTCACTCCAGAGCATGGGCTGCTTTTTTCCCTCTAAATAGACGAACTTAATTTATATCCCCTGAAAGTGTGTACCTTCTACTTCCATTTTCCGGTGTTACTTTTCCGATTACTATTATATTATTGCCCGTAAAAAATGTTTTTCCTCCTACTAAAAGCAATGCATTTCTCCATTCAGCCGCGTTCCTCCTAAGCAGCCCATATTCTGCAGCCTTACCGTTATTTACATCACAGAGAAATTATACATTGCTGTGTTTACATATTTAAGGAGGTCTTGGCGAACCTTACATTTGAAACTGGTTCACGTATCACGTCGTCAATAATTTGGATTAGTCCGGTCGACCACGAAGGTTTTATCTTTTATGAGAATTGTCAAAATTTCAAAAAACAAATGTACCAAACAATCCCAATACAACAGATAGTAATTTGCTAATAAGCTATAAAATTTAAGAAAATAAATAAATACCCATATTGCACACTTTCTCCATTTTTCAATACGCCCCGCAGCCATATTTGTGTAATGTTGCCAGGGATTCCTGCAGAAAATCCACAGAAGCTGCTAAGAAAATTTAATTTATCGAAGGATTGTAAAGCCAGTCACGGTCGATGATGGTCCTCAATCCGAAGGAAGGGAGGATAGTTCTGTGGACAAAGGAAAAGAATATCAAATATCAAAATTTAATAATAAAATTACAAGAAAACGAGGTAGTTCAATGACGAAAACTCCCCAAAGTGTTTTAACATGATTCGCCTACATAGGCGTGTGCACGGGGAGGGCAATTGCCCCCCCCCCTAATCACGGACGTTCGCAGATTTTTTCCACGTAGGGACAAGCAAGATATTTTTCCATGGGGCATATTACCCAGATAATAGTGCTGCCCCCTCAAAAACACCACTTGAATTTGAAATTATCGCATATTTGCGTCCCCCCATTACATAATAATTAATGTAAATTACTATGACTGAAATTATACCTGTGAAATATATACTTTTAGGTTCATATTAGTTTTCGAAGGGGGAGGTGTGGTCAGGGGTGCCCATCCATCCCAAGGCCCATGACGCACCCCGCCAAAAAGGTAGAACATCCTCCCCCCGTTTATGCCTAATTAATTACTCAAATTATTTTTGTCAGACAAGATTTGCGGAAAAATATAATACCAGAGGTGCAACCACGAATTTTTGTCTGGGGGGTGGGGCAAGTACCAGGATAAACGTACCAATAATAATAATAGCATTAATAATAGCTTTATTATTATTATTATTATTATTATTATTATTATTACCAGTAGTAGTAGTAGTAGTAGTAGTAGTAGTATCGAAGACGTTATTATCCTCATAAATTACGCAAAAAGAGGGTAGAAGTCTGTGCAAAAGCATTTGTTTGGAACAAAAGATTTGAAATATTTTTTCAACACCGTCAATTTCACATTAGCTAATAATGAAAATCAAGCACACAAACTGTATTTTTGAATGGCAGAAAATGAATGATAAATGCATTCCGAAGATACATGTGTAACTTTCATGAACAACATACGTTTTACACATTTGCAACATTGAGCGACATAAAATAAAAAATACATATGCAACAAGCTAACACTAAATTGTGTACGTATTCAAAGCGTATTCAATACAAATATACAACACATACTATATAAATACATTACATTACAGAAAAGAAGCAAAATGCGAGGGAAGCGAGCAAGAAAATTTTTAGATCCAATTTTTGCAATTGAAAAAAATATAGATTTAATAGGGCGCAAAATATTTCACTAGACGCCATGGCATTCTATCTCTTTTACAACTTTTTTTTAGATCATTCGGCGCCCATGGCCGACTCCCGCCGCCTCTAGCTACAGCTCTGAACTTGACGAAAACGAGAAAACCAGATAATGCGAGCGAAGCAAGCAAGAAAATTTTACAAAATGTATTTTTATTTGCATAAAATTTGAAATCGAAGGGGTAATTGCTCCTCTGTGCCCCCTGCAGGTGCCCTTGGCCGTCAATGTTTGTTCCCCCTTGCTACCCTAAATTGACTTCCGTCGAAGGTTGGGGGAGGGGGTAATGACCCCCTGTGGTTGCGTCCCTGTATAATACAGACATATTTAAGCAATATATGTTTAATTTAGATACGTACTTTAGGCTCAATGCCATTGTTAGTCAAGCTTATTCTGCACAGTTTGTCTGGTCGACTAACCTTGTATTAATGCGAAAACCACTCCTCCATTCAAACCGATTCTAAAGGCATAAGAGGTGGTGTTTCATTTCAACCCTATCGCCGCGATCACCCACAGGTAGGTAGAAAAACTAAACATAATAACCAAAACTAAAAATCAATAACAAGTCAATCAAACGATACGATCCCCCCCATTTTTGTGTGAAGATATATAGAATTGGTATAAAATTTTGTCCCCCCCAAAAAAATTCCCATGACGCAGGCGCGTCATGAAACCCCCCTGTGGACACCCCTGGGTGTGGTCATCCTTGCCCCTCCTTCTAGACGTTCCATGTCCCTATATTGTTATACTTTCACTTAGAAATTTAGTGTAGAGGAATCTTATGACTGTTATTAAACGATATTATTGGAGAAAATGAAGTATTTCAAGCCGATGAAAATTCAAAGCAACTACGGGGGAAGGGGTGCACTGGCACAACCACAAAAGGGGCAGAGGGGCATTGCCTTATCCCAACCTTGGACGGAAATCAATTCTAGGGGACAAACATTGAAGTAAGGGAAATCAAGACTAGCAGGACAAAAGGATACTCAAAATGGAATTATTTTTCACGTCTTTCTTGCATCATTTCTTCCAGACGGTCAGGAGCACCTGCAGGGGAGCACAGAGGGGCAATTGTCCCTTCGACTTCAAATTTTATACAAATAAAAATACATTTCGTAATTTTTTTTCTTCGCTTCGCTCGCAGTATCTGCTTTTCTTGCAGTATTGTCAAGTTCATAGCCGTAGCTAGGGGAAGGCGGGAGTTGTTGCTGGATGCCAAACAATCTGAATAAGAAAAATTGTAAAAGAGAATGCCATGGCGTCCCGTGAAATTTTTTGCGTCATCATATTAAATCAATACTGTTTTCAATTTGCAAAAATTTGGATCGAAAAATGTTCTTGCTCGCTTTGCTCGCAATTTCTTTTCTGTAATCCATTATAAATTACCAGAATAGAAGTAAGAACAATTAAGTACTTCAGACAGTTGCTGCTATGACAGTTTGGTTTAGAGGAAAAGGAGAGCGCACATTTCAGAGACAATTTATATCATTTTTGTTATTGGTTTGTTATGGGGCGGATGAATTGATTATATAATGTATTTAAATAATATGTTTTATATATATATATATATATATATATACACATACACACACACACATATACACGCACACCAATGCAATAAAACTAAAACAGTGAGATGAAATGAGGTTTTTCTTTCCCGACTGAACTTTCAAGGCTTTTGCCCCACTTAATCAGAGGGTCTGCGCACGCCTATGTTCGCCTAGGTAAATGCCCTCATTTTTTAATGGATTCGCTTCAAGTACGGTCCTTTGCATCTTTCAGACACGGCCTGTTAATTCCACTTCATAAATAGAAAGGCTAACGACTGGACCTACAGTTTAAAGTGGGATTTGAACCATTATACGCCTGCACCGGATAGCAAGATTATTATTATTTTACAAACAGCTATGCCATAACTAGCTTCAGGGAAATAACGCTTGGTGGCTCAGCATTCGTTCGTCTATCGTAGTCTGCATGCGTATGGTACAGTAGGATGCCCAAGTAATGCTCGGCAAAGTACCCAGGACTATTTTCATTGGTTTTTCTCTTGCATCCTACGTCTTTTTAAGGAATACATTTTTAAGTATGCTGGTGGATATAGAGACTGTCAGCAGATTGTTTGGCGTTTTGTTTCAACTCTTTATACTCTCATTGGGCAAAACAGAGAGCATGAACATGGTGATGGACAATTTGATTGGTAGTACTTATGCATCCCACTGTACAATAGAAATATTATTATTCATTTAATAAAGCATCGAAGAAAAATTTACATGTGAAATGAACAGACGTCACTTTGGTTGTTGGAGCTTATGAAATGCAAAAGTAATTATGATAAATTCGATTTCAGTGATTGATTTAAAAATATATGCACAAGATCGTTTTCGCTTTTGATACATAGTTAAGAACAAATAACCGTAAATGTTATGCAGGTGGAATGAGATAAAACTAATAGATATGGAGTATAAAGCACATGAATGCTCTAAAGAAAGAAAATACGAGGGCGGATTGAAAAGTTCGTGGCCTAAGTAGGAAGGAAGCTTTTAATTTTAAGTTTCATACATTAGTTGCATAGCTATATCCTTTGGTAGTCACTGTGTAAAATTTCATTATATTTCATTGCTCTATTGTTTCAGGTGAGGACGTTTAGTGGGCAGAAGTGACGGAAATTTGTGACATGGAGAAAATAGAGCATCGCGCTGTCATTAAGTACCTGCATAAAAAGGGCTTAACACCACAGCAAATTCATACGGACATGATAGAGACGCTTGGACTCCGCGCCCTCGTATTCCATGGTGAAAAAGTGGGTGGCTGAATTTAAGCGTGGAAGAAACAGCATTGAAGATGATCCCCGCAGTGGCAGGCCTGCAATGTCGACCACAACAGAAAATATCAATAAAATGTGTGACCTGATTTTGAGTGACCGCAGAATCAAAATCCGTGAGATAGCTGAGACTGTGGGTATTTCCTATGAGCGAGCACAAAACATTAATCGTGAACGATTTAGGGTTTTCTAAGGTGTCTGCGAGATGGGTACCCAAGTTGCTTTCAGTTGAACACAAACGCACTCGACGCACCCTTTCCCGTGATTGTTTGGAACTGTTTGAAAGTGATCCGGAGGAGTTTATTAGCAGATTTGTGACTATGGACGAGACATGGGTGCACCATCATACACCGGAATCAAAACAACAAACAATCAAAGCAATGGAAACGACAAGGATCTCCTACCCCAAAAAAAGCCAAACAGGTTTTGTCGGCAAACAAGGTTATGGCATCAATATTCTGGGATGCTAGGGGCGTTATCTTAATCGATTTCTTGGAAAAAGGAAAGACTATCAATTCTGAATACTACTGCACCCTGCTGCGACGTTTACGCTAGGAAATTAAAATTAAGAGGCCAGGAATGCTGCGAAGAAAGGTGTTGTTTCACCAGGATAATGCGCGCGTTCACACGTCCCTAGCATCCATGGCAGAAATTCATTCCTGTGGGTTCGAACTGTTGCCGCACCCATCCTATTCGCCTGATCTGCCCCCTCGGACTTTCACCTGTTTGGAAACCTGAAAAAGTTTTTGGGGGGTCAGCGATTTTCTTCGGATGAAGAGGTGAAAAGTGCTGCACTGGGGTATTTTGCAGACCTTGAGGAATCATTTTTTAAAAGTGGTATAGCAGCGTTACCGGAGAGGTGGCGTAAATGTATCTCCCTCGAGGAGGATTACGTGGAAAATTAAAACATATCTTATCCAAATATCTTCTCATTTTCTAGGTCAGGCCACGAACTTTTCAATCCACCCTCGTAACTTGTTCTGTCAATTATATAAAATTCGTACTGTATTTCAGTTTAAACAATTAGTACAAGCACCTTCCTACGCGCGCGAGGATTGCTACGTTATTGGGCGGCAGTTATAATTTGCGACATTGCCAAGTCCGTCCTGGTGCAACTTCCCACAACTGACATCGTTATCTGTGATACAAAATTGACATCAATATCTGCTGCACAGATCATGGATTAGATCGGTCCGGTTTTTTTTGTTTTTTTTTGAGGAATCGTTTATGCTTGGACTAGGCAGGTGGACGGTGAACATCGTCACATTTGTATGCAGAGACCAGCGAATCTTTACCTATGCTGATTTTCCCTTTCCCATACGTGACAGTGCACTTCCGTCCAACCATATGATTTTATCGAACAGTATGAAAAGGAGCAACATTCTTTACATTTGGTCAAGACGCGGACTTTTGTCCAGAGTAGAAAGAATATAAAGTTCGTTCTCTTTTTGTCGCAAGGGGTCCCGGGTTCGATACCCGGTGGAGGCACAAGTGGTTCGGATCCCACTTTAAGCTGTAGGTCCAGTCCCGATTAGCCTTACTGTGCATAAAGTGGACTTAAAACACCAACTCAACAACAACAACTCTTTTTGTCGCATTTAATGGACATTTTTGTACATTTTACAAGGGATATAGTTTGCATCAACACCAAAACTTCGCTAAATCCTCACAAGAATTTTAAAATATGCAATCAATGCATTTTTGTTATAGGCTATTGCTCAACCAAAAATATCAGCTCTAAAACACACGCAATGCTACACTTAAAGCTATTTATGGGTCATTCTCAAAAAATGCGGTAGAAACCTTGTACGGCAGTCATATATATTTAAAAAAAAAAAACTTTTTTTCTTCAATAATAGTTAATTTAGTCATTAGTTGCGAGAATCATCAGCTTAATTTCTACCAGAAATAATTTTTCCTCTTTTCAGAATTTTACACAGAATATGTCGATTTTCCACTCCGTGCCTGTCCGCAATCAAAATTTATGGATGTAGATTATTTTAATAGTTTTTTCTTTAGACAAGTTAAGATTTAATTTATTGCAATTAACTAATTATTCAACTTAGAATGCTCTATGAACATAAAAAAATAATCTTATGAAAATCTTAGTTGAGTAAAATATCAAAATGTAATGTCCCAGGCGGAACCGTGGACACTGGTGAAAAGTTCCTACAAAAATTCACAAAGTGCAAGACTGTTCACTCCACATCAGGAAATTGGAGGGAATGGAAAGGGAAATCATTGTAATTTCAAAGGACAATTAGAGGTGCTTGTCTTGCCCTTTGTGTGAGGTTTTTGGGATTAAGTTCTGAAATCCGAACTTCGTCGAGATCACGTGTCAACTTCGTGGACAATCTTATCAAGGTGAGAAATTTTGCCAATCATTAATTATTATGAATTTAATGATAAACATTATGTGCAGAACTCACCTGAAAATTTATGTTTGCTCAAATTGTATTTCCACGGAGTAATACAATAAAAGAAAAAAAGTCCCCTCCGTGCACACGGAGATCAAAAAGAAATTTATAATTAAAAAGAAATAAAGTTCAAGTCTACTTTAAACCAAGGAAAATGTTATGTACAGAAAATGTTTGGTTGCTTAAAAGAAAAAAAATCCACAAATATCTATTCCAAGGACTTTAAAATTACTCTATGGAGATGAAAGCCCCTTTGACAAATGTCCACTCCGTATCGCCATTGCGTGGAGTACAAATTTGCAATTTTTAGTTTTCTAAAGAACTAGGAGCAAATGATCTTGGCCAAGCTTAGCATTTGATTAGGTTCTTTAAGGACAGAATATATAATTATTTTTACAAATTTTCAACAATTTTAATTTTTTGTTAAATCATCTCTTCATTTCTACCCCCCCACCCCCATTTTGAGAATGACCATTATGTTCGACATTAAAATACAAAGATGTAGAAATATACAACTACACACTTCCACATTATTATTTAATGTGATCACACTGTTACTATTGTTTTATTTATTACTTATTGGTTGTAGACCTTGTCTATTCAGTAGTTATACAACAGACTATGTTAATATCTTGACAATTACCTTCCATAGTTCACATTTTACAACAGACTATCTGGCTTAGTAAAATATTTTGTAAGACAACATATCACCGATAACGACAGGTTCAATTTCGTGATATTGGATGCATGGAACAGTGAACGACACAAAGTGACGTCAAGGTGACAACCAATGAAATTGCTTTACGTATTATGAACGAACCGTATTATAAATATCGCATTATTCTGTAAACATGGTACTGAAGTGAATATTACAAGTACATGCGTTCATAAATGAAAGCGAGAAAGATAACCGGTGTGGAGAAAACTTCTAATAAAAAGGAGAAAAGAAAAGGCACAAAAAACAGTTTTAAAAGCTGAGGAATTTGAAGTAAAAATTCCTTCTAAACAGAAAATGTCTTCTGCGGCTGAAGTTACGGAAAAACGACAGGCTAGACTAGTGAAGAGGACAGTAGAGGTGGTCGCCGTTAAAGAAAAAGGGACGCAATTCGACAGATTATTCGTGTATTTTGTAATGGGGCTGCTCATTGTAAGTTTAATTCCTTACCTGCTTTCCGTATGTTTTCCAATATTCAGTACACTATCTTAGAGGCATTTTCTATTCACGTAAACATTTGGTGCTTTTAAGTCGGCATCACAAGTTTTTAGTGCCGAAACTTGTATCAACGCGCGTATTGTGTTTTTACAATTGATGGAAGAGTTGCATTGAATGTTGGGCCAAAGTTCAGATTAGCATTAAGTATACACGCGCGCTTTCCACACGAATGGTATTATTGTATTATGTATTATATACATGTCTACATACACGAACTTGGTTTGAGTTGCTGTTTTAAGTCCAATTTATGCACAGTAAGGCTAATCGGGACTGGACCTACAGTTTAAAGTGGGATCCGAACCACTTGTGCCTCCACCGGGTATCGAACCCGGGACCCCTTGATTACAAGGCAATGACGCTACCACTGCGCCTTACATACACGAACTGAACATTGATTTTTGATTACTTAAAATCTCTTTCGTACAAATAGATTTGTTTTCATACAACCACTGTATAGTATGATTATGTGAGTACGTTAGGTGGGTCAGGTGTGATACTGTTATCATCGAAGTTGTGTTGTGTTGAATTGGTTTATTTAACTTCGCATTTCTGCCACTTTTGGCTAAGAACGAGTGATGATATGATGAAATTGATGAAGGGACACCCAAAGAACACCCCTACCCAGGTCGGGTTTCGAACCCGAGCCCCTGGCGAAAGTTGCGTTGCTAAATGCAGGGTACGAATTAAGCGCGGTGGGAGACAGGAACCCACCTCCCATTGAGATAAATTTTTATCCCTGCTAGGGATAGTTCCCCCCTCTCCCAAAAAATACAATATAATAGGGATATCTGTAAACAAATCTTTTCTGAATGTAACTGTTCATGCTTTACAATATCAAAAGTTCCATCACCAACATTACTTCCAAGTATAGTAAACCTGACAGTAAGTAGCCTACGATCAAGAAACAATAGTAACAATATTTTGTATTATTCGATTAAATATATATAATATATTCATTTAATGGAAGACTTCTCGTTTCACTCACATTATATGCTTGCACAAAAAAGAATGCATCGATGAAGATTTTTCGCAAGTTTAAATGTAGAACTGGGGTAAATAACCGGAAGATAAAAAGCAGCAGGGGAACAGTGAATGATAGAGAAAATATATTGGAGAGTGGAAATGAAGGATTATTGTGCATGCTGTTTACGTACTACGTGTGGTGGTGGGGGGGGGGAAGATGCTTAGTGGTAAAAACATTCGGGTCGTGTTTTTTTTTTTTTAAAAAAAACAATGTATTGCGCTGAAAAATAACTATATAAAAGTTGCATGTTTGCTTCCAAACGCTAAACGAAACGACGCACTGTTTTTCTGTATTGTCCAGGTCTCACTTATCGGACACTTCTCAAACACCTTTTTGGTCAAGCTCCTCACCTAACAACACAAGAGTTTGTGCAGTATACAAAGCAGCGTGGTATACGTAGTACAGTGGGATCCATGACTATTTTTCATTATTTTTTTCTTTTACATCCTATGTGTTTTTAAGCGACGGATTTTTATGTATGCTGGTGCAGAAGTTGTCAGCAGCTTGCTTTGAGTTTTCTTTTAATTCCTGAGGCTCTTATTGGGTCAAATAAAGTTCACGAACATGGCGATGGGCAATTTGCACGGTAATAGTCATGGATCTCACTGTACCGGTCGCTGGGAAAGAAACCCTAGGACCGGTTTTAATACTCTTGGGGAAGGCATCTTGGCCGTTGCGCTTGTGTCGGACTCTGAATTGAAATCGACCGTTGCGGTATGTGCCGTGCCGACCGTTCCTAATTGACATCTTGCTGAAAACGATCGGCGCGGTTGCGGATTCGGACACTGCTCAAAATCGGGATTATACTACTAGGTATATAGTACTATTGTATCATATACAGGGTGATTCAGAATTCCTATTATACACTTCTAGAGATTGTAGAGGGGACTTAGTAGATCAAGTTTTGATAAGGAACCCATGTCCGGAAACGTACCGTCCACTCTACAACCCCTAAAAGTGTGTATACTACTATATTCACTACTACACGTGAGTGCAATTCTACCTATGAACAGATCATTTTCTATCTTTCCAGGCTTTGGGAGTGTCCTACGTGGGTGTAGGTATGTATACTCAGGTACAGCATGGATCGGAATTACAGAGTCTGAGTCTTGGGTTATCATATCCCATCAAAATTCTCGTCTTAACAGGGGTGCTGATCATAGCCACTGGAGCTCTCGTAATGTTTGCAATTGATGGGTCAAGCATCACTTTGCTACAAGCAGTAAGTACTTCGCGATATTATGCTTTCATATTATACAACATTTGATTGCAACGCAGTACTTAGTGTATATTTGGAAGTGGGAAATAAGACCACCTTAAAGCAAAATTGCTAATAATTAAAGGATTTATTGAAATAAAATAAGTTTCATCTTGCAAAATGAAGATCAGTCCTTGCACTGAAAATCTGGTAGTATACATGAGTAAAAATTTATTTCTGTAAAGGGACAAAAATGCACAAACAAAAGCCCTCACTGATGGGCGAATATGAACACACTGTTGGGGAATGTGGTCAATTATGTTTGATGAATATATTTAAGGGCATATACATGTAACAATTAGTCACAGGATAGTAATGAATGAATGCATATCATAAACATGTCCTGCAGCTCTCAAATTTCCCCATCCTCCTCACACGTAGGGCAGATGAAATGTAAGTCTTCCTGTATACCAACACAATGATCATGACACCGCAAGGAACAAAGTTGACAAGAAATCCACTCTTCACCACGGCACCAACGTTTGCATACTTGTACAAGGCAGTGACTCTCGTCGTTAGGTGCATCCGTTAATGGAAAACGATGTGAATTTGTCATGGATCGCAAAGAATCTTATTTGGCAGTTTCTGAGATTTAAAAAAAGATTATATGACTTAGAAGCTTATCTTTCTAAAGTGTCCATCGAATTGCTGCGCTCAATTTTCCCCGAATTACAACCTCTTTTATGTAAGTTGATACTACTGCGTTAGACGAGCCACAACAGCATGATTCAATTCATAGTATGTGATCCACTGTCTTAGCTTTTGTTGTTACTACATTCATATTCATTATCTCAAGTAATATTTTTGGCCTCCCGGATGGCGCAGTGGTAGCGTCTGTCGACTTGTAACAAAGGAGTCCTGGGTTCGAATTTCGGGTCCAGAATGCTTATTTTTACTAGCTTACATGGGAACGCAGTTACACGTGACAATCAACACTCCACCGATGTTGCCAACCTACAGTTGATTTCTTTTACCGGACTGTGACGCAAAAACCTTATTATGCCCGTATTCCTCACGTGTCCATTTTCCCCGAATTCCCCTATGGTTAGGTGGAAAGTATTATGAAACGCGCTAAAATTCCAGCAATTAAAAATAATCATTAGTAGAGCCCGGATTTATAAGCGAAATGCATATTCTTTTCCAGACTTCTAATGGTAAGGAGAAAGATTATACTTCGTATTACATACCTTGATGAGCTATTTAACTAAGGTTGAAAGTGCTTATAAATGCTTATTTCTGCAGGAAACGGTTATGCTTGCTTATTTTATGATTTTGGTTTAAAATAGCATATTTTACCCAAATCTGTCATATTTCAATCACACGACGGCATTGGGATGACAAGATCAATGCTTCTACATAGCCGCACGGGGGAAACGGCATCCAAGAAAAGATACAGTACATCCAAATTCATTTTTCCAAATTACCTGATATAACACAGTTGAAAGCTCGAAATAATCCATTGCAACATTCGCTTTCTCTCATTGATCAAATTTCAGTAACTGTTTGATTGTCTTTAGAAACTCACGGTGTTGCTAAAATTGTGTCCGACAAACTCAGTCAGGTATTACTGCAAAATCCCGGTTACAAAACACTGTGTCAAATTTATAAAAATATTTCTGGTGAAGAAACAGACATTTAAGAGGAATTCACCGAAGAAGAACTGTGGTGTTTTTCACATGCGCCTGTGATGTCATGCTACGTGGAAAGAACATCGTCACTGTACAAATCATTCTTCCCTGACTTACACAGGAGCTTCACACAAGAAAATCTCAGGATGACCTTCCTTACATACTGTAACAGCTTTGAATAAGATAAGAGATCTAATAAACAAATGTTTTTCCAGATTTTCCTGTATTTGTTTATGCTTATTTTGGTGCTTATTATTTTCATTTTTTGTGCTTATTAACTTGCTTATTTTACTGTTTGATTGTGCTTATAAATCCGGGCTCTAATCATTACTATACAACACTGCCTATTTAATTTGTATTATTGTCTAGATTACTTAACGTGAGGGATATACATTTCTCCTGACTGTTCCTGTGTTCCTACACTTGTATCCTGTACATAGTATTTTCTGATAGTGAATGTCAATAGCCAAAGAACTAGATTTTTCAACTTGAACGCTTTACTGGCGGCTAGACTAGGTTTTATTGATTGATTGAAAATAAAGTTCTGGGTTTATCCACGGTTGGGCTATTTCTTGCCACCTTTCGGGCTCAGGAATTAAAACTGTATTCATGAAAATATATCTACTAGCGCCTTTATACTTCCATTCTGAAATAAAAGTACCCTTGAGTGTTTCTTTTTACATTTTAGTGCCATTGAAATGTTTTTTTTAAACATTTTAGCACCCTTGAAGTGTCTATTGTAAATATTTTAGTACATTTGAAGTGTCTATTGTAAAAAAATAATATCTATCAAATACATATTTTTTTAAAATTCTAGTACCTCTCAAATGTCCATTTTAATAATTCTGGAACCTCTCAAGTGTTCATTTTAAAAATTACCTCTCAAATGTCTATTTTAGGAACCTCTCAAGTGTCCATTTTAAAAATTCTAGTACCTCTCAAGTGTCTATTTTAATAATTCTGGAATCTCTTAAGTGTACATTTTATAAATTCTAGTACCTCTCAAATGTACATTTTAATAATTCTAGTACCTCTCAAATGTCCATTATAATAATTCTGGAACCTCTCAAGTGTACATTTTATAAATTCTAGCACCTCTCAGGTGTCTATTTTAAAAATTCTATTACTTTTTTAAAGTTTTAGTACCTATCGAGAACCTATCTTAAATTTTAATAAATTTCAAGTGAACGTTTTTAGTTTTAGTGTTTATTTTTTATTATTTGTGTGCTTACTCTTTTTATTTTTTGTTGTCTTTCATTACTTATTTCATACACCTGTGAGCTTTTCCCTTTTTCTTAGTGTTTTCTATTTACTCCAATGTCTTGTTACACACTTATTACTATATCCCTTGTCCATACGAATCTACGATTTAAGTCAGACGTGTTAAAAATAATTTTAGAATCGGAAAACTGCAGTTAACCAATGTCTATCACCATATAAAGTAAACGTCTTTGAAAAAAAATTATTTTATTGTAGATCTACGTAGTATGAAAAATTGCTACCACAATCTCCTGGCGAGAAATATCACTGTCTGTTTCCTCTTCTAGGCTATGGGGATTTTAGGTCTTACCTTGTTGCTCCAACTACTTATTGGTGGTTTGGCGCTTGTCTATAGGATAGACATAGAGAAAAAAAGCAATAAGATGTACATGGAAATGAAGGGGAAATTCAACGATATACAAAATACACAAGTCTTGTGGGGCGAGATGGAGAGAAAGGTATGCAAAGACGTTCAGTTATTTTAGGTATAACATTATCAGTGGTAGACTACTGTACACACTCTTGAATAGAAGCTGGTTAAGTCTGGAAATGTATACCAAATAAATTTGGCCATTGTTAATACAAAAAGGCCTGTGTTACTGTTCAAGTATAAGTTTCAGCAAGTCCTAAAATCAAGCTTCAGAAAAACTCAATATGCTGACCAAGGCAGAAATTTATTTCATTATAAAACATAAACTAAACGTAACGTTTCAACCTTCTAGCAAAGTCTTCATCAGACTCTGCACCAAGTACAAATGTAACAAGGTACAATAGGACGATATATATGCACAAATATTACTCCCCTCCAGACTATTAGAAAGTTGTTCTGGAACATTCTAGCAGGTGGCTTTCCCTTGTCAACTATACCTTCACCTGAAAGGCTAAACTTTTTCTTCCATCTGGAATGTGGTTGGACTCTTTATCTCACGCTCTTTTTCCTTCATTCTTCTTCCTTCTTCTCTCCTCTTTCTCTCTTGTCCTTTCCACTCTTTCTAACACCTTCTTCAATTCTTTGTTTATCCTCAGTCTCCCATTCCAGTTCTTTGTGTCTTCTTCACCTTTCTTCTCTATTTCCTTGGCCTCCTTCCATTTTCTCATTAGTATTCTCTTCTCCCTTCCTATCTGCTTAGCCTCATCCCACTCTATGTCATGTCCTGTTTCTCTCGTGTGTTGAAACATTACGTTTAGTTTATGTTTTATATAAAATAAATTTCTACCTTGGTCAACATATTGAGTTTTTCGTATCATGGAAACAAGGCTGAATGCTTTAGAACTTTATGTGCATAAATACTGAAATACATTGGATACATTTCTAGAATTCAGTGTTTTCTTCCCACACTATACACCTCCAAAATGAGAATATTTCACCAGCGGTCCTAAACCTCTCCTTTACTAGGGATCCTATTTAAATATTCTTTGTTGTTGTGGAGCCCCCAGAACTTAATACTGTAAGCCGCTTCAAAGTGGCTCATCAAAGTTATTTTGTTACAAATATAGACTCTAAGTTAGGGCAATATTCATATTTTTAGTGTAATAATAATAATAATAATAATAATAATAGCAATACTCAACAGAAAAAGCACTGATAATAATATAATTACCATTACTAGTTTAATATGGATTCATTATAATTATTATTTTATTAGTCGTAGTAGTTGTTGGTGGGTTGCGTTGATTCACACATGAAAATATAATGACAAAAAACACACGCTGGTTCTTTAGGATACTTATATTCTACCTGTTGTAAACTACACTGAAAACTAACTGCTGAAGAATACATTAGTCCGCGATTGTCATTTGTATTGTCCAGCTGCACAATTAGCACGGCGACTCGCGCAACTTTCCTCCTTCCACAATAACGACTCTCTCTCCTTGGCGCCTACGCAAACAGCTGATTCTTATGATCACAAACGCCACCTCTTGACAACAAAAATAGTTAAAACCACATCATCGAAACCAAATACATGAAAACAGTAATTAATGAAACACATTCCTATACAATAGTCGTTTCTACTCATTTCTGGTTGGCGTTCCTATGCTACTGATTGAAACCACTTTAGGCACTGCCCCCTCCACTTCTGAACTAATATTACTTTTGAACTAATATTACAAGTGATGTCAGCGAAGCAAAAATGTTTAATTCCAATGCGTTTTTTTTTCTATTCTAGAATAAGTGCTGCGGACTCAATGGTCCACCTGACTACAAGCTCTTCGGATTTCTGGACCTCGGTGCACTCTCTAACTGGCTTGCCAGGTTGGGCGAATTCTTTAAACCTCTTGCAGGATCGCTGGATAGTTTAGCAGACAGGCTGAAAGGCATAGTAAATTCGGAGACGCCGGTGACCTGCTACCCTGATCAAGACAGAAATAACAAGATATACAATACTGGGTGTTTCCACATAGCCAAGACCGTCATTTTCCATATTGTGTCTATCGTGGCTATACTATCTTTTGCGTCGATTCTAGTAGTGGTAAGACAATTTTGTTTGTGCCCATCATTGATGTAGAGCTACTGCCCTGTCAAGAAGAGAAACCCCCTGGCTCTGCCATGTTATCCTGCCCCTGCGTTGCCAAAATCTGCGTCCTTCTTTAACACATCGTCATCGCCTTTGTTCAGTTCCAAGTGCTTATAATCATGAAGTGAAAAACGGTACATAGGGTTGTTATATTATCTTGAAGTAAACAAATGACGGCAAACTTTAATTCACGAGTTGACCGTGGTTTTTCTCTTCTTGGTACGACTATACCATTGTATGGTTATCAGTAAATAGAGCCGCGGTGGTCCAGAAGGTCTGACTGCCACGCAGGACACCTGTGTTCGATTCCCTGGGTGGGTAATTTCAGGGGACTTTTTCAAGTAATGTCTCTGTATGGTGCGGTTCTGGGGACCATCCAGATTCCTGGGTACCTGGAGGGATTAAAGACGGCCGGAGCGTGGTGCTGATCACATATCCTTCACAAACTACCGGTATTGTAAATGTATGGGGCCCTACCTCCACTTTCACCCATATGCCTTCACATTGTACCTTTTAAAAATATTTATCAATAAAAATGAATATAGGAAGTCGGAGAAGGCTGGACATATTTACTGGGAAGAGTAGAAATTTACTGTAATCCTTTAAAAAATCGTATTTTGTCAAAGATAGAATTGGTCTCGTTTAAATTTTTTGGGGGACGGTAAGAAGAATCGACTGTGAGGGTGTCCCCCTCCTGTCCCTTTTCTGACGTCGTCAGAGATATGTATTCAACGTCACCATCTTGCTCCTATAGGTTAATCGCGGCGATGAAGATGAATAGTGATTGCATGAAATAGATTAGATCAATAAATCCAAAATTTGGCATTGGTCTACATAAGAGAGACTCAGTAGGTGTTATCTGTGCAATTTCTATTAACACATCATGGATTTTATGTAGTAGTAGTAATGCGTAAAAAATGTATAGGAATAGTAAGAAAGTACCAGGTCGGTACAGACTATACATGTGAAAATAATTTGGAAAAAAAAAAATCTGACCTGTTGCTTTTAATTTCAGATACTGGCGCTGGTAATATTATGCTACTTTATGAGAGAAGACGAAATAATAGAGGAAGGTAATGCTTAATGATCTCTTGTTACTGTCAAAGAATTATTGTTGCAATGCACAAGATAAAATGTAGCTGTAAGAATGGCTATATTTAACGGGGTTGACATTAAGGTTCAAACACTTATCTGTGATTCAAACGTTTGGTCTCCGGCTTCGCAGAACTTTATGCTCACCACACCATTCCCAATACTTGTAGGTAGGCGTAGTCAGGCGTGGATCCACAAGGGGGCGCCAGAGGCGATCACCCCTCCCAACTGCCAGGCTTTGGGACATATTATTATGCCTAATGTTTTTGAAGATTCAACTGTTCTGTCTTTTATCACCAAGTTTAACAGGCTCGAGAATATTTTTGATTTCATGCTATTGATAGGCTAATCGGAACTGCACCTGCAATTTATATTTGAATCCGCCACTTTGCAATATGCGTGAAAACGAGATCGAACCCGAGACCCCTTGGGAGATGGTTTTTTTTTTGTTTGTTCACTTTCCTCCTCGTGTATGATCGTTCAGTTTGCCGTGATAATGGGAGGAATTATGATAACGACATGCAGGATGAGCATAAAGTCTTTCCCTGATTATGATTTTTTTACGTTGCGCCTCAGTTACAGGAATTTCAGACCATGGGTAGTGTTTCAACAAGATGGTGCACCGCCACACTGGGACTTAACTGTTCGCCAGTTCTTGCACGACACCTTTCCAGACAGATGGATAGGTAGAGACGGTCCCATATCATGGCCACCGCGTTCGCCGGACATAACCCCTCTTGACTTTTTTTTTATGGGGTTACGTTAAGGACACAGTGTTTAGTTCACCAGTGAAATGCAAACTCTTCAGACACGAATACGGGATGCTATAGAGACGGTGACGGAAGAGATGTTGGCAAAGGCATGGAGAGAAATTGGGTATCGCCTAGACGTTCTAAGGGCAACAAAGGGAGCACATGTCGAAGTGTACTGAAAACAAAACATTATGAGTTAAGCTACCATTTCCAACAAACCGCATATCTGTATCTAGAATAGTTCTTAAGCAATAAAAGTTTGTAATCAGGGAAAGATTTTATGTTCACCCTGTACAATAATAACCATTGATTCCAGATAGGGAGTCGGGTTCGAATCCTGGCCCGAGAATGGGCTTTCCTTGTGAGTGCATCATAAATGTCATCATAATCCTCGTCGTAGGGATTAGGCAAAATTACCAGAAAAGCGACGCTAAATAACAAAAACTAAATAAAAGCTAAGCATGTATTCTAGCCTTGGACCCTATTTTTGCAAAATTATACTCTCATCTCTAGAATATGGAAGTCAACTTGGTTTCCGCTTATAGTACGATATATTGATTTTATTAAACAGCGCAAGTGTAGGTTGCAATTGATTCTCCGTGAGGTGAGGTGAGATACCTGCTTTATAATCGGCCGTCCCAACTGTAACTGCTGGTTCCTCCACTGGGCGTGGTATACGTATATCAGGGAGGTTTAACCTACACACGATTCCGTAAATCACATGCTTGTAATAATGGATAGTGACCGTATGTAATGTAATTAAGTATACTGCTGCTGAAGCGTTCCTGTTGAAAAAATTCCGCTCTTGTCTTGTTTGTATTCAATTAATATTAGTTTGTATAGTAGATTATGTGTTATAATCATTGTTTCAGTAGTGTAAATGCGGCAAATTACCTTGTAACATAATCGAAACAGCTTTCATCTTGCAGCAAATTATAATACAACTGGCAAATTATTTTCTAACGTGTGTGTGTGTGTGTGTGTGTGTTGTAGCCTTAATTATTAATAGTAGTGCCTACAACAGAAACGATTCTGTTCTACATTATCTTCAACCAGTGGATTAGGAGGGGCTGTAGCACCCCCCCCAGTTTTCGCCACGTTTGCTCCCGCACTATGCTAAATCTTATCTACAAAGAAAAATATACTGCCTTTGTCCCCCTAGTTTTGCCACCTTGGCCCCCCGGTTTTGATACCCAATCGCCGCCACTGTCTTCAACCATAGCTGGGAACGAAAGAAACTTTCGGAGTTCATCAACAATTGACCAGCCGACCCGCGTGGGGGAGTGGTTAGCACATCGCGCTACGACGCGAAGGGGTCCCGGGTTCAAATCCCGCCCTGGGCATGGATGTTTGTGAGTGTGCATTCATCAATTTCATCACATCATCGTTTATCCCCATCTTCGCAAATTAGCCAAAAGTGGCACAAGAAGCGAAGTAAAATAAAGGAAATCAATCAATATAATTGACCACTTCACGCGTTCCACCATCGAGCCTGCCCCGTAAAGGTAGGCAACACACATAACGCCATGAAGGAACTGGGGGTTTCAGGATCTACGTGTCCCATTTTTTATCGCAGGTGACTGTGCAGCCTCAGATTTTATGATAGGTATAAATAAGTTACAGTTCTCGGACGTAAATACAGGTTGTTTAGTAGGGGCTCATCTTAGTTTTGATGTTCTCCAGAACTATACTTTTCTCAAATCTTATTTTACGTCGCTTTAAGCTAATAGCAACGATGAAGATGATTGATAACTATATCAAACTAGCTGATTACCCGACGTTGCCTGGGTATTTATTTATCTCAATGTCGTATTAGACAGGAAAATAATGAATTCTAACTATAGTGTAAAATGTAACTAATTTTAAATGTGATCGTGAATGTCACCAATTAGCTTAGCGACTCCAAAAACTATGGATTCGACACTAATCTAGATCATTTTTTGGCATTTTATTTTTCACCCACTCTCACTTCCCATGCCGATAGGTGATGAACTTGGAGTTGAACCGCATTGGGAGTGTCACTACGGATTCCATTCGCAACACAGCCTGAATGTTAGACAACCCGAGAAACACTATCGTTGTGCGGATTGCATCGAGTCACGGATGTCTGTGTGTGCGGAATTTAATATCGGTCGTTTTGGATTATTTTTACATGTCACCCCTTCCCACCCCACCCCTAGGGGTGCCAGGGGTGTCTTACCCCAAAATATTATTTCCAGATTGCAAGTGATACGTGTACCAAGTTTGGTTAAAATTGCTCCAGGCGTTCTAGAGTTATGCCGGAACAAACAAATATACACACCCACCCACACACACACATACATCCATTTTTATATATATAAAATAAATAATAAAACATAATAAAAGATTGACTTGATTGAATTGACTGAATTGCTTAATTTTACTTCCCTTCTTGTGCCACTTTTGGCTAATTTGCGAAGATGGGGACGAGTGATGATATGCTGTAATTGATGAATGGACACTCACAAACATCCATGCCCAGGCCAGGATTCGAACCCGGTACCCCCTGGCGTCGTGTTAACCACTCTGCCACGGGGGCAAGCTTATATCAAATTGACGAAGGGACACCCACAGAGGTACACTTCTGCTCAAACTGGGACTTGTACCTTTAACCATTGGTTACGTATTCGTGTGTCGACTCCTCTATACGTTCCCCTTGCTTTGATTTTCTTCGTTGTCAACCTCCGTGGCGAAGTGGTTAGCACAGCGGGCTACGGTTCCAGGGGTCTGGGTTCGAATCCAGACACGGGTATGGATGTTCATTGTGAGTGTCCGTTCATGAAATTTCATCTATTATCCTCATCGTCGCGATTAGTAAAAGTGGAAGAAAAGCGATGCTAAATAACAAAAATAAAATGAAATCAATTTTGTTTGATTTGGTTAAATTGGGTCGCTTTCCTGCAAGTATTAGCTAATCGCGACGATGAAGATGACTGGCTATTAAATGACGTAAGACGAGATGGAAGGGGATCACAAATGTAATCACTAAAATTGAGAGAAACATCACAAATACATGTAGATGTCACTACAGATACCCTACACAATTATACTAGCTGCGTGTCCGAACCGCGTTAGCGTGCAAAAATACAGCCGAGGATGCACTGCGTGCAAGTGCCTTACCAGAATGTCACCCTTTACGCTCCTATGCGCTCTGCCACAGACGTGTATAATTGTTAATGTACAAATCTTTCTTGATGGCATTTTTCATATTAATATTTCTCCATTTATTCTTTGTGCAGAATTTGAGATGACATTGATTAAGAACATGTGGAACAAGAATAAGGCAGATGGGCTGAACGAATACTTGGGGTTATCTGATGAGGAAATACAGTTGATGATAATAATAAATCAAATTAAGGACTTGGACAAGGTAGGAACTATGAAGGTACTGAAGGGTTTCATGCTAATAGAGAACGACAACTACATACTGGAGATTATGAGGCAGCTAGAAGCGGCAAAAACGGAAAAGGAAAAGATGGAGGTGCTGAAGAAATTTTGGTTCAAGGATGGTTTGCCGAAGACGCTGGATTTGATAATGAAACTGCTATCCACCGCGGAAGACTACGGGATGACGCGGACGATTGAGAAGCGTTTCAGCGTCAGGGAAGAGAAATCCCAGAGGAGGATCGTGAGAGACTTTCAGTCGACAAAGAAGAAGGAGTGGCCTGACCTGGTGAGGACGCACATGGGAAGAGGCCACAGCGACCAGGAGTACCAGGCCGTCACTAAGGAATTGCACAACGGATACGAGACCGGAACGATGGAGATACTGAGGGAATATTTGAACATCGACGAAGAGGATGAGCTGGAGGATTTGACGTCGAAGGTTGCTGAAGCTCGGGAAGACCCTAAGAGGCAGAGGAGTATTTTGGAGGAGTACATGAAAACAGCGGATTACACGAACAACCTGATCGCGTTGATCATGAAGAGACTTTCCGAAGCAGACGATATCGGGCTGAAAGAATTGATAAAGGAAGCCTTGGGGATCGAAGATGAGGAGATGATAGATGAAATAATGACGAAGGTAAAAGCGTGTAAAGGAAACGAAGAAAGGACAAAGCTGATGAAACAGTATTTGAAAAAGAGGAAGAGTCTTCAAAGGGAGGAACATGAGAAGAAAGTCAGACTAGAAGCCGAGAGAAAGCGAAAAGAAGAGGAAGAAAGAAAGAGAAGATTGGAGGAGGAACGGAAGAGGCGAGAGGAAGAGGAGAGGAAGAAAAGAGAGGAACAGGAAAGGAAAAGGAAAGAAGAAGAGGAACGGAGACGGCAAGAGGAAGAGGAGAGAAGAAGAAAGGCGGAAGAAGAAATGAAACAATTGCTGGAAGAGGAGAGGAAGAGAATGGAGGAGCAGGAACGGTTAGAAAGAGTAAGGATAGAACAGGAAGAAAAGAAACGAAAAGCGGAGGAGGAGAAAAAACGAAAGGAGGAAGAGGAAAGAAGAAGAAAGGAGGAAGAGAGGAGAAGGAAGGAGGAAGAGGCAAGGAAAAGAAGGGAAGAGGAAGAAATGAGGAGGAGAGAGGAAGAGGAAAGGAAACGAAAGGAGCAAGAGGAGCGGAAAAGAAAAGAAGAAGAGGAACGAAGAAAGGCAGAAGCGTTAAGGAAATATCTCGAAATGAAAGAGCAGGGTACTCCCATAGGAATACTAAAGGAACTGAGGAAATCGAAGACCGAAGAAGAACAAATAAATATCTTGAAAAAGTATTTCGAAATGAGCGACGAAAAGGAGCTCAAGGAAATATTAAAGAAAATTATGAGCTCGGAAGAAAAACCAGCTTGTGAATTGATTCAACATTACTTGGACGAGGCCGAGAAAAGGGTAAGTTGCAAAGTTTGTCTGTTGATAAATTGCTCGAAAGTAGGTAGGTAATATGCATAGCGACAAACACACAGGTAGATAAATGTTATAAATAATTTAGGGAAGATATTGAATAAGTATTTAAAGAAAATATAATATGTACACCATCATTCGTATATCTAAGTGGAATTCACATTAAGAATTTAATTATGCTTAAGAATGTGCTTTCCGGAGCGTGGTGCTGATCACATCACCTCAAAAATGACGAGATCGAGCGTGGGTCCCAATCCCCACATCCCCTAAATGTGACTTCATGGCACGGTGCCATATGCACGGGGAACTTTACCTTTATATGATTTCCACTAGGGCGAAGTAAATAGATATAATATTTTCTAAATCTCAGGAAACAGAAGTACAGGGTGAGTCAAAAGTCAGGTTATATAAGAAGTTTAAAGTTTTTCAGTTACCTTAGTCTTAGTGAATGGTCGAATGACCAGTTTCCTGGTGCATGGATCGGTCCCTATGGTCCCGTTGAGTGGCCACCGCGGTCTCCAGACCTGCCATGAATGATTTTTTTTTTTATGGGGTCATTTAAAGGCGCTCGTCTACTCGGTTAAGATTCAGAACATCCAGCTTTTTAAGGAACGCAGTGTGGAATGTGTAGACACGGTTATGCCGGACGATATGTAAAAAGTTCTGGAGAACTGGGAACGTCGCGTGCGCAAATGCATTGATGTTCAAGGTGCAACATTGAAGATGTACTATAAATCGCTATGTAACCTGACTTTTGACTCACCTGTAAAGTACTGCAAGTACGTATTATACATACAGAGTGATGCTACTGGTTATTAGCACTTCTTACGTTGTTGCTTGGCCTTTTTAAGTCAACAAAATGGATTCTGGAATAACGAAAGCAGAGAGAAAGCCGATAAATACAAGTGTGATCAAAAACTATTCCCAATGATGGCATAAATCTTTGTGAGTCTCCGTGCAGATAGCTTAAGCGGGAATAAAATTACAATTTAAAGCGAGATCGGAATCACTGTATAATATTCACAGCGTGGACCAAACCAGATTCCCTTTGATTACAAAGCGGCAAGGTTAACACTGCGCCATCTGGAGCCGAAAGACGCGGAAGCTAGGCACAGGTTAACGTTGGAACCTTCTGTATATGTGCCACGTATCCTAGTATTGTAAAATAGACAATATTTATTATACCGTACTGCACCTTACTTTCTGATCAACCCTCATATATTAATTTCTTTTCAGCGCGTTGATGAAAGTGCCAGAGGATCCATGGTGCGACCAACAGGATTAACTAAAATGAAAACTACAGATCGTGAAAGAAAACCGCGGAAGAAGAAGGGGGAAGCTGCAGAAGAACCCGATATAGATCCTTCGATTCTGAAGGAGGAGAGAGTTTTAAAGGTACGTGACGTGCATGCTCCTGCATAGTTATACTTAACGACATGCCTCCATTGCAAAAGATGTTAATCTCAACCGCTAGATATCGTGCGAACGTTGAATGTTCAAAAATCGTAGAGTTTTTACCAGAGTTCACTCACTGCATCGTTCCCTGGCAGTGTGGCCAGCAGGTGCTCTACTCTGTTTTCAATTGGTTGGTGTAGCTTACTTGAACTTTATGTATTTGTGTAATTAAGGAGACCACATGAATGGCATATCTCACTTTTTAAAAAGGAACACAATTACTACAAATACCATTCTTGCACTCAGAAATTAACTCTTTCAACACCTGGTTGACAGACGATAACGGAATAGAGGTTAATGCATATATCCCACAACACAAGCAGTTGGCGAAAACTTTAGCTATTTGAATATATGTGTATATATACTAAGAGCATCGAACCTAATCAAATTAATCCTACCTAACCTAATCCCATAAGCATATAATAGGAGGAATGAACATGTGAGTAGGTTAGGTAGGTTAGGTTTGGTGCTAGAGTAGCGTGCACAGCAGACATATGTGTGACGTCAGAGCAGTTTCTGCGGACAATGACTAAGTTACTAAGGTCTAACCTCTCGTATGCCAAAACCGCGTATACACGAGATTCTATATGATATCAGCTTCCGAGTTCAATACGAATGTCATTTTTCGCTGGAGAGTGAAATAGACCCTTATTGCCAATCGCGTTGGGTAGCTGACAATCCTGCCACAAAGGTTCAGGATTCGATTACCGGCATCGGTCTCGTCTCGAAATTCGAGACCAGACCGAGACTAATTGTCAGAGACATCAGTCTCGTATTTGACTGTATTGAATTAAACTATCTCACCAAACTGAAACTTGCTGCTAATGCGCGAGTAATTCAGACATGAGGGTGACTGTCGGAGATATAGAAGCTATGTTGTTTAACGTATAAGTAATTGTCTAGAAAAATTGTAACTGAGATGAGAACGAGACAAGAAGGGGAAGGGGGTTGAAAGTTGAGACAAAACCAAGAACAAGGCAGGAATTTGCATCTTGGGACCAGACCTAGACAGACCATTTCAAATTATGATTTTAGCGTGTTTTAATTTGTATCATGCTTACATTTTTAGACCTAGTTCCATTATTTCGAGCCTTAAGACGAGAACGAGGCTGGTGTTTAGACAGGGTGTAGCCAGGATTTTTTTTTCGTGATGGGCCGTAACCTTCGATTAAAAAAAAACGTTAGAAAATAAATTGTTATTGAGCTTCCACTTTATGCACACAGAGGCTAATCGGGACTGGACCTACAGTTTAAAGTGGGATCCGAACCACTATGGGCCTCCATCGGGTATCTAACCCGGAACCCCTTGATTACAAGGCGGCGACGTTACCACTACGTCACCAGGAGGCTCAGAAAATTATTATGGAATAATTGTTATCTTGTTATGTATCGATAGCTTCCAAACCTCCCGACAAGTATCGCCATGAAACGTGCAGAATAGGACAAAATTTCAAGTGTGCAGTGCGACATTTCGCAATTGGCCAGAACCCCTTGAAGTTGGGCAATATATTTAGTAGGCACTCCTACAATGCACGCAGGAACTGAAACTATAAAAGCACAATAAGTCTTTACATTTATTATTTCAATATACGAGTAATATATGTTGGCACACAGCTTACATTATTGAAAATCGTTTAGTTTATAACATTCACAAAGATGTAATCAGTAACTAACTTCAAATTGTAACTAAGTATAATAGTTACTTATGCTAGAGAACTAATTTGTGGTATGAACCACAATATCGTTTAATAACATTAATTTACTTGCTGCTGCTCTATGCAGCTGCTTTACACAGTAATTAAATTACCATTAGCTCAAAAGTAATATTAGAAAAAATGAACTAAGCCCAAATTAACCAAAGTTAAAAGAGTGCCATATTCACAAAGCAGGTTATTTTCCATTCTTTTATTCCCATAAGATCTAGTCGACGAACCCCTAAATTTGGTTTAAAGTAAATCATAATCACCGCTCTGAATGAAATGCTTTAGGCCAAATAAACTGATTCGTTATGAAACCTGTTCAGTTTCGGAACTGTTCATCAATATAACCGGTTCTTTCGTAACCAGTTCGTTCACGAACGGCACACATTCTAATATAATGTTGACCATAGAACACGCGTCTAACCAGGGAGGTGCAGTCTGGCGTTCGGAAAAGTTCGGAACCATTCGTAAACGTCCACGGATGACGTCAGACACAGGACATGTCAAAGACGAGCACAAGCAACGGCATAGGAATTCATATATACTTCTTCCGTGTTTTTGGAAATAAATTTGTCTTAAAAATCGATTGAATGTTCTAGCGTGCTAGCGTGTGTGTGTAAGTAAATGTATATGTATAGAGCAGACTATATCTAGTAAACTGTGTCGCCGAAGGTTAACTATCAATATAATTAACATATAATGAAAAGCGGGAAAGCCGGCTCGGGGGTGGAGCAGAGGTCTATTCAGAATTTTCTCTTTTAGGGGTGTAAGTTCCTGTTTATGGGGGTGAAAAGGTATACTTAGAGCCAAAATAACCACAAAGTTGTCCTTTTTTAAAAACTGTGTGGAGTGTTAGGGCGAAGTTAGTGAATAAATCACTGGGGCCGAGACATTACAATATCAAAATACCAAAATGTAAATACAAATGAAAGAAAATATACTACCATGCACAAGTTAAAATTAATTGATAAATGTGACTTACCATGTCCAGGAAAGAAGCATTAACAAAACGCCAGGAAATACACAAAAAGCACACACACTGCACTGCGCACATGTAGCAAACATAAATAATCCAAACACTATTGTTATTTCACTTCACACTCTGTTCACGCTTCATTTCAGAGTCTGGATAGATGGCTTTTTATATCCCGTGAAGCGTCAACACACACAAAATATTGAGTACTTGTTTCTCATTTGTTCTCAAAGTCAAATATACATTAATGTAAATTAGATCACAAGTTCCCGCTCCAAAGTTAGTCATGCCTGACTACAGGTTGGCATTAATTAGATAACAACCATTTTTTACCTTTCTTGAGCAGACTTCGATTGTGTATAATTTTCGAATTTAAATGCCTGATACGAATGTATGTCCGAGTTTTGACAAATAAATCTATAATTTCCTTCTTTATCATAGCAAACCTGAAAAGTAATAATTTCCTCATTGCTTTCATTACTCCACATTCCCTGCTTAAATCACCAGGAGGATTGTATAAACAAAATGCATTTTCCATTTGTTCAATGATTTGGAAAAATTCTTCAGTAGGTTTATACAGTCCACCACGCGACACTATGTCAACCCATTTTTTCTCTTTTTGACGAACGGGAGGAAGACTGTCTGTACGAGAACCCAAATCTTTATCTAAATGCCGACACTTTTGCGCAATGAAACCTGCGATATAATATAAACCTTCCTTGGAACAGTCGTGGGCTTCGTTGTCACTGCACTCTGTTGGAAACTGGAGTTCGCTGCCATCGGTGTTATCCTTCGTCTTTGATTCGCCTTCCTCTTTGTCAAGTAAAAGGTCAGACACCATCGTACTAAAAACACTATTGTATGTCCTACTGTGTAATTCATCATTCTCGCACTCATCCCTGGTTGGCATTTTTAGGGGAAGTTGTCCTATATTCACTCCTAACAACAGCAGCCTAAGTCGGTTTTTAAATTCTGTAGGGAGAGGGTGATCATAGAAACCTCCCATGCCACGAAGACGCGAGAAAAGATTTTCAATTACATCCTGATTCAACCTTGCAGTCAGTAAAAAATTCATATTGTGTTTCTGTTTCATATCCTGATAGAGCCCAAATAATGCGTTGATAGATTGTATCATTCCTTGCTGAAAAGGCAACAATTTTCCATGTCCTTTCACGCGAACACTTTCGATGACCTGCTTCATTTCATTTAACACCTTGGTTTGATGTCCAAGATGCACTCCAAAAGCACTTTTTAATTTAACATCAAAATTCTCTTTAACATATGAATTCATTATGTCAAACCAGTTGTTAATTAATGCGAAAAATTCTGCACTTTCAACTTCATTTGGGAATAAATAACATATAGCACTGCTTGTCCTTCTAGAAAATAACTGAGCGGCATAGAATACTCTTTGTCTCTCGCGACCTGATACGCAAATGTGTGCAAGGGCGCCGACTTTCCAAAATTTCTGTGGGTGCATATCAATGGCGGTTAGATCTGTAATTAAGAATCACCAGAAAGTCTCGCACATAACTGATACCTTGCATCGCATCTTGCACTACCAAATTCAAATTATGCGCCGAAACAATGAACAAATATAGCTCTCGGCTCCAACTGAGTAATCCTACTTTGTAATCCTGTTAAATGTCCACTGACATTACTCGCGCCATCATAACATTGACCACGACAGTATTTTATGTCGAGAGATAAACGTCTTATGACATCCTGGACGACTTCAAACAATGTCCTAGAACTTGTTGAAGCTACTTCATAGAAGCCCATAAACACTTCTTCAACTTGAAGATTTTCATCGACAAATCTGAAGCATATGGATATTTGTTCCTTCACTGATATGTCGGAAGTCTCATCTACAATAAGAGAAAAATATTGTGCCGCCTTAATAGATTTCACAATATTTTGCTGTACATCGCTGGATAATAAAGAGATAATTTCATTCAATATATCGTGAGAAACCCACTTATATGTAGTTCGCTGCAGCCAAGATTTCAACTCAGGAGCATCTTCTGCTCTAAGCAGCAGCAACTGATGAATATTTGATGCTTCATCGGTGTGACCCCGAATTGCTATTCCTTGCTGACTTAAAAATTGGAGGGACGTTATTATCTTTAAAATCGCCTTGCGTGCATTTTTCATATCTCCTAATTTATGTGTTGATATAAGAGATGAACATGCGTTTCACTATGTTCAGTAATATCCACCTGTGATGACGACGACAAACGTATTCGAAAATACGTAAAGAAGCAATACTCAATATTGTGTTTCAGCTTTCCACACGCGTCCCGTGCCACGTTTGAAAATTGCGAAATTTTTTGCCCGGCGAAGAGCTTCTGCACCACGCATCCGGTCAGTAGACCCTCTTCTTTGTACTAACTATTAACACGGTAACACCCCTTTTTTCTGAAAATGAGAACTTCCTAGTCTACAATCTAAGCTCCCGCGTCCTTCCAAGCCATTGTCTCTCGGAGAACAAACAAAACGATAACAATCCAGATTACATGAAAACAACTTCACTGAAATCGTAAACCACGCCCTTCTTATCTGATTGAAGCAAACAAAAGAAGAAAAAATCAACTATTGAGGTAAACCGAAACACAATCAGCTTCCTTGTGTTTCGGTTTATTCTTTATTAGTGCTCAATATCGGCAAGTAGTTATTTTAAAACAATTGTTTACGAATGGAGTGGGCGTATTGTAGTGTGTCACTTGTAAGGAAACATCAAAGCAAGCCGAAAAGACGGGATTCTATTCACAATACAATATACTTCCATTGTTATTGTGGGGACTGCCTTTGACTTGGCCAGAGACAAGCAAGGAAGGGGGGAATGTGTTGCTTGGTTGCCTTTGCACAAACACATTTGAAACAATTATGTTTTAGAGGTTAGAAATTTTAACTTCCATCTCAATGTTTTAATTGCTTATTATTTTTTGATACTGGCAAGTGAGAAATATTTATTTTATTTTGTTTTTATCAAACTAAAAATCTTGTGAGTGCGGCGCACCCACAAGATTATTTATGTGGGTGCTCGAGCCCCGGAGCACCCACGTAGTCGGCGCGCATGAATGTGTGCATCCGTTATCGATAAAGGCAAATGAAGTTCACTTTCATTTTTATCTAACACTGACTGTATGACTTTTTTTGTTACGACATTCTGCGATGGCAAGACTAAACCTTTATCAATAAAATGGTTTCTTAGCAATTTAAGCATGTGTGGAGTATCTGCAAATACCCAAATGTTCCATTCCTTATCATTCGGATTCACAAACGAAGGATGACTCGAGGCGACACCTAATTCTCGCCAAACCCTTATATTTCCACCTCCCAAGTCGGAAACACACGCAACAACTTCATAGCCCGCACTTTGCACTGCTGATATTACTAAATATAAGATCTCCTTAGTCATTTGTGTGTCGAAGTTGTAGTATACAGTTTGTTTCCATGGGGCGTACAACCCGCGAACCAGAATGACCTGTAAAAAAAAAAAAAACTTTCTAAAATCTTGTCATTAAAATGTTGAGTTTCGAGCAATAATTACGGTATTAATACTTGATAATAATCTCATTATGAACTACTAATAAATTTAGTACTTCATCCTGATAACACAGTCTATCGAGATGTGTCTTTCCAAATTTTAATATGTATTTTTCATTCTTAATTATGCTATGTAACACTTTTTTAAGGACTTTAAAGTAGTTTACTTCTATTAGAAAAACTTCAGTCAAAAAATTAACGCTGAGTTTTGGTGAACACACCCTAGCAATTTTATTCATATTTTACCTTATATCTTTTCACATTTCCAACACAGTAAGAATACACACGCGCGCACACGCTAACGCAAGATAGAAAAAGATGAAGGTTGCAGCGGAAAAACTCCGCAGTCAATGATGAATGATTTGGATTGATTTGGTGTTTTAAGTCCACTTTATGCACAGTAAGGCTAATCGGGACTGGACCTACAGTTTAAAGTGGGATCCTAACCACTATGTGCCTCCACCGGGAATCAAACCAGGGACCACTTGATTGAAAGGTGACGACTCCAGAACTGCGCCATCGGAAAGGCTCTCAATGATGAATGAATGAAAATGATTACTTGCTCATTCGTTATGCTAGAATTTGACTTCTGTTACGTTCTAACATTATATAAATAACTTGTTAATTCTACTTGTAAGTAAAGTAATAAATTATTTACCTGTGCATTCTTGAACGGTCCCATGACAGTGTCACTCTCAGCATCGTACGCAACTTTGGAGTATATATTCATTTCGTCGAAGCATAATACGCAGCACTTTTGGTGTGGTTGAAGTGATTCTCCATAACTCTTCATAACATCAATAACACTTTTCAGAAGGCCTGGTCTACACTTGAAACTTTTTGTCCAGTGACGCACAGTGGAAATGCTTGGAAGAGGGATTTTCATATTTTTCCTCATGTAGGTGTAAGCTTTTCTTGACACATGCCTAAGTGCTAATGCACTTACAATATCACTTCTCGACCACAGTTCCGGTCTGCTTTTGTGGCTAAGAAGACATTCGATTTGGTTGGAGGAAAACACTGGTCGAAGAATTTCCCTTACTTTCTTAGACACATTGAAAGCAGATTGCTTTGATTTGTGAAGTTTTACTAACTGTTGCCTCAAACTTTTATTGCTAATTTGTAAATTCTTCACTTTATGTAATAAACGATTGCATTGTTTCTTTACTTTGTTTACTTTCTTAGCACTTTCATCATGTAGTGTCTGCAGTTTCTTTATTTGTTCTTCAGCGTTTCGAACTCACTATCTTGTTGCAGATTGGATATATTTCCAGTACTCAAAGTCTCTGAATTATGTGCCATGCAAATTCTTTTGCGAGGAGACAACTCTTCAAGTTTTTCCAATGCTCGCTTTCTAATCTGGCGTTTATTGGCACGTCCACTTCGATCAATTATGTCATTTGGCTGTTGCACACTACTACAATTCACCACACAACCAGGCAAATTTAAACTTGGTACAGCGTTTTTATTAAGTTGCGGTCTACAGACAATGCTCAGCAGTTCTGCTTTTAAGTTCCGTTCGTAATCAGCATCCAGAAAATGCGATGAGCACACTGTCGCTGTTTTGGCGTTAACAGGATCTAACCTCTTACACTTTGAAACCCATATCTTGCACGTAATCGGATCCTTTGGGAACGAAAAGTAGCTTACACCTACAGTATTTCTTGCGTTGTTCGGGCACAAAGCAACAGCACAATTGCACGGCATCTTCCTTAAATGTTATTGTTGTTGCAAAAAAAAAAATTCTCCACTATCACACAAGCTACAGAAAAAGGAAAAACAAGGCACTTTCACACTCTCTCGCACAAATGCAGATCCTATAACAAGCGGAAAGGTCAGTGACAGAGTCACCCCTGTCCTGTGAGGGACGTCAGGGTTGGGACCGCCCACGACCCTCTTTTTTCAGCTTCGGGAGGGAAGACTGCGCTACTTTCTCAACTATATGTATACTTACTTAGCGTCTAACTCTAGTGGACGAGTCCAAACGTGAAAGGGGAGCCGGTAGAAAGATACTCCAAACTACACTATTGCTTTGCATGTGTTGGATCATTTATTACGACTCGCTCTTTGTGTTTGTGATGGCTGCTGCAGCTAGCATCGAAGATAAACGAAGACTACCGAAAGTTCCTTCCAGCCTACATTTCACTTGCAGCCATCACCCCTATTTTGCCAATGAACTCGTCCAGTTTGCGCATGCGCTCTTTCGTCGAGACCGCTTCTACCTTGTGGACCGACAGTACATTTCCCTAATTTTCTTTTTCTATTTTCAGTTTTTGGAGGAACAAGAGAAGCTGAAACCTAAGAAGAAATAATGTTCCGAAGAGAAACATGAAAACAACTATTACTGGATAGAATGTAAGGACGAAATTGAGGGCGATATTTCTATAATGTGATTTTGACTTGTAATGTAGGTGCAAAATAAAATATGTGTTATTTTCTCATGTGAACATTCTATCTTTCTCCTGTTTGTTGTTCTAGTGTGTGCGCCAGAATTTTTTGTATAGTGGGTAGTCAAGCAGATGATATACAACTGTATACTAGAAATAATAATCAAATAACAATTATATGCTCGTCGGGGACATCTCTACTGGATCCAACAGATCAGTGATTACTGGTTAACCGGCACAACGGATTGTTTTCTTTTTATTTTACATTTCATACAGTAAATATTAATTAAATTAGTAATTATTCTATTTTGTTATTAATTTTACACATCTCGCTTAAAATATTGAACGTTACGTGCAATTTTTAATTTAAATGTTTACGTTTTGTGATCTGGGGATTTTGAAAACTCATGAAACAATTTATTTGCAACGCATTTTGTATTTTGATTATTCTGTTAGAATAGTATTTAATTAAATTTGCTTCCGTTACCGTCTATTACAATTATAAGCCCTTTGCTTTTTCTAGTTTAAGAATGAATAATGGCAAATCCAAGTTTGTCATTTCCTTAGCGTAGAGTTTATACGTTTCAACACCACAACACAAATTCAACTTGCCACCATATCTGTTGGTCGATTACGCTATGAGTTTGTACAGTCGCACGCAATAAAACGGGACACCTAGATATGATTTGGTAAAATAAAGTTATTTTAATTTTCTTTGAGGTTCATTACGTCTATATTATATATTTAAACACTAGCTGATTGCCCGGCGTTGCTCGGATATTTATTTATCCAAATATTCTATTAGAAAGGATAATAATGAATTCTAACTATAGTGCAAAATTAACTTGGAGTTGAACGGCATTGGGAGTGTCACTATTCATCTTTGTGACTCCGAAAATTATGGATTCCACACTAATATCGATCGTCTTCGATTATTTTTAAATGTCACCTTTTCCCACCCCCACCCCTTGGGGTGTCAGGGTGTCTTGGAGTTGAACGGCATTGGGAGTGTCACTAATCATCTTAGCGACCCTGAAAACTATGGATTCTACACTAATACCGCTCGTTTTCGATTATTTTTACATGTCACCCCCTTTCCACCCCCCCCCCTAGGAGCTTCAGGAGTGTCTTTGAGTTGAACGGCATTGGGAGTGTCACTATCCATCTTAGCGACCCCGAAAACTATGCATTCTACACTAATATCGGTCGTTTTCGATTAATTTTACATGTCACCGCTTACCATCCTCACATCCAGGGGTGTCTTACCCCCACAGTATTTCTTTCCAAGTTGCAAGTGATATGTGTACCAAGTTTGGTTGAAATCGCTCTAGGCGTTCGAAAGTTATGCCGGTACAAACATACACACATACATACATCCATTTTTATATAATGTATACAGGGTGCTCGGAAATTCCCCTTACAAACTCCTAGGGCAAGTAGAGGGGACTGAGTAGACAATATTTGGAATAGGAACCCATATCCGGAAACGTACCGTTTCTGTGCTACAACCATGACAATGTGTCGGATGTGCCTGTGTTGGTATGCAACCTGGTAGGCAGTATTTGACGTCAGAAGATCACCTGATGGCACGTGACGTCTACAAATTGTTGCGTTCCACTGTCGACACAGGTGTTGATCAATGAATAGTAGGTTTCTTTTTGTTCGCTTGGCATTGTTACCAAATAAATTGGTTTCTATTATGGACTGAGTCACACGTCATTCACTTCTGTACCTTACGTAACACCTCATTTGACATGGTTGTAATAAATGATGTCACTTTAGGTTATAAGGTGATCTTCTGACGTCATGTACTGCCTACCCGGTTGCATACCAACACAGGCAAATCCGACAAATTGTCATGGTTTTGGCACGGAAACGGTACGTTTCCGGACATGGGTTCCTATTCCAAATATTGTCTACTCAGTCCTGTCTACTTGCCCTAGGAGTTTGTAAGGGGAATTTCCGAGCACCCCGTATTTAAACATATACATGTGAAGTTATTAATAATTACATTAAATTTAATGGTAATTTATTGCAGTGAAAAGTAAAGAACAGCCAGCTTGAAATTCTTGCATATACGAGTTAGGCTTATCTAGAATAAAGTAACTGTAAAAAGAAGTCAGTTACTTTTGTAACTGAAATGAACCACATTCTGAAACGAGAAACTGTGGGTTGCATTCTCAAACAAGTAACTGTAAATTCTCAAACGAGTAACTGTAAATTTGATTTATTTTCCTTTTTTTGTTATTTTTTGGTTTATATTGTGTTATAGTTGTGATGTGTTTGTGTGTGTCTTGTGTAGTAGTTATGCTGTCTAATGTGTTTGTGTTCGTCTTGTGTAGTAATTGTGCTGTCTAATATGTTTGTGCTTGTCTTGTGTAGTAGTTCCTCCATTCATATTGGGGGTTAGGCGTAGAGTTGACAACTCTGCACTGTAAAAAGACATGTCAAGAAACAGAAATATAAGGCCATGGATGTTCCCAAGGTAAAATATTCCGGAGGTAAAATAGTCCCCCGTTCGGATCTCCGGGTGGGGACTACTTTGGGAGGTCCCTGGACTAAGGATAAGATCTACGTTAGGAATAAGGATATTAAATTAGGCACCTGGAATGTTCTGAGCCTTTACCGGCCTGGGGCATTTCAGTGTACAGTTAATGAGATAGGGAAGTATAAATTAGATGTAGTAGCTGTCCAGGAAGTTAGGTGGCCAGGAGAAGGGAATTGTAAAACTAAAAATTATACTTTTTTCTATGGTGGTACTGAAAATCATAATTTTGGAACAGGCTTTTTCATAAATAATAGAATTATCTCGGCTCTTAAAACAGTAGAATTTATTAATGATAGGATATCATATGCAGTTTTACAGGGTAGGTGGTGTAAAATTATTTTAATAAACATACATGCACCAACGGAAGCTAAAGATGATAATACTAAAGATGATTTTTATACAGAGTTAGAACAGGTCTTTGATAAATTTTCTCAGTATGATATGAAAATTCTGTTAGGTGACTGTAATGCACAGATTGGCAAAGAAGAGACATTTAAACCCACGATTGGTAAAGAAAGTGTTCATGAATTAAGTAATGATAATGGTATAAGATTGATTACTTTTGCAACCTCAAAGAATTTAATTGTGAAAAGTACCACTTTTAAACATAAAGATATCCATAAATATACCTGGTCTTCTCCAGATGGTAAAACTCATAATCAGATAGATCATATTCTCATTGATAAGAGAAGGCATACTAGTATAATTGACGTTCGTACACATAGAGGTGCTGACTGTGCCAGTGACCATTATTTAGTAATTGCTAAATTAAGACAAAGACTCTCAGTGATAAATCATAAGCAACAAAATCTAAAAGTTATAAAATTTGATACAGGAAAGTTTACTGATGAAAGAATTAAGAAAGATTACCAAATTAAACTGTCAAATAGATTTGATGTTTTGCAGGATTTAAATGATGATGAAAATATAAATGAAACAGACGTAAATAAGAATTGGGAGCACATACGTAATGCAATAGATTCAGCAGCTAAAGAAAGTATAGGATACCATAAACCGAGAAAAAGTAAGCCATGGTTTGATAATGAATGTCATAATCTAATAGAAATAAGAAATCAGGCTAGACTTAGATGGTTAAATAACTCTGATGATACAAATCTAAGCAATTATAATAGAATAAAGCGAGAAGTTAACCGCACGTTTAGAAGTAAAAAAAGAGATTACTTGAAAAGCAAAATTAACGAAATTGAAATAAACAGCAAAAATAAAAATATCAGAGATTTATATAAAGGTGTAAATGAATTTAGAAAGGGGTGGCAACCTAAAGTAAACTTGATAAAAGATAAAGACGGTGATTTTCTAGCTGACCCAAGCGATATTCTAAATAGATGGAAGAACTACTTTAATGACCTTTTAAATGTCCATGTAGGAGATAAATCAGAAGTAAATGAAGTACACACAGCAGAACCTTTAGTTCCAGAACCTAACTTGACTGAAGTTAAAGATGCTATTAAAAGGCTAAAGAATAACAAAGCACCTGGCATTGATTTAATACCAGCTGAGTTAATTAAATATGGTGGAAATTCATTAATATGTCAAATTCATAAATTAATTTGTTTAATATGGAATAAAGAAGAAATCCCTCAACAGTGGAAAGAATCCATAATTGTTCCTGTGTTTAAAAAAGGTGATAAAATGAACTGCAATAATTACCGTGGAATTTCTCTACTCTCAACAACATACAAAATATTGTCTAACATTCTTTTAACAAGACTAACCCCATATGCTAATGAAATTATAGGTGATTATCAATGTGGATTTAAACGTAACAGATCAACTACAGATCAAATTTTTCACATCAGACAGACACTTGAAAAAAAGTGGGAATATAATCAAAATGTCCATCAGCTATTCATTGATTTCAAAAAAGCATATGATTCGGTCAAAAGAGATAAATTATATAATATATTAGTAGAGTTTGGAATACCTAAGAAGCTTGTTAGTATGATAAAAATATGCACCAGTGAAACAGAAAGTAAAATTCGTGTGGGTAATAATGTGTCTGACAAATTTACAATTCATGATGGGTTAAAACAAGGAGATGCATTATCTCCATTGCTCTTTAATTTTGCCTTAGAATATGCTGTAAGGAAGGTAAGAGAAACTAAAGAAGGACTAAAATTAAATGGTGTGACTCAGTTGTTAGCATATGCAGATGATGTAGACTTACTGGGGGATGATGTGAATACAATTAAGAATAATGCTAAAATATTTTTCAAAACTGCTAAAGAGATAGGTTTGGAAGTTAACAAAGAGAAAACTAAATATATGCTTACAGGGCGAAACCAAGTGTTAGGTAATAATCAAAATCTAATTATTGATAACAACTCGTTTGAACCAGTTTCCAAATTCAAATACTTAGGAGTAATATTAACAAATGAAAATTCTATTAAAGAGGAAATAAAAAGTAGGCTCAATTCAGGAAATGCATGTTACTTCTCTCTTCATAAACTTTTATGTTCTCGTTTAATATCTAAGAAACTAAAAGTTAAAATATACAAAACAGTAATTTTGCCTGTAGTATTATATGGGTGTGAAACTTGGTCCCTTACATTGAAAGAGGAACATAAATTGATAGTATTTGAAAATAAGATCCTTAGGAAAATCTTTGGACCTAGAAGGGATGAGGAGACAGGTGAGTGGAGAAGGTTACATAATTTAGAACTACATAATTTGTACTCATGTCCAGATATTATTAGAATAATGAAATCAAGAAGACTTAGGTGGGCAGGCCATGTGGCACGAATGGGAGAGGAAAGAGGAGTTTACAGGATTCTTGTTGGGAAACCAGATGGTAAGAGACCTGTAGGAAGGCCAAGACGAAGATGGAGGGACAACGTTGAGATGGACCTAAAGGAAATCGGTAGGGATGGGAAAGAGTATATAGATCTTGCTCAAGATAGGGACAGATGGAAGGCCTGTGTTGCTGCAGCCATGAACCTTCGGGTTTAAGAAGGCTAGAGAGTTAGTTAGTTAGTTAGTTAGTAACTGTAAATTCTTAAGGGAGTAACTGTAACTCTATTACCTTCTCAAACGTACAACTGTATAATTACTTTGACGTACTTTCTCAAATAGGTAACTAAATTGAGTAACTTTAACTCAATTCATTTCTCAAATGAAGAACTGTTACAGTTACAGTTACTTTCTGAAATGAGTAACTGTAACTGAGTTACTTTCTCAAATTAATAACTACAATTGACGTTCATCACAGACCTCAAATGAGTAACTGTAACTTAGTTACCCTTGGGCCAAGTAATTGTAATTAAACACCCTCATACGTTCATATTATTGTAATCTGCTATTGTTTTAAGAAATCTAGTCACGTGCTACTAAACCGTAATTTATTGAAAAATATCACATATCTTATAGAAACAATAACATATTTATTTTCTTTAACTGGTTTCACTTCTGAAGTAATCGGGTTGATTACAGTTAATCTTCGCGTGTATCTTCCACCTTTCGAGCTATCTTCTATAGTCTATTTTTTCATTTTACTTTTGCGCCTAATATTCTTCTTGGCCTGTTCCTCTTCTAGCATCTAAAATTTAGGAATAATGGAGGAAACTATTATTAGAACTATATAGCTATGCTTTGTTTTCGTAAATAAAAATTTAGTCACAAATTATAGGGGCGGAAGAATGGCGACTGCAGGAGGAGAAGCAGAAAATTTCATGACAGGGTAATTCAAAATTATTGTAATTATGTCCGCCCTCAGGCCGGAAGCAATGATATGAAACCCACCTACATAATATGAAAGAGTTGCTCAAGAACTTGTATTTGGCAACACTGTACTTGCCACGTTGATAGCCCTGTTCGGCGGGCCAGACAACTTCGAGTCGCCTTGAAAATCTTGCACGTTTAGCGTTCGGCGGGCGGAAGCTGACGTCACGTCTTACGGAGTGAAAGCGTCCGGCCAATCAGCCATCTTCCAGCCGGAAGAAGTTAAGGAAAAGTTGACTTCTTTCGTCTGCACAAGATCTTGCAAGATGGTGGCGTCCGTGGAGATATATGCGATTTGGGATAATGTTATTGCGGAGATGGCTATAGTTATACTTGGCGATGTCTGACAACATTCTTTGTACTCAAGATAAATAAATGATACTTTGGAAATGTTGAGATATTGGTTTGAAGTGAGAGAAGTTCATTGTTCATTGAGACCACGTTCACTGAATATCTCGCCTGCTTCAAAGAACGAAGGGCGTGACTTCGACACAAGATTTGAACAATACAATCTACTTTAATGAATGCTAAGTATATATATCCATAATGAGACCTAACGTGGTAACATTTTGTTTTCTATTCAGAACAAATATTTTGATTGAACTCGGAATATTATGAAGCTGAATATGAAAATGAACTCCAAATGTAATTACTTAAATACAATTAATCGTATGACCAAAGATGATATACAAATATTTACCCCCTTTCAGAGAATAGTAGCAACTTTTTTTCATTCTTTCCTAAATATATTTATTCTCCGTAATTTTCCCCTTTGCAGCTTGTATGCTAGTTGTTGCATTGACTAGTTTCATCCACAGACAGCGTGTGACTTTTTTTTGTCGACCGGCGATTCAGCTAAGATGATCTTAAGCCGGAAGTTGGTAGTCACGTGTTTCCTCTCAGATGCATCTTGCAGTTGTCTGGCTCGCCGAACGGGGCTGTCTGGTGGAATTATGACGTCATACTTTACAATGGTGATTGTTGAAATTCAATGTTCATACTATCGTTCTTTTCGAAACTACAGCCGTTATTACAACGAAATATCTTTACAGAAATATGTGGAAAAGATTCTTCTTCAGTTAATGACATGGAACGTTGTTATTGCGATAGAAATACATTGTTACAGAGCAACAATACACTTAGAGCAAAATTGATTATAGCTTGGATGTCATTTCACGATAGAAGCACGTGTTTAAGTTGCTTGTTAGCATTGCTGTGTGTGTTCATTCGGAAAGTAAAAAAATAAAACTTCCAACTTCATCCTCTGGCTTCCAGCTTGAAAAATATACGTCACTGCAATTTGAAATTCTCACAAAAATTGGGCAGGGAAATTATGAGACTCGTTGGGGCCTTGGGGCAGACTATTCTATCGCCTCCCCCCACTTACTGCCTATATTAGGTGACTGGATCTAGGAATACAAAAATGCATAATTTTAACAAATATACTTCTCTCTATTGCGATTAAAGGTGTTTGTTTGTGGTAAATGCTAGAGACGAATAGTACAAAATAACTAATAAAATAGATACTGGAAATACATTCTTTACTCATTAACAAATTAAGATTAATCATTAACTACAATTTTGCATTATAGATTAATCTTTTCTTCATGTACTGCAATAGCACCGATTACGTTGTTAAACTTGAATGTTTCGGTTCTGAAATTTCCGTTGAAAGTAAAGCCAGACCACTAGAATGTTCCTGACTCATTGTACTGGATAAAAAGATGTTTATATTATAAATTTAGAAAACGATTTCTCTGCCTTTGCTACTGTGAGAGAAACAGTAAGGTACAGTCACCGTCAATAAAAGTGATACACCTAGATTCTGAAATACTGGCTTCCTTGCAATGCATTATGTGTGTTACCTAACTCTAGGCGATATCAGGACTTTCTATTCGAAAGTTGCTATTGAATTCGGCTGATTGCTGTTGAATTGGGCAACACGCATAGTGCATTGCAGGGAAGCCAGTATTTCAGGATGTAGGTGTCTCATTTTTATTGCCCGTGACTTTACGTGAAACAAGCAGCGCACACATCAGGATAACTGAAAGTCATTAAACTATGGTGTATCACAAGGAGATGAGCAAACTCTTTCACATCATTAATGTTCTTTATCTTGTGTTTGAAAGAACTTCTAAAATAAATGTTTGGAAATGTTCTTGCCATTTTTCAGGTTCTTTTCGAAGCTCAGTGTCTATAGATCTTGACAAAATGAAGGTTGCAGTGACGTGCCTAAGGAAGGGGTTGGTGGGGCGTCATAACCCCCTCCCCTTTGGCCCGGTATTCCTAAAAAAAATGTAAGGCAGGAAAAGATGGTAAAATGAGGACCGGATACTGAAAAAAGTATAGGTACGCACCCCGACCCCTTTTCGAAAATCCTGGGCACGCCACTGGAAGGTTGTATCACTTTCTGTATGTCTACAACTGCTTTCATGCCTTTAAAACGATTGTTCAGTTGTGAGCAAATTGTGTCTATCATCGGGTAAAATATTGATACGTCGAACCAGCTCTCTTTGTTGGCAAGTCTTTGGACAGAGTTCGTCAAAGTGCTTCTTTATCTTTTTGATTCTTCTGTCAGAGGACTCACTTGAAATTCCTCTACATGGCACATATTTTTATCATTTCAACATGTGAATCAAATGAACACCAAAGATCAGTCATTTCTAAGGGAGCGTTCTGTAAGATATCATATGCAGCCATATTAAGACTTAGAAGTGATACTCATCTGCACCAAGACTTTACATTGAACAGTCAACAATACTCGTATAATGAAATTGTAAGACTCAATGTTTCCCTTAATGCCAATAACCCCCCTTTTTTTATTTGGCTTCCTGCTTGTTAATATTACAAAAGAAAGAAATTTCAAAACTTTCAAACAGTCTCTCTTTAAGTGCATACACAACTTCTTATCTTCCTGCCCGTTGTGTTGGATTAAGTGTTTTCAGAGATGAGTTCGGCTTATTTCTTGTTCAAGATTTGAACTCTTGCCATCGCAGAATACTGTTACCAAGAAAATTACATCCGTTACAAAAAAACAGGGCTCTTTTCCGGGTTCATGTACCTTCTACTCCATTAAGAACTAAATTTAAATTATGACTAATGCAATTTTGAGGTGCAAGTTGTTGGGTTCTTTTTTGTATGTACACCGATTTTCCGGCCAGAGTTGCAATTCTTACTTAATTATGTTCAAACCTCCATAATTTTACCCCGCTGGTTTTCTTTGCTTAGCATAATGGGAAATATTGGCATAATTACAGAGTGAACTTATACGAAACCACCAGCTTTTGGCCTCACGTCACTATAATCTGCTTGCAGTGGGCCAGTCTAACAAAAACATAAGCCAGGAAAATCCATTACAGTTCTCCTGTCTTTCGGGACCCTTTACCTCTGGGGCCCTGGTGCACCACCCCGGTTGCCCCAGCCTAGTTACGCCCTTGCAATTGGAGACCACACTCAAGAGTGTTTTTTTTTGGGGGGGGGATATGTTTGTAAATAGCAGTGATGTGGATTTTTAGCCCCTTTGCAGAACTAAAAAAAATAAACTCCTATTTTATTCTTATAATAGTTGTACGTGAATAGCTTTATGCATGTGTGTGAGTTACATAATCCTTTTGGTTCTTCAAAACTTGAATGTGAAATTTTATTTCATGTACAATCGCGATTAAAAGTATTTGGAGATAATACGTAAACAATACAGAAATATGACCAGATTGTACACTGGAGCATGTCCATACGTCATCACTGCGTAATTGTGCATGTTCAACGACGTGCCCAGAGTGAAAGAAGAATGAAGCAGTATATTTGTACGAGGCTTGTTTCCTGCTTTCTAAATGCCTTAACAATAGTGGAAGTGGCGCAACCACAGGGGGCAGTGGGGCATTGTCCTCCCAACCTTCGAAGGAAGTCAATTCTAGGGGGGGACAAACATTGACGGCCAAGGGCACCTGCAGGGGGGTTGCAGAAGAGCAATAACCTCCCTCGATTTCAAATTATATGCAAATAAAAATACATTTCGTAAAATGTTCTTCCTCGCTTCGCTCGCAATACCTGCTTTTCTCAGTCTCGTCAAGTTCAGCTGGGAGGGGGGGGAGGGGCGGAAGTCGGCCATTGATGCCGTGCGATCTAAATGAAAAAAAGTTGTAAAGGCGGCCAGTGAAATTATTTGCGACCTATTAAATCAATATTGTATTCAATTACAAAAATTGGATCTAAAAATGTTATTGCTCGCTTCGCTCGCAATATGTTTGTCTTATGTAATGTATATGTTGTATATATGTATTTCATAACCTTTGAATACGTACACAATTTCGTGTTAGCTTGTTGCATATGTATTTCCTTATTTTGTGTCGTTTCACATTGCATATGTGTGAAACATGTTTTACATGAAAGTTATACATGTTATATTTACAATAAGAATTATCTTCAGAATGCTATTATCATTAATTTTCTGCTATTCAAAAATACAGTTTGCTTGGTTTCCATTATTATCTGTTGGGAAATTGACGGTGTCGAAAAAATATTTCAAATCGTTTGTTCCAAAGAAATGCCTTAGCACCGACTTCTACCCCCTTTTTGCGTAATTTATGAGGATAATAATGTCTTTGATACTACCACTAAATAATAATAATATTAATAATAATAATAATAATTATTATTATTATAACATTATTATTATTGTTGTTGGTACGTTTATCCTGGTACTTGCCCCCCGCCCAGACAAAAATTCGTGGTTGCGCCTCTGAATACTGGTGACCATATCGAGAAGTAGCTTACGATGTAACGATTTTTATCACAATAAATTTGTGAAAACCATGTGTCCGTTGATTAACAACACAATGGAACTTACTTTCTGAACAACCCTCGTGTATTTTCGTGGCCATCTACGTTAATCTACTTCACTTCGTTACAATAGAATGTTGTCATTTCTAGTAAATTATATTTGGATACTCTACTGGCATTTTATATCAGTTTTTGTCTGTACTTTTTTCTTAAAATTAACAAATCATTGTGCACTTACCTTTTGTATTTTTTCTTGTTTCTTTCTCTGTCTTTCTTTCTCCCTTTCTTCCATGGCCAAGGCTTGGGGAGTGGTTGTGAAAATATCGTGCTTCTCAAGTTCGAAGAAATTCGGATTGTAAGGTATCCTCCTTCGCTGTTAAAGAAATACAAACAAGGGTTAATTGTAAATATAAAATTACATGCGACAGTCCTATTACATTAAATTTAGGCGAGCACAGGTTTGGCAAAATTTGTGTTTTTCTTTCGAGAAAAACAAAACAAACAGTTCTTTTTGTTTTAAACGAGTTTTTAATGTTTTAAACATGTTTTTAATGTTTTAAACAGTGTTTTAATCAAGAACCGAAGAAAATATGTTTTAAACAAATAAAACGTTTAAAACATAATGCCAAGACGACTTATTTTTCTAAGAATAATAATTAATAAGGAATCTGTTAATAATCCAAGAAAGGACTATGTTCCTAGTTATAAAGTAAACGCTTAATTAACTTCTTAAAATACTTATTTTTCTTAAATCTCGCATTTAGGCTATTCAAGAATCTTCAACTAATGCACAGTTGCTAGGCCCCACTCTGAGTACACGACTACAGTGTTTTTCGAAATACATTTTTTCGCAAATGCAACAAAATTTTGACATTAACAACTATGTGCATTGTATTAAGTGAGGAACAATACTGTTTCATCCATACAATATTGAAGTTTAAAAATGTTTGAAACATTTGCAATAAAAACATAGCCAGGTGTTTTAAAGCGGATTACTACAAGTTTCTTTGTTAATTGAATATATTATATATTATTCATTGAACAAATTTGTGTGCAGAGAAAACAAAATAACATGGAATGAATTAAAAACAAAGGTAAAAATCCCGCAAATAACCACAGACTTTTAAACATCAAGCATCAAAATGTGTTTTAAACATATATATATATATATATATATATATATATATATATATATATATATATATACACACACACACACACACACACACACACACACACACACACACACACACACACACACACACACACACACACACACACACACATACAAGGTGTTCCAAAATGAATATCGCCGTTTCAATGAAGTGTATCTTCTATTACATATACATTACAGAAATGAAACATACCTTAAAAGGAAGGGTAACTCAAAACAGTTTTTGTTTCTACTTCGCATTCGCAGGTGATGTTTCGTAACTCCGCCGCAGCACGGCGCTAGTAGTAAAGATGGAGATGACTCCTGAGCGTAAAGCCTTCTGTGTCTTGCAATTCGCAAGGTGTAACTCAGCAATTGGAGTGCAACGTGCTTTTCGGCGGGAGTATGGATGTGATCCCCCATCGGATAACAACATCCAAAGATGGTACAACCAATTTAAGAATACGGGATGCCTGTGCAAAGGGAAGAGCTCCGGAAGACCACGTCTACCAAATGAGCAAGTGGAACAGGTCAGAGCAAGTTTCGGTCGGAGTCCCAGGAAATCTGTAAGACGGGCGAGTCGAGAACTGTCAATGCCGTCCACGACTGTTTGAAGGGTGTTACGAAAGAGACTGCACATGAGGCCGTACCGTCTACATCTGTTACAGGCCCTAAAGCCTGAAGATAATGTGGTCCGTGCCAACTTCTGCGAAAATGTGCTGGACATGGAAGATGATTTTCTTACACGTGTGATCCTTAGTGATGAAGCCTCATTTCATCTTAGTGGACGAGTGAATACGCATAATGTGCGTATTTGGGGGTCTGAAAATCCACACCAAACAGTGCAGCACATGAGGGATTCGCCAAAAGTGAATGTCTTTTGTGATCTATCCAAAGAACAAGTGTATGGACCTCTCTTCTTTGTGGAAAACACTATCACTGGTACTGTTTATTTGGACATGCTCCAGCAATGGTTCTACACTCAACTGGATCGTGAGCAAAACAGGAACATCATCTGGCAACAAGACGGGGCAACCCCTCACTTCCATCGTGAAGTACGGAATTGGTTGAATGCTGTTTTTCCTCCAACGATGGATCGGTCGTCATTGTGAGAATGACGTGGCTCTTCTGCAATGGCCCCCAAGATCTCCCGACCTCACCCCCTGCGATTATTTTTTGTGGGGGTATGTAAAGGATAGTGTATACGTGCCACCGCTACCTGCCGACCTCCCTGAATTGCGACGCAGGATTGATGCAGCTGTGGAGTCTGTTACACCAGACATGCTAGCTTCAGTGTGGGAAGAAATTACCTACAGACTAGATGTGTGCCGTGTCACAAGGGGATCCCACATTGAACACTTGTGATAAAAAACTGTTTGAGTTACCATTCCTTTTAAGGTATGTTTCATTTCTGTATTGTATATGTAATAGAATATACATTTGATTAAAACTCCGATATTCATTTTGGAACACCCTGTACATAAAAACATGTTTAAAACACTTTGTTTTAAATGTTTTAAACATTTGTAAGCAAACAAAGCCGTTGATTTAAACACCTTTGTTTTAAACATGCCAACCCAGTCTATGCAGAAATTTCATGGAAAGGTGCGGGCGCGACCAGGACTCGAACCCGGATCTCAGGCATTCTCTGCCATTGCTCTAATCAGGCGAAGCCAGACCGGCGCGATAGCTGTTGGTACGAAGCCAGGGGTCCCAGGTTCGAATCCCGGTTAGTACATATATGTTTGTCTTGTCCGTAAAATGAGAAAAAACAGAGAATAGAGAAAAAACTGATATGTACGAATGTTGAGAAAAAGTGTGAATGACGGGGGATACCACCGAATAGGGGTATTCCTTTTTTAATACAAAAATGTTGGTAGAGCAATGGTACGGTATGCCAGAGACACGGGTTCGAGTGCTGGTCGAGCCTGCATTTTTTGCCAATTTCTAGACAGTTCTATTAGTATGTGGCTCAAGCTTAACTTAATGGCAAATGGTGCTCCGGTGGGAACTCAATGCACTGACCAAAAGCCGCTTGCCAGGCCTTGGGTCGCATGGATCTGTTCCGCCATGGTGCTTGGTTCAGTTCCATTGGGAGCAGCGCTGTCGCTTGTCGGTTCTGTCTCATATCTGCCTAAGAGACGTATTTCTCACCATAAAACCACACTCACATAAACGATACACATGCTTGTAACAAAATGCAAGTCGTCCAAAGACAGTGCTGAGTCGGGTATCGATCCTTTTTCCATATAGCTTGAATCAAAAGATTTTTCTCTCGAGTCTTTGGAAACTACAGAATGATACTCGACTCAATAAATTTGTTCCCGATCAAATTGTGTGAAACCGTACTCTACACAACTGGCACCTTATTTCCTTTGGAAAAAAAAAACACTTTGCCGCTTCATGTTAACTTCAATAGTACCGTCAGCGTAACCAGATATTCAAGGGGTACCAGACGAGTGCGCTTGCTCCATAGCAACTCCACATAGGTAAAAGCACTAGACAATGGATAATATCCGATTAACATTGCATGCTAGCGAAGACATGATTGTGTATAAACTTAATTACAGATAAAAATAATTAATTAAATAAAAAATATTCAGGCACTTAAGGGACAAAGTTATGATGCTGTGTGCATGACCACGAGACAAAAGAACATTCTCATCATGGAAAATACGAAATTCAATTAAATTTTTAGCAGACATAACGAAATGGGAGTATTTGATTCTATCGCCTTCTCTTTGTCTCATTTCATTTCCTGAGGAACACAGGCAAATAAGTGAAGGCAGAAGTAAGTTCTGGTCCGCCAAAAATAATTATTACCTGGTGAGTATTTATGTTCAGTTGTTTGTTTTACGACGTGTTGTTATTCGCGACGATGAGGATCATGGCCGTATTTAGAGGGGATTTCTAGGGTTCAACCCCCCCCCGAAACTTCTGACATGTTGGATTAATGGATGTTCAGAAACCAAAATCTGTAACAAATTTTCAATTTTTTTTTCGAAGCATCACAAAAATACAAGGAGACAATGTTGAAACGATCGAGCTAGAATATTCATACATTTGGAATTCTGAAAGTTGAGTGAAATAGGATTTATTCTCGGAATTAGAGCCCGCCGGCGACCCCTTCATTATCACATCTGATGTCATCTTTCCAGTGTTGTTCCTGCGTCACAAGGAATATAGACTGAAGATTCCCTTATGATTGTCCCAAAATTCCCTTTCCAGCTTATAAATTCCCCGTCCGATAAAGTCGAAAATAAATCCCCCTTAATAGGAGTTCAAACCTAGTACCTCCAGATTCGTAGCGCATTACGTTCGCGATAGAGGTTGCAATCCATGCACAAGGCTAAGCTTTTAAAGAGAATAACTGGTTCCACACTTTTCAAAATTCCAAAACTTTATTTTTAAAGTCAAACAACAAAAACTTTAATTAATTAACTAAAATTTCCATCTAACTTTTAAAGTTTTTTTCTTGAAGGTATCTAAAGTTTAATGATTAAGTAAAATAATTGTGCATTTCAGTACACACTGTATGAAACGTAAAAAATACAAAAAGAAACTTATGCTGGATATTCACTCATCTGCTGGATATTCACTCATCTGCTGGATTGAGTAAGCACCCTTAAGGATATAACAATAATATAATAATAATTATTAGTATTATTATTATGGAATAAAATGGTTTTATTATTATGGAATAAAATGGTTTTATTATTATGAAATTTTAATTATTATTGTACAATTATTATTATTATTTCTATTATTGAAATTTCTGGCGACGTCCTGGGAACAATTATGAATGAACCTCCCCCCGAAATTTTTTCCTGCCTACGGCCATGATGAGGATAAATGGCTAATTGTTGGTGGAATAAATACGTGCCTTAGCCCCGAACATTAGAGCATATTGTACTAAGCCAGTCGGTTACAGAGTCAGGCTGACAACTGATTAACAAAACTTATATGATTGCAAACCATAATTTGTCTTAACTAATAACGTATACTACTATCGGATTAGAAATTATAAATACTCGAGTTTAGACTCCAATTAAAAATTAACCAGTAGACCTACATAAAAACGAGTTACATCAAAATTTAGCTTATTCAATTCTGCGTTAATCTACATATGCTAGGAAATGTTTTTTTTCAGTATGCCTTCTATTTTTTATCGCCGTGCGAACAGAAAAAGGATCGTTATTTTTTTTAGTTTTGCTATCGATCGCTATGTTTGAAATTCTGTAAATAAAAAAAAAAAACGGGTTGTCCAATCGTTATGATATTATAGTAGGGTGCAGGCAGAAAGGTTTTAAACACAATTATTAATTTTCAGGTTTCCAAAATTTCTAAAGAAAAATATATTTTCAATATTGCCAAACAACTTTCTCTTGGTATTGGGTAGTCCTACAAATACAATATTAGTCTTGTTTTGAAGCTATTTGCATCTGTCTTTAAAATGCATTATCATTGTCAATTCAAATTGCGAAACCGATTATATACAGATTTTTATTCAGCGGAGTAAAGCTGTTGGCGTAACGTGGCAACCCGGCACACAGCGATGTCCGTTGAATGGAGTCCATTAGTGGTGACGTCACAAGCATACGACGAGCTAGAACTGAGGCTTCACAACGAGAGAACGTGTTTTCTTCCTATTGAATTCAATGTTATTTTCCTTCGGAAGGGGTAGCTTTAATTATTGCGACAGCAGTTATGAAACACAATTATGATGCGTATCGTACATCAATGTGAAGATGAGATTTCAGAGAATACGACTATATATCACACATACCTTACAGAGAATAAGGTAAAGAATAACCGGAGTAAGAAAATCATGCATTTTCATAACATTTCAGTTCCGAGCACAGCCGAACCCGACCCGAACTCACCCGATCTCAAGTCGGCCACGCTGCCGCCATGGATGATGGAAAACCAGTAGCCTCAGGCGATTGAACCGACGGCGCCCATTGGCTGAGATTTCTTTTGGAGCATTCGCTTTACTCGATTTCCTACTCCATTTGTTCTTTACATTTTCATCTGTAAGGTATCCTGGGCGTCCGGAAGGAAGGGGGGGCAAGGTGGGGGGTGGCCGTGGCCCCCTCCTGGAAAATGAAAGTCAACCAAAAATTATGTATTTTACACATATCATTTCATTTTAGTCACAATAATATGTGTTAATTATTGCATTAACACCATAAATTCAAATTTAAGCAATGTTTTTTTAGGGAACTACACACTTTTGGGGGAAAATGTGACTTCTTTGCCCCCCCCATGGAAAAAAATACCTTCCTTGCCCCTCCCTGGAAAAAATCTTGTGGACGTCAATGTAAGGTATATGTTATACAGGGTGGCGCGGAGCCGACTGACACATTTGAAAGTTGAATATATTACGCATGCGCGATAGTTTGAAGTAGATTCCGGGGGGGATGAGAAGAGGATAGGACGCCATTTCATAAAAACACAGCAACAGTCATGATGGAAAGTTGGAGCGTTGAATATCGCGTTTTCTGTGTTCGTAGTTATTACGAAACGAAGTCAGTGGTTAAAGTGCAGCGATTGTTCAGAAAACAATTCATTTTTAGCCGACATGGTAACGTACCGTCTCGGAATACCATATTGGTTTGGGTGAAGAAATTTGAAGAAACTTGCAGTGTATTGGATGTGAAACTTGGAGCTCCAACAACAGTGCGTTCGCCCGAGAACTTGCAGAAAGTGAGGGAAGCATTTGAACGTAGTCCACAACGGTGTGTTATCTCTCGAAGTGGAGAGATTGCATGGCCAGCTCGGTCACCCGATCTTTTTGTCAGACTTTTTTTCTCAGGGGATTCTTGAAAGACCGTGTGTTCAGAAGGCATATCACGACTCTTCAACAACTGAAAGAAGCCATTGTTGAGGAAGTAACGGCTATTGATGAGGAACTACGGAGACGTGTGTACGTCTCGTCTGCAACAATGCATTGATGCCGAAGGAGGCCACCTGTCTGATGTAATTTTCAAAAAATAGTTAGTAATAAAATTGCATACTTCAATGCACCATTACATACGGGTTTCCTTATTCTCCTTCTTTTTTTCCATCATCTATGAGCATATCAAATGTGTCAGTCGGCTCCGCGCCACCCTGTATATAGACGTATTCTCCGAAATCTCATCTTTACATTGATGTACGATCACAGCATAATTTTGTTTCATAACTGCTGTCGCAATAATTAAAGCTACCCCTTCCGAAGGATAATAACACTGAATTGAATAGGAAGAAAACACGTTCTCTCGTTGTGAAGCCTCAGATCTAGCTTGTCGTCTGCTTGCGACGTCACACTATTGGATTCCATGGCGGAAACTGCCGGCGGGCGCTGCGATTCATTGTCTGCAGTATTGCCACGTTCCACGTACAGCTATCTGATAGTAGACATTACACCCTTGATACGCCAATGCTGTAATATCCCATTCAAAACATTAAAATTTTTATAATTCTTTAAGCTTTTCTGGCTGAGCATAAAGTAAATTGAAGTGACCCAATTGAAACTTTAATTACAGAGCCTTGAATAACGTAGTGTAGAAAACGACCCAAGAAACTGGTTCCCGAGACGGATGACAACATAGATGGCAGTGCGATCAGTACGGCTGCTAATTTTCTTATGAGAGTAAAGCGGCTTAGTTAGTTTTTGGAATATATTGTGTAGATTTGTTTGTTTTGAAAGGCGGTACGTGAATTGATGGAAATAGTTATATTTGTGGAGTTATTTGCAGTCACGAAATGGCATTAATTTAGAAAGAAAAGTAAAATTATTTAATAAATAAATAGCATAAGTAACCAAGAAGAAACATCGCAATGTGATTCCGGATGTCAGGTGTTGGATTGTGTACTAGAGTTTATTTTTCTGTGTTATTAGAATATAAATAGTATCCTGAGAGATATTTCATACCGAGACGACAAACCACAAGTGTCGCTTGGAAGCGAGCAGTCGGTAATCAATCAATGCAGCCTTTCGAACCGTAGGGACACAAGCTCTGACTGCATCGTTTCCTTAAAGAGATTTTAGACCAAAGCGACACGCAACAAACGATACGGACATTTCACATCAAAGCGACACGGGTCGTTCGGTCCAAGGCAAATTTCATACCGAAGTGACACATGTTGCTTGGAAAGGAGCCAATCAATAGCAACATTTCACATCGTAGCGGCATGACGGGAAGCACAGGCCAGCGTTCGGTTGGTGAAATCCTCAAGCGATAAGTGTCGCGTGCCGCTTGTCGCTTTGGTGCGCAATCTCACTAAAGCAAGACACTCATTGTATGGCGCATACGCGAAAGACAAACCACGGCAACATGTTGCAAGCTATTGAGGAAATGGCCCAGTTTGAGCGACTCACAAGCGATAAAGCGACACGTGTGGCTTATCGTGTCGCCTAGATCTGTTGTTCGCAAAATTAGCAGCAAACGCTTGCTAATACACTGAAGGCACCATGTTGCTTGTCACTTAGTTGGGAACTCCCCTTGTGGCGCGTCGATTCGGTCTGAGTACCCTTCCTTAAGGAGCTTTCAGACCGAAGTAACAAGTAGCACGCGAATACGCCATATGAACGTGTCTTTTGCTGTTTGGACCCTTGTGAGCAATGAATGCTATTTTACAGTCTGGAAGTATCTGTGTCACTAGTCGCATCAGTGTGAACATGCCATGTCGCTTGTCCCATTGGTCTGAAAGTTTCCTTACACTCATGTCGATGGCACTAAGGAAGTTTTGTGGGGTTCCCCTTGTCGTTTCATGCAATCATCATTATCATCATCGCCGCGATTAGTTTAAAGCGGAAGAAAAGAGACAGTAAATATCCAAAATACAAATGCTACAGTGTGTAGATCTTTAAAAGAAATGATGATGGTAATAATAATGAACCTAATTCATACACTAAAATTTAGTTACCAAGAGCATTCCACCCGTATTTTTTCTCCCGTATTATTAATGAAAGTATAACGATAACATGACGTGGTCGACTGTCTAGAATGTTCGTTATTATCTTCGCGACCACTGTACCAAATATCATAGCAATTATCACATTCATAGAAATGCTTCATGTAAAAGAATCAGACGTTGCAGCGAAAACTCCATTTACTTCCATTATAATCAGACGAATGACATGCAGCTGTACGGACACCAGCACCTCTAGCGGTATCATTTTAGAGTGGAACCAGCCAGAGAGCCCCGAACAATGCCGTTTTCCACACTACGTTATTCAAGGCGCTGTACTTTAATCCTTGAAGATGAGAATGAAGTATATTCGAAACTGACCTAGCTGATATTCGAAGAAAATCCCATAATTTTCATAAAATTCATAATTGTAATGTTTTTGAAGTTTATAAACTGCTGATAAATACTAAAGAGGCCACCAAATTACCCGATTCTTGCATGAGAGGCAACATTCATAATTCTTAATCCATATTTACATCCTATTCCAAATCACTACTTAAAAATAAAAGAAGGTCACTTACCCTTTTATCTGCATTGTCCAGTTGAAATCTGACAAAATCTAATGTCGTCTTCTCGTCCAGTTTCAGCATGGTCTTCAAGATTTCTCTTAGCTGTTCTTCGTCTTCAATTTCGAACCAGTGTTTCAGAATCTCCAGTTGCTCTGCCTCGGATCCTGCCTTCTGCAGTTCCTTAAGGATACCTTTAGGCGTTCCTCGTTCTTGCATTTCAAGATATTCTTGCAGCATTTTCATCTGCAGCTCTTCCTCTTCTTCCTTCTTCCTTTTCTCCTCTTCGGCTTTCCTCTTTCTTTCCTCTTCTTTCCTTAGTTTTTCCTCTTCTGCCCGTCTTCTTCTCTCCTCTTCTTCCTCTCGCTTTATCCTTTCTTCCTCTTCTTTTCTTCGTCTTTCTTCTTCCTCTTTTCGTTTCTTTTCTTCCTCTTCACGTTTTCTCTTTTCCTCTTCTAATCTTTTACGTTCTTCTTCTTGCCTTTTTCGTTCTTCCTCCTGCCTTTTGCGCTCTTCTTCCTTCCTTCTCCTATCTTCTTCTTCTCGTCTCTTTCGTTCCTCTTCCTCCCGTTTTTTCCGTTCTTGTTCTGCAAGCTTTTTTATTTCCTCTTCTATTTGTTTGCGCTTTTCCTCCTCTTTTCTCATCCTCTCCTCCTCTTCTCTTTTACGTTTCTCCTCTTCTTGTCTTCTTCTTTCCTCCTCTTGCCTTCTTTTCTCCTCTTCTTGCCTTCTTTTTTCTTCTTCTTGTCTTCTTCTCTCCTCCTCTTGTTTCCTTCTTTCCTCTTCTATTCTCATTCTTTCCTCTTCTCTTCGCTTTCTTTCCTCTTCTTCTCGTCTCTTTCTTTCCTCCATATCTTTCTTCTTCCTTTCCGCTTCCAGCCTTGCCCGCTTTTCCTCCACCTGCTTTACAAGTTTATCTCGGTCCTTAATGTATTTCTTCAAGAGAGCGTCCCTTTCTTTGTCGCTTTTGGCACTTCGTAATTTCTTGATGATTTCATCCAGAAGTTCGTCGTCGTCCACTCCTAAGGCTTGCTTCAGAACCTCTTTGAAGCCAATTGTATCAGCGTCGTCGAACTTAGCAATGACTGTCTTTGCTTGCGAATCGAAATATTCTTTGCTTAGGAGGTAATTTGTCAGGATTTCTTTCCACTTTGCAGGATCATGATTCTTCATCAGTTTCTTCACCAGTTCCACCAGCTCATCATCATCATCCACTTTAAGGAACTTTCGAAGAATCTCCCTCATTCCAATTGGCTCAGCATCCTTCAAATTGTCAATGATTGCCTTCTCGTCCAACCCTGGACCGAGGTGTCTTCTAAGAAGCGGCTTCCACTTGGAGTGGGGCGTAGATCTGAATTCCTTACCTATTCTTCGATATGTTGATTCTTCAACCTGCATGTATCTCGTCAACACTTCTATAGTTCCATATTCCTCAGCCTTTTCCAACATTTTTAAGACCATGCCTAAGATGTTAGGTACACTGTACTTCACCCAGTAACTCCTCAGAATCTCAATCTTTTGCAATTCTGTGTCCGCAGAATTTATTTGCTTCAGTATCTCCATTAGCAAATCTTCGTCTTCGATTCCCAGGAAGTCCCTGAGGATTTTCAACATCCCTATCGAGTCCAGCCTTTTCATCTGATTGATCACTACCATAACCCGCACTTGTTCTTCCGATAAATTTAGTTCTTTGTGCATTGCCTTGAGCCAGTTCTTAGCATTACTGATTCTCCTCCTGAGCATCGCCTCATCTACGTCTGAAAATATAAGCAGGTATTAGAAATTCTATTATTGATTTTGGAATGATTGGATTTCATCATTGTTGCAAACCTTTGGGTTCTGACCGTACATGTATGGAAATTTCAAGTACATGTACGGTCCAAACCTTTGTTCACGCGTTAATCGAAGGTCCTGGGGGGATTTAGCAATGACATTCATCAATATTGAACTTTGATGAAAACATTGTAATGTTGATATTGAGGAAGAGAATAAGGAAAATAAGCATCAATTTCAAAAATTGTTAACAATGAGGTTCTTCGAGTATAAATAACTTTTAAAAACTGAATGGAAGCATCCTTCCTAATACCAAAAACATAATTGTAGGCAGACAACAGCCAGAAAAAATATAAAAGCAAACAAGACTCTACAACTGAGTTATTTGTTTATAAATAACAATTGCGATGTTGAAGGTGTAATTCAGCAAGCGCAGTTGTATATTTAGGGGTTTGGAACTGACTAACTGTACCTGCAATACACCGTTATACACACACACACACACCCACACACACACACACACACACACACACACACCATTACACACAATACATACATACATGTATGTATGAAAAACTCAATATGCTGACCAAAGTAGAAATTCATTATATTTTAAAACATAAACCTTCATCAACCTTCTAGCAAGGTTTTCTTCAGACTCTGTACCAAGTACAAATGAAACAAGGTACAAAACAGGAAGATATATATACACATAAATCACTCCCCTCTAGACACAAGATTATTAGAAAGTTGTTTCTGGAACATTCCAGCAGGTGGCCTTCCCTTGTCATCTGTACTTTCACCTGACAGGCGAGTTAGCTAAATATTTCCTTTCATCTGGAAAGTGTTTGGACTCTTTATCTCACTCTCTTTGTCCTTTCTTTCTTCATTCCCCTTCCTTCTTTTCTCCTCTTTCGCTCTTATCCTTTCCACTCTTTCTAATACCTCCTTCCATTCTTTGTTTATCTTGAGGCCCCCATTCCAGTTCAGTGTGTCCTCTTCTCCTTTCTTCTCTATTTGCATGGCCTCCTTCCATTTTCTCACTAGTACTTTCTTCTCCCTTCCTATCTGCTTAGCCTCATCCCACTCTATTTCATGTCCTGTTTCTCTCGTATGTTTAAATATCGCATTTCTCTCTCCCTTAAGTCGTACATTATCCCTATATTGTTTCAACTTGTCTTTCAGCCTCTTTTTCGTTTCTCCTATGTACACACTCTGACATTCCTTACACTTCACTTCGTAGATAATCCCTTCCTCTTTCTCTTCCTCTTCTCGTTTTCCTTTTTTTGTTTGCATTTTTCGCTATTTTTAAGATGCTTCGCCCTCCCATCCTGTAAGTTTTAATGCCCGCTTTCCTAAGCACTTTGCATATCTTTTCTGTGGTCTTCCCCATACTCATTATTCCAAACCACCTCTCTTTTTCTTTCTCTTCCTCTTCTCCCCTGCCACTTTTCTTCCTTCTTCTGTTTATGTCCAGTCTATCCTCCTTCTCGTAGCCATTCTTTCCCAGCTGTTTTAATAGGCTATTTATTTTGCCTTCTTTTTCGCATTCTTTCGTGCATATTTTCTTGATTCTTTTCTCCATATTCTTTATAAAATTTATTTTTGTCATCTCATTTACATCACTTCTTTTGTGGCAGAATACCCCTGCTGCACACTTCTTCTGATGGCAAGCGGTTTCAATTTCATTTCCTATCTTCCTGTCCATCAATATATCTAGGTAGCTTATCTTGTTTTCTCCTATTTCGAGTTCCAACAATATCCATCTTTCTTCATCTTGTATTTCTTTGGCAAATATGTGGAGCTGCCTCTTCGTTCCTTTCCATATGCCAAAATAATCATCCACATATCTGCAAAACAGAATTATTTTGTCACCTCCTTTTCTCAACCAATTCAGCCAATAATGGGCTTAGGCTAGAGAATATATTCAGTCCTTCAGTCATTAACATTATTTTGTCCCCATTTTACTGTAACCGTTATTCCAAATGGTTTCCAGCGCCTTCACTACCCTTTCACTATCCCATTCTCCTATAATTTCTTGTCCCATACTCTTTTTAACAATGTCCAAAACGTGCCCCCTCTTTATGCTTGGGAACATACTTTTCACGTCTAAGCTAAACATTGTCGTCTTCATCTCGTTCTTATGAGGTCCACCACTTGTTCACTGTTCCCCACAGCTTTCTTGCTGTCTTATTAACACTTCAATAACTTTCTTTAATTTATTTTCCAAGGGTTCCAAAATATTGTTTCTGCAGTCCATTTCTGGTCTCAACTTTATCTCCTCTTTCTGTATCTTTGGAAAGCATTTCAATGTTGGCAGTCTTCCTGTCTCCTTTATTCACTTCTTGAATCCTCTCCTCCTACAGTCTTGTATGTCCCTTTCTCTTATAGTTTGTTCTTCTTCTGTTCCTCAAATTTTCGTTCTCTTTTAGGTTTTCATACTTCCTCTCGTACCATTCTCTTTCCATCACCAGAATGGCTCCTCCTTTATCTGCCTGCTCTACCACTACATCGCTTCTTGTCTTGATTTTCTTCATGCCTTCCCTTTCTTTTTGACTCAAATTATCTACTTTTCGCAGCTTTTCCATTTTTTTTCAGTATGGCTGCTGTACTCCTTCTAATCTTGTCTCTTTCTGGTTATTCTTTTATTTGGAGCACTGCTTCTTCAATGTCATGTCATGTCATGTCACGATAGAAACAGGACATGACATAGAGTGGGATGAGGTTAAGCAGATAGGAAGGGAGAAGAGAGAACTAGTGAGAAAATGGAAGGAGGCCAAGAAATAGAGAAGAAAGGAGAAGAAGACGCACTGAACTGGAATGGGGGACTCAAGATAAACAAAGAATGGAAGATGGTGTTAGAAAGAGTGGAAAGGATAAGAGCGAAAGAGGAGAAAAGAAGGAAGGGGAATAAAGAAAGAAAGGACAGAGAGAGTGAGATAAAGAGTCCAAACACTTTCCAGATGAAGGGAAATGTTTAGCTAAATCGCTTGTCAGGTGAAAGTACAGTTGAAAAGGGAAGGCCACCTGCTGGAATGTTCCAGAAACAACTTTCTAATAATCTTGTGTCTGGAGGGGAGTGATTTTTGTGTACATATATATTCCTGTTTTGTACCTTGTTTCATTTGTACTTGGTACAGAGTCTGAAGAAGACCTTGCTAGAAGGTTGAGACGTTATGTTTAGTTTATGTTTTAAAATATAATAAATTTCTACCTTGGTCAGCATATTGAGTTTTTCATACGATGGAAATAAGGCTTAATGGTGTTATAAATGTATGTATATATATATTGTATAATGTATGTTGTATGTATGTCTGTGTGTGTGTGTGTGTAATGTCAGAGGTATTGCTACACACACACACAAACACACACACACGAGGGAATCCTAGATGAGTACTTCAATATATCTACGTTACGACTCTCTACACCGATAACCCTTATTATAACTGTCTCAAAATAGCTCTGACATGTGTAAATTCCTAGCTTTCCCCCCTACTTTTTATTGTTGTTCTACTTAGTGAATGGTTTTAAATATTCATCACATGTACATTCGCGTGCCTCCCCGATGGCGTAGTGGTAGCGTCGTCGCCTTGTAATCAAGGGGTCCTGTGTTCGATACCCGGTGGAGGCACATAGTGGTTCGGATCCCACTTTAAACTGTAGGTCCAGTCCCGATTAGCCTTACTGTGCATAAAGTGGACTTAAACAACAAATCAATCAGTCAATATGTACATTCTTGGAAAGAAAGTCTCCCAAAAGACTACTGGTATTGGGGGAAGTTTATTTTTCCATGATTGTACACTGCAGAATTATCTAAAACCAATTTTATAAACAAATACTAGTTATAGTAACTAAATTATTACAAATCTGAAATTTATAATAACGTATTTGTTATGGTAGGTAAGATGCTGCAAGGTGTTCAGTGTGTCTGGAAGATAATATCCATAAATAACAATTTATACATACAAAGCTACTTGTCACAAACCCATGATATTTGTTCATGCACTTAAATACGCAAATTGAAATGTAACTCAGATCATGTTCAATAAACTCTCAGCATGTTGATATGGCATACTATCAACCATGTTATTAAGTACACAATAAAGCATGCTACAGGCTCTTCATAAATTATGTAACACTTTCAAACTACTCAATACTTCGACATGACACATGTTTTCATGTGGAACAACTTGGCGTAGTGGTACAGTCATCGCCTTGTAATCAAGGTGTCCCGGGTTTGATACCCGGTGGCAGCATATTCAACAGTGATTGGGATCCCACTTGAAACAGTAGGTCCAGTCCCGATTCGCCTTTCTGTTCACAATGTGGACTCAAAACAAAAGCTAGAAGGTAGAAATTTAATTGAAAAATGCAGGCCAGGGTCACTGGCATTCCGTGCCAATGCTGTACCAACTGAGATATTGATCCAGCCCTGGTTTCGCTCTTTTACCTGTGTTGAGTTGTCTGTCAGGGATATCGCAACAGGACCTGTTGCCTTTGAGAAAACGCTGATGACTTGAACCGTTGCCTTGTATCTTTCAACGTGGAGTTGAACATTACCTTTTGAGGAAGAAAGCACGCACCGTCGAAGTCATCAAAATGATATTTGACACCATAAATATTGCAATGGTTCTTATGCTACTATTCAGATTTGAGGCTGGTTAACAGGAAGATTAAGTCTAACAAGTGTTTCCACCTACATACACTATTTTGATTCGTTTTTATCTCTATAGTAGATCAGATGGCACTACATGGAAAACAGATGCCACGATATAAACTCTCAGCTGTGGGGAATTTTTCAGCATCAAAATCGATCATTAGAGTCATGCAGAACATAGCCAAATTGAAAGTATTGCTTTTTTTTGTGAACACCCTGTAGAATTAATTCGGCTTACCTTCTGCCATGTCATCATTCCCGGTTACAAAACAGAAGAGAAGGATGAAGAGCAATACCTGAAATAAGGGAAATTAGTGAGGAAACTCAAAATACAGGATACTGCACACAGGGTGAAATATATCATTAAACACAAAATGGTAGCGGTGAATAATCATTGCAGACGCTATATCGTTAATAACAATTTCAGTGGTCGACTTTTGATTTCGTTACTCAAGTGCCAGGTTCAAATCCCGGCCTGAGCATGGGTGCTCATTATGAGTGTCCCTTCATCAATTTCATCTTATGACTCATCTTCATCTTCGCGATTAGTCAAAGTAAATATATAAAATATGAATACAAATAGTTAATTTTTAGATGCAAATTGTCTACAACCGATGTTTAACAATGTGTGGCAGAACCGAGGGCTCACCCAAGAGAGGGGTTGTTGTAGCTGCAGCCCCACCTCCCAATTCAACCAGCGGAAGAAGCTGAAAAAATAATTAAGGGACGTCACATGCAATGGTATGTATCAGTCATGCTACAACATGCTTGTAGAGTAATATATTCAAAATAAATTCTACGTGTAGATGAAGCTAAGCTATGATATTTCAGTTTTTGAGGGAAATAATTAATAAAGACGTTTCATTAATGTATGAAAGCAGCTAAGAAATATGGTGATGGCTTCTTTTTTTGCCTTTTTCATTCGCACACACACATAAATATACATTACCGGTATATATTATCAACTTTCCAATGAGACATATGAAGCACTCCTTTGAAACAAAATCCTGGGTCAGAATAAGGGAGTATTGCCTTCCAAAGGAGGGTAGTTTCAAATGAATTTTTGCTGAGTCATCAAAGATTCATCTGGTGTGGTTTTACCACTTCCCCACAAGTTGCAGTTGAAATCCAGTTAACGTAGCACGTGTTCTCAACAAATATTACCTTACTGGGAACGCTAAAAATACACAAAATGTTAACAGCATCTGTTTCGAATATCTTTGTCCCAATTAACTTTAGTTCATGTTTCTAAATATGACAATCATTTTGACGAGAAACTTTCCTTTTCTGAGCACATCTCTACAGTCACAAGAGGTTCGATGCGTATGCTGGGTCTTCTCTATCGTTTCACGGAAATAAACAACTTGACTGCCCTCAGCACCTTTTACAAATCTTTTGTGGCCACAATCCTACCTTTGTCCGGCCGATGTATGTATATCGTCCTCCGTCCAGCGCTGGTCCGTGTGCAGGGTCACAGGGTGACGGTGGGGTCCTCGGGTCGAGTCCCGACAGCATGGGAAAGGAAGCCCGGGCAACGACACTACGACTGCGGTCAGTGCGCGGGGTTATACGGCCGTACGGTATCACAGTCCACCGACAGTTCCTAGCCAACTCGGAAACGTACTTCTTTATATCACCAAAGTGATATCACCCGGATCTACTTCAGTATAACTTCGCGGTAGTACATCAAGTGTCCAGAAACTAAATTCTCTATCTCACCGCAGTTCTAAGTCAACTGTCCCGCTCTCTCTCAATCATTGTCCTCCTACCGTTACCTTCGATTCCGGGGTTGCCACATATTTTGACGTCATCCCCTCCTTTGGAATGACCACCGAATCTGAATGGGGACCAATAGACACACTTGGATCCGTGGTACTGCTGAAAGCGGCCCTGGGGCTGTTGCTCGCCGGGGCCCCAAAGATTTTCTTACTGTCCGGTGCTGCCGTCTAGGGACTCCTCCACGCAAACACGCACACACCGATGAACAAAATCTTCATCTCCACTATTTCATTTCCATGTTTTGTGCAGTTATATTAATTAAATATCACCCCCAAATGCACTGTTTTATTGAACATAAATGTTCCCCCTTTATCAATAAAATAACACACACATCTTAATACAATATCAAAGTCCCCCCTTTAATAACAAATACATGGTTCTCATTAACAAGCCGAAATACCGCTAAATACAATATTAATACTCTTATACATTGAACTTATGCCGATTGTGATTGAAGGAACGTTTTCAATACGGAATATGGAGTATAATTTGGATATGCAGATGGTGGATTTCTAAGGGGCTTTGCGATCGCTGCTGTGGGCAAGCGAAACGTGGTTGGCAACACTGGCATGGCACCTTTCGGCAAAAAAACAGACCCCTCCTTGGATGCAAGTGCGGAAAGCAATGAATCAAGGCTTCCCTATACATTTCTGGACAGGAGAAGGCAAAACGATGCCCACCGGCGCTTAGGGTCAAGGAGAGATCAGGCGTCGGTCCTACGTTGTGACATGTCGTCAGTAACGAAGGACTTAGCCTCCTTTTTTTAATACAAAAAACAGAATTTGGTTGAAGACCGGGAGAGGCTAGCGCATGATTGGGGTGGGATAACGGTGCATGCCGATATTTAGAACGAATTCCCCCCGTACCCGTGAAATTGGGAAAAGTGGATTTCGCAATAAAAAGCATTCCTGTAGCCGAACAAGGGTGCCGAAGAACGCGTTCCTCAACCGGCAGATGGAGCGAGCAAAGAGGCAGGCCAATGTAAAACATATCTATACACACACACGTAAAATTTATATTTATACATAGCAGAAAAAACTGTGCATTACAGTAGAACGAATATAAAGTTGAAATTTCGTATAACATATTGATATTTGAGAATGACAGGTATATAAAAATTGTAAAGAAAAAAAAAGGACACTTCTGGAATTTCAATGCAGAGCTAATTAAAATTATATTATACTCTATAGCAGGCATGTCCAACTCCAATCAAGCAGTGATCTACTTTTTATTGTCACAACAGGCAGTGAGCTACTATTAATCGTTAATCTTTGCAAAAATTTGTACCTACTCAGCCATTATACATTATAGAAGTTGAATTCAAATAACGTATATTCGTATAATTACAATATATAACTGCGATCGACCAACAAACGCCCCGCGATCGACGCGTTGGACATGCCTGCTCTATAGCATACTTAAACCCGAAGGTTTATGGCTGCAGCAACACAAGCCTTCCATCTGTCCTTATCCTGGACAAGATCAATCCAATCTTTCCCATCCTTACCGATTTATTTTAGGTCCATCTCAACGTTATCCCTCCATCCTCGTCTTAGCCATCCTACTGGTCCCTTACAATCAGGTTTCCCAAGAATCCTGTAAACTATTCTTTCCTCTGCCAGTCGTATCACATGGCCTGCCCATCTAACTAAGTCTTCTTGATTATATTATTCTAATATTAATTAAAAAGTCGAAATAATTTATTGTGTTGCTGGTGGAAGTAACGCTAAGATGATGTTTAGATTTGTTTCTTTGGAGATTATTTTAACCATAGCCAGGCTGGAATATATATATATATATATATATATACCATATATATATACGTAGTGGAGGCCCGGAGCTGCAGCCCTCAAGTTCACCCTCAATTCTGATTTAATCTTGATCATACCCTGCATAATTTTGAGCCTCCTAAGCCTACTAGCTGCTTTTAAACATGGAAGTATTAATTTGATCACAGTTTTTGTTTCAACAATGACAAAATGGCTTTTTATGGGTTGATCATATGTGAACATTTCCAGCATAGATAATATTTACAAGTAAAATATACATGTTATGAACGCCAGGTTACACTTAAATATTTAATCATTCATATATCCCCGAGTATATGTACTTATTGAATTTGATTGGGTGGGCAACCGGGTGGGCACAGGAATTTTTGGGTGGGCGCTTGCCCACCCGTGCCCACCCCTGTCGCCGTCCTTGGTCTAATGGCAGTATATGTACTTGTTATTGTTGTGGAAGCCGGCATTGTTTGTAAATGTACAACAAAGGCAACCGATTGTCGCCGATTACAGAGAGGCAATAATACAGCTTGAGGAGGAGTGTTGTGGTCCAATTTTCGCGGTTTAACACGTTCGCATGTTATATTAGTTCTCAAAGCAGCAGCGGCGTATACTCTGGGTCATCTAGGTAATCGCAGATGACCCGGCTGTATTTCTTACTTTTTTTTAAAAAAAAATATATACATTTCTTCGCAATATTTTTCCAAACCAATTTCGATGCATACATTTCTTTGCTTCCAGCGCGCCGCGAATGCTTCCAACCGTTTGCCGCTGAATGTCCGGGAACCTTTCTCCAGCCGGTGGAATGACGTTAGGGAATCTCACCCTGACGTCATTCCACCCGCTTCCTTTACAACCCTTGGCGAGGAGGGAAGAGAAAGAAAAGAGGGGGGAGGAAACTCTGCTTCTCAGGCGCGGCGATTCCGTGGCCAGGGTAAGCTCCTTCTGGTGAGAGTCCACCGGTCTCAACCCCTAGAGTTTGCCTTTCCCTCCGCTGGCGACCATTGACCTCCTACAACCCTCCTCCACAATTCTCTCCCGAAGGCGAAGGCTATGTCGTCGCTAAACATAGAAACTGAGTTTTTTTTTTTGTTTTTTTTTATGGCAGGGACATTTTTTAGGAACGGGAATTTTGGGTTCACAAATTGCCTTCTGTAAGGGAAATAGGGAAAACATACCCGGTAAAGTTCGAAGAACAGGAAAATATGAATAACATAGGCAAACCAATTCTACGCTAAATTTCACTATACATTTACTTCTGTCTTGCTGATGTCTGTTACATAGAAATTTATCAAAAGGAAAAAGCTTAAATATTGAAGATGAAGCAAACTAAATTAAAATTCAAAACTTAAGCAATTAATGCACCTATAAGCTGACTCCCCCCCATTCTTGTATTTGCAAAAAATAGTGATTGTTTCTTCTCTCTAATCTTCAAAAGCAGCGAGAGTACTTCCTTCACGGAACTGAATATTTATTAAAGGAAAAGATATAAATAAATTATATATATTTTAGTTAATTTAAGTTTCTATTCCACTTTTTTAGATTAATAGTGATGAAGATGAACGACTAAAACATATAAGGAACAAACACATCAGGCACATAGCCAGGTGGAGGATTGTTTAATGAAGTGATCGACACATTACATGGCCAACTTTATGATAGATTTGGCGATTTTCATACATTGCACTTTGTTTCCCTCTTGGATTAATTTCAGTTCCCAGTGTTTAAGAGTAACTTTCCAGAAAGAGCTTTCATGTCTGTATTGGAAAAATATGGTGCACACTTTGATTCTGTGAGGCTGAAAAATGAACTCACCGTTCTCTATGCATCTCAAGATCTCAATTTTACTGGGAAGCCAATTTACGAGATAGTTTCTAATATGGTAAAGAACAAACTAACTGTTGCCTTGCCAGAAGTATATAAGTTGGCAACACTCATTCTCACTATACCATCCACTACAGCTTCTGTTGAACGTTCTTTTTCGGCACTCAAAAGAATAAAATCACTCTGCAGATCAACCCAAGGACAGGACAGGTTAAGTGGACTTGCTCTGCTATCAATTGAAAAGGAGTTGCTACGTAATCTTCGGAACAACCCCACCTTTCCATTTCATGAAGTCGTTATTGGGAAGTTCACCTCTCAAATAAGAAAACTGGAGTTCAACTACAAGTAATCGGGTCCTGGGGTAAGTTGAATTTTGCACTTAAATTAATAATGAGGGTTTCTATTTCACTAGTGCATGTCTTTCATTTTATATTTCACAGTTTTTTTTATTTTGCTTTATAATACTGTCTTGTTTTATTATTTGAAATTCTACACGTATATTAAACTGCAATAATGAGAATTAATTGATTGTGGTCGCCACAATAAGACAAACATTCCCACAAAATATTCCTAAATCCCATATGGATCCTGATATAAAATGAACGGAAACTTTTGGAGTTTGATGATCAAGGGTCGGAGATTACCCCCTCGTTAGAACCAGCATACGCCACTGCAAAGCAGTGGTAGTGTCGGTCGTGTATTATCTGTCATTGCAGTTCCGTACAGTGTAGACGGGTTTTGGGAGTGAACAGTTAGAACGCCACCAGTGCATTAATGCAATGGAAAATAATAAATTATTTTGTTTGAAATCACTCAAATAAGGAATCACTATGAAGAAGTCTTCTTTGCAGCATTTTTGGTAATTTCATGTATGTGTTAGTCCATATTTTGCAGATTTTTAGTCCATATGTATGTAGCTACATACAAAACCACTTGTTAGTGCATATTAATCCTAGTCCTGCTATAATGAATGACGTTTAAAACTCAACGTTAGATAGACCTGAATTCTCTAATTTTCTTGTTGTACGTAACAGCTGTGCATCGGCGCACTGCAGCGATTTTTTTTCTATCTGCTCCATTAGCAACACTGCTTCTTGAGTTGTGTCGCGCATCGCACGGCAGAAATATATGTGTTGGGCTCTAATAATAAAGATTTTCATTATCGACTAATCACATCTGCGTGTACAAATCTCATTACCATGGATAAATTCCTAAATACTAATAAACACGAATGCACATCATTTCTGCTATTTTTTGTCGAGCAACAAACAAAGAAATCGTGCAACCAACAATAAAAACAACAACCTAACTCACAGGCTATTTTCACATGACTGATTGGTGGTTTTCAAGGCATCGAGCAGAGAAGCAAGTTGCAATTAGAACACGATCTACTCGCCAAAACCAGTCAGGCAGCCAGCTTAGTAGCCATTATTTCTAACTTGGTAGCCAGCGTCAAATAGATCATTCCAGTAGGAAACCCAGTTCCCTGTGAATCGGCCTTTACTCACATGTCACTAACGTATTATTCTAGTAACCTGTTAACTCTAAAGACAGGAAAGTAACGAAACAACTTACCACCAAAGCCATTACAGCAAAGGCCAAGATGATGACTGCGGTGACAAGGTTCGCAACGACTCTTTTCGCTACTCCAAAACACCCTCTTTTGTAGCTTTCATGACTTCCTTCGGGGAAGCAGGTTTCAGGCATACCTGTATTTATTATGGATTTTAGCCTGTCCATCAAGGTGTTGAATAATTCGTCCAAATGTTCGAAATACTTACGGAGAAACCAGCTTATAGTTGATACCTCAAACACACCAAAGAGCTTGTAGTCCCTGGGACCATCCAGTCCACAACATTTGTTCTGGAAGATTTAAAAATGGTGAAGTGTAGCAACGAATGATAATGTCCCGACTCAGGGGTCCCAATTCAGGAACTATGACGATAGTTCGCAATTCAGGAACTGTTATTTTCAAGTCGAACGTTCCTAATTCAGGAACCGCCAACTATTTCAAAGGCCAACTCATCCTTCCTCAAGGCAATTAGTACGACTTCCTGAGTTGGGAAGAAATTTCACCGAAATATCGAACTGGTAAAGAGCAGTTCCTGGGATGGAGCTGTTTTCATTGGAATTTCAATAGTTCATGAGTTGGGAAATCCTGAATTGGGAATAAAATCATAAAATAAAGTTTAGCTATACAAGACACAAGCCAGAACAACTATACTAAAGTTTAGTTGGCATGCTAGTTGCATGAGGTGCATTCAAAAAGTTCCCAGAATGGGAGAATGATAGTTGAAAAGTACTACTTTAATGTGCGGTACGGCAAACTGCACTACGAATTGCTCGGACAGAATAAAACAATTAATGCTGATGTGTTCTGTGGCCAAGAAGAAAGAAGTAACAAAACTTTGACAAACAAAAAAGTACCCTAATATGGGAATGGGAGGCTACTTAATATTGTATAGGCAAATAACATTGTGGTAGAGAATGTTAAATAATAAATTATTGAAGAAAGAAATAACTATTTATTGTGCAATATAAGAAATGCCCCAAAGTTCAATAAGTGGCAGTAAGTGTAAAGAATAGATCTTACGTCGCCATATCGTCAGTTTTTGTGTGAAGGGACTGGGTGCGGTTGTAGTGTTTCTTTTGCAAGAAATGTTGGATTTCCTGGAAATTTTTGCGGTCTCATTTTAACCTGCATTTCTGACTGATGAAGGTTTTAGGATACGTCTCCGAGGAGCCAATTTTTCTGGAAATGCTTCTTCAAATGAAACACGCATTTTCTTAGCGCAGACTGTGGAATATCTTAAATGTAGGATATGTTTTATCTTTTTACACCGGACATAACATTAAACCATAGAACATGGACTAGAAAAGGGAAGACGTCTGGGAAACCATACGACTACAACATATCAGACGAACTGTGCACGTCTTTACTTCAGACCCCTCCACTCTAACCCTGGAACCAGAGCCGGCCCTAGGGAGGGCCAACTGGGGCACTCACTTTCAGGGTGGCCCGTACCAGATAACAATAGTTGTTTGTGTGTGGTATATTACAAGCTTATAGGATGCTGGTGTTTCCAAATAAGGAACGAATTTGATTTTCCTGACTTCGTGGATTGTTTTGACATAATTGAAAAGTATCCAAAATTATTAGAATCATATTCTAAAAGTAATACATGATAATCGTGTTCAAAAATTTCAATCAAAAACAGTTAATATACAACATTCGTTTATAGAATGAAATCATCAAGTAAAAATATAATTTTATATGCAACAATGGAAATTCACTACATGCAATAAAACCAAAAGAGCATTGTGATACAGAATGTTATTGGATATGATTAAAAATTGACAGTTTTATATGTCTTGAACATATCAAGTTTTGTATAATTTTTATTTGTATAACGAACGTGGCACCAGTGACACATCGGAAATGAAAATTAATAGGGGAAGAGGGACAAATATGAAATAGGAGTACAAATATGGAATACCATTATATCTCGCCTGGTAAGTGCTGCACTCTAGCAAGAACTACGTGAAATGTTGGGCAGTGTCCCTCACCACCACAGGAAGCAGTTAGCACGGGGTGCTCGTTCGGCGGCGCAGATCGTATGCGCAGTTGTCTTTGGATGCATTAAGTCTTTGTCGAAAAGCTCGGCACGGAAAAGGCTGGTTCCTTATGCTAATATTTTGATATTTGACAACGAATATCTTCTAAAATATAGTAGCAGGGGAAAAGTTACAACTTTTACTGTTAAGAGTCATCCTTTCTAATCAATTTATCACAAAGTTGATTCAAATGTGTAAAATGGTTTTCAAGAAATCGTGTTACGAAGGAACCCCTGTTTTGTTCTCTCCAGGCTTCCAATGTAAGGGAGTTTTAACTTAAGCGCGTTGGATTTCTTTTTGCTCTATGTTTTGAAATAAGATTATTTTGTTCTTGTCAACTGAAATCATGCCTAAATGCTATGGAAAGCTGTGAAAACTAACGGAAGAAATGTAAAATATCACAGCTTGATTGATAAAAAAAAATGCGGGATTGCCCATTTTTGTGAAAAAAGGCATTGTCGAGATCTAAAAGCAGAACTTTTTAATATTGTATGTAAATGTAAGGGTGTAATAAACGTGACTGCTTCCCGTAAAATATCACTGCACTCTCCACGTTTCTCTTCTGTCTTTTCTTTGGCGCCGTCAATAGCTTCAACACGTTGTTTTTATATATATATTTGTTTTAATTAGTATCCTGCTCGTTCCGCCACCTGAACGCAGCAGCTAGGGCTCAAAGGGCAGTGCAGTTACACCGGAAATGGCAGGCTTCAGAAGTTAACTCATCCAAATTAAATTAAACAGGTATGTGCTCTCTAAATTTAAATCATAGTTCACAAATAATTTGATTAAAAGTTTTAAAAGTATCTGTTTTATTTAATAGCGTATTAATTGGTGCATTCTTCTCCAGCATAGCTATAGGCAGTGACCACACTACAGGGGGGGGGGGGGGGCAGGAACGCCTCTGAATCTCCCATATAAATGCTTGGGGCCGTCTGCCTCAGCCGAGCTCACTGCTTCTCCGGTGACGTCACGCGTTCGTGCAAGATCGGCAATCTTCGGATGGCTTTACCTAATCTCTAAGCACCTTGACAGTTATAGCTCTTTTCAGTTGTTACGGCGTGCGCTCTAGAAGCTGGCAGCGGAAGTGGAGAGCGGGGAAACGACCTATCCAGCGCAACGAGACAGGCCGGTTAGAGAGAGAGACTGCAACGTTGCCAGAGTAGGTAAGTTGAAATCGAAAGAACCATGAAATACCGACGTCCCATTGCTCGCGTATGGCCTGAGAATGCATATTATCCCCATCTTGTGGTCAGTAGAATACCGATAAGTGTATGATATCAAGTGTATACGTTGTAGGAATTCTTTCCAACTGTACCGAATGGTAGCTAGCATTGTCCATTACAATCACTGCGTCTTTGATGTTCCTTTCGTCAAGCGCATCTAAAAACTGCAAAAACCACTGAAAACTAATTTACATTCCTGTAGAAAACCAGTGTGACCGGAACCTACGTGACAAACAATAATGCGCCTACCTTTACCCACGGGCACTTTTAAACCCCCTGTACCCTCTTTATTTTGCCAGATTTTCGTTGGAGCGTAATTCTGATGTATGTACGTTTCATGTAAATAAAATACCTATATAGGACAAAGGTTCCTTATTTTTTAGATGATTCATTTTTCGCAAAAACGTTACACTGGCTGTAACTATATCGGTTCTCTCCATCATAAATCGTCTATCGTCGTTGCTCTTTTTGTACTTGAACCCCATAGACTTCAGTATCCTCCACAACGACGAAACTCCCCACTGAAAGCTTATTAATGTATGCAAATCAACGAAAACTTGTTCAGTGTTTGATATTCACCCTTTACATAATACCCGAGGATAATTCTTCTTATTATATATTTATCGCAACCGTCGATTGCCTTTGTGATACTGTTCCTTTTGATTCGTTTGCGCGGTGATTCACATTACGTGGAACCCGAAGCCTCAAGACTATCTTTGCCTTTGCCTTCCCTAACGATACGCTGCACAGTTCGCTTACTCACTCCACAATCTTCCGACACTTTCTGTTGCACTTTGTGCACACTTAGCAAGGGACCACTGTTTTCTGCTTCCTTTTGAAAATATTCATGGACCCTACTGATTATTTTCCTGCCTTGGCTACGAACTAACTCCTTCCTGCTCGCCATCGTACGATACTTACTGCGTTGATAAACACAAAGCTCCCAATGGAACAACGAGAGTACAAATAAATGTCACATCACATGCCACATACACGTTTATCGAAGAAACAGTGCGGTTAGGCAATACACGACGCGACAACAATTACTCCCACGCATGTTATTCCTACATTCCGCTCATAACAAACAGGAATCAACACTGGGGCAAAACACCATCAGAAACGCGGTGAATTGGCAACACAGCAACGTGCAGAATGAAGTTAGCGCGGCAGCTTCCTCCCGTGACTGCGTAACTCTCGGCTCCACCGCTAGGTGGTCTGTTCTCGGGTTGGTCAGCGGCATGTTCCCCGCTCCTCACTTCCCCTGCCAGCTTCTAGAACGCACGCCGTAAGAACTGAAAAGAGCTATAGTTTGCATCTTGAGGTTGAACAGGGCACGTTAGAACGATTGTTGTGGTTCCCGCCCAAAGTGAAAAGTTTGGAGGTAAGTACCTTTTTACCTTGGGCTTCTAATTAGTACACAGAATGAAAATACATGGTATACAGTTTTGCAGCATATCAATCAGGCTTTATTCTGGCATTTTGCGTATAATGTTGAGGTGAGTTTGAATACACTTTTGGCCCTCGATCTCGAAGGTAACAGTGGCTCAAATATGGAATAGTAGTATTACATATTTATACCCCATTTATGTATAAAAATTATTAACGTGGAAGCAATGAGTTTGTTGTTCCTAAAAGTTTCTCAAACGAATCACATGGCTCTAAGTGAATCGGATTTGCATCGTACATTGTCAATTGTATTAGAAATTCCAGTACCTCAAACGGTACATAGGATTTCATGGCAAAAATAGTGTCTTCTCTATCCGCTGGAAGAAAAGCGGATTGGTATGTTTGTTTCTTGTGAGTGTGTTTATTGTTAGCCAAAAGAATGATTTACAGTCCTTCGCGCAGCGCACTACAACTGGCTTCATTGCCAATCCTACTGTACGCAACACCGTTGACTGCACATGCCTATCGTTTATTGTTAACCAGATCGATGATTTTCCATGTAACTCAAAATAGTTTTGACATTAACCAAATCCCAAAAGATGTCACCACGTAGAAAGCAATGGGATGATACTGCAATGCAGAAAGCTATTCAAGAGGTGCGAGAGAAGAGGATGGGCTTCCTCCAAGCATCGACAACATTCGGAGTTCCACGGTCTACATTATTTAGGCTGGTTAAATCCGAATTACCAGCACATGAAGCGACAAAAGCGAAACTCGGTCGGAAGACAGTTTTGCCACCGCATCTTGAAGAGCAATTGCTTCAATATGCAATGAAAATGGAAATGGAAAGTAAGTTTTTTGGCTTAACGCGAAGAAACTTACAATATATGGCATTTCAGTTAGCTGCAAGGAATGGCGTTCCCAATCCTTTCCTGGGAAACAGAGAAGGAAGAGGATGGCTGCGTCTTTTTATGACGAGGCACAGACACAGGTTTTCTTTCCGGAAGCCTACACCTACATCTTTCCATCGAGCCAACGGCTTCAGTCGAGAGAACGTTATAAGGTTATTTTCTCTTCTTTCAGAAGAGATGGAGAAGAAGAATTATCCACCAGACAGAATCTTCAATGTTGATGAGACTGGCCTGAGTGTTGTGCAGAGTAAGGTAGCACATGTCGTTGCTTTGAAAAGGGAAACGACAAATAGGAGCGATCAGTTCTGCAGAGCGGGGATCACTTGTTACAATTGTAACATGCATGAGTGCAAGTGGGATCTTTGTACCTCCAATGATAATTTTCTCTCGAAAAAACATGAACAGCCAGCTAATGAGGAGAGCTCCACCAGGATCCATTGCTGCGTGCCTTCCCTCAGGGTGGATACATAGTAACTGCTTACCATGTGGTTCAATCATTTCATAGAGAAGGTACAACCATCAGGCGAGTCGTCAGTTCTCCTCATTTTAGATGGACATTACACCCATTCGAGAAATTTGGATGTCATAAATTTTGCTCGTGACAACAACGTGGGCATGTTATGTCTACCTCCGCACTCCAAGATGCATCCCTTGGACAGGACATTCATGAGTCCCTTGAAAGCGTACTACAGCGAGGAAGTGCGTATTTGGATGAGGCTGAATGCTCGGCCACTGACAAACATGGCCATCACCGAACTCTTTGGTAAGGCATACCTCAAATGACAGACCGGTGAGATTGCTGTGAATGGGTTTCGTGTGACAGGACTGTACCCAGTGAATCCTAATGTTTTTACAGATGCAGATTTCCTTGCATGTAGTCAAGGAGACCACAACAAGAACACAACTAATTCCACCACACATGACGCCACCCTAGAGACAGTAGCTGGCAATGGACTTGCATCTGGATCCAAACCCGAAGATGGAGCAGGACCTTCTGCTAGAAGTGAAGTGGCCGCCCCATGGGACATCTCACCTGTTCCTGCAAGTAAGAAGAGGCAAGGAAGTAGGGGAAGGAAAGCAGGGACCTCTCATATCCTGACTTCATCACCATATAAGACTTCCATTGAAATGTCCACCGCTGTTAAGAAGAAAAAGCCTGTTAAAAACAATGGAAAAAGGGGAAATCACCATTACCAAAAGACTGCGAGTCATTAGACTCGGACAGCGACGGCGTATTCAGCGTGCGAGATGACTCTTCTGATCTCAGTATGTCAGATGCCAGAACACCAAGTAGTGATGGTGCTGAATGTCTCTTCTGTTCTGGACAATTTTCTGATGATAAGCGTGGAGAAGAATGGGTTAAATGCGAAATGTGTGATATGTGGGTTAATACTGAATGTGCATGATATGATCATGGACTTTACATTTGCGATTTTTGTAAGTAGGTAAATAGTGCCCTCATAATCATAGTGATACAGACATGTACAGGTCAGAAACTTTCTCATATTTGTGACTTTACAGTGTTCATTTATTTCATGTTTTCACTACAATTGTGTTTATAGTGTTTATATGTTCATTTTCTGCACAATGTTGCCAGTATTCCATATTTGTACCCCATTTTCTTTTGGAGCAATCATGTCAACTTTTAGGAAAATGTTATTTGCAAATACTTACTATAATGTTACGTAGTCTAAACCTTATATTCTATTAAAGAACTAATTAAGGAAGAAGAGGCTAGTTTCTCACATACATTCTTCAAAAAATGTGCCATTGAATGGTCAAAAACAAAATGGTATTCCATATTTGTCCCCCTTCCTCTATTAATTTAAAAACTTTTATTAACCTCCCATAATTATTTGATTTAACCTTCTTATTGATCTATATAATAATATGGGCGCAGTGGTAGTGTCATCGTTTTGTAATCAAGGGATCCCGGATTTGATACCCGGTGAAGGCACATAGTAGTTCGGATCCCACTTTAAACTCTAGGTCAAGACCCGATTAGGCTTACTGTGCATAAAGTAGTCTTAAAACACCAAATCAACCAACTAGATGATAATACAAAATATATAAATTAATTATTTATTACTTGTAATAATGTTTAATTTTTTTACCTTTTCTTTTTTATCTCTTTAATAATGTTTAATTTGTGATCCTACAGCACGCCCGTAGTTCGAGCTAAGGGGGAAAAATCTCTGTTTCAGACCACAGATAAATTTTGGTTATAGGCCCCGTGTATATAGTATCCCTTAGGCTCCAAACCCAAATAGGGCCGGCTCTGTCTGCAATGAAACTGGCGGATATATTCTAATGATCTTAGAAACGTATTCATACCTTCCTTTCCATTGCACCCCAGGCCACTTGATTGGTCTCTATGTCAGTGAATCTTGCCTTCATTTCGCGGTACATCGTCTCTTCGTGTGTTGTAATACTTAGTTTGTAGTTAATAGCCATTCCTCCAATCACAAGTTCGAGTATGAAAATGAACGCCAAGCATCCAATGCCCTAAATAAAGAAAAAATTCTTAACGCTTCATTTTGATTTCCGAAGTTAAATATATACAGGTTGATCCAATATTATTAATTGGATAATTACAAAGCATCATCATGCTAGGGTCGTTCTGATGCTACAAGTTGCCAACAGTTTGCGGACTGGCATGCATGGAATGTCTGCAACCCTGAGCAGCATGTCTTTTCCAGAAGGTTTGATTCTTGTTATTTAGCGTCGCTTTTCTTCCACTTTTGGCTAATCACGACGATGAGGATGAGAGGTGATCTGACGAAATTGATGAAGGGACACTCAAGTATTCACTGTATTCAAGTTCAAGGCGGAATTTTCGTCATCTGTTACAGGAGGTTGATAAGTCAGAATCTACATATGTACAGAGGAAGAAAGTTGAGACTAGTTGTTCAAAGTTTACGTCATATAAGTCTATTGAACGTCACTCCTTACATGCATAATGAGTGTACTCTTGAGACCGACCTTCATGTGCATGTTATGTCAGGAAAGTTCAGGCATTCGATTAGCTATCTGCACTATAATCAAGACAGTAATATTATTGGAACGCGAAGATAATATGCATAAGAATACTTTAAATTTGTCTCCCAAGTCCACAACATTGTTATACAGATTGTACACAAATAACAACCGTAAAATATATTGCTCACATCAAGTCATCTTTTCTTTACATGCGAACACGTAAGTGCACAACGTTTCAACTCAGGTCGTTTGTGTGGAAGATCGAAGATAAGAGCTTGAAATTTTCTGTGTTGACCTTTCATCTTGAGGACAATGTGACAGCTTAGCGGACTCTTTTGAAGACACAGCGTTACCACTACTCCAGTGGCGAGTATCTCCTCAAGTCTACTGTGCGACAGGCAAGAGTCATAGTGTATGATTACAACTATTCTTACACAGCAATCCCAGAAAAATGCCAACCTTGATGGTCAAAATTATACAGGGTGTTTCTAAAGGTCGTTTACAACGCTTGGGAGGTGATTCCTCACAGAAAACAAGCAAAAAGTCTAAGTTCCATTTTTACGACTGAGGCTTCGTTTCCGAGATAGGAGCCTCGCAAAAGGTGACAAAGTGAACGTCACACCAGGCTGGGACGAATACTATAACAGATAGAGAGGCGGTTCCAAGGGAATCATAAAGGAATCGTATGTGCTCAGTCCGGAAGTCACTATGAAAAGTTCACTGCACGCATGCGCAATGGAGTCCTCAAAGGAATTGGGGATTTCCAGCAAGAACAATGCATGGAAAAGGTATGTAACGCAGCAAGAAGGACCGTGACAATGAGAAATGCGTTCAAGACAACACATCCCGACCTCAAACATCAAAACATGAGCACCGAACACAAAATCCGAAAAGTTGAGCACGGTTGCATACCCCAGTTACACGCGAGGAATGAACGAATCATGTCATGTGGCATACGAGAGACACATTACTCCACCAGGAGGAGGGAAAGAAAAACACATTATCAGATGATTGCGACAACGTGTATTTTTACACGCGACAACTACGTAATATCCCCCCCCCCCACACACAACAAACAACAAATGCTACAATGTCTTATGCACAGACAGTGCGTGTCACTGTACACCAACTGAAGATGTCACTTTCACCACACAAAGGGGTTGGGGAGCAATACCAAAAGTGTTCGCACGCGATCATTGTGACGTAAAAGAGACCAGTTTTGGAAGCGCTGCACAGGCAAGTCTGGCTCTCGTAGTCTACGTTTGACCTTCATGACTGCTCTTCCCGCGAGAGGAGCTCGAAGGGTTGGTTCTCTCCGGCAGTCGTTCCAGTCGTGTTGCAGGTGCTGGGATATGATCAGCAGTTCGCTCTAGGTTGTCATACGCATTGAAGAGTACTAGTATGTTGTATTGAAAGAAGTTGACGTGGTGGAGTGGGCAAGTCAAGTATCGCAACAATTGGTCTGTGGTGTTCGTACGGTGATACGGCCAATTTGTGCAGTGTGCCAGTGTTAAACAAAAACAATAACATTCCAGTTCCAGCTACCTATTACACAGATGGCTGCGTATACGACCCAGCAGCTAGCAGACATGCATCTCATGTATGGGGAGGAACGTGGTAATGGCCGTGAGGCAAGGCGTCTTTATGGAGAACGCTTTCCACATAGACGTTTACCGTCTCACACCTTCTTTCAGGTAGTGGACAGTCGACTGCGTGAAACAGGGTCAGTGTTACCACCGCGGCAAGAAGTTGGAAGACCCCGAAGTGTACGCACACATCAGTTTGCAGAAGATGTGTTAACAGCGGTCGCAGAACATCCTGGCACCAGTACGCGAGTGCTCGCTCGGGCACGAAACACGTCTCATGTGAATGTTTGGCGAGTGTTGTGAGAGGAAGGAATGCACCCTTTTAAACTGCAGAAAGTACAAGAACTGTTACCTCGTGACTTTCGCCCTCGTATGGAGTTTTGCCAATGGTTGTTGCATCAGCTGGACACAAACCCTCACTTCGGGGCAAACGTATTGTGGACAGACGAAGCCATTTTCACCAGGATGGATGTCTTCAATAGTATAAACAGTCATGTATGGGACTTTGACAACCCACATGCACTTTTTGTGGCCCATCACCAGCACAGGTTTTCAGTGAATGTGTGGTGCGGGATAGTACATGATCATTTAATTAGACCATACATTCTCCCTGTTCGCCTGAATGGTCGCACGTATCATGCATTTCTTAGTGAGATTCTGCCTGAACTGTGGGAGACCGTACCCTTGGCACTGCGGCAAGAAATGTGGTACCAACACGATGGTGCACCAGCTCATTTCGATTGTAATGTACGACATTTCCTGCATGACGTGTTTCGCAATAGGTTCATTGGTAGGGATGAGCCTGTGCCTTGGCCACCGAGGTCGCCAGATCTCAACCCTCTCGATTTTTTCTTCTGGGGAGAAATGAAAACCCTCGTATACGACACACCTGTCACATCAGCTGAGGACCTCGTTGCTCGCATCAACGTTGCCGCCGCGACGGTAGCAGATACACCTGGCTTGTTTGCTCGTACTCGACAATCCTTGATTCGTCGCTGTCATCTCTGCGTAGAAGTAAACGGCAGACATTTTGAAAACCGTCTGTGATTATTGCCCTCGGCAAATACCAGTGAGAACACCCACCCCCTTTGTGTGGTGAAAGTGACATCTTCAGTTGGTGTACAGTGACACGCACTGTCTGTGCATAAGACATTGTAGCATTTGTTGTTTGTTGTGTGTGTGTGTGGGGGGGGATATTACGTAGTTGTCGCGTGTAAAAATACACGTTGTCGCAATCATCTGATAATGTGTTTTTCTTTCCCTCCTCCTGGTGGAGTAATGTGTCTCTCGTATGCCACATGACATGATTCGTTCATTCCTCGCGTGTAACTGGGGTATGCAACCGTGCTCAACTTTTCGGATTTTGTGTTCGGTGCTCATGTTTTGATGTTTGAGGTCGGGATGTGTTGTCTTGAACGCATTTCTCATTGTCACGGTCCTTCTTGCTGCGTTACATACCTTTTCCATGCATTGTTCTTGCTGGAAATCCCCAATTCCTTTGAGGACTCCATTGCGCATGCGTGCAGTGAACTTTTCATAGTGACTTCCGGACTGAGCACATACGATTCCTTTATGATTCCCTTGGAACCGCCTCTCTATCTGTTATAGTATTCGTCCCAGCCTGGTGTGACGTTCACTTTGTCACCTTTTGCGAGGCTCCTATCTCGGAAACGAAGCCTCAGTCGTAAAAATGGAACTTAGACTTTTTGCTTGTTTTCGTGTGAGGAATCACCTCCCAAGCGTTGTAAACGACCTTTAGAAACACCCTGTATATCAGTGAACAGCAATGTGCTGTACATTTTTTATAAAGGAGAACATCTTAAAGATTGCTAATGTAAAATACATGTGTTTCTAAACTCTAAAATTTATCTTTAAAAATAAATGCCTCATCAAGTAATCATTCCACTAATTTCGATTCAGAAAATCCAGATTCATAGGTTGCCAATTGTGTGAGTTTGTTACCTTCCAATTTATTTTTATATATTGCTGGCAGACTACATTTGAAGAAATTTGCTATGCAAGGAGAAAGATTACTACTTGAAAATTTCTTGGGTTATATTTTTTCATTTCAGGTTTCATGAATCACACACAAAGAAATAAAATATCAATGAAACTGCTTCTGAAGGGCCGTCTGTTACGTGTGGAATTGTTCTATATTAATTTGCAATTAAATTAAAATATTTTTGTTGCTTGTTTCCCAAATTTAAGAAAAAATCTGTTTTTGTACTCACAATCTGTAGCATTACTAAGTTTGTAGAGTAGAGTGCAGAGCCAATAATACACCCGGTTACTAATAGCAGCAGGCCAGTTATTACCAGAAATTTAAAGACGTAGGAGATGCCAATACTAAGGGTCTGCAGTTCATTTCCATGCTCAGTCTGGCAGTAAGCAGCTAACGCAAAATAAACAAATCCGAATAACTGAAAGGAAGAAAAGTAATTAGGTAATTACAGTCTACAATTGGCTGATAGTCAATTATAATGTTTTTTATTTTACTTGAATTGATCCAAAACTGAGTTTCTATTTTGCGATAAGACTATCACTGGCAGGGGCGGCGCCGGGGGGTGTGCAAAGGGCTGCTTGCACACCTCCTCAATTTTCTTCCGCACCCCCTTTTCAAAAGGTACTTTCAAACCAAAACATTATTAATTCTTGCATTCTCATATTACGTTCAGACTTACTAAAACCATGTCATATTGAGCGCAGAATGTTTAGTGTTGAAGTGAGACCGCTGATATTGTTTACAACAGACAAACCATTGATTGAATCTAATCTGAAAAAAAAATCACTTTCGTCTACTGGGGGCAGTGTCTACAATTGTCAGTGGCTGTTGTCTTTCTTTCGCTATTACCGTTGTTAAAAAAATATTCTTAACACATGTTATTGGCCTGCCTAAACAAGCTTTGTTCGTTCTCAATTACAAAGCGTGTGGTTGTTGTGGACAAAGCAAACAAAAATGAAGCAAGTTTCAAACTTTTGTAAAAGTTGAATGAATCAGTCTTCAGCTTGATTGGCATATTTTCATAGAAGAAAGTTGATTGGTATGGTTGCTAAAGCATGCATGCATGTTTCATGTTTTCTTTATTTTCAACATCGCACACCCTCAGCACCCCTTGATGATTAATCCTGGCGCCGCCGGTGATCACTGGATACAGGTTGTGCACAAATTGAACTGACCCTGTCAAAATTTGAAAGAATGACTACAATTCTGCATATTGTCTTACTTTGACACGAGCTAGAACACATATGATCGAATTGCAACTTGCTTGATAGGTCTCTTGAATTTCAGCAACTTGTGTACACTCTGTCCAGGGTATCTCAGGAGCGAGAGAACGGAAACAAATTGTCTGCGCAAGGAATGACTCGAGAGGGCTCGACCAATGAGCGCGTGAGTACGTGGAGGTGAAAATGCGGCTGCAGCTACTACATTTTGCTTTAGCGCGCACGACTTTGCTTCGCCCACTCGCTTTCTCCCCTTCTCTGCCGTCATGCGCGGCAGATCCCGAGACAGGGCGTAGGAAACCCTTATTTTTAAATGAGCCACCGTATTCGAATGAACGCTCAACTCATATCACATTTCTTTGCATAGTAGGCTGAAATGGTTCTATTCTGATTCCAAAAAGATAATGTATCAACTCCTTTCTATTTTCTACTCCCAATGGTTGACCGTCAATTCAACACATTCTTCGAAAACAGTTGACTAATCCAAAAAGTGTTTGGAAGAAAACTAGTTTGAAATTCATATTAACAAAGAGCCTGAAAATGAAGATTTGATAACTTGAATGCATAATCTACATATATATGTATATATACATACATACACACACACACGCAGAATCATAACTAACCTGATATTTGCAATATTTTCCCGCAGCGATATAACATAACGAGAAGCAAATAAACAGTGAAATATACTGTATACGTATAAACAATTGCGTGTCGATGAAGTGACCAGTAATAAAATTATGATAAGCTATCGTCCTTTTTAGTACAATGGGAAATTGAACATATTTATGCCATACACACATGATACAAATGCAAGTCTTGATAAATTGTTTCAATACTGCCCCCGACGCACCCCGCATGTATCCTTCCCTCCACATATGCGTTGCTTGAAAACAATCAATTTCATTATGTATTAAGACTATTAGAAAGAACACTTAGCTGTGGAATCGAAAAAAGTAAACTTACAATGAGAAGTCCATCAAGAATTATAGCTGCTGCCAAATCAAATCTCGTTGTCCAAAATTTCTTTGATTCAACTACTTCTCTTTTACGTTTAGGAGTTTGAACAACTTTAACAACTTTAACAGCTGACTTCTTACTCTTCTTTACCGAAGGTTGTTCTCGACTTTTGCGGCTCTTTCTCGGCTTCTTACTACTATCTTTCTTCGGCATTTTGACACAAGAAAAAGCTTGTTTACTTTTATGTCGAATGTCGAAGAAGAACACCTACTTGTTATCCACTATTTGCCCACTTGCAGAACATCGAACTATTTTCATTCTCTGCGACTATGTACAGTCTCTGTTATGCAAAGTGACAAGATATGCCAAGTTTTATGAAATAGCAACTTTCATCTTGCACGATAAGAGAAAACTACTTAACTTTTTCTGACAGAACTTTTCTTTTCTTTGCCTATGGATTCCTAGCAGTGTGCAATTCGCAACTTCAGATTTGTTTAATTCGTGGCAAATGTTCAAGGTTGATACATACAGAACGGTCCATAAATGGAAATGAATGAGCATTGGTTCACGAGTAATGACATTAAATGTGGAATTTCGATAGATTCCGCACTTGTGATTCCACCCAAAGAGCGGATTGTTTTTTAAAATGTCTTGGGTTTAACGGATCTTATGTCGGAAGTAATTGATGGGGGGGAGAACTGAATTTTATTGTTATTAGACCCCTCACCCGAAGGTCCTCAACTTTCAATATGTAGTGTTTTAGGAAAACGAGCGCATCTCTGAAACCAGTTGACATATTGGTACGTTCTTTGTTAGTTTCTATCTACATATTACGCTCTACAAATTTGGTCCTCTTGATGTCTTTAATACATCCATGGGTTTTGAGTAAGACAAACTGTAAAACATGTAAATTTTAAAATTTACTTTATATTTTTGGCACTGTATTTTCGTGATGAATGATAATCTGAAAAATTATCCCAACAAGAGTTGAGTATAATCTTCAATTGATACCAATATTAACAAATTCACTACTAAAATTGTCCGTGTAGTAAGTTAAGTTTGAAGGCAAGCGTGCGCTATCATTCACAAGGCTCTGCTTCCCTGCTTTCTCTGCCTCCAGTTGTCACTAGTTTTAAACTTCGGTCAACTTTCGGGGAGAAAGAGAGAAGGGGGGGAGGCGAAAGCCTTGATGAAAGTTCAGTCGGGATAATGAAAACCTCATTCCATCTGTTTTATTGTATTGATGGGAACGAAACAGGACGTATATAGCGTGTGTCCGGATCCACCGAAAATCTCATTACTGTAACTTTAAGCGTAATTATATGTATATTACCCCTCATGCAACAGATCTCTGTGGCGGAGTGGTCAGCACAGTGGCCTCGAATGGGTGGTGGCGGGCTCGAATCCAGGCCTGGGCATGGATGTTCTTCCTGAGTGTGCCTTCATCAATTTCATTATATCATCACTCATCTTCGCGATTAGCCAAAACTGGCAGAAATTCGACGATAAGTAACGGAAATTAAATCATACCTCTAATGTGGAAATGGAAGTTGCAGTATCAGAATCACTCAACCAACTATGACATTTCCCAGCAAATGGATTTTCACTTGCAGAGCTGTTTACATCAAGTCGGACTTCGCACGTAGGTCAATCTCGGACACACTGAACTTAGCAGAAATAAGCCTGAGATGTTCATTATCCGCGGCGGAGGGTTTAGCACAGTGCGCTACAACCCCAGGTGTTCGAATCCCGGTTTGGACATGGACATACATTGTGAGTGTCCTTTCATCAATTTCATCCTATCATCACTCATCATCATCTCCTCCATTAGCCAAAAGTGGCCAAGAGTGAAGTAAAATAAACCCAAGCAATCAATCTTCTTCTTTTGGTCTTCATGTAAAAAAGCCTGTCCACGGCATTTACAGGATTTGACAGTTTACCGACTGAAACTTACATATGAGTGAGTCAAGGAGGTAAAGTTTATGTACTTCAAATGATTCCTCTTTTGATTTGAACTGGACTTTATTTTGCCACGTATCATCTACTCGAGCAGAGAGGAGAAGTAGGACAATTCAATTTCATAGGAAATAATGAACTCCCTCCCCCCTAGCCCCATTATTCCTTAGATCTTTTATCGTCTAGAAAACACTTCATTTTTCTTTCAAAAGTGTAAGGCCCGCTTTAGACGAAAGCATTTTCCTTAGCATTTACGCCATGACCAAAATTCTACCGTGTAAAGTGTAAAATGTTATGGCATTTCTGATGCCATGGAATATTTCATGCCATTTCTCAAGGATAGGCTCGGTCCGTAGCATTTTTCGTAGCGTAACCAATCAGAAGCGACCTCCAGGTCACGTGCACAGTTGTAATGGCGGCCGCGTGAGATGTAAACAATGTATCACTTCACAATTTTAAAAGCCGATAACTATTCAACCGAGAGGAATAACTTTTCGTATAAAACGTTATTAGGTACAAGACAATGGCGGTGCTTAAATACATACTTTCCAACGTTTACTGTACACGTATGGAAGAATATTTTGGTTGTTTCAAATGTAAACACAGTACACTCAGCATAGATGGTGTAACTCGACTTGCCTTTCATGCTGTATATGTTATACATTGTAATCGCAAAAGCTAGCCTAAAAGTTACATGAAATGTTTGCGTGTAAAAGTGCTATCTGCTATAAAATTTTTGGAAGCATTTATATAGCATTAATGCTAGCAAAAATGCCAAAGGAAATGCTTTCGTCTAAAGCTGGCGTAAGATTGTTTAATAATGCCCATAAGATCTCTACACTGAGGGTGTGAGGCAACTGTCTCCTTGCCTTTATGTGCCCAAGCCTGTAGTTTTAAAGGTGACTATTATGTATTCTAATTCAATATTAAAACCATTTTCATCAATTACGTTTCTTGCTTTTCTTTCCTTTTAATTCATTCTCCCGTTTATGAAAATTAAAAATATGAATGATTTTGTATTCGCCGAGAAAAGTTGATTGGTTCATTTTCTAACCAAATCGCTTTCCTACCTGTTTTTTTAGGAGTCTTCGCTCGTTCTTCGTGCACTAACATAGCTTCTTCAGTCGATTTTCCGCCACTTTTGGCAAATCGCGACGGTAGAGATGAATGATGAGTTAAGAATTGATGATGCTCAGGTCAGAAGTCGATCCCGTAACCTACTTCACCTGATGTCATGGTCAATGTGTGATAATTAGTATTCGGCTTAAATGTTTTCGCCCGGGGAAATGACTTCTTGCCTTCAATCAGTTATCTAAACAGTGTTGAGTCCAACTAAGGCATGTTCCACCTACGTCAAAAACTGCTGAATTGTGGCTTCAAGCAGCCATGCTGGAGGTCAGTTCTTGTAAACATACGGAATTCAAGTGGGCAGGCGGAAGATTTGAACCATGTTTAGTTGTTTACGATGGTACGTTGTGTAGTAGTCGATGTTTCAAACAGAAACTCACGTTATTTCACGATAATTCCTTGCACACGACAAACAAAATTGGTCGCAAACATCACGGCTGTGCGCACCAAGACGCCACAAGAAACCCGCTTATTTTTATCAAAATCAAACATCACGGAGGGAATATGTCATCAAATTATAATACTGCTAAAACAATACTAAAATTTTAAAGAAATTTTCTTACTTCTGATATGCAACGAAATATTTTAAATTTATTGATTTTTTATCTATTAATAATTATTTATTAAGTCATTTGCACTTTTAACAATAAAGAGAGCTGAATCAATTCTTATTAATACGAAAAATAGCCAAAAGTACGTTTTACGTTAAATTTAAGTTAATGAAAGTGAACATGACACATTTCTTAGATATTGTCCGAATGCTCTGCCAGGTTATTGAAATTTTCGGGGAGGTTTTTTTTTAAATTTCCGGAGGGGTTTCTAACGGGCCACCCCCTGAATTCATCCTGTACCTCCCTCGTATTTACTGATGTATTGCACTTATATTTTTAATGTCAGTATTTTCTATACAACTATCAAATCAGAGTAGTACGCTACATATTGCCTCATGTTGGAGTGCTCACACTTAAGGGGCAAATGCTGTGTGACTTCATCCTTCGTTTACTGGCAGCTTTAAAAACTTACACTAACCTCTGTAGCCACAACATAAGGTGGCTGCGTAGAAGTGCTCTTGTACAGTCGGTTCCATGAGTATTACCGTGAAAATTGTCCATCATCATGTTCGTGCACTTTATTTGACCCAATAAGAGCTTCAAGAATTAAAGGAAAACTCAAAACAATTTCTGCACCAGCATACATAAAAATCCATCGCTTAAAAACACATATGATGTAAGAGAAAAATTAATTAAAACATTCGTGGACAATTTGCCGAGCAATACTAGTGGATCCCACTGTACACGGAGGGGATTTAAACCCTCTATAGGTTACCCTTTGTTTTGGGCCCCACCGACATCATCATCATCATCATTATTAACAGTTGTATTTGTTAACATGGTACTTCACTTTCACACAACACTATAACCGCACACTCACCAAAAGAAAAGACACCGACACTACATTACGGTAGCCACAATGGCCCCGAACTGAAAAAAAATATTGTTGATTTAAACCGGTAATATCCCTGTATTTGACTTTCAGTTGTCTGAGAAAGGTTAATCAGGACTGGACCTACAGAGTGATACGAACCACGATGTGCCTCCACCGAGAACGAACCCATGACCCTTTGATTACAATGCGACGACGCTAATTTTCAGTTGTTGGCATACAAAATGTTTACATTCGTTTCTCCGAGGAACAACTGTTTATATTCAAGCACTGTTTCGTGACCTTTGCAGTCTGCCATAGAGACTTGCATTCAGTCGATGCTTTGGTCACTTCTGCTCCTTCAGTGTCCGTGAACTTGTGTCCCGCCTAGATTATAGCTTAAGATAACCTAATGGTAAATCTTCCCTGCTTGTACAGCCTCAGACATATGTTGGTTCTACCAATCCAATTGAAAACCCAGATGTGTCTGTTTCAATAACCAGTGAAATGGGGTAGACTAGGAGTTTACGCCTAGGCGTGTTATCTACACGTAATTTACTTGTTGACTACGTTGGCTTGTAGTTTACATGGCCAACGAAGGCAATGTAAACTGAATTAAAATGAATTTGCGCCTGTGTTCTGAAGTTAAATTTATAAAAAATAGCGTTTTCCCAGGAAAATGTCATTCTTTAATAGCATATTTTTTCCACCTTCCTACTTACAACAAAATATTCTGCGAAATGTTCTCTATTTATACTACATCTTCTATTTCCTGACAAACAATCCCCACAAAAACGAGAGGAAGCTCCTCTTCCTTCCACCACGTTCACTCTCATTGTCACTGTCTTCTGCTCCCGATTCAGTGTCTGCACCGGATTGTTCGCTTTCTCCATCTGCATCTGCACCCTTCGTCACATCCTGTCTTTGTGTCATCTCTGCTAAGTAAATGTGAAAGCAAGTTTATTATAAAGAAAATTGACGTGAATCAGTCAGTGTTAGAATCATTAATTGATGATTTGACTTATTTTCCTTCGTTCTTGTGGCAACTTTTGGCTATACTCGAAGATGAGGGTGAATGGTGATATGATGAAATTGATGAAGGGACGCTCACAAAGAAAACCCATGTCCAGGCTTCTTAATTGCCCTGGGAAACTTTTCCTCGCTGTGGAGAAGGAAGAGAGAAGAGATGATGAAAAATCAGAAGAGAGAAGAAGAGAATGAAATTGAGAGTGAAAGTGATTGAGAGAAACAGACGAAGTTAAGATTAGGAAGGAAGAAAGAGAGAGATAGAAAGAGATATATAAGTGTGGGATGAAGGAAATATAGAAAGGAGAAAACAGTGGAAGAATTCGAGTGATAGAAAGAGAAAAGACATAAAAAGGGAGTGAGAGAGTGACAGAAATGGAAACAGAGTGAGACAAGTTGAGAAGAAAGAAAGATAATATGCGAGGATCGTTCAAAAAATATACACACACGAAACACAGTAAATGCACAAGGTTAATATCACTTAGTATCCTTCTAAGTACTCTCCTTGGATTTGAATGCACTTGTGACATCTGCCCACCTATATTTAAAGTTTTTCTTGTATGTACGCATTGCTTGCATGATAGAATTATTTTCCTGTAGTTTACGGTTATTACAAGCATAAGAAAACAGTTTTTTCTTTGTGACGTTTCAGGAGAACACACGCTCCTTTCATCAGACATTTATTTTCATTTTGACTAAAGATACAGTTATAACAATGGTTAGTAATTTTTAAACAAAAAGAATCTGTTATATAATGGATGTTGTCAATGTTACATTGCTGTAATATAGCAACTTAACTGTGAAAAAAGCAGTCTATTTTATTTTTATTTTAGAATTTTTTAAATTATGAATCCCAAATATCATCAGGTAATTCAAATTCATCATTGTTTTCACAAAGTCTCTTGATGTTTTCTGTTACATTAAATTTTAAAGATGGTGGCTTACTCACCACACTTAACGTCACAAAGAAAAAACTGTTTTCTTATGCTTGTAATAACCGTAAACTACAGGAAAATAATTATATTTAAAGTACTGCTTTTATCCCTATTTTCTGAGAGATTATTTTAAATCCATGTCACAGCATTGTTCAGTAAATATACTTTCACGAAGCGTCTTTTTCCTCCTGAGTGGATAGGTAAATATCGAACAAGCGAGATCAGGTGAGTAGGGTGGGTGAGTTGGCCATGGTGAAAAGCCCTATTCGTCGATAGTCGCGTTGGCGACAGCAGCATGAAGCGATTGGTCAAGTGCTCACCACTAAGCACATAAGGTATCCATCCACTTTGCTGCACCTTTCCTGTAACCCAAAGAGTTTTTAACAATGTCATCACCAGAACCCACGGAAAGCTACATTGCATCCGCAATTTTGTTGTATGCATAGGCGTAACTTGCCAGGCATAGGGGCTCTTGCCCCCCCCCCTATTTTCAGGTCTATTAAAATGTTCAACTTAGTGGTACTCACGTTTACATCCTGTAACAGTTATTTATCAATACCGTCCTGGATGCTGCTTTTGTGGGATAGAAAACTTTGATTCTGCTCTCTCAAAGTTAAGCCTCAAGTTCAATTCTGGTCCCTTCCCACAAAGTTAAGGCAAAAATTTCGCCCGTTGTTATATAATTAATCGCGCGTCAATATAGCCTCAATGTAAACCTTGGGGGAGGGGGAGGGGGGAGGGGACCGGAGTCATGACACGGTGCTATATGCACGAGGAACTTTACCTTACTGGGAATACAAATAATAAATAAAGTGCGAGGTAGTGTTTTGAAGAAATTTGCTAGAGAACGAAGTTGGAGAGTTCAGTTACATAGGAAATATGCACCCTCTCCCTCTTAGCAGATCTCAATTTTTTAAAGAACATTACATTGATTAATAATGGTGATAAGATTGCTCAACACTAAATTTCTAAGTGAGAGAGTACTAGGGGGGGGGGGCAATTTCCCCCTATTGTCCTCTCTTCTTCGTGCGCACGTCTATGAATATTTAACTCGCCCGCACACTCCATAATATAATCATGGAACAGAGAACAACTAGCTATAGTGGAACCACGAGCAAAACAACCTGCGCAGACCCGAGACTCCTGTGCACCGTACCCCCGCGAGGAGGGGAGGGGGAGAGTGGACCATGTTTCCTTATGGCCCGACCTGAACGGAAGAAGGGAAAGCTGTGCGGGGACTTTCCGTCCAAGGTTTTTCTCCTTGTGGTCGATCTATACCTGAATTTCAAATCTCAGCACTGTCCATTCAAAACACAACAGTGTCTTTGAAGAACGAGTACATTTTGAATCGGTTCAACTTACCACTCTTTCCATTCTGCAATTCTTGATTCCCAGCTTTTGGTAGTTCCCTTCTGGCTACTTCCGTCGTAACCTGCTCATTATCACTTATCCCTGTAAAGAAAAAGTTAAAATTAGGGATATTTCTAACATTTAACTTTTTGAACACCAGAAGGGATTATTACATGTTATTTTAAAATGCATAGATGTTCCTACCAGAAATGCATACTAAAATATGCAAGAATTATATCCCGGGAATCTCTGGAGCAAGGCCGCGCATAACGGTAGAGAAAAGGAGAAAGCGAGTGGGAGGAGCAAAACAGTATATACTGTTGCAAAGGCTGGTAGCAGCAGTCGCATTTCCCCCTCCACGGAATCCCGTGCCCTTGCACGTGTTCATTGGTCGAGCCTTCTCGAGTCACTACTTACGTAGAGACTTGTTTTCGTCCTCTCGCTCCAGACATTCCCGTGACAGAGTAAGATAACATATTTCTTTTAAACCACCCTGTAGCGTAAGGTGGAAAGAGAAGGCATATGAGGAAAAGGTGTGTACTTCAGATCAATTGGTCTTTCGTTCAGAGCACGTCCTCAATGTGTTTCAAGTTGGAGAAAATGAACAAATCGAAACATTCACACATGGATACTCTTTACTCATGAATATTGTGTCCTCCCTCCACCCCACCCCGTCACCCACAAAAATGTTATACATGCTTAGCCTAACAACATCGTAAGGTTCCACATACAATTTCATTTTTAACTTTTAGACTAAGTTATGTCAGATGGTTATGTTTTTAAAGATTTTATCCCATTTCAAATAACAAATTCTGTCCGTATGTGTATGATGATCCTTTGCAAGCAACTTTATCTCAGCTGAGACCCTTCTCCACATCCAGATCTGCCCAGTGACCACCGAAGTGCCTTAGCTCTTGTCTGGTATTACGGCGGGCACCCTACATGCTGACAAGGGAAGTGGGGAGCTGGGAAGCGACCAATCCAGAGCGATAAGAAACACAGCAACCTGTCCGCGCACCAGCTCTTTCCGAGACGTCATAACTCTCGGCGCCACCGCTGTTGTCTGGTTGGTCTGCAGCGTATTCCCCTCTCTCCACTTCCCTTGCCAGAATGTAGGCAGTCCGCCGTAAGACTAGACAAGAGCTATACCCTGTCCCAGCTAACTGTGGAGCAAGGCCGCGGATAGAGTCAGAGAAGCAGTAGAGGCTGGTAACTTCAGTTGCTTCCCCCCTCTCCACGCAATTCCGTCCCTCTTGTTCATTGGTGGAGCCGTCTCGCATCACTACTTGCGCAGAGACTTCTTTCCGTTTGCCTGCTCCACAGTTAGCTGGGACGGAGTATATAGAACCGTACCCGTCAAAGCTACATTCTTAATACGAACATTTTTTTCTAAATAGACTAAGAGTATGGGTAGATCTCCCGATAATGTTACTTTGATTAACTGTTCTCAGTGCTTGCTGTGAGGCGCAGAAGAGGCGACCTCACGTTTGACCAATCTCGTCGCCTAATTCCTCAAGAGGCGAAACAGCCTAAGTAAATATGCACGGAAACTACAACAACTCCGGTATAAGATACTCTAAAATGGCATAGAAACATAGATATTTCGTTAAAGGGATGCTTGTTTCCTGGTGGACAGTGAAGGGTGGTGGACTTGTCAACTGGGAGGGGTTTGCCCCTGCCTCTCTGGAGGTAAACAGAAGGGGACAACTGGGAAGTGAATTTCTTCTAAGTGTAATGTAAGGTTGCCAGATGACAAACTTTAAAGAAGAGGACACTTTCAGATTTCATAATCTAAAAAAGAGAAAATTTTTAGATGCAGTCCTTCGAACATAAGTTGTGTGTTTACTACAGATTTTGTGAGCTGTAGATCACACACCCCTGTAGAATAATTTTATACCGTTTCAGTGTAACTAACAATACAGGCAAATGCCTCATATATATTTACTATGCCGGTACTATTATAAGGTTGTGGAACTTGGCCAATAAGTTCAAAAGAACATAAATTGATTTGAAAATTAAGAACTTCGGAGAATGTTTGGACCTAACAGAGATGAAAAAACACGGAAGTGAAGAATATTACATAATAATGAACTACATAAACTATATTCACTCTTTGCTGGAAGGAAAGTTTCTTGTCTTTGCACTTGCAACTGAAAGTGTTGTATTTCCTTACTTTGAAATTGAACACGGAACAATATTAACAATCATTTACAAATATAAAATTTTGTTACGAATCTTGAAGTTGAAGCAATTGTCTAAAGAGGACATTTCCACATTTTCCTAAAAACCCAACCGGACCATTTTTAGACCCGAAAAAAGAGGACACGTCCGTGTAAAAGAGGACGTTTGGTAGCCCTAAGTGAAATGACATCGATCTGGATGAATATGCCGATGAAATCAACGCAGGAAGGTAATACTAATTAATTGATTGATTGATTTGATGTTTTAAGTCCACTTTATGCACAGAGAGGCTAATCGGTACTGGACCTACAGTTTAAAGTGGGATCCGAACCACTATGTGCCTCCACGGGGAATCGAACCTGAGGAAGGTAATACTAACACAGAATATGTGCTTACAATTGAGACATTAATATGACCCTGTATCTAGCCATATTTGTTCCGCGGATTTCCTTTTCATTTTATGTTAGAATTTTTTGATAAAGATAAGCCAGGATGAAGGAAGCTGGAAAACTTGGAACATAACTAAATATCTACAAAGTCCCTGACCATCTCTTATAAAATGAAATGGAGTGCAGATTGCAACAATTGGTCATGGTAGTAATATGTTAGGCCTCAGAAGCGTGCGGTAAGGAAAGGCGGGGCAAGCGCCGCTTGCGTTGTTTATTAAAACACTTTTGATATCTTAAGTACGTGTTTTTCAATGCCTTTATACACCTTAGAATGGAATTTATTTACTATAACATATTTACATTACAGAATTTTAATTTCCCTTATTTCCTATTCTATTGGCTTGAAACATAAACCGGCTGCACCCTTGACGACCCTGGGCGATGCGGCACGATTGACCGCGTTAGAAGAAGAGGGCTGCTTGCCTTTCTCCCCGCTTTTCGAGTGACTTATGCAGTTCTTGCATGGTCACTGTCGATCTCCGTTCACGATGAAAAAAGACCGAGGGCAAGCAACCCGAAGACCGCATCTGTCTTTGGCAAGGGTGTTGGAAAGAATTCGTCCACACTGGACACAAGATTGCTAACTTCCAGAATTTTCTGTGCGTCCGTAGCACCACCTCACGCGGTACGATTTTCATGTTTGAAACTCTGTAGTAATTAACAAATTACATTATGAAGGTAGCCAGTGATCACCAGTCGTGTGCTATTTATAAGAAATGAAATCACAGCCGGTACTTGAACCGTCATGTAGTCAGTTACGCTGAAATATGGAGGGTATGTAACACTGCAACTGCAGGTAGGGTGAAATGGAAGAAGCGTGGGTGCTGCGGATGCGTGTTGTTTTTTACTGTGATATTGTGCTGTGTTTTTCTGTTCTTTGTGTAATGTTTTTCTACCTGATGTAAAAGTATGATTCTACATTGAAAATTTCGCCATGGTTGAGATACCAGACGAGCCATCGATTTGCAGTGTTGCAGGTAAGGACTTGATTATTAGGGGCCTTCTTTCAAAACCATTCAGTTCGAGAACATAAGGTGAAAGGTTGGAGCTTGTGAACCATGAGCGACCGTGTCCTGAATTGTTCATAACCAAACCAACTAAGAAAGATGGGAAAGTTTTCATTAGGCAGTTTAAAACATCTAGGTACAACAATATTATGTGGTTATGTGTCAGCAATGATCTTAATAAATTATTTTGTTGGCCATGCGTTTTATTCAATACAAATTTAGGATCATGGAACTTAGTGGCATGCCCAAGGGGGGGTTGCTGTGGGTTATAAAACCCCTTTCGCCAAGAATTCCTAAAAAAGAACGTCAAAGGTAGGAAAATATCACAAAATGAGGGCTGACTACCAAGCCTATACATAACCCCTCCCTTTCGAAAATCCTGAGCACGCCACTGATGGAACTATACAGGCTACGGTGAATAACTTGAGCAATTTTTATAATGCAATGCAAAGACATGAACGTTCGCAGAATCACATCTGCGCTTGCATCCAACTGAAGACAAATCATGATTCATAATTCTAGCCAAGTAAGAAACCGAAATCCGTCCGTTTATTTAATATCGAAACTTTATGCTAATAGGATGTTTCTTATTTTCAGGGTTAAAGAAGAACGTAATTTAATTTACAGTTGCCCTCAAATATCAGGTAAATCATAATTTTATTCATGGTTGGAATTTAAAAGTTATATCGAAAGGCTGTTTTCCTTCTTTAAAAACCGTGCAGCGAAGATTTGATTTACTTCACACACTCAAGCCCGATACGTCACCATTATGCACATTATTGTAAGTAAGGATGTGTGTAGGCCTATATTAAATTTGAAATTGTTATAATTAACCGAAACAAAAAAATCACCCATCGCTTGCCTATCACGAAAGGTCACGGCACGCCCCTGTTAGGCCTAGGGGGAAACATTTTGGTGCATTTCATAACAACATCCTCCATCTTTGTGACCGCCATCTTGGATCCAACTTCATTTCTTTAAATGGGAAGGGGGGCTTGTGGGGTATGGTTTTGGGCTAGAATTTCACCAGGAATTCAGTGATGAGGTCAGATTTATGAAAACATTAATGATAAGGAAGTTATGGGCATATGGAAGTGATAATTACGTATCATTTGCAGGTGCTGGCTGAACCATGCCATTGACCAAGGCCAAACGAATCCAAATCATCAAGCTGTTGTGGTGGTGGGGGCAGAAGTGCCCATGCTGTAGCTTGTGAGTTCAACGAACGGAACATAGTGTCGCAAGTTACAGTGTCCCAATTATTGACCAGGTTCGAAGAGAGCGGTACAGTCCAGGATAGGCCACGATCTGGTAGGCCCAGAACTGCCACTGATGAAGGAACAGCTATGGCAGTGCTAGCATCGTTTGATAAGTCTCCGCAGCGCAGCACACGTCGAATGTCTGTGCAATGCGGTGTCGGCCAGAGTTCCGTTTGCAGGGTGTTGAAGATGTTTAAGCGGCACCCGTACAAGCTGCAGTTGAAGCATCATCTCTCTGAGGACGGCCCGGATAGGAGAATGCAGTTTTGTGAATGGACTGTGGCACACATTCTCCAGGACACACACTTTGTACTGCATATTCTACATTCTGATGAAACAAATTTTTATGTGACTGGGGAAGTGAATGAACAGAACATGCGGTATTGGTCCTCCGAGAACTCGTTGCGGAGAGATCCGAGGAATATGGTTGGTGCTGGGAAGGTTATGGTGTGGGCCGGGATCTGGGGGACACGCTTCATTGGTCCATTCGTCATTCATGACAATTTAAATGCAGAGGGCTACTTGCAGTTGTTATAAGAACACATTTTACCGTCAGTTTTGACGGAGGATGGCAGCTTCCCCTCATATTTTCAGCAGAATGAGGCACCACCTCATTATGGGCGACAGGTTCGTCACTATCTGGACCTCCAGTTCCCTGGTCGATGGATTGGTCGACGTGGGTCAGTGGAATGTCTTCCCCGGTCACCAGTTTTGACCCCACTCGATTTTTACCAGTGGGGTCATTTGAAGTCAATCGTGTATGCCGAAAAGATTCAGGATGTGGGTTACTTGGAGCAACGGATACTGGAAGCCTGTGCACAAATCACACCTGAGATATTGCTCCATGTCCACATAGCATGGGAGAACCGTCTCAACGTGTGCGTAGTACAAGAAAGACAGCATATTGAACACATTGTGTAACTTTCATGTGCCCATAACTTCCTTATCATGAAAGTTTTCGTAAATCTAACTTCACCACTGAATTCCTGGTAAAATTCTAGCCCAAAAACATACCTCATATGCCCCCTTCCAATTTAAAGAAATTAAGTTGGATCCAAGATGGCGGACGTTGTAATGACATGCACCAAAAAGTTTTCCCCTAGGCCTAACATATTACTACCATGAACAATTGCTGCAATCTACACTCCCTTTCATTTTATAAGGGGTGGTCAGGACCTTTTTACTCACCCTGTATTTCCATAAATTTAGAAATAGATACACACATCTGTAATTTCAGAAGTTACCATAACAGTTACAATATTTTACCGTTAAAATTTAACAGTGTGTCTGTTAATTTACGAAAACTGGAAGACACCGTTTTTCTCTGCGAGTGCAGGCTTAACTGCTTGAAATAGTAACCACAATATGTAACGTACATAGTCCTATATTTCAGAACTGATTGAACGAAGAAATTTTCAAAGTGAAGTTGATAGCTACACTTTATAATGCATAAAGATAGCTCCTAATTACGTAAGTTATGTTGTGTCACCCCTAAATGTATTCCTTTAAAAATTGTATCATGAAAATAAAAACGGTCATGCTAATTTTTACGGCAGTTGGATGGCAGCGGAAATTAACAGATTAACTAATATACTAATTAATAGACCGTTATTTTAAGGTAAACTTTTTACAATATAGGATGTCCGAGCACTTATCCACTTATCGAAAGAAAAAAAAACTTAGCTAATTGATAACACATACCTTCAGGATCAACTACCTCAACAAATGCGGAGGGGAAGAGCCCCACTGCGTCCCCTACTTTAGCTGTCCACCAGTGCGGTGTAACCTTATCCACCAGGACCACTGAAAGGATGAAAACAGTAATAAGCTTATGAAATAAACCGGTTGAGAGAATGACTACAAAATGTGTGAACTAAACCTCTTGCTTGAAAATGCATTCTCTCTATGGCAGAGCACTTAGCACAACGCGCTACGACGCAGAGGTCCTGGGTTCGAATCTCAATCTGCGCATTGATGTTTGTGAATGTCCCCCCTTCAATTTCATTGCATCATCACTCATCCTCATCTTCATGATTAGCCGAAAGTCGCAGAAAAGCGAAGTAAATGAATTCGATCTGTATATATGAACCTTTGGTGTTTCAACACAATATGGAAAAATTATTTGATTGTTTGAGTTACGGTTTTACGTCAATCCTTTATGCACAGTAAGGCTAATCCGGACTGGATCTACAGTATAAAGTAGGATCCGAACAACTATGTGCCTCGACCAGGTATCGAACCCGGGACCCCTTGATTACAAGGCGAAGACACTATCATTGTGCTATCGGGGAGGTCAATATAATAAGGGGAAATGTAGTATTCCTAATAACATGGCCGGACCCCATAGCGGAGTGATTATCTCATCGTGCTACGACGCTGGGGGTCCCAGGTTCGAATCCCAGGCTGGGCATGGATGTTTTTGAGTGTCCTTTCATCAATTTCATCATATCATCACTCATCCCCATGCTTGAAAATTATCCAAAAGTGGCACAAAAAGCGAAGTAAAATAAAGCAAAATCTAAATTATATGATATATATATAGCCTATATATAGTCCACCTGATGCATAGAAATGTTTATCGAGACTGAACTTATAGTTTAAAGTCGGATCTTCACCAATGTACAATTTGCCTTCACCGGGTAACGTACTAGGGACCTCTTGATTACAAGGCGACGATGTTACCACTACGCCATCGGTGAGGCACATAAATTTGAAAAATATGTGATAATTGCTAATAGATGTAAAAATATGTAAATAAACATATCTCTCTCAAGCTTACATACCACAATTCGCAAAGATAATGCAACATATTGATTTTAGCATCATGTGAAGATATGTTTTTACATACAAATCCGTTTCCTGAATAAGTTAACTAATGTTAGGTATATGCTGATAGTAAGCTGAATACATACTGTCAAGTTTCAGAATAGTTCGATGTAATGCCAGTAATTGTACTAGGTCATATTTTAAATAAGTCAATTTTTAGGTATCGGATTATTGCAGTCCATGTTATCTGGTTTACCTCTGGAAAATCGACTTTTTCATGTATACACACTGTATGTACCTTTTACGACCGAGCTGGCCGCGGAACGGCGGCGAGCGCACCGAGAAGTAAGATTTCATCTGCCGGCGTTTAGACCCAGAGCTGTACGCTGACCTTGGCACACTAGACGTGTCAGTGCTTCAGTATCCAGACAGCTGGTGTCCTATTCTGGCTTGTTTGTGAAGCGTTAAGGTGTTAACAAGTGTTTTCTATTTTTGTTTTGTTAATTTACATATTATTTATGTTTTTCTGCAGTCTAATTATGCCACACTATACGTACAATTTAAAACAACGCATTCTTATGTACGACTCTTACGTCATTACAAATAGTTAGAATGTGTTTCGCAGCACAATTACCAGATGTTCCTCTTCCACACAGAGACAGTGTTCGGATACTTAGGAACAAATTTAGGTAATCAGGGTCTGTTCTTGATTACATCCGGAAAGATACATCTCGTTATTTATTTAGTTATTTTTTTTTTGTCTTCACTCATCGAGACGAATATTCGTGAAATGGTACAACAATGCTGTTTACTATTTGTGTTATCTACAAACAAGGCACAGATATTGATGTTCCTTCCATACGGTCGTTACAACCCAGATGGCCAAGAGTTAAATATAGTGCAACAATGCAGAATGCAGCAGAATATTCTAAAGTTGTGCAACTTACGAATATCGTCTTTGAAGAATCCCAACTCATCATCTTCTTCAGCCTCAAAATCATACAATGCTTTCAGCAATACTTCACTGGGTGGCTTATCTGATGATGTTCCCTCCTCGATCTTCACTTCTACAATATATTGGGTAAAATTTGTAAATACTGTGGATATGGGATATCTTAATTCTACATAACAGCTACAAGAAATAATATCCCTCCCTCTTTCCTACTTTGCGTACCTCTTCTCCAGAGTAAAAATTATGAATGAAGGAATATTTTTCGCCTAACGGTGATAATGATGTTTTAACAGAGTTTCAGTTGAACAATTTAAGGATGTAGAAACATTTAATATTTCCAAATTCGCGAGTTGGAGCAGAAAGCTCGATTTTAGTCCATCTTAAGCTCAGGTACATTAAGAAGCACTCGAATTAAGGTTTCAACAGAATCAGAACCACTGTGTAAAGTGTTTGCGAAGGGAAGTGAACCTGGGACACATATACCTATCACTTCTTAGCACCTATCGCTATGCATTATCATAATCTTGAGAAATAGACTAAAAAATATTTGTAATCTATTTGGTATTTTTTGTGAGAAATGAGTTTCCGCCACACAGTAACTCAAATATTCTTCTTAAAAAATCCTTAGTTAGTTCAAGATTATGAGAAAAAAAAGATTCGGTTTCGGTAAGTTTTTTTCCGGAACTATGTGGCTCTACTCGTTATACAGGGTGTATCAGAAGTCCCTTACCAGCCCTTGTAAAATCCGCAGCAATGTATTTACATGGAATTTGATATGGGCGATACATAATTGGCCTAGGGGGACACCTTTTGGAGTATGTCACGCGGACGGCCGCCATCTTGGTTCCACATTTTGAGTTCAACTTTTTGATTTAAAATGAGAGATGGGTCCTGTGATACATGACCATAGGCTAGATTTTCGTCAGGATGTCAAATCTGAAATCAGATTTCATGGAACTTCAAGGGGTCCCGGGTTCGATTCGCGGTGGAGGCACATAGTGGTTCGGATTCCACTTTAAACTGTAGGTCCAGTCCCGATTAGCCATACTGTGCATAAAGTGGACCTGTCAGTACCTGGATGAACAATTTCCTGGGCCATGGATTGGTCGACGTGGGCCCGTTGAATGGCCTGCCCGATCACCAGACCTAACGCCAATGGACTTCTATCTTTGGTGACACATTAAGGCTATGATGTATGGTGTGAAAATTCGTGATCTTCGTCATCTGGAACGACGTATCATGGCTGCCTTTGAGCAAATTTCACCAGATACCTTGCTCGGTGTACACATACATTGGGAGAAGCGTCTGCACACGTGCATTTCCCAAGAAGGACAACATGTGGAGCACATTCTGTAACAGGTAATGATCACTTTCAGTTGCCAATAACTTTTCACCAAATGAAGTTCCAAGAAATCTGATTTCATATTTGACATTCTGACGAAATTCTAGACTATGGTCATGTATCACATGACCCACCTATCATTTTAAATAAAAAAGTTGAATTCAAGATGGCGGAACCAAGATGGCGGCCGTCCGCGTGAAATGCTCCAAAAGGTGTCCCCCTTGGCCTATCATGTATCGCCCATATCAAATTCCATGTGAATACATCACTGTGGATTTTACAAGGGGTGGTAAGGAACTTCTGATACACCCTGTATAATAAGCAGAACCACATAGTTCCGGGAAAATACTTACAGAAACCGATTTTTTTTTATCAAAATCTTGGCGAGACGTGAAGAGGAAAGATCGAAGGGACTCGTGGTGCCAGATGCCCCTTTACGGCTCCTCAAGATTGTGAGAAACGAGTTGCTTTAAGGTTGATCCGAATTATACCTAAATATTATTGGAAGCAAAAAGTTAAGTACACCAAACGAATACTTGAGGAAAATGAATCATAATTCATCTACTAATTATCTTCATATTACATAAAAAAGTAAAGTGCTCCCCTGTGCATAGCACCACGCCATGAAGACGTATAGGGGGTGTGGGGGTAACGCCCCACACTTTCTTGATCCGGTCGTGAGGGGGGGGGGTGATGTGATCAGCATCACGCCCCTGACCGCCTTTACCCCCCGTGGTTTCCCCAAGGTACCCATGTTATTCGACGCTGGGTGGGCGCCGGGGCTGAAGCGGAAGAAAAGTTAGAAAAGTTCCCGGATTTGAACCGGCCGGGGATCGAACCCCGGGACCTTTAGCATGGTAGTCAGACGCGTTACCGACTGAGCCACCGCGGCCACATAGTCATTTTAATTATAATAATGCTATAACTACTACTACTGCTACTACTACTACTACTACTACTACTACTACTAATAATAATAATAAAAATGACTATCTTGATGTACCAAAATTTCTGTTCCAAAAAGCAATGGAGGCACTGGCATCACCAGTATAGCTAAAGTTTTATTCGCCCACTGTCCACACACGTTGTAATACACTATCACTTTAATCATTAGTGCCCGGGACTTTATGTTATAACATATTTTCATTTGAGATTTGATCAAATATTAGTGTATGATTTTTACGTATCCGATGAAAATCAGCCGAAATAGGCGAACTTGATAAGGCATGTTTTCACATATTTTACCAATTTCACGTTTATACAACATATTTCTTCAATTTCCTAGTAATAAGATTTATTTCTGTATAATTTGGTAATTGCTTTGCATATGATAGGTTACAATTTTTTCTTCGTACTTTACCGCAACGTATTGTTTATACGGATAAGGAAATTACAGGCAAAAAATTAAAAGTATATGACGACTATTCTTACAATCTACGTAGTACAGAACCATAATGCGCCCTTTATTCTTATTAAACCTTAGATTGCAGCCCGAGTACAGTTCTGAAACGGAAATAATATTGAGTGTAACACGTTCTTACAAAAGAAGAAAAATATTCAGATTCCATATAGTAATAATCTGCCTAAAAAGTTTGTTTGTGTATTGATTGCCTAGATTTACCAGAACTGTAGCTAGTTGCCAATTGTGCTTCCGTTTCCACAAAGGTATAAATCCGACATAATAATAAATGATACTTAGGATAATTGCAGTGAGCCTCACTTTTCCCACTACATTCTTCGGTTAAAGGGATTCTGATTTTATTTAATAGCCCCCCCCGCCCCTAGTCGTTATTCCTTTGAAGATACTAACATCCCGTATAATGAGAAATTCGAAGGTATTGTTGTGCTTATTTTTGACTTTACGGGGAATATTTCTGAATTTTTTTGACATTTGAAAAAAAAAAAAACTACATATTTTTCAATTTTTACGACATAATTAAATACATATTTTGTAGTTCTATAGGACATAGAGTCCCGGGCACTATTAATCATATCTTCGCACTTAAACTTCTTCATTCAAAACACAACAAACTGTTAATTTGAAAAAATAGTATATTTTGAATCGGTTCAACTTACGTGAGTCAGAGTTCCAAAACATGGATTCTTCACTTTGATCATATGCAGTGCTCTTGAACTGTTGTGTGTTTTCAGTACACTCGGCTACTGAAATATGGAGGCCAAGAGAAAGTGAAAATTACGGATGTTTCAACATTGATTTATTATCAACACCAGTAAAGAATACACATTATTTTAAAATGTATATATTTAGTTCCTACCAGAACCGTGTACTAAAATATACAAGAACTATATCCCGGGAATCGCTTGAGAAAGGCCGCGCATAACGGTAGAGAAGGGTAGAAAGCGAGTAGGAGGAGCAAAACAGTACACTCTGCTGGAAAGGCTGGTAGCAGCAGTCGCTTTTCCCCCTTCACGGAATCTCGTTCCCTTGCACGTGTTCATTGGTCTTCTCGACTCACTACTTGCGCAGAGACTTGCTTTCGCTCGATCGCTCCGGATATTCCTGGGACGAAGTATAAGAATAAAATATATTACTTTTGAATCACTCTGTAGAGTAAGGTCGATAGAGAAGGCATATGAGGGCGTTCAGAGCAATCTATTTCGAGTGGGAGAAAATGAACAAATCGAAACATACGTACATGCATACTCCTTACTCACAGATACCGCGTCCTCCCTTCAGCCTACCCCTTCACCCACAGAACTTTATACATGCTTCACAACATCGTGAGGCTCCACACGTAATTTCAATTTTCACTTTTAGGCTAAGTTACGTCAGATGGTTATATTTTTAAAGATTTTATCGCATTTCAAATAACAAATTTTGTCCTTATGGTGGTCTTTTGGCTAGGAATTTCCTCTCAGCGGAGGACCAAAACTATGAGCCTAAGCCCTTCTCTAAATCCCGATCTGCCCACTGGCCACATAAGGGCCTTGATTATTAGAACTGTACCCGTCAAAGCTGCATTCCTAATACGTACATTTTTCTATGATGTCCTCGGTTTAAAATTAATTTGTGGAAAGATTAATAAAATATTTTTTCAGTCATACCAAACTCTAATGAATAAACAAAACGTAACAATTTACATATTAAAATGAAAACTAGTTAGGACTAATTTAAAATAAACCGCATCATTCTAGTGCAACTATGCCTCATAGAACAAGCGTTTCTTATGAGAAATGCAAACTAGCTGCACCATATTTGCTCTAGCTTTGAGACAATTGCGCTGAACTATGCTATTGTTGTTCCCAAGAAGGAAGTCAGTCAGCAATTTAACACCTATGAAGAAAGACTGTGCGGTCTGTGTGTACTGTACGTAAAGAGCACTGTTCTATAGGGAAAACAATTAGAAAAGTTCATTAAATACCTATACATATGAAGTAGCGACTGTATGCATTCATTGTACGTACACTGTAAAACGTTGACTGAAGGAATGAGGTCTACAGCCGTCAATTTTTGCTGCAACCCAACTACCGTTAAAAATAGGATAGCGACTGTTTTTAAAGTAGTAACGGCCATGATATACTTGTCCAGATTGATTCATTTTGAATGACTTAGTTTTAAACACTATAGCTATTTATGGCATAAGCAATTGTAATTTGTAATCATAATTTATCTTTATGCATGGTAAAATATTGAAATTGAAATAAAAAACGGTTGTGTAAAGTTTCTATAAATTAACAGGCAGGCTGTTAAATATTTGACGGTAAAATATTGTAAATTTTACGGTAACTTCTAAAAGTGTACTGTTTCCATGTATGTGTTATGTACAGATTGTCGGTTGTGAATGCAGTGAAGTGTAACGATGGTCTGTCCCCATAAAATTCACTTAGAAGGACACATATGCATATTTACATATATAAAGTATTGTTTATGCTGATCTTGCCCCCCACCCCTTAAAAATTACCTTGCTCTCAAAATTTATATTAAGTTGGTGCCTCTGACGTAGATAGTGCCTCTTGCTGTGTATTTTAATTTCCGGGTTCGAAGATCTCACCAAACCTGAACCATCTCTGCCCCCACCACCCCAAGAAAGTTAAAAATCGAAAACGTGATTTTGGGAGTCCCAGAGTCCTAGCGGGCCGCGTCGATTCACTTCTCTCGGGACGAGGCGCCCTGTGAAAACCACTTTGCCTCGGGAGTTGGCGTTCTGCACTTTGAGAGTGACGCATATCTTGGCCCTGGGATCAGATTCTACCACACTGTTGCTACAACAATGCATTTAAATGGGTCGTAGACAATGAAGACGTAGGGCAATCCAAGAATGAGCAAGTCGAATAACAATGAGCAACACTGCTTCGCCTTAGACACGGCAGTATAATGGGAGGGGTTCAAACATAATAATAATATATATATATATATATATATATATATATAATAACTATCGATTATGGATATTTTCACTAAAGGTAAAGTGCTTAATAATTACTGTAATTATTATTATTAATAATGTATTTAAATTACATTATTAATGCCTTTCAAAAGTTTCCATTTAACCTAACATTTCAAAATGTTTCACTGTGTCGACGTGCACTAATTAAATTTATAAAAGCAACATTATTTTTTAAGTGCGTTACGATTTCTATTTTAAAATTTTTCAAATCATATCTGCGCGTTTTTATTATTTATTTGAAAAAATATGCACATGCCGATACAGTTATTCTCAAAATATGAAACAAATCAAATTACTATACATGAGAATTGTAAGACCATTCATTAATGTCTCTGGACTACCTCTAAACTATGTTATATTTTTCATTGATTTGGTGAATTAATGAAATGGGTGGGTGTTTCCTGGCCTCGATCATGTGATACTGCAGCTTTTACGTTCATCTCGAACCTTTAAAAAGTACTAGTAAAATAAGTAAAGCAAAATTAACCAAATCCATCAATCAAGCCATTACTTACCGGAGCAATCCCATGATTTCATGGATAAATCACGAATCAAATCTTTTATCTCTGTCATTACTGGAGATAATAATAGCGTAGGATCTTTTACAACTGTCCGCAAGAACATATGAACGATTTCCAAATGCTGTCTCACAAAGGGCAGACCTTCAATCTCCTTGCCCTACAAAAATAATAATTATTCATTTGTAAAAAGCGTTTTGTTTTAGGGCTGTAAAATTTTTAAAACAAATAATATAAGATACACTAAAATAAGCTTTTGAAACATTATGGACAGGATTTTTGTCTGGGAGAAATTTACTTGACCTCAATGAAATTGTAATAAAAGCTTATTCGGTGATTTCATGCCATGGGTCAGACCACGTATCGGTACAATTTAAGGTGGCAAAACATCAATAGTATTGCAACATCCGTTGCTTCAACATAGATTAAAATAATGTGTGATAACATTTCCAAACGAACAGCCTTTCAATATTTGTTAGAGATACAATTCGCATCAATTGTAATGCATGTTCACAACAAACACGAAAGAACAATAATTCATTGAGATTTATTTCATTTGGATTTTTAATATGCCCATTAACAGCAGTTTATGTACATAATAATAATAACAACAACAACAGCAGCAGCATTAAAATGCAATTGTGAGTCCATACTGGTAAAAAAGGGGAGCTTCCCAGATGGCGCAGTTCTAACGTCGTCGCCCTGTAATCAAGGAGTCCGAGGTTTGATTTTAGGCTTGCCAACTTGCAAAATAAACTTCCAGGAGATTTCTGTGTACAGCCTTCAAACCTTTTAAAATATTCTGAAAGACTAATGCTCTGAATATCAGCCGTTATCTGTTTGTTCTTACTACTGTGAATACAAAATTTAATCAACTTGATCACAACAACTTGGCAATCAGTTTGAATGTAAACAAATAACAAGTAAGTAAAAGTAAGCAATACTTTATTTTCTGGCGACTCTGAACTGGCCATGACATGATGACAGCACTTACACCGAAAATTACTTATTCAAACTGTAACATACTATGAACTAAATCTATATAATGTAACAAAATTGGGCGGAGGGAAAATATAAGTCTTGAGACTTGGACGCAACAATGAGTTTGTTTCCATTTTCTGCAGTTCTTGCGCAAAAACCCTTTGGCACAACAATGTGTTTAAACTTTATTTTTCCCCCTCCACCCACTTACTTGAACAATGACTTATTTTTCACAATGACGTTAATTATTATTGTTACTATTATTATTATAATTTTGGAAAATGAACGTTTCTAATAAATACGAAAATGTACATTGAATAGGGAACACCATAAAATATTAAAACTCGCACCACGGTCGTTATAGTTGACGCGATTAATTGGTTAACGTGTAAGATCTGAAGCGAGATGCAGTCACGAACGTGGGTGGGGATAAACAGCGGGCGAGTTGTTTTTGTCCAATCACACTCAATCTTCAGGCAATGGGCGCAGCTCTCATTCTGCTTGTCTACTCCACGTGGAGTCCTTGAGCCAATGGGCGCAGCTGTCATTACGCTCGTCTAGTCCACGTGGAGTCTCAACCGTGCGGTGAATGTATTGTTGGAGCTGGTGGGCATGCTCCGTCGACTTCAAAGCTCGTTAACGTAGCTAGCACATCGACTATACCACGAATTTGGGCAGCTGAAGGCAAGTTGTTGTTATAAAATTGGTTCAGTAGAAGTAACAATAATAATAATAACAACAACAACAGCAAAGCTCAACAACAACAACAAAGCTCATGAATGGTACACTAAAACATTTTACAACCATCCACTCGCATCGACAAGAATACTGATCCTGTCAAATCTACGATATTCATACCACAGACAAACGTTTATATGTGACGCACGCTTACCTTGGACAGAACAAATATGTTTGTTTGGAGTGGCGCAGGAACGTTTTTCATTTGGGGGGGTACAAAATTCAGCCTCCCATATATATATATATGTCCAATCAAGTGTAGCAATAATAATAATTAGGATAATTATATTTAATTAAATTAATATATTAATTAATTAAATATGTACATTAATTAATATATATTGTATTGTTATTATGTTATTATTACATGAATAGGTAAAAGATACTAAAAGAATAGAAATATAACAACAAGTATTCATTATCTAGCGTACGTGTAGTTAAGATCGCCAAGATTTGCACAAAAACAACTGCCCTGGCAAGGAATTTAATGTCAGATAGAAAAGAATTGAATATTTATTGAATAACAAAAAAAGGAGAGTAGAGGTTGAATACGATAAGCTCGCTCGCTGCATGGGTGGTCTTTTTAATTCGCATGTACTTATAACTAATTTGCACGGGTTTTAATTAATTTGCGCGTACTTAGAATTCATTAGCAAGTACTTAGAGTACTTTACATTTATGTATTTGCATGTTTATAACTTTTTATGAATATATACTTATTTATTTTATGAAAAATATGTATATAAAAGGTAATTAGAGGTACTAAACGGTATTCATATGGTTTTATATTCATTACTGCAAAGTATGTAATGTATAAAATGTTAATATTAATGTTTATAGTATTGAAAATAAGTTTTCTATGGTTTATGAACCGCTATGAACGGTGGTAATGGGTGTAGGTACAGGTCCAATTACGATTTGGGACGGTCCCGGTACTCGAACCCGCGATATGTAATATTATTAATTAGTACTATGCAGTAATTTCATCATGTTATGAAACACGGTGGTGCAACACGCTAGACAGAAGACGGTGAACTCCACGCTCCGCGCTGAGGGTAGACGAGAAAGGAATTTGGGAGATGTGCGGTCAAGGTCAAATGACGTCACAACGTCAGAACAAAGGAAGAATCTGATTGACCAATCAGAGAACGCGTCGGTAGATTTTCAGAACCGGTTTTTTCAAGGTTAACCAGTACGCAAGAACAGGAGAAAGGTATGCAATGCCGTAGGGCAGGGGAGGGATTCATCCAGACAACAAAGGATGTCTGGAAATGCGCAGCAAGGGTCAAATCTCTGAAGCTATGCGGTTTCCGCCACCAATTAATATTCCGCTCAGGTTTGCCTCCAAGGCACAGGACGCTTTAGCGCAGGTTTTTTTTTATCTGTACTATGAAGAAGGGAGAGCTATTAGGGACGGGGCCTACAGTTTTCACCATTTGCTTTTATCACGGGGTAACGAACCTAGGACCCTTTGATTATTGATTTAGGTAGTAAATGTATGTTACTGTGTGCTATTTAACATAATATTGAGTTTATTTTTTACCAAACTTTGACTTTATGTCAAACATTTTCACAGCTTATCCTTATTTTTACCAAAATAACACTATTTGTACTATTCAAGCAACATTTTTTATTAAATTTTGGACTCACAAAGACATTTTTTCTACGTTTAACTTATTATTTTACAACTTTATATTAATTTTTTTACCAAAATAACACTATTTGTACTAATCAGGCAACATTTTTTATTAAATTTTGCACTCACAAAGACATTTTTCAACTTTTAACTTATTATTTTACAACTTTATGTTAATTTTTTACCAAAATAACACTATTTGTACTATTCTGGCAACATTTTTTATTAAATTTTGCACTCACAAAGACATTTTTCAACTTTTAACTTATTATTTTACAACTTTATGTTAATTTTTTACCAAAATAACACTATTTGTACTATTCAAGCAACATTTTTTATTAAATGTTGGACTCGCAAAGACATTTTTTCAACTTTTAACTTATTATTTTACAATTTTATGTTAATTTTTTACCAAAATAACACTATTTGTACTATTCAAGCAACATTTTTTATTAAATTTTGGACTCACAAAGACATTTTTTTCTACGTTTAACTTATTATTTTACAACTTTATATTAATTTTTTTACCAAAATAACACTATTTGTACTAATCAGGCAACATTTTTTATTAAATTTTGCACTCACAAAGACTTTTTTCAACTTTTAACTTATTATTTTACAACTTTATGTTAATTTTTTACCAAAATAACACTATTTGTACTATTCTGGCAACATTTTTTATTAAATTTTGCACTCACAAAGACATTTTTCAACTTTTAACTTATTATTTTACAACTTTATGTTAATTTTTTACCAAAATAACACTATTTATACTATTCAGACAACATTTTTATTAAATCTTGGACTCGCAAAGATATTTTTTCAACTTTTAACTTATTATTTTACGATTTTATACCTATTTTTACCAAAATAACACTATTTGTACTATTCAGGAAAGATTTTTAGTTACATTTTCGACACACAAAGACATTTTTTTTTTACTTCTATCTGTTTATTTCACAAGTTTAGGCTTATTATTACCAAAATAATACAATTCAATCTGTTCAGGAAAGATTTTTAGTTATATTTTCGACACACAAAGTGTGTGTTCTCAACTTTTATCTGTTTATTTCACAAGTTGATTCTAATATTTACTCAAATAACACGATTTGAACGTGTTTTTTATTACATTTTGGACACACACACACACACTTACACACACACACACACACACACTTACACACACACACACACACACACACAGTTTTGTCAAGTTTTACCCTTTTATTTTCAAGTTTAGGCTTAATATTACTCAAATAACACAATTTAATCCAGTCAGGAAGGATTTGTTATTATATTTTGGATGCACAAAGAGATGTTTTCAACTTTTTTTACTGATTTTTTGCAGGGTATGTATTAATTTTTATTTATTTTGTTTTGTATCATATATACATTTACAAATTTTTAACTTAGAGTTTAGTATTTATTTAAATCTTTTCAAAAACACTAAAGAAAAAGTACTTTTAGCTAAAATGTAACCTACAGAATAGATTATTATTATTATTATTATTATGGTTTAGTGATTTCCACTATGCCTTCTTTGTTTTGTATTTCTATATTAATTTAGGGCAGGTTACGCCTGCTACGTAGGAAAGTTTGTTTATTTTAGAGTTTACTGAGTATTTTGTTACTTTTATACTAGGTAAAGTTTTCTAAATATATCAGGTAGGGCTCCATCCATATACTTTTGCTTTTGCTGTTTGGAGATGATGCGATCAGCATCACTCTCCATCTGCTTTTTATTTTATGTACCCAATATTATTTTGAGGCTTAGTGAATTCTAGAGCCTATTTATGCAGGAGAGAGGGCTTTAAAATTTTGATCTCAGATAACCCACAACTATTTGTCAGAGTATTTTAAAGGATATTTTATATTTATTATGTGCCACTAGAATATTAAAGCTTGCTTAATTTTTATGTCTGTAACGCTGTTATTGTATTTCTAGCTAAGGCTTACTGGATAAAGTACACGAAATGTTTATCATTTCGACTATTTACCTTTATACGAGGCCAAATTTTCGTTACACTAAAAATTTGGCCTCGTATAAAGGTAAATAGTCGAAATGATAAACATTTCGTGTACTTTATCCAGTAAGCCTTAGCTAGAAATACAATAACAGCGTTACAGACATAAAAATTAAGCAAGCTTTAATATTCTAGTGGCACATAATAAATATAAAATATCCTTTAAAATACTCTGACAAATAGTTGTGGGTTATCTGAGATCAAAATTTTAAAGCCCTCTCTCCTGCATAAATAGGCTCTAGAATTCACTAAGCCTCAAAATAATATTGGGTACATAAAATAAAAAGCAGATGGAGAGTGATGCTGATCGCATCATCTCCAAACAGCAAAAGCAAAAGTATATGGATGGAGCCCTACCTGATATATTTAGAAAACTTTACCTAGTATAAAAGTAACAAAATACTCAGTAAACTCTAAAATAAACAAACTTTCCTACGTAGCAGGCGTAACCTGCCCTAAATTAATATAGAAATACAAAACAAAGAAGGCATAGTGGAAATCACTAAACCATAATAATAATAATAATAATAATCTATTCTGTAGGTTACATTTTAGCTAAAAGTACTTTTTCTTTAGTGTTTTTGAAAAGATTTAAATAAATACTAAACTCTAAGTTAAAAATTTGTAAATGTATATATGATACAAAACAAAATAAATAAAAATTAATACATACCCTGCAAAAAATCAGTAAAAAAAGTTGAAAACATCTCTTTGTGCATCCAAAATATAATAACAAATCCTTCCTGACTGGATTAAATTGTGTTATTTGAGTAATATTAAGCCTAAACTTGAAAATAAAAGGGTAAAACTTGACAAAACTGTGTGTGTGTGTGTGTGTGTGTGTGTGTAAGTGTGTGTGTGTGTGTGTGTGTAAGTGTGTGTGTGTGTGTCCAAAATGTAATAAAAAACACGTTCAAATCGTGTTATTTGAGTAAATATTAGAATCAACTTGTGAAATAAACAGATAAAAGTTGAGAACACACACTTTGTGTGTCGAAAATATAACTAAAAATCTTTCCTGAACAGATTGAATTGTATTATTTTGGTAATAATAAGCCTAAACTTGTGAAATAAACAGATAGAAGTAAAAAAAAAATGTCTTTGTGTGTCGAAAATGTAACTAAAAATCTTTCCTGAATAGTACAAATAGTGTTATTTTGGTAAAAATAGGTATAAAATCGTAAAATAATAAGTTAAAAGTTGAAAAAATATCTTTGCGAGTCCAAGATTTAATAAAAATGTTGTCTGAATAGTATAAATAGTGTTATTTTGGTAAAAAATTAACATAAAGTTGTAAAATAATAAGTTAAAAGTTGAAAAATGTCTTTGTGAGTGCAAAATTTAATAAAAAATGTTGCCAGAATAGTACAAATAGTGTTATTTTGGTAAAAAATTAACATAAAGTTGTAAAATAATAAGTTAAAAGTTGAAAAAAGTCTTTGTGAGTGCAAAATTTAATAAAAAATGTTGCCTGATTAGTACAAATAGTGTTATTTTGGTAAAAAAATTAATATAAAGTTGTAAAATAATAAGTTAAACGTAGAAAAAAATGTCTTTGTGAGTCCAAAATTTAATAAAAAATGTTGCTTGAATAGTACAAATAGTGTTATTTTGGTAAAAAATTAACATAAAATTGTAAAATAATAAGTTAAAAGTTGAAAAAATGTCTTTGCGAGTCCAACATTTAATAAAAAATGTTGCTTGAATAGTACAAATAGTGTTATTTTGGTAAAAAATTAACATAAAGTTGTAAAATAATAAGTTAAAAGTTGAAAAATGTCTTTGTGAGTGCAAAATTTAATAAAAAATGTTGCCAGAATAGTACAAATAGTGTTATTTTGGTAAAAAATTAACATAAAGTTGTAAAATAATAAGTTAAAAGTTGAAAAATGTCTTTGTGAGTGCAAAATTTAATAAAAAATGTTGCCTGATTAGTACAAATAGTGTTATTTTGGTAAAAAAATTAATATAAAGTTGTAAAATAATAAGTTAAACGTAGAAAAAATGTCTTTGTGAGTCCAAAATTTAATAAAAAATGTTGCTTGAATAGTACAAATAGTGTTATTTTGGTAAAAATAAGGATAAGCTGTGAAAATGTTTGACATAAAGTCAAAGTTTGGTAAAAAATAAACTCAATATTATGTTAAATAGCACACAGTAACATACATTTACTACCTAAATCAATAATCAAAGGGTCCTAGGTTCGTTACCCCGTGATAAAAGCAAATGGTGAAAACTGTAGGCCCCGTCCCTAATAGCTCTCCCTTCTTCATAGTACAGATAAAAAAAAACCTGCGCTAAAGCGTCCTGTGCCTTGGAGGCAAACCTGAGCGGAATATTAATTGGTGGCGGAAACCGCATAGCTTCAGAGATTTGACCCTTGCTGCGCATTTCCAGACATCCTTTGTTGTCTGGATGAATCCCTCCCCTGCCCTACGGCATTGCATACCTTTCTCCTGTTCTTGCGTACTGGTTAACCTTGAAAAAACCGGTTCTGAAAATCTACCGACGCGTTCTCTGATTGGTCAATCAGATTCTTCCTTTGTTCTGACGTTGTGACGTCATTTGACCTTGACCGCACATCTCCCAAATTCCTTTCTCGTCTACCCTCAGCGCGGAGCGTGGAGTTCACCGTCTTCTGTCTAGCGTGTTGCACCACCGTGTTTCATAACATGATGAAATTACTGCATAGTACTAATTAATAATATTACATATCGCGGGTTCGAGTACCGGGACCGTCCCAAATCGTAATTGGACCTGTACCTACACCCATTACCACCGTTCATAGCGGTTCATAAACCATAGAAAACTTATTTTCAATACTATAAACATTAATATTAACATTTTATACATTACATACTTTGCAGTAATGAATATAAAACCATATGAATACCGTTTAGTACCTCTAATTACCTTTTATATACATATTTTTCATAAAATAAATAAGTATATATTCATAAAAAGTTATAAACATGCAAATACATAAATGTAAAGTACTCTAAGTACTTGCTAATGAATTCTAAGTACGCGCAAATTAATTAAAACCCGTGCAAATTAGTTATAAGTACATGCGAATTAAAAAGACCACCCATGCAGCGAGCGAGCTTATCGTATTCAACCTCTACTAAGGAGTTAGATCCAATTAACGAAAAGTAAAGTTCCTGATTAATATTTTATGGATATTATCATTAGTAGTGTGCATAAATCTTTGGAATCCTTCAAAGCCGTATGAGCCAAATTCCTTGCCTTCCAATAAGTTCAGCGGAGAAAACCATCGAGTATACAGGGTGCAGCAGAAATAACTCTCGGATTTCATTCGTGAATAACAAAGCAACGATCGATGTTATGCAAAATTTTATTTCACATTTGAAAAGAACAAGGATTACCATTTTGTTTCCCATATGTACCGAGACAACTCCACTTTTTTGAGGAAGACGGCACGCAGTTAATGTAACGTCTGGCCGTTATGTATGGTATGGATGTTACGCAACTTCCTGCAGCCGCAATCGAACGAACGTGGCAAATTGGCTGTGTTGTTCCAACAGGATTGTGCCAAAGCACACACAGCACGCGTATCGATGAACGTGCTACGTGAAATGTTTCCAGGGCGTCTGATCTCACTTCGAAGTCACCTTCCATGGGCAACTCGTTCCCCCGAGCTCGCAACCTGCGTTTTCTTTCTGTGGGAGTACCTGAAGGCTAAAGTTTACCAAGGAAGGCCGAGGACATCTGAAAGATTGTATCAGACAGGAAAGAGCGGCAATACCGACCAGACATGACTAGGAGGGTAATGCAGAACTTCAGAGCGAGACTTCAGAAATGCGTACACTGTGCAGATCGGCATTTGAACGATATCATTTTAAAACAAAGTCAACTATGTCACACAAAATGGTAACTTGTGGCAATTTTGATAAAAAATAATTGGAACATTTTGTTCTTTGGAAATGTGCAATAAAATGGTAAACCTTGTTCTTTCCAACTGTGCAATAAAGTTTTGCATAACATCTATCGTTGCTTTGTTATTCACAAATGAAATCCGGGAGATATTTCTGCCGCACCCTAACTTTTAATTGTTACGCTGTTCAAGCATGGTATTGGCATTGATGGAAATTGAGTATAACAAATGCTAAACAATTATATTTTGATAAATTACTTTCACTACTTGGTAAGTCTTTCGGGGGGAAGGGATCCGGACCCCCTGGACCCCCACAAAAACGTCCTTCATACCTAGGTATAATGTGAAGCCATGAGAAATATTCTCTTTTAAAACAACACACACGAATGTCCTGTTATTTAATGCAAAATATACATAAATATTCTGAATCATATAAGGCTAAGCTCTGGACCTCATTCTGGGCTTCTTTGGATTTCACGGAACGGAAAATCAGGAGTGAGGGGGATCTTGAGCCACCCCAACCAGCAATAATATCTCCCACCCACTGGATATAGAAACTACATTATATAGAGTTCCACTTCAGTTCCGTTCATTCTAATTTTAAAAGTCCCATAGCTACGCATAAAAATATATTTAAACAATTTATGGCAGATGTGTACCACATCCAATGCCTTTTAGAAGCCATGTATTTGGTATTTTCTCAGACATCTATAGGGTGCTGTATTAAAAAAGAAAAAAATGAGTTCAGATGGTTCCCAATCAATTCGTAATAAGTCTAACTTTGAAATATTTGTGAAACATTTGACAAATCATTTATTTGTAATATAATTAGCTGTACCTAATGACGCTCTTCAAGTACTGAAAGTAATATCATTCGGTACATTTACATAACCGAAATCCTTCAGCTCTCAGAAGTAGCAAGGAAAGCCATACATAGGCTACGCTCAAAAGTTTATTCTTTCTATTCAATTTTTGGTGGACAATGTGAAGAGCCGGCCAAGGTTTATTTTCGTATGTAGTGGTATTAAATGCAGATACATCCGTGTGTTTTAGGATGACATGTCAATTTATCGTTTATGTGAAAAGGTAAACTTTAAAGTAAGCAGAAGCATGTGCGCGTCACAGTTAAAGATTTTCGCATGTACAAAGAAAATCCAAAACACATTCCCACCTCGCCGGACTCCGTGGCGGAGGGGTTAGCATAGCGCGCTATGACGCCTGAGGTCCCAGGTTCGAATCCTGGCCTGCCCATGGGTGTTATTTTTGAGTGTCCATCAATTTCATCATATCATCATCACTCATCCTCATCTTCGCGATTAGCCAAAAGTGGCAGAAATGCGAAGTAAAATAAACCAAATCAATCAATCAAATATTCCCATCTTACTCCCAGAGACCTTGTAAATCCTATCCAAATTCTACCAATAGAACCTGCAGTGAGTCTCATTTATCTCGTGCATTCATCTGACTAATGAAATTTTCTTACAGTTTGACTTTAGTGTTTAACTTAAAATGGCGTTGTGTTTGTGTTGCATTCGATATCACAATTAGATTTTAAGCAATTAATGTCCAATTATAAGTATACCTAATACATAGGTAAAAAATAGTCCTCCTTCTGATAAAAACGCAAATTGCACCCTGTTTAAATGTCTAGGAAAGATTTCATTTCACCTAGGAATCATATATCGCGATGCGCTGAGTCGAGAATTGTCACAGCCTCATCTCGTCTCCTGTGTGGTGAGGTCCTTCTCGTTCTTGTTTGTGCTTATTTTTCTTTCGGTTTCCACTCTGAAGTTATGAAAACTTATTCCAAATTCACCTCATTCACAGATAGGCTAATCGGCACTCTATTATGTAAAAAAATATATATCTTAATATATAGGTTTAAGTATAGTTTTCCCAACACCCTCTTACAAATTTATGAAAAATATGGGTGAGGTACAGGAGTGTATTGTACCCCCCCCCCCCAAAGTTGGTCTGTCGTGTCTCGTCTGCTTCGTGTAAGTGTTCCGTTTCGGAAAATTCCATTATAAATATTCAAAAGAAAATGGGGTCAGTCATATACGCTTCTGATGAAGATTTGTATCTTATCTTCGAATCGACGCGACCACTGCTTTAGAAATGTGTACCCCCCCCCCCCTTTACGCAAAGCAGCAATCGTCTGCAGCGTAATTGTCTGAGAGTCAATCTGATTCCATCGTTCCACACACATTTTAAACAATTTTCATCTCCTTAAAGAGGTTTCCAAGAACTTAGGTCAATGAACTAACTAGTAGCAAGCACAATGTAGTATAATAAGTTTACAATTAAATGTTTTGAATTTCTGTGGTAAGGACTATAATGCTTAAAATTTATAAACAATAATACATTTTTTTATTTGGCGAATTGATAATAGTTAATTTTAACAGTAGCACCTTCCGTCTGCTGTCAAATTACCAAAGGGGGGTACAGGGGGTACAACTCGATTTACGGATTTAGGGGGTACAGTACCCCCCTTCAAAAATTTGCGGGGGTACAATGTACCCCTGTACCCCCCCGTTCCTGCGCCACTGTTTGTTTCCCTACTACTTGTAGTTCCTTCCATAGAGTCCTTACCGGCAGGTACTAGAAAGTCCACCCCATGCCCAAAATGAATAGTGATTCCAGAAGATAGCCTGTAATAAAGTTAACATAAATTATTTGCCGGCATCATCATGCGCAGCTACTATTACATTTCTTTGGGTTCTACTTTCGGTCGGTCGGTCGGTCGAGAGAGAGAGAGAGAGAGATATGTAGCTTTTTCTTTCCCCCTCTCTTTTACTCTGAAAAGAGACGAACGATTTTTTTTAACCACTTCTTCTTCTTCTTTTTTTACAGATGAGAAAAAAACACTTATTCTTCCCTTTCTCTCTCTCCCTCTGGAACTACTACTCCTCTCCTCTGGTCTGATTGATTGAATTGTTGTTTTAAGTCCACTTTATGCACAGAAAGGCTAATCGGGACTGGACCTACAGTTTAAAGTGGGATCAAAACCACTATGTGCCACCACCGGGTATCGAATCTCCTCTGGTCTGATTTTTATATATATATTTTGATGTTTGACAAGGTTCATAACGAGGTACGAGGAATGTCACTAAGGGGTGTAGCAGTAAAACGATGTTCGATTGGGTTTTTTAGGTTGTGGATAGCCCTCCTTGGCTCCGTGAAGAAGTAAGGAAAGCGAACGGGCAAAGTACATTCATCTAATCGGGCAGCGACCCCTCCGGCAACTTGGACTCTGGTGATGACCACGGCACGAGCGAGGCAGTCACACTGGACAGCAGGTGTTGGATAGTAGCACCTGAACGGTGGCTCGCGTCGACCGCGATAACGTTTGCGCACTCCCTAATGTTTTCCAAAAATCTGACTCGCCACGTGTTGTGTTTCTGATGAGCTTGCTAGAGTCGTTTTCACGTTCAGAAGACACAATGGGCTCTTATGGGCAATGTTTTTCTTATGGGAAATACGAGCGCGCTGTTGTCAAATTTCTGGATTTACAAATTTAGCTTAAGTAAAATCGGTACCTGCAGTTTTGCAGGAAATTTTGTAGAGAATACGATGGTGAACACAAAAAACTGGTAACTTGCTTACATAATTTTAGAAAAATTAAAAACCCAAATTTTCTGTGAAAACACAATTTTTACATTGTTTTCATTCCTAACGTTGAAACATGCCGTAAAATTGAAGCTTTCATTATGAAAAAAATTGACACTGTTTTTTAATTGTCATAGTGACGGTGGTACTCAGAATTTATCAATACTTTAAAGCATATTTGCATTAAAAAATATTCAAATAAAGTATGTGGAGATATTTTATATTCGTGCAGTAGAAAATGTCGTCGCTGGCAATTTTTTGTTCTGTAATTCCAAGTAAAAACTTCCAGCGACAAAGTTGTGGAGAAAATAATGAAATTATTTTTTATAACCACTCAAAGGTTCCCAGAAATATTACTTCCATGCATTTGGAGTTTCTTTTTAACCCGAACCGCGCGCGAAGTAAGGAGACGTTGTCTGGCCATCTTGAGCTGACTCACCGCAGCATTCCGGTTAATCACCACCAAGTTTTGCAGTTGTTATTTTATTTCCATTCAGTAAAAATATGAACTTCATGCAGTTTGTTATAATAGAATTGAAATTACTTAAATTTAATAATTGACAATTATTTCCAATGCTGCTGTTGTGAGCAACATTAGTGCTGTCGCAAATACACGTTGTTTTCGTTTACATTACTGTCGACATTAATACTGAAATGAAGATCACCTTTCAGTTTCCAACGTACACATAAATTCATAGACACCATATTAACCTTTGAAAGGCTTTCCAACACATGACAAAATATGGGGCTTCAAGATAGAAATATGACATGCCTTGCTTGAGTCATTCACGTCTTATCAGTTCACGTGGACCATAACTAATTTGTTTGTTGGGTTGCAACTTGAATTTAACCCAGTAGTGTCAATATGTACTTCTGAAAACAACTTTGATTTCTTGACCAAACGACCACAAAAAGTTGAAAAACTCACTTTCTCTCCCCGTTCCGCGCCTCATTTAGTGCGCTGACGATGTTTCACGGGTGCAAAAAGGCAGTGATGAGTGAAAGAGGAGCTCTCCTCTTCTCCTCCTCTCCTCTTCTCATCTTCTCATCTTCTCATCTTCTCATTTTCTCATTTTCTCATTTTCTCATCTTCTCATTTTCTCATCTTCTTATTTTCTCATCTTCTTATTTTCTCATCTTCTCATCTTCTTATTTTCTCATTTTCTCATCTTCTCATCTTCTCATCTTTTAAGGACCAAATGTTTGTAGATCGTGATCTTCGTAAACCTCTCTTCTTATCCTCTTATTTTCTCATCCTCTCATTCTCTCATTTTCTTATTCTCTCTACCTTTAGAACATTGTCGTCAACATTAGAGATGAAGTTGGAGTGCTGGAATCAAGGGGGCCAAATGTTTATATATAGTGATCTTCGTAAACTTTTCTCTCGGGGGGGAAAGATGTGGCATATACACACGCGCGCGCTCTCATCTTCTCATTTTCTTATTCTCTTATTCTCTTATTTTTGAAAGATGAGTGTATTTTATCGTAATTTTCCAAGTCCGGGACCAAATGTTTATATATTGCGACCTACGTAAACCTCTCTTCTCATCTTCTCATCTTCTCATTTTTGAAAAATGAGTGTACCTTATCGTAATTTTCCAAGTCCGGAGCCAAATGTTTATATATATCGTGATTTTCGTAAACCTCTCCTCTCATCTTCTTATTTTTGAAAGATGAGTGTATTTTATCGTAATTTTCCAAGTCCGGGACCAAATGTTTATATATTGCGACCTACGTAAACCTCTCTCTCGGGGAGGGAACGATGTGCCACACACATACGTGCGCGCGTGCGTATGCCTCTTATTATTTTCCGTATTGTGACGCAAGCAAACAAAATAATAATTGTTGTTTTTTTAGGATCCCTGGCCCCTATATAACCTCGCCGGGGGGGTGCATGGTGGCGACGAAATCATCACGAGTTTAGATTTGTACTGTGAATGTTGTCAAAATTCAATCAACGTTGTTCGTTCTCAATGCTAGAATCTTATATAGATTATTCTCTAAAACGAAAATCGATAATCCTATGCCAAGCCCCCAAGGCATTCAGGCAATTTCTAATGTTCGCGTGGATAGCAACGCTCGGTAGAATTTTTCCTGTCCCCTGTGGAGCAATTGTGTTTCGTTGCCCAATGTAACATTTTCATCACGGACCAAACTATCCACAGCAACCCCTCCCCGAACCTATTCACCTTGCATCCTCTTCCGCCCGAAGAGATTCTATTTTTTTTCAGCTTTCCCACGGTTCTGAATAAAGAATCCATCACATCCCCGATAACAATAGAATTAGAAGCGGATGCGGCGGAAGCGAATACAGCAGCATCTTCCGCTTTTGAGTTTTGTGCTGGGGTCGCCGCCCGTTTCACACACCACACCCTGACGGGGCGTGGAATAGAGGCCGAGGGGAAATAATCGAGAATACATGCATGGGTGGAACTATCAACGTCCCGTTTATTGTTATTTGTCCCCCACAGGATATTGTGCGCATCACAAAATCTTTTGTTGAAAAAAATATAACATGAGTAAATCAGTCAACAAGGGTTTTTATTTGCTAGGACATTGACTATAGCGCTCATTGTGTTTTCACCAAAGAGAGTTGCGTGGAGTAGGAAGGAGAGAAGGAGAAAAAAGGAGAGGAGTTCCTATATAACCTACCAGTTTTTTGTACGTCATTATCATAGTGAACGTCAATCGTGGCAGTTCAGTATTCTTAATTGTTTATCTGGTAGTATACATATATATCATCGTGGAAGTTTTAGTGAGCTACAAGTTTTATTTTGAAGTTTCTCTATCTCTCTTGAAAGGTGAACGTCAATCGTGGCAGTTCAGTATTCTTAATTGTTTATCTGGCAGTATACATATATATCATCGTGGAAGTTTTAGTGAGCTACAAGTTTTTATTTTGAAGTCTCTCTCCACCTCTCTTGAAAGGTAAGTTTTTATTTTCATGATATATTAATTTTTTTGTTTTGCGTCTGACACACACATATTCAGAGGAGTCATAAAAATTGACACACACTTACATGTCGTATATTTTTAACCCCCTACAACAGTGCACACACACATACATACATACATACTGTTTGCGTCTAATATATATGTGGAAGGAAAAAATATCTAGCATTTTTTTTTCAACTTTTTTTCCTTCTGTTTCAGTGCGCTTTCCACTACCATTACCACAACCCCCCAAAAAAATTTCTCTGTATATATATAAATAACAGAGAGAAAAAATGGAATCGCAACCAGGTCCCTCCGGTCTTTGCGTTAAAGTGGCATGTCGCAACTGCGGAATATTAATTTCTAAACGTAATATTGCCAGGCATTTGAAAAAATGTCGTCGACCGGATCATGATGTTGTAGTCCCGCCGGCAAAGAAATCTCGCACTGATGGGCATGAATGCGGTGCTTTGAATAAAAGTGCACGCATCATGACCTATAAATCTGGAAGCGATGAAAAGTATGACTCGAGCATCTTCCTCGACAACGTGAAATCTCTGGTAGTCGATAAATTACGTGATTGCCTCGTCAATGTTGCAATTAAAATTCATCTCGTCTTGACCTTGCTCTATGAGAAAGTTGTCTCGTCCGAGTCAAGTACTTTTAGCTTTTACGTAGGGTGTGAAAGCTTACACGATGACAATAACGAGAATCTTGACGAGATAGTGACACGGCTATTTGAGCACTTGACACAAAAACAAGAAGAGTTTGAAGGTAGAGGAAGTGGGTGGAGTCTTTGCGGTCACAACCACATGTTAGAACTTCGAGTCTGCAATTTCAAACCATTACGCAGCACTCAAAAAAAAACAAAAAAACAAAAAAACAAAATGCAGTGTTGAACATACAAAGTAATGATCAGAAGAGTTTCCTATGGTCTGTCATCGCTGCATTACACCCAGCAAATAATAACCCCCAACGTCTGTCCAATTACAGAGGATACGAGGGAAGATACGAGAATATGATGAGAGGAATTTCCTATCCTGTGCCCCTGAATAAGATCAATCAAATTTTAAAAAACTATAGAGAGGAAAAAGGAGAAGATATCGATATTTCTGTTTTTGGGGTTGACGATTCCGGCAATATTCGTGTCTTAAGACCTGCTAGAACCCAGAATAATGTAATTCGACTCTTGCTTGTAGATGGCCGTTACAGTTTGATACGGAATTTCTCAGGATTAGTAGGAAGACAGATCACCAAGCATCACGATAAGATCGAAATTTGCGATCGATGTTTGAGAATTTTTCGCGGGGGTAAGAAGATGAGAGAACAGCACAAGTGTTTTGGCTCCGTGAATGCAGAACCCGAAGATGTCATGCCGGAACCCGGAACCAAGATGAAATTTCAGAAACACCAGGCTCTTCTCCACCATCCCGTCGTCCTTTATGCCGACTTTGAAAGCTTCCAAGTTCCCATGACGTCTTGCAACCCTGATCCCTCTACCTCAAGCACGACCCAAATTTTTCACCACGAGCCTTGCAGTTTCTCCATCTACGGAGAAAAATTGAATGATGTCATCTTGTATTGCGGACCCGATGCGGCAAAACATTTTGTTGAGAAGATAGCGGAATGCGCGAGAGAACTTGCACCCAGCCTGAAAGGCTCTTATGTTTCTCCACCTGCCCTCACAACAGAACAACAACAGAGACATGACACGGCGACAAGATGCGAGGAGTGTAACCAGACTTTCACCGCCGAAAATTACAAGGTCGTCCACCATAACCACCAGAATGGATTATTTCTAAGCACCATCTGTAATTCGTGCAATCTCAAGATTAAGGAGTCGCATTTTGTTGCCGTGTTTCTGCACTACACGGAGAAGTACGACACGCATCTCTTCGTCAAAGAGCTCCACAACATAACTTCTCGAATCAGCATCATCCCGAGAACGAGCGAGAAGTATATTACAGTGAGAGTGTGGATCCCTCTCGAAGAAGAAAAAAGTGTGGAAGTGCGAATCCTGGACTCTTACAATTTCCTGTCCTCCAGCCTCGCAAGCCTTGCATCTCAACTTGGCGACGAAGATCTTGTGGCCACCAAGCAAAAATGTTTTTCGGGGGGAGATGAGAATTTGAATCTGTTGCGTCGCAAGGGTGTCTACCCCTACGAGTACGTCAACAATTTCGACAAATTTGACGAGACGGAACTTCCACCCCGGGAGGTATTTTATTCTTCTCTCACGGAGGACGTCTGTTCCGAAGAGGACTACGAACACGCTCGTAGTATGTGGACGGCATTCAATTGCCAAACTTTTCGCGATTATCACGATCTTTATCTGAAATTGGATGTGACACTTCTGATGGATATTTTCGAATCGTTTCGTAAGAGATGCATCGCGATATACAAGTTGGATCCTGCGTATTTCTTCACCACGCCGGGATTGACTTGGGAATCGATGATGAAATACACCAACATGGAACTGGGCCTCATCGCAGAGAAGGAACAGTATGCTTTTATGGAGAGTGCGATACGGGGTGGCATCGTCCAATGTCCCCGACGCCATGCTCAAGCAAACAATCCTCATACGCCTGGTTACGATGCATCGAAACCCAACACCTATATTGTCTACTGGGATGTCAACAACCTGTACGGCCACTCCATGTCCCAGTGTCTTCCCATCAGCGACTACGGGTGGATGACCGAAGAGGAACTCTCCTGCGAAGATTTTCTTAACTGGAGCGAAGATAATGAATGGGGCTGTTTCTTGGAAGTGGATCTCGATTATCCCGAAACGCTTCACAAGAAACATCACGGATTGGCCCTGGCCCCCACCAAGGAGAAGCCACCTGGAGGATCGGAGCCAAAACTCATACTAAGCATGGAGAACAAGCGGAATTACGTTCTGCACTACCGACTCCTCCAATTTTACCTGAGTCACGGCTTGCAGTTGAAGAAAGTTCATAGAGGATTGAAGTTCCGACAGAGCAAGTGGCTGGAACCCTACATAGCCGAGAACACGCGCCGCAGAGCGCAATCGACATCGCCTGCAGACAAGGATCTGTACAAACTGTTCAATAACGCCATCTACGGCAAGACGATGGAGAACGTGCGTAATTACATCGACGCAACGTTGGTCACGGACGAAAAGAAATTTGAGAAGATCGTCGCGTCACCCTACTTCAAAAACTTCACTATTTTCGACGAGAATCTAGTATTTGTTGAGAGGAACAAGAAGCAAGTGATGCTCAACAAGCCGATTGCCATAGGTGCCACCGTCCTTGAACTATCAAAATTGCACATGTACCAATCGTACTACGGTCAGTTTCAACCTTTTTATGGAGATAACATCCAAATATGTTACATTGACACGGACAGCTTCATTTTTCTAATCCAAACACCAAGCCTCGAACATGATCTGACTAAGATGAAGCATCTGTTTGATTTTAGCAACTTACCATCAGGCCATCACTTACATTCGGCAGAAAACAAAATGACGATTGGAAAGTTCAAAGATGAAGCGGCTGGTAATTACAGCAGGGAATTTGCGGGGCTTCGTGCCAAAATGTACTGTGTAAAGATTACAGAAGAAAAAGAGATCAAGAAGGCGAAGGGGGTAGGAAAAATAAGTACCAGCAAATTTAGCATGCAAAACTACAAAGAATGCCTTTTTCATGGTAAAAGGCAACTTAGCACCGATCATCGCATTGCAAGTAAATTGCATGATTTGTACACGACGCGCGTAACCAAGGTCGCATTGGATGGCAGAGACAACAAGTTACGCGTTCTCGATTGTCAAATCCACACGCGAGAGTGGGGGCACTACAATAAAAGCGATAAATGTGACGTGTGTTAACCGTAACCCCATAGTCATGAAGTCCGCTGTGTTTTTGAAGAAGAATGGCAGACGGAGGAAAAGAATAAAAAAAGGGAGCCCTCGGGCGATGAAAAATAAGAGTTGAATTTAATGAGCCTCGGTTTGAGCGGGCTTAACAACATAATAACAGGTTGCAACTTTTCATCGCCCGAGGGCTCCCTCTTTCATTCTCTTCCTGCGTATGTTTTGAAGAATAGCAAAAAAGCACGATGTGTTAAATAACTAACAAGAACAATGAATCTCTTTGGTTTTCGCAAACAAAGCAACATGGACACTGCAGCACCAAATTCCAATAACCTCTTACCTTCCGTGTTATCTAAACTCAGCGGTTTGTTAATCATTCACCTCAACAGCATTTGGACGGAAATAAATAACGATGTGGGCAAGATGTTTTATGTTTTTAATAACAATTTACATTTCTATGAAATTCCGATCGACGGGAAACTTCAAATCACCGTGAATCCGGAAAACGCAGGCGAAATCAAAATTTCTACCGGCAAGAACATTTTTCGAATGAAGCACGACAAGCTACTTTCTAACATGTCGTACGATGTGTCTGCAGGAGATTATCTTTACGTGGAACTCCTAGGAGATTACGACAAACTTATTCCTCTCTTCGTAGAATTACGAATCGTCTATCCTATTATAAATAACCGTTAACCAAAATGCCTAACGACATTTTCGGCAACACTAAGCGTGTAGACCATGCAGAAGAGATTCTCATGCTGGACGTTCGAGTTAAGAAGTTGAGGACCGATTTGATCGCTTTGCAGGAGACCTTAAACAAAAGTTTAGAGTCTGAGATCGCTACGCTCCAAACGCAATGTCTCGATCCCATTCTGAAAATCGATTCCGAACTGAAAACACTGATAAAAAATTATGTTGACGTACCTTCTTACGACAACATTCAAAATATACAGTTGAGCATGGATTCGCTTCAAAATGATTTGGCCAAATTACAGCAATTTCAATCGAAAAATGAAGATTTGGAAAAATTGAAACTCGAAATCGAAGAGCGAACTTCCGCAATAGAAAAAAATTTCTCTGAACTTCAAACCGTCGTGAACGATATTGATATAGAACGCTTGCAGGTCGTTGTTTCTAAATTACAAGAAGAATTCACTGGCACGTTGGAAGAAATCAAATCCAAGTTGCAGACTTTGGAAGATACAATGACGAACCTACCATCGTCGGACGAACTGCAGGTCATCGGTAAAAGCGTCGCGAATATAAAAATTCAACTGGAGGCTTATCAAGATTTCGAACACATTCAAACCACCATCGCTACGCTTCAGGCGTCCTTGGAATTGATCAACGAAGAAATTAAAAATATTCACGCTGAAGCAAGTGTGTTGACGAGCATTCAAGGCACGTTGAGCACGGTTCAGCAGAAGATCGAATATTTAGAAAATTTGAACGTCGAAACGAATCTCGCTCATTTTCATCACGTACTGGACAACATACAGGGTGACTTGGAATCGTTACGAACGAGCGTGCCTTCAAGTGAAGATTTGGAAAAATTGAAAACGGCGGTGACGGCACTATCCGATTCGAGTGACATCAAAAGTTCATTGAGCGATCTCGAGAGTAAAGTGGCCAATCTCCCCACCTCCAAAGAATTACACGCTTTGAAAAGGAACATATCACGTATGCTGAAACGACTGGAAACGGAAACAGCGAACGTGGAACAGATTCGAGACGAACTTGCTTCGCTGGTGTCGACGCTGCCCACTTCGCAGAGCGTCGCCGACCTTCACACGCAGTTTACAGAGATGCGAATCATCGTGAACGATCTTACCGAGAAGAGCTCGAAATTGAATCAAATCGAGAACCTTCAGAACATTGTGGTCAATATCAGAGATCAAGTTGGAGTGCTGGAATCCACGCAGGAATCGACGCTAGCTTCTTTCGGTGCCAAGTTGCAAGAACTCAACGAAAGCTACAAGCAGTTGAACGTGGAAGTGAAAATCAAACCGTCATTTTCTACCGTAACGGATACCATAGTCGAGCATTTGGTGCCCGTACAAAACACACTGGGTCAGCTTCACAGCAACCTCGTTAGCATCGATACTAAATTCGCTAAACTGCATTCTCTGCAAGCCATCGAAATCAACAGCGTTCCCAATCAACAGAGAATCTCCACCTTCGTCGAAGGTAACAAACTGTACATGCTACATCCTTATCATCCGTACTACAAGTTTCTCCTCGATGGCACGATTCAGATAAACGAATTTTCGTACTGGTCTCACGGCAGAAAAGCTAGCGTTCCCGCCATGACTTTGATATCGAATCGTGGTGTCCAGAAAGCAGGAAACATTCCTCTGGCGCGTTGGAACGAAACGCGCAACATATATGAAATACACGAAGACGAAGATCTTACTGTTTTCGACGTGAGTGCCGGCGATAAGCTGATCATTCAAAACACGAGCGAAGTGCCACCCTCTTTGAATCCCATCACGCTGGTACTTCTTTTGAAACGTAATCTCTAAAAATAATAAAAATGTCTAGGCAAGCCATCGTCCAAGAATTACATAAACCTGCACGCCGCAACTACGAACGTTTGGCTGTGGTAACCAAGGGAATCGACGACCTCTGGGAAAGCGACCTCGTCGAAATGAGTAGCGGCAAGTTAAAAAACGTGCATAAATTGAACAATGGCAACAAGTACCTCCTCACTGTCATAGACACATTTTCGAAATTCGCATGGGCTCTACCTTTGAAGGCGAAAACGGGAACGTGCGTCACGGAAGCATTCAAGACAATTTTTCGCGAAAGCGGCGGCAGACGACCTCGGTTTCTGCACACGGACAAAGGGAAGGAATTTTACAATGCCGTATTCCAAAAGTTTATTCGGAAACACAACGTTCATCATTACTCGACCTTCAGTGACGTCAAGGCCAGCATTGTGGAAAGATTCAATCGCACTCTGAAATCGCGCATGTGGTCACGTTTCACGCTTCAGGGAAGCTACAAGTGGGTCATCATTCTTCCGGAACTTGTTAACGACTATAATCACACACGGCACGCAACGATAGGCATGAAGCCAGCTGACGTTACCAGGTCTGACGAACAACATTTAATTTCTAGCGTTTACTGTCCAAAGTACACGCCCACGACAAAAAAAGCTAAATACAAAATTGGAGAACAGGTGAGGGTTAGTAAATTGAAGCGAACGTTTGACAGGGGTTTCACACGAAACTGGAGCACCGAACTTTTTACCGTGGTTCGAGTTCTACCCGGGAACCGTCACACGTATATAATAAAGGACAGTGGCGATGAAATTTTATTGGGGCGCTTCTATGAAGAGGAACTCTCTAAAACTAAATACCCCGACACGTACCTTATTGAAAAAGTTTTACGCAAGAGAGGCAACAAACTTTTGGTGAAATGGCTGGGACTTCCGGAAACAAGTTGGATCGATTCAAACGAAGTGATTCTATGAGTACGTGGAATGTTGTGAAACGTTTACCTAATTCGGAAAGTGGAAGGAAGAAAAAGAACGGCGAATTGCTTCCCGACAGCATCCGTTGTCTGATCGTAGGTCCTTCGGGGTGTGGGAAAACGACACTGCTCGTGGACAATTTTCTCCTCGCACCGAATTGGTTAGATTGGAAGAACAGGCACCTGTACGTGTTCTCGAAAAGTTTGGAGCAATCCAAATACCAGCAACTGATGAAACTGTACGATGGTCTGGACATTGCAACGTTCGCCTCGGAAATAAAACCACTTGACGATTGTCGTGAAAATTCAGTTGTTGTGTTCGACGACGCCATCCTGGAAAATCAAAATGAAATTCGCAACTTTTTCACGCAAGGTCGTCACAAAGGAATGGATTGCTTCTACCTAGCTCAAACATTTTCCAAAATTCCAAAACAGTTAGTACGCGACAATGCTAATTTCATATGTTTGTTTCGTCAAGATCACACCAACCTCAAGCATGCGTACGATGACTACGTAGGGGGGGACATGAACTACAATCAATTTTCGGAAGGCTGCTGCTCTACTTGCTGGAACGGTGACGATTTCGGATTTGTGACGATCGACATGACGAGAAAACCCAACGACGGAAAATACAGAAACAAAATCAACGACTTTCTAAACGTTGCAACGTTGTGAGAAACGACGTATATAAATAACGTCATGACGAAACGAAAAATTGAAGACGAAAATCTCAAGCTTCGCGATTACCTCGCGAAACGCTTCAAAGGTTGGAAATCCGAGAATCGCGGATTCTACGAAGAGAAGAAACGTCAGGATCAACCTGTGATCGATGCCATCAGCGGTCTAGGTAAAGAAATTAAAAGTGTCACGGAACAAAATAAAAATTTGATTAATGAACTCGTACCACTCGCAGCTAAAAGTTACGCCGTACCCACGCCCATTTCAAGCATTCCTTCGACACCGTTCGAACTGAAGGATGCACCGGCACGGCGTCGAGCCATAGGCAGCACGTCTTCGGATAAAATCGAGTTGGGACCTTTGGCACGAGACTACCTGAGCACGGGGAAATTCGACAAGGATGAAGTGTTCGGATTGTATCCCAGCATGGAAACCAGCGAAGGCGGCGGTGTGGTGTGGAAGATTGGGAAATCGAAGGTGACCTTCGAAGGCAACGACATTAAAGTCAATTTAGGCGACAAGGATAGTTGGAACAGGTATCCGGGTACGGTGGGACTGTGGGAACTCGTTGCCAAAAAGCAGCCGAAAGATTACACCGACGAAGATTACCAGAGTTACAAGGAAATTCTGATCATGACGGATGCCTTGTACCAAAACAACGACGCCTCGCAGAATAGGGTGAAATCAAGCAGCGGTGAGAAGTACAGGAATCTCATCAAACCGATTTGGAACCAGGTCAAAACAGGCAGCGGCGTCAAACGCTACAACACGTTACCCAAAGAATTCGTTTGGGTGGACGACGTGAGGAAGCTCGTGGACCGATTGTTGGTGATAGCCGGCGAAGAAAATGCAGGCAACCGTAATTTCTACAACGAGAAGGTTGGCATCGTGGACATGATCAGCACGAAACTTTCCAACTTCATCGTTAACGACGACAAGGGCATAGGTTACCTCATCAAAATCATCAACACGCTGCCTCCTAAATTTTGGAACGTGGCCGAAGGAAAGGGACTCGTAAACGACATCATCAACAAGTTACCTTTCGAGATGCATCTACCTGGCTACCAGTACTGCGGACCGGGTACCAAACTCGAGAAAAGATTGGAGAGAGGAGACAAGGGTGTGAATCCGTTGGACGCAGCATGCAAAGATCACGACATCGCCTACAACACCACGCAGACGGATCTGAATGCACGTCACGAAGCAGACAGAAAGTTAGAGCACGCAGCTTTCGAAAGATTCGTCAGCAGAGACGCATCGTTGGGTGAACGGGTCGCCGCACTGGGTACCACCATCGCCATGAACACGAAACAAAAATTGGGGTGGGGTATATAAATAACATACAGTAAAAAAAAAACAACATGTCTCACATAACCGATTTGCCACCCGAGCTACTATCTAAAATATTCAAAAAGGTAGTTAACGGAGATGTTAATAAACTTCTAATCATAGCAAGAACAACGCCGGAATTTCGCATCCCTTGTGAAATGGTTCTCAAGGACCTTCTTCGGGAGATCAGCGGCCTGAGGTGCGGTGATCTCAACATTCTGCTTTCGGCTGCTGGGGAAAAATTGGACGAGAGGTCGGAAGAACTGAACGAGGCGATGCAGGGGAGAAGGCAGTATACAGATGATTGGTACAAGTCTATGCAGGAGAAGAAAGATATCACTACGCACATCCTCGCGTTTTCCGAAGCACGGACTTTCTTCCTGTGTTAAAAAAATAATAATATATATACGTGTCAAAAAAAACTTGATATATAAATAACACACATCGTGAAAAATATAATCTTCGGTATATATAAATAACACACATGGTGAAAAAAAACAATTAAATTTCCCTAACACACACACTGAAAATTTCTCTTCTTCAATATGACAACTGAAAAAATAAGTGATCTCCAAGCATTAAAACAAATGCTAAATTTGTCAGTCGAGTATGTAAAAATTCGGGAATTGGAAGTCGACAAACCTTACACGATAACTTCCGGTTCAATCGTTTCTACCCAGTATGGTCCCAAGGTACGCCTGTTGCTCAACGCACAATACAGTCTATTTTTACCAGATCGATACGCTAACATGTTATCGGACGAGAAGCTATCTATTTTAATCGAGAACAAAACTCGAATCGTGTACAAGGGGACAAAGGAACTTCTTGGCAAGAAAACAAAGCACGTAATAGAATTTGTGTAGCGACTGCGAGGCCTTGAAAATATATAAATAACATACCGTAAAAAACTACACAAGAAAAATATCAGAATATATATATAAATAACATACTGCGAAAATAACGCATAGAGCATCAACATGAAGCCCAAGGGTGTCGTGTACCAGATACCATACTCCAATCTTAAAAATCTAGGTGCCCTCGATGGGTTACTCACCAAGAAACAACGCGAGAAGAAACGTTCTTGCTTGTCGAAAGGACATGGAATGAAATTGCTGCTCAGCACACCTCAATTGAAAAGATTGCAGCGTTCGCGGAAACAGCAAAAGATCGGAGGTTTCATATTCAGCATCCCGGCCATCCTAGCAGCATTGGGGGCCGTTGGAAGTTTGGCTGGCGGAAGTGCCGCCATCGCGAAAACCGTCATCGACTCAAAGAAGAACAAAGCAGAATTGGAAGAACAGAAACGTCACAACCTGGCCATGGAGAAGAAGGGGAAGGGCGTGATGAGAAAGTTTAAAAAAAAGAAACAGAAGCACTCACCAACCGAGATATTGAATCTCTGATCGAACCGTTACAAATCAAACACTTCAGAGGAGTTTTTATGTCCGACTCGTTACCTTCAACCGTGAAAAAAAGAGAATGCGGAGTAGTCAACTTGGACGGTCAAGAAAATCCAGGCACGCATTGGATATGTTACCACAAAAACGACAATGATAAAGCATTCGTTTTCGATTCTTTCGGAGGTGTTCCACCTACAAATTTAGTTCATTATCTGAAAACGAACAAAACCTCCATATACTACAACGACGAACGCATTCAAGATTTCGGAGACGTGAACTGCGGTCATCTCTGCCTCTCCGTGCTCGCGTTTCTCTCTAAAATAAATAACCCTACAGTCGAAGATTTCCAGAAAGTACTGTGGAACCTGAAACAGCATCACTAGGATGGGCGTGTTCCATCTCACGAGCGAATCTTCAATCTTGAAACTCACGCTGCACGACGACATTGTCTATCCTAAATCCGTGGCTCTGCGTGCATTCTACAGCATGTACCTCATACCTAATGTTACGCAGCACAACAACAAAATTAGCGTCGGAAGCGAACACATCGTCGTCACGCCAGGACAATACAATCTTTCCACTTTGCAAGCTCAGTTACCCAAAGGCACGTACTTTTCTCAAAATTCGGTTACGCACAGAGTGGAAATTCTGTCGGCGACGGAGACCGTGGACCTGGGCACCATAGGAGAACTTTTAGGTTTCGAGAACAACACAAAACTCGAAGCTGGCATCAAGCACGTGGCAACAAACATTCCTAAATTTTTGGCCATAGAGACTTTGAACGTACACTGCAACGTGGCGGAAGGTATGATCACGAAATCCTCGGACGGATTAGGAAGTCACAAGCAGACGGGAATCATAGCCACTTTCAAACCAAGTTCCGAATTCATGGAACCGATCATCTACACGCCCTCTTCGCCGATCTATTTTCCAGTATGTCGCAACCGCATAGACGACATAGAGTTGGTGGTGACGAACGAGAAAGGAGACGTGGTGGATTTCGCAGGTGCCACTACGACGGCCATCGTGGAGATCAACGTATAATAAATAACCATACATGTAAAATGGAGCAAATCGAAAGTTACGAATTGCAATCTTTCCCTCCCAACCGTCGCACGTTTGCCAATCTAAACGAGGCGAACAGGGAGATCGAATATGACGTGGACGTAGGCGATGGGTTCATTCATCCTCACAGAGCGGACCTCTACCTTCAATTCAACGTGGTGAAGAAAGAAAGCGGAGACGCGTTTCCTGCAGCAGCAAACTTGATACTCGTGGACAACTTCGTGCCTCACCTGTTCTCGCAGGTGGAGGTGAGGAAACACAACACCGTCATCGACAGAATAGATTATCCAGGCATCACGTCGACGGCAGTGGGAACGTTGAAATTATCCAAAACGGACGCAGCGTACTACCAGGCCGGGGGATTCGAAGCCGGGACCAAAATATCGACGAGAAGTCACACAGTGCTCTTTCCCATGCGTCTGCTTCCAGGATTCTTCTCCGATTACAAGGAGATCATGTGGAAGGGAGGACTGAGAGTCACGTTTCGAAGAGCGACCAACGACAACGACGCACTGATGCGATACGCTACTTTAGGTCCGGACGGCACCACGCCGATAGCCAACACTTTACCCGAAGCAGCGAAATGCGTCATCCGAAGCATGGAATTGAGAATGCCGGTGGTGGAATACGAAACAAACTACGCCCTCAAGTACAAAGCGGAGATCTTGAAAAGTCCGCAGGTGCCGATTCACTTTCACGGTTACCAGTGCGTGCAAAAGATGGCGTCCGGAAGTCACATGGAATTCGACGTGACGACGCAGTTCAACAACATACAGTTCGACATGCCAGATTTCGTCGTAGTGCTCTTTCAGACCGGGAGGGACAAAAATCAGGAAAAAGATTCCAGCAAATTCGACGACTGCAAGATCAAGAACGTTTATCTGAAGAATGGACGCAACGAAGTGTTCCCGCGCGAGAATTACAACCTCGACGTGACCAAAAACGATTACCTCAAACTTTACGAAGCGTTTTCGGCTTACAAACGCGTGACCGAGGGGAGCGTGGACATGTACTACACGCCCAGCGAGTTCAAAGCACGGAGACCCATGACCGTCATCAACACATCTAAGAGAAAGAAGGTTGTGGTCAACGATCGAACCAACATCAAGGTCGTCTGCGAGTTCCACGATGCCTTGCCCGAGGATACCCTATGCAGTGTCATCCTGATTGCAGAGAAGTCCTTCGCCTACGACGTGAAGAACGAGAGGGTCACAGAGCAGTTTTAACAAGTTTTTTAACATCTTTTCTTGCATAATAAGAAATTTTCTGCACTAGCACAATCAGTTACAATAGCACAATACGAATTTCACTAGTTCAGATCAGTTACAAATATTAATTTCATTAGTTATCACTCACATTATCTTTTTGCACTATAGCACGAGACAATCAGAAAATTTGCACAAAAATTTGTTGTTGTTTTTACACGTGAAAATTAACAATAAAATTCTTTCTTTTTTATCGTTTCAGATGCTGTCGAAACATCAAAAACACATACACACACACTAAAAAAATAAGCATGCAACTTTATTTGTAACACACACATACATTCTCCATCTTCATCAAGAAAATATTATAATAAACATAATTATTTTTATCTATATCTCACAATAAAACTCTATATCCAAAAATATCACAACATCAAATAACACTAGAGTCGTTAGTACACGTTGCATGCATTACGGAGGTCCTCTGTAGGGTTTTATGGAAGTTTGGGGGAAAAAAAAAAACACGTGAAACCCTACAGAGGTGCGGTAATCTATAACCGCAGCCATTAGAAAACTTTTACATTTTTGGTTGGGCACCACGCACCCTGGCGAGGTTATAGGGGCCAGGCATCCTAAAAAACAACAATTATTATTTGTTTGTTTGTTTGTGTTACAATACATAAGCGCGCGCACGTATGTGTGTGGCACATCGTTCCCTCCCCGAGAGAGAGGTTTACGTAGGTCGCAATATATAAACATTTGGTCCCGGACTTGGAAAATTACGATAAAATACACTCATCTTTCAAAAATAAGAAGATGAGAGGAGAGGTTTACGAAAATCACGATATATATAAACATTTGGCTCCGGACTTGGAAAATTACGATAAGGTGCACTCATTTTTCAAAAATGAGAAGATGAGAAGATGAGAAGAGAGGTTTACGTAGGTCGCAATATATAAACATTTGGTCCCGGACTTGGAAAATTACGATAAAATACACTCATCTTTCAAAAATAAGAGAATAAGAGAATAAGAAAATGAGAAGATGAGAGCGCGCGCGTGTGTATATGCCACATCTTTCCCCCCCGAGAGAAAAGTTTACGAAGATCACTATATATAAACATTTGGCCCCCTTGATTCCAGCACTCCAACTTCATCTCTAATGTTGACGACAATGTTCTAAAGGTAGAGAGAATAAGAAAATGAGAGAATGAGAGGATGAGAAAATAAGAGGATAAGAAGAGAGGTTTACGAAGATCACGATCTACAAACATTTGGTCCTTAAAAGATGAGAAGATGAGAAGATGAGAAAATGAGAAAATAAGAAGATGAGAAGATGAGAAAATAAGAAGATGAGAAAATGAGAAAATGAGAAGATGAGAAAATGAGAAGATGAGAAAATGAGAAAATGAGAAAATGAGAAGATGAGAAGATGAGAAGAGGAGAGGAGGAGAAGAGGAGAGCTCCTCTTTCACTCATCACTGCCTTTTTGCACCCGTGAAACATCGTCAGCGCACTAAATGAGGCGCGGAACGGGGAGAGAAAGTGAGTTTTTCAACTTTTTGTGGTCGTTTGGTCAAGAAATCAAAGTTGTTTTCAGAAGTACATATTGACACTACTTAACCCATGTGCCAGGTTCCCCTTACTTGAGTGAGAGAGCTGCTTTGGTCTGTTTAGACTTTTTCCCTCTCCCGAAAAAGTGTTTTCAGTTGTGTGATTTTTACTTTTTTAAGTGATTTCTGAAGTGTCATATTCGTGCATTACACTCGCGTGTGTAGTGATCGCAATGGATCGTAGTAAAAAGGGTAACTGTAACGTTCACAGTATAATATTAATAATTACATATAATTATCATTATATATACAAAATATGTAACACCTTTATTGTGAAGGAAGGTCATCATTTCCCGGCGACATGAGCTAGCGCTGTATTGGCAACACTGTGCGGTTTCTCCATAAGCGCCCTTGTGTCTTCTGAACGTGAAAACGACTCTACCTTGCCACTACTTCCCTCTACAGGAAGAGCGACCCGGTAACTGAAGCTCGATTCTGTCTAGCCAGAGGAATTTTGTTATTGTCGCTGCCTTGATTGGGTCCGTGTGCTCGAGATAACTTGGTTTTTGCTTTAAGCTTTTGATGACTTAGCCTTCCCATGACAATATACCTGGTGCTTCAAAAAAATGTATACACATTTTGAACTGTCATAGAAACTTTATTTTCCTACCTACAAGGTTAAATTTCTGGGGAAAACTAATGTTATGTTTTCTCAACAGGTGGCAGCAGAATCGTCGATGTAGCTGCTCAACCCAGTTAGTGGCAAGAGAGTAACATCAACATGGCGGACGTACTTTCAATTTAAACTTAATGGAACTGTCAATAGGCATAATTGTGTGTACTGGGCTGAAGATAATCCCCACATTACTGTTGAAAAGGCTGTGAATTTGTGTGAGGTAAATGTGTGGTGTGGTTTGTCTCCTAGAGGACTCATTGGTCCTTTCCGTTTTGAAGGTACTGTAAATGGGAAAAAAAAGTACCTAAGAATGCTTGCTGATTCTATTTTTCCTGCCATTCGTGCAATGTACGGTAATGGCAGGTTTTATTACCAACAAGATGGTACAACGCCGCACTATCATAGGGATGTGCGAGCATACCTGGATCAAAATGTAGCTACCAGGCCAATGGATAGGACGCAGGGGACCAATCGAGTTTCCTGCACGCTCTCCAGAACTTACGCCGCTCGATTTTTTCTTATGGGGTACAGTAAAAGATGAGGTGTACCGTCGTAAACCACGTAACCTGGACACACTTTGGGATGAGATTCAAGTGGTGTGTGCAGAAATACCATTGGACACTTTGGTGCGAAGTACGGAATCAGTCGTGACTCGTACTCAGAAATGTATCGAAGCTGAAGGCCAACATTTTGAACATTTACTATAACTACCATTTTAAACATTCAGTTTGACCAGAAAGTACACTTATTTTTCACATTGGACTGTAGCCTATCTTTTCTCAGAAATTTAACCTTGTAGGTTGGAAAATAAATTTTCTATGACAGTTCAAAGTGCGTATACATTTTTTTTGACGCACCCGCTATATAAACGTCCGTACGTGTGTGTGTGGGGGTGTACGTGTGTGTGTGTGTGTTTTTGTAAGGGTGCTACAAAAATAAAGTTTTCAACTTCTTTCTTCTCACTCTCCTATTTTTTGACAGTATACATAAACATTATTTATTCAAAATTTCAGCTCAATCGAAAAAATATTTAGGGGTTGAGCAACACTATCAAATTTCTATTGCAATTTCACAGAATGGGCATATGAAGGAAAATGGATAATGTATTATCTGAAGCATAGTGCCATTACCCTAAATATTAATAAAGTCAAAAGGCTATAATGTTAAAAGTTTAAGACTCTACAAGTTATACAGTGTAGGTCAGTTAATGGAAATCAGAGTTTCCAGCTTTTCCTAGCTTTCTCGGTAACTGAGTATGATGAGTGGGTCATTCCATGTCAAATCATCCAGAATTTTGTGAAAATGTCACCCACCATCCCCGATTTTGATGAAATGCGGTATGCTTATAGAACTTTTGATGCTGATTACAAAAATGACAACTTTTTTTAAAAATTGGTCAAGGGGTTCAGAAGTTACGCACTTTTTAAGATCTCCTTTTACGCCACATGCGGCTCCACTTTGATTGACACGCATTAGGTTATAAACCATCGTATCTTCCCTAGGGTTTGCCGTAGAAACTTCAAATGTGTCTTCTTTTGTTCAGAGTAGTATAAGCTTTCATTTAAATAACACTTCAGATGAATGCATCAATAAACATGTATTTTTATATATAGTTTTATGTATTTTTTTAGAAAAATAAATGACTAACTTCAAGAGCGAATTTCATGCAATGCCCCCCCCTTCAATTTCCCCCAATTTTATATGTAGGTAGCTCAGAGTGTGTACTAATGCCTGATGAAAAAATTGGGATGGGCGGTTCAGAGACAGGGTGATAAAAAATAATTTGCATAAAATTACATTAAAAGTAAATCTTATTAAAAATGTTTATGTATTTAGCACAAAGTCTGAAGTACAATATGTTTCAAGCTACAATATTCAAAATTTATGTTCACTATGTGTGAATGTAATCATAGGCGTAACCTGTCAGGGGCAAAGGGAAGCACTTGCCGCCTCCCAAATTTATATATTAATTAAAATTTACAAGTTAAATATATTTTGAGATCCTCCTGGCAATTGAGGAACAAACGAATAAAGAGTAATAATTGTGATTTTTCAAATATATTTATCAAATAATCCTGAACACTATTTTTATGCGATGGAAAACTTTGCGATTATCTCAACCCGAAGATAGTTTCCAAGTGACACCCATTAAATAGTACCTAAAAATTGTACTCTATGCATTGCCAAAATTTCATGTACTATAAATTGTGCCGTTCACATTTTAGATTGATATTTTTACCATTTGAAACACACTAAAGTATTTGACTTATCACTAAGTAGTACATACAGTCCATCCATTTGTGTTGGTAATGTCCACTGGACACGGCATACTTTTTGGCCAGTAGTAGGAAGTTGATGGACCAAGTGGATGCAGGAATGTAATAGCTACATCTCCATTTGCACGTGAACTTTTGAAGCAATCCTACAAAAAAGTTTGAGTCACGCACACACATGCTACTACATAACTATTTACAGTTGGAATTCGGAAAGCCACTTCTTCACAAAAGTCAAACCATACAGTTATACAAAACATATTCCACATCAGCACTTACTATTTTTGCTCTCACTGGTAAACAACTAGTGTTTCGAAGTAAATAATTACAAAGTTACAAGTACAGTTACTTTTTATTTAGGAATTCTAACTGTAACCAGCTACTTTTAAAAGTAAGTACCTGTAACGTTAACAACGGTAACAGAGTTACTTTTTGCAGTAAGGAAATAGCTAAAGTGGACAATTCTGTTCCAGACTATAAAAATTTAGAACATCCACGCTTTACTGTAATCCATTTCTAATTGTATGTGAAAACGGTAGACTGCTGCGTTTGTTTGGAATGTGGTTGTCCAGCTAGGAAAAAGTCATTGTTGAAGGAGTGGATCTTTGGATTTTGTTGAACTTGGAATGGAGGAGAAAGAAATAGGTGCAAGTGGAATCAATGAAACCATATTCAAAATACCGTCGTCAGAATACAAATAATTTTTTAAAATTATAATCTTTCAAGCCAAGCCGACTGTTTTTTCCATCATTTATTAGCAATAATAATGTAAATATATGAATACATATTATGTACTAGAAACATAAGTAAAACACGGAAGTCTTCATGATCATTGATTTTGTATAACTTACACAAATCAATGATCATTAGCAGTACGTTACTGTTACAGTAACTGTAAAAGAAACTCAGTTACTTTCAAAGTACCAGTAACAATAACTGAGTAACTTTTTTAATGATTGACTGTAACTCAGTTACTTGTAAAAAGAAACTTACGGAACCTGTAAGTTCAAAATAGTGCATACTTCCTGGTATAGTACTTTCCAATTGCTGACACATTGTACTGTGGGTTGTTGTCATTTCATCCTAGATGATTACTAAGAAATTTATGCCTTGAATACTATTTCTATGGAATTGGTACATAATTGCCGTACTTGTTGCTTTATACTATAGAAGTTTATACAAGCAGTTTTACTGTTCCAACCATCTCGTCACAAGGATATTTTCTGTGGTATGTGGCAAAAAGCTCCATTTGAAAAAACTTCAATCAGTACAAATGTGTAGTATTAATTCTTACTTCATATTACGTATCCACATGAAGAGTAGCCAAAAAAGAACTTCCATATTGAGATAAAATGCACAAAAAGAATGTTCTCGAAGATAAATTTGCTAAACTTGGGAATGTTAATAATGATTATATATAATTATATAATATATATATATTTTTTATAAAAAATGAAGACTGTTGAAACTATCAGTGGAACGTCGATTTTAAGTTATCCAGGAGACCAAGCTGAAAAAACTTAATACGCGGGAAAATGTAAAATCTTGGAAAATTTCTAAACAATTTGCTATGTTGGGACCACCAAGATTGAATGCAAATTGAAGGAAAATGTAAAAACGAGGAACTTAAATCGGAGTTCCACTGTAATTATTACCTGCAAATTTTAAATTAATCTATAAATTTGGGAGAGGGCAAGGGCAAGGGCAAGAGCTTCCCTTTGCCGCCGCCAGGTTACTCCAATGATTACATTCACACATAGTGAACATAAATTTTGAATATTGTAGCTTGAAACATACTGTACATAATAATTTTTAATAAAATTTACTTTTAATGTCATTTTATGCAAATTATTTTTTTATCACCCTGTCTCTGAACCGCCCATCCCAATTTTTTCATCAGGCATTAGTACACACTCTGAGCTACCTACATATAAAATTGGGGGAAATTGAAGGGGGGGGCATTGCATGAAATTCGCTCTTGAAGTTAGTCATTTATTTTTCTAAAAAAAATACATAAAACTATATATAAAAATACATGTTTATTGATGCATTCATCTGAAGTGTTATTTAAATGAAAGCTTATACTATTCTGAACAAAAGAAGACACACTTGAAGTTTCTACGGCAAACCCGAGGGAAGATGTGATCGTTTATAACCTAATGCGTGTCATTCAAAGTGGAGCCGCATGTGGCGTAAAAGGAGATCTTGAAAAGTGCGTAACTTCTGAACCCCTTGACCAATTTTTAAAAAGTTGTCATTTTTGTATTCAGCATCAAACGTTCTATAAGTATACCGAATGTCATCAAAATCGGGGATGGTGGGTGACATGGCCTGGATGAATTGACGTGGAATGACCCGAGTGCAATCGCGAGGTTGCGCTCCCCGTGTAATTGAGCTTGTCGTGCACTGCAAGGTGCAGGCAGCTTCTTTTAATCTTTCCTGCGTAGAACGGGTAACTGCACGGTTGTGAGCTGTGCTCTGTAGTTTTTGCTGTGTGTGTTTATCCGGTCTACATACAGGTCCTACCAAAAGTTTAAGGACACATGCATATTTCATGAACATGCTTCCTGGCCGCAAACTTTTGGTCTCAGGCATACGATATTTTACAGGGAACTAGTACTTGTGGAGAGAAACAGTTGCTGACATTTTCATTAAAATATAACTCTGTTTTGAAGTTATTATTATTTTTTTTGTTTTACATAATTGAAAAGAAAATAGTTATTTTCTTATATTTGAGGAGATTTGTACACTTCAATATGGGGATGACATTCATGATTTTTGTTATGGAAAAACACAGATACCTGTAGAATGTTTAAAATTGTAATAGAGCAACATAATGTGTTTTCATTTAAAAAAATCCCCAATTATATAACGGGAAATAGAACCACAGAAAGAGGCCATAAAACAAACAGGTTTTGACCTTTGGCTTGACGGCATATCGTTGATGCTACAGAGGTCGTTTATGTGTCACGTTGTAGTGTGAATACCGTACTACAGTGTGCAGCACTGTATTGGATTAGGAACATTATCCTCGCTGCATTTCTCACTCAGTTCACTGGTGTCTGGTTGCGCAACATTGTGGTTACGCAAAATATGGGGAAAAAAGTTGTGAAGGAGGAAACAGAGTGGCAGATAATTGGCATGCATAAGTACGGTAAGTCTTATACAGAGATTACAAGTCAGTTGGGTGTCAGTAAAACGTGTGTGGAACAAACAGTGAAGAAATTCAAGACGACCGGTAGAGTTGCTGACTTGACGCGGAGCGGTAGCCCAAGTGTTACATCACCCTGGGAGGACAGATCATTAGCGGGGATTGCCCAAAGCTGTTGATTTTAACTCGTGTAAAGGTTCGAAACTCTCCCTTCATGTCTACCCCGTCTGTGTGGTTTATCTATTATTAATCTGCGTTAAGTTCATTTGCTTTGTTATGGAACAGCATGTCAGCGGGTCGGAAGTGCAAATTAAATGCAGACTCGTTCTGTTATGTATGTGGATACTATATTGGGTCCAAGCAAGTGAAACATGTCATTGTACCAGGAACAAAATTTTGTGAAGTCTATAAAGCGTACTTTGGAATGGCTGTTGGTGATCTGGACAAACCATGAGCTCCACATGTTACGTGTGGTAACTGCAGGTCGACGATGGAACATTGGTTGCGTGGTAGCAGGAAATACATGTAATTTGCGATTCTGCGAGTGTGGAGGGAACCTATAAATCATCATGATGATTGTTACCTTTGCATGATCGACCTGCCAAATTTCAAGAGAATGGGAAGAACAGTGGTCAGCTACAGTACCTTGACATACCATCCTCCCGAGCACCTGTTCCTGACAGTGAAGATCTTCCTATACCATCGCCTCCAATCCAAAACACGTTTGCGGAAGAAGGTAGTGATTTGGGCAGTTCTGGTGACCATGTTACTGATGATGTGGATAGCAAGAAACCTCATTTACTGAACCAGAAAGAGCTAGATGACCTTATTCGAGACCTGAATTTACCAAAAAATAAGTCTGAACTTTTAGCTTCATGGCTGAAGGAATGGAACTTGCTACTTCCTTCCTGTAGAATAACAAAATTCAGAAAGAGTCACCAGATGTTTTCGTGTTTTTTTTATTGTTTTTTTTTTTTTTTTTGCTGTGGAAGAGTCGCTGTACTACTGTTCTGATATAACTGATCTCTTTAGTGCAATTGGCTTTCAGTACGAACCAATTCCAGTCGTGTACTCCATCTACTTGAAGGAAAGTTACTCAAGTGTGAAGTTGATGTTGGAGAAATTCCAATATGATGAACACCAGTGGGACATAGCCTATGTGGTAATTTCAAAATAATTGGTTTTCTTCTTGGGGGTTACAAAGTGGGTATACAAAGTATTCTTGTTTTCTCTGACTCTGGGACAGTACGAGCAAACTAAGGCCTCCTCGATGGCGCAGTGGTAGCGTCCTTGCATTGTAATCAAGGGGTCCCGGGTTCGATTCCCGGTTGAGGCACATAGTGGTTCGGATCCCACTTTAAACTGTAGGTCCAGTCCCGATTAGCCCTACTGTGCATAAAGTGGACTTAAAACACCAAATCAATCAATCAAATCAAAGTACGAGCAAACTGTGTGGCCTGAAAGAACAGAGCTAATTCCAGGAAAACACAATGTGATAAGCGCAGTTTAAGTGCCCAGAGAGAAGATTCTCCTACCAATGCTGCACATTAAACGGAGGTTGGCAAAACAATTTGTGACAGCATTGGATAGTGAGTCAGCTGCTCTACAGTACATAAAAAATTCCTAATCTGTCAGAGTCAAAAATTGTGGGTGGCATTTTTACAGGATCACAGATTTGTTTCATGCTAAATAGTAATGAACTTAAACAAAATATGACCGAGCTGGAAAGAAATGCTTGGAAGGCCTTCCCCAACTTGGTGAAGGGATTTCTTGTCCACAACAGAAGTGAAGCTCTTGACGATCAAGTTAAGACACTAATTGATAGATATAGAGCACTGGGCTGCAGAATGTCTCTAAAATTACACATGCTTCATTCTTTGGGCAGAATTTTGGAGGGATAAGCGAAGAACACGGCGAACACTTTCAAAAGGAATTCAATTCATGGAAGGCAGGTACCAGAGAAGATAGGACTGTGCCTTGATGGATGAGATTACATTTGGAGATTAGTTCGTGACAAAGGAGAAGGGAGTGTTTCCCAAAAACAACAAATATTCACTCTTGAGCATGTTGTCACATAAGATGACTAAATTAAGGGACTGATGTGTAATATTAATGTATTCTGTTCATTTCATTGTATTGCTCCACAAAACTTAAGCAACTCGAACGAAGTAGGACTAAATGAAAGGAAAATGTCAGTTCATCAAATTTAATGAACATAAGGAAGGTACAGATGAACAATGCAACACAAATGAACACCAACAATTCAGATATGGTTTACAGGGTGGCCAGAAAGTTCAGTACCACTATAACCCTACATGAAAAGCTGGAATCTGAGAGGTCACAGGCTGTCAATACGGTGTGTAACCACCTAGAACAGACACATAGGCACAACATTTGGCCTCCATGCTGTGGATCAGTGTGGTTATCAAGTCTTGAGGAAGACGGGGCTATTCCTCTAAGAGGGCTGTGTGCAGGAAAGGAATTGTTCGTGGCGGCGGATTGCACTGCGCTATTCTTCGCCCAAGAGCATCCCAAACATACTCGATTGGATTAAGGTCCAGCGAGTATGCAGGCCATTCAATGCGGGCAATGTCGTCTGTCTCCAGATAATCGGACACAAGATGTGCACGGTGTGGGCGTGCATTGTCATCCATAAAAGTAAGTGCGGACCAAATGCTCCATGGAAGTTGCGAACACGTGAATGGAGAATTTCATCCCGATAACGTTGTGCCTTCAAAATTCCATGTTCCACAATATAGAGGTCCGTTTTCCTATCCAGCATGATACCACCCCACACCATGAAGGAACAACCTCCAAAGGACGGCCTTTCAACAATGAAGTTAGGGTGATATCGTGTTTCTGGCTATCTCCACACGGATATCCGACCAGAATCAGACGATAGGCTGTATCGAGACTCATCAGAGAACATTAGTCGTGCCCACTGGTTTTCTCCCCATTCGATATGTTCCTGACACCATTGTATCGCGCACGTTTGTGCTCCCGTTTCAATGGCACACACAGCACAGGCCTCCTGGCATACAATCCTGTTTTATTCAGCCGCCTACGAGCAGTTTCACGACTAACACGTCGTCCCGTAGCTTGAAACAAATGGTTTGCCAGTTGAGACCAGGACTCTTGGCGGTTACGTCTGGCAGTGATTGTGAGAAACCGGTCATCAGCTGCTAATGTCGTCCTCGGATGGCCTCCTCCATGACGTCTACTGACAGTAGGACCATTTTGGAAGCGAAGCCCCAACCTTGACACGACACTTTTACTCACATTGAATTCACGTGCCACTTCCACTTGGGACCGACCCAATTCCAGTCGTCCAATTACCTCAGTCAATGTCACTCAAATGGTGTCTAGGATTAATTTCAAGGTGTCTACACTTGATATCCCACTCACGAACCACCACTACACTGCTTGAGGACTAGGCTTTGGTTTGCGCTGGCAGGCATAAGCTGTTAATCTTGGTTTATAAGGTGCTGCTCACGCGTTATAGAGGGCACTCGCACTGCCTGTGCTTCGTTATGTTTGTACATGTCTCATACAAGTGTTGAATGGGCACCATATCTCACGTATCCCACGTTGTACGAAGTTGCTTAAGTTTTGTGGAGCAGTGTATTTTTCATTGTTATACTGTTCATTATATATGTAATTTATTGGGTTCATTCTGTCAAGAAAAGAGCACCAAACAACTGCAGTCACTATCCAACTATGCTAGATTCGCCATAAAAGCAGACAGGCCTGTAACTCTCTCACTCACTCGACCAGCCTTATCGAGCAGATCAAGCAAGGAATGGCGTCACACTTCATCAAAACCGAAGAAATTTCAAAGTCACTCTCGTGTTGGAAAGGTTCAGTTAGCCTTTATGGGATTACCAGAATACCACTGTCAAACATTTCCTAGGGAACAAACAATGAACAGCGAAATATATTCTGAACTCCTGGTGATACGTAGAAAGCTCCTCATTAGAGTAAATCACTGTGGACTTCTTGTAACAGGTGTACTACTCCACCATAACAATGGACTGTGTCATATTCTGCTAAACCTGTCGCAACGGTTCGAGGAAATCCATCATTTTTTCACTTACTAGCTGATTAGCCGGCGTTGCCCGGGTGTTTAATGAATTCTATCTTTAGCGTAAAATGTAACTAATTTTATGTACAGCGTATACAAATTATGAAGTAATATATTTTACAAATTCACTATAATTTAAATTTAACAACAATTTATGAACAACATTTCTAATTCCACCTCCAGGAGCAAGGATAAATGAATTGAACGGCTTTGGGAGAGTCACTATTCATCTTAGCGACCCCGAAAACTGTGGATTGCACACTAATATCACTCGTTTTCGATTATTTTTACAAGTCACCCCCTCCCACCCACACCCCTAGGGGTGCCAGGGGTATCTTAACCCCACAGTATTCTTTCGATATTGCAAGTGATACGTGTTCCAAGTTTGGTTGAAATCGCTCCAGGCGTTCGAGAGTTATGCTGGATCAAACACACATACATACACACACATATATATACACACATAGTACATCAATTTTTACATATATAGAGGGAAGAGATTGCGACTATAAATAAATTTAAATGATCTGTATTGAAATAAATTCATTAAATTAATTATATACCCATGCAACATTTCAGATCATCAAATAGTCAAGTATTGTCTGTTTAGTTACACTGCTCATCTTTTCAACTGGTACCTGGGTTCAGTTTTGTCCAGAACACATATCTCAAAACAACCTGAACCAGTTGAAAATATAACAGTTGTGGGCTTATAAATCAGAACTTGGATTTTTTTTTACGATGAAGGACACTATGACGTGGCAATAGATGGGTTTTAGTGTCACCACTTTCTTCCTGAATACTTCTAAATATTAATATTCTCAATCAAGCATGAAAAAATAGCTAGGTAGACAAATATAAAGGCATGCCTGTAGTAAAAACCTATAAATAAATCGAGTATCTAGTAGTTAAAGTCGACTAACATAACTATAGTTGAAGCTCGCTAACACCCTACTCAGACCGTAAAGAAATAATTTTTAAGTATCTTCTTGTATTTATGTCATGAACCTCAATGGATTTTTTTTAGCCTTTTTTTATAGCCATTAGAGATTAACCTATTATTGAATCAATAAATATTGTACATACCGGAGCCAACGATCGTGTATCATGGGTTTAAATTTGCAAGTGAACTCAATTTTCATAGCTTTCATGACGTTTTCAAGGGTATCTATCGGGTTGTAATCGAATTTTTTGTTTTTTGTCTGTCTCTTATATTTCTCTGGTAAATCACTTGTTATCAAAAGAAATTTTTCCAGTTCGCTATGAGACTGTATAGTCCTCACCAAGTCGGTAAGTAAACCAACCTGTAAGTAGAAGACAAGCATCAAATTAAAAAAAATATAATTTTGAAGAGATTGAATATTTGATCATGCGATCATTTTTTCCTGTAACATTCACACATTTTATAAAATCAGAAACGAAATTCAAGTTTTTAAAAGAAAGAGTTTTATCGTTGAACTTTAATTTACGGAAACATCATAAACCAAATGAGACAATGAGTAGCATCACATATTTGTCTACTTTTGTTTTATTACGTTTTCTGACAGAATATGTACTGTGTGTCCAAAAAATAGATGCTCGGTTGATGATGGTGTAGCGAGGGAAAACTGAGACCAAATCCTTCGATTTGCACATGTCATTCCAGCTCTAAGTTCTTGGAGAGGGTTATGTTGCCTTTCTTGGAGATAATTGCTAAAGAATGTATGCCAGAAATATATCTCTAGGCACCAGTATTAAATTCAAACCATTTGAAAATGAAACAGCGAGAAAGAAAAATACCCTTCTAGTTTAGGAAAGTTATGCAATTTTTTGGCCATCTGAGGAATTAATTACAACAGAAATGAAGCCATCTGTAGTAAGAAACATGTGAGGAATCTGATTTTGAAGATTCTACCTCTCGCTAAACTCCAGATATCGGAGTTCAAGCCCTGGTAGAGCCTGCATATTTCGTTGAAAATTCTACGTAATGCATGTTTATGTTATGCTTTTCACCCCCAACACTTTTTCCTTGTTTTCCAGTTCCACGTATGGTTTCTAAATCGAACGATCTTTTTTTTTTTTGTTCACAACTGAAAAGTAGGTGCCAACACTACAAACAGTAAATTCCACTTCAAATTCATCACGCCCATTTTGGAAACATCTGTACTTGTTTCTAAGTTCATCTGCGAAAAATATTTTCGTTTTGTGAAAACATAACAATGCTAAATCATTTGGACGCTACACGACTCTACATTCAAACTAATGTAGATTGGGACTGGACCTAAAGTTTGAAGTGGGATCCGAACCACTATTATACGGGTTAATATAACGTTCAGACCTAAAACAAATTCCAACAAAAGGTCTGTAAACAGTTTTTGTTCCTACTTGGTGTACTGATCAACAGAAAAAAAGTCTACCAAAATCTGGCAACCGGAAGTGAGTTATTTTCAATATGGCCGACGGTAGCCTTGAAAATCAGAGAAAGTTCTATAACTTGCTTATTTTTAAGAGTAAAACAATTATATTTTCATCAATTTTACGGTTTTTATGGTCAAAGAATTCATTTCAACCAAACAATTTTGTCTATGGGATCAAAAATTGGAACCAACGATGAAAAATAAAGGTACAATACCTGTTTGTAGGTCTAAGTAAGTACACAATATGAAGTTGTAAGTTTGTATTATCATCACACACTTTAAATATACTCCATACATATTTTTTCTGTAAAATATCTATTTTACAAAGTACACTTTAAATTAGGTTATGAAAATGTACAGCAATGGGGGGGGGGGGGTAAAAAAGTCTTAATTGTCCATTAGTCCTCATCACTGTCCTCTACTTCATCTGACACCTGGTTGTCACAATGCATAACTTGGCACGATCCACATACGGTACTGCATGGAAGGCCGTTTGTTCTGGAACTGAAACGGTTGCCACTGCAACCAGTTCTACTACTGCAATCAGTTCTACTACTGCAATGTACAGGGTGGCTCAATAAGTTACTTAACACCCTCAGTACAAGGCCACTGCAGCGCGCAACATGGAATTGGTGATGACCAATCGTTATCAGGCCAAGGGGGAACCACATTGACGCCACCCACACGGTCGGCGGCCATCTTGATGTCCGCCATCTTGAATTCAACTTCAGAATTTTAAATGGGAAGGGGGTCGTGCGACATATCAAAATGGGCTACAATTTCACGATAAATGTAATGGTGAAGGTTTTTTCGACGTATCTTTAACCAGTAAAAAGTTATGACTGAATTCTTGTACCAATTTGCTCCTTTTCGAGGTGTTAGAAAAATGCCTTAAAATTTGTTTAGCGCATCGGTAATGCATCGAGATCAAAGTGACGTCTATGGAGAGACGTTCGCATGCCATTGCACACGATTTTAATCGGATACATCCATGAAGAGCTGTGCATTATGAATGGTTGTCGCCAACAATTTACAGTGTGACGCTTCCATTGAATTAAAAGTCATTCACAGTGACAAGGCTAATGTTTATGTTCATAAGGAAGTTTATAAACAGAATATGTGACCCTTGTCATTTAATAACTAACTTTGGACAAAAACAGGTTCATAACGTTCCCATAAGTGTTCTGGTGTTCTTCCCTATTGAAAAAACTCTGTAAAAAGTACCTTCTTCCATAAGCAAGGATGAAAAAAAACTGTTTATTTAACAAATCCAAGTAGCCCTAAGCATTTAAGGTTCCGTTGATGGAAAATTGACTAACCAATCGTGTGCCACACAGCACGCCACACCATTAACTTACCAACACTAACCATTCAGCTTTGGTCTGTCAAAAATGGGTTATCAGATAAAAATCATTGAAGATGCTGTTTATGAACTTCCTTATGAACATAAACATTAGCCTTGTCACTGTGAAGGACTTTTAATTCAATGGAAGCGTCACACTGTAAATTGTTGGCGACAACCATTCATAATGCACAGCTCTTCATGGATGTATCCGATTAAAATCGTGTGCAATGGCATGCGAACGTCTCTCCATAGACGTCACTTTGATCTCGATGCATCACCGATGCGCTAAACAAATTTTAAGGCATTTTTCTAACACCTCGAAAAGGAGCAAATTGGTACAAGAATTCAGTCATAACTTTTTACTGGTTAAAGATACGTCGAAAAAACCTAAACCATTGCATTTCTCGTGAAATTGTAGCCCATTTTGATATGTCGCATGACCCCCTTCCCATTTAAAATTCTGAAGTTGAATTCAAGATGGCGGACATCAAGATGGCCGCCGACCGTGTGGGTGGCGTCAATGTGGTTCCCCCTTGGCCTGATAACGATTGGTCATCACCAATTCCATGTTGCGCGCTGCAGTGGCCTTGTACTGAGGGTGTTAAGTGACTTATTGAGCCACCCTGTATAATTTTCAGTAGAGTGTCTGGTGCAACATTCATATCTCACATTACTGGTACATATTAATCGCCATCAAGTTGCCAACCCCAAGTCAGAGGATTCATTTCGCTAGCCGTACTGATCCATGTCATAGTTTGACAGTACACTCTTAGACAATGTAATTTGTGGAATACTCAGTGGGAGGAAGACGTTCTTGATGAGCAAACGATTTGGCTATGACGACTTTCTTCGTAAGTGTCTGGTAACGCAAGGCTGCCAAAGTACTTGTACTGTTGCTACCAAAAATAACAAGTATCTTCTCCTATATTACGCTGAAGCTAATGGCAAACCACTGTATTTTTGATCGGATAATCAGTCAAGAGACACTCCAAAAGTGTATCACATCAATAGCTTGAAGTCTATTCTTAACAGTGAGTTATGTGCACAGCTGTTATTTATTCATGCATTCGCAGGATGTGATTCCACCTCCCGTATTTATGGTGTTGGTAAAAAATCGGTATTAGAAAAACTTTTAAAAGGTGATAGATAATGTTCTTCATTCCTGTGCGACTGCTTTCACTTCACCAGGTCAGAACCCTGCTGATATCGTTGTAAGTCGTGCAGTCAAGCGATGCTTGTCATTTTTGGTAGCAACAGAACAAGTTATTTGGCAGCCTTTGGCAGCCTCGGACTGAACAGATAGGCTCCCGAACACTGGCTGCTTACAGTAATGTAATGTATAGTCAACGGCAAAGATAATGATAGGCAAATTGTCCATCACTATTTTCATTACTTTTTTATTCTACATCCTGTGTTGTTTCAAGGAATGAAATTATGTTGCTTCGAAGTAGGTATTGCCCTCTGATCATTAATGTCTTTATTTCAATTCATTATCATCACATTGTGTAATACAGGTAGAACGAAAATTGTGATGGACAGACAACTCGACTACTGTTTCTTTTACCGTTGGCAATGGAAGAGAATTTTAACTGAAATTCAGCTCTGCAAACAGAACAGAATAGAAGTGCCATTATTGCTAATTGTTGTCGACAAGTGCATTGAGCAGTGCCGGATCAACAAACCGCAAAACCCCACTGTCCCGAATAAACTTTACATGACACCGGAAAGACAAATGATGACTTTCCCGGACTGTCCAGAAAAATACTAAAGAAAACTTACAGAATCTTAATGAACAGCTGCACAAACTTGTACTGATTTATCATAGACTATAATCAGTGGCAGCGATTAGGGGGGCGAGGGGGGGCAGTTGCCCTCCCACTTCTCGCCACTTTTGCCCTCGCACTATGCTAAAGCTTATCTACAAAGGGAAGTATACGTATTAGCCCCCCTTCCCTTAGTTTTGGCACTTTGCTCCCCGGTTTTGGAACCCAATCGCTGCCACTGACTATAATCTTCACAGCGCATTTACTTATGAATTACCTGGTGAGGATTCCTGATATAGGGATCACAAAGTGTAGCAGATCTAACATTGTGAAAGAACCTTCCCAACAATTCTTCGAAACTGTGACCGGTTTCTCCATGCGACACAAACATATGTTCTTCAAGGAATTCGTTCGGAGACACTTAAAAAAAAAAGTTTAAGACGTTTGAAGTTTCACAACAGAAGCTGAACTAACTTAGGTCTTATAGGTTATACATATAATAAGTTACACACAAATATCATAATTAACATACATTCTCACTCACTTGCTAAAACTAAAACTAAAATTAAAATATTTTATAATCAATAAAAAATATCTACACTCTTTAATAACGAGGGGAATGGTGTTGATCACATCACCCCCGCCTTCGGCCGAGATCAAGAAAGTGTGGGGCCCTAACGAACTCCACACCCCCTATACGCCTTCATGGCTTGGTGCAAAGCACAAGGGAGCACTTTACTTTTTTTTAATAACTGAATTAAATGTTTTATACCAAGACAATTATAGTGGGATGTTTGGCAGCCTTTGTGACGATGTATAGTTGCCTAGCTGCAAGGGATCCTAGCTTCCAATCGCAGGTCCCCCCCCCCATTTGTGTACGTACATTTATTTATATTCCAAAGAATCCTGGCTCCGATCAAGAGCCCCGTAGCTAGCACCTTTGCTAGGATTGTAGTTCCCCCCCTCCCCCACACTACCAAGCACCGATATTTTACGTGCGTTCTGCGTGCGATATTTTCTTCTTATGCCATGATTACATCCTACCAATTTGCTGATGAGGAAAGAAAGGAAAACTCATTAACAATAATTATATGTTCATAGTTAAAGATTCGTCGTTTGCATCTCTGATTTAAAAAGGCTTAGCATATTTAAGGATATTTCAGGTAGGTCTCAGTGTCTGAAGAAAATCTTTAAAAAGTACTACCTCTACTACTTTAGGAATCAGAAAATTCCAGCATTTTGTTACCAGAATATAAGCCTATAGGTAAAAGAAGAAGGAAAAAGAAGGTTAAGAATGATAATTAGAATAAATAATATACTGTTCACTATGTTCACAGTAAAAATACTAATTTAAAATTATTCAAGTACTTGAAAAAGTAACATCACTACGCACAATGTTCTAAGTAGAATTTGCAATATTTATAAAACTCGACAGAAGTCTTGGAAAGAAAATAATTAGAATGCAATCCAAAGAAGTCTTTGAAGACCATTCGATGGAGACCGCAAACTTGTATGTTCAAGGGCTGCATAAAAAGATGTGGCAATACTGCTATAATTCGTACCAGGCTTTATTGGCAGAGAAAACACCAGTTAGATTGCTTCAATGTAATCGTCCCCATGTCGACCACCTTCTGCCACACTTGTGGAAGACGTCGTATACCGTCAACCATCCATTTCTGTTGATGTCCGCAGTGCCCGCCCTGTGGCACTCTCTGTGTAATGCTTCCGGCGAAGTGGTTCTTTCATTCTTACGAAGAGATCATGATCGCACGGTGAATATGGCGAGTGTTCCAGTACCTCCCATCGCCAGTTACGTAACAGAGTTAGCAGTGTGATGTCTAGCATTGTCGTGCAGGATGATAGGAGTCCTTGGCAGGAAGTGCCATCGCTTTCTCCTGAGTGCGGGGCGAAGGTGGTGCTCAGAAATTGCGGTATTATACTGCATGACAGTCTGCCTGTGAGGTACAGCATGGTGCAGTATGACCCCATGGACATCAGCCTCGCACCACCACCTTGTCAAGATCGAACTTTCTTTGAATGAGGAGTTCCTTCACACTTACATTCCATTGGATTGCCGCTTCAAGCGTGGTTCGTACTAGCAAGTCCAAGTTTCGTTCAACGTATCAAACCTTCCAAGGAAATCTTCACTTTCCCTGCGGTAGCCGTTCAGCAAATCCTGTGCAAATTCGAAGCGGTGCCATTTTTGCAACTCGGTTATTTGATGGGATATCCAATTCGCCATAATTTTGCAGAACTCTAGAATGTCGTGTAGAATGTCTAACACTGGCATAAACCTACCTCGCGACTACGTCACGAGCTTTCCATCGGCGATCCGCTTCCATCAGGGAAGAAAGGAGTTGAATTGTGTAACTGTCAGTTTGAGGTCGTCCTGAACGACATCACTGCCTTCACGAAACGCTTTCACCCGTTACTCCAATATACGATATGGCAACGTTGCATCACACATACTTCATGCAGTCCCTCACATTAGCATTGTGGCACTCCGAACAAGTACCACTTCCATTTTGATCCCACGCACATTGTTCCTCTTCTGTTTTAAAAACATATTGCTAGAGCTTTCACTCTCTTCCTCTACTTCTGCCAATGCAGTATTTGACTGAATAACCAGGAGCGGCTCGTGCATTATTTACCCGGGGATTCACTGAAGTCATGTGACATATATTCAGTTTCCGCAAAATAGACTTCCTTCGCCTAACAAAAGGATGGGGGGAGGGCTCTTAAAAGATTTGTCTAGAATGTTTTCATCTTTAGTGTAAGTTTTTGTAGTAGGGGTGTGGGAATAAATTTAAGGCTGAAACTACAATAAATGGTGCCTTTATGAAAAAAGTGGAGTTTTGTTGGAATATCATGGACGTCCTCAAGTAGGGGCAGGTAATATATTTTTTCCCAGGAGGGGCAAAAAACACTCCTTCAGTCTGAAGTTACTGCAACGCATTTATAATAATTACCAAAAATTACTGTGACTGAAATTAAATTATATGCGTGTAATATATAATTTTTGGTTGACGTTCAAGTTCCTTGGGGGGCGGCCCCCTTTTCCCTTCCGGACGTCAGACTAATCAGAACTGGTCCTACATTTATTAAAGGGAAATGACAACTAATGGCATGTGGATACTAGAAATCGAACCTGAGACCCTTTCATTGATACGCGACAGCTTATTGATAAGCCTACACTGCATCAAATGACATAACCTAGGTAAAGTCCATCCCTCGCTTCAATCGCAGCATTACTTAATACTTTCCAACAAGTATCCAAGCACTTCAAAAACTAACAAATTTGAGACATTGACACCGAGCGACAGCGAGTCACGTCTTCGCGTGAAAATCATAAAAACATTATTATTGTTCATTCTCGAGGTGATTATCGTATATTACTGGGGGTTCACTGATCCTGTGCGCTATAGGGCCAACCGCGCATGTGAATAAACCGTTCCCACTAGCCACACTTGCTCGTCTAACCTTCCGTTCACAGACTCACGACTCACACGTGACAGCAGCGTTACCATTACTTTTTATCCAGCCCTTGTAGATGTGTACCTTTGGTAATGTATGTCAACACCAATCTTCAAAATCTTCATGGACCTGTAATTACGAGGGGTGATCGGAAAAAAGAATCAATGCCTATGAATTCAAGTAGGTCTATATTTGACGAATAGAAACGGACTCAAGTAAAAGTATACTTCATACACTACTTCTCAACATAGTCTCCTCCCCGGTTCAGTAATTTATCAAAGAGCTTCACGAGGTTCATGATGCCTGTTTCATAGAACAGGAGCCGGAGCCCAACCCTTACTTCGGTCTTGACAACATCTTCCGAGTGAAACAGGCGTCCTCTGAGAAGATTCTTCAAAGGAGCAGAGAGATGTTCGCAGGCGCAGCAATGACGTCTATTTCACTCGGATTATGTCAAACACGAAGTAAGGGTTAGGTTCCGACAACATGACCTCAGTAGTATGTGTATGGCCAGTCGCCTTGCTGCTCGCGGGTTACAGAGTCTGTGTGACTGCCTATCGAAGAGGTGAAAACAGTGTATTTTTGCGAGTGTGTGACAGTGTGATTGAGGTTCAAATGCGTATATATGTATGTGCGTGTGTAATATCGTTGATTCAACAGGTAGGAATAATAATAGAAAATGAGTGCTCCTAATAAGAGCAAAAGCTACCATTTTCACAATGAGTGGGAAAGCGAGTACTTTTTCGTAATGGTAAAAGACAAATGTTGTTTAATTTGTAACGCCTCAATACCATTGGCAAAAAATGGCAATTTAGAGCGTCATTATAGCATAGCATAGCAATAAATACGATTCCAATTTTCCGCCCAAAACTGACATTCTATACGGTGCTTAACGATTAATAGTAGCTCACTGCCTGTTGTGACAATAAAAAGTAGATCACTACTTGTTTGAAGTTGGACATGCCTGGTGTAGAACGTTCTCTATAAAGCAGGTACATATGACCTATCCACCTTTATAATTCCAGCCCCCCCCCGAAAAGAAATCTTGCGTACGCCTGTTTTATTAATTACATTTACGCATGTTTTGCATAGACCAGCGGTTCTCAAACTTCTAAATAGCGGAGCCCTTTTCACGGTAAGACGAAATGCCGCGAAGACCCAACATCTTTTTTCTATGTCCGTCAGAGCAAAATTGTATTTTTACAGGCAATAAAATTCGGGAATCACGTTCCTTAGAAGTATTCGTTTTTAACTAACACCAAACATGTCCCTGATGTTTTAAACATTTCTTTAATGCAAAAAAGTGTTATAATTACTGATCTCAATATGACGAGATGCGCTTGTTTCTTCTCCTTACAAAGTTCTTTCACACTCGGCTCTATGGAGAAGAGTTGCAGTGTCATGTCTTGCTCTGCGTTATGGACCATTTACACGAGGCCAATTTTGAAGACATTCCACTAAGTCAATCCAACATTGGCATCGTGTGAATAGAGGCAATCCATGCCATTGTGTCAAGCCAGTCCACTAAATTAGAATGGTTTCAAAGTTTTCGGCGCCACTAGTCATTGGATTGGCTTAGTGGAATGTCTTCACAATTGGCTTCATATAAATGGTCCATTAAATCTGTTGCGGTTCTTTGGTTTTGTGGAAGGCATGTTGAGAAATCAGTCTCGCACAGATACGCACTGACTAAGGGAAGGAGTGTTCTCATCGCTTTATGTGATAGAAATGGGAATTGTTTCTTGGCACTGCACCAAAATTCACCCAACGGTAGTGTATCATAGCTTTTTTCAGAAGTTGTACGAGGGTTTTTCCAAGGAAAGCGTCGCGAAGCCCCTGTGGAGCTCTTGCGAAGCTCTAGAGCTCCGCGGAGCACACTTTGAGAATCACTGGCATAAAGTTTACTACCAACTTTACCTGGTGGTTTGTCCTCCAGAAATGTTTCTTCATTGTAATCATACTGTTCTTCCTCTATAACCCCACACACTCTCTTTGCAGGCACATTGTAACTACCTTCTGCTTTTCTTTTCCTACTGTCTGCTAGAAAGAGAATCACTTATAAATATATCACATAGCTGAAACATGGTAGTTCTCGACACATAGCAATCAACACCCTTTCTAGATGGTAAGGACGGGGAAAATGGACATGGGGGAAAACGGACATTTCCTATGTAAAATACATATTTTGACGTTGCAGTTGCTACTTGATGCAGAACGTGTGAGAAAAGGTGCAGCCAGCATTAGTAGAAATGTTGAAAACAAACGTCAATATAGCTTCAATACCTGCCCAGATAAGGAAAACCAAATAGTGGAAAAAACGAATTGGGAACCTAAGGATTCCATGAATTATGGTGTACCATTTTCATTTCCACCTGTGTTCGAATGCTATTTAAGGCATTGACGTTTCATCGGTTTTTTATCCTTCATCATTTTCATTAATTCACCATTCATCCTCATTGTTACGATTAACCTAGGTAGGGAGTAATGTGACGTAAAATTCAACGGTGGCTCGTGATCTTCAAAGATGTGCTGCAGGTGATACTGTTCTTTCTTGCATTTACAATTACCCCCAACAAACATACCCAGTTGGAACCATCAGTTGGTGCTTTTTTTTTATGATGGCTCTAGAATTGTAAAAGTGGATATCACATAGCTGCTTTCTACGAAGAGGCTAGATACACTATAAAATATTTCGCAATTAAATTTTTTAACCTTAAATTTAAAAGTTGTTGAAAGACAAAAACGGTAATCGAAGGTCACTTGAAGAAAAGTTTGCATTTACCACTTTGTATTTCTCCCCGAGTTCTTTATTACATACATTTGCAAATTTTCATTTTCTCACAAGTTCTGGAGAGTCTGTAGCCCCATCATCCCTCTCCCCCTTGCGTACAACAGTACTTGTAACAACAAAACACAACCAACCATTCACAGTAACAGCAGGTATATAACAATGACTGCTTCACACGCGATACGGAGAATCCAATGAACGGCGCGAAAAAAATTCTGGGCTTATGATGGTTGGAACGGTTCCAGTGTGTTTGCTTCTTACCACTAGAAGTCATCACATGCATTAGGGAATATTTAGAGCAGCTGCGGAGCCAGGATTAGCCATCAATGGGGTACTGAGGGGGTGCGGAATGAAATTAAAGGGGTGCGATGTGGAAAATAAAGTAACGTGCATGTATACTTTTTGGGTTTAGCCACTATGTCAAATACCAAACAAGTTTTAGTAGGCTTCTATGAAAATATCCAATGACTTGAATCATTTCTGCTTTCTTCCTCTGACTCATAAAAGGAATATATATCGATGGCGCAGTGGTTGCGTCGCCGCCTTGTAATATAGGGGTCCCAGGTTCGATACCCGCTGGAGGTACATAGTGGTTCGGATCCCACTTTAAGCTGTAGGTCCAGTCCCGATTAGCCTTACTGTGCATAAAGTGGACTTAACACAACAAATCAATCAAGGAATATATATATATATTGAAAGCATTTTTTCCACTCTGAAGCTGATACCTCAGAAACCACTGTTCGGAATGCGTCAACAGCTGCTTCAGGCGACACAAATCGCTCACCACGCATCTTATTTTTCATGTGTGGGAACAAAAAGAAGTCATTAGGTGATAAATCAAGTGAGTACGGACTAACTATGAGTCAATAATTCGACATATATGCTGGACAAAAAATCAACAGCTTTGTGTGCTGAGTGGGAACTGGCCTAGTCGTGGTGAAGAATAATGTGACGATTTGGGATTGTTTCACGCAGTTCATTGATGACCTCTAGCAAACAAATGGTTGTATACCACTCAGAATTTATAGTCATTTGATCTTCTAAAGCTATTGTTGCAGCATGTCCGGTATAACCGTGAAACAAGCAATCATTTGCTTGGCAGCACTCCTCGAAAGAACAACTTTTGTTGGTTTCGGCTCACTTTGAAACAACCAAATAGTGGATTGCTGTTTAGTTTCGGGTTTGTATGAATAGATCCAAGTTTCGTCCCCTGTAACGATGTAGTACACCATATTTGACTTGCCTCGGTTGAATTTTTTGAGGATTTCTTTACACCAATTTACACGAGCCTGTTCTCGAGCTTCGGTCAAGAACACAGTGGGATCCAACGGCTTGAAAGTTTCCGTACGTTCAGATGACCATGCAAGATCGTGTGTATTGCTTTCATGTCAATGTTCAAGGATGCCTGAATCTCACGGCATGTCACATGCCGATATATCTCAATCATTTCACGCATAGCATCAACATTACTGGCAACAACAGACGTGGATGGACGACCTTCACGAAATTCATCACTGAGAAATGTGCGACATCGCTGGAATTCGAAAAACTAATTGTACACAGTCCTATTGGATGGTACTTCATCACCAAAAGCAAATGAAGTCGCTCGATGCATTGTTTCGGTGTTGAACTACATTTGAAATCATAAAAAATCATTGCCCGAAAGTTTTCACGAGAAATTTCCATTTCTTACACGAAACTTCTTCTTCAAGCTGCTGTGAGAAATAAACGAATTGGCTTAAACAAACAATCAGAGATAATTTAAACATAAAAAGTCTATTCTTCTGATTTTTATAATAGCGGAACACTAGCGCCACTGTTCGTGGTACTTTGCAGAAACTTTTCCAGCAACCCTCGTAATATACGCTAAAATGACGATATGGATTTTCACAAGTCGTAATATAAATGGCACTGCAACACAAAAAACACTGGTTGATGACAAAACACATTTGGTTAAGCTATTTGATAAAAGTAGTAAACATAGTACCATTTACAGTGGCGGCCGGCGGCAAGTATGATGGGTAGTGCCAACGTGATCAAGAAATCGAAAAAAAGCAGCAACGCCCCCGCCCCTTCTATGAGGTTGCCCCACTGGCCAAGATGTTTATCCTCGTTTGGTAACGTGGAAAACAGTGTGTGTTTAAGTAATAACACACTAATACGATTCATCTTCACTCACTAACCTATCTTTATACACTACAGGACACTTCACTAAAACACAATTAAAATAGGAAGGGAAATCAAATCTTCTCACCTTCTCCTTCCCCATGCACACGTATTCCAACTGGATGTTGAAAATATTCTAGACATTAGATGTAAAAAGAAATTGTCGAAATGCCAAAGGAAACTCGCATCACCATAGGATTTTTTTACTTTTATATTTTTAAAATGTCTGGATGGCCCTCTAGGCGCATCTATCTATTATCAAAATGTTCATTTAACTTTGGAAAATTAGTAGGTTCATTTCTCCAAAAGTTGGCAGAAAAGTAGATAGTACCTTTTTCACGAATTACTTCCCCAACGGGCAACGGGTCTTACAAATCCGTCGTATTTAGCGACTTATCTCTGAACATGGCAACTGTGTCAACACTGCGAAAGTTCCCTCACTGTGCCAAGCGAAAACGGGCACGCTGGTGTCTTACGAGCTAACCCCATTGGCTAATACCACCCCCTGCCACCTTCTTCCCGGCTCATGGTGGAAATGTTACTCGCTGAGACTTCTCCAACCCTCTGCACTTGTTTCAACTTGGTTAGGCCAGCTCTTGGGCGGCACAGACTGTTGCCTCGCGAGGGTACGAACGACACAGCTGGCGATGCAGTGAGGAGGTTGGGGCGGTCGTCACGTCAGCTTGACCGATTGCAAGATTCGAATCCCCTTGTCTGTAAACTATCAATGTATTCATTTAACAATCCTTGGCGAGGTATGCGTTTCTTCTGAGGGTAGTGCCATGGCACGACGGCTCTCCCCCTTGAGCCGCCGCTGACCATTTACTAAAGTTGGCTATTTTGAACAAATTCCTTGATAACTAGAAGCGCAGTGCTCGAATACTAAAAATGATTTAGTATTGGTGAATAATCATATGCTTGTCGCCTGATTAAACAAATATTTGGTTGCCAGAAACTATATTCCAAGCTTTTTCCTCTGTGAAGGCTTAACGGTATTTTCGGTTGAAAATTGGTTTCAAGAAAGGGGTGCTGAAGAGGTGAGGAAGAAAATTAAGGGGTGTGCCAACAATTTACCACAAATATAGATTCAAGGCTAAGGAGTATTTAGTACAGTAAACGAAGGATTTTTGTCGGAAATAATTAGGGGAAAGCAGAATTTTGGTAAATTATTAGACTATCATAAGAGATGTATTTTCCCAAAAGTCCCCACCTCTCTCCCCTTGCCCCCCCACGACCTCCTCAAAATTCATTCAGTAGGCAGTGTTTTAGGAAAATGTTTTCCAAATCTCTTAAACTAGTGGAAATATCGGGACGTTCTATTTTTAATTTCAGTGTCAACATTGCTCGCCATAACTTTGATTCTCTTTATGTTTTAAATATTCCCAATGGTTTTTGAGTAATTTTAAGACAAAGTGAAAAAATGTAAATTCTTATAAAGTAACCCTATAGCGCTACAGCCCAATATTGGCCCCTGGCTTACCTACCAACTTCTGGCCTCCCTCGCACACGGGCCACCTGGGGGGGGGGGGGGTGGAGATCTGCAGCCAGACTAGGGGGACGGGTGATCAGCCCGACCAACCCCCAGCCGTTGTAGGACTTCGCGACCGGATTACGCTCACTCGCTCGGAGCTCCCCAATTACCTCACGATGGTGGGTTGCCACCGGCCCTATACACAGGCCGAAAATTCCCGGAGACTGAACCCGGGATCGAACCCATGCCGTCCCGCAACCGCCGTCCAAAGTAAGGTGCCTTACACCGCACGGCTACGGAGGAGGACCGTAAATTCTTATACTAACTATTTTCTTTTTTGGCATTGTATTTTCGTTACAAATAAAACTATTGGAAAATTATCCGAACAAAAGTTGTAGAATATAACATTTTCTTTAATTTGATAGTAACAATGGCAAGCTTGCTACTGAACTTTGTCCTGTAAAGAGTAAAGTTTGAACGCGTGCGCGCGCACATTCACTCGCTATGTGCGATCGATCCTCTACTCTCGCTGCGTTCCGCAAAAATGCACACATTTTGATGTTTTATGTTCAAATGTGCTACATTTAAACAATATCTTTAATATTTTGTAACATTTTAAAGTAGCCCATGTGCTGTTGAGTTATAGAATATACAATTTTAATTGTCTTGTTTTGAAAATATTAAAATGGCCTGTATGCAAAGATTTGCATTACTTACTTCAGAAAAATATTATTCTTGTCTGTTGTTCTCATTTTGTTGAACTGTACACATTATTGTTTCAAGTACTTTTTCGCAGTCTAGTTACACTCTGTACCAGGAATCTGCAGAGCAGCGCCGCGCATAACGGTAGAGAAGAGGAGAAAGTGAGTGAACAAAAAAACACACACAAAAAAAAACACCAGTGCACGCTGCTGCAAATAGCTAGTAGCCGCATTCGCGTTTTCCCTTCATGCACTCACGCACTTGTTGGTCGAACCCTTTGGAGTCCTACTTGCGCAGTGGACTTGTTTTTGTTTACTCCATTTGGCACTCAAAGTTCAAAGTAGTCGATTAGCGATAAAAGGATAGAAGGGAACGGTTGTAGATTTCTTCGTCCGGTGTTGCTATAATATAATCGAAGAAATCCAAATGATGGTCCATAGATCTAATTAATTCACTTCACTGGAATCAATAAAGTTTGGAGGAGAAGGACTAGAGCCTGAAACTCTTAAAGCCTTTACGAAGAGAGCAAAGAGGAAAATTGTTTATGACTGTGTACAGACTATTAACAATAACTAATGTGATAATACCAGCTGTCAGACAATGGCTAATGCAATCACCAACAGTGGCGCAACCACACAGGGGACTGAAATGAGTTCTAGGGGGGTAAGGTGGGTAAACATTGAAGGCCAAGTGTACCTGCAGGGGGCAATTGCCGCCCACAACTTCAAATTTTATGCAAATAAAGAAACTTTTCGCAAGATATTCTTGCTCGCTTCGCTTGCAATTTTTCGGTGGGGGGCGATGAGGACGTGCACGTTTTAGAGAAACTTTATGTAATTTTTTGCTGTTGGTTTATTGTGAGATGGATGTATTGGATGTGTAATGTATTTAAATAATGTATGTTGTATAGTATAATATGTATTAAAGAAACTTTGAATACGTACACAATTTAGTGTCAACGTCGCTCCATGTTGCATATATGTGAAACATATATCGTGCATGAAACTTATATATGTTAATGTAAGATAGAATTATATTTGGAATGTATTTATCAAGCATTTTCTGTCTTTCAAAAATAGTTTGTGTGCTTGTTTTCCATTATTAATGTCAAATTGAACGTGTTGAAAAATAATTCAAATCGTTTATTCGAACACAAATTCTTTAGCACCAACTTCTTCCCCCTTTTTGCATAATTTACGAGGGTAATAACGCCTTTGATACTACTACTACCGCTACTACTACTACTACTACTACTACTACTACTACTACTACTAATAATAATAATAATAATAATAATGTTGGTCCTGGGTTCGTATCCGGCTTTGGCATGGATGTTTGTGAGTGTCCATTCATCAATTTCATCATATCATCACTCATCCCCAGTTCCCAAATTAGCCCAAGTGGCACAAGAAGCGAAGTAAAATAAAGCAAATCAATAATAATAAGAAAGTTATAACATTATTATTATTATTAGCATTATTATAATTAAAATTATTATTATTATTGGTACGTTTAACCTGGTACTTCCTCCCCCTCAGAGAAAAATTTGTGGTTGCTCCTCTGATCACCAAATGAAAATAAATGTCTGATGAAGGGAGCGTGTGTTCTCCTGAAACGTCACAACGAAAAACTGTTTTCTTATGCTTGCAATAACCGTAAACTACAGGAAAATAATTGAAATTTCATTGACATTACCGTCCCATTGGCTGTATGGATGATTGGAAGGCGCAGTGGTAACGCCGTTTACTTATTACCAAGAGGTCTAGGGTTTGATACCTGGTGAAGGCACATAATGGTTAGGATCCTACACCAATTGATGTTCTGTCATGTTCCAGTTGTCAGGAAGAAAGATAGAAAGTAGGACTTTAGTGTATTAATCAAGGACTATAGAGATCTTCAGGGCACCGCTTGAAGTAATAAATGTTTTCTGGGGGTGTGTTTGGACGAGCCATGAGGTTAGGGGGTGCTCCTATGATTTAATACGGTAACAATTAGACAGCTGGGAGCGTTGCGAAAATCTTATGAGCCTGTGGGATAACATCCTATCCCATCTCCCCTCACTTCGAGCACTGCTTCAGGGCTCTTTCAGAAACTATGTTTTATGGCTAAGAGGTTACATCCAACAAAAATAGACTAGCTAATGCTGTTTCTCAGAAGTTTGTTTTAGGAGTATTTGCTGATGTTGACATAAATCAAGTGGGCATACAAAAAAATAGATGATTAGTCAAAAGTTGTAATAGTTGGATCAGATGTAGATTTGCTGGTCCTGCAGTTGCAGTGACCCCAAAGCCCCCTGTCTTTTACAGTATCAGAAAATCATATATATATATATGTTTCCTCATGGCCATTTTTTTCTTTGAGGGGCGTGAAGTTGGGGAAGACAAGAGTAGTAGAACTTTATATCATCTGATGCAAAATATCAGGCAGCCATCTTCAGCCAAGGAGGATGCTCTCAAAATTCCGACGACGTTCTTAGCCTAATTTCATGTGGCTGAGGGCAACTTGTGGATACTTCTGGGGTTTGCCGGAGATCAGGATATAGCTGCACTGTTATGTGCGAACACTGCAACCGACTTTCCTGCCACAATTCTCCAGTGTTTGCTCAAGGAAATTAACTACATTTTCAACATTATTGTAGAATATCATAGACCCCTCTAAATAGCGTACGCATGTGTACATAAAATGAAGAATATTTTCAGAGAGGATTAGATATGTTACACTCTGTCCCGGCAAACTCTGGAGCAAGGAAAACAAATACAAGTCCTCTGCGCAAGTAGGACTCGAGAGGGTTCGACCAATGAGTGCGTGAGTGCATGGAGGCGGAACGCGAATGCAGCTACCAACTGTTTACAGCAGCATGCACTGCTTTGTTCCGTCCATTCGCTTTCTCCCCTTCTCTACCGTTGTGCGCGGCGCTGCTCCGCAGATTCCTGGTACAGAGTGTAACTAGACTGCGAAAAAGTACTTGAAACAATCATGTGTAGAGTTCAACAAAATGAGAACGACAGATAAGAATAATGTTTTTCTGAGGTAAGTAATGCAAATATTTGCATACAGGCCATTTTAATATTTTGAAAACAAGATAATTAAAATTGTATATTCTATGACTCAACAGCACATGGGCTACTTTAAAATGTTACAAAATATTAAAAATATTGTTTAAATGTAGCACATATGAACAGTGCTCGAAAAATTGTCTTCAAAGCTAGTAATTGTGCATACTACGTACATGTTTCAAAAGTTGCGCAATCCAAACTTTGAAAATATATATCATGAAAATCGTAAGAGATATTTACACCGGGTTTTTTGCACTACACTAATCCTGTAGGCTATCACTGGGTTCATAAATTTATGTTAGCATTTATATAAATAAAAGCAATTACATTATTTTAAAAATCATTGTTAATTTTCTGTTAACATCTGATAACTGACTTTCAACAATAAATACCAACCAAAACAATTTGTGGGATGATTTGTTGGTGTTTGACTGGTTGTAAAACAGTTGCTTTGTGAGGTACAGCAGAAGCAGGGCATTTTTATTGGAAAACCTCTTGCACATGAGTGTAAGAATGAGTAGTAAAATACTCTTCAGCAATGCACACGCACTGCTCCAATGAATACGCCATGCTGAATCAATTTAAAAAAGAACAGGCACAGTAGCGGCGAAAGTGAGTCAGGGGCAGCCTACGATTCTCTCAAGAGTCCAATTTCGTCACAAAATCTTGATTTACGATTTTTCACGTAAATCTATAGCCAATACTTAGACACATGTTGCATGCAACTGTTGGCAATATTTCGACCTGCTAGTGTTGACATATTCAGATATATGTCCCAAATATGGCACTTTTCACTCAACCCATAAAATCGCCAGTCAAAAATTCATCAAATGTTGCACATGACCAATATTGGTCGAAAATGACAGACTGACATGGCATCAGTCATCAAATGTCTAATTATGACCCTTCGATAATATCTTACATATTTTTCTTACTCAGAAGTTTATTTCTGGAAAAAATTGAATGCTGCTTTCCGTCAGTTATTAATTTATATAATCTGTACGGATTGAAGTGATAATTTTAAGCATTGAAAATTATCTCAATGGATGAGGCTTTATATTGCAGAAAACCCGGTGTAAATATCTCTTACAGTTTTCATGATATACATTTCCAAAGTTTGGGTTGTGCGACTTTTGAAACACACTGTACAAGATGCTGAGCATCATGGTATTCAAAACATCGCTAAATTATTTGAGAAAGCAGGAAATGGGGTGTTGGAGGACAAAGGGTAAGAAATTGTTACGGACTCTATAGAATGTTCACAACGTTGATAAAAAGAATCATTTGCTAACTTACGCTGTACTGCAATTTGAACTTAAAAACATCAAAATTTAGTACATATTACAGCAAAAGATCACAGTCGCCAGGCTGAAATCTTTAGTCGCCATGGCGACCTAGCTACCGGAATTTTTCGAGCCGTGCATATGAACATAAAACATCAAAATGTGTGCATTTTTGAGGAACGCAGCGACAGTAGAGGATCGATCACATATAGCGAGTGAATGTGCGGGCGCACGCGTTCAAACTTTACTCTTTACAGGACAAAGTTTAGTAGCAAGCTTGCCATTGTTACTATCAAATTATAGAAAATGTTATATTCTACAACTTTTGTTCGGATAATTTTCCAATAGTTTCATTTGTAACGAAAATACAATGCCAAAAATGAAAATAGTTAGTATAAGAATTTACATTTTTTTCACTTTGTCTTAAAATTACGCATAAACCATTGGGAATATTTAAAACATAAAGTTGACCAAAGTTATGGCGAGTAATGTTGACACTGAAATTAAAAATAGAACGTCCCTATATTTTCACTAGTTTAAGAGATAGGGAAAACATTTTCCTAAAACACTGCATATTGAATGAATGTTCAGGGGGTCGTAGGCGAGGGAGAAGCTACGGGGAGAGAGGTGAGGACTTTTGAGAAAATACATCTCTCATGATGGTTTAACAATACACCAAAATTCAGCTTTCCCCTAATTATTTCCGATATCCCCCATTTTTTACCTTCGTTTCCTGGAATAATTGTCAATTCGACAATTCGTGTACCGGATTTTACAACTGGTGCTAATATATTACACGTTCCAAACATTATAGAAATGTACATACACTAATAACCTACTTAACGTGTGGAAATGACATTGAAAGACTATGAAGTATGACACAAACTTTCTTCTTATCCTCCTGAGACGACAACACTTTCAGTGCTACTTTATTATTATTATTATTATTATATTTTTGTTGCACGCTTGCCGAGATCCTACATCTCCTGTTAGAACCGAGGGACATGATGGGAGTGTATTCATTCTCAAGGTGCTCAGAACGTGTTATGTAAAACGCTAGGAAATTTTGGAGCCTCTTAACGTTAGAAGTTTTCCTTAAGGGTTTCATTTAGGCTCTTAAATCTAGATGAGTCTATCTAGAAAATTTGCACAGCTTAGTCACACACAGAACCCACTTTTCCGTAAAACCACGACATCTGCCAATAAAACACCATCATACGCATTCGCTTAACCTTATACAGGTCTGTAAGTCTACTTTCTCTGATGATGAGAGCAATACAATATATGCGGTGAAAACGTTGGACGCTAACACCCACTTAACCTGGTTGGTAATTCCGAAAACACTTGTTTGAGCCATTTCGCCAGGAAAGCTACAGTTCCTTTAGTCATGTGTAACTTGTATGATCATACCCAGATAGCACAGACAGCTTGCTGCAAGAATGAAGCAAGCTGACCACGGCAAGCTAAGTAGCTAGCAGCAAGCTTGCCATAGCAAGCTATTAGCTGGATGCAAGCTTGCATTAAGCAATCTAGTTACCATAATTGGAAGTTGCAGCAAGCTTGTCAAGGCATGCTTGCATCAAGCTTTTCATGATTAGGCTGTAAGCTTACAGAATGCAATGCTTGAAATAAGCGATAATATGTATCTTTAAGCTAAATTTATATATATATGGCTATAATGTACATTGTATACACTTATATTCATAACAGCAAAACTAGAAACAATTGGGGCTAATGAACAAGGAACACCCATGTTTGTAACGTCACAGTTTCTCTTTGCAACTTATAGAAACTTTTCGTGCTCTCCCAAAATATGCAATAGTTAGGATGAAGAGTTCAATGAACTAATCAATAATCAACCAATCTCTAACTATACACTGTTATTAAATTTTTCTTTGCAGTTTTTTTTTTTTTTTTTTTTTTTTTTTGTCCTCGTTTTCCATTTAGAAGGCTACACCTTCTCTTTGGTAAGTGAATTGTTTTCATAAATGTTTTCTCTTGCAAGGTGATGGTCTAAGTGTGTTTTCAGTATTGAAGTGGTATAGATTTACTTATTCTGGGGGTAGTTCACTTAGATGTTATTTATTCAGTAGTGGGAAAATCACTTCTTAGGAAAGTAATAATTTGCTATGGTGCGGCATGTGTTGGATATATCACGTGCCGTAGTTCTGGAGGATGATGGATTATATACAGCTGATAATCAGGATGCTGTGGATCTATCAGGAAGGTATACATGGTTAAGAGATGCTGTAATGGTGTGCAGTGGTAAGTGGGAAGGCAGTCGTGTAGAGCATCTTCGTACATTGTGCTGAGAAGTTGTGGATGGTGCGAGTTCATTCGACCAGTTATATATTTGTGACGGATGGCTTCGATGTGGGTTGTGATTTCCGGGAAGGTTATTCGCTCGTACAGTAGTCGTGTAGGACTTGGTAGGACTACTCTGAAGGCCAAACGAAGAGCATGTCTTTCCAGAACTTGTAGTTTGTGATAGAATGAGTCTGGCGCTGATATCCATGCAGTGTGGCCGTAAATTATTGCTGGTCGAAGGAAAGCCTTGTAGGTATGTAGGACAACCTGGGAGTTGAGTCCCCAGGATGTTCCAATTAGCCGTTTGAGCAAGCTCAGACGATTTGTAGCTTTTTGGACGATGTTGAGCAATTGAGGTTTCCATGTTAGCTTGGAGTCAAATATGACTCCTAGGTATTTTGCAGTGGTGGCAGGCAGAATTGGCGTTCCCCGTATTTTGATGTTTAATAATGTTGGGTTCCTTTGGATCTTCGAGCGACAGCCTGTCTGTAGAAACACCAATGCTTGTGTTTTGAGAGCATTTATTGTGAGACGCCATGTGTCACACCATCTTTGGAAGGAGTTTATAGCTGGTTGGAGAGTTTTGTTTATAGCTTGGATGGTTGAACAACAGGCGAGAAATGCGGTGTCGTCAGCGAATTGGTAGGTAGAAACTTGTGGGGGTTTTGGCATATCGGCAACGTATAGTATGTACAGTAATGGTGATAAAGCAGCACCCTGTGGAACGCCAGAGTAAGGGAAAATGGGGTATGACATCGCTCCATTTACAGTGACATAAGCGACCCTATTTGTTAGAAAGCTGTGTACTAATCTGACATAGCAAAGCGGTAGTTGGAATTTATGGAGCTTGTAAATGAGTCCAGTATGCCATACTTTGTCAAATGCTTTCTCCAGGTCGAATAGTACTAGACAGGATGGTTTGGAAGTGTTGAAGTGATTTGTGATGCGAGTCGTTAGTTTTAACAAATTATCAAGGACACTGTGTTGAGGTCTAAAGCCTGCTTGGTGCGACGGAAGTAAACTGTGTGCTTGTAAGTGCATGTGTATGCGTCGAACAATGATGCGTTCGAATATTTTGCTAAATGTTGATGTGAGCTGAATAGGTCGATAGTTTGTGGGGTTGGTACTATCTTTGTGTGGCTTTGGAAACATTAGAACTTTCGAAATCTTCCAGTCTGTCGGGTAGTGTCCTGTGCGGAGGATAAAATTGTAGATAATAGCCAGAAAGGACAGCAATGCAAGCGGGGCCTGTTTGATCAATACATATGTGATATTGTCCAAGCCGGGAGCGGTGTTTCTCTTCCTACGCACAGTATTGATAATATCGTCTGTTGTAATAGGAACCGTTAGAGCATTATTAGGATCAATATCGTGCGTATTGCTGGGTTGCAGTTGCCTGTTATTGGGGTTGGTGACTCTGTCAATTTTGGTCTGGAGGCGGAGATTTGGAGCTAATTGTGGTGTTGGAGTGAAAGTGTCTTGCAAGACATTTGCGAAGGCATAAGCTTTTTCAGTGTCGGTGTTTAGGGCTGCGTCCTTGATTGTTATTGGATAAGGAGTACTACTGGATTGTCCAGTGAGCACCTTGAAACGTTTCCAGTATTTGGTGGGATGGCTTTCATCACTCAATTGGTTGCACGTTTCAATCCATCGACGTTGTTTATAAGCTTTTATATAGTTTTGTACGGTACGCAGCCATTGACGGTGTAAGTTAAGGGATTCAGGATTTCTGGTCTGGAGGTAGTCCCTGTATGCTCGTCGTGATGCTGTGATTAGGTGAAGATATTGCGGAGGTAGCTTGGGTTTGTAACTATTCAGAGTGGTCGTAGGTATGTTAGTGGTTGCCGCACTGGTAATCTGAGCAGTAAGATGTTCCACCGCCGTATCGAGTTCCTCTGAATTGTTTGGTGGTGGATGCGGGTGAGAAAAAGCATTCTGTAGCTTTTCACTATATGCCTCCCAGTTCGCTTTGTTGTAACACCAGATTTTTCGAGGTTGTATTGTACTGCTCGTATTGCGGTTACCAAGATTTAAGGTAATTTTCACTGGGTCATGGTCACTGCCGATGGAATCCAGCACAGATATGTTCAAGCAGGCACTTAGAGATGTTGATGTTATAACAACGTCAGGGGTAGTGTTACTTATGGGACGTGTGGCTCTGGGCAGTACATGGAATTCTGCTGTAGTGTTTTGGTCCAGAAATTGTAAAAAGTTTGTTTTGTCTTGCATGGTTCGACTATGATAATTGATGTCCGCTGCTATGATATAATGTTTGCTAAGGGTTTGGATATGTTGAAAGAATTGGTATGGAATAGTCTCCCCTGGTCTTACATAGATGGTAGCAAAAGTAACGACCCGGGATGGAAAATAGATGGTACTAGCAGTATGTTCTGGCAAGTGGAAGTTTGGTGGGAAGGTAACTGTTCGATATGGTAATTTTCTATCTACTCCAATTGCTGTGCCGCCGTTTACTCTTAATCCCGGCGGACCATCGTGGCGTAAGATGTTGTATGGTGGAATATGACAGATCATTTTTGGAGCAAGATAGGTTTCGTTTAGCGCAAAGCAGTGAACAGATTCTTCCAAAAGCAGGTGTTGCAATAAAGCTTTTCGTTTAGAAACAGATCGGATATTTAAAAATAGAAAATTATACATATTCCGTACTGCCATATTCAAAACCTTAAACCGCAGTTTCCAAGTGGGATATGTGGAAATGCACATGAGGACCAGAGTATGTTGCATGGAGTTGCAAGTTGAAAATTGTTTTTGCAGATGCTGTTACTTGGGTTAATATGTGCGTTCTTAAAAATGGGTGCACATTTTGGAGAGTCAGGGTGAAGAAACGTATTAGATCTTCCACTGTTACTGGATGTCGTAGTGAATTGTCAGGTTTTGTAGCAGTGTCATTGGTGCGCAGGGGAACTGTTAGATCAGGGTGTTCAGGTATTGCATCTGGCTTGGCTTTGCATTTGTAACTGTATGTAGGATGGTTTTCCGTACATGTGACACATTTTGGTGCAGCAGTTTGGTTTTGACATTCTCTGGTTGAATGGGGTCCTGAACAGTATCCGCATTTATCTCGATTTGGACATGCAGCAGTAGTATGCTTGTTATACTGTTGGCATTTTTCGCACCGCAATGGAAGAGGTTGTTGAGAACGGGATGGTTCAACTTTGTACCTGCGTCTGTATATGTATGCTCCACTGTGTAGTAGGGTGTCTACAGCATTTTGTGAGTCTGTTAGGACCCGCACCATGTATGTGGGTCCGTTGTTATTGCGAATACGGATACATTTGCGGATTTGTACACCTTCGCATTCCAGTTCCTCAAAAATCTCTTCGTCTGTTAGACTAGGTTCTACACCCCTAATGACAACTGATAGTAGTGGGGATTTATGTGGTGGTGGTGGTTGTTTTTGAATGGAAGCATTTAGTGTTTGGATGTTTGCTTTGGCTCCATAGATTTCAAAAGAAGCTTTGTTTCTAATTAGTTTTGCAAAGTCTGGATCTGGTGATTTCAATATGATGCCATTACGGGTGAACAGTATTTGTGCAATTTGTGCCCTTGGCACATACTTAGATGTTTGTTGGAACACATGTTTTGCTCTGTTGAATTTGGTGTCGTAGTTGGTGAGCAGGAAGTTATATAAGCTGGTATCCTGTTGTTTGGATTTTAGTTGGGTTGCATGAGCTGTATTTCCTGTATCTCGTTTAATTGGTGATCTAGATCGTTGACGTTGAGGTAGAGGTAATCCTTCGTAGGAATTGCGACGTCGGTGTTTTGTGGAATAGCTGGACGTTTGCATTGGATCATTGGTACTTCGTGAATCGAGCATCGTCTCGGAGTTTGGACCGTCCGTCCGTTTAGTACCTCCGGTGAAGGTTTTCACCCCTTCTCGCTGTCGTAGCAGCGTTGCAGGAAGACCATGATGCATATCAGAAGACCACAACCGTGTGTTGTTATATGATCCAATGGAACAAACGAAAATCCTGTGGGAAAGCGAACAAACTCAAACCAACCGACAACTCAATCCAATGAAGCAATTCCAAACTAATTGTAGAGCCCAGGACAACCAAGAAGAGGAAGGATGAAGGTAATAAGGGAAAACAGTTTCAAAAAATAGTGCAAGTCGTATGTCTGCTCCACTCAACGTGTTCAACCAAAAAGGTTCCTCGCAATCACCTAACCACCGTATAGGCACAATTGGTACCGTTTGTCCGTTCCAGACTTACGGCTTCCACCTGGAATAATTGGCCCACGATGCGTGACACAAGAGAGACCGACTTACGATTACCTATACCTGATGTTCTTTGCAGTACTTAGCTCCTGATTATATAGTCTGGGATAAAATTATTTATCGTTGGAGTTTCACTTTTATTCACCACAATTTATTTTCTGATCTTCGTTGCAACTTCAATATTCACACACTTTTCAAAGGATAATAAAACACATTTTTTCACTAATTACAATCAAAGTTATCCTTACTGATGTTACTAAAACTTATGTTTGTTTAACATTTGAGTCACTGCCATCTAGTGTATGCCGCATGGAATAAAAGCTTTGTTGCTTTATTCGCACTGCAATTTATTCCACTGCATTCGGTTTTATTTCATTTTGTCACTATTGTTTATGTTTATTAAGTATCTCTATTGTTATATAAAATGGGTGTCTCTATTGTTTTATTTTTTAAAGAATGCATCCTATCACGCTAGTTATCACATGCATCAGGCTTACGTCGAGCTTGCCATGTCAAGCTTGCTTTGACAAGCTTAAAGGAAGCTATCGCAAGCTTGCCACAAGCTTATGTGCTATCTGGGTATCTACAATTTGTGCCTTCCCGATGGTGTAGTGGTAACATCGTCGCCTTTTGATCAAGGGGTCCTTGGTTCGATACCCGGGGGAGGGACATGGCACAGTGGTTCGGATCCCACTTTAAACTGTACGTCCATCCCGATTTGCCTTTCTGTGCATAAAGTGGACTTAAAACCACAAATCAATCATATCTAAAATTTACTTGAAGCTGCTTAAAATACATTTTGACTTAAATTACATTTACGTACCATCGTTTCCATCGAGGTGTGCGGGCTTGAGAACTTTTTCTACAGCATACTTTCCCTCATTGGCGTGTGATGCTGCTTCTGTTACGGTCTTATACTGAAAAACAATGACATTAATTTTTTCATGGCTATAACATTAGTGAGTATGTGTACATGCATACATATAAATATTATCAGGAAAACCGCCTCATCTTCTAAAGTGTTTTGGCTGTTAGTAAAACAGCTGATTTGAACATATTCTGCGGAGAAACCATACAGCTGGTCAGTGGCTGTGGCGGCGATTTGATTCCAAAACTGCGAGGGGGGGGGGGTTCAAGGACACTTTACTTTCCCTTGGTGGATGACGCTTAGCATAGTGCGGGGGCAAAAGTGGCAAAATGTGCCAGGGTTCAACTGCCCCCTAATCCCCGCCACTGCAGCTAGTGCAAAGTGTTGCTTAATTACGTTGCCCAAGAATTCATTTTTTTCTTTTTAACCATTAAGAAGTTTACATGGCATTTGGGAGGGAAAGATTGGCAAACTTTACATATATGTGTAGTGTGTGTGTATGTATAGTGCTTGGCGTGGAAATTTATATTTTGGTTGGGGGCATTTACTCAAGTCTTGGGACTAAGGAAGATACTCCTATTGTTTAACATTGCTGCAAGAAGGTAGGTGGAAGGATGTTTTGAGAAAATATTTTGAAACTGGAGGAAACCATTTTTCCTCAGCCCTTCAGCTGCTTCAAGACTGGATATGTACAATTTTAATGAAAACATTACAGTGGGTTCCAAAATAATCATCTAGCAGAATAATATTATACTGTAATATAATAAAAAAGCCATAAACGCAGGTGCAAAAAAAAAAAGGAATATTCTACTCAGATCTTTTATCTTAGTAGTCAAAAATAACATCAGCTGTATTTTTAGTACAATTTCGAAGTCCAGAATGCTTATTTTAAAAAAAAATACTACTTTAAAAATTCTTTACTGAATATCGCCTGCTTCTGGGCTATCCTATCTTAAGTATTCCTTTCTATGCGTAACCTTACTGACATTTTTTCTACCAAAAGAATAAGAAAAGAAAGTTTGGCAATGTTTCAGAAGACGTAGAATTTATTTCTCTCTCTCTCTCTCTCTCTCTCTTTCTCTCTCTCTCTCTCTCTCTCTGTCCATTTCAAACAAAAATTCTTAAGTGAGAGTGAAGCGGGAGAGGTGGCAAAAGAGTACTCTAACTCCTAAATCTTGGAGTACTGTTGATGTGGAAAGGGGGAGATGGAGCGGGGTAAGAAGCTGCATTGTCCCTCGAAGCCCATCAAATCTCTGCTGAAATCTGTTGAGTGTAACCAAACCACGCAAAGTTCGACTGAACGTTCTGGTAATGTGACCATCACCCTACTCTTTTCTATTATCTCGAGCAACTATTTATTATATTTAATTTATTGCTAAAATTCGTCCTTTGTTTGCTATTCAAATAGTTCAGAAATTTTGGATTTCCATCCTATCACAATAATTTCCACTCTAGATCGCGTTCAAAATAAAACAATGTAAATAAAATCATTGATTCTGAATAGTAGGGGAGACCGGGGTGAGTTGAGCATGTTTTTATGTTTAAATTTCTGCAGCTCTTAAAAATTACTATCTACTATTGATGAAATGCTACGAGCAATACCTGTAGTTTCCTTGGCCAAGATGAATTTTTATTACACCATAATGCTAAAACTTGTAAAGTTATTGCTTGTTTTTTGGAAGCGTGTCAGTATTGTCAATTCACCCCGTACTATATGGGGTGAGTTGACTGTATGTGCGGCGTCAGTTGACAATATGTGTAATTCTACCCCATAAATGGTTTGGAATATTTTATTTCAAACAATATACTGCCTTACAAATTACGAATACAAAAATGTTTTCAAGTGAACAGTATAACATGAGACATAAATGTTCCAAACTTTTTTTAAAAAAAAAGTTTACGGAAGTGCAATATATTGTCCTATAATCCTAATTGACAATAATATATATATTATTACAAACAATGTGTCTATATGCTAAGATGTTTCTGATGAAACAATTAATTGAAGAACAATTTTCTCAATAGGCCTACAGTATTGTCAACTAGCCCCTTCCTTCCTATTGTCAACTCACCCCGATCGCCATATTGGACTTTCTGGTCATTCCGCTGCTAAAAATTGAAGTTTAACAAAGTATTCGAATGTAGTATCGGTACAATTTACCATAGTCTTCTGGATAGCCTTAGCATAAACAATGTGCTTACTTACTTTAAAAACATATAAGGAAGAATATAGAGATGAGAAAATTTACTTCGCAAGTAAGAATTGATGTAATTTGTCATGCACTAGAAACTTTGTGAACAAGACACTGTACTTCATAGTTGTGAGTTGGTTCTAGAGATTACACATTCACAGTAACCTGCAATGTTGCCAACTCTTGACTGGTGGGAATAAAATGGACTTTGTCAACTCGCCCCTATGGGCAACTCCCCCCGGCCTTCCCTATTCTTGTGTTTCGTTTCTGGAAGGGTATATATTTCTTGAAAAATAAAACATACCCTTTGCTGTGCATATTGTTTTGTGTAAAATAAAACATGAATTATAAAATATGCAAATGGTGAGAAAATTGAAGAAAGTGTAGTGGAAAAACCATTTTCATAAATTATAATACAAGGTGGCCACTCTATGACCATGATAAAATTCAAGTATAATTTCCGGTTTCCAAGGCGAACTTTCCTAAGATTCAAGGGGACAGGAAGATGTTTACCACCCCCCAATACACAAATACCTTAACAATATGTTTGGTTTATGTGATTCCAATGTATCCAAACATTGTAATGCAATTTAATTGAACGGTATATACATTTAAAATATTTAGTTTAAGATACGGAGTTTATATTTGCCATTTCAAACACTCAGACTTGAAATAGATCTACACACACTAGTCACAAATGTTACGGGATACGCTAATCTACGAAAAATTGTAAATTGTATAAGGATTTCAACTGAAAATTACCTAATTAATTTCAAGATGTCTTATCTTGCAATATTCTTCCATCTGTCAAATAGTTTGCTCTGCAAACTAACAAAGTAGACGGATTTAGAGAATTAAGTTTTATTTTCCACACATCTTTCTTTTCCTTCCTCGATATAAATAAAAGCAATACTGTGAAAACTTGCCACAGGGCATTCAAAAAATATGTATAAATTCAATGGAATTTGGATTAATAAAAGTTGCAATTTTTCACGTCTACGGAGAAAAATTCACGCAGAAGTCCCTGTGAGTAGCCATCCTATAATAACATTAAAAATGGGTATTTACCAACCGAAAATGTTAAATTAATTATCTCATTTCATTTCCAGAATTATTAAATAAAATTAAGTAAATAGTTGCTCGAGATAATACAGAAAAATAGGGTTAATCGAACGAATCGAATCAGAACCTTTCGCGTGTGAAACGTATACGCTACCACGGCACTACATGAACACTTCCAAGTCTAACAATATCCTCGCCACATGAGACGCGCTTGGAAAGCTCCGAAACTTTAAAGCAATTTTTCTAGGAAGTAGCTGCCAAATTCGCGCTAGTTATAGTTCTTGTATTGACTTACGGCGGGCGGTCTACATGCCGGCAAGGGAAGTGGGGAGCGGGGAATACGCAGGAGACCAACCAAGCAACAGCGGTGGGGCCGAGAGTTGCGACGTAGCGAGAGGATGTGCTGCGCGCACTTCCTTCTACAGGCTGTTGCTTTTTGTATCGTGCTGGATTCGTCGCTTCCCCGCTCCCCACTTCCCTTGCCAGCATGTAGGGCTATATTACCTTGGCATTACAATACCTACCCTACCACTACATGAAGTCCCGTCCCCAATTCAGTTTCCAAGCCGTACCGTCTCCTTGTAATACATGAAAACACAGAAGAAAGGTACACATCGGGTTGATGGAAATCAGTAGGACTGATAATAGCAAAGAATACTTTTCACGGCAAGGTGTACATTTATTGACTCAGTACAGAAACTGTGCTCTAGGACAAATGCAGGGAAGACTGCGCATTATTTACTATTTAATTGGACTATTCCACTAATTTTCTAGCAAATTCCTCGTCATTAACACTCCCACATATTTTATTCGTTATTTGTGTTGCCTCTATGTTGCTACAGAATAAATTGCTTGTATATTGAAATTGAATAAATTATGTGCAGTTGTATTGAATCCGCTGAAAGAAATCATGTTCATATATTAATTTATCTCTGAACCACAGAGACTAATTTAAACATTCGTATAAATTAAACAATATTACATTCAACTTTTTTGAATAACCCAACACATATATAGCAGCTTCATTGAAGTAGTCCAACTAGGCACGGCATCATCGAAATGATCTTAAAAGAAGAAGGCAGAAACTTATTTCTTTAAGGTGAATGTCAGCATGAGTGTCCGGAAGGTGTGCAAGGGGAAGCACTGCCCCCCCCCCAGGATTCAAGTTAACTTGGAAGGGTGTTGCAGGAACATGAAAACTTGAAAGTGAAGGTGTTTTTGAGGGGGCAACAATATTATGGGGGAAATATGTGTTGTTTGCGCCTCTAGAAAAAATTATCTTGCTTTACCTTGCTTGCCCCTCACACGGAAAAATTCTGCGAATGTCCATGCCTATCAGTTACAAGGACTTACCATGCTGACGATGTAGCCGTCATAAAATCGTTCCTAATATTTGATTGCAGCTATTGAAAAGGCCCGGTTGCTATAGTTAGTATATGATCTTTACAGCTATTACAGATTGATCTGCTGTCGGCAATGGACAAGGCGAGACACTCAACAAAGCCTACGTTAAGACGCCTGGTACGAAACCATATTCGCAAACACCATTGAAATATGTAATGACTTGGATATATTAATTGAAATGATGATACGTGACGAAATGAAGTCCAGTTCAAATCAAAAGAGCAAGAATTCAATATTCGAACACTTCACTCCCTCCTTGCATCTCTCATCAGCATCATTACTTCTAAACACGTAATTAAAAATAGACTCCCTGGGAAATGGCTTAGGTGGTTGGGTGATACTACCTGATACTACATGAACTGTAACACATACAACTTTTTGTAAAATGCTGAAGATGTTTTCTGTTCTTCCTGTTATTCGTGTCGAGTCAAGCAATGTTCTCGAATATGGTGTACATAAAAACTAAATTACGATCAACACCATCAAATACCTGTTTAAATTATCAGATATTGCCTTATTTTAAACATCATATTCACTTGCAGGTTAGTGCAATTGTGGAGATGCTTAAAACTCTTGTACCAACTGAAAGAACACAAACATTCTAGAATGGGATCTTTCCGTAACACCGCAGGAGTTCATTCTGACGTGTACATGCTATCCAATATTTGTAAATATGTGTGCTTTTATTTGGCAAGCGTGCACATGTGCAAGTTTTAGTTTAAGAAGAGCGGGATTTTTTTAATACTCGGCTATACTCAGGTAAGTAAACGTTAGTTCAATTTATACACTAAGGATATTATTTGATTTTTTGTTATTTAGCGTTGTTTCTCTGCCTATTCGATATGCACCCATACATAGGAATGGATTCGAACTTTGGACCTTTAGCGTCATACCGTACTGTGCTAAACCCTCGGCCACTGAGACCGGCTACATTAAGTGTATGATATATATAATTCTGCATACATTTAAAATAACGGTAATGGGATTTTCGGTGTGTCCACTCCTGTCTCCTACTCGTCAATACAATACAACAGTGAGAGGGAATGAGGGTTCTCTTTCGCCGACTGTACTTTCATTTAGGCTCTGCCCCCCTTAAATCTGATGTCCTGCGCATGCTGCAATTTATTACCTTATAAAAAAAGTCACTTACCTGTTCATCTGATATGTCCGGTTTCAGCATGATCTTCAAGATTTCAATCAGTTGTACTTTGTCTTCAATCTCGATCCAGTCTTTCAGAAACTCCAGTTGATCTGCCTCGGATCCTGCGTCATGCAGTTTCTTCAGGATACCTATAGGCGTTCCTCGTGTCTTTCTTTCCTCCATATCTTTCTTCTTCCTTTCCGCTTCCAGCCTTGCCCGCTTTTCCTCCACCTGCTTTACAAGTTTATCTCGGTCCTTAATGTATTTCTTCAAGAGAGCATCCCTTTCTTTTTCGCTTTTGGCACTTCGTAATTTCTTGATGATTTCATCCAGAAGTTCGTCGTCGTCCACTCCTAAGGCTTGCTTCAGAACCTCTTTCAAGCCAATTGTATCAGCGTCGTCGAACTTAGCGATGACTGTCTTTGCTTGCGAATCGAAATTTTCTTTGCTTAGGAGGTAATTTGTCAGGATTTCTTTCCACTTTGCCGGATCATGATTCTTCATCAGTTTCTTCACCAGTTCCACCAGCTCATCATCATCATCCACTTTAAGGAACTTCCGAAGAATCTCCCTCATTCCAATTGGCTCAGCATCCTTCAAATTGTCAATGATTGCCTTCTCGTCCAAACCTGGACCGAGGTGTCTTCTAAGAAGCGGCTTCCACTTGGAGTGGGGCGTAGATCTGAATTCCTTACCTATTCTTCTATATGTTGATTCTTCAACCTGGATGTATCTCCTCAACACTTCTGTAGTTCCATATTCCTCAGCCTTTTCCAACATTTTTAAGACCATGCCTAAGATGTTAGGTACACTGTACTTCACCCAGTAACTCCTCAGAATCTCAATATTTTGCAATTCTGTGTCCCCAGATTTTATTTGCTTCTGTATCTCCAGTAGCAAATCTTCGTCTTCGATTCTCAGAAAGTCCCTGAGGATATGCATCATCCCTATCAAGAAGAGTGTTTCGATTTTCCTTTTTAAAATTTTGAGAATAGACATCTCAATTTCAGCCATTATCCTACAATTTCTTAACACCTGTAAATAAAAGCGAGTATTAGAAACTCCCTTTATGTTTGTGTTAATTGTTGACTACAAATTGTGGTTAATTTAAATTATTTTGGAATTTTGACACATGGGCACCGTACTAACTACCATGGTAGTTTCAATGGTTCAAACCATTACGTACTTGGAACTGTATAGCAATAGTTTAGTTAACCGTATCGTTAAGGCATACTCTTACCATACTAACAAATTTTTATTGTATTCCAAACTCGCTTTTAACAGAATCGTATTACATTAAAATCGATAAATGGTTGATGAGCATTATGATTATGTTCTCACATTATTTCATGTGTCCATATATGAAATATTTGCACCAACAATGTCATTGATTTATCGGATCAGTCTTGTCGAAGGAATGATCTCTTATTTGAAGTTGGTAGAATGGAATTCGACGCTAGTAATTAAAATGAATTTTATCACGTCTTTAAACACAGGAACAGCAATAGATTCTTTCCATTGTTCAGGAATTTCCTCTTTATTCCATATTAGACAGAATTCTCTCATATTTAATTAATTGTGTTGGTATTAAGTTACTGCCAGGTCATTTGTTATTCTAAAACTTTTTAATAGCATCTGGAACTTCATCAATGCTGGTTCTCGGACTACAGGTTCAGCTTAGCGAATACCATCATACTACAGCATGCTACTGTATGCTCCGTTATTAAACGTTTAGAATATTGAAAGCCAAGTTCGAAGTAATTAGTTATGTCGGTTATTGTTATGTTTCTAACTGTTCTGTGCAGATACTTGAATTGTGACAAGGTGCTAGGTGCTAGGAATGTTGCTAATGCGATCTTGAAATTCAACAGTTTAAACGCAGGTAGCAATTCGGTTTGTGAAAATATTTAAAAATGTAAGCTGAAATATGATGTTCAGGTTAACGAACTATATTTGTTATTTTATACATGGATTTACTTTTCTACAAATTTATCACTATTAAACACACCACATTTGAGTATAAACCTTTAATTTTCTGTTGTTTTTCTAACAAGATCTTTAAGGAAGTATTGAGACTCGGTGATTAAGTTTGGCTATTCCATATCTATAACAGACTATTTTTCTCTGTCAAGTAGAACCAAATTGAACTTGCTGAAAATGTAATTAATTTAATGTTAGATTATAACCTATAACCCTGATGTTTATCTCGAGGTTTGATTTCTCTGATTATGTAGTCATATTCAACGCATATTGAATAATTTTTTCCGTCTTAATCTACAATTGTAATGTCTCTTTCTTGATTTTTAGATGTTCCAAAATACTAATTTACTTATTGATCAGATAATGTTATATTTTCTTCAAAGTATAGGATTAATGAGACTTCGTTTTAATATCTTAATTTTATATTAGAATACTGCACTTTTATAAAATCTTATTTCTCATCTACTAATTAATATTTATACCAGATCTACACACTCACTTACTAGCATTAAACGACAATCTCCGTATTGTATTCTGTAACTTCTTCTTCTTCTTTATTTTTGTTGGCTCACACCGCGAATTTTCACGATTTCTAGCCAAAGTTGCCGAGTTCAGGTGCACCCAACGGCGAAAGAAACAGTAGGCGAATTGTCCACCACCGTTTTCATTCGGTCTGAATTACACAATGTGATGATAATGAAATAAAGACGTGAATAAGCAAGCAACAATGCCTGCTTTGAACCAACATACTGTAGTTTCATTTCTTAAAACAACGCAGGATGTAAAAAAAAGTAATTAAAATAGCAGTGGACAATTGCTTACCATTATCTTTGCCGTTGACTGTACTATTATATAGTATGTTCCAAAATGTTGGATAATGCTTTTCACTTTCTAGTACCAAAATAACTGCAGTACGAGGTTCAGATATTAATGTAGATAAGCATATCGGAAATGGAGATTGAGTGTTTTGATACCTTCGCACCGACAGGAAGTTGATGGTACAGTGTCTCTCAAAAGTTTTAGGACAACGACATTTTAAACTAGGCAACCCAATTTACACAAGGCGTTGGTGGGTTGCATGTAGAGTTAGGCTCAATTTCAGGGTTGCCACATGCACATTAGATGTTTATAAAATACGCGAAAGAAAGATATCCAAATATTATTGCATAAAACTAGAAAAAAATCATTATTACATTTGTTGCAATACTCTCAGAAAGAAACAACGTCGATTTTCTAGTATTTCATTGTTGATGAGTCTACACAAAGGAAAAGTGGAGAGAGGAAACGAAAGGGAACAAAGGAGAGGAAAAAGAGAAAGCAAAAGGAGAAGAGGAAAAGTAAAGAAGGGAAGAAAATAGAGGAAAGAGGATGTGGATAGGAGAAGTAATGAGTGGAAAGGAAAAAGATGCGAGGAAAGATGAGGAAAATGGAGCAAAGAGGAGAGAAGAGAGGAAGGAAAGCGAGGTGATAGAAGAGGAGGAAAGGAGTTTGGAGAGGAGAGGAGGAGACGAGAAGAGGGAAGTGGAGAGTAGAGTAAAAGAGAGAAAGAGAGAAGAACGAAAAGATGATGAGAACAGTGCCGTGGAGTCGGAAATATAAGACAGGAGAGGAGATAAGAGGAGTGGAGAAGAGTGGGATGAAGACAAGTGGCGAGAAAAGTAGGGAAGGCGGTATGAGATAAAAATAGAGGAGAAGGACGTGAGAGAAGAAGGAGAAGGAGAAGTTAAGAACAGAAGGGACTGGAGACGAGAGGAGAGAAGGGGTAGTTGCAGAAAATACGTCTCGGTGTCAAGAACTGATGCATTGATAAAATTATCGACATGAAACATTCATTAATATTTTATAATGTATTGGAGAATGTATTAGATCAGTGCGAAATTCCTTTTGGCCGAGTTCAGAGCTAGATAAAATCTTCCACGTAAGATCTTTGATTTTACCTGCGATTATACCACTAAAATCATGAATTTAATTTTTATTTATAAGAATTATCCAATTTTTCTCCTCTTCTAGATTCGTTGAAATTTTGTTATTTAACATTTCCTCTCCTCCCATCGTTAATTCCAAACTGAATCATTCCGTTTCATACGGCGTGGACAATGAACGCAATGGGATATGTCTAAATCTTACGAAAAGTTTCTGCGACCGGAGGGGTTTGAACATACGACCATCAGATTATCAATCCTTAACAGTAACCACTACCCCAGAAGTTTTCGCTCCTGAACACAGGTAGAAGGAGCTGACCAATGTGAAATGCCAATCCAACCACCCCTCCTATACATGTCATGTGTAAAGAATACTTGTTTGTTACAAAGAAAACGAAGGTAATACGACTCGGCGAATACATTTAATGGAGAATTGCACATGATGGAAACTTTTCAGTCGATATTTGTGAAGGTATCTTTGCATTGAACTCGAGTGGAAAAAGGGGTAATATTGGTGTGTCCTGAATTGCCACAAATATAAATGGTTATTTCAATATTTGTCAATGTCTTTGAAGCAGAACACAATTATCGTTAGAGTATCATAATTCAAGATCTGATACGTGAAAATATCCCTTTGAACGTGTGTCAATTCAATTTATTTGTTTATTTTTTTTTAGTAAATTCCAGTTTTAGGACATACTAGCCACTATACACTATTATTACAAATAATGTTGCCATGCTCTTGTTTAATAGAAGGAGAAATATTTTTAAAAAGAAAAAGAAAGAAGACTTCGTAAGGAGGATCGAACCTAGGACCGTTTACAATGCTTTCAAGAACTATAACCAATACACTACGTCCTTAATTATTCTGTCGCCTCAATATTGTAAACGTTATCCTGAAAAAAAATCAATACTCTCATATTGCTCTGTACTTCTATAATTTCTTTATACACATGCATTTGAAATCTTACTCTGAATTTCTTTCTTCGTATGAGTATATCTAAGGTTGTGAATATATTTTATTTGTAATTTTATAACGGTTACATGAACATCTACGAAATAGTTCCTTATAACTTGGTATCTGTAAAGAGATACATTCAAGTTTTCAAATGATTTTAGACCACTAGATTTTGGCAAGGGATTATGTGTGATCCGTGTCCAGTCATCATTGCTGAAACAAAAGTTTGAAAACTCTGTGGAATTTTCATTCTGAGATAAGTTGCTTTACTTCCTACATGTATGCGAACTACACTCTGTCCCACTTATCTCTGGAGTAGGTGAACAAAACAAGTATCTGAGCAGCGATGAACCCATGAGAGGAACGGGATTGCGTGGAGGGAGGAGATCCACTGCAGTTACGAGCCTTTCCAGCAGCGTGTACTGCCTCGCTCTGTCCACTCGACCCCCCCTTTCCCCTCTTTCCCCTTCTCTTCCGATTTGCGCAACTTTGCTCCAGACATGCTGGGACAGGGCACAGTTAATTGTGTGCCACACATTTAATTCTTACTCAATGTTGTCAATTTGTATTCAGGGGGTAGTTTCACAGTTACAAACTATTTTGGCCTTGATTAGAAGTTTAGTGTAAATAGTCATTTTGTTTATATATTATTTTAAAATTGAGGTCTATGGTTGAAATCCTCATATTTAGGGCTTGAACTCGTCACCTAAGAGGTTGAAGACCCGTCCTGTTCTTTGTGCGTGACCATCTTTTTATTTTTCTATTCATTATTCATCCTCATCCTCGCGATTAGCCAAAAGTAAAATAAGAAATGTCCTCCTCCGTGATCGTGCGGTCTAAGGCGCTGTGCTTTGGACTCTGACTGCGGTACGGCATGTGTTCGAGTCCGTCTGGGTTCAGTCTCTGGCTATGGTCTCTGGGTTCTCGGCCTGTATATAGGAACGGTGGCAACCCACCATCGTGAGGAAATTGGGGAGCTACGAGTGAGTAGCGTAACCCGGTCTCGGAAATCTCCTATGGGGGATGTTCCTGGGTAAACAAAAAATAGTCGATCAGACAATTCGATTATCGAAGGCGATAAAAGAACTTCCGGTTTGACCAAGTTTCCAATATAAGCTAGTGGAATAGAGATTGTCTTCGAGCTTACTTTGTTAAAAAGGAGCGGATACAAAATGGATCACTTGAAATTTTTAAGTGACAGAGAATTAAAGATACCTCGAAGAAATTGACCAGTTCCCGGAGCCATTGGATGAAGATTTATGGAACAATAGAAATCTTTACTGAGACAATGTTGATCCTCCACCAATGGTTTCGGTTTTTTTTTTGAGTTGGTGTTTTAGTCCACTTTGTGCACAGTAAGGCTAATCGGGACTGGACCTACAGTTTAAGTGGAATCCGAACCACTATGTGCCTCGACCGGGTATCGAACCCAATGGTTTCGTTGGTATATACATTAAACAAGCAAGTAGATTCGCTTATAAATTAAGTAACAGACTTTTTATATTAAAAAAGAAGTAAATAATAATAAATTCTTAAAGGTAAAAGGAAGATTAAATACACCCATGAAAAACGAAGATATTCTGCTTAGCCTAATAGTTATAAAGTGCACATTTTATTTCTCATTAATAAAACCACAGATCAATTTTTACATTCCATATCTGGTGGAGGCACAATGTGGCTTAAACTCTAGGTTGAGTCCCGAATAGTCTTACTGTGCATAAAGTGTACTTAAAACAAAAAAAACTGAAATGTACTCTGATTATATCAGAATGGATAATTTTTCGACAATGTGTATCACTAGAACACAGCTCTCTTAATTGTTCTTTTTTCCACAGATGAAAACATGCATGGTTGTAAAAATGTACATCTTTTAAATTTGTTATGCCAACATATGTGCGTTAGAAAATTATAATTTAAAAACACTTAAATATTTCATTGGGTTTATTTAACGGCGATGAAGTGACGTGTCTAGGGCCTACTTTCTCATGTCGTGGTTCACAGTTTTTTTGCATTACTGCCTGAATCCACTGAGTTTTCGTATCTGTTCTATCAAAAAAATATTCACAGATACTTGAGAAAAATTATTCGTTCTGGACCTCATATTGCAACCAACAGCCACGCAATGATTGTCGTCTTTTCTGCAAGATATTACCCTTACATCTTTATAGGGTCCCGCCCGTGCCGAACAGGAACGAAGTTGTAAACATCAGGTGAACAACCCATAATGGTTGAGGGTTCGACGTGCTGACCCCACGTCACTCCATCTGGTTGAAGATCACTAGGAAGGATTGTGGGAGGAAGACTGGCAGTCGGGAGATAGGCCAAGGCCCTTCGTGAGGTGTTGAGCCATGCGTTATTGTTATTATTAAAATAAGAAAAACAAGGGAATGAGGAAAAATTAATAAAAAAAATATCTATATTAAACCAACCATTCAATTTTTTTTTCATGGATCGGTTGCCCTACTACGCGGTAATCCAAATAAGTATCTTACATGTTACACGATAAAGCACGTATTACTATCCGAATACTCATTCAATAAGCATTTTTGTTTGTCAGGAATCATTACTTATTGCATGTTGAGCTAGTGCCCACCTAGCCGCCTCTGATGAAATCTATTATTCTTCAGATTGTCTTTAAAATTCGACTCTGGTCACTTGTAATTTGCTGGGTGTAGACGCTGTGCATCGACGCACAATGTTTTGCGATAACAAGCGACCTTGTGAAGCGTGACTCATGAACGCGAACAAGCTAGGCTACCAAGCTTATCTGCCTTTGAATACCCAGTCAATTTTTTAACCTTTCCCGAACGCGATTCCTACTGTAGAAGTATATACGTATATATTATCTCAAAAGAGCAAGAAAGGAAATTCAACCAATGTTCTCCCGTCGTATAAAACAAAATATTATATATTAAACGAAAAGTTCACGATTGTCAATAAACGGTTTAACCAATCTGAGCTTTCAGGAACTTTTCACGCATAATTCCACTGTCTAGGCCAATGACAGAAAAGCAAGCAATACTTTTATTTATTCTTTAAATCAATTAAAGGAATGAGTAAGAATTTATAAGAAATAAAGAGCGGAACGGAACGACTGTATTTCTACCTTAAAAATTGTTGTTCTTCGAAATAGTAAAATAAGAAGGATTTAATCCAACACCTTAACACACTGTTCCACGACTCTCTATTGACTAACACTGTCAAATGTGATGTGATTTTATGAATACAATTTTCCGCCTGTTTACGTATAACGGCTCGCACATTTGGCAGTTCGCAAACGTTTTTGCAACCGCTGTAATTATTTCCTGTTACCATACGTAACAGCAAATACATTTCATAAGACTGTTCTGGACACGACACTTGCGTCAGAAAACAAGCGTTTCGTATGTTGCAGTATCACAAGAAGAGAACATCGCCCTGCAATGTTCAAGACTCAAGATATTTTTTATTAATAATGCCCAATCAACATAATAAGTTAGAAGAAGTAACTAGCATTTTCACAACATCTACCAATATTCTTGTTTTTCTTCATCACTTCAAAAATTCAAAATTAAAGTAAAATTCATGTATATCCAAGGACATTTACAATATTGGAGGAACAGAATACTTAAACATTGTTGATTCAACGGAAAGTAAGGGCGTGGTGTAGTGGTGTCGGCCCCCGTGGTGGAGTGGTTAGCACATCGCGCTATGACGCCGGTGGTCTCGGGTTCGAATCCCGGCTCGGGCATGGATGTTTGTGATTGTCTGTCCTGAAATTGAGAATTGAATGAAATGATATGGGCTGCTAGGTAGCAAGGTTCGATCCTCCTTACGAGGTGTTCTCTTTTATTTAATTCAACTCTTATTAAACAAGAGCAAGGTGACATTATTTGTAATAGTAGTGTAAGTGGTTACGTTATTCTACATCTGGAATTTGCTAAAAAAAATAAACAAATAAATGAATTGACACACGTTCAAAGGGATATTTTTATGTATCAGATCTTGAATTATGATACTCTAACGATAATTGTGTTCTGCTTCAAAGACATTGACAAATATTAATGAAATAACCATTTATATTTGTGGCAATTCAGGACACACCAATATTACCCCTTTTTCCACTCGAGTTCAATGCAAGGATACCTTCACAAATATCGACTGAAAAGTTTCCATAGTAGTTATGGTACCGCCTTGAGTCCGATAAATCAATTGATTGGAAAAGATCGATCAAAGATCAATTGATGACGCAGCAGTTTTTTTGTGTTTTTTGACGTCTCAAAATGGGCGGGGCTTATTTTGTAAGGATGATTTTGATTGGTTGTGACGTCATAAATGGGCGGGGCTTATTTTGTAAGGAGCGTTTTGATTGGTTGGAGGAGGGAATTCGGTTTTTCCCGCGGTAGTTTCCGGCGTCTGAAAACAGATGGCGTTGATGAGTCAAAAAGTCTGGGTTGGGGAGGAGGAAAAGTAGGCGACGCGGTGACGGTTGGTTTTGTCGTAATTGGAGTACGTGTTTCCGGTGTCTGAAAACAGATGGCGTTGATGAGTCAGAAAGTCTGGGTTGGGAGGAGGAAAAGTAGGCGATGCGGTGACGGTTGGTGTTCTGGTAATTGGAGTAGGTGTTTCCGGTGTCTGAAAACAGATGGCGTTGATGAGTCAGAAATTCTGGGAATTTGGGTGTTTCCGTTGTTTGAAGAGTCATTGTTGGGAGGAGGTGTTTTTCTCGGGCGGCCGTTGATGAGTTTGAAATTCCAGGAATTAGGTGTGGTCTGAAACATGCCCGAACATGTTTTAGATTGATGAGTCATTCTGGGGAGGAGATGTTTTTCTCGGGCGGCCGTTGATGAATTTGAGTGATGGAGAAACGGCAAAAAGAGAAAAAGGAGAGAGAGCGTCTAGATGTAAAGAAAATAAATAGAGCGAAAAAAGTAGGTTTCACGGAGGGGGTGACTGTGCATAGTGTACCAGGGCAGGAAGAAGATAGGAGAGGCACGTGGGCGTTGGATGCTCTGCGCAAAACGATGCGTGCCGAATATAATTCGAAAATACGTCACGGAGACAGTACTATATAAAGAAGAAGAATTGTGTACGTACCGCAGAACTGTTGATCGAAGCCTACCGACCGGAGATCATAACCGAGACTGGCACATCTGTTGCGAGAGTGAAGAAAATTGAAAAAGTAAGAGACAAATATTTAGTTTTAATGTTCTACCTAGAACAATGCAAATCGCTGGTCAAAGACTATTATCACCTTCACACAGTGAGAATCGTAAACATAAATACATCTTTCTTTTGAAGCAGACAGCTTGAAAGGTGTGAAAATAAAAACGGTACCTGTGTCATCAACAGTTTAATGCAGAAGAGGATGACGTTTAACAGTGATCGATGGTGGGGGGGTCGGCTCCCGGTCCTCTTCTGCTGGGGGTGGGAGAGGGGGCGTATAGCGTTCATCCTCCTCTTCTTCAACCACATCGGTGACGTCGTCCTCTTCTTCCTGCTCTGACAAAACGGGAGAAACAGTAGGAGAAATAGAAGGAGAAACAGGAGGCACCAGTTGGCGCTGCCGATTGGCTCTAGCATTTCGGTTACGCATTCTGAAAAACAAAATATAAGAATTAAAATATATTCCGTTCCATGTAGATATCGGCTAGAAAGAAAAGTTATCAGATGTGTAGCATATATAATCGGAATAACAGCATGCTAGAATAAACGATGTTATCAGAAATAAACTGAAAAAATAATTACCTGGCTCTATACCGACGGAGATTGGCGTGGAGCCTTTCCCTGTTCCGGGTACGTCGATCCCGGAAAATAGCGGAGGCACGATGTTGGGCCTCCTCAATTCTATTTTCGTCCTCCAGGTACCGCTCAATGTACCTCGTAGTCTCTGCGAAATGCGCAGCGCCTTCAGTGCCTGCCTGATGTCGATAATATGCATTTCGCAGAGCCTCCCCGTGATGGATTATGTGTTCCTGAAAATATGTGTGAATTAATATATGAAAGTGATTAATTTGTGTAAAACATAATTAACATATTTTCTGTCTAATTTCAGATGTCGACACTTCCCCTTGGATTCAGTTTGGTGTACGGCGATGTCAAGGAGACGACAGCAAGTCCGACAGAACGAAGGAACTTATGGAGCAAAACACATGCAAGACAGGTTGAAAAACACATCGGCAATTATGTGAATTTCTGTGAAGAAAATGGACTGGCGGAAGAGTTATTGGCAAAATTAGAAGAGACATGTAAAGATATCGAGGTATCGGTGGACTGTTTGGTCAAAATATTTACTTACATTGTTGACAAGAAACGAGATGCGCCAGTGTTTGGCGATTTTGTAGAGAATATACAAAGAGCGCAATATGTACCTTCCCATCTATCTTTAAGAATATGTTTCGAATTGATGGAGGTGTTTAAAGGTGTGAGAAATGAGAAGGGTGAAAATAAGAAGACAGGGGAAACAGGGGAAAATATACATGAACGAATGATGGAGATGTTGAAAAAAAGAAAACTGAACGAGTAACAAACACATCTACCGGTAGTGTAACAAAATATGTAAAAATATCTAATAACCTGTAGTACGAGTTGAAATAAAAAGTTTGTATATGTAGAAAACTTGTAATTTTTTGTAGAAGTTCAATGTGTTAATAAAAGATTTTGTACAGAACAATATTGTTTTTGTATATAAATAGTATTATATTAGAATACCTAAGACAGGATACAAACCCCAAAAGTTTAATGAAAAAAGTACCACGAATCCTGAAATTAACTATGTTTTGATAAAAGAGGTACCGGATTCGAAACTCTCCAGACATGGTTCGAATCCTGGAATTGCCAATGTTTGCATAAATAAAACTCGGATTGGAATCCCACTCAGGTATGGTTGCGAATGTCGACGGAGGCATTGGATTCGAATCCTGCAATTAACTAAGGTTCCCTAAAAACATGTTTGATTCTGCTCAGGGATGGTTGTGAAATGTAAAAGGGTACTTACAACATGTAATAAATCTTGGCCATCCATGTTGCTGCCCAGATGAAAAGGAGATGAACTGGAGGGAAGGATGCCTGCAGAAGGAATTCTATCCACTTCCTTATAGAGACACACATCTGCAATTATTTTTTTCAACGTACGTTAGAAGTCTGCATATGAGATCACGACGTTTTTGTGAATTTTCAAAAATGAGAACTGCTTCACAAATCATGTTTCTACACCATTCCGAAACGGTACAGTCTGTAGTGAAATCCAGCAGTGTCCCCGATGTTTCAGAATTATTGTAACACACAATACATATGAAAAACTGCATAAATGTAACATGAAATACTGTACTGTATGCAACTGCGTGAAACCTATAAATCATTTCTGCTACATGGCTATACCCAAACCTAAGCAGAATTCTAAATTTCTTTATATATTTTACGATTTTGAATGTTACACAGATATTCCTCACTCCGAGAAAGAGAAAAGTTTTCTTCATGTTCCTAATCTTATTGTGGTGCAGACGGCCTGTCACGCATGTTACAAGAAAGAGGATCTAACGGTTCCATGTTCTGTTTGTGGAACAAGAGAGTTTATATTCTGGGATGACCCTGTAGACACATTCCTGTCCTACCTGGAATTGCAACATAAGTTTTCAAACATAACCATTTGTGCACACAATGCACGAGGTTACGATTGCACGTTTCTATTACGAAGAATGCTGGAAAGAGAAATGAAACCTCGCGTGATCTTAGACGGTATCAAAATCATCAGTATGTCATACCAAAATCTTCATTTTGTGGACAGTCTCAACTACGTTCAGACAAATCTTGCTGGATTTTCCAAACTTTTCGGTTTGCCTGTTCAGAAAGGCTATTATCCGCATCTGTGGAACACCTACAAGAATAGAAATTACATAGGACCGATGCCTCCTCCTTCTGCATACGGCTATGAATATATGAAAACAGTTGAAGATCAGCACCGTTTTATGTCCTGGTATGACATTGAATGCAGCCAAAATGTACCTTTCAACAACATAAACCAACTACTCCAATACTGCATCAAGGATGTTACCCTGTTGAGACAAGGATGTTTGAAGCTGAGACAGAATTTCCTAGACATATGCAAGATCGACATTTTCAAGGATTGCCTCACAATAGCATCTGCCTGTTCACTAATTTACAGGCAGAAATTTATGCCGGCTAACACTATAGGAATAATACCTAAAGGAGGTTACCATCATGCAGATCAGATGTCCAAGTTCGCATTGAAATGGTTAACCTACGTGGAAGAACAAAATGATGTAATACTTCACGGCGGACGTACTCGTGAAAAATATGTCATAGGAGGGCGTTACAGAGTGGACGGGTATCACGGGGAGACGCAGACGGTGTACGAGGCGCTTGGATGCTACTGGCATGGTTGTCGACGCTGCATATCAATTAACAGGGATATGTATCCGAAAGGTGACGAAGAAGATGAAACCGTTCAGGATAGTAACAGTGACAAACATAGTGACATGTTGAACACTGCAGCCTTCAGATACGAGACAACGTGTCGTAAACTTGAGGCTCTACGTTCTGAAGGATACCATGTTGTCACAATGTGGGAATGCGATTTCAAAAAAAATATTGCAAGCAGATCCTGAACTCGATAGACATCTATCGACGCATCCTATCGTTTGCTGCATTCCTTTAAATCCACGAGACGCCTTATATGGAGGAAGAGTTGAAACAGTCAGGACGTATTACAAAATCAAGGAAAATGAGAAATTACAGTACTATGATTTTACAAGTTTGTACCCTTATGTAAACAAATACTGTGCCTATCCTGTCGGACATCCTACCATATTTCTAGGAACTTCTATTCCTTCGGTGAATGAGGTTTTAAACATGGAGGGGCTCATAAAATGTACTATTCTACCACCAAAAGCCCTTTTACATCCTGTTTTACCTATAAAAATGCATGGAAAACTGATGTTTGTCTTGTGTAACAAATGTGCTATCAGATTAAAATGTGAAGGTACATGCAACCATTCCGATGAACAACGCGGATTTTCGGGGACTTGGGTCATCGCCGAGGTACGTAAAGCTTGCAGTTTAGGCTACAGAGTACTGTCAGTGTCGGAAGTGTGGAAGTATGAAACATCGATGTACGACGCTGTCACAAAAACTGGAGGACTTTTTGCTGGTTATGTCAACACCTTTTTAAAAATAAAACAGGAAGCGAGCGGCTGGCTTTCATGGTGTCAGAACGACTAGGATAAGAAGAAGTACATACAGAAATATTTCGATAAGGAGGGTATTCTATTGGAAGAAAACAGTATCGAAGTCAATCCTGGTAAACGTACTCTGGCTAAACTCTGCCTTAATTCTTTATGGGGCAAGGTTTGCCAACGGGACAACCTTTCCCAGACAACCATCATCAAGGAATCGAAAGATTTTCTCGATAAAATGACTGATCCAAATATAATGATTGGAGGAGTCGTATTCATCAATCAGGACACAGTTTTAGTGAACTGGAAATATGTTGAAGAGGCTGTCAGTCTGAACAGGAAAGTAAATGTTCCTATCGGAGCCTTCACAACATGCCATGCTCGTCTGAAACTGTACGAACTTCTCGAAAAGTTGGGTGATAGGATATGTTATTGTGATACAGACTCTGTAATTTACGTAGATAGTCCTGAAATGGAATATCATCCCCAGACAGGTGACGCACTAGGAGAACTCACCGATGAATTGGTAGATTTTGGTCCCGATGCAGTTTGTGAACAGTTTGTTTCAACGGGACCGAAAAGTTACAGCATGAAAATAACAAAACCGTTCTCCGAACCGCAGTATATCTGTAAAGTGAAAGGAATCACATTGAATACCTCCACATCGGAATTGGTCAATTTTGATACCTTGTGCGACATGATAAACAATGAGCAACCTGAAGTTATGGTCGAAAATATTTTCAGGATCAGAAGAACAAAACAGTTCCAAGTAATCAGTACATATGAAAAAAAGCTGTTTCAGCCGGTACTGTTGAAACGACGTTTCGACGATGAACATTTATCGTATCCCTTCGGATACTGTGCTGACTAAAATATGCCTGTAGTGGTCCAGAGTTTGAACCCTTCTTCGGACCGTCAGTGTATAAAATGTGTTTACAATGTGGCAGATCTTCATTTTTCTACAAATCTCCAGTATAAAACATGTTTCCTAAACTTTCCCATCCTTTCACCATGATGGTCTGCGGAGCATCAGGAAGTGGAAAAACTACTTTTGTGACAAATATGGTCGACTCCATCGTTCATCTTGTCGAAGGACCCGTCAAGAAAATCGTATGGTGTTACGATCACGAAAACAGTATTCCGCAAAATCTTCGAGATGTGCAATATCATAAAGGTATCGTCGATTGGCAGTCGTGGAACGGAAAAACCCCTACTCTCATAATCCTGGATGATCTTATGATGGTTGCTCAAGGAGAAAAAGTCGCCGACCTTTTCACAAAAGGCAGTCATCACAAAAACATTTCGGTGGTGTTCATAACACAGAATCTTTTTCATCAAGGGAAAAATTGCAGAGACATTTCGCTGAACGTAAAGCATTTCGTTATTTTTAAGAATCCGCGAGATATGAACCAATTCACTGTGTTTGCACGACAACTTCATCCTCACCGCATGAAGGAACTCGAAAAAGTATATATAGATGCTACCACTCAACCTTTCATTTATTTGTATATTGATCTTTCACAGTCACCTTTCAGTTATTTGTATATTGATCTTTCACAGTCAACACCGGATTCTTTACGTTATCAGACAGACATTTTTAACCAGAATTACTCAACTGCATATCTTCCTCAGGAATGTTTAAAACATCGAGATGAGGAGAACGAGGAAGACACGTACCAAATCACGTTCTAACAGGAATTCGTCTTCTTTCAAGAAACATTCACCTTTCTTGCACGTGTTGAAAAACTCACCGACCAAAATCCGTAAATCATTATTGAAAAGTGCTCCGAAAAAGACAATTCGTTTCATCAGCGAATGCTGCCTGAACGTTTTAAAAGGAAACGTGAAGATTAAACCGTCCACAAAACGTCGTCTGACACCTTACAAGTCGGTCTTACGCAATCTCGTGAAACCGAAAGTGAACATCGAAAAAAGAAGAAAACTTCTTGTGCAGAAAGGAGGATTCCTACCCTTACTTCTAGGGTCTTTGTTATCGGGTCTTCTCGGTACTCTCATTCCTCATTGAAAAATGGCATCTTCTTACAAAAAGATGATCGTCCTTTCACCGGAACAACTAGCACGTATTCGCGGTTCCGACTTATCTGTAACTCAAAAATTATCTGTTCTGGATAAGAAAATGAAAGATATTCTGAAAATGAAAAATATAACAGACGATCAAAAATGGCGGCTTTACAGAAAAGAACTGGACGAGTATTTATATCTGAGTCGAAAATCCCAAGAACCATTACAAATTCCTATTGTTCAAGATAACGACGGCTCTTCTACTATTTCGCCAGGATCGACGTATTTTCCTCCGAACCTAGCAGAGACGTTACTCCGTAATACACGTCATCAGTTACAAAATATCATCGACGAGTACCAATCTACGGCTCAACATTTGATAGATGAACGTCAGGAAAAAACACTTCCTGATCCGAAGACGTTGAACTTCTAAGCGTCGTCAACGGAAAGCCCTGGACCGTCTCATCGACAGAAACAGAAAAAGAAGATGAAAGTGGCTGTCCGTGTTTCCAGAAAAACTACACCTTTTCTGAGAACACCTGACGCATACAAGCTGGTTCCTTTGAGAAAAAGCCGTAGACAAAGAGATCAGTCATGGGAGTCCCTAAGTTAAAACACGATAAAATTCTCACCAAAATATATTACGATCCCCGACACCGGGCTTCATTCTCATCTGTAGATCGTTTATGGAACGCGGTACGGGATAAAAATATATCCCGCAATACGGTGAAAAAATGGTTGATGCACCAGGAAACGTACACACTCCACAAACCTGCGAGAAAAAGGTTCCTCCGGAATCATTACAATGTGTGGAACATAGACATGCTTTGGGAAGCTGATCTCAACGATATGACTTCGATACAAAAACATAACGATGGAAACAGATATCTTCTGACAGTGATCGATGTATTCTCAAAATATGCCTTTGCATTACCGCTAAAAATAAAACAAGCAATTCGGTAACCGAAGCTTTCAAAACTATTTTCGGACGAAGCAGACGAAAACCCGTCACACTACAGACCGACCAAGGAACGGAATTCACGAATTCTACATTCCAGAAGTTCTTAAAAAATGAAGATGTAAATTTTCGATCGCTTCAAATTATCCTGTGAAAGCAAGTGTAGTGGAACGTTTCAACAGAACATTGAAAGAACGAATGTGGAAATATTTCACATCGAAACAAACAAGACGTTACGTAGACATTTTACCGCAACTTCTCGAAGGTTACAATACAACTATCCACAGTTCCATAGGAATGGCACCTCGAGATGTGAACGAGTCTAACGTTTACATCGTATGGAAACGTCTCAACAAAGCTGACAAACATATTTCACAGCCATCTTCAGATCTGAATGTTGGTGATATCGTACGAATCTCCGTCGTCAAAGGACATTTCGAGAAGGGATACGAACAATCGTGGTCACGAGAACTTTTCAAAATCCACTCCCTTGTTCAGCGATCACCTGTACCTGTATACATATTAGACGATTTAAATAATGAACCTGTAAAAGGTACATTTTACAAACATGAACTGCAAAAAGTTTATTCGGATCCTGACGAAGAGTATAAAATTGATAAGATTTTGAACAGCCGGGGAAAAGGTAAAAATTTGGAATACCTGGTTCGCTGGCTCGGATATCCACCTAGTTTCGATTCGTGGATCAAGGCATCTTCCGTAAAACAGTTATCAGAAAAATAATTTCCAAAACATATTTATATCAAAATATATCGTCACCACGATCCAGTGAATTCTTTGTGTTCGGCGAGAATGGACGATAATTTCTATGTTTACCTTCCGTCATCTGCATCGGAGAATTATTTTCCGAACAACACGCTGACCCATTTCAACGTAAAACTTGCAAAACGGATCGATCTGTCTCCAGAATTGTGGGAAGTCGGATTAGCAGAACTGCATTATTCAACTCTATACGACAATGTTTTGGAAACAGATTCTGGAGCGGTAACCTTTCCTGTTCGGACGTATGCGAGTGCTGAGGACCTGATCTCTTCCATCGAAGAATCCCTCCCCAACGACCTGGAAATAAGGAGAACCGTTCTCGAGAAATTCTGGCATTTTTTGTTGGAACCGCAATGGGACTCGTCGGGATTTTCTGTTTCTACACTCTATATTAACGAACAACCATTCTATTTTCCTGCAGCAACATACACAATAGAGGATCTGATTAATTTCCTGAAAACAAACCTTGCTAACGTCGCTGTTCCTACTCATCTCAGGTTTTTTTTAAAGAGGCTGTGTACAAACATCTGTCTGTGATAGGGGTTCCAAAGCCTGAATCTAACGATGCTCCAACAAATACTGTTACACCCATAGACGAGACTGATGACTATGCTAAATTTCGATATGACATATTGAAATCTATTTATTCTACGCACGCTGTGTCCAACAACGTCGTGGATAAAAGCCCCTACATATTCATTTACTCCGATCTAGTGAAACCGCAATTGGTCGGAGGAGAAATGCTACGTCTTCTACGTCTTACTCGAAAACTGTATTCGGAAACAGATTCATTTTGCACAGTACCCGTAGCCCATCATACTTTCAATCCGATTCATTACGTTTCTCTGGATAAAGGTTCTTTCGAAACAATAGAAATTGCGATGTACGATAGAAAAGGAGATCTACTGCCTTTGAGGAACGGCTCCGTACCCACAATTGTTGTTTTACATTTTCGTAGAAAAGCAAAGTCCTTTTAAAAAACAACAGGCCTTTATTTTTCTCAGTCTATGCCGAAAAGCGAATGAATCACCATGAATTCGCAGACCGAATATTACAGTAATCAAATCCGTGGGGGAATTGGACCCATCTACCGTTCAACTAGAATTCAAAAAGGGAGAGGATTGGGCTCACTTTTCCCAGGACTCTTTAGAATGGTGAAACCTCTAGTTTGGAGCGGTGCAAAAGCAATCGGGAAAGAAGCTTTAAAAACAGGCACTAACATTATCACCGACATTGCAACAAGCCAACAGACTCCCAGAACTATCGTCCGTCAACGTGTACGTGAAGCGGGTCAAAATCTTCAAAGTAAAGCACAACGCAAAATCGACTCTCTGGTAGGTTCCGGTATAAGAACAAAACCTGCAACAAGAATTACTCAGTCGATGTTAAAACAGTAGTGTAAAAACCCATACAACCAGGACCACTTATAAGTGTAGAAAAGAAGAGGTCATTTGATTAAACAGCCCGATTTGCCCACACTTAAAATTATGCCAAGATCCTCTTATTCCCCATTTCTTCAAATGTGATATGCTCTTAATCCTCAAGAATTTTGAATCCTAGTGTAGAAAAGAAGAGTTCATATGTCCCGATTTGCCCACACTTAAAATTATGCCAAGATCCTCTTATTCCCCATTTCTTCAAGTGTGATATGCTCTTAATCCTCAAGAATTTTGAATCCTAGTGTAGAAAAGAAGAGTTCATATGCCCCGATTTGCCCACACTTAAAACTATGCCAAGAGGGGGCATATAGCCCAATCGGCCATGTGTGTACATATTTAAATCTAAAGAATTTTGAATTCTAGTGTAGAACTCCCCTCAGACAGATTTGCCCATGTGTGTAAAAGCTTCATCTCTCAGTTTAGTTGTCCATAAACTTGTCAAAAATATGCCCCCCCCTTGATATTGTTTTGGCTACACTTAAAAACTAAGGCAAAAATGCTTATATTCTCATACTCTTCAACTTACAGATCAATACAATAGGACAAGGTCAGGCTGCAAATTGCTTGCATGTTTTTTCTAATCTTTGATCAGTCATGTCCTGGCCAGCAATAAATTATGCACGCCTGGGAGATTTTATCTCATGCATGCAAGCATAAGATAAAATCTACACTGTTCCCTTTCAGGGAAAATTCTCTATGCATACCATCATGTCATTAACTCCAAGGGAAATTCCTAGTAAAAAGAACATTGGCCTCTATGCATGTTGACATATATGCCTGAATTGGATTCAGGTTTTGTCTCGTTCTGTTAATATATACACGAGTGGGACTTACAGATTATTCATTGCACAGTTTCAAAGTCCAAATTTGAATTGTATTTAGCTGATATACAGCTCATAACTTCTGGGTTCTGATATTCAATGTGTATTGCATGTGGACATAGTCCCATGGCTTATATGCTTTATAATCAAAGGCTTCTGGGTTTAAGACCTCTCTATGGAGAAGTGCTAGTCTTGTTGCCTTGTAATCAAGAGGCCCCCCAGGTCTGAAACCTGGTAGAGTGTGTGGGCCTCCCCTGATGGCAAAGTGTTGGTATTATTGCCTTGTAATCAAGAGGCTCTGGGTTTGAGTCCTGATAAAATGTGTAAGATTGAAATACATGTGGCAGAATAATATCCCCACATGTGATATTTTGAGAATATTTACTGCTAGCTGATATACAGCTGAGGTTTGAAACCTGGTAAAGTGTGTTGTACAACAGCATAAAAGAGCAAAACTATTTTATATTGGGGATCACCAGAGCCTAGTTATTGCTGTTGTTTGGGTATAAAAGCACCAGCTCAGCCACTAATTGCTGTTATAATTGTTTTGGCATATTGTCCATAGTTCTGTTTTTTGGACCAGGAAATTTTATATAAACAAACAACAAAAATGCCAAAACAAAAATATTGCAATCAATGCAAAAAAATATATCTAGTTCTAATTGGTCTAGACACCGGCATATTTGTGACCCTAAGAAATGCAGAAAGGCCACAAATATGTGTCCAAGATGCCATAAAATATTAAGCAAGGCTTATTACAATTGCTATAAGTGTATTTGTTATGAACAGTCATCAACATTGCCCCCACAGCCATCTACATCTGGTCTGAAAAGGAAGCATGAAACACCTGTTAATGCTGGACCAGCAAAGCAGCTACGCTATGAACCCATTCATAGCAGTTTTGCTGGCCAATTAAGGGATCACTGTTTTAAATCAGAGCCAAGACGTGGTATTAAGAATTTTTTGAACAGTATAAATCCTGATGTGCAGGCAATTCTAAATGCACAAAATGGCTCTTATAAGCTGTCTCTCAAATTGTTTACACAATATAAGAAGCCAAATGGCACAAAATTTACACAGCCCCACATAACAGAAACTGTACCGGTATATTCAAATGCAAATTCAGACAAAATAATAAGCAGTTTGATAGAACAATTGATTATTAAACACTCTGAATTTGCAGCAAAAGAGTCTGGATGGAGCCTATGCGGTTCTCCACACAAGTTATATATTAATATTTCTGAATTCAGCCCATTACAAGGATCTACATATCTGCCATTACCTGCCAATATCAAAAACAAAACAGCCGTGGTTAATATAAAGAATAATGATGAGAAATGCTTTTTGTGGTGTATTTTAGCTGCTTTGTATCCAGTTTCAAGGCATCCTGAGCGAATAAGTTATTATAAACAGCTTGAGCATGATTTTGATGAAGCAATGGAGGGTTTAGAATATCCAATGTCTGTTCAGAATATTGATAAATTTGAAAAAAAGGCCCGGGATATTAATGGTAAACAATTATCTATTAATGTATTTACTTGTTCTACTGGCCGTGGCAATTGCTTGATAGAACCTCTCAGAATCAGTACACTTGATGATGAATCAGCTGTTCCGATTGATTTGCTCTTAATTGAAAGAGATGGCACATATCATTACACTCTGATACACAGTCTTGAAGCTTTAGTCAGAACACAACTAGACAAATCCAATACAATATTCAAGTTGTGTAGAAGATGTTTAACTGTATTTGATGGTGAAAAAATAATAAATGGGGTTCGTGAAAGGAATGCAGAAATTGCTAAGAACAAGTTAATTGAGCATCTGAAATACTGTGGCAATCATAAACCTGTTCATATGGTGATGCCTAATCCAAGTGAAAATGCAAAATTCAAAAAGTTTGAAGCCCTGTTGGAACACCCAGCATATATAGTCTGTGATTTTGAATCAAACCTCAAACCCCTTGCATTCTGTAGCCCAGATTCTGATGAACCTTCAATTACACCATACCAGTTACATGAACCTTCTAGTTTTTATTATGTGGTTGTACAGGATGGGGTTGTTAGTAAAAGAAGATTTATACATGGGAGCAGATGCCATCAAAAAATTTGCAGATAGAATAGAAAATGAGTGCCATGACATAGCATCTAATGTCTTATTAAAATCAAAACCCATGTTGTCTTTAACAGAGAAACAGATTGAAGATTTCAACAATGCAGAAAAATTCCCGGTATGTGATTCTGAATTTTCAGATATAAATATCAAGGTGAAACACCATTCTCATACAGATGGTAAATTCTTAATGGCCCTGTGTAATAGCTGTAATATTAAGATCCAGAGACCAAAATTTGTCTCCATATTTTGCCATGGAGCATCCAATTATGATTTTCATCATTTGATCAGGTACGAGGGGTTTGACAAGCAGAATTTAAATATTTTAGTTGAAAATAATGAGAAATATATTGCCATTAGCAAAATAATTAAAGTTAATGGTGTTCCTATTCACTTAAGATTTCTTGATTAATACAGAATGCTGTCTGCTAGCCTGGCTACACTGGCCACTCAATTATCTGATGATCAATTCAAAATCACATGTGCTTTGTTTCCAAATCAGGACCTGAAATTAATTAGGCGGAAGGGTGTATATCCATATGATTATGTTACAGATTTTTCTAAATTTGATGAGTGTTCTCTGCTACCACAACAAGAGTTTTACAGCAAAATCAGAGCATCTGGAATCACTGATGATGATTATCACCATGCCCAGTTGATGTGGAACAATTTAAAATGCCAGACATTTGGTGATTATCACAAGGCTTATTTAAAACTTGATGTGACCCTCTTAGCTGATATACTTCAGGCATTTAGAAAATCTTCCATGCAAAATTATAAGCTGGATCCAATGTATTTTTACAGTGCTCCGGGCCTAGCATGGTCTGCAATGTTTTTGAACACTAAAATGCAGTTGGATCTGATCCAGGATCAAGATATGTATCTGTTTATGGAACAATGTATAAGAGGAGGCATGGTGCAATGTTCTCAGAGATATGCCAGAGCAAATAACAAATATATTCCTGATTATGATCCAGCACTGCCATCAAATTATATACTGTATGTAGATGCCAATAGCCTCTATGGTTATGCTATGATGAAAAAACTGCCATATGCAGGGCTTGAGTGGGTTGAAGATTTCAATATTGAGGATCTTAAGGATTTTGAAGACAGTAACTATGGCCTGTTCTTAGAGGTTGATCTGACAATTCCTGATGATTTACACAACACATTTTCTGATCTGCCCCCAATTCCTGAGGTTAAGTGTTCACCTGGCTCTAAACAGAAGAAATTGATGATGACTCTCGAGCCAAAACAGGATTATGTCATATATTACAAAAACCTCCAGTTCCTGATGAATCATGGTGTTCAAGTGACCAACGTTGGAAAAGTTTTGAGGTTCAGGCACTCAAGATGGTTGAAACCATATATTGATACAAACACAGAGCCAATTTGATAAGACCTTGTTTAAATTGATGGTCAATTCAGTGTATGGCAAAACAATTGAAAATGTCAGAAAACATATTGATGTTAAAATAATTACTGACCCCAGCCGGAGCAAAAAATTGATTGCAAAGCCCAACTTCAATTACAGAAGAATTTATGATGAGAATATGGTACTTTTCAACATGAAAAAAACAAAAATTAAGTTTGATAAGCCTATTTATGTAGGGGCTGTGATATTGGAATTGGTCAAATTACACATGTTAAAATTGTATTATGATGTGTTGAAGCCTTTTTATAAGGATCGTGTAAAACTGATGTACATGGACACAGATAGTTTTGTTCTTGATATTCAAACAGAAGATGTTTATCAAGATATAGCACAGCCTGAATTGTTTAAATATTTTTATACCACTGAACATTCAAAAATTAAACCCCACAACAAAAAGGTGCCTGGCAAGTTAAAAGATGAGACACTTGGTGATGTTATTTTGGCATTTGATGGGTTAAGAGCCAAGATGTACAGTTTTGAAACATGTAGTGGCGCTGTTGCCAAAAAGGCCAAGGGCATTGGCAGAGTGACTGTGGACAAAGAGCTTGAATTTGAAGATTACAAAAATTGCGTCAAATCATGTAGCACAATCAGAACATCAGAATCCAGAATTCAGAGTGTGGATCACTTGTTGACTAGCAATATTGTAAGAAAAGTGGCTCTGGACCCACATGATGATAAGAGATGCATTTTGTCATGTGGCATACATACTTTACCATGGGGTCATTGTGATTTGAAAAGTGGCAAACAATGCCCAATTACAGAGCATGATTTGAAATAAATAAACATGCCTATGAACTTATTTGTGTTCAAAAACAGGCTATTATGGACCTGCCAACAGCACAACCCTCTTCTAATATAATATCTAAACTAAGTGCTTTGTTAATTATTCATCTGAACAGCATACTTACAGATGTTGATGATGAAACAGGTAAATTATTGTACATATTTAACAATAATTTAAATCATTACCAATTACCTGTAGGTGGTCAATTGCAATTTATTACAATCCCTGAGGGTAATGTCAAGATTTCAGTAGGGAGAAATATTTATAGAATTAAGCACTCAAACATGATTTCTGGCACTGTATATACTGTTTTTTACTGGTGACTGCTTATATATTGAGGTCCCGGATCATATGACAAGCTTATACCTTTTTTTTATAGAATTAAGAATTAGATATTCAATAATAAATAACCACTAAAACAAAATGCCTAATGATATATTTGGCCATACAAGACATGAAGATCACAGTGATGAGATTCTGATGCTTGATGTCAGAGTCAAGAAATTAAGAAGTGATTTACAAGCTTTACAAACCACACTCAATGCCAGTCTTCAACTAGAAATTACAAATTTACAATCACAATGCATGGACGCTCTTCTTAAAATTGATTCAGAACTCAAAGTGCTGCTTCAGAAATATACTGACGTGGCCACATTAGATAATTTTCAAAGTTTAGAAGAAGCTGTAGCAGCTCTTCAAGCCAAATTTAAGACCCAGGTCACCAACTCTGAGCAATTGAAACAGCAATTGGAAGAGCAGATAAATAATGTCCAGGCACAGCTCCAAACAATTGTCAAAAGCATAAAATCACAAGAAGATTTTGATCTAGTGATTTCCACTCTAAAGGAACAGATTCAATCACTCCAGATACCTAATCTGGACCCCTTGAACAATGCCATAGCCGAGGTTAAAGATAAAATTGAGACACTTGAAAATTTTATGAACAACTTGCCATCTTCTGATGCTTTGAGTGCAATAACTCGGAGTGTTGCCAACATTAAGCTGCAACTTGAAACATATGAAGATTTTGGAAAAATTCAAAGTACCATAACCCATCTTGAGGGTACAATAGCAGCAGTGCAAAGTGATTTGACAAATGTACAAGAATCTCTAGAATCCCGCCTGCCTGGTATTGTAGACACACTTGTCAGTGTCCAGCAACAGATCACAAAGCTTGAAAACCTCAACACTGAATCTGAACTATCTCATTTTCATCACTTGATCGATGATATCCAAACAAAACTTGAAATTTTACAATAATCAACACCCACTCAGGCAGATATAGCCCTGCTCCAAAATGCTATGCAAAATGTGGCTGATGCTTCTGAATTAAATAATGTGAAATTGGCACTTGAATCTTTGCAACATACTGTAACAAATCTGCCTACATCACAGGAACTTAAAAATATAAAGAGAACAGTGAATCGCATATTGAAATCAGAAGATATCAAGAATATCCAGACAGAGATCAAACAACTCACTCAGACAGTGGCCACACTACCAACTAATCAACATATTAATGAACTGCATGCCCTGTTTGAGGATATCAGAAGACAGGTCCATGATATTACTGCTCAAAATTCAAAATTGGCAGTTATTGAAAATTTGCAACAAATTGTAGCTAATATCAAGCAACAGCTAGGGACCATGGAATCCAATCAAGCAAATGCTCTGTCTGTTTTTGCCACCCAGCTTCAAGAGATTGTGCAACAATACAAGAAACTTATTGTGGACATAAAAATCAAGCCAGGCCATGATGATGTTGTTAGGACCATCAATGAGCACCTTGAATCTGTAACAAGCAGATTGCTTACAGCAGAAAAAAAAATAACAGGCATAATCGACAATCCAAAACATACAGTAATTTCTTGAATTGTACAGCATCCCCAACAAAGAATATGATTCACCATTTACACCAGGTGGCAAAATATATATGCTGTCCCCTGCACAATTTTATTACCAGTTTTTTGTTGGGGGCACACTGAGACCAATCAACATCAAATATTGGCTTCAACCACAGGAACACCACTACCCCACCTTATCAATAACAAATGCTGACAACAAACAAAAAATCACCAGTGTAGAGTTAGAGGATTTTACAGATCCCAATACATTAGAAACATCTTTTGCTGAAGATGATGGCTCTCTGGAATTTCATATACAAATAGGAGACAAATTAGATTTAGAAAATCCTGTAGTATCAGCTGCTGAACACCCCATAGTTGCAATATTCTTGTTTTCATATTATGTCTAGACAAATTATTGTTGATGAATTACACAGACAAGCCAGACATAATTATAAGAGACTGCCAGTAGTTACAAAAGGCATAGATGATTTATGGCAGAGCGACTTGATTGAGATGGCAAGTGGACAGCTGAAAAACTTAGACAAAATCAACAAGGGCTACAAGTATCTACTCACTGTAATAGACACATTTTCAAAATTTGCCTGGGCTGTGCCACTCAAATCCAAGACTGGAAAATGTGTTACAGAAGCCATCAGAACAATCATCAATCAGAGTGGAAGATCACCGCGCTATTTGCAAACAGATAATGGCAAAGAATTTTATAATTTTGTGTTCCAACAATTTATTAAAAGCCAGTCAATACAACATTATTCGAGTTACAGTGATCTCAAAGCCTCAATTGTAGTGAGAATCAACAAAACCCTAAAAAAATCTTATGTATAAACAATTTACACTTCAAGGTAATTATAAATGGCTTAATATTCTTCCAGAACTTCTACATAAATATAACAACTCGGTCCATTCCACAATCAACATGAAACCCTCTGAAGTAACTTCATCTGATGAGCAAAAATTGATCAGGACTGTTTATTATCCTAGATACCAGCCAACAACAAGAAAGGCCAAATACAGGGTGGGTGATCAAGTAAGAATCAGCAAATATAAGCACTTATTCAAAAGAGGCTTTACAAGAAACTGGAGCACTGAATTATTTACAGTGGTTCAAATTAAACCTGGGACCCTTAACACATATATAATAAAAGACCACCGAGGAGAAATTCTCAAAGGCCGATTCTATGAAGAAGAACTCAGCAAAACTAAACAGCCTGACACATATCTCATAGAAAAAATCATCCGCAGAAAAGGCAACAAGTTACTTGTCAAATGGCTAGGACACCCAGAACACAGCTGGATCGATGCAGACAAAGTGATAATATGAGCACCTGGGATGTTATAAAAAGGCTGCCAGAACCTGAACAGCAGATAAAGAGAAATGGCAAGTTGCTGCCTGAAAATATTAGATGTCTTATTGTTGGGCCATCGGCTTGTGGTAAAACTACACTAATGATTGATAATTTTTTATTGGCACCCAACTGGTTAGACTGGAAAAACAGGCACTTGTATGTTTTCTCTAAGAGCTTGGAACAATTAAAATATCAGCAGTTGATGAAGCTATATGATGGATTGGATATTGCCACTTTTGAAGCAGATGTTAAGCCACTTCATGAATGTCTCGATAATTCTGTTGTTGTGTTTGATGACATTATACTGGATAATCAAAACAAGGTTAGAAATTTCTTTACACAGGGCCGACACAAAAACATTGATTGTTTCTACCTGGCACAGACTTTTTCTAAAATTCCGAAGCAGCTGATCCGAGACAACAGCAATTTTATATGTGTGTTTCATCAAGATCATACCAACCTCAAACACATACATGATGAATATGTAGGTGGGGACTTGAGCTACAATGATTTTTCCAAGTTTTTCAGTAGGTGCTGGAACCAGGACAGTTATGGGGTTGTCACAATTGATATGACAAGAAAACCCAATAGTGGCAAATGTAGAAATAAAATCAACAATTTTCTAGACATTGAAACAAATATAAATAACCATGAAAAGGCCAATCATTGATGATCTTAAATTAAGAGATTATCTTGCAAAAAGATTTAAGGGATGGAAATCACAGAACCGAGGAATTTATGAACAACACAAACAAACAGAACAGCTTATTATTGATGCTATTAGTGAATTAGGTAAAAATATCAAAACTGTTACAGAGCAAAATCAAAATTTGATCACAGAGCTTGTACCTGTAGCTGCTAGGAACATATTAGATTATCCAATCACCCCACTTTCCAGTATTCATACACCTAGTCCTGTTGATCCTCGAAGAATTGAAGCTGCTCTGGATCCTATTGAATTGGGTCTTCTTGCTCAAACATATTTAAGCACACCTAAAGACAACAAAGATGAGGTCTTTGGCTTATATGCTGACACAGAGCGTGATGGTAGCATCATACATAGAATTGGCAATTTCAGAGTAACATTTATGGGAGATGATCTTATTGTATATTCAGAATCTCATCTCGGAGAAAGAGGTGCTTTTGTTAAATATCCTGGCACACCTGGATTGTGGGAACTGATGATTAGGAAAAGGCCTGGCAACTATACAGATCAAGACTATGAACACTACAAAGAAATATTAATAAAATCAGATGCTCTATACCAGAACAATGATCCCACACAAAAAAGAGACAAGTCTAGCAGTGGAGGAAAATACAACAATTTAATCAAGCCCATATGGTCACAGATCAAGACTGGCAGTGGAATCAAACAATATAACACCCTGCCTAAAGAATTTGTGTGGGTTGATGATGTCAGGAAACTTGTAGATAGGTTATTGGTGATAGCTGGGGAGGAAAATGCTGGCAACCACAATTTTTACAATGAAAAGGTTGGAATTATGGACATGATAAGCACAAAATTGTCTAATTTTATAGTGAATGACACTAAGGGGATTGGATATCTTATAAAAATTATTAATACTCTACCACCTAAATTTTGGAATATTTCTGAGGGCCGGGGGTTGGTTAATGATATTATAAACAACCTGCCATTTGAACTACATATTCCAGGCTATCAGTATTGTGGTCCAGGCACAAAATTGGACCATAGATTAAACAGAGGTGATCCTGGTGTTAATCCCCTAGATGCTGCTTGTAGAGACCATGACATAGCATACAACACACATACTGATTTTGACAAGAGACATGTTGCAGACAAGAAATTAGAAGAGGCTGCATTTGGTAGATTTGTAAGCAAAAATGCTTCTTTGAGTGAAAATATAGCAGCATTGGGAACCACCATAGCTATGAACACCAAGCAAAAAGTGGGGTGGGGGCTGTGAATATATATATAATAAACCTAGAATGAAGGCCAAGGGTGTTATGTATCAAATACCTTATGCAGGTCTTAAATCTCTTAAAACTATTGATAGCCTTTTAACCAAAAAGCAGCGCAAGAAAAAAAATTCTTGTCTTGCAAAGGGCCATGGTATGAAATTGTTGCTTAGTACCACCCCAATTAAAAAAATTACAGCAATCCAGGAAAAAATCACATGTGGGAGGTTTCATATTTACTATCCCGGCCATCTTAGCAGCACTTGGGGCTGTTGGGAGCTTGGCTGGGGGATCAGCTGCCATAGCAAGAACAGTAATAGATGCCAAGAAAAATAGGGCAGAATTAGATGAATTGAAGCGCCATAACCTGGCCATGGAGAAACAAGGCAAAGGTGTTAAGAGAGCCATGAATATGTTTAAAAAAACAAGAGCCGCTTACAAACCAAGATATTGAAGCTTTAATCAAGCCACTGGGCATCAAAAATTTTAGAGGTGTGTACATGTCTGATTCTTTACCAGAGCAACTACTCAACAAAGAGTGTGGCATTGTTAATTTGGATAAGTACAAAAATCAGGGCACTCACTGGATTTGTTATCTTAAATATTTAAAAGATGAGGCATTTGTGTTTGATTCATTTGGAGGTGTTCCACCTGAAAATTTAGTAAAATATCTAAAATCAGCTAATCTTTATTACAATAATGCCCGTGTTCAAAACTTCAAAGATGTTAATTGTGGACATTTGTGTTTATCTGTTCTCAGATATATGTCTCAAATAAATAAACCATCAATTGAAAATTTTCAAAAAGCCTTGTAGTATTTAAAACATCATGGGGGTATTCCATCTCACCAGCCAAAATTCAATATTGAAACTCAAATTACATGATGATATAGTGTATCCCAAAACAATAGCTCTCAGAGCATTTTATGGCATGTACTTGATCCCTAATATTACACACCACAACAACAAAATTGCAGTAGGGGATCAAAAAATTGTCATCACTCCAGGGCAGTATAATCTGTCCACTCTAAATGCTCAATTACCCAGAGGTATAGTCTTAACTCAAAATTCTGTCACTCACAGAGTAGAGATTGTATCTGCTACAGAAACAGTGGATCTGGGTACTATAGGAGAGCTGTTAGGATTTGAGAACAACACAAAACTTGAACCAGCCATCAAACACACTGCTATTAATATACCTAAATTCTTAGCCATAGTGACTCTAAATATTCACTGTAATGTGGCTGAGGGTATGATCACCAAATCAAATGGCATAGGCACTCACAAACAAACTGGCATCATTGCCACATTTAAACCTAATTCTGAATTTATGGAGCCCATCATCTACACTCCATCCCCAACATTATATTTTCCTGTGTGCCATAATACAATAGATAACATTGAATTGATGGTCACTAATGAAAAAGAAGAATTAGTTGATTTTGCTGGAGCCACAATAACTGCAATCATAGAGATTAATATTTAAATAAAAATACATACAAAAAAATGGAAAATGTTGAGAGTTATGAGCTACAATCATTCCCCCCAAACAGGAGGACATTTGCAAATTTAAATCAACCGAACACAGAAATTGAGGTTGATCTTGATGTAGGGGATGGCTTTATACACCCCCACAGAGCAGATCTATACATCAAATTTGATGTTGTAAAGCTCGATGGAACAGATTATCCGGCAAATTCAAATATAAGATTGGTAGATAATTTTGTGCCGCATCTGTTCTCTGAAATTGAGATCAGAAAGCATGGCGTTGTTATAAACAGAGTGGATTATCCCGGCATTACCTCCACAGCTTTGGCCACACTAAAATTATCCAAAACCGAGGCTTCTTACTACAAAATAGGTGGATTTGAGGCTGGTGATAAAATTATATCTAAGAGCCACACAGTGCTGTTTCCAATGCGCCTGTTGCCAGGATTCTTCTCAGATTACAAAGATATTATGTGGAAGGGTGGTTTAAGAATCACATTTAGAAGAGCTGCCAATGATAATAATGCTTTGATGAGGTACAGCACATTAAACTCTACAGGGGAAGCTTTGCCCAATACCCTACCTGATGAAGGCAAATGCATTATTCAGACTATGGAGCTAAGAATCCCAGTTGTTGAATATGAAGCCGTTATGCTCTTAAATACAAAGCAGATATAATAAAAAATCCACAAGTACCTTTACAATTTTATACATATCAATGTGTACAGAAACCAGCAACTGGTACTTATTATGAGTTTGATGCTACAAATTCATTCTCCAGTATACATTATGACATGCCGGATTTTGTGGTGGTACTGTTTCAATCAGGAAAAAAATTCAAGTAGATTTGATAACTGCAACATCAAGAACATATATCTTAAAAATGGCAGAAATGAGGTATTTCCTGGAGAAAATTATAATTTAGACATGTCCAAGGATGATTTCCTTAAATTATATGAAGCATTTACAGCATACAAAATGGTCACTACTGGCAATACTGACATGTATTACACACCAGATGAATTCAAAGCACAGAGACCCATGTTTGTCATCAACACTTCAAAAAGGAAACAAGTTGTGGTTAATGACAGGACAAACATTAAAATTATCTGTGAATTCCACGATACACTCCCTAATGACACTATATGTAGTGTTATTCTCATAGGGGAAAAATCATATTTTTATGATGTAAGAAATGAGAGAGACACAGAGCAATTCTAGAAGATTTCTGCATATTACCGGACCGGAAGTAAATATAAATGGGTGTGGGTGGGTGAGGGTGGCTTTTTAATTTAGTTTTTAAGTGTAGCCAAAACAAAATCAAGGGGGGCATATTTTTGACAAGTTTATGGACAACAATCTGGCAGATGTAGCTTTTACACACATATGCAAATCTGTCTGAGGGGGGTTCTTCATTTGTACACTAGAATTCAAGATTCTTGGGATTTTGACAGAATAACACACTATAAACAATAAAATCATAAGGGTACTTGACTTAATAAAAGTGTGGGCAAATCTGTCTATTGGGGTTCTTCTTTTCTACACTAGGATTCAAAATTCTTAGGATTAAGAGCATATCACACTTGAAGAATTGGGGCTTATAGGCATCTTGGCATAATTTTAAGTGTGGGCAAATCGGGCTGTTTAATCATATGAGCTCTTCTTTTCTACGCTATAAGTGTCCCAGTATTATATACTTTTATACTACTCTCGTTGTTATGTTGGTGGAAAAAAATTGAAATCAGGAAAAACTATATGTGTATCCGTAAACTTTGTTAATGAGGTGCGGCATATACGACTGAGCATTGTTCGCAATTTGTTCCATGCCGTGGAGGAGTTTCGACACTTCGTTATCCTGTGGGCTAGAGAGTCTGGCACGTTGCATGATATACAGTTAGGAGAGTCACTAATTCCATATTGGTATGTCCTATCTCTTGTCACTATAACACGATGAACCACTTTGTACCATATTGATTGGCCAGCTTTTGAAAGGTGTTTGGCGGAGACATTTTCCCATACCCATATCTGTGGCCACTTATGTGTATTGAAATACCTGGCTATTCGTGGTACTGTGTGCTTTGAACTATTGATTTCACTATATAACTTTTTAACAGATGGTGTAATTGTCTCATGTCGTAATAACTGGTAGCATACCTGTAAAGCGATGTCCTTATAAAACAAAAACCTCTTGGGGATACTTTGGATATCGATGGGAGCTTCTAATGGAATGTTCCGTATTATCGTCTGTATACATGCTTGGGTCGTTGACTCGTGCAGTGAGAAACCTGTTTGAAGGCCAGTCTGTACAAACAATTCTCTTGTCTGTGTGTTCGCGTGTATTAGTGCCAACCCACCTGTCTTCTCTGATAACGTGACCTCATTTATTGCCACCCGGAAAATTGTATCGTGCCACAAAAAGCAGCCAACAGCTTTGTTGACCTTGGCTAAGTGCTGTGGTTTGAAGGGCAGGATTTTTGCTACATACCAAAGTTTAGAGAGAGCAAAAACGTTGATAAATTTTACTCGTGCTTTCAAACTCAGAGAGCGCATCTTGTTCACTCTAAGGACGTAGATTGCCCTCTCGCACGTGAGTTTACTATTTTCTTCGATCGTTTCATCGATATTTGCATAAAAGTTTATACCTAAAACTTTTATTTTCTTGTCTACAGGGAACTCCGTATTGTTTGTGTAAGGATTCTCCTTGCCAAGGGGCATCAGGAATGACTTTCGATTGTTTAGTTTTGCTCCTGATGTGAGCTCAGAAGTATGTATTTGGCTTTTAACACTGTACAGATCCCTTTCATCCTTGAGAAAAATCGTGACGTCGTCCAAGAAACTGTCAACTTGTATTGTGGTGGACGCCATAGAAATGCCCTGTAAATGATGCTGGATACTAAACAAAAAGGGGGCTATTGTGAGGACGTAAAATGTGCTACTCAAGGGACTACCTTGTAGTATACCTCGTCGCATTTTGAAACTTGTTGTCAAGAAACCAATAATTTTGAGTTTTAGCAGCATATGATTATATAATGTTTTGATCCAATTAATAAAAGTGTCTCCGAAGCCATATGCTTCTAAGACTTTGTACAGATATTCGTGGCGCACTCTGTCATATGCTTGGGAAAAGTCTAAAGATAGAATTGAATCTGATGCATTCTTATTTTGTTTGGTAATAATTACGTCCCTTATCGTTTGCAGCAATTGATGTATACTTTGAGACGTATTACAAACGAACTGTAAATTGCCAATAAGTTTAACCATATATTTTTTTAAACGCTGATTTATGCACTTACTTATAAGTTTGATGTCACTAGTCAATATTGAAATTGGCCTAAAATCTGTGACGAACGTGGGATTTGCCTTTTTGGGAACCAAAACTATAACTCCCGTGCTACTGGTGTTCCCTATTGTCCCTGTTGTCAACACTTCGTTGACTCATTTCGTTAATTCGTCTCCTATTAGATCCCAGAAACATTGATAGAATTCTGATGGTAATCCATCTTCGGCTGTAGTTGCTGACAACGTCACCGGAATCTAAAGTTAATGTATGAATGACGTGACTCGTGGCGTGTTTATGTTCTTGAAGAATGTGACTTAGTGTGGCTTGCTCGTCAGGGTCTATAGGAAGAATCTTGCTCTTTATTATTGCTGCAGATTTTCGTTTCCTATGTATAGAAAGTAATTGCGCTTTTATTTCATTTGTATAGGGACGATCGAAATTACCTTGCAGTGCTAAACGATGGAGATAATTCAAGACTGCATACAAAAAAATATATTTGTTTCTTTGATCTCTACTAACCTCTGCACTGAAAAATTTACTGACCTGACGAAATTTAGGTTTAACTCGAGTTTTCCACCACTCGATTAGGGTCTTTTGCTCTGGCGTAGAGGTCTTGAGTTCGTTCCACGTTTCCCTGATTAGCTGGACATAACTACCATTGTGTAATAATGTGCTATTTAAAAGCCAGTATCCGCTACCTTGTCGGGGTTTGATCAAATCTAAATTTATTTTGAGAATTGGGACACTATGGTCACTAAAGCATACTGGAAAATTTTGAACACTAATTATATATTCCTGAAATCTTGGTGCGACATAAAACGTATCGATCCTTGACGCACTATTGGAGGTGAGATGAGTGTAACCTGGACTTTCGCCATTGGCGTGTATCCAAGCGTCACGCAATTGTAACCCCTGCGTTAATTCGTAGAGCGCACGTGAGAAGTTGTATCCTGGATTTTGATCTTGTGAACGAATTACGCAGTTAAAATCTCGCACTAGTATAGTGTCTAGTGTGTGGGATGTCAACTCGGGCCCTACAACTGTTGAAAAAAAATCTTCTCTTTCCAGTCTGTTTTGGCTTCCTGACGGAGCATTCACATTACAGACAAACACTGAGCCTAATTGGGCACTTATTTGTCTGCCCGTGGGATGGGGCACTACATTACGTAAATCCAAGTGTCGCCTACATGCTATGGCAGTCCCTTGAGCAAAGGGAGTAAAATTGTTATATACTTTAAACATGCTCACAGAAAAATCGTCTATGGCGACCTCTTGGGGGTGGGGGCGTGGGTATGTGATGCATCTTCTCTGAAGTGGTCAATGATGGCTGCTCCATCTCCTCCCTTCCTGTTGGTGCATTCTTCACACTAACTTCGTGTCTGGTACCTGTCTCCTCGTCGGTGATTCTGGGGCTATCCGTGTTCCCTCCATTGTTATCTCCCGACGCAGGGACTTCTGCAACTAATGGAGCTGAATCTCTTGGTTTAGTCCGTACGGGTAGCACAGTTGGTTCATATACCATCGGTACATTGGCAGCGGGTTAATTAACCGGCCCCCTGCGGGGCTGGTTCCCAGAGGATCGACGCTTAGGACACTGGGACACTACGTGACCCTCCCCAGAACACGCGAGGCACGTACGCACCTACCCAGGGTATGTTACCCAATAGGAGTCTCCATTCATTATTACATATGAGGGTATGGGTTTACGTAGTATCATTTTGATCAAGACACGTCCAGTTCGAGTAGGGTAAATGTGATCTGCAGAGTATGTCTCGTCTTCAATTTTTAACACTTCCCCATAAGACCTCATGACACGACTTATCACTTCTGCACTTAATTCAATTAGAACTACATGGATTCTGACAATTACATGTCGCTGGTGGGCCCCATTCTACTTTAACTTTATGATCACCATCTACATCACTATAGATTACCTCAGCACCAAAATCATTTAGTAACCGTTCTCCTACCACTTTTGTCGCAAATTTCACGTACAAACACTTACGAAAGTAATCTATTTCAAAACTGAGCATTTGGTTCGTAGGCACTTGGTAGACATCATGAAACCATCGATGAAAATCCAATGACGTAGGTCGCGTTTTGATATCAATGAAAACAAACCTCTTTGTGTATTCATCGTGAACAATTTCATCGTATCTTCACTGGCTCACGGTAATTGTAGTCAAAACCTCCCTTGCACTTCAAAGGAAAAAAGAACTAACACAACACTAGCAAACCGTATACGACCCTAGCTAACTCGGACAGTTCGATCACTAAGCCTTCTCACGCGAAGAGCGGAGCTCGCTACGAACTGCTTCCTGCACGAGCTGCAGGCAGACACTCTACGTTAACTTAATGACGTTATACCCTTAAAAACATGTTGACGTTTATGAAGACTCCCACCTTCCTGTGTTTCAAGCACATTTTCTCGACAAGTCGTGTAAAATATATGTTTTTGAGAACTGTTCGATATTATGCAAGGTATTGTAAATAAAATGTCGCATAAACTACTCACAAATTCGCTTCTTTCTGCACAAATGTGATGGCAATTTCTTGCAGGTGGAGGAAAAACTCTATTCAGTGTTTCAATCCCCCTAAATTTCAAGTCGAGCAAGCAGAATCGTAAATATCCTTCAAGGTTCTTTTTCCAATTTACTATATCTGTTTGATTGTGGTATTATAATAGCGGTTTATAGTTTCTAAGTTCATGGAAAGTGTTAAATTGAAAACCTATCACCGCAGCGTTTATCGTCTAGTGGAAGGATCTACTCAAAGTTGGCTACTCTCACCTGGAGTTGAAGTTCAATATTGCTAAGTTTACGATTTCTGGACTTAGATATCTTTCGGTGCGGTCAAATAAGATGTTGCGAAGTGTACATAATATGTGAAGAACGTAATACATACTGTTCTTTTTAAAGATATATTTGAGGAGTGCAGAAATCAGAATTTACAAAAACAGAGGGCGCTATTCCGCCCAGCACACTTCTGCTGCCACTAATTTAGAAGGAGGAGTGTTAAGGAACAAACCAGTTTCGTCAAAAGTAAAGCTCATATAAGGCTGATTTCAAATGCCAATCTCCTATCAGAGATTTCTATACAACTAGAAGAATTTAGTGACAACCATTCCCTAAGCTCTCGATTTTCATAACCCTTCCCTGTTTCCTGAGAAATTTATCACTGTTGCTTTTCAGAAGTCCGGAAAAACATCTGAAATTAAAGCTTAGAAATTAATGTTTACAATTTCACATTATAACACCAGTTAAGTAAATAATTTCCTTGAACGGAATAGCTCCGTATTTACTGAGCAACTGTAGTAATTGCGAAAAACGCTCGAAATGGGGCGGCAACGAATAAAGAGAGCTACATTTACGCACACAAACAATGCATAACCTGTGCTCTAATAGCTTTAAAGAAATGAGTTAAAATTGTGGGCTATTGTGCATGCCACACCCTAAGTTTGCAGGATCTTTTCTTTAACAAAGTCAATTTATCGCAGGTCACTTACCTCATGAGATTCTGCACTTGTGTCATCCAAAATATAACACAAAGCACTGGATCAAGGAACAAGAGTCACACTTAACGCAACAAAATTGTATTTTGCTTCTAACCTGACATCAGTGCGAATTAGAGCTGAGCCGATACCACTTTGAACCGATACCAATGCCGATACTGTCACCGATACTGATGCCGATACTTGTAAATTTCATTTTAAAATAAAAAAGACTATTACATTACAGGGTGAGTCAAAAATCTTTGGACACCCTTTTATTTTGAAACCTGACAGGAAAATGTGAAATCTGGTAATGGGAGATGGTAGTAAAGGGGAGACCGCAAATTGTAGGGTATATGGTGAGCATGGCTGCTATCTTGAAATCCGCCATCTTGAACACAGGTTCGAAATTTCAAATGGGAGGGGGCATGTAGCATATCAAATTACACTAGCGTGAGCTCAGGAATTTCAAAGTATAGTTGTTTCTTTGATATCTTGTATCGTTTGCAAGTTCTGAACACTCAAAGTTTGAAACTCAACTACCAACGGCACGCTACAACACATGTTCTATGTGATGGCCATCACGTCTTATGCGCAATGTAGACGCCGTATCCACTCCGACTGTACACGCAGGAGAATGTCCAGTGAAATGTGGTCACACGCGTGCTGAACGTGTTCCTGTAGGTGCCTTATATCGCGGGGTTTCTTAGCATACACCATCTGCTTGAGATGGCCACAGATAGAGGTCAGGTGATCTGGGCGGCCATTCCACTTGACCACGGCTACCAATCCACTTCCCTGGGAATTGTGCATCGAGCCATTGACGTACACCAACGCTATAGTGGGGAGGGGCCCCATCATGTTGAAAATAAGAGGGAAACTTGCCGTCGGGATTCAGAATGGAAGGAAACACATGTTCTTGAAGGAACGTGAGTTACTCTTGCGACGTTCAGGTAGTGTCGATGAAAAATGGACCAATGGTGCTGGTGTCCTATACGCCACACCACAACATCACCTTTGCAGGATTATGTTCCTTACTCGGTTGCACCCAGTTTGGATAACTGTCACACCAGTAAAGACAATTATGCCGATTGACCTCCCCATTCGAATAGAAATAGGCCTCGTCGCTGAACAGTATGCCACGTGCAAACGAGGGATCCAGTTCGTGTTGCTTCGTAGCTCACGTGCAGAACTCTACCCGTCGATCTGGGTCATCCTCGTTCAGTTTGTTCCATGCGCAGCTTATAATGTTGCCAGCGATTGGTATGCAATATCCGGACAATGGAGAACTGGCTGATACTATTTTCCAGTGAGAGATGACGAGTACTGCGTTTGGGACTGTTCACAAACGATGCTAGAACCATTGTTGACGTCTCCTCATTGGTGACAGTCCTTGGCCGCCCACTACGTGCCCTATCTTCCACATTGCCAGTGTCTCTAAACGTGCCGATACCGTACGCGACCGTGCTGTGCGATACTGGATGGCTGTCTGGGTGCCGTCTGTTGTAGTCCTCTGCGATGTCTGTAAAACTGCGTTCCCCGGATATGATGATTTCTATCTTCTGTTCCTTTGTCAGAGGCATTTTATATCACCTGAAACAATGAACGTCACATTAGACTTTTCAATCTTTGAGTGCTCATAACTCGCAAACGATACAAGATATCAAAGAAACAATTACACTTATGCTATATAGAGTCGGGGGTACGGATTGTTTTCGGCCAATTCCCGGCTGTGGTTGGGGGTACTACGCGCAACCTTCTCTCATTTACAGAGGAACCCGTGACGTCAGCGGCGACCAAATCCATAAATAAAATTAGTCCCTATATTCCCACTGGCGACTCACTGCGAGGAATAAATTGGATGTTCCCTGCCTCCTTTATCTCTTCGAGACCAAAAGTGGTGCACGTAAATACAGGTGCGAGGTAAGGGTTACAGGTAAAGACACGTGTGTAAGTGTGCTAACAGACATCCTTGTGTTATGATTATAATAAACCTTATATATATATATATATATATATATATATATATATATATATATATAAATTAACCTTTCTTTACACCCAGCAAGCACTGAGATAATTCTGAGTCCTTGTTCTACGACTGATAAGTAGTTAGCACGTATGAGTAATAATCTTATTAAAGAATTTATTATTGAAGAAACCATACGAGGAAATAGCCGGACGGACAAACTGTTGACGACCTTTGGACTTAAAAAGAAAACTGTAGTGGGGTTTTGGAATGTCAGAACATTATATGAGGCAGGAAAATTGCAACAAGTAGAAGCAGAAATGGAGAAATATAAGTTGGACATCCTGGGAATGAGTGAAGTGCGTTGGAATGAATTTGGAGAGATGAAAACATCTAGTGGTATGACATTCCTCTATTCAGGTAGACCAAATGAAGATGATGAACATCGTAATGGAGTAGGCATACTCATAAACAAGAAGACTGCTCGAAGTATATTGGATTGGAAGCCTGTATCTGAACGAATAATTATGGTCAGATTACAGGCAAAGGTTAGAAATGTGAGCATCATAGAATGCTATGCACCTACAAACTAAGCAGAAATAGAAGAAAAGCAAGAGTTCTACAAAGAATTACAAGACACTATAAATAAGGTTAAGAAGAAAGATGTTATTATTGTAATGGGCGATTTAAATGCTAAAATTGGCTCAGAAAATGTTGGACTGGAGCAAGCATGGTCTAGGTGATATAAATGAAAATGGGGAAATGTTTGTAGATTGGTGTGCCTCAAATGAAATGACTATTGGAAGTATACTATTTGCACATAAAAATATGTGTAAGATCTCTTGGGTATCCCCAGATCATAGAACTCAAAATCAGATTGATCATATAGCTATAAGTAGGAAATGGAGAACATCTTTATTAGATGTGAGAAGTAAACGTGGAGCAGACATTAGCAGTGATCATCATCTTATGTTAGCCAGTTTTAGGGTAAAAATTATGGCCGCAAAGGAGAAATTTAATAAACAAAGCACAAAGTTTGACATTGGAAAACTACAGAATAATAGTGTAAAACAGGACTTCAAGTTGCAACTTCAAAACAAATATCAAGAACTTGTGGAGCTGGATGGTGATGAGGTGGAACAACACTGGGAAAAGGTGAAAAATACATTTACAACGATATCAAAAGAAGTTTTGGGATATAGAAACCCTAAGAAAAAGAACTGGATGTTAGAGGAATCTTGGAGGAAAATAGAAGAAAGGAAACACATTAAGGAGAAGATTAATATGTGTAAAACTAGGGGAAAAAAAGCAGAATTACAAGAAAAAGAAAAATTACAAGAAAAAGGTCATGAAGTGAAATATAGTGCGCGAGCTGACCGTAGAAAATGGACCAGTGAGTTAGCCGGGAAGGCAGAAAAAGCAGTAAATGAGGGAAATATGAAGGAAGTATAATAAATTACAAAGATCTTGTCTCAAAGAAAACCATACGGAATCGCCCAGTGAGAAATAGAGACGGAGTACTCCTTACGAATAAGGAAAATCAGCTCAATAGATGGAAATAACATTTTTCAGATGTATTAAACCAAACCATAGAAGGGACAGAAGATTTGCTTGAAATACCGCAAGAAATGCCAGAATATGAAATAGAAGATGAAATAACTACTAAAGAACCAACAATAGAAGAAAATAAAAAAAGCATTGAGAGAACAAAAGAGTGGTAAAGCACCTGTAATTGATAACATTCCACCAGAAATTCTTAAGGAAGACACGGAGATGACAATAGAAATATTACAACCACTTTTTGCAAAAAATATGGAAAACAAAATCAATACCAGAACATTGGAAAAGAGGTTTACTAGTAAAAATACCTAAGAAGGGAGATATTACTAACTGCAATAACTGGAGAGGCATAACACTACTTTCAGTTCCTAGTAAAGTTCTAAGTAGAATTATTTTAAACCGAATTAAAGGATGTGTTGAGAAAAAGATCCGGAGAGAACAAGCAGGTTTTCGAAACAACCGTTCCTGTATAGGTCAGATAAATACACTGCGTATTATTATAGAACAGTGTATGGAATACTTCTCTAATATGTACCTTATATTTGTGGACTTCCAGAAAGCATTTGACTCTGTAAATAGAATGGAAGTGTGGACAATTGTAAAAGAATATAGCATTCCAGCACATATGATTGATCTCATTAAAAACTCCTATGATGGTTCCAAATGCCAAGTTGTGCATGAGGAAATACTTACGGATCCAATACCAGTTATTTCAGGAGTAAGGCAAGGATGTATTTTGTCACCAACAATATTTCTGATGGTAATTGATAAAGTAATGAGGAGGGTAACGGAAGGAAAAAGCAGAGGTATAAATTGGAGTCTCACCCAACAGCTAGAAGACTTGTGTTTTGCAGATGATGTTTGTCTGCTGTCTCACACATACCGTAATATGGAAAAGAAATTAGGAGATTTGGATAAGGAAGGGAAAAGAGTTGGTTTAAAGATAAATAGTACAAAGACGAAATCATTAAGAACAAATGTAAAAAAGATGGAAAATTTCCACTTGAATGAGGAAAATATTGAAGAGGTTAAGGAGTTTACATATCTGGGGAGTTTGGTGACAAATGCAGGGGGAACAGAAGATGATGTTAGATCAAGAATTAGGAAAGCAAATATGGCATTTATTCAGCTATGTAAAGTTTGGAAAGCCAGAGAAATTTCAATAAGAACTAAGCTGCGAATTTTTAGAACTAATGTGAAGTCAATTCTCCTTTATGGATGTGAAACTTGGAAAGTAACAAAGAAAATTACTAAAGACCTACAGACATTCATAAACAGATGCCTAAGGAAACTTCTGTTAATATATTGGCCAGATATTATCTCAAATGAAGATCTATGGAAACGTACGCAAGAGGAACCGGTGGCAATACAGATCAAAAGAAGAAAGTGGAAGTGGATTGGCCACACATTGAGGAAAGACCCATCGACAATAGAGAGACAAGCATTGAGCTGGAATCCACAAGGACAACGTAGGAGAGGAAGGCCAAGAATGAGTTGGAGAAGGACAATAGAGCAAGAAATATGGGAAGCAGGAAAGACCTGGAACGAGATAAGGAAGATCGCTGGAAACAGAGTCCGTTGGCGATGCTTCGTTGAGGCCCTATGCTCCGTAGCGGAGTAACGGGAAATAAGTCAAGTAAGTCACGTATGAGTAAACTTTTGCCACCCACCTAATTGCAGGGTTTGGTGTGTTAAACGCAGCCAGTGCCTGTATACCTGTGCTGTGTCGTTGTGGTCGTGGGTGAGGACGTTTCAACCATCAATCGTACTTTTTTTATTACATCCAAGGGTCCCAAAGAGGAGGGTCAAGATGGCACTTGGCCCCTCCTCGAGTTATCTGGAAAGACTTCATTTAATTGAAATTTGGAAATTTTACCGTCAAGACATGTAACAACGGATACTTGAAAGACAGCTGATTAAGTGTCTATGCGAATAATTGTAGTGCTGGGATGCTTTATGAGAATTCTCTAAACTGGGGAAAGCAACAGCCCACGTTTCTCCAACTTTAAGCACTGCTGACCCATAAGAAAAAAAAAAAACTTTTCTCGTCCTGGGCGTTGAAATCTCTAGCTACCACTCTGACCACTCTTTTGTTAATTCACATTCATACATGTTCTTCATTTTAAGGATCATTCCATAGCGTTGGTAGTCACATTTCAGGGTACGAATTTTCATAGCGGAAGGTTTATTCCCACCTTCCCACCAACAATCTTGTTCTATTAAAAATTTCCCCCATCAAAGTTTTCCGGGGTTAAGAGTTCGTGTTATAACAACAAAGATAAGCAATTAGGTTTGACTTCAAACATACTTTACTAAGAATAACATAACACAATAAAAGTATGTAAATCTAATTATCATTATTAATAAAAAGCAATATTTAAATAAAATCAACGCTTATTAAATGCATTTTACCTATCTTCTTATTTCTTGACATCTTGAACCAGTTGTTAACGAAATTAATTTGGTAGTTTATAAATGTAGCAAATTGATTTGTTCATATATGTTTATAAATAGATATACATAAATAAATGAATTAATGATATTAATTATTTAATAATTAGCATAGCTATACTTCATGACACACACACGCGCATAATATATATATATATAAAATTATCACCACGGTTACACGCTTGTCCCCCATCAAAAAAATCCTGGCTACAGGTCTATGGTGCCCCATCCTTCTGAAAATATGAGGGAAGCTGCTATCCTCCGCCAAAACTGATTAAAATGTGTTCTTGTAACAACTGGAAGTAGCCCTCTGCATTTGAATTGTCATGAATGGAGAATGGGCCAATGATACACAATCTCTACACAATGGGTTCTCGGAGGACCAACTCCGCATGTTCTGTTCTAACACTTCCTCAGTCACATAAAAATTTGCTTCATCAGAATGTAGAATATGCCGTGCAAAGTGTGGGTCCTGGCGAATTTGCTTCACAGTCCATTCACAAAACTGCATTCTCCAATCCGGGCCGTCCTCCGAGAGATGGTGCTTCAGCTGCAGCTTGTACGGGTGCCACTTAACCATCTTTAACACCCTGCAAATGGAACTCTGGCTGACACCACACTGCGCAGACATTCGACGTGCGCTGCGCTGCGGAGACTTGGCAAACGATGCTAGCTATAGGTCTCGCGCGACAACTTGAGCTCTGGGGAAAGTGGAAATCCGAGGGGGCCATATGGGTTTTGTCAAGAAGAAGGCAGGCTGGTGTAGCAAAATTCCAATTTTGCCATCTACAGATGTAAACAATTAACTGGTCACTCAGTTTAGATGTAGTTTAGATTCTGCATTGCGAAGCCAGGCGATAAATGTGGGAATAGCCTCGTTTCCCGAGATACGTTGTGGATTGGTTAGCACAGCGCGTTACGACACGAGGAGGCCCGGGTTTGAATTCCGGCTTGTAGATGGTAGTGTTTCTGTGCCTGTCCCTTCATCAATATCATCATATCATCACTCATCGTCATCTCCGCGATTAGCCAAAAGTGGCAGAATAGCTAAGTAAAATAAACCAAATCAATGAATCCAATTTGGATAAAGGGGTTATTAATTCATTGATTGATTTCATTTTTTTTACTTCGCTTTTCTGCCACTTCTGGCTAATCGCGAAGGTCATGATGACTGATGATAAGACGAAACTGAAGAAGGGACAATCACAAAGAACATCCATGCACAGGCCGGGATTCGAACCTGGGACCTATGACGTCGAGAGAGATTCTTACTTTGTGGACAATACTAAACCTACACCTATCAAAGAAGTTGCGTGGAAAAATAATAATTTTCAATTTGCGGTCACATTATGGAAATGTTTACTTCATCTTTATTTCCCTTATTAAAGAACTGAAACCAGAAGGAGGTTCTGATGAAGAAACCAGATAATATTGTTGTGCGCGCCGATTTCTTTAGAGAAATTCATAACTTCCCAAACTCTGGAAGAACAGTGTACTACGAACATCATACGGTGCTAAAACGTGGCAGTGTGGCAAAGACGTTCTAAGGCCTTTTCCACTTTCCACAAAGTGGAAAAGGAAAGCGAGGCTTCTAATGGCAACCATTGATGTAGCACAGTTTCCTGTTTCCTTTTGCAAGTAAAATATTTGAGGCCTTACTGAAAAAAATACATCCATCGAGAAGAGACGTGTATACGCATTGATGATGTCAGAGGGATGGACAGAGGTTTTAATCCAATAACTTCCATTACGAAAAAGAGAGAGAAGCAAATGGGGGAAGAGGAGCTCGCGGCATTGCGTACAAAGCAAACATGGCCGTAATATGTTAGAAGGTCGAAATACTTCTTTCTTTTTTCGATTAAAAGAACGTAGTGTATATACAGCTTCCTAAGAGAATATCTTGGTTATCACAGGCATTCTGGTAACATATATTGAGAATAGCAAGAAATGAGTGCGGTTGCAAACACTGCGGGCGGAGAACTCATTATGAGGGTTGTCACTGTCTCCTCCACGGTCAACTCGAATACTTTCTCCTCAGAGTTAAAGTTGTGGCGCGAGACCTATAGCACTGCCATAGCTGTTCCTTCGTCAGTGGCAGTTCTGGGCCTACCAGATTGTGGCCTGTCCTGGACTGTACCGCTCTCTACGAACCTGGTCAGCAACGCGGACACTAACTTGCGACATCTCAGTAGAATTGTACACGTTGGAAGGCTTCTTGCGTTTTACACTGTATAGTTTTGCACTGGCGATTTTGTTTGATGACTGGAACGTGCTCCAGGGAATGCACTATATTCACAGTTACATGATACTTGCTTATCACAGAATACATATTAATGGCAGGTGGTTTTTCACTGATCGTAGTGACTTGGGTACTTTCTACGTTCATTGTTCTTGTATTATCTTGGGTTTCTGAATTTGGCCTATTACTATCTACTCCTATTCTTACATTTGCAAGGGGCTGGAAAGGATTATCTGATGTCCAATATTTGATTTTGCGATGAGGTGGTGGCTTTTTTGTCCTTTTTGGCATTTCATACCAAATTGTGCTCTCTTTTTGAGCTAATAGTCTCATAATTTTCATTAACTTCTTGCACTGTAGGTTTTCTATTCATTTTTTGGTTTTTAACTTGCTCTTACCAGATAAGATGTTCTTGTTTTGGATGATTTTCGGGCTCGCTGGAGTCACATTTTCACGTTTTTCCATAATGAAACTGTGGACGTCCGTAATTGAACGATTGATTTTATAATCTTGTTCACGTCTCCACGCTTCATTTATTACTATTGTTCACTTCAATTGGCTCACAATAGAACCACACATGAAAGATAATTATACTCAAAACAACACAATACAATTTGTTGTAGCAAATCACTCGTTCACAAACTTAAATCCGTACGATTTCTTCTTCTTCACGCACATTGTTACACGCACATTGTTTCAAAGTTTGTTTTTACAAAAATTGAAAATAACTTGAGCTATTGCTAGGGAATGTTAGTCATTGTTTACAAAGTAACGAAATATTTATCATTAACAATGAACATAACAATGTGGCTCATTATAAACACTGTGAACTTGATTCATTGAATTGTAGTACGGCAACCAGTATTTGAGTGGTATTTGAAACATACACAAACACACACACAAACTTTATGAATAAAAGGAGTAATCAAAAAGAGTAACCATCAACATTTCTGAGTTCAGTGCTGCAATATTGAAACCTGAACCACTTCAGCACACACCTAAAGGTTATCATTCAAATGTTAGTTTAGTTAACAAATTTTTTTAGGAAATGTTAACAGCCTCATAATATCAATGAAAATAAGGTACGTAATGAGTTATATATTGTTATGTAGGAATCAAAGTTGTCCTCTCAAAGTTCATAGCCACCAGCAAGCTAAACCAGCTAAGGAATTCCTTACTTGCGAAACCTTACCAGTATTCTAATTATCACTTAGGAAGGAATATTACTCGTATTATTTACATTTTTTACAATAAATGCAGCTATATATACAGTAATGTGAATCTTATTAAAGATGACAAAGTAGATATTTTGTTTTCGAGAATATTTTGTTGTTATCTACACTCTCATAGACAATAGAATTGTGTAAATACAGGGTGTTCCGGGAGGAAGCGAAAATACTTTGCGATCTGGTAGTATGGGTGATTCTAAGCAAAAAAGTTCATATGAACATGAGTCCAATTATGATCGATAGCGGAGATATGAACAGAAATATAAATGATGTAGGAAAACGTAAACAAAAACAGTAACAAGTATAGCATGGAAATGTAACGATAATTGTGTAGGTAAATACGAGAAGGGACATGCTCATACTAATCTTTATTGCATGAATTTGTGGTGTAGCAGTAATTAGTGCACGAAAATTAATGCAGCAAGCAATAAATGTAGAAAAATGAAATGTTAACACCTGCAGGTCAGTACTTACATGAACGAATGTAAGGAGGGAAAAGGCCACAGAAATGATAGCAGGTCAGAACAGATTCTCAAAAATACTACCACCAACATCAATGTACTTCTGAGTGCGTCGGAGGACATCTTGCGTTGCACTACAAAGTTCCCGATGATCCCGAATTAAGGCAGTGGCATTCATAATGCGGATGTGTAGTTCATCTCTTGTATTCACCCTTTCCTCTAAACCTCCTGCTTCATCCACCCCCATAAACAGAATTCAAGAGGGATTTGGTCGGGAGAACGAGGTGGCCAAGGAACCAGACCACTACCACGACGACGACAAGGATCAATCCATCGATTAGGGTATTTGGAATTAAGATGTTGAATGATCAACCGACTGGAATGAGCAGTTCTACATTTATTGCTTGCTTCATTACTTCATTATTGTGTACTAATTACTGCTACACCACAAATTCATGCAATAGAGATTAGTATCAGCATGTCCCTTCTCGTATTTACCTACAGAATTATCGTTACATTGCCATGCTTTACTTGTTACTGTTTTTGTTTACGTTTTCCTACATCATTTATATTTCTGTTCATATCTCCGCTATCGATCATAATTGGACCCATTTTCATATGAACTTTTTTGCTAAGAATTACTCATACTACCCCTTCCCAAAGTATTGCCGCTTCCTCCCGGAACACCCTGTATTTGCTATTGCATGTTTTTAACAAAGAATCAAAACACTGAAACATTTGTCGTAAATCATAACACAGGGTTGTTTTCGACAATGGAAATATGTTTCTGTATTTTCATATAACCCAACAAAAACATGTTACTAGGTAGATATAAAATAAATGAAGTATACATACCATATTAACAATACCCGGCATTAATAAGTAATTTTCACTTAACTTCTAAAAACAATACTATACGAAGTCTTCTCACACTAATTTCCCTTGTCAGGTAAGTTTCTTCATTAATCCAATGGAAACTTAGTTCCTTAATTTAATTATTTTTTTAAGGTTGCATACTGAATGCATATTTGTAAATTCTGCACTACAATTTGTGATTTTATGAATCATTTTAAAAAAATGCATTTTTGAACGTTACAATTTGCCTCCCTTTGAACATTATTTCAACAAAAATCAAGGAAAGAAGTATATGCATTTTACAAATGAAAACTCATGTTTATTCTCAAACTATTTGGAACCAATAATTAGATATTAGTGCAAACAGTAGTAAATGCATTTTAGATTTTTCCTGGCTTCTTGTAATAGCCACATAGGAATTTAGATGAAATAAACATGAACGTGCTTTCAAGGTGAATGTCTTATCATGTCGAGTTTTGTCTATTAGTGAGTGTCAGTCCTTTGATTTGGACTGGGACTCAGAGTTTTCTAATATTTGTAAATGGCATGTTGGGTTAAATTATTCGCATCTCTAGATGTTCTTCCTACAACTGTCGCAGTAATTGACAATTTTGTTTATCGTTCTTGGTTGGGGTCCCTGCGTCACATTTTAAGCTCCGCGTTGATGGCTGTGAAATTGATGACGACGACTGAACTGATGACTACAACAACATAGGGCGTGCTCTAATATGTGGTTGATTGATTGAGTTGGTGTTCTAAGTAAGGCTAATCAGGCTAATCAGGACTGGACCTATAGTTTAAAGTGGGAGTGTGCCTATGTCAAATTCGTTTTATAACCACTCATTCTCATGGTCGCAATTATTAAAAAGTGGCAGAAAAGCGAGGCTCAATGTTAAAAACAAAACAACCCAATTCTTATCTTCACACACTCCTGGGACACAGCATTTCAGTCATCCCCTGGTTTCATGGCAAGGTAAGTGATGGAAATTATCGAGACTGCAGTTTCTTTGGATCCTGACAAGGAATGCTAAGTGCTAGATTCAATCTATGATTCATTAAACTTCAGGTTAATCCTGGTAAGGTTCTGAGTGAGCTGTCCAGATATCCACCGACAGGAGCGCTTCAGAAAGAACGTTCTTTGTTTATGGATAAATGAGCATACCAATACCTTTATGACAATAATTTTAACTCTTGGTTGCCACAATCACAGCGGAGAGGAATGTGACAGATATATATACTCCATCTTGGGAGTCTCTGGAACGATCGAACGGAAGGAAGTCTCAGCGCAAGTAGTGAATCGAGAGAGCTTGACTAATGAACATGTGCGAGAGAGGATCGTTTTTGCTGGGAGGGTTAAAGCGACTGCAGCCACAGAGGAGAGTGTACATTTCGCTCTGCCCACTCGCTTTCTCCTCTACCGTTATGCTTGGCCTTTTTTCAGAGACTGCTAGTGTAGAGTACAGATAGAAGGTATTTTCCACATCTGGGGAGGAATTGCATTCTAAGGGCTTGAACAACTAAGGGTACTCCCACAAGAGACAAGGCTCACTAACGGGATGATTTGATTATGAAAAGCGCATTGCACAGAACTAGTGCAATAGTATTATGATTAGCCACACACGGCCAGTTGATGTTTTGGAGGGCTAGAGGAGGGTAAAATAGCGGTTGTCTTTTAATATTGAAACATCATAGACACACGCACAGAACGCGTATTTCATGTTAAAATTGTATGCAGTCGTTCATAATTCGACCGAAATGGTCCCAGTAGATTCTTGGGTAGGGATCGGTGGGGAAAATCACGTGATTTTCCGAGGATCCAGCAATTGCTGGATAATTGGAAGGTGGGGGAGGGAACTGGACAATCACGTGATTACGTTGCGCGAATCTGCTGGTGGGATAGTTTCGCGGTTTGGGAATAGCGGAGAGGAGGGAGGGTTAGCATGTCTAAGGTGAGAAAGAAGGTTACTTACTTAGTAGCCGAATGGACCCAGCGTAATCGTCTAGAGTCCCTTCGATTAAGCCTTCACTTATGGAGTTTGCAGTGACAAGAACTTTGAGAAGGAATAATCGAATGGTACTGGTGCGCAACGTTGCCATGGATTGCTTCGTTCTCATTGTGGCGCTTATCACATGCGAATCCTTCGTTTGCTCGTAGTAGAGTCTTTGAAAACTGAGTGTAGGCTGTCAAGCGGAGGTCGAGTTGAGGTCGCTGGAGGGAAGAGAGGGTTGGGAGCAGCCCCTCAGAGGGCGACCTTTCATCTGATGACACAGTTGGATGACGACCGATTGCATATTATAAACTAATTTAGATTCTATATTTGTACACTGTTTTAGTTATTAAGTATGAGGTTGGGTTTGGTGGTGGGATCCTAGAGACAGGAAATAACTTTTACGTTTATCAAGGGATGATATGATTGGAAGTTAATCACTAATAACCTATTTATCTTCTCACATATTAGATTTCTAAATATCACAAGAGACATTATTTTCAGTGAGAATATGTAAAATCGTAACGGAGACTTCACCAGCCATGCGTCAACTTTATCAAGAAGACAGTGCAAAGTGGCTCCTACGACTAACTGACTGCACCTAATACAGATTATCGCTAGTGTGTGAAGGAACTCTAGGTTATTCAGGAATAACAACTTGACCGACTTAAACTGCGTGTAAATATTACAGGCGGTGGCCCAGGAACTTTAGGTGCCACATGGTTACAGTAAATTCTTGATATTTTTTTTCTTCTTAACCATCGCTGAGCTGACAAACTGCAAGGGTTTGCTGACTGTTTCCATCAACTTACAGATGTTATACATTAGGATATACATATGACGTGATTTTAACTTATTTTCCCTATCAAATGTGTTTCCACTTCAGCAGATTGCAGGATGGTTGGGAGCAGGAAGGGTCAGTCAGTGTGGGAATTAACGCGGGGAATGCCGGCGATTCCTCACCACCAAAAAACAAATTTCATTCCCGGCCAAAGACAATTATTTCTATCCCTGCCAGGGATGTTTTATCCCTTTCAAAGAAAATACTCTTGGCAAGCTTGTAGTATGTCCTTAACTATGTAACGAACACAATTGAATATTTATTCGTGTACATTTACGAATAACATGGGTACCTGGGGGAAACCCTGGGGGGTAAAGGCGGTCAGGGGCGTGATGCTGATCACATCACCCCCACTCACGACCGGATCAAGAAAGTGTGGGGCGTTACCCCCACACTCCCTATACGCCTTCATGGCGTGGTGCTATGCACAGGGGAACACTTTACCTTTTTTTTACTTTTACATTTATGATCCATTCATCACTGATTTACCTATTGAAAAGTATGCAGCCTTGTGGATTTGAACTTGAATTTGAACCTGCTAATTTCCATAGCTCTATTAGTGTATGGGTTTGGATTTTGATAGAATGTCTAAATGAATGTACTAAGTGCCCATAAATTACGTTTAAATGTTATCATAAGATTTAATGACCTACGTCATAAGCAGACCATAGTTTAATTTACTGACTGACAAAATACACAAATCTTCATACCCCCTAAAAAAAGCCTACCTCCCGAAATGAAGCAACAAATACACCACTGAGTGGGCATCCACCCCCTCCCCCCAAAGCAAAAAGTTTAATTCGTACAGTAAGTGGAAAGACAATCACGTGATTACGTTGCGTAGAACCGGATAGTGAGATGGTTTCGACGAAAGCTGTGACAGAGGTTTCAAGAAATTGGAAATGGCATCCGACGATACAGTGCATGTCGTCCATGGAAGCAGAAGGTCTGCAGAGGACCGCTACCTTGGATTACCTTTCAAAAGACTGCCACATAGTACGGTAAGGGACTTGAGCAGAGATCCAGCAACAGGTTCGTGAAAACACATGTTCCGACAAGCTATCGCTCGACTGCTGCGCGATCATTTATATGCCGTAGGCCTGCCAAGTGCATTCCTTTCACAGCAGGCCACATTAGAGCCCGTCTCGCATGGTGTAGGGAACATAGAGACTGAAGTGACAGCCAGTGGTGGTGTCTCGCTTAGCGTTCGAGAGGCACGGAGATCGTTACCAGGCATATCCTCCACGTAGCTTTCCTATAAATAAGGAAGGGTTACGAGAGGTAATTGAAGACTAAAATTGGTAAACGCTGTAAGTGTCACAATAATTCAAACACCGTTTCCCACGTTCAACTGTAAAATGTGCCATGATTTACAATATGGTAATCGTGAAATGTGGCTGGTAGCCCTCTAAGTAGTTCAAAGGGCGTGTTAAGAGGACACTAATGTGCACGTTCTTACGGGCTGATGTGCGGAACGATGCGATTTCCCAACACTTTCGCTTTTGGCACTTACAACGTTTACCACTTTTAGTCCTCAATTCATGTCGACTCATCGGGGATGAAATAGGAGGATGTTCATCCTTGTTAAAAAGAATTTAAGTAGTCCAATAATAAAATACTCATTTATTCCCACTTATCTAATCACTTGTACAACAACAGACAGATTCACATTTAGGTGCTAGGTTGGTATAATTTACCTGGAACTAGTGAGGACCTTCTCCTGAAATGGACGCTATTCCGTTGCCGGCTCTAATTCAACTCCCCCCTTGTCGTTCTTCCTTTTCCTCCAAAACTCAGATCATTCCGCTCTCTACGTCAACACCCTTACCACTTCTCGTACTCGCACCATTCCGCATTCTAGCTCGTGCCGACGCTTACACTTCCTCGTTCCTCATTCTTTACAAACATGCCACAATAGAGACTGGAGTGATACTTAGAGTGGTGTGTTTCGTTCTCGGACGAGTACAGGTTCTCATTACAGATGGACGTGATCACGACGTGTATACATATCGCGGATACGTGGTAGTCGATTGAACGTGTTCATTGCGGAGGTGTTGGAATCATTTTGTACGTCCCCGGATCTCAACCCAATAGAAAGTGCGTGGGATAAACCCGTCGATGCATTGCAGGACGGAATCTCCTTCAAGATATGCATGCAACATTGTTGCAGAAGTGGAACCCTATTTTTCAAGAACAGCTCAATATGCTTACAGGTAGTATGCCACATCGTTGTACGGCATGCATTGCTTTCAGAGTACATCATATTCCTTTCTAATGTACATTTCGCAACATCTTATTTGACCGCCCCGAAAGAATTCTAAGTCCCGAAATCGTAAACTTAGCAACATTCCACTTCAGCTCCAGGTGAGAGTAGCCAACTTTGAGTAAGTCCTTCCACTAGACGAAAAACGCTGCGGTGATAGGTATTCAATTTAACACTTTCCATGAACTTAGAAACTATAAACCGCTATTATAATACGCAATCAAACAGAAATAATAAATTGGAAAAATAACCTTGAAGGATATTTACGATTCTGCTTGCTCGACTTGAAATTTGGGGGGTTTGAAACACTGAATACAGTGTTTCTCCACCTGGAGGAAATTGCCATCAAGTTTGTGCAGAAAGAAGCAAATTTGTGAGGAGTTTATGCAACATTTTATTTACAATACCTTGCATAATATCGAACAGTTCTCAAAAACATATATTTTGCACGACTTGTCGAGAAAATGTGCTTGAAACACAGGAAGGTGGGAGTCTTCATAAACATCAACATGTTTTTAAGGGTATAACGTCATTAAGTTAACGTAGAGCAGTTGGTTAGGCGCTGCTATCCTCATTTTTCATCAAACGTGAAAGATAGAGGGTTCAAATCCCACCCTCTCCTCTTTCTTTTTTTTCTTTTTTTGTTTGCTGAACAGATACCGTTGATATTAGAATATTAAAAAAATGAATCACATGCACACTGCGCATATTTCCCCTTAGAAGTTGGAGATTTCCAGGATTTAAAGTTAAAACTTTTCTCTTTAGTTATTGTTCATATGTTGTGTTAACACACACATCATGATTAATTCACAAATCACATATATGTATTCAGGATGCAAAATGTAATGTTATTTAAGTTATGTATTGTTTGTTCTTCACTGAGACCTAAAATATTGATTATTTGATTTCGATATACTACTTGTTGAAGATCTCCACGCTTAGAGGTGACGAAGAAAGCGTGGGAGGGAGACCGGCAGTTGGTAGGTATGCCTAGGCCCTCCATGGGCTGTTGGGCGACGGATTATTATTATTTATAAAAATATATACAGTAATGTTAAGTAGTGATGTAGTGCAGTACTGTAACGAAGGAGAGCGTTTAATGAGTTCAAATAGCTAAGATTGGTAATTTTATGTCCGTTCCTTCGTAATGACTGCTGTCAATACTAATTAACATAAATAAATTGTTATTGCGACGAAGGCCGATTCGATAAGAAACTACCAATAAGTATTTATATAGTGAGTGACAAACAAAACATTCAAAACCTCATAATGATCGTTAATTCCTCACTGCTTTGTATCTAAAATGTTTGTCTTCTTTGAACAGAAAGTACGAGTATCAGATATAACAAACTTTCCGCACTAACTTTGCAATATTCGAAACCACCATTACAGACTTAGCTCTACGTAACTTGATTCTGCGCATTCCACGTGGCATGTGACTTCCTCCTATCATCGAAACCACTTTCTCTTACTATTTCCTTTCACCTCGCAAAATACAGAGACCAATGTTAACTTCTTAGCATGGTGGATAAACTTTACACCCAATGATATACTCCTGAAAAAAGTTCTGCCTAGGTGGAGAATCGAACCTGCGACCTCCCTCGTAAGAATCAAGCACGTTACCTCTTCTCCAGGTAGCTCATGTTAAAATTTGCTACCAGTTTGAAGAAACCAATTCACACATAATGTCATATCTATAATTTCCTCATGGCAATTTTCATGAGCAAACGAATTCAGATAAAATCGAGAAGTGCTGAAAGGGAAAAATGATGAACATGTCTATTTTGTCATATTTTGTAAATTGTGTAAAAATTCCGTGTTTTGAACAAGCAATCGTTTAGTTACGAAGTATTTTGTTGTTTGTTTAAAGTAGGAACAGGAGAGCGAAAAGGAGTCATTTGAACCAGACCCCGTTTGACAAGAAACTTCAGCTTATTTCAAAAGACTGTATGAAAAGAGAGAGGAACATATGAAATAAAAAATATGTGTGAAATTAGAACAATGGAAACCTTGAAAGATAATACTAACGAACTTCAAACTATGAAAAACATATTTTCGTGGTGGAAAACTCCAAGGCATTTTCGAAATATGAACTTGATGTTTTTCTTTATTATGAAGTGGAGATATGGGACGATACGATCCCTCAGCAAGAAAATTGTAAGTAAGCTACCTCCAACTTTTTCAATGGTCATACGTAATTACTACTTAGGGTCCGGAAGTTGATGAAATATCAACTTACTTTCTGACCCTTAAAAACAATGCTAAACCTGATATCATGTCCGTTTCCCTTCAGTTAGAGCCGGAAAACAGTTTCTATTTTACATTTCTTTTTGCATTTTTCGGCCTTTAGTTTATTTGTCATTATTTTTAACAGTTCTTGTTGCATTTTTACTTATTTTTGAGGTTTATTTTTCTCCTCCCCTGTTGTTTCGTGCATTTTAAATGCATTTACTAGTAAAACTTACATATTTAGATTTCTTGACATGGGTCCTTTTAGCAAATTCACCATGAATCGAAAATACGGTCAATGCAAAAGCATAATATTATTCTTAACTGAAATGTTTGGCAATGGATTAAAATACTTTGTGTGAAGATCTACTTTGAGGTTCTTTTTCTGGACACTATTATCGCTTTAATCTGTAGTTTTAAAGTAAAATTAGTCTCAATATTAAATGCAATTATATAAGTTATAACCCACAGCTCTACAGCACCTTGAAGGGCCTTGGCTTACCTACCGACTGCTGGTCTCCCTCCCACACTGCTCCTTGTTGGAGCGTGGAGTTCTTAGACCAGTAAAGGGGTGACGGGTGATCAGCCCGACGAACCCCCAGCCGTTTACTGTAGGTCTTCTCGACCAGGTTACGCTCACTCACTCGGAGCTTCCCAATTTCCTCACGATGGTGGGTTGCCACCGGCCCTATACGTAGGCTGAATAAATTCCGACCAGAGCCGGATTCGAACCTACGCCGTCCCGCAGCGAACGATCTCAAGACGAGTGAACGCCTTAACCCGCTTTTTTTTTTTTATTACATTTTGCAATTTATTACATTTCAACTCATTGGGCAAGTAAACATTACAGTAAGAAAATTAGCATACAATCTATTTCTTTTACAGTCAGGTATCCTGTGGTATTCTTGATGGAGGTAATTTACAAATTGTATATTAAAATCTGGTTGCCGATATGTCGATAAGAAATAGGCATAGTGTCCTAGGAGCCATTGTACACTTTTACGTTTTGTTTTTGGGTAATATTCAAAAGCTGGATATAAAAGAATATCTACAGAGATGTTATACACTGATGTTCGACAAATAGTACTCACAAGTTTCCTTATATAAAGCCATGATGTTTCTATTATTTGGCATTCACTCAGTCTATGGACTAAACTATCAGATACATTACATTTGGCACACATTGGCGTGGCCGCGGTGGCTCAGTCGGTAACGCTCAAGCTCCCGGGTTCGATCCCCGGCCGGTTCATATCCGGGAACTTTTCTAACGGTGGAAACGGCCCCGGCGCCTACCCAGCGTCGAATAACATGGGTACCTGGGGGAAACCCTGGGGGGTAAAGGCGGTCAGGGGCGTGATGCTGATCACATCACCCCCACTCACGACCGGATCAAGAAAGTGTGGGGCGTTACCCCCACACCCCCTATACGCCTTCATGGCGTGGTGCTATGCACAGGGGAACACTTTACTTTTTTTTTTTTTTTTTTTTTTACACATGGGCGTATTTATTAAGTTAAGATCATAGAGTCTCTCTCCAGTGATTAATTTTTGGTGGACAATTATATACCATGCTGATCGGATTCGTGATGTAAGATGGTGAGCCTGAATATTATTCCATATTTCTCTCCACTTCATTCTAGGATTTTGCTCAATAATTTTACAAGTTGGTTGTTCTAATTTACATAGTCTGCGATATATTTCCGATGTCACTGGTATTGTTAATATCGGAGATTGTAATAGGGCATAACTAATATCCACTATTGTTGACTTAAAATACCATAAAGTGTCTACCAGTCTAGTAATATCAATAGGAGCCTCTAGTGAAATATAGTCCAAAGCGCTTCTCAAAACTTTACTTGTGAGGCTGAGTGGATGCTGAATCAATGTCTGCGTGTCAGCTTGAATACGTAAGGCCTGGCATTTGAGTTCTATATTCACAAGATTCATTCCTCCCTCGGCAAAAGGCAAACAAAGTAATACATGTTTCACCCTCAATATCTGACCATTCCAAATAAACCAATTTACTGCACTCTTAAGTTTATTTATATCTAACTTCCGTAGTGGGAGGATTTTTGCCATGTACCATACCTTTGACAGTGCATAGACATGTACAAAGGTCACCCTTGACTGTAAACTAAGGCTGCGAAATTTATTTGTTTGTAATATCGCTTTAACCCCAGTTAATACTCTATCATAATTTAATTGGATCATACTTTGGGTAGAGTGCGTATATATTATACCTAGTATACGTATCATTTGTACAACCTTAATTTTATTACCTCGCTGCGAGTGAGAATGAACCAAATTTAAATTCAAAATTGACGATTTTTCTTGGTTTATTTTTAATCCCGACCATTTTCCAAATTTCTGTAATACTTGACATGTTTCATCAATATCAGACTGTTCATTTATTAATACAGTAACATCGTCAGCATACGCTAACACCTTAATGGTATTAGAGTGTATGTTAATTCCTTGAACTTTTCGGCCTATTTCAGACAGAATGGGTCTCAGTGCAATACAAAACGCTAACATCGACAAAGGATCTCCTTGCCTTACACCTTTATAAATATAGAGTTCTTTCGTCAGAAAACCATTTATTTGAATTTTTGCTGTTGCATGACTATAAAGACTTTTAAATACTGAAAGAAAATGTCCACGTATACCGTAGCCCTGCAAAACGTTAAATAGATATTCATGATTTATCGAGTCAAAAGCACGTTCAAAGTCTAATGCTAATATAGCATTTTCAGAGTTTTTGTTCTGTAATCTATAACATGTAATTATTTCACGCATCGTTTGTAAAACATTTGTGATTTTCTTATTTAAACCAAAAACATATTGATCCTCTCCTACTAATTTGTCGACATAAGGCATAAGTCTGCCAAGCATACATCGCGCCAATATTTTATAATCCGTACAAAGGAGGGTGATGGGTCTATAATGACCAGCTTCGCTTGGTTTTGGACATTTTGGGATTAGAATTATAATACCCGTATTGGAAGATTTACCCATTTGATACTTGCTAAACACTGCATTTATCCAATCTGTTATTGTTTGACCCATCAATTTCCAAAAGGTTTGATAAAACTTATTGGGTATCCCATCCCAACCAGGAGCTGAAAATTATTGCCCTACCTTAACCGCTCGAAACACTTCCTCACTTGTATATTCTTTGTTTAAGTTTTCACTTTCTTCATCTGTAAAAACCTCTGATTCGGATGCCAATTCATCCATTAAAGCTCCATTATGTGACGCTGGTTGGGAATATTGTTGCTCAAAATAATTATAAATGCAGTTACGTATTTCAGGGGCTGAATTGATCTTTGTTCCCCCATTATCAAATATTTCACTAATACATTGTCTTTTAGCATTTTTTCTTTCATGAATTACATGGCTGATAGAGGCGACCTCATCGTTGTCAAAATGAGGAAGTCTACTACGAATTTTGACCCCTTGACGCCTTTCTGCAGTCATTTTTAACAATACAGCTTGTATACGTTTGACTTCAGTTTGCACTTTTTTCCCGTCTGTTGCTTGCTGAATTTGTTCACGCAATACCCTGTAGTAAAAATTATATTTATTTGTCCACTCTCTCGACCGTTCCTTACAGTAACTGATACAAAATCTTTTTATACCCGGTTTGAGAATCTCCTCCCACCAGCGGATTATATCTATCCTCCTCAGACGGTGTGTTATCCATCTCGACCATTGGTCATCAAATGCTTGTTGGAAATTTTTCTCATTAAGAATTGAAGCATTTAATTTCCAACAACCGTACCCTCTCGGGACTATTGGAATGTCCACATTTATCATCATAATGACAGCACTGTGATCTGAAAAACATGTAGGTGTTATACTGATGGACTTTACGTTCTGACGTAATGTGGGTGTGACATAAAATCTATCCAAACGGGATGCACAATTGTCACGTATATACGTGAAACCCCTCTGCCCAAAACATTTGTCACTCCAGACATCTGTGAAGTTAAAGCCAGTTACTAATTTTTGCAATGAATTCGACGTGTTAAATCCAGGTCTTTGATCCTGCGGATACAATACACAATTAAAATCTCCCCCACATATTATGTGTTCTCTCCTACCCTGCATTTCAACAGCAACTTCCTGCGCAAAAAACTCATCCCTTTGTTTTCTACACTGTGACCCGGATGGAGCATATATGTTATATATCCATACATTTGCAAATTTTGCGGATATGATTCTATTATTAGGATGACATACCACATTTGTGAGGGGAACCGTATTACGTGTTAACAAAGCTGTTCCTGTCGATTGGAAATTTGCATTATTATGAACTCTTATCGTTGGGGAAAAATTGAAATTCATTTGACCACATTCTTGGAGAAATACAATATCTAATGAAGCTTGTATAATAAAGTCCTCTAACGCCGCCTGTTTTGTAAGGGATTTCATTTTGTTTATATTTATTGTAGCAAAACGAAGGGTCGTCATCATAAATACTATGAACAAAATTTTTGGGATTGGGTATTCCCAATACTTATACTTCCACCTTTGCCCCATCTAAGAGTAATAGTTCTTACACTATTTTTATATGCCCCTAATGTTATACACCAAAAATTAACAAACACACTAACAATATTATTTTAGTAGGGGGGAGGAAATACCCCTTCCCTTTGTATAGCTTAATCCATAAATATCTACCACCACGCAATACAATATCATTAACTTTCTGACAGTCCATATAAAAATATTCATTCCAAATAATACTATTTTCTAATCATTAAAGTGATTACCTGTATCCAGTATTCACAAACTTTCATGGCCTATCGGACTTGGATCAATAACCATGTCTTGGACATTTGTTTTTACATGTCGCAATGATCGTCTTTTCGTCCGATTGCTGCCTGACGCTTTCCTTATACTCTTTGGTCGTTTTTGTGAGCCGGAAACCGAATGACCCGTACTACTTTGGACACTTCCACTTTCACTATCCGTTTCCGAATCTTTTTCCTGTTCAGCTTCTTGTCTGAAGTCCTTTTGCTTGGTCTGATTCTGCTTCCTCTCCTTGTTGCTCTGTAGCACTTCATCACGCGATTCCTCTTGCACTTTAGTTATGTCTTCTTGTCGTCTTAGTGGTCCACCCTTCTTCTGCTCCATAGTATCCAGGGAAATTTCTTCACTTTGTCGCGTAAGTTGAACATTTAACACAGGTTCTTTTGGTTGATCTTGCATATTTTCTTCAGTTCCTTCCTTGGTCAAAGTTTGTTGATCATTCTTGTGAATATTTTTCTCTTCCTGTATATGTTTTCCCTGTTGAAGCCCTTCTATCACAGACAGTTGTGCTGATTCTTGACTCACATTTATATCTTCGTGTGTAGATGTAGACGGTGCAATTGCTTCGCTATAGGACCGAACTGCACGACCCATGACTTTGAACACTGTTGGTTTCCGTAAGGTACAATTAAACCGCACGTGATCACTACTACCACACCATTCACAAGTCGGGATTTGACCATTATATACTACATGTGCCGTATATTGACCTATTTTCACAAAGGAGGGAATTGGCTTCTTAATTGCCATCAAAACCTGACGCACCCCATTATACACTTTGTACCTAAATTTGTCACTCCAAGTTTCTGCTTTCAATTCATCGATTGTCCCATATTCACTCAGTTTTTCACGAATTTGTCGTTCTGGCACTTCCAAAGGAAGATTAAACACTCGAACCGGCTTCAAAATTCGATTCGCATCACTCAGTTTCACTTGTGTCACAGCTCCACTACTATAATAAAAGTTCACTTCACCAGTATTTTCTTCTAATATTTTTCTCATTTTTCCCGGACGCACTAATTTCAAAAATACACATTTCATCGTCGTGGGAATTTGTATGGCTGCAATTTCATCCACACTCAGTTTGAATTTATCATGAATAAATTCATGTACTTCCAAAGGACTAGGTTTCAAAGTTCCCGTTTCAAAACTGATTTGTATCGTATTTTCGCGATCCATTCTATATTTTACTTTTGTCCAATTCTTCACTAGCACAGTTCAACAGCACAACCTCTCCCACACGTACGTACCGATATCGCGCTGAACTTTCACTTTTCCTCAAAGCACAGAGCTCGTACAGCACGACCTACCTGTTCCGCGCTAGGCGCGAGACTGTTGACTGCGGAGGAGGACATTAAATGTAATTACACTCTGGTATATGCGAAGCAGAACTGTATTTTCGGATGCTGGCCGACTACAGTATCATCTGAAAGGAGATGAATTGGTTGATTTGGTGTTTTTAAGTCAACTTTATGCATAGTAAGGCTAATCGGGACTGGACCTACAGTTTAAAGTGGAATCCGAACCGAGTGCATAAAATAACGTGAACCGTATGGTGTAGGGGGATCGTTTGCTTATGGAATGGAAGGTCATGGGTTGAAACCTACTTCTTTGCAAAATCTTTTTTGGGAAGTATACGGCTTTGGACGAGAATGCTCATCTACGTTTCTTGGATATTTCCGTTGATATTTATGCGATTTATGTCCAGCATTCCCGGATGCAGAAAGTTGATATGTAAGTTTTAATATGTGTTAACTTATAACAGCTGAATGAAAAGAAAAAGTATTTCCTAAAATCCTACCAATCACTGAAAGATTAAAAACATTAGTAGAAGCATTACTTGAGGCATGCACAGTGGCGACGATTATGGAGAGTTGAGGGGCAGATGACCCAGCACTATGCTAAACATTATCTACCAAGGCAAAGAAACTATCCTTGCCCTCCCCCCTCCTCCCCACCTTGCCCCATCAGTTTTGAAACCCAATCGCCGCCACTGAGCATGCATCGCATAAATATTTACAGTAATATCATATAATGTTATATTACGTTATTAGAACAGTTCGTACTCGGTAAATAAAAAGGAAAAAATAATAAGGAAAGGGTGGGATTTGAACCTACGATGTTTCGATCTTGACGAAAACAGTAAAAAAGCGAAGGTACTGTCATCTAACCAACTACTCCAGGAAATTGCTAACAGAAATCGCAGTAAAACACGTTAATCTCAGTTGAAGCAAAATTGTGCCGGAGTTTGGAACCATTTTTCGCCAAGAACCAAGGAAAAGACACACTTTGCAGAATCGTTTGGTGTTGTGCAAGGTATCTTTACTAAACATTTCGCATAAAATCATCATAAATTAGCCTTCTTGCATTCAAATGTGACCGCAATTCTTTCCAGGTGAATGAGAACCTGTTCAGTGTTTCACAATGCACATACATTTTCATATTTTGAAATTCAGAACTAAGAATCTTGAAATATTTTCAACATTCGTATTTCTACTTAACATTTTTTGTCTACTCATATATTTTATTACTGCTTTAGGGTATCTTTAGTTTATGCAATGTGAAAGAATTTTAAAAAATCACGAGAGTTTTCATTCAGGAAGAAGAAATGTTGCAAAGTTGGCTACTCTTAGTTGGTTCTGAAGCGCTATGCTGCCAAATTTACGAATTCCGGACTTTAAAATTTTTCAGGGCGGTCTTCACTCAAGGTATTTTAATCCATTGCCAAACATTTCAGTTAAGAATAATATTATGCTTTTCCATTGACCGTATTCGATTCATGGTGAATTTGCTAAAAGGACCATGTCAAGAAATCTAAATATGTAAGTTTTACTAGTAAATGCATTTAAAATGCACGAAACAACAGGGGAGGAGAAAAACAAACCTCAAAAATTAGTAAAAATGCAACAAAAACTGTTAAAAATACTGACAAATAAACTAAAAGCCCAAAATGGCCGAAAAATTTTAAAAAAGAAAAATGTAAAATAGAAAGTGTTTGCCAGCTCTAACTGAAGTGAAACGGACATGATATCAACTTTAGCATTGTTTTTAAGGGTCAGAAAAAAAGTTGATTTTTCATCAACTTCCGGACCCTAATTAGTAATTATGGCCATTGAAAAAGTTGGAGGTAGCTTACTTAAAATTTTCTTGCTGAGGGATCGTATCGTCCCATATCTCCACTTCATAATAAAGAAAAACATCAAGGTCATATTTCGAAAATGACTTGCAGTTTTCCAGCACGAGAATATGATTTTCATAATTTGAAGTTCGTTAGTACTATCTTTCAAGGTTTCCATTGTTTTAATTTCACACATATTTTATATTTCATACGTTCCTCTCTCTTTTCATACAGTCTTTGGAAAAAAGCTGAAGTTTCTTGTCAAACGGGGTCTGGTTCAAATGACTCTTTTTCGCTCTCCTGTTCCTACTTTAAACAAACAACAAAATACTTCGTAAATAAACGATTGCTTGTTCAAAACACGGAATTTTTACACAACTTACAAAATATGGCAAAACGCCAATAGACATGTTCATCATTTTTCTCTTTCAGCGTTTCTCGATTTTATCTGAAATCGTTTCCTCGTACTTTCTGTCCAAAGAAGACAAACATTTTAGATACAAAGCAGTGAGGAATTAACGACCATCATGCGGTTTTGAATTTTTTGTTTGTCACTCACTATATAAATACTTATTAGAAGTTTCTTATCGAATCGGCCTCCGTCGCAATAACAATTTATTTATGTTAATAAGCGATTTACTATTAGTTTTAGACGCATGGTAAGATGGTGGTGAGGGGATTGAAAACAGTCATTACGAAGGAACGGACATAAAATTACCAATCTTAGCAATTTGAACTTAGCAAGCGCCCTCCTTCGTTACAGAACTGCATTACATCACTACTTAACATGACTGTGTATCTTTTTTTAGTATATCGAAATCAAATAATCAATATTTTAGGTGTCAGTGAAGAACAAACAACACATAATTTAAATAACATTACATTTTGCATCCTGAATACATATATGTGATTTGTGAATTAATCATGATGTGTGTGTTAACACAACATATGAACAATAACTAAAAAGAAAAGTTTTAACTTTAAATCCTGGAAATCTCACAACTTCTAAGGGGATATATGCGCAGAAGGGACGTGCCTCAAGCGTGCATCGGATTCATTTTTTAAATATTCTAATATCAACGGTATTTTTTCAGCAAACAAAAAAAAGAAAGAGGAGAGGGTGGAATTTGAACCTGCGACCTTTCACGCTTGATGAAAAATAAGGATAACAGCGCCTTCCCAACTGCTCTATTTTTTTTAATGTCTCATTCTGATATACAAGTTATGGAATTACATTGTTTTTGACATAAGTGTATTACTACTAATACAATTTGTATTTCTATCTGGTTAACCTTTACATTTTTGCTTGACCTAAATTAAGTATAAAGCACTAATAAGAAATTGGCATACCATTTCTTCCTTGCTTGGAGAGGAAGTTTTTCGTATTGTTCTTGCAAGAAGATACTGAATTGTTTCTGAAAACTGCTCTCGACATTGTGAAATATATATAATAAGTATTCAGTTATCAACCATAGTACTGCTCGTTAGTAGTATAAAAGTATATAATACTGGGACACTTATAGCGTAGAAAAGAAGAGCTTATATGATTAAACAGCCCGATTTGCCCACACTTAAAATTATGCCAAGATGCCTATAAGCCCCAATTCTTCAAGTGTGATATGCTCTTAATCCTAAGAATTTTGAATCCTAGTGTAGAAAAGAAGAACCCCAATAGACAGATTTGCCCGCACTTAAAATTATGTCAAGTACCCTTATGATTTTATTGTTTATAGTGTGTTATTCTGTCAAAATTCCAAGAATCTTGAATTCTAGTGTAGAAATGAAGAACCCCCCTCAGACAGATTTGCATATGTGTGTAAAAGCTACATCTGCCAGATAGTTGTCCATAAACTTGTCAAAAATATGCCCCCCCCCCCTGATTTTGTTTTGGCTACACTTAAAAACTAAGGCAAAATGCTTATATTCTCATGCTATACAACTTACAGATCAATACAATGTTTCATGTTCTTTCTAATCTTTGATCAGTTTCATGTCCCGGCCAGCAATAAATTATACACGCCTGGGAGATTTTATATGCTAGCATGCAAGAGATATAATCTACACAGCTAAAAGGGGAAATTATTGTGCCTTGTAAACAAGAGCTCTGGGTTTGAGCCCTGGTAAAATGTGAGGTCTCCTCTGATGGCAAAGTGTTAATATTGTTGCCTTGTAAACAAGAGCTCTGGGTTTGAGCCCTGGTAAAATGTGAGGTCTCCTCTGATGGCAAAGTGTTAATATTGTTGCCTTGTAAACAAGAGCTCTGGGTTTGAGTCCTGATAAAATATGTAAGATTGAAATACATGTGGCAAAATAATATCTCCACACGTGAGATTTTGAGAATATTCACTGCTAGCTGATATACAGCTGAGGTTTGAAACCTGGTAAAGTGTGTTGTACAACAGCATAAAAGAGCAAAACTATTTTATATTGGGGATCACCAGAGCCTAGTTATTGCTGTTGTTTGGGTAAAAAAGCACCAGCTCAGCCACTAGCTGCTGTTATAATTGTTTTGGCATATTGTCCATAGTTCTGTTTTTTTTTTGGACCAAGAAATTTTATATAAATAAACAATAAAAATGCCAAATCAAAAATATTGCAAACAGTGTAATAAAAATATATCTAGTTCTAATTGGTCTAGACACCGGCATATTTGTGACCCTAAGAAATGCAGAAAGGCCACAAAAATGTGTCCAAGATGCCATAAAATATTAAGCAAGGCTTATTACAAATGGCATAGGTGTATTTGTTATGAACAGTCATCAACATTGCCCCCACAACGATCTACATCTGGTCTGAAAAGGAAGCATGAAACACCTGTTAATGCTGGACCGGCAAAGCAGCCACGCTATGAACCTATCCATAGCAGTTTTAATGGCCAACTTATGGATTACCAGTAGTATAAAATACAATATTATAAATCCGAGAAATGAACCCCCCTCAGGCAGATTTGCCTACACTTAAAACTAGCTCAACATGCCCATATGAGCTTTTTGCTCAAGTGTGGTACTCTGTCTAATCCGAGATTTTTGTAAAAATGCCCTCGGGATTTTCCCGTGAAATGATGAACCCCCTCACATTGATTTGGCTACACTTACAAAAGGCACATCTGCCAGATTGTTGTCTATAAGCTTGTCAAAAATATGCCCCTTTTGATATTTGTTTTGGATACACTTAAAACTAAGCCAAACGTATTAACACACACACACACACACACACACACACATATATTTACTTCCGGTCCACTTCCGGTTTAAGTTCAATTGGGCACCAGGCTCAACTTGTATATCTAGTAATAAGATAATGTAATTCTTCTAGAAATGCTCTGTGACTCTCTCATTTCTTACATCATAAACATATGATTTTTCACCTGTAAGAATAACACTACATATGGTGTCATCAGGGAGTGTTTCGTGGAATTCACAGATAATTTTAATGTTTGTCCTGTCATTAACTACAACTTGTTTCCTTTTTTGAAGTGTTGATGACAAACATGGGTCTCCGTGCTTTGAATTCATCTGGTGTGTAATACATGTCAGTATTGCCAGTAGTGACCATTTTGTATGCTGTAAATGCTTCATATAATTTAAGGAAATCATCCTTGGACATGTCTAAATTATAATTTTCTCTAGGGAACACCTCATTTATGCCATTTTTAAGATATATGTTCTTGATGTTGCAGTTATCAAATTTACTTGAATTTTTTTACTGATTATTGTGTCTTCCAGTCTGAAACAGTACCACCACAAAATCCGGCATGTCATATTGTATACTGGAGAATGAATTTGTAGCATCAAACTCATAATAGGTACCAGTGGCAGGTTTCTGTACACATTGATATGTATAAAATTGTAAAGGTACTTCTGGATTTTTTATTATATCTGCTTTGTATTTAAGAGCATAACTGGCCTCATATTCAACAACCGGGATTCTTAGCTCCATAGTCTGAATAATGCACTTGCCTTCATCAGGTAGGGTATTAGGCAGAGCTGCCCCGGTAGTGTTTATTGTACTGTACCTCATCAAAGCATTATTATCATTGGCAGCTCTTCTAAATGTGATTCTTAAACCACCCTTCCACATAATATCTTTGTAATCTGAGAAGAATCCTGGCAACAGGCGCATAAGGAACAGCACTGTGTGGCTTTTAGATATAATTTTATCATCAGCCTCAAATCCACCTATTTTGTAGTAAGAAGCCTCGGTTCTGGATAATTTTAGTGTAGCCAAAGCTGTGGAGGTAATGCCGGGATAATCCACTCTGTTTATAACAACACCATGCTTTCTGATCTCAATTTCAGAGAACAGATGTGGCACAAAATTGTCCACCAATCTTATATTTGAAGTTGCCGGATAATCTGTTCCATCGAGCTTTACAACATCAAATTTGATGTATAGATCTGCTCTGTGGGGGTGTATAAAGCCATCCCCTACATCAAGATCAACCTCAATCTCTGTGTTGGGTTGATTTAAATTTGCAAATGTCCTCCTGTTTGGGGGGAATGATTGTAGCTCATAACTCTCAATATTTTCCATTTTTTTTGTATGTATTTTTATTTAAATATTAATCCCTATGATTGCAGTTGTGGCTCCAGCAAAATCAACTAATTCTTCTTTTTCATTAGTGACCATCAATTCAATGTTATCTATTCTATTATGGCACACAGGAAAATATAATGTTGGGGATGGAGTGTAGATGATGGGCTCCATAAATTCAGAGTTAGGTTTGAATGTTGCAATAATGCCAGTTTGTTTCTGAGTGCCTATGCCATTTGATTTGGTGATCATACCCTCGGCCACATTACAGTGAATATTCAGAGTCTCTATGGCTAAGAATTTAGGTATATTAATAGCAGTGTGTTTGATGGCTGGTTCAAGTTTTGTGTTGTTCTCAAAGCCTAACAGCTCTCCTATAGTACCCAGATCCACTGTTTCTGTAGCAGATACAATCTGTACTCTGTGAGTGACAGAATTTTGAGTTAATACTATACCTCTGGGTAATTGAGCATTCAGAGTGGACAGATTATACTGCCCTGGAGTGATGACAATTTTTTGATCCCCTACTGCAATTTTGTTGTTGTGGTGTGTAATATTAGGGATCAAGTACATGCCATAAAATGCTCTGAGAGCTATTGTTTTGGGATACACTATATCATCATGTAATTTGAGTTTCAATATTCAATTTTTGCTGGTGAGATGGAATACCCCCATGATGTTTCAGATAGCACAGGGCTTTTTGAAAATTTTCAATTGATGGTTTATTTATTTGAGACATGTATCTAAGAACAGATAAACACAAATGTCCACAATTAACATCTTTGAAGTTTTGAACACGGGCATTATTGTAATAAAGATTAGCTGATTTTAGATATTTTATAAAATTTTCAGGTGGAACACCTCCAAATGAATCAAACACAAATGCCTCATTGTTTAAATATTTAAGATAACAGATCCAGTGAGTGCCCTGATTTTTGTACTTATCCAAATTAACAATGCCACACTCTTTGTTGAGTGGTTGTTCTGGTAAAGAATCAGACATGTACACACCTCTAAAATTTTTGATGCCCAGTGGCTTGATTAAAGCTTCAATATCTTGGTTTGTAAGCGGCTCTTGTTTTTTTTTTAAACTTATTCATGGCTCTCTTAACACCTTTGCCTTGTTTCTCCATAGCCAGGTTATGGCGCTTCAATTCATCTAATTCTGCCTTATTCTTCTTGGCATCTATTACTGTTTTTGCTATGGCAGCTGATCCCCCAGCCAAGCTCCCAACAGCCCCAAGTGCAGCTAAGATGGCCGGGATAGTAAATATGAAACCCCCCACATGTGATTTTTTTCTAGATTGTTGTAATTTTTTTAATTGGGGGGTGCAAAGCAATAATTTCATACCATGGCCCTTGGCAATACAAGAATTGTTTTTCTTGCGCTGCTTTTTGGTTAAAAGACTATCAATAGTTTTAAGAGATTTAAGACCTGCATAAGGTATGTGATACATAACACCCTTGGCCTTCATTCTAGGTTTATTATATACATATTCACAGCCCCACCCCAATTTTTGTTTGGTGTTCATAGCTATGGTGGTCCCCAATGCTGCTATTCTCTCACTTAAAGAAGCATCTTTGCTTACAAATCTACCAAATGCAGCCTCTTCTAATTTCTTGTCTGCAACATGTCTCTTGTCAAGATCAAAATGTGTGTTGTATGCTATGTCATGGTCTCTACAAGCAGCATCTAGGGGAATAACACCAGGATCACCTCTGTCTAATCTATGGTCCAATTTTGTGCCGGGACCACAATACTGATAGCCTGGAATGTGTAGTTCAAATGGCAGCTTGTTTATAATATCATTAACCAACCCCCGACCCTCAGAGATATTCCAAAATTTAGGTGGTAGAGTATTAATAATTTTTATAAGATATCCAATCCCCTTAGTGTCATTCACTATAAAATTAGACAATTTTGTGCTTATCATGTCCATAAGTCCAACCTTTTCATTGTAAAAATTGTGGTTGCAAGCATTTTCCTCCCCAGCTATCACCAGAAACCTATCTACAAGTTTCCTGACATCATCAACCCACACAAATTCTTTAGGCAGGGTGTTGTATTGTTTGATTCCACTGCCAGTCTTGATCTGTGACCATATGGGCTTGATTAAATTGTTGTATTATGCTCCACTGCTAGACTTGACTCTTTTTTGTGCGGGATCATTGTTCTGGTATAGAGCATCTGATTTTATTAATATTTCTTTGTAGTGCTCATAATCTTGATCTGTATAGCTGCCAGGCCTTTTCCTAGTCATCAGTTCCCACAATCCAGGTGTGCCAGGGTACTTAACAAAAGCACCTCCTTCTCCAAGATGAAATTCTGAATATACAATTATATCATCTCCCATAAATGTTACTCTGAAATTGCCAATTCTATGTATGATGCTACCATCACGCTCTGTGTCAGCATATAAGCCAAAGACCTCATCTTTGTTGTCTTTAGGTGTGCTTAAATATTTTTGAGCAAGAAGACCCTATTCAATAGGATCCTGAGTAGCTTCAATTCTTCGAGGAGCAACAGGACTAGGTGTATGAATACTAGAAAGTGGGGTGATTGGATAATCTAATATATTCCTTGCAGCTACAGGTACAAGCTCTGTGATCAAATTTTGATTTTGCTCTGTAACAGTTTTGATATTTTTACCTAATTCACTAATAGCATCAATAATAGGCTGTTCTGTTTGCTTGTGTTGTTCATAAATTCCTCGGTTCTCTGATTTCCATCCCTTAAATCTTTTTACAAGATAATCTTTTAATTTAAGATCATCAATAATTGGCCTTTTCATGGTTATTTATATATGTTTCAATGTCTAGAAAATTGTTGATTTTATTTCTATATTTGCCACTATTAGGTTTTCTTGTCATACCAATTGCGACAAACCCATAACTGTCTTGGTTCCAGCACCCACTGCAAAACTTGGAAAAATCATTGTAGCTCAAGTCCCCACCACATATTCATCATGTATGTGTTTGAGGTTGGTATGATCTTGATGAAACACACATATAAAATTGCTGTTGTCTCGGATCAGCTGCTTCGGTATTTTAGAAAAAGTCTGTGCCAGGTAGAAGCAATCAATGTTTTTGTGTCGGCCCTGTGTAAAGAAATTTCTAACCTTGTTTTGATTATCCAGTATAATGTCATCAAACACAACAACAGAATTATCGAGACATTCATGAAGTGGCTTAACATCTGGTTCAAAAGTGGCTATATCCAATCCATCATATAGCTTCATCAGCTGCTGATATTTTAATTGTTCCAAGCTCTTAGAGAAGACATACAAGTGCCTATTTTTCCAGTCTAACCAGTTGGGTGCCAATAAAAAATTATCAATCATTAGTGTAGTTTTACCACAAGCCGATGGCCCAACAATAAGACATCTAATATTATCAGGCAGCAACTTGCCATTTCTCTTAATCTGCTGTTCAGGTTCTGGCAGCCTTTTTATAACATCCCAGGTGCTCATATTATCACTTTGTTTGCATCGATCCAGCTGTGTTCTGGAAGTCCTAGCCATTTCACAAATAACTTGTTGCCTTTTCTGCGGATGATTTTTTCTATGAGATATGTGTCAGGCTGTTTAGTTTTGTTGAGTTCTTCTTCATAGAACCGGCCTTTGAGAATTTCTCCTCGGTGGTCTTTTATTATATATGTGTTAAGGGTCCCAGGTTTAATTTGAACCACTGTAAATAATTCAGTGCTCCAGTTTCTTGTATAGCCTCTTTTGAATAAGTGCTTATATTTGCTGATTCCTACTTGATCACCCACCTTGTATTTGGCTTTTCTTGTTGTTGGCTGGTATCTAGTATAATAAACAGTTCTGATCAATTGTTGCTCATCAGATGAAGTTACTTCAGAGAGTTTCATGTTGATTGTGGAATGGACCGAGTTGTTATATTTATGTAGAAGTTCTGGAAGAATATTAAGCCATTTATAATTACCTTGAAGTGTAAATTGTTTATACATAAGATTTTTTTAGGGTTTTGTTGAATCTCTCTACAATTGAGGCCTTGAGATCACTGTAACTCAAATAATGTTGTATTGACTGGCTTTTAATAAATTGTTGGAACACAGAATTATAAAATTCTTTGCCATTATCTGTTTGCAAATAGCGCGGTGATCTTCCACTCTGATTGATGATTGTCCTGATGGCTTCTGTAACACATTTTCCAGTCTTGGATTTGAGTGGCACAGCCCAGGCAAATTTTGAAAATGCGTCTATTACAGTGAGTAGATACCTGTAGCCCTTGTTGATTTTGTCTAAGTTTTTCAGCTGTCCACTTGCCATCTCAATCAAGTCGCTCTGCCATAAATCATCTATGCCTTTTGTAACTACTGGCAGTCTCTTATAATTATGTCTGGCTTGTCTGTGTAATTCATCAACAATAATTTGTCTAGATATAATATGAAAACAAGAATATTGCAACTATGGGGTGTTCAGCAGCTGATACTACAGGATTTTCTAAATATAATTTGTCTCCTATTTGTATATGAAATTCCAGTGAGCCATCATCTTCAGCATAAGATGTTTCTAATGTATTGGGATCTGTAAAATCCTCTAACTCTACACTGGTGATTTTTGCTTTGTTATCAGCATTTGTTATTGATAAGGTGGTGTAGTGGTGTGCCTGTGGTTGAAGCCAAAATTTGATCTTGATTGGTCTCAGTGTGCCCCCAACAAAAAACTGGTAATAAAATTGTGCAGGGGACAGCATATATATTTTGCCACCTGGTGTAAATGGTGAATCATATTCTTTGTTGGGGATGCTGTACAATTCAAGAATTATTGTATGTTTAGGATTCTCGATTATGCCGGTTATTTCTTTTTCTGCTGTAAGCAATCTACATGTTACAGATTCAAGGTGCTCATTGATAGTCCTAACAACATCATCATGTCCTGGCTAGATTTTTATGTCCACAACAAGTTTCTTGTATTGTTGCACAATCTCTTGAAGCTGGGTGGCAAAAACAGACAGAGCATTTGCTTGATTGGATTCCATGGTCCCTAGCTGTTGCTTGATATTAGTTAAAATTTGTTGCAAATTTTCAACAATTGCCAATTTTGAATTTTGAGCAGTAAGATCATGGACCTGTCTTCTGATATCCTCAAACAGGGCATGCAGTTCATTAATATGTTGATTAGTTGGTAGAGTGGCCACTGTCTGAGTGAGTTGTTTGATCTCTGTCTGGATATTCTTGATATCTTCTGATTTCAATATGCGATTCACTGCTCTCTTAATATTTTTAAGTTCCTGTGATGTAGGCAGATTTGATACAGTATTTTGCAAAGATTCAAGTGCCAATTTTACATCATTTAATTCAGAAGCATCAACCTCACCACGCATAGCATCTTGGAGCAGGGCTATATCTGCCTGAGTGGGTGTTGATTGTTGTAAAATTTCAAGTTTTGTTTGGATATCATCGATCAAGTGATGAAAATGAGATAGATCAGATTCAGTGTAGAGGTTTTCAAGTTTTGTGATCTGTTGCTGGACACTGGCAAGGGTATCTACAATACCAGGCAGGCGGGATTCTAGAGATTCTTGTACATTTGTCAAATCACTTTGCACTGCTGCTATTGTACCCTCAAGATGGGTTATGGTACTTTGAATTTTTCCAAAATCTTCATATGTTTCAACTTGCAGCTTAATGTTGGCAACACTCCGAGTTATTGCACTCAAAGCATCAGAAGATGGCAAGTTATTCATAAAATTTTCAAGTGTCTCAATTTTTTCTTTAACCTCGGCTATGGCATTGTTTAGAGGGCCCAGATTAGGTATCTGGAGTGATTGAATCTGTTCTTTTAGAGTGGAAATCACTAGATCAAAATCTTCTTGTGATTTTATGCTTTTGACAATTGTTTGGAGCTGTGTCTGGACATTATTTATCTGCTCTTCCAATTGTTGTTTCAATTGCTCAGAGTTGGTGGCCTGGGTCTTAAATTTGGCTTGAAGAGCTGCTACAGCTTCTTCTAAACTTTGAAAATTATCCAATGTGGCCAAGTCAGTATATTTTTGAAGCAGCAATTTGAGTTCAGAATCAATTTTAAGAAGAGGGTCCATGCATTGTGATTGTAAATTTGTAATTTCTAGTTGAAGACTGGCATTGAGTGTGGTTTGTAAAGCTTGTAAATCACTTCTTAATTTCTTGACTCTGACATCAAGCATCAGAATCTCATCACTGTGATCTTCATGTCTTGTATGGCCAAATGTATCATTAGGCATTTTTGTTTTAATGGTTATTTATTATTAAATATCTAAGTCTTAATTCTATAAAAAAAGATATAAGCTTGTCATAGGATCCCGGGACCTCAATATATAAGCAGTCACCAGCAGAAACAGTATATACAGTGCCAGAAACCATGTTTCAGTGCTTAATTCTATAAATATTTCTCCCTACTGAAATCTTGACATTACCCTCGGGGGTTGTAATAAATTGTAATTGACCACCTACAGGTAATTGGTAATGATTTAAATTATTGTTAAATATGTACAATGTTTTACCTGTTTCATCATCAACATCTGTAAGTATGCTGTTCAGATGAATAATTAACAAAGCACTTAGTTTAGATATTATATCAGAAGAGGGTTGTGGTGTTGGCAGGTCCATAATAGCCTGTTTTTTTGAACCCAAATAAGTTCATAGGCATGTTTATTTATTTCAAATCATGCTCTGTAATTGGGCATTGATTGCCATTTTTCAAATCACAATGACCCCATGGTAGAGTATGTATGCCACATAACAAAATGCATCTCTTATCATCATGTGGATCCAGAGCCACTTTTCTTAGAATATTTGTAGTCATCAAGTGATCCACACTCTGAATTCTAGATTCTGATGTTCTGATTGTGCTACATGATTTGAGGCAATTTTTGTAATCTTCAAATTAAAGCTCTTTGTCTACAGCCACTCTGCCAATGTCCTTGGCCTTTTTGGCAAAAGCGCCACTACATGTTTCAAAACTGTACATCTTGGCCCTTAACCCAGCAAATGCCACAATAACATCACCAAGTGTCTCATCTTTTAACTTGCCAGGCACCTTTTTGATGTGGTGTTTAATTTTTGAATGTTCAGTGGTATCAAAATATTTAAACAATTCAGGCTGTGCTATATCTTGATAAAAATCTTCTGTTTGAATATCAAGAACAAAACTATCTGTGTCCATGTACATCAGTTTTACACGATCCTTATAAAAAGGCTTCAACACATTATAAAACAATTTTAACAAGTGTAATTTGGCCAATTCCAATATCACAGCCCCTACATAAATAGGCTTATCAAACTTAATCTTTGTTTTTTTCATGTTGAAAAGTGCCATATTTTCATCATAAATTCTTCTGTAATTGAAGTTGGGCTTTGCTATCAATTTTTTGCTCCGGCTGGGGTCAGTAATTAATTTAACATCAGTATATTTTCTGACATTTTCTATTGTTTTGCCATACACAGAATTGACCATCAATTTAAACAAGGTCTTATCAAATTGGCTCATTGCAGATGTTCGAAGCTCTGTGTTCGTATCAATATATGGTTTCAACCATCTTGAGTGCCTGAACCTCAAAACTTTTCCAACTTTGGTCACTTGAACACCATGATTCATTAGGAACTGGAGGTTTTTGTAATATATGACATAACCCTGTTTTGGCTCTAGAGTCATCATCAATTTCTTCTGTTTAGAGCCAGATGAGCACTCAACCTCAGGAATTGGGGGCAGATCAGAAAATGTGTTGTGTAAATCATCAGGAATTGTCAGATCAACCTCTAAGAACAGGCCATAGTTACTGTCATCAAAATCCTGAAGATCTTCAATATTGAAATCTTCAACCCACTCAAGCCCTGCATATGGCAGTTTTTACATCATAGCATAACCATAGAGGCTATTTGCATCTACATACTGTATATAATTTGATGGCAGTGCTGGATCATAATCAGGAATATATTTGTTATTTGGTCTGGCATATTTCTGAGAACATTGCACCATGCCTCCTCGTAAACATTGTTCCATAAACAGATACATATCTTGATCTTGGATCAGATCCAATTGCATTTTAGTGTTTAAAAACATTGCAGACCATGCTAGGCCCGGAGCACTGTAAAAATACATTGGATCCAGCTTATAATTTTGCATGGAAGATTTTCTAAATGCCTGAAGTATATCAGCTAAGAGGGTCACATCAAGTTTTAAATAAGCCTTGTGATAATCACCAAATGTCTGGCATTTTAAATTGTTCCACATCAACTGGGCATGGTGATAATCATCATCAGTGATTCCAGATGCTCTGATTTTGCTGTAAAACTCTTGTTGTGGTAGCAGAGAACACTCATCAAATTTAGAAAAATCTTTAACATAATCATGTGGATATACACAATTCCGCTTAATTAATTTCAGGTCCTGATTTGGAAACAAAGCACATGTGATTTTGAATTGATCATCAGATAATTGAGTGGCCAGTGTGGCCAGGCTAGCAGACAGCATTCTGTATGAATCAGGAAATCTTAAGTGAATAGGAACACCATTAACTTTAATTATCTTGCTAATGGCTATATATTTCTCATTATTTTCAGCTATTACGCAGGGCCATTAAGAATTTGCCATCTGTATGGGAATGGTGTTTCACCTCGATATTTGTATCTGAAAATTCAGAATCACATACCGGGCATTTTTCTGCATTGTTGAAATCTTCAATCTGATCCTCTGTTAAAGGCAACATGGGTTTTGATTTTAATAAGATATTAGATGCTATGTCATGGCACTCATTTTCTATTCTATGTGCAAATTCTTTGATGGCATCTGGTCCCATGTATAAATATTCTTTACTAACAACACCATCCTGTACAATCACATAATAAAAACTAGAAGGTTCATGTAACTGGTATGGTGTAATTGAAGATTCCTCAGGATCTGGGCTACAGAATGCAAGAGGTTTGAGATTTGATTCAAAATCACAGACTGTATATGCTGGGTGTTCCAACAAGGCTTCAAATTTTTAGAATTTGGCATTTTCACTTGGATTTTCATCACCATATGAAAAGGTTTATGGTTGCCACAGTATTTCAGATGCTCAATTAACTTGTTTTTAGCAATTTCTGCATTCACTTCACGAACCCTATTTATTATTTTTTGACCATCAAATACAGTTAAACATCTTCTGCACAACTTGAATATTTTATTGGATTTGTCTAGTTGTGTTCTCACTAAAGCTTCAAGATTATGTATCAGAGTATAATGGTGTGTATCATCCCCTTCAATTAAGAGCAAATCAATCGGAACAGCAGAATCATCATCAAATGTACTGATTCTGAGAGGTGCTATCAAGCAATTGCCACGGCCAGTAGAACAAATAAATACATTAATAGATAATTGTTTACCATTGATATTCCTGGCCTTTTTTTCAAATTTATCAATATTCTGAACAGACATTGGATATTCTAAACCCTCCATTGCTTCATCAAAATCATGCTCAAGCTGTTTATAATAACTTATTCTCTCACGATGCCTTGAAACTGGAAACAAAGCAGCTAAAATACACTACAAAAAACATTTCTCATCATTATTTTCTATGTTAACCACGGCTCTTTTTTTTTAATATTAGCAGGTAAAGGCACATATGTGGAACCTTGTAATGGGCTGAATTCAGAAATATTAACATAGAGCTTGTGTGAAGATCCGCATAGGCTCCATCCAGACTCTTTTCCAGCAAATTCAGAGTGTTTAATATTCAATTGATTTATCAAACTGCTTATTATTCTGTCTGAATTTGCATTTGAGTATACAGGTACAGTTTCTGTTATGTGGGGCTGTGTAAATTTTGTGCCATTTGGCTTCTTATATTGTGTAAACAATTTGAGGGACAGCTTATAAGAGCCATTTTATGCATTTAGAATTGCCTGCACATCAGAATTTATACTGTTCAAAAAATTCTTAATGTCACATTTTGGCTCTGATACAAACCGGTGATCCCTAAGTTGGCCATTAAAACTGCTATGGATGGGTTCATAGCGTGGCTGCTTTGCCGGTCCAGCATTAACAGGTGCTTCATGCTTTCTTTTCAGACCAGATGTAGATGCTTGTGGGGGCAATGTTGATGACTGTGCAGAACAAGTACCTTTATGTTTATATGTGAAATATTCCAGACTATATTTTCTATGGCATTTAGGGCATATTTTTGCGGGAGTTCTGCATTTGTCTGGATTACAATTCTTTTGGTGCCTGGCCCAATTGGGGCTGGTTATATTCTTATTGCATTGATTACACTATTTTTGATTTGGCATTTTTGTTGTTGTTTATTATATAAGATTTCCTGGGGTCCAAATCAAAACTTTATACTTAATAAAAAATATCAATTGGGTTCAGTAGTGTGATTTGTGTGTGTGTGTGTGTGTGTGTGTGTGTGTGTGTATGTGTGTTAATATTTTTGGCTTTGGTATTTATATAAAATTTCTTGGGGTTCAAATCAAAACTCTATACTTAATAAACCTATGACAGGTTGTCAAAAATTCTGTATATTAAATCAAATAGATTTGTAATTCAATTTATACAAATCTGCAATATTTTTGTGTTTAAAAAATACGAGCAGCACTGCAACAACACACCCTTACTCTTCAACAACTCTCACAATACTGGCTGATATGCAATGCAAAATCTCTTTATATAGCCTAAGCACAGACCGCATTGAAAACATCTGAAACAATAAGCCAATCAGAATATAACACATCATCACATTATGTTATAACCAACCAATCAGAAAACAACACATGTCTAATAATTTATTGCATAATATTGGGTAATAATTTGTTGCAAAACATGATGCAATATAAATAAACCAGAAATAGGCCACAAGTGGACCGGAAGTAAATCTGTGTGGGTGGGTGTGGGTGTGTGTGGGTGTGTATGTGGGTGGGTGTGGGTGGGTGTGGGTGTGTATGTGGGTGGGTGTGGTCAAGGTCAAGGCCAAGGTCAGGGTCAAGGTCAAGGTCAAGGTCATCTCAAGGTCAAGGTCATCTCAAGGTCATCTCAAGGTCAAGGTCAAAGTCAAGGTCAATGTGGGTGGGTGTGGGTGGGTGTGGGTGGGTGTGGGTGTGTGTGTATGTGGGTGTAGGTGTGGGTGAGGGTGGCTTAGTTTTAGGTGTAGCCAAAAAATATCAAAAGGGGCATATTTTTGACAAGCTTATGGACAACAATCTGGCAGATGTGCCTTTTGTAAGTGTAGCCAAATCAATCTGAGGGGGCTCATCATTTCACGGGAAAATCCCGAGGGCATTTTTACAAAAATCTTGGATTAGACAGAGTACCACACTTGAGCAAAAAGCTCATATGGGCATGTTGAGCTAGTTTTAAGTGTAGGCAAATCTGCCTGAGGGGGGTTCATCATTTCTCGGGTTTATAATATTGTATTTTATACTACTATTACCGGTTTGTATCAGAGCCAAAATGTGATATTAAGAATTTTTTGAACAGTATAAATCCAGATGTGCAGGCAATTCTAAATGCACAAAATGGCTCTTATAAGCTGTCCCTCAAATTGTTTACACAATATAAGAAGCCAAATGGCACAAAATTTACACAGCCCCACATAACAGAAACTGTACCGGTATATTCAAATGCAAATTGAGACAAAATAATAAGCAGTTTGATAGATCAATTGAATATTAAACACTCTGAATTTGCTGGAAAAGAGTCTGGATGGAGCCTATGCGGATCTCCACACAAGCTCTATCTTAATATTTCTGAATTCAGCTCATTACAAGGATCTACATATTTGCCATTACCTGCCAATATTAAAAACAAAAAAGCCGTGGTTAATATAAAAAATAATGATGAGAAATGTTTTCTGTGGAATATTTTAGCTGCTTTGTATCCAATTTCAGATCATCCAGAGAGAATAACTTTTTATAAACAACATGAAAATGATTTTGATGAAGCAATGGAGGGTTTAGAATATCCAATGTCTGTTCAGAATATTGATAAATTTGAAAAAAAGGCCAGGAATATCAATAGCAAACAATTATCTGTTAATTTATTTACTTGTTCTACTGGCCGTGGCAATTGCTTGATAGCACATCTCAGAATCAGTTCATTTGATGATGATTCTGCTGTTCCGATTGATCTGCTCTTAATTGAAGGGGATGTCACATATCATTTCACTTTGATACATAATCTTGAAGCTTTAGTCAGAAAACAACTAGACAAATCCAAGACAATATTCAAGTTGTGCAGAAGATGTTTGACTGTATTTGATGGTAAAGAATAATAAATGGGGTTCGTAAAGTGAATACAGAAATTGCTAAAAACAAGTTAATTGAACATTTAAAATACTGTGGCAACCATAAACCTGTTCATATGGTGATGCCTAATCCAAGTGAAAATGCCAAATTCAAAAAATTTGAAGCCTTGTTGGAACACCGAGCATATATCGTCTGTGATTTTGAATCAAACCTCAAACCTCTTGCATTCTGCAGCCCAGATTCTGAGGAATCTTCAATTACACCATACCAGTTACATGAACCTTATAGTTTTTATTAAGTTGTTGTACAGGATGGTGTTGTTAGTAAAGAATATTTATACATGGGAGCAGATGCCATCAAAGAATTTGCACATAGAATAGAAAATGAGTGCCATGACGTAGCATCTAATGTCTTATTAAAATCAAAACCCATGTTGCCTTTAACAAAGGATCAGATTGAAGATTTCAACAATGCAGAAAAATGCCCGGTATGTGATTCTGAATTTTCAGATATAAATATCAAGATACATCACCATTCCCATACAGATGGTAAATTCTTAATGGCCCTGTGTAATAGCTGTAATATTAAGATCCAGAGACCAAACTTTTTCCCTATATTTTGCCATGGTGCATCCAATTATGATTTTCATCATTTGATCAGGTACGAGGGGTTTGACAAGCAGAATTTAAATATTTTACCTGAAAATAATGAGAAATATATTGCCATTATCAAAATAATTAAAGTTAATGGTGTTCCTATTCACTTAAGATTTCTTGATTTATACAGAATGCTGTCTGCTAGCCTGGCCACACTGGCCACTCAATTATCTGATGATCAATTCAAAATCACATGTGCTTTGTTTCCAAATCAGGACCTGAAATTAATTAAGCGGAATTGTGTATATCCACATGATTATGTTAAAGATTTTTCTAAATTTGATGAGTGTTCTCTGCTACCACAACAAGAGTTTTACAGCAAAATCAGAGCATCTGGAATCACTGATGATGATTATCACCATGCCCAGTTGATGTGGAACAATTTAAAATGCCAGACATTTGGTGATTATCACAAGGCTTATTTAAAACTTGATGTGACCCTCTTAGCTGATATACTTCAGGCATTTAGAAAATCTTCCATGCAAAATTATAAGCTGGATCCAATGTATTTTTACAGTGCTCCGGGCCTAGCATGGTCTGCAATGTTTTTAAACACTAAAATGCAATTGGATCTGATCCAAGATCAAGATATGTATCTGTTTATGGAACAATGTTTACGAGGAGGCATGGTGCAATGTTCTCAGAAATATGCCAGACCAAATAACAAATATATTCCTGATTATGATCCAGCACTGCCATCAAATTATATACAGTATGTAGATGCAAATAGCCTCTATGGTTATGCTATGATGTAAAAACTGCCATATGCAGGGCTTGAGTGGGTTGAAGATTTCAATATTGAAGATCTTCAGGATTTTGATGACAGTAACTATGGCCTGTTCTTAGAGGTTGATCTGACAATTCCTGATGATTTACACAACACATTTTCTGATCTGCCCCCAATTCCTGAGGTTGAGTGCTCACCTGGCTCCAAACAGAAAAAAATGATGATGACTCTAGAGCCAAAACAGGGTTATGTCTTATATTACAAAAACCTCCAGTTCCTAATGAATCATGGTGTTCAAGTGACCGAAGTTGGAAAAGTTCTGAGGTTCAGGCACTCAAGATGGTTGAAACCATATATTGATACGAACACAGAGCTTCGAACATCTGCAATGAGCCAATTTGATAAGACCTTGTTTAAATTGATGGTCAATTCTGTGTATGGCAAAACAATAGAAAATGTCAGAAAATATACTGATGTTAAATTAATTACTGACCCCAGCCGCAGCAAAAAATTGATAGCAAAGCCCAACTTCAATTACAGAAGAATTTATGATGAAAATATGGCACTTTTCAACATGAAAAAACAAAGATTAAGTTTGATAAGCCTATTTATGTAGGGGCTGTGATATTGGAATTGGCCAAATTACACTTGTTAAAATTGTTTTATAATGTGTTGAAGCCTTTTTATAAGGATCGTGTAAAACTGATGTACATGGACACAGATAGTTTTGTTCTTGATATTCAAACAGAAGATTTTTATCAAGATATAGCACAGCCTGAATTGTTTAAATATTTTGATACCACTGAACATTCAAAAATTAAACACCACAACAAAAAGGTGCCTGGCAAGTTAAAAGATGAGACACTTGGTGATGTTATTGTGGCATTTGCTGGGTTAAGGGCCAAGATGTACAGTTTTGAAACATGTAGTGGCGCTTTTGCCAAAAAGGCCAAGGACATTGGCAGAGTGGCTGTAGACAAAGAGCTTGAATTTGAAGATTACAAAAATTGCCTCAAATCATGTAGCACAATCAGAACATCAGAATCCAGAATTCAGAGTGTGGATCACTTGATGACTACAAATATTCTAAGAAAAGTGGCTCTGGATCCACATGATGATAAGAGATGCATTTTGTTATGTGGCATACATACTCTACCATGGGGTCATTGTGATTTGAAAAATGGCAATCAATGCCCAATTACAGAGCATGATTTGAAATAAATAAACATGCCTATGAACTTATTTGGGTTCAAAAAAACAGGCTATTATGGACCTGCCAACACCACAACCCTCTTCTGATATAATATCTAAACTAAGTGCTTTGTTAATTATTCATCTGAACAGCATACTTACAGATGTTGATGATGAAACAGGTAAAACATTGTACATATTTAACAATAATTTAAATCATTACCAATTACCTGTAGGTGGTCAATTACAATTTATTACAACCCCCGAGGGTAATGTCAAGATTTCAGTAGGGAGAAATATTTATAGAATTAAGCACTGAAACATGGTTTCTGGCACTGTATATACTGTTTCTGCTGGTGACTGCTTATATATTGAGGTCCCGGGATCCTATGACAAGCTTATATCTTTTTTTATAGAATTAAGAATTAGATATTCAATAATAAATAACCATTAAAACAAAAATGCCTAATGATACATTTGGCCATACAAGACATGAAGATCACAGTGATGAGATTCTGATGCTTGATGTCAGAGTCAAGAAATTAAGAAGTGATTTACAAGCTTTACAAACCACACTCAATGCCAGTCTTCAACTAGAAATTACAAATTTACAATCACAATGCATGGACCCTCTTCTTAAAATTGACTCAGAACTCAAATTGCTGCTTCAGAAATATACTGATTTGGCCACATTGGATATTTTTCAAAGTTTAGAAGAAGCTGTAGCAGCTCTTCAAGCCAAATTTAAGACCCAGGCCACCAACTCTGAGCAATTGAAACAACAATTGGAAGAGGAGATAAATAATGTCCAGACACAGCTCAAAACAATTGTCAAAAGCATAAAATCACAAGAAGATTTTGATCTAGTGAGTTCCACTCTAAAGGAACAGATTCAATCACTCCAGATACCTAATCTGGACCCCTTGAACAATGCCATAGCCGAGGTTAAAGAAAAAATTGAGACACTTGAAAATTTTATGAACATCTTGCCATCTTCTGATGCTTTGAGTGCAATAACTCGGAGTCTTGCCAACATTAAGCTGCAAGTTGAAACATATGAAGATTTTGGAAAAATTCAAAGTACCATAACCCATCTTGAGGGTACAATAGCAGCAGTGCAAAGTGATTTGACAAATGTACAAGAATCTCTAGAATCCCGCCTGCCTGGTATTGTAGACACCCTTGCCAGTGTCCAGCAACAGATCACAAAACTTGAAAACCTCAACACTGAATCTGAACTATCGCATTTTCATCACTTGATCGATGATATCCAAACAAAACTTGATATTTTACAACAATCAACACCCACTCAGGCAGATATAGCCCTGCTCCAAGATGCTATGCGTGGTGTGGCTGATGCTTCTGAATTAAATGATGTAAAATTGGCACTTGAATCTTTGCAAAATACTGTATCAAATCTGCCTACATCACAGGAACTTAAAAATATTAAGAGAGCAGTGAATCGCATATTGAAATCAGAAGATATCAAGAATATCCAGACAGAGATCAAACAACTTACTCAGACAGTGGCCACTCTACCAACTAATCAACATATTAATGAACTGCATGCCCTGTTTGAGGATATCAGAAGACAGGTCCATGATCTTACTGCTCAAAATTCAAAAATTGGCAATTGTTGAAAATTTACAGCAAATTGTAGGTAATATCAAGCAACAGCTAGGGACCATGGAATCCAATCAAGCAAATGCTCTGTCTGTTTTTGCCACCCAGCTTCAAGAGATTGTGCAACAATACAAGAAACTTGTTGTGGACATAAAAATCGAGCCAGGCCATGATGATGTTGTTAGGACTATCAATGAGCACCTTGAATCTGTAACAAGTAGATTGCTTACAGCAGAAAAAGAAATAACCGGCATAATCGAGAATCCTAAACATACAATAATTCTTGAATTGTACAGCATCCCCAACAAAGAATATGATTCACCATTTACACCAGGTGGCAAAATATATATGCTGTCCCCTGCACAATTTTATTACCAGTTTTTTGTTGGGGGCACACTGAGACCAATCAACATCAAATATTGGCTTCAACCACAGGCACACCACTACACCACCTTATCAATAACAAATACTGACAACAAACCAAAAATCACCAGTGTAGAGTTAGAGGATTTTACAGATCCCAATACAGTAGAAACATCTTATGCTGAAGATGATGGCTCATTGGAATTTCATATACAAATAGGAGACAAATTATATTTAGAAAATCCTGTAGTATCAGCTGCTGAACTCCCCATAGTTGCAATATTCTTGTTTTCATATTATGTCTAGACAAATTATTGTTGATGAATTACACAGACAAGCCAGACATAATTATAAGAGACTGCCAGTAGTTACAAAAGGCATAGAAGATTTATGGCAGAGCGACTTGATTGAGATGGCAAGTGGACAGCTGAAAAACTTAGACAAAATCAACAAGGGCTACAAGTATCTACTCACTGTAATAGACACATTTTCAAAATTTGCCTGGGCTGTGCCACTCAAATCCAAGACTGGAAAATGTGTTACAGAAGCCATCAGGACAATCATCAACCAGAGTGGAAGATCACCGCGCTATTTGCAAACAGATAATGGCAAAGAATTTTATAATTCTGTGTTCCAACAATTTATTAAAAGCCAGTCAATACAACATTATTTGAGTTACAGTGATCTCAAGGCCTCAATTGTAGAGAGATTCAACAAAACCCTAAAAAAATCTTATGTATAAACAATTTACACTTCAAGGTAATTATAAATGGCTTAATATTCTTCCAGAACTTCTACATAAATATAACAACTCGGTCCATTCCACAATCAACATGAAACTCTCTGAAGTAACTTCATCTGATGAGCAAAAATTGATCAGAACTGTTTATTATCCTAGATACCAGCCAAAAAAAAGCCAAATACAAGGTGGGTGATCAAGTAAGAATCAGCAAATATAAGCACTTATTCAAAAGAGGCTATACAAGAAACTGGAGCACTGCAAACACATATATAATAAAAGACCACCAAGGAGAAATTCTCAAAGGCCGGTTCTATGAAGAAGAACTCAACAAAACTAAAGAGCCTGACACATATCTCATAGAAAAAATCATCCGCAGAAAAGGCAACAAGTTATTTGTCAAATGGCTAGGACTTCCAGAACACAGCTGGATCGATGCAGACAAAGTGATAATATGAGCACCTGGGATGTTATAAAAAGGCTGCCAGAACCTGAACAGCAGATAAAGAGAAATGGCAAGTTGCTGCCTGAAAATATTAGATGTCTTATTGTTGGGCCATCGGCTTGTGGTAAAACTACACTAATGATTGATAATTTTTTATTGGCACCCAACTGGTTAGACTGGAAAAACAGGCACTTGTATGTCTTCTCTAAGAGCTTAGAACATTTAAAATATCAGCAGCTGATGAAGCTATATGATGGATTGGATATAGCCACTTTTGAAGCAGATGTTAAGCCACTCCATGAATGTCTCGATAATTCTGTTGTTGTGTTTGATGACATTATTCTGGATAATCAAAACAAGGTTAGAAATTTTTTTACACAGGGCCGACACAAAAACATAGATTGTTTCTACCTGGCACAGACTTTTTCTAAAATTCCGAAGCAGCTGATCCGAGACAACAGCAATATTATATATGTGTTTCATCAAGATCATACCAACATCAAACACATACATGATGAATATGTAGGTGGGGACTTGAGCTACAATGATTTTTCCAAGTTTTGACAGTTATGGGTTTGTCACAATTGATATGACAAGAAAACCCAATAGTGGCAAATACAGAAATAAAATCAATTATTTTCTAGACATTGAAACATATATAAATAACCATGAAAAGGCCAATCATTGATGATCTTAAATTAAGAGATTATCTTGTAAAAAGATTTAAGGGATGGAAATCAGAGAACCGAGGAATTTATGAACAACACAAACAAACAGAACAGCCTATTATTGATGCTATTAGTGAATTAGGTAAAAATATCAAAACTGTTACAGAGCAAAATCAAAATTTGATCACAGAGCTTGTACTTGTAGATGCAAGGAACATATTAGATTATCCAATCACCCCACTTTCTAGTATTCATACACCTAGTCCTGTTGCTCCTCGAAGAATTGAAGCTACTCAGAATCCTATTGAATTGGGTCTTCTTGCTCAAAAATATTTAAGCACACCTAAAGACAACAAAGATGAGGTTTTTGGCTTATTTGCTGACACAGAGCGTGATGGTAGCATCATACATAGAATTGGCAATTTCAGAGTAACATTTATGGGAGATGATATAATTGTATATTCAGAATCTCATCTTGGAGAAAGAGGTGCTTTTGTTAAATATCCCGGCACACCTGGATTGTGGGAACTGATGACTAGGAAGAGACCTGGCAGCTATACAGATCAAGATTATGAGCACTACAAAGAAATATTAATAAAATCAGATGCTCTATACCAGAACAATGATCCCACACAAAAAAGAGTCAAGTCTAGCAGTGGAGCAAAATATAACAACTTAATCAAGCCCATATGGACACAGATCAAGACTGGCAGTGGGATCAAACAATACAACACCCTGCCTAAAAATTTGTGTGGGTTGATGATGTCAGGAAACTTGTAGATAGGTTGCTGGTGATAGCTGGGGAGGAAAATGCTGGTAACCACAATTTTTACAATGAAAAGGTTGGAATTATGGACATGATAAGCACAAAATTGTCTAATTTTATAGTGAATGACACTAAGGGGATTGGATATCTTATAAAAATCATTAATACTCTACCACCTAAATTTTGGAATATCTCTGAGGGTCGGGGGTTGGTTAATGACATTATAAACAAGCTGCCATTTGAACTACACATTCCAGGCTATCAGTATTGTGGTCCCGGCACAAAATTGGACCATAGATTAAACAAAGGTGATCCTGGTGTTAATCCCCTAGATGCTGCTTGTAGAGACCATGACATAGCACACAACACACATTCTGATCTTGACAAGAGACATGATGCAGACAAGAAATTAGAAGAGGCTACATTTGGTAGATTTGTAAGCAAAGATGCTTCTTTAAGTGAAAGAATAGCAGCATTGGGGACCACCATAGCTATGAACACCAAACAAAAACTGGGGTGGGGCTGTGAATATGTATATAATAAACCTAGAATGAAGGCCAAGGGTGTTATGTATCAAATACCTTATGCAGGTCTTAAATCTCTTAAAACTATTGATAGTCTTTTAACCAAAAAGCAGCGCAAGAAAAACAATTCTTGTATTGCCAAGGGCCATGGTATGAAATTGTTGCTTAGCACCCCCCCAATTAAAAAAATTACAACAATCTAGAAAAAAATCACATGTGGGTGGCTTCATATTTACTATCCCAGCCATCTTAGCAGCACTTGGGGCTCTTGGGAGCTTGGCTGGGGGATCAGCTGCCATAGCAAAAACAGTAATAGATGCCAAGAAGAATAAGGCAGAATTAGATGAATTGAAGCGCCATAACCTGGCTATGGAGAAACAAGGCAAAGGTGTTAAGAGAGCCATGAATAAGTTTAAAAAAAAACAAGAGCCGCTTACAAACCAAGATATTGAAGCTTTAATCAAGCCACTGGGCATCAAAAATTTTAGAGGTGTGTACATGTTTGATTCTTTACCAGAGACACAACTCAATAAAGAGTGTGGCATTGTTAATTTGGATAAGTACAAAAATCAGGGCACTCACTGGATTTGTTATCTTAAATATTTAAACAATGAGGCATTTGTGTTTGATTCATTTGGAGGTGCTCCACCTGAAAATTTAGTAAAATATCTAAAATCAGCTAATCTTTATTAGAATAATGCCCGTGTTCAAAACTTCAAAGATGTTAGTTGTGGACATTTGTGTTTATCTGTTCTCAGATATATGTCTCAAATAAATAAACCATCAATTGAAGATGTTCAAAAGGCCTTGTGGTATTTAAAACATCATGGGGGTATTCCATCTCACCAGCCAAAATTCAATATTGAAGCTCAGATTACATGATGATATAGTGTATCCCAAAACAATAGCTCTCAGAGCATTTTATGGCATGTACTTGATCCCTAATATTACACACCACAACAACACAAATGCAGTTGGTGATCAAAACATTGTCATCACTCCAGGGCAATATAATCTATCTACTTTAAATGCTCTGTTACCCAGAGGTATAGTATTAACTCAAAATTCTGTCACTCACAGAGTAGAGATTGTATATGCTACAGAAACAGTGGATCTGGGTACTGTAGGAGAGCTGTTAGGCTTTGAGAACAACACAAAACTTGAACCAGCCATCAAACACACTGCTTTTAATATACCTAAATTCTTAGCCATAGAGACTCTGAATATTCACTGTAATGTGGCCGAGGGTATGATCACCAAATCAAATGGCATAGGCACTCAGAAACAAACTGGCATCATTGCAACATTTAAACCTAATTCTGAATTTATGGAGCCCATCATCTACACTCCATCCCCAACATTATATTTTCCTGTGTGCCATAATAGAATAGATAACATTGAATTGATGGTCACTAATGAAAAAGAAGAATTAGTTGATTTTGCTGGAGCCACAACAACTGCAATCATAGAGATTAATATTTAAATAAAAATACATACAAAAAAAATGGAAAATATTGAGAGTTATGAGCTACAATCATTCCCCCCAAACAGGAGGACATTTGCAAATTTCAATCAACCCAACACAGAGATTGAGGTTGATCTTGATGTAGGGGATGGCTTTATACACCCCCAAAGAGCAGATCTATACATCAAATTTGATGTTGTAAAGCTCGATGGAACAGATTATCCGGCAACTTCAAATATAAGATTGGTGGACAATTTTGTGCCGCATCTGTTCTCTGAAATTGAGATCAGAAAGCATGGTGTTGTTATAAACAGAGTGGATTATCCCGGCATTACCTCCACAGCTTTGGCCACACTAAAATTATCCAAAACCGAGGCTTCTTACTACAAAATAGGTGGATTTGAGGCTGGTGATAAAATTATATCTAAGAGCCACACAGGTCTGTTTCCAATGCGCCTGTTGCCAGGATTCTTCTCAGATTACAAAGATATTATGTGGAAGGGTGGCTTTAGAATTACATTTAGAAGAGCTGCCAATGATAATAATGCTTTGATGAGGTACAGTACATTAAACTCTACAGGGGAAGCTCTGCCTAATATCCTACCTGATGAGGGCAAATGCATTATTCAGACTATGGAGCTAAGAATCCCGGTTGTTGAATATGAAGCCAGTTATGCTCTTAAATACAAAGCTGATATAATAAAAAATCCACAAGTACCTTTACAATTTTATACATATCAATGTGTACAGAAGCCTGCCGCTGGTACTTATTATGAGTTTGATGCTACAAATTCATTCTCCAGTATACAATATGACATGCCGGATTTTGTGGTGGTACTGTTTCAGACTGGAAGACACAATAATAAAAAAAAAAAATCAAGTAAATTTGATAAGTGCAACATCAAGAAGATATATCTTAAAAATGGCAGAAATGAGGTATTCCCTAGAGAAAATTATAATTTAGACATGTCCAAGGATGATTTTCTTAAATTATGTGAAGCATTTACAGCATACAAAAGGGTAACTACTGGCAATACTGACATGTATTACACACCAGATGAATTCAAAGCACAGATACCCATGTTTGTCATCAACACTTCAAAAAGAAAACAAGTTGTGGTTAATGACAGGACAAACATTAAAATTATCTGTGAATTCCACGATACACTCCCTGATGACACTATATGTAGTGTTATTCTCATAGGGGAAAAATCATATATTTATGATGTAAGAAATGAGAGAGTCACAGAGCAATTCTAGAAGATTTCTGCATATTACCGGACCGGAAGTAAATATAAATGGGTGTGGGTGGGTGAGGGTGGCTTTTTGCTTTAGTTTTTAAGTGTAGCCAAAACAAAATCAAGGGGGGCATATTTTTGACAAGTTTATGGACAACAATCTGGCAGATGTAGCTTTTACACACATATGCAAATCTGTCTGAGGGGGGTTCTTCATTTCTACACTAGAATTCAAGATTCTTGGGATTTTGACAGAATAACACACTATAAACAATGAAATCATAAGGGTACTTGACTTAATTTTAAGTGTGGGCAAATCTGTCTATTGGGGTTCTTCTTTTCTACACTAGGATTCAAAATTCTTAGGATTAAGAGCATATCACACTTGAAGAATTGGGGCTTATAGGCATCTTGGCATAATTTTAAGTGTGGGCAAAGCGGGCTGTTTAATCATATGAGCTCTTCTTTTCTACGCTATAAGTGTCCCAGTATTATATACTTTTATACTACTCTCGTTGTTTTGTTGGTGGAAAAAAATTGAAATCAGGAAAAACTATATCTGTATCCGTAAACTTTGTTAATGAGGTGCGGCATATACGACTGAGCATTGTTCGCAATTTGTTCCATGCCGTGGAGGAGTTTCCACACTTCGTTATCCTGTGGGCTAGAGAGTCTGGCACGTTGCATGATATACAGTTAGGAGAGTCACTAATTCCATATTGGTATGTCCTATCTCTTGTCACTATAACACGATGAACCACTTTGTACCATATTGATTGGCCAGCTTTTGAAAGGTGTTTGGCGGAGACATTTTCCCATGTCTGTGGCCACTTATGTGTATTGAAATACCTGACTATTCGTGGTACTGTGTGCTTTGAACTATTGATTTCACTATATAACTTTTTAACAGATGGTGTAATTGTCTCATGTCGTAATAACTGGTAGCATACCTGTAAAGCGATGTCCTTATAAAACAAAAACCTCTTGGGGATACTTTGGATATCGATGGGAGCTTCTAATGGAATGTTCCGTATTATCGTCTGTATACATGCTTGGGTCGTTGACTCGTGCAGTGAGAAACCTGTTTGAAGGCCAGTCTGTACAAACAATTCTCTTGTCTGTGTGTTCGCGTGTATTAGTGCCAACCCACCTGTCTTCTCTGATAACGTGACCTCATTTATTGCCACCCGGAAAATTGTATCGTGCCACAAAAAGCAGCCAACAGCTTTGTTGACCTTGGCTAAGTGCTGTGGTTTGAAGGGCAGGATTTTTGCTACATACCAAAGTTTAGAGAGAGCAAAAACGTTGATAAATTTTACTCGTGCTTTTAAACTCAGAGAGCGCATCTTGTTCACTCTAAGGACGTAGATTGCCCTCTCGCACGTGAGTTTACTATTGGCTTCGATCGTTTCATCGATATTTGCATAAAAGTTTATATCTAAAACTTTTATTTTCTTGTCTACAGGGAACTCCGTATTGTTTGTGTAAGGATTCTCCTTGCCAAGGGGCATCAGGAATGACTTTCGATTGTTTAGTTTTGCTCCTGATGTGAGCTCAGAAGTATGTATTTGGCTTTTAACACTGTACAGATCCCTTTCATCCTTGAGAAAAATCGTGACGTCGTCCAAGAAACTGTCAACTTGTATTGTGGTGGACGCCATAGAAATGCCCTGTAAATGATGCTGGATACTAAACAAAAAGGGGCCTATTGTGAGGACGTAAAATGTGCTACTCAAGGGACTACCTTGTAGTATACCTCGTCGCATTTTGAAACTTGTTGTCAAGAAACCATTAATTTTGAGTTTTAGCAGCATATGATTATATGATGTTTTGATCCAATTAAGAAAAGTGTCTCCGAAGCCATATGCTTCTAAGACTTTGTACAGATATTCGTGGCGCACTCTGTCATATGCTTGGGAAAAGTCTAAAGATAGAATTGAATCTGATGCATTCTTATTTTGTTTGGTAATAATTACGTCTCTTATCGTTTGCAGCAATTGATGTATACTTTGAGACGTATTACAAACGAACTGTAAATTGCCAATAAGTTTAACCATATATTTTTTTAAACGCTGATTTATGCACCTACTTATAAGTTTGATGTCACTAGTCAATATTGAAATTGGCCTAAAATCTGTGACGAACGTGGGATTTGCCTTTTTGGGAACCAACACTATAACTCCCGTGCTACTGGTGTTCCCTATTGTCCCTGTTGTCAACACTTCGTTGACTCATTTCGTTAATTCGTCTCCTATTAGATCCCAGAAACATTGATAGAATTCTGATGGTAATCCATCTTCGGCTGTAGTTTTATTCCTTGGAGCTTTAAATACTGCATCATGAATCTCCTGTTTACTAAACGGTTGTGTGAGCTCAGTTCTTTCATTTTCCGTCAATGATGCAGGTAGGTAGTTCAAAAAATTACATTGCGTTTCTTTTGGTTTAAAGGCTTCACCAAGAAGATTTCTATAGTATTGCAAAAATCTGTCGTGTATACTATGAGGGCTGGTGACAAAGTCACCGGAATCTAAAGTTAATGTATGAATGACGTGACTCGTGGCGTGTTTATGTTCTTGAAGAATGTGACTTAGTGTGGCTTGCTCGTCAGGGTCTATAGGAAGAATCTTGCTCTTTATTATTGCTGCAGATTTTCGTTTCCTATGTATAGAAAGTAATTGCGCTTTTATTTCATTTGTATAGGGACGATCGAAATTACCTTGCAGTGCTAAACGATGGAGATAATTCAAGACTGCATACAAAAAAATATATTTGTTTCTTTGATCTCTACTAACCTCTGCACTGAAAAATTTACTGACCTGACGAAATTTAGGTTTAACTCGAGTTTTCCACCACTCGATTAGGGTCTTTTGCTCTGGCGTAGAGGTCTTGAGTTCGTTCCACGTTTCCCTGATTAGCTGGACATAACTACCATTGTGTAATAATGTGCTATTTAAAAGCCAGTATCCGCTACCTTGTCGGGGTTTGATCAAATCTAAATTTATTTTGAGAATTGGGACACTATGGTCACTAAAGCATACTGGAAAATTTTGAACACTAATTATATATTCCTGAAATCTTGGTGCGACATAAAACCTATCGATCCTTGACGCACTATTGGAGGTGCTATGTGTGTAACCTGGACTTTCGCCATTGGCGTGTATCCAAGCGTCACGCAATTGTAACCCCTGCGTTAATTCGTAGAGCGCACGTGAGACGTTGTATCCTGGATTTTGATCTTGTGAACGAATTACGCAGTTAAAATCTCGCACTAGTATAGTGTCTAGTGTGTGGGATGTCAACTCGGGCCCTACAACTGTTGAAAAAAAATCTTCTCTTTCCAGTCTGTTTTGGCTTCCTGACGGAGCATACACATTACAGACAAACACTGAGCCTAATTGGGCACTTATTTGTCTGCCCGTGGGATGGGGCACTACATTACGTAAATCCAAGTGTCGCCTACATGCTATGGCAGTCCTTTGAGCAAAGGGAGTAAAAGTGTTATATACTTTAAACATGCTCACAGAAAAATCGTCTATAGCGACCTCTTGGGGGTGGGGGCGTGGGTATGTGATGCATCTTCTCTGAAGTGGTCAATGATGGCTGCTCCATCTCCTCCCTTCCTGTTGGTGCATTCTTCACACTAACTTCGTGTCTGGTACCTGTCTCCTCGTCGGTGATTCTGGGGCTATCCGTGTTCCCTCCATTGTTATCTCCCGACGCAGGGACTTCTGCAACTAATGGAGCTGAATCTCTTGGTTTAGTCCGTACGGGTAGCACAGTTGGTTCATATACCATCGGTACATTGGCAGCGGGTATATTAACCGGCCCCCTGCGGGGCTGGTTCCCAGAGGATCGACGCTTAGGACACTGGGACACTACGTGACCCTCCCCAGAACACGCGAGGCACGTACGCACCTACCCAGGGTATGTTACCCAATAGGAGTCTCCATTCATTATTACATATGAGGGTATGGGTTTACGTAGTATCATTTTGATCAAGACACGTCCAGTTCGAGTAGGGTAAATGTGATCTGCAGAGTATGTCTCGTCTTCAATTTTTAACACTTCCCCATAAGACCTCATGACACGACTTATCACTTCTGCACTTAATTCAATTAGAACTACATGGATTCTGACAATTACATGTCGCTGGTGGGCCCCATTCTACTTTAACTTTATGATCACCATCTACATCACTATAGATTACCTCAGCACCAAAATCATTTAGTAACCTTTCTCCTACCACTTTTGTCGCAAATTTCACGTACAAACACTTACGAAAGTAATCTATTTCAAAACTGAGCACTTGGTTCGTAGGCACTTGGTAGACATCATGAAACCATCGATGAAAATCCAATGACGTAAGTCGCGTTTTGATATCAATGAAAGTAATCTCTTTGTGTATTCATCGTGAACTATTTCATCGTATCTTCACTGGCTCACGGTAATTGTAGTCAAAACCTCCCTTGCACTTCAAAGGAAAAAAGAACTAACACAACACTAGCAAACCGTATACGGCCCTAGCTAACTCGGACAGTTCGATCACTAAGCCAGTAGAATCCATCCGAGATAAGACCTAACAATAGACCTTTTAATTGACATTAATGGGTTTTTTATTCATTATCGAGGGGTGACGCTATTGTTATTTAATCTTGCGCCACGTGTCGTGGGTGGAGGAGGAGATGAGTCATCGATGACTCATGCACACGTGTGAGTTTGAAATTAATGGTTTTCCATTAGTGCACAAAAGACACTATTATGTATTCCGTTTTTGACCTAAGCTAACCTTTTGTTGTATTTTATTAATGCGTTTCTGCCGGATATGAGTCATGGGTGCTTTAGGCACACGTGGGAACTTGGAATTAATGGTTTTTCCATTAATGTACAAAATACATTTTCGGCCATTTTGGCGTCGGTGGTGAGTCATATTTGGTATAATTAAGGATCCGGATTTACCCGTATTCAACCGGTGCCGACGCGTTCGATCGGAGGTAGAAGATATTATAACACATGTTCGCTTTAAAGGCGAAGAAATTGAACGATGTATCCTATATGAAAACGAAGTATGCGAGCAGAATCCATGTTATTAATATTAACCTGTTACGGAAGAACCTGTTATGTGGTTGCATTCATCGGCACCCCCAAACCGCGCGCGTTCATGGACACGTGAGGGGAAAAAAGGTTCTCTATTGTTACGGCCCCCATCGCTTGGTTTTCTTCCGAAGTTGAATGGAAGTCAAGTGTCGCCAAATTTTTACACACGAGTATTGATTTTCTTTGAGGTTCCAATTTTATTTGGTGGAAGTAATCTACGCGGTATTTCTGCCGCCTTTCGTAACATTGCAAAGACTATTTAACCAAATCCGTAAGGAATTTGGCTGAACTAGGAACATTCAGTTCCAGTATCTACAAGTTAAAGTGGATGCGATCCACTATTTGCCCTTATTTCGGGGTTGCGAACCACAGTCCATTTGATTATTGCCTTATAAACATCAGGATTCACGTAAAATTGACCAGATGTTTTTACTGTTAGAGACAATATTTCGCATTTTTTGTGTATTTTTACTCAGAAAACGCTATTTGAACGATTCAAGCAAGAGTTCGCATGGGAATTTAGACACACAAACTGTGTTTCTTCAACTTTAGCTGAAATTTAGGTTTATTTTTTTACTCTAATATCACAATTTCTTCTATTCAGGCAACATTTTTTATTAAATTTTGGACTAACAAAGACATTTTTCAACTTTTAACTTGTTATTTTAAAAGTTTATTTCCATTTTTTACTCTAATATCACAATTTCATCTATTCTTGCAGAAGTGTTTATTGCAATTTTGACTTGCAAAGATAATTTTTTCAACTTCTTTTATTATTTTTTCTATTTATTGCCTTTTGTATCTTATATTTTTAATTCTTAACTTTGAGTTTTGTTCTTTATTTAAAAAATTTCTCTAATCACTAAGGAAGAAGTACTTTTAAGTAAAACTGTACCCACAAAGTTTATTATTACTATTATTATTAGTATTATTATTATTATTGTTGTTGTTTTTGTTTTGATGTAGTTGTTGAATCTTGTTGTTGTTGTTAGGGTTTATTGACTTCCACTACGCTATTTTTGGTTTGCTTCGTAGGAAAGTTTGTTTATTTTAGAGTTTCCTCGGTATTTTCTTACTGTTAGGGTAAGTAAAGTTTCCTAAATATATGAGTAGGGTTCCATATATTCTTGTTCTTGCATGTTTTTCATATGATGTGATCACCACAACTCTCCAAGTGCTTTTACTGCATGTTTCCATTTTTATTGAGGCTTAGTGATTCCTAGAGTCACTTTATGCATGAGAGAAAGCTTGAAAATTTTGATCTCAGATAGCCGTCAACCTTATGTCAGAGTATTTTCGAGTATATTTTAGTCTTATTATGGCCCACTAGAATATCATGGTTTGCTTATTTTTTAAGTATGTTGCGCAGTTATTGTATTTTTGCTTTTGCTTTCTAGATAAACTGTATGAAATGTTTAATATTTGTACTTTTTGCACTTATAAGAGGCCAAACTTTTACTGTAACTAAAATTATTATGTCTCTAAGCACTGAAACCCCTTTACCAAGAGTACTATAACTGAATGTTTATTAATATTGTTTCTTTCATCCCTTAAATATAACAATTTAACAATATAATGACAAATCACAGGACAAGTCGATGTTAGCAGATGACTACGTGGCTCTTAAGTCCACCTGCCAAACTTTTCTTACCATGCTATTTACCTTTATAGTCTTTTATTCGGGTACGTTTCAAGTACTATTGACTTTTTGAGTGTTTGATTAATACCAGGGGTTATTTGTATCTGTTATGCTGTATTATTCGAGGCTTCTATTTTTTATTCTACAATCACTATATGTCCCTGAGAACTAAATTCCACTGACTGAAGCTTAAAGCTTAGGCTCTACAGCATGTTGAATGGTTAAAAACTGGTCAATATCAATTTTACAGAGGCTAGTAGGAGGCATAGGAACACATGCCAGAGCATTATTAGCGTGCAAGAAGCACTTTCAGGGAGTACTACGAGGAAACGAAGTTGATTTTTTTGAGGGCTTTACCAGTTACACAGCCAATATTTGCTATTTCAAGTAACTACATGTACCAAAACATTTTACAGCCCAACACTAACTAGACTTCAATTTATATTTTATTAGGTGCTAAATGTAGCAAGAACACTGATTGTACATACTTTTGAGAATCCAACTATTTCAGGATTTTTTCTATGTACGCATATTTTTATTGATTACTAACTTTAACAGACCAATCAGGAAGACGCCAAAATTCACTAAACTTAGTACTATAGTGTATGTGATTGCATGAAAAGTAGAAATTATAACAACCACAAGATTTCGCTTTTTTTGCTTTTGGGACTAATCGTGACGCTGAGGATGAATGGATGGCCAAAAATTTTAAGGACTGGATGTATTTTACCACTACAGACGCCTATGTAGAAACACTAGAGTACTGTTAGCTTTCAAAATTGAGGTTATACTGTACTGTTTTTTAAATATTTCGTATTTGGCACGCTTAACAAGTTACATTTATATCCATTTCAGGACAAATATTGCTAAAACTCTCAAATTAATGTGTACAACTTTATATTTCTGCTATCAAAGGAATTAACAACCCTATTTTACAAACAAAGGGTATTGTTTACACTTTATTTACTTCAATCTGAGACTAATATTTTACAGTAATTGAATCATTCAGCCCTAGTCAATATTTTACTGCATCAGAAAGTTTGTTATTAATCTAATAAGTATCCTATTTTGTGCTATTCTAACGCAAACGTTGTTTAATTCACTGGTTATAATGCAAACTTTTGCACAAATTCGATATATTCACTACCTTCAAACCAAACAATTGTACTTATTTAGCGCATTTCATTTATATTTCTTGTAATTAACTTATGTTTCTTATAATTAACAATCTAAACTAATTACTTTGGCATGTTAAAAACCTTATTTTTTACTATTTCCTATTCTATCAGGTTCTATATTGCTGTTTTTATCAATTTATGTAAGACCACACTCTGGTAAATGCCTATATATTCTCTTTTATACACACGCACGCACGCTACACACACACTCACACACACATATTTACACACTTATACGAACATACATCTGACGTTTTTCAATATTTTGCTATGAAGTTTGCATCCACGCTATTCAATCAAGGGCAGGCAATGTAGTATTTATGAGTATTAGTAATCCAAAAGTGGTGTTTTTGGTGTCCAAGTTCAGATGAGAGTCTGCTATGTGCCTTTTGCAGGGGATTGCATGTGAAGTGTATCCATATTGAGCATTATTGAGTGTGTATGCTTCCAAGTTTTGCTGTTATTTTCCTATAATTCTGTGAGACTGTAGAGAGTTCTCCCTTTTCAACCAGTTTTCTTTCATTGATTGGATACTTTTTGGGAACTTAGCAGTTTTTTATGTTATGAAGCAGATTGTTGTAGAATATTTTGCATGGTCTTTTGTGATATTGAGTGGCTGCTGTAACGGAAGTAAGTATCTTTCCTTCTTGTGTTGATGTTCTCGTGTAGGTTTCCTATTTTCGGTCAAGTTGCAGTAGGGAACTTAGCAGTTTTTTATGTTATGAAGCAGATTGTTGTAGAATATTTTGCATGGTATTTTGTGATATTGAGTGGGTGCTGTAATGGTAGTAAGTATCTTTCCTTTTTGTGTTGATGTTCTTGTGTAGGTTTCCTATTTTCGGTCAAGTTGCAGTACTTAGAATAATCGCTATTGTCTTATTGATCTACGAAGCTCCTTTGAATAATCATTTGCATGTGACCCTATACTCCACGCTGTACTTTGTTCTGGGAGCTATCTTTTGAAGCCTTGGCATTCTGCTAGTACAGTATTATTATCGTAGAGGTAAATTAGTTCGTGAAAATATGTATTTTTCTGATTAACTATAGTCGCTTAGTTGTTCTAGCAGGTATAAGTAGTTACTGGTGATGTTGTTAATTTTCTATTCGCACAGGCTATGTATGATGTAGCGTATTTGTGTTGCCTGTCCCTTTTTTATTCCTATGTTGTTGAGTTTCTCCATAAGCATGTCCTGTTTTACTCTATTCTATGCCTTGTTGCTGCTAGATATCTGAGGTATGTTGCTGGTTCATATCTGACTTAGCTTGTTTGACTATCTATTATTTTTGCTATGGCTGTGGCTATTGATGTCCCTTTCTGAATTCCATGTTGGTTTCTGTTTATCCTTGTTGCTGCTTGTTATCTGAGTTAGGTTGTTTGACTTCAGGACTATCCTTTTTTAACTTTATTGTTGATTGCTTTTTTGTTTATTTCCTTATTTGTTTTTATTTGTTTACTGAATCTATTTGTTTTGTGTCTTGTAATATTATTTACTATAGTAACAAAATTATTTTTAAAAATTGATATTTATCAACATACTTGTATATTTCTTGTTCAGTATTTGTCAAAGTTTAATTTATTTTGTCCGCTATCTTTAGCAAGTAACACTATTTTGAAATTTAATATATAAATTCCTGAAAATTTACTGTAATTTTATATCAACTAACATATTTATTTTAACAAAAATAACAAAATTGTACAAAAGTGCAAATAGCAGAAGAATTGTACTTTTAAATTATTAACTTTGAAAAAATAGTACTTTTAAAACATTAATTTTGTAAAAATTGTACTTTTAAAACATTAACTTTGAAAGAATAGTATTTTTAAAACATTAACTTTGTAAAAATTGTACTTTTAAAACATTAACTTTGTAAAAATTGTACTTTTAAAACATTAACTTTGTAAAAATTGTACTTTTAAAACATTCACTTTGAAAAAATGTACTTTTACACCAGAAATAATCAAATATATGAGAAAGAAGGAGAAGTTCTGTTGCTCAGAATAATAAATGTGGGATGGAAGGAAAATAATTTTGTTACTATAGTAAATAATATTACAAGACACAAAACAAATAGATTCAGTAAACAAATAAAAACAAATAAGGAAATAAACAAAAAAGCAATCAACAATAAAGTTAAAAAAGGATAGTCCTGAAGTCAAACAACCTAACTCAGATAACAAGCAGCAACAAGGATAAACAGAAACCAACATGGAATTCAGAAAGGGACATCAATAGCCACAGCCATAGCAAAAATAATAGATAGTCAAACAAGCTAAGTCAGATATGAACCAGCAACATACCTCAGATATCTAGCAGCAACAAGGCATAGAATAGAGTAAAACAGGACATGCTTATGGAGAAACTCAACAACATAGGAATAAAAAAGGGACAGGCAACACAAATACGCTACATCATACATAGCCTGTGCGAATAGAAAATTAACAACATCACCAGTAACTACTTATACCTGCTAGAACAACTAAGCGACTATAGTTAATCAGAAAAATACATATTTTCACGAACTAATTTACCTCTACGATAATAATACTGTACTAGCAGAATGCCAAGGCTTCAAAAGATAGCTCCCAGAACAAAGTACAGCGTGGAGTATAGGGTCACATGCAAATGATTATTCAAAGGAGCTTCGTAGATCAATAAGACAATAGCGATTATTCTAAGTACTGCAACTTGACCGAAAATAGGAAACCTACACAAGAACATCAACACAAAAAGGAAAGATACTTACTACCATTACAGCACCCACTCAATATCACAAAATACCATGCAAAATATTCTACAACAATCTGCTTCATAACATAAAAAACTGCTAAGTTCCCTACTGCAACTTGACCGAAAATAGGAAACCTACACGAGAACATCAACACAAGAAGGAAAGATACTTACTTCCGTTACAGCAGCCACTCAATATCACAAAAGACCATGCAAAATATTCTACAACAATCTGCTTCATAACATAAAAAACTGCTAAGTTCCCAAAAAGTATCCAATCAATGAAAGAAAACTGGTTGAAAAGGGAGAACTCTCTACAGTCTCACAGAATTATAGGAAAATAACAGCAAAACTTGGAAGCATACACACTCAATAATGCTCAATATGGATACACTTCACATGCAATCCCCTGCAAAAGGCACATAGCAGACTCTCATCTGAACTTGGACACCAAAAACACCACTTTTGGATTACTAATACTCATAAATACTACATTGCCTGCCCTTGATTGAATAGCGTGGATGCAAACTTCATAGCAAAATATTGAAAAACGTCAGATGTATGTTCGTATAAGTGTGTAAATATGTGTGTGTGAGTGTGTGTGTAGCGTGCGTGCGTGTGTATAAAAGAGAATATATAGGCATTTACCAGAGTGTGGTCTTACATAAATTGATAAAAACAGCAATATAGAACCTGATAGAATAGGAAATAGTAAAAAATAAGGTTTTTAACATGCCAAAGTAATTAGTTTAGATTGTTAATTATAAGAAACATAAGTTAATTACAAGAAATATAAATGAAATGCGCTAAATAAGTACAATTGTTTGGTTTGAAGGTAGTGAATATATCGAATTTGTGCAAAAGTTTGCATTATAACCAGTGAATTAAACAACGTTTGCGTTAGAATAGCACAAAATAGGATACTTATTAGATTAATAACAAACTTTCTGATGCAGTAAAATATTGACTAGGGCTGAATGATTCAATTACTGTAAAATATTAGTCTCAGATTGAAGTAAATAAAGTGTAAACAATACCCTTTGTTTGTAAAATAGGGTTGTTAATTCCTTTGATAGCAGAAATATAAAGTTGTACACATTAATTTGAGAGTTTTAGCAATATTTGTCCTGAAATGGATATAAATGTAACTTGTTAAGCGTGCCAAATACGAAATATTTAAAAAACAGTACAGTATAACCTCAATTTTGAAAGCTAACAGTACTCTAGTGTTTCTACATAGGCGTCTGTAGTGGTAAAATACATCCAGTCCTTAAAATTTTTGGCCATCCATTCATCCTCAGCGTCACGATTAGTCCCAAAAGCAAAAAAAGCGAAATCTTGTGGTTGTTATAATTTCTACTTTTCATGCAATCACATACACTATAGTACTAAGTTTAGTGAATTTTGGCGTCTTCCTGATTGGTCTGTTAAAGTTAGTAATCAATAAAAATATGCGTACATAGAAAAAATCCTGAAATAGTTGGATTCTCAAAAGTATGTACAATCAGTGTTCTTGCTACATTTAGCACCTAATAAAATATAAATTGAAGTCTAGTTAGTGTTGGGCTGTAAAATGTTTTGGTACATGTAGTTACTTGAAATAGCAAATATTGGCTGTGTAACTGGTAAAGCCCTCAAAAAAATCAACTTCGTTTCCTCGTAGTACTCCCTGAAAGTGCTTCTTGCACGCTAATAATGCTCTGGCATGTGTTCCTATGCCTCCTACTAGCCTCTGTAAAATTGATATTGACCAGTTTTTAACCATTCAACATGCTGTAGAGCCTAAGCTTTAAGCTTCAGTCAGTGGAATTTAGTTCTCAGGGACATATAGTGATTGTAGAATAAAAAATAGAAGCCTCGAATAATACAGCATAACAGATACAAATAACCCCTGGTATTAATCAAACACTCAAAAAGTCAATAGTACTTGAAACGTACCCGAATAAAAGACTATAAAGGTAAATAGCATGGTAAGAAAAGTTTGGCAGGTGGACTTAAGAGCCACGTAGTCATCTGCTAACATCGACTTGTCCTGTGATTTGTCATTATATTGTTAAATTGTTATATTTAAGGGATGAAAGAAACAATATTAATAAACATTCAGTTATAGTACTCTTGGTAAAGGGGTTTCAGTGCTTAGAGACATAATAATTTTAGTTACAGTAAAAGTTTGGCCTCTTATAAGTGCAAAAAGTACAAATATTAAACATTTCATACAGTTTATCTAGAAAGCAAAAGCAAAAATACAATAACTGCGCAACATACTTAAAAAATAAGCAAACCATGATATTCTAGTGGGCCATAATAAGACTAAAATATACTCGAAAATACTCTGACATAAGGTTGACGGCTATCTGAGATCAAAATTTTCAAGCTTTCTCTCATGCATAAAGTGACTCTAGGAATCACTAAGCCTCAATAAAAATGGAAACATGCAGTAAAAGCACTTGGAGAGTTGTGGTGATCACATCATATGAAAAACATGCAAGAACAAGAATATATGGAACCCTACTCATATATTTAGGAAACTTTACTTACCCTAACAGTAAGAAAATACCGAGGAAACTCTAAAATAAACAAACTTTCCTACGAAGCAAACCAAAAATAGCGTAGTGGAAGTCAATAAACCCTAACAACAACAACAAGATTCAACAACTACATCAAAACAAAAACAACAACAATAATAATAATAATACTAATAATAATAGTAATAATAAACTTTGTGGGTACAGTTTTACTTAAAAGTACTTCTTCCTTAGTGATTAGAGAAATTTTTTAAATAAAGAACAAAACTCAAAGTTAAGAATTAAAAATATAAGATACAAAAGGCAATAAATAGAAAAAATAATAAAAGAAGTTGAAAAAATTATCTTTGCAAGTCAAAATTGCAATAAACACTTCTGCAAGAATAGATGAAATTGTGATATTAGAGTAAAAAATGGAAATAAACTTTTAAAATAACAAGTTAAAAGTTGAAAAATGTCTTTGTTAGTCCAAAATTTAATAAAAAATGTTGCCTGAATAGAAGAAATTGTGATATTAGAGTAAAAAAATAAACCTAAATTTCAGCTAAAGTTGAAGAAACACAGTTTGTGTGTCTAAATTCCCATGCGAACTCTTGCTTGAATCGTTCAAATAGCGTTTTCTGAGTAAAAATACACAAAAAATGCGAAATATTGTCTCTAACAGTAAAAACATCTGGTCAATTTTACGTGAATCCTGATGTTTATAAGGCAATAATCAAATGGACTGTGGTTCGCAACCCCGAAATAAGGGCAAATAGTGGATCGCATCCACTTTAACTTGTAGATACTGGAACTGAATGTTCCTAGTTCAGCCAAATTCCTTACGGATTTGGTTAAATAGTCTTTGCAATGTTACGAAAGGCGGCAGAAATACCGCGTAGATTACTTCCACCAAATAAAATTGGAACCTCAAAGAAAATCAATACTCGTGTGTAAAAATTTGGCGACACTTGACTTCCATTCAACTTCGGAAGAAAACCAAGCGATGGGGGCCGTAACAATAGAGAACCTTTTTACCCCTCACGTGTCCATGAACGCGCGCGGTTTGGGGGTGCCGATGAATGCAACCACATAACAGGTTCTTCCGTAACAGGTTAATATTAATAACATGGATTCTGCTCGCATACTTCGTTTTCATATAGGATACATCGTTCAATTTCTTCGCCTTTAAAGCGAACATGTGTTATAATATCTTCTACCTCCGATCGAACGCGTCGGCACCGGTTGAATACGGGTAAATCCGGATCCTTAATTATACCAAATATGACTCACCACCGACGCCAAAATGGCCGAAAATGTATTTTGTACATTAATGGAAAAACCATTAATTCCAAGTTCCCACGTGTGCCTAAAGCACCCATGACTCATATCCGGCAGAAACGCATTAATAAAATACAACAAAAGGTTAGCTTAGGTCAAAAACGGAATACATAATAGTGTCTTTTGTGCACTAATGGAAAACCATTAATTTCAAACTCACACGTGTGCATGAGTCATCGATGACTCATCTCCTCCTCCACCCACGACACGTGGCGCAAGATTAAATAACAATAGCGTCACCCCTCGATAATGAATAAAAAACCCATTAATGTCAATTAAAAGGTCTATTGTTAGGTCTTATCTCGGATGGATTCTACTTAAGCCTTCTCACGCGAAGAGCGGAGCTCGCTACGAACTGCTTCCTGCACGAGCTGCAGGCAGACACTCTACGTTAACTTAATGACGTTATACCCTTAAAAACATGTTGACGTTTATGAAGACTCCCACCTTCCTGTGTTTCAAGCACATTTTCTCGACAAGTCGTGTAAAATATATGTTTTTGAGAACTGTTCGATATTATGCAAGGTATTGTAAATAAAATGTCGCATAAACTACTCACAAATTCGCTTCTTTCTGCACAAATGTGATGGCAATTTCTTCCAGGTGGAGAAAAACTCTATTAAGTGTTTCAATCCCCCTAAATTTCAAGTCGAGCAAGCAGAATCGTAAATATCCTTCAAGGTTCTTTTTCCAATTTACTATATCTGTTTGATTGTGGTATTATGATAGCGGTTTATAGTTTCTAAGTTCATGGAAAGTGATAAATTGAAAACCTATCACCGCAGCCTTTATCGTCTAGTGGAAGGATCTACTCAAAGTTGGCTACTCTCACCTGGAGTTGAAGTTCAATATTGCTAAGTTTACGATTTCTGGACTTAGATATCTTTCGGTGCGGTCAAATAAGATGTTGCGAAGTGTACATAATATGTGAAGAACGTAATACATACTGTTCTTTTTAAAGATATATTTGAGGAGTGCAGAAATCAGAATTTACAAAAACAGAGGGCGCTATTCCGCCCTGCACACTTTTGCTGCCACTAATTTAGAAGGAGGAGTGTTAAGGAACAAACCGTTTCGTCAAAAGTAAAGCTCATATAAGGCTGATTTCAAATGCCAATCTCCTATCAGAGATTTCTATACAACTAGAAGAATTTAGTGACAACCATTCCCTAAGCTCTCGATTTTCATAACCCTTCCCTGTTTCCTGAGAAATATATCACTGTTGCTTTTCAGAAGTCCGGAAAAACATCTGAAATTAAAGCTTAGAAATTACTGTTTACAATTTCACATTATAACACCAGTTAAGTAAATAATTTCCTTGAACGGAATAGCTCCGTATTTACTGAGCAACTGTAGTAATTGCGAAAAACGCTCCAACTGGGGCGGCAACGAATAAAGAGAGCTACATTTACGCACACAAACAATGCATAACCTGTGCTCTAATAGCTTTAAAGAAATGAGTTAAAATTGTGGGCTATTGTGCATGCCACACCCTAAGTTTGCAGGATCTTTTCTTTAACAAAGTCAATTTATCGCAGGTCACTTACCTCATGAGATTCTGCACTTGTGTCATCCAAAATATAACACAAAGCACTGGATCAAGGAACAAGAGTCACACTCAACGCAACAAAATTGTATTTTGCTTCTAACCTGACATCAGTGCGAATTAGAGCTGAGCCGATACCACTTTGAACCGATACCAATGCCGATACTCTCACCGATACTGATGCCGATACTTGTAAATTTCATTTTAAAATAAAAAAGACTATTACATATACAGGGTGAGTCAAAAATCTTTGGACACCCTTTTATTTTGAAACCTGACAGGAAAATGTGAAATCTGGTAATGGGAGATGGTAGTAAAGGGGAGACCGCAAATTGTAGGGTATATGGTGAGCATGGCTGCTATCTCGAAATCCGTCATCTTGAACACAGGTTCGAAATTTCAAATGGGAGGGGGCATGTAGCATATCAAATTACACTAGCGTGAGCTCAGGAATTTCAAAGTATAGTTGTTTCTTTGATATCTTGTATCGTTTGCAAGTTCTGAACACTCAAAGTTTGAAACTCAACTACCAACGGCACGCTACAACACATGTTCTATGTGATGGCCATCACGTCTTATGCGCAATGTAGACGCCGTATCCACTCCGACTGTACACGCAGGAGAATGTCCAGTGAAATGTGGTCACACGCGTGCTGAACGTGTTCCTGTAGGTGCCTTATATCGCGGGGTTTCTTAGCATACACCATCTGCTTGAGATGGCCACAGATAGAGGTCAGGTGATCTGGGCGGCCATTCCACTTGACCACGGCTACCAATCCACTTCCCTGGGAATTGTGCATCGAGCCATTGACGTACACCAACGCTATAGTGGGGAGGGGCCCCATCGTGTTGAAAATAAGAGGGAAACTTGCCGTCGGGATTCAGAATGGAAGGAAACACATGTTCTTGAAGGAACGTGAGTTACTCTTGCGACGTTCAGGTAGTGTCGATGAAAAATGGACCAATGGTGCTGGTGTCCTATACGCCACACCACAACATCACCTTTGCAGGATTATGTTCCTTACTCGGTTGCACCCAGTTTGGATAACTGTCACACCAGTAAAGACAATTATGCCGATTGACCTCCCCATTCGAATAGAAATAGGCCTCGTCGCTGAACAGTATGCCACGTGCAAACGAGGGATCCAGTTCGTGTTGCTTCGTAGCTCACGTGCAGAACTCTACCCGTCGATCTGGGTCATCCTCGTTCAGTTTGTTCCATGCGCAGCTTATACTGTTGCCAGCGATTGGTATGCAATATCCGGACAATGGAGAACTGGCTGATACTATTTTCCAGTGAGAGATGACGAGTACTACGCTTGGGACTGTTCACAAA